>NW_023494791.1:32841685-34144185 GCF_904425465.1 Colossoma macropomum
GACCACATCATGGCTTGCTCTCCCAAGGTGCGTGTCAGTGTGTGTGTGTGTGTGTGTGAGGTGGGGGTGGACTGGGTCAGACAACGCTACCTGGCTAAGCCCTGCTAAGATGGAGTCTTCCAGCATGTATTCTCCAGTGAAAGTCTTGCACTGTGTGAATTATTTACCAGCAGAACACTGATTCCATCAGATCAATTCTTGTGGCAATAAAACACTGAGAAAAAAAAGAAAGAAACCGAAGCATCTGCAACATCTGTTTGGGGTCAATCAAATAAAGTTATTGAAGTATTATTGAAGTGTTAATGCTAGAAAGGTTTTTCCAATGCTAATATTATGACAAACAAATTTGCACAGCTAGATGAAGTACAATGCTTCTGTATTTGAGTAAGACTAGACAGATAGCACTGTTGATCAAATACCATGAGTAAAAGCACAAGTATTCTATCTAAACGTCTACCTGAGTAAAAGTACAAAAAGACTTGCTTGCGAGTTACAATAGTTACTTGTTCATGAAAATGTAACCATTCAACATCTATAATAACTCAATGTAATTTTAATTATGATACTTAGATACATTTATGAGCAAGTATTTTTGCACTTTTACTTAAGTAAAAATTTATGTAAAATACTTGCGCTTTTATTCAAATAGCATTTTACCAAGAATACATCTACTTTTGCTCAAGTACAGAAGTATTGCACTTTGTCTACTCTTGCAAATTTCTTATAGACTCAAGTTAAAATCATTATTACACCCAGAGCTATAATGTATAGTTGTACATAATAAAATGATAACATTTCCAACTTAAATTAAAACTTAAATTACCAAGTATTATAGCCAACTCAAATATCAAGATATAGTAGCTAAAAACTCTGCATTATATTAATAGTTGATTGATGGTGATCCCTGACATTAATCTATAGTCAATTATATCAAAACTTCATAACAGCAAATATTGAATAAAAAAATGTATACCTTTCCAAAAAGTGAGCTATCCTTTACACTATGTAAACATTTCATGATGATTTACTTGGAATAATATCTTATTAAGCTAATGTACATGAAAGTAATTATTTTTCTCAACCGCCTATAAAATTACCATTTTCATTATTGTTTTAGTTCCAGTAGTGATGGATTCCTCCTTCAATACTTAAATATGATCTGGGGTACATTAGTAATGAGTATATATGTATATATTCATTCTATACTATATATATTGTTACACAAAAAGATATAGATAGATAGATAGATAGATAGATAGATAGATATAGACAAACATATATAGATATATATATGTATAGATATTGCACAATTGTTACACAGTCTCTTCCACGGGGAAAGTAAAAAAGTTGGCCCTGAAATTTATTGACAAGTGGCATTTCTTGGGACAGCCCATCAGTGTTTATTTGAGTGGACATTCTTGCTGTAGCCTAGGGATTAATCATTAAAATTACATGTGCCTGAGCAGGACTTGTGCTGGTCACTTAGAGCCGGTTGGGGGGAGATTTTCTCGCGGCCTTTGTTGATTTCCTATTAGTGACACGGCGGCTGTGAACTTTGTCAGCTTTGCCAGCTCCACTCTCCCCGCTGCCTGTCACACACCTGGGCTGCACTTCCAGGCACTTCCCAAAGTGCAGTCATCAATCTATACACACACACACACCTGCACACACTTCAACCCACCAACCCCCCCCACATACGGTTAGCAGTCAAGCGCTGTCAGCAGTGGCTCTTTCTCTACCTCTCTGTCTCTCTCTCTCATTTACTTCTATGCTACCTAATCTGCAGGCTCGAGAGAGAGAGAGAGAGAGAGAGAGACAGAGAGAAAGAGAAAGGGAGAGAGAGTGAGAGAGAAAGAGAGAGAGAGAGAGGTAAGGGGACGAGTGCAGGGACGAGTGGGAGGCTTTATACACTCCAAAGTCCTTTCAGTGGTGGGTATGTCAGGCCCTAAGGAGTTTGGCTAGACCTCCCGTGCCTGTCAGAGCCACACGTGTGTGTGTGTGTGCCACCAGGGCTGCATGTCATCTCTCCGCCATCTTCACTTCCTCTCCCCTTTTCTCCCCCAAAACTGGGCCTGTCACTCTCGCGGCCCAGTTCATTAGCCTTACCACTGAAGCCAGCCACTGACAGCTGCTCTCTCTCTCTCTCTCTTTGTCTCCCACTCTCTCTCGCTCTCACTTGGGCCACAGCGACTGAACCGCCCACCAGCCGCACAGCCACAGTCCCTAAGCGCTGGTGAATGAGTGCACTGTGAACGCCACAATTACGGCAAACATCTCCCCAGAGTTTCCGAAAAAAGTTTAGCACACAGAGCACATTTAGTACAACAACTCACTCACACTAATGCAAACTGGGTATAGTCATGGGAGTTATGGGAGTCAGAATATGACTTTCAATTTGTTTATATTATAACCTTTAGAGGTCTAGAATTATTATCAATGTAACTACATAATTAACTACATGGCTACTTATGCCACAAATTACACTTGCATCTAATTTACATTCTGTATTTGCGGGTCTTCAACTGTATTCCATTTCAATGTAAAAAAAAATCATGAAATGTGGCAAAAAAGTAAAAAAGATGATACACAACAGAAACTTTTCATCAAATTTAAATGATAATATAACATAACATATCTCCTCTTCTAGTTACAAACACAAAAAAAGGTATGGATTGAAGTGAATGACTTGAAAGTCCAGCTTAACTCCATAAACTGTAAAGGTTTATTATACGGTTATTTGTCAGGCTTATTATTCAGTATTTACTACAAAACCAGTGTGTTAGCTTTGTATTTTTCTCAGCAAAGAGCTGAACTGTGGACCCACATGCAGGACCCTAGAGTTTAAGAGGTCAAGAAAATTGTATTGGTATAATTGATTATAAATTCTAAATATAAAATGATTTTAAAATTACATGCCTAATTTCATTAACAGTACATCTCAATGTCTAAACTTTCTACTACATAAAGAAGAGATACATGAGAATAATTGAAATTTTTTTCATGGCACAATTTAAAACGACCATAAAAATTTTGTGGAATTTTTGTGCATACACAGACACATACACACTTGCACACACACACACACACACACACACACACACACACACACACACACACACACTCATACACACACACACACAAACACACACACAAGGCAAAAAAAAAGAAAAACCAATGAATACTTCATTGATTGTACACTGACTGGGAAATTAGACATATTGCCTATAAAGTAATTACTCTAAATTAGATTTTATCCTCGGTTCCTTTGCTGGGTTTTTGCTCCAGTAATGTTTGAGAAGCCAGTGCTGGCTCATGGAGGAGAAAAACAGATTGCTGATTAGTTGCCCTCTCTTACTCCCTCTCTCTCTATCTCTCTCTTTTTGCTTTGCATTCTCTCTCTCTCTAGTTGTTTCTCTCTGTCAGTCTGTAGCTCTCTCTGTCCTTTCTCTCTCTCTGCAGGGGATCAAGTCAGGACAAAATTGCACACTGCACACAACATGCCTGCTACAAACTGACCACACAGTTAGATCTCTGACTCACAGACAGTGATTCAGACACACACACACACACACACACACACACACACACACGCACACACACACACACACACAAACACACACACATGGAGTTGATTGTGTAATAATATGTCCAATATTGTCACTATCACACAAAAATCTTAAATCTCGGCTTAACAGCTTAGCCCAGTTTTACTTTCTCTTTCCCTCAAAGTCAGGACCTTTAGAAAAGTGTGAAAAGATATTAAGTGCAAAAACTCTGGCAACATGGAGTTCTAAGTAGAACTGCAGTGAAACGTAATAGTACATCCAGTGTCTATCACCTTAGGAGCAGAAGTTTGCCTCTATTCTTCTGCTTAAGGATCTTTTTGATCTAAAAGGCTACAGCTCCAAAGTTAGAGGCATGAGCAACAGTAAAGCAGTTCAGGAGCACTAACACAACTGAATGGCAATAAACCCAATAGAGAAATCTAGGAAATAAATGTGGAGGAAAAAGTAAATTCATTTCCTGACAAATGTGCTTTAGAATGAATGAAAGTGGCATTTGAAAGTGCTCAGAGAAGTAAAAATCCATCAAAAGTATGTGTAACTGAGGGAATGAAGTAAATAGAGCCAGTTACTGCATACCACTGCTAAAGGCTGGATCATTTCAGAGTGTTTTAGACAACAAGGCTACCTTGAGTCTTCTAAGAGACAGCCCAGTAAACAGATAGAGGCGCATTTTAGTGGAGACAACCTTGTGGCATGGTCACAGCTTGAAGGCATTCATTTTGTTGCAGTGCTAATAACTGGACTGCAAGCTACAAAAGGCCAAAGGCTGACACTCAGTCAAGCTTTGGATTGGTTCACTTCCTTTACCCTCCACATTATGGCTCAGTAGCTGAGAGTTGTCTTGAAACTGTAATACAGCTTTATGGCACAGCATAAGTCTTTACTATCTAGCATTTATCACTATAATACTTCTACTCTCCCTGTCCCTATTGATCGCCGCCTCTCCCAGAGACTCTTGAGCGGCGTGAAAATTTACGGCATTGACTGCTTTGAATTATTCAGCAAGTTGCAAAACATCTGTTACACCCAATAACACCTTAGCATAGTCAATTCAAATAGTTTTGTATAGTCTGTCCCCATGGCTCATCACGATCCATTCCAGTTGATGCAACGAGTGCACGTGTTTGGGTTACTTGAGGGGAAAGAAATAAAAAAAAGAGTGAGAAGAGAAATCAAATATATAAATAAATAAATGAATGAAAAAAAAGGTTAGGAGGGATAAGATACACATATGAAATATTAGCCTGAGGGACTCAGGGGTGTGCTGTAATGCTGAAATGGAAAGAAATAAGCACACAGGACATGAGGAAGAATCGGTCCTAGATGCTCAGACAAAAGCAATGCAAGGCTGCCCTAGAGGCAATGCTGCTTTGGGTCACTCAGCAGAGTGATCAGTTTAGCTTTGGCACATACTTTCGGCAAGCTCCATATGTAGACATAAGGAAGACCTGAGCTAGAATATATTATATAATGCAGGCATGTACTTGAGAGAACTGAAATCTGACATTCTCATTTTCTAGGTAGGTACATAACTGTGCAAAAGTTAAAAAAAGTTAAAGATCACCTTTTCATTTATTTAAATTCGGTAAAATGGACATTCAGAAAAAGGATTAAGTAAAAAAAAATAAAATAAAAAATTAAAAAACTAAAACAGTTTTAGTTAAACTTATATTTAACTAAAATGTAAAAAAAAAAAATACCCAGTTGCCTCAATAAACATGATATCAACCTTTTCAGTATTTAAATTGTCCACGCTTTGCCTTTGTTGCACCTTCCATTCTTTTTGGGAAACTTGCTTTCAGTTTTTCAAAGAACTCTGAGATGATATTAAAGTTCTGTCTTAGACATTGGCTGTATTTTTCACAATTCAAGTAATCCCAAACACATTGAATGATGTTGAGGTCTGGGCTCTGGGGGCCTAGTACATTGTTCTGAGAACACCAGCTGCTTCTTTGATAGATAAGTAGGTCTTGATCTTCTCAGCAATGTTCTTGGGGTTGTTATTTTGCTGTAAAATGAATTTCTTCCCAATCAAACATTTTTAGACATTTTCCAATTTCTACATTTCCAGGTATTGTATTATGTATTAAAATTTGTGTGTACTTTTTGTAATCAAAAATAAAGGATCAACTCCAGATGTTATACATCCCCAAACCTACACTGGTCCTCCATCATGAATGACTGATGGTTGGAGACTTTTGTTGTTTTGGTAGTGTACATACTGCTTACTTTTAATTCCAAAGATTTCAAATTCATCAGTATGTAAAACTATGAGTCAGTATGTAAAAGACTGTTCATCAGTTTGTGACAGATATGATGGTCAATCAGGTGCATGGTCGTTAAGAGTCCCAATTTCTCTAGATATTTTAACAATTTTATATATAAGCTATAGGCTCTGGTTTTTTGCTTGCATAAAGATGATTTCAAATGCTGCTGCATTTTGTACAAGTTGTAGTGGATGTATTGTTTTCTTAGGAAGCCTACTAAAAAGAGTATAAAAAAAAAAACCCTTCTGCTTGTTACAAATGTATGTACAAGTTTCTCTGCATCACTCTGGTGAAGAAAAGGCCAAACTTCAGCAGTATTTCTTAAATGATAAAAAACTACTTTAAAGACTATTTACATGCAGAATTAAATAGAGGTCAGAATCTAAAATTATTCCTAGGTTTCATAATTCAGTTTTGGTATATGGAGCAAAGGAACATAGTTTATCACAAAAGCTAAAAGGTCTTAGTATCAAAAATCAGTATTTCAACTTTTTCTTGATTTAATTGAGATTTAATGTCCACTGAGAAATATCTGACATACAACTAGTAAGTGAGTCAACAGAGTATAGATTTTCAGAATGAATATAAATGTTTAATTGCATGTTATCAGCATAGTTTTGAAAATTAAAATCCCAGAAAAATGAATGTTTTTGATGAGATTACCTAAGGGTAAAGTACTAAAAGAAAAGCAAAGGCCCCAAAACTGAACTTTGTGGGACTCCACAAGAAATGTTAACATTTTTGATAAGCGGTTTCCCAGTGAAACCCAGAACTGTCTATTCATTAAATGCAATTTAAAACATCCCAAAACTGTGCCTACCCAGGCCTACCCAGTTTCCGGGATAATGGATTAGAATGTTTTTAAAAGCTGCGCTAAGATCTGATGAGACTAAAATAGAAGGATTTTGTGCATCAGCACTAAGCGTGATGTTATTCACAACACAGGTTGCCTCTGTCTCAGTACTATGGTTAGGGCAAAAATCTGATAGGAATTTCTCAAATAATTTATTACATACTGGTCATGCATCTAATTCTTTGAAAACATTTATTTTCTGAAACTTTTTTGAAAAGGAGAGTTTGTCTAAAATTAGTCTACATTTTTTTAATGTCTCAGGACCCACGCAACTCTTTGCAGGGCAATACTAGAAGCATGTAGACAATGCTGTGCTCTGTGTAATCAAGGCTATTTTATTTTGAAAATCAATTGGGAATTCTTTGCACATTTTAGAAGAAAAATGTACTATGAGACACATTAGCTGAAAGGTTTAATTAAAAGGGTTAATTATTCAGTCTGTGGTGGAAAAAAGAACTTTGATATTATACTATTTTGGTGGAGATCTGCTATTTGAAAATATAATATTGTGCCTACAGTTTAGTTTTCCTCAATAAGTGCTTAGATTTATAACAGTTTCTTTTAAACTGGCATATTTTCTCATTTATCCATGGAAGGTTTATCAGAATGCGAGTTTTCTTCTATTTAACTAGTGCAAGAATGTTTCCTTTAGTCTAGCATTTAGATCAGAAACCAGATCATTACGGGAGGGAGACTGTATTTGATACACAATTATGAATGGTTCTGAACCTCTACACTGTTTCAGGCACTTTCTCTCTAAGTTGTGTATTCACTTGAAAGATATATATACAGGAAGTGTTTGATATGACAACATCAGAGATAAAAGACTTGTTTGTGTCTAAACATTTAGTAAGTATCTGATCCAGGATGTGATCAATTTTCTGCATAGAGTTAGCCACATACAGCTTAAAATCAAAAGTCTCTAGAATTCTAATGAATTCTATAGCATTACTGTCTGATGTGTTATCAAAATGCAAGTTAAAATCCGCAGAGAAAGGAATTTTATCATCACCTGCAATTGATACTATAATGCAGACTCTGTGCAGTTATTAGTATTATTATTTTATTATCTTTTTTTTCAAAAGCCAAGGCAAATAGGCTGATCTAGTAATACCCACAGTTAGACTTTTTAAATATTTAACAAAGAATTTGCTGAAAAAGCTGTGATATACAAAGTAAAAATATGTTATCTGCATGTCTTACAAGCTCCAGCTAGAACTGTGTGATATTAAACACAATGTGGAAAAGTAAATCTACACCACTGTTTGCTTGCATCAACTTGACACATAGGGACTGAATCCCATAGCTAGCTAAAATTAGCATTATTACTGCAGTGGTAATTATATTTTTTACAGTTATTGTAATATTGTGAGGCTTGTTTAAACTATTTTTAATGACCAGATTAGGCAGCTTTCTCTATTCATAGCTTGCAGAAGCTTTTGCATTAAGGTGGCAGAGAAAGAAGGTAGGAGGAATAATAATATTCAAAGCGTTTACCTGTCTGCCGTTAATACCACATACCAATCTATTGTTTACCTCTGTTAAGTCCATTCAACCTGCTGTACTACCTTCTCGCTGTAGTAATGCCACAAGAAATGCTAAAGCTAACACTGAAGCTCCTCAATGCAATGATAAATGCTGAGGAGAACTCATCATCTTTTACACAATCCTTCAGCAAACTTTGAAGGAGCAACACAAATTATGTATATTGTTAAATAGAATGTACATGTATGTGGTTGTGTGTATGTAGTTTTCTTCCATATGTTTTTTTTGAAAATGGTCAATTACAAAACATAAATTTATGTTTGCACACCAAAACAAATAAATATGTGATGAGCCTGAGAGAGTGTCAGCAGTTAAGAAATGGTATAGTAACAGTGTTTCAAATTGCATTACATGTGTCTTTCCATGCGTCCCCACCGCCCTCCCCACCCCAAACCTTTTGTCTCTACGGTTTCATCAGGGGTTAGATTCTAAATTAGGGGGTCAGGCCACCTAATTAATAAGACTTTTTTAATATAAAACAACTGGCCACGTAGAATCAAATGAATGGATATTCCCAGCCTCTAGAGCTAATTCGCTTTTGGATTTTATGGGTTGGAGATGTTAATCTAATCATGCCTGACCGCAAGTTCTAGAGATTTTGTAAAGTCAGCGTCGAAGCTAACACAAGAATCGCCTGTAAAATTTATGTTGGAAAACAAACAAAGCACAAGATCAGCTCTGATTGGTGGCGGGGTAAATATTGGCATCTAAAATTGTTACCCATCAGAAAAGAACTTCTAGTTATTAAGGTGGGTAGACTGCATGTGGACAAAAGTTTAAAACTAGTTTGTTGGAAAAACAGCAGTTATAAATGCCATAAATATTAATGACATTGTGATTTAGCATATCCTGCTGGACAGCTAGTGGCCAAAAACACAACTTTATCCACCATTCAATTATTCATTAATACTGAGGTATGTCCTCCAATCATGCGTGTGTACAATGTCTCTCTTTTATTGACACTATCACCACGCATTTCGGCAGAGTTAAATAGCCAAACAGTGATGCCTAATTTTTATTTATTTATTTAACTTTATTTATTCATTTAGTGACAGTAGGAAATGGGTACATTTTATTATGCAGGACATCGAGACAGCAGTGGCAGCACTGAGGGGTTTGCCGTATGCTTAATTATAACTTTCTGCTATGGAATATGGGATGGTGCTGAATACATTTTAGGGTTCAGTGAGAAGAGTGAACAACATTTGCATTTGCTTTATGCAGGTGCTTTCTTTGAACTGTCAAACTTGGATTGTGTTATTGACTTGTAGAGTAACCACACTGATGCTGGTAGTCTAGAGCCTCCAGCAAATGCCCTTTCCCCATTTTACAGTGTATCTCACTAATAAATAGACTGTTTTTCAAGAGCATGTAAATCTCTCAGAAATCTCTTCTGCATGCCACAGAAATACAGTATGCACAGTGAAAAGACATCTTTCCAGGCAACATTAAAACTGCCAGAGCAATATTTTTCATAATATGAAACATCAGCACTGTATTACAGATGCACTGCATGTAGATAAATGGAAAAATAGATTCAATAAAATTGCTATCTGTCTTGTGGTATGGAAGCATTCTTAATGCCCTATAATACAAAGAAATATACTGAATACTTGTGAAATCTCGGCAAACTTTAGAGCAACTGTAGCCTCTGGGTGTACTAATAGTGCCCTGATAATTTAGACTCTAATTTATAATGGAAAATGGTCCCATTTTCCAAAATGGAAAATTCTAAACAGTTTGAGCAGATGTATTATCTTTAATGATCCAGGAGACAAATGGACGGCTGTACTATTGAATTCAACATCTCGATTATTACTTTAATAAAATTTAATGTAAAAAAAAAAGGCACCAAAGAAAGGAAAACAAAACAAAGATAATCATTATAAATGAATGAATGACCGCTTCAGCCTCTGTTCATAATTGCATGAGCGAGCTGATATTAGCCTTGCCTCAGAATGAATCCAGGCTTCAGCTGTAAATGACTGGAAAACCTTTTACCCTTGAGTTAACGGAGTTCAAACTCGGCAGGTCATCCAGAGACACTGGCAGGCAGAAAGACATCTCATTGATTGTTGCTCAAGATGAATATTGCTGCTACTATTGTTAGAAAAGTAGAACTCTTAATAAGACTCTTTTGCTTTGTTGTTTCTCTGCAATGTTTTAATTAAGTATAGCAAAAACATATTGCATTAATATACCATACTTTCATCTTTGCACATCATAATGATTAAATGTTCAACCTGGACATGTTGCCAGTCCATTACAGGGCAGACACACAGACATACACATTCACACCCAGGGGCAATTTAATATCTCCAATTTGCCTGACTGGATGTTTTTGGACTGTGAGAGGAAACGCACGCAGACATGGGGAGAACATGTAAACTCCACACAGAAAGGAGCCTGGCTGCAAGGGAGTTGAACCCAGGCCCTTCTTGCTGTGAGGCGATGGCGCTACCCAGTGCCACCTATTAAGTGTAAAAATCTATGTGTGCCACAATTCATGACATGCCTAGAAATTCTCATTAGTGAAATCTAACTGAAGTATATTCTCATTTATATGATGTTTCAAAGTTCACCTGAGTGAGTAGGAACACTTACCATTTCAAAACCTGAACCTGAATGCCTCAGCCAGGAATCTTAACCTAGGTCCTGGATGGATCTTCCCAGTAGGACAGTGATCCAAAGAACACCTAACAATCAACACACAAATAATTCAATGACCACAGAATGAAGGTTTTGCCATTACCATCCCAGTCCCTTGACCTAGGAAACCAGTGGTATGAGCTGAAGAGGAGAGTGTGAAATTTGGAGAGGTTCTGTATGGAGGAATGGTCTCAGATCCCTTGCCATGTGTTCATGAGTCTCAATAAGCATTATATGAGAGGAGCCAGAACTGTTATCTTTGCAAAGGGAGACTACATACAGTATGAAATGTAGGGGTGCCAACAATTGTGCCACACAAGTTTAAGGAAAATATTCATTTCATGATAAGATTTAGTTTTTTCTTTCAATAATTTGTAAATTGTACTGATTTTTTTGATATTTGGAATTAATTATCAAAAGGATAAGCCCATTTCTATTTGTCCATTCTATTTATTCATGAATTGAAAAAAACAACTGCTGGGCTGAAATGAAGATACATGTTATTATTCTATTTTTTTGGGGGGAGTAATGATATGTAAAATTATAAAATTCTGGCTGTTCCTTTACTTACCTGCAAAGTGGGTTAAGTAAAAAGAGGAAGCCCTCTCAATGGACCAAACAAAAGTGAATAAAAGGTTAAATAATTATATAAAGTGTACAATAAAAAAGAATATGAACCATATCTAAAGTACATATAATAGCTTACTTTACATCACAGTCTTTAAGTAGGGCACTATTGAATGAGTTAAACAGAACAGCAGTCGTAAGTAAATACATGATGCTTCATGGCATTTTCTTTTCTTTTTTGCACATCCCATGAGGCCTGTTGTCACTTATTCTAAAGTTCAGTCAAGTCCCTGGAGGAAATCTGAAAAATAGCCTATTTGTTCCAGAAAACTTTACATCATACAGCTAGTCAACATCTCATTAATAACATGGAGTTCAACACCTCAGCACATAACACACATACACAAAGTCACATGCATACGCATACACATACGCACACACAAAATGATCCAACCTAGCCCTCACAATGGTATACTTGAGACTAATATCCGCAATTAATAATTACACATCTGGATGAGAGAATAGATTTTAAACCTTGTCTGACCAGAGTTGGGCCTGTGGCACCTCCTTTATGAATTCAAATCCCTGTCTGGGTCCCTAGAGGCATATTTTAATATGAATGAGGATGCTGAAAAGCTGAGATTAAAGAGACAAATCTGGCTGGTACTCATTCAGAAAGCTCTAATTCATTTCAGTTTAAACTGTACTGAAATCCCTCTGGCGCTGGTCATCTTTTGAGGAGCTTAGCAAAGCATGGCGACCACTTCAGTGGACGGCCCTACCAACACTATAAAATTATGACGTCCGCATTATGGGTATCAGTAAGTGCTGTTACAGAAATACGACACACGGCACAGCTGGAAGATGTACTAGGCAATATTTGTGAAATATAATACCTAATGCATTTATGCGTAGGTTCTTCTTTTGGGCATGTCTTTGCATTTGTTTGTAAGTCCAAAGGAAATTTACACATGCGCCAGACAGCATGTAGGCTACTTATAAATTCAGAAATGCAGTGAATTGCACTGCTAATTTTTGTGCTGTTGAAAGTACCCAGAATCTGATACTTCCCATCTAGGCTGTGCCTGTAGAGAATCCCGAAGCCACAAAAAGCCACAGAAACAGCAAGTGATCTCTGAAGACTATGAAGTGATGTAGCTGTGTGGAAATATTAATATGAGCCAGCTACTCAAACCAGGGCTGCTTTAAGATTGATTGTTCAATATTATACCCAAGTAAATATGCATGGTGGATATGCAGTGTTGAAATGACATGAAACAATTTGACATGCAATTTTACTAACATACTGCATGGCATACAAGTATTGTTGGGATATAACTTCCACTGGCATCCCTATGGGATTTTAATTATTTGTTAGAACTAAGTTAACAGCGATTTGCATGAACATTTTTTGACAGTTCTAGCTTAAACACAGACATTTGAAGCTTTAAAACATATTCAGTGTTTTACTTGACACTTGTAATAGACATATTAGCATATATTTAACTTGTAGCAGTTTCACAATGACTCTTTCAGTGAAGAGGCCTGGTATAGAGGTGCTGCCACTCGACTCGAGAAAAACGAGGACGACATTGACTTGGACTTGAGCGTTAGACTTGGAAAGACTCAGAGTGGAAGAAACTGGACTCAGACGCTTATTTTTCATGTGAATGAATTTGTTTCCTTCCGTAAATTTAATAAACAGCAACATCAACAAAGGTCTGTCACTGTGCTTATGCTTGGTGTATTTTATTTCAGAAGACAAGTGAAGCGTTAGAGCTCAAGTTTGCCTCCATAACCTGGAAACAAGCGAAGCGTCAACAGCATCAGTAAGCCCTCACTTAGCACTTAAACTCCTTCTTAATGGAAAAACTTACCAAACTTTCCAAAAAAATCATCAAAAATTATCTTCATATATAATTTTTTTTGTGTAAGTAGTGCTTTTAAAATTCTTTTCATATATAGTGCACTACTCTCTGTGTATACAGTATGCCTGTGATGGTTATCTGTGCACCATGGATTTTGTATTTTAGTTGAAAGGGTAATTAATATTCAGCCATACATTGCTAACATGCTGTCATTAAAGGCAATAGCACTGTGAAGAATGCAGACTGACTTGTTTATGATTTGAAGAGTAGGACTATTGACTTGGGACTCGACTTGAGACTCGCCTTCACTGACTCGGGACTTGAATCGAGACTCGACTATTTTGACTCGGGACATGACTCGGAACTTGAGTATGAAGACACTTACTTGTTAGTTGCAACTTAGTGGCTTGGCCCCACCTCTGCTACAGAGACATTGTTTTTTCTCACAAAAGTGGCTCTGACTATTGGAAATCAAATTATGATTGGCTGATTTCATTGTCACTTTGTTATGTTGGTTGTCAATCTAACACATTAGGACACATGTAGGCTGGCTAAACGGAGGAAGAAGTGTTTACATTTGCATTTGAAGTCCTTATATACACATCTTACTCGGCTTGACTGAATAGAATAGCAGGGTGTTAATGTTAATAAGATACTTTTTTTTTGTTGTAAAATAGGCTGTGGAGAGACCATATTGTCGTACTGTGTACATCACTGCCTGGTTTAGTCTCAGTGCACAGTATGGTACAAGTTAGCAAAGTACATTGTAATACATTGTAATGAACACTGTATTTTTATAAAATATTTAGATTTCTGTAATTAAATCTATGAAATTGATATGAAATAAAACAATGTTTGTAACAGGGGCAGCTTTTCCGTTCAGGCAATTAAGCACTGCTTAAAAAAACAAAATGGAAAAAATAAATAATAATAATAATAAAAAAAAATAATAATAATTTTGTAATTAAAAATAATGTATTTGACAAGGCTTAAATGTCCTACAACCAACTTCTCATGTTTTGTTCTGTCATAATGCTTAATACCCAAATTTGAACACCATCGCATGAACATCACTGGTTTGCAATGCTTGCAAGTTAATACCATCAGAGCCGTTAAAACCAAGATCCCTGCCAATGCCTACAATTTTATTCAGTTAACTAGTTCAGCTATTTTGGATGACTTTCAGAGCCTTCGTTTCCCTCAATATCAGTCCTAGACCATTCTGCACAGATGTCTTACAGTTGTTGATTTCCTAAGTGAAAATAAGTTAACACATCCTTTATAGGGAACAAGCTCAAATGTGCCATTTTATATGCAAAATATAGTCCACAATTTCTATCTATTTAACATACTGGAAAACAATTAAAGATAAAATATTTTAGTTTTTTCAATATATTAATACAGCAAACAAACTGTAATTGTGCATTAAAATGAGCAGAAGTATGTGTCCTTATTTTTGATTTTGAAAATCATTGAATTTGACCCAGGCACTTTTGCATATGACTGAAATGTTACTCACCTACACACCAAAAACACACTAGAACAGGAAGATCTTAGTATTGTTATAATTTAATACTTCTTTCGTGTAAACACATAGAATTCAGTTTCCATCAAATGACTAAAAACATGCGGGCACACTTGAATCAAACTGTATAATCTCTTTGCACTCTCTCTCTCTCTCTCTCTTTCTTTCTCTCTCTCTCTCTCTCTCTCTCTCTCTCTCTCTCTCTCTCTCACACACAGACACACACACACACACACACACACACACACACACACACACACACACACACACACACACACACATAGTGCTGTTCAGGTTACAACGGGTGACTTTTTGCAGTGCTTTATTGTCATTTGATCCCCCTGAGGGAGAAGGCTGCAGTCTGTAGAAGGTGATTATTCATGGATGACAGCAATCAGCATGGAGTCTAAACAGACACTGTAACAGTAATAGCCTCTCCCTGAACCTTCACAGTAAAACACTGCTGTTAACACTGACCCCAGTAAGACCTGGAAAACACACGCTCCTGAGCATTATTCTACCTGGGCCTTCAACAAATGCCTCCAGCCAAAAATGCGAACATGGATGACAAGAAATGAAAGCTGATAGCCATTAATTAGTCTATCACTTACATAATGCTGATTGGTGGCTATTTGCTTTCAATCACTGCTGAGCTACTCATTTAAAGGAATAGTTAAGAGAGCACTGATCTAGAATAAGCATCCGGTAGGCATGCTGCTGGTAGTAAAGGTTAAAAAAGCTAATCAAACACATTGTTAAGAGCAAAAATAGAGCACCGCATAGAGGAGGAACCATTCAAATGAAAACCTGGCTTTTTGTTTACTGAATGATGGTGAAATTTTTGCACTTAATCAACCCAGACTGCTATTTGCTGGTTTTACCTCAGCTAAGAAGTCAATAATTCAACTGTGATTCTTGAAGATATCAATGCAAGGTTGAACAAGACCCAATCAAAAGACTACAAGCTTGCACTGAGATGGCATCTGCTATTGGAAATTTTGTATAGAAATTCTCATTGTACTATTGTGCATCATCACTGCACTAAAGAAGGCTTCAGCACACATGCAGCAATGTCTGTGCATTTTCCTTTGAGATTGTCAACTGTTACTGGTCAATATGCAAACAAAAAAAGAAAACCTGACACAGTATGAACAATACGACTATGGCTGTAATTTGGCTATATGTAACTTGGGGCATTTTTACACCTGAAAGTCCAGACCAAGGTTCATGTTTTTGTTACATTTGATCCAGTTAATTTTGGTTTCACATTGCAATTTAGTGAGCACATAAAGAACTTTACATGACATACCTACATCCTGTCATCATCACCTACATGGGCCGTGTCTCCCTATATTTGACACTGACTGGTCTAAAGAGGAGTAAATTCGGTGGTGCTACCTCATTTTACTTCTCTTCCGATTCCTCTTCTTCTTCTATTGTTTAGTGGGTGACGATAGCCTGCGTCAATTTCCTGTAATTGGTTCTGAAAAAGCAAGCCATCCAAAAAAGTGTTTTAACACTGAAAAACAAACTGAACCATGGTTTAATTTACTCTAATCATTTTACTTGATTTAAATGAACATTCAAAATTGTATTGAACACTTAATGTACTACTACTACTACTACTACTATTACTACTATCACGGCTAATAATAATAATAATGATAATAATATGTTATATAAAAGTCAAATTTGGAAAAAAATATGGGACACCTTTGCCCATATTTAGTTTTTATTGTTCACTGTTTTACAGTAAAATATCTATACAGTTAAAAATTACTCTAAAACAAACAAACAAACAAATAAAAAACTTTTTTTCTCCTGCATTTCTTCATAAGATAGGTAATAAAGTTTTTAAAAGGTTTCTCCTTTCCCAAAAGCACTTATTAGTGCAGTTATTTTAGTGTTTTCTCAGCTCTAATACATCCACTTCAACTCAGGACAGCAATACTCCAAACTGATCTCTTTCTTCTGAATCTTTAGCGCATGGTCGAATACCACAGACAATTGTTTCAACACATTTCCCTGTGCTTAGAAAAGAACAAAAAACTTGCTGAATCATAATAACTAATGGACATTTGCTCAAGTTGTCCACTTTCATTATAATTCTTTTAATTAGTTAATGGTGCAACTGAGCAAAGAGAACACCGAAATAGGCATGCAGGATCAGGATTGAAAACATCTGTGTCAGTCAATAAAATGCAAGACTGTTCCAGAAAGCCGGTAGCTTCCTCCATCTCTATGGCGTTCTGTGTGACTGGCCTCTGGGCCTGTGGGTGAGGTCATTTCTTTTACACCACATGCACTAGGGGAAACAAAACTCTCACCTGTTCAGCCTCTGTATTAGTATTACAAGCTATTTCTGCCATCTGTCATTATAGAAAAAGAATGGCGCATGTCGATATCCTAAGCCGTGGCAGGGCAGAGTCACGGGCTGCCCCAGGCGGCTGCGGTCATGTCTGAAATGTCTAAAGAGCAGAGAGGTCCTGGTGTTCGGGCTCTTCACCTGCTGTGAGTCAGGTGAAAGCTTTGTCAGAGTGCGGAATGCACCAATTACCCCCAAACCCCATCTCTCCCTGCAGCCAGCTTCATCTCTCTAACAGTAACCTTTCCATAGCCAGTCAAGGCTGTGACTACACAAACACAGGTCAGCCCCTGAAACGCTAGTAGGGGGGTAAATATGCACTGATGTATCGTGATGCACTGATCTGAAGGTGGCAACTCAATTGCATTGATGTTTTGAATAACGGAAACTGTTATAACAATTTTTTACACTATTTATTAGAAAACAATTGGCTAAGGTTTGTTTGAATTCATTGTTCACTGACATTTTTTTATTTTACATAATTATACGAAAATGCCAGCTGCTGTTTACGCTGTGTCAAAATTTCTTGACAAATGGATCTAATTCTCTAAAACATTTTTCCTTCTTTTTTCCCCTTTTTCTTTTCTTCTTCCTCCTGTAAAGATACAAGGGGTACACGATTTTTTTGTTCTGACAGTGACAAAATAAGCACTGTATAAATCGTATTGTGTTTTAACACAAACCATTGTGCCATTTGTGGAACAATATTTGACTATTATGTTGCAGGCAACCATAACCCAATGGTAAAGAACCCCAGTGCTTGATTTGTTTATTGAAATTATTACGAATAACAAATTAAACTGTTGGTTAAACTTTGGTGTATTTTATCCTTTTATCCAGTATTCATCTATTTGTCAGCATTTTATAAAAGAAAAAAGCCACAGTGTGGCAGATAGCACCCTGTAACCATAGTAACACACAGCCTGGAGTGGCTTAATGCTTTAATAAAGTGTACACTTTTTTCTTTTCGGCCAAACTGAAATTCTCATCCTCAAGTTTACTAATCTAAGGAAAAAAGCTTAGTGTATTGTTTTTTGGTTGTCTGTATTCCACTACTGTGTTTAAAGTTACTCCTATTTTAAATTATAGAAAAATATAATAAAAAAAAGAAAAATACAAAAAAAGAAAAATATAATCAATTGAAAATGTTTTCGTAAAGAACTGAAAAGGCATCAAATAACTGCAAGGTCAGAGATTTACATCTGTAGATTCTAGCCATTACTAACCTCTCATTTAACCCCTCTGTCAATCCCATGGGGGCTCCACACACCATAGGTCCGTAAATAAGTGAGGAGTACAATGTGGGCTTTTCATAATAAGCAGAAGTGACAAACCTGCCCCACTGAGAGACCGGCAGCTTTAATTTGGTGGCTTGCAATTTGCTTGGAATTTGGACTGTCTCTCTCTTTCTCATGCTCTCTCTCTCTCTCTCTCTCTTTCTCTCTCTCTCTCCCTCATGCTCTCTCTCTCTGTCTCTCTTCCTCCAAAAGGAGTCAGTACAGAGTCAGAGGTAGAGGATGTGGAACAGCAAGGAGTGACAGAATTATACTCTTGAGTGGGACTGGAGAAATAAATAACATAGACACTGCAGAAACATGCTCCACTTAATAAACAATAAGCGTTAGGAAAAGTATTAAGACAACATTTTAAAAAGTGCTGAGGAATGTTCAGATAGCTGTGCAGACAGCTAAATATTTCATATTGTAAAAATGATTTAAACTGAAAAAAGAAATTAAATTAAGCTCAGGGCATTGAGGCTGTTCATTCAGCTGGTAAAATATCAACAATTTCGACACAGGCGGATTGGGAAACAGAGTGGAAAAAGTGAAAAATAGGCATGTTTCCCTTCATACAAAGGAATTGGCATCCTCTGCATAATATACAGAAAATTAATCCCTTTGAAAAAAGAACAGCACTGGAAGTATGCAAGTCAATCAAGCATGAATGGGTTTGGTCATTAATGTGCATGTACACACACATATGCGCAAATCACACACACACACACACACACACACACACACACACACACACACCCCCGGCAAGAACAAGGCCTGACCCAGACTCTGGCTTTCCATCTCTCTGTATGATCTCATAGGAAGGCAGCTCGCTGGTGCATATCCAATGTCAAGCATTTAAATGGGTTAAACATTATGACGTTCTCTAGGTGAAACTTTGGAATCCAGGAAAAATAAATAAATACATAAATAAACAAACAAACAAAAAATCACATTGCCATAGTACATGAGGTTCAGGCGTGAAGCCCTGCGAAGGAGTTGCATGCCACTCAGGCACAGAGCACTTGAAGGCATTCAGAATGTATAAGGGCTCCAATGGTAATGCAGCAACTCTACCAGAACATTGCTTTTCTAAATTCAAATCAGCTGGGAGCAAAAAAAGGAAGAAAATATTATGGAGAGGAAAAAAAAACCAACTTTGGTGTGATAGGTGTAATATTGCTTAAAGATGAGTGGAAAAAAACAGCCAAAACAAACCAGAAACAACGAGAAAAACACAGCAAGCCTATTAGCAGTGAAAGTAATGGTCGAGTTAAAATATTATAACCATGTGCTGCTAACAGGAGTTTAGCTGGCTGGCCCTAAGGAGACTGTTACAGAATAATGGGCGTAATTATTGGATAATTTCTCTGAGGAAAAAAACTAAAGAGGTGTGCATTAATTCATATAACACTAGTGCTCGGTAGGTCTAGTCATGCTGAAGGCTGCAAAGCAAAAATTAAAACTCAAGGCACCCACCTGCCCATAAACACATTGCAATATTGTTTTGACAGATACATTCAACATATCATAGACCCAAGGAGTTGATCTACTCTTATATAGACCATTCTACTGAGTTAATTTAAACTGCAGTCTCACAGTAAAAAAAAAAAAAACTATTTAAATGAACAATTTAGTACTCGGATCTTAGATATTTACAGATTATGTTATAACCTATTTTAAACCCAAGGAATTAATAGAGAGAGTAGTAAGCTAAAATTTTACAAAATCATCATTTATGTGGTTCTTTTTAATGGGAGGTGGCTGTCCCAAACCATACCCCCTAAATGTTAATTAGTAAAAATAATACTTACTTTCTTGCATTTATTTTCAATATTGTTTTTAATGTTGAAAGATTTTGATTTTAATTTTTAAAATAATTTAAAAAAAAATGCTGTCCCACATTATAATGTCTCTACTTAAACATAAAGTGTTAGTCCAGAGGTGGAGCCGTATTTTAGCCACATCCCTGCAATTTATAGAAGGAAGAGAGACTGCATCTCTGTCCCTCATGGCCACAAGGTGAGCAGTTAGAGCCCATTATTTTGAAGTAAATGTGACCCAAAGTCTGAAAATCAGTGTGTAGCACTACTGAAATACATATTTTCTGTAATTAGGTAAGCTTTTTGTGTTTTAATAAAAATATAATGATATTATATGTGCACACTGTGCAAAGCTGTGTATTGTTATGTCCCGGCTAGTGGTTTTGAGTTATGTTCAAAATTTGTTAAATTCTACTACTGAAACAGTCACTACTGAAACATTTGGTAAAACTTTGAAAGCATATTATGGTATTAGCAGTGACAAAATAGAATGTTCAATCATTTATTTTTAATAAAATAAACATAACCTGGGTACAGGGTCATTCAAAGCAAAAGAATTTTAGTCTAACGTTCAAGTCAGTAAAAAGTTTAATACATGTTTTCAGCTTTATCCTTGAACCAATTTGGTAAAATGATCCATGTATGATTAAAAAAAACAAACAAACAGATAAGTCTGTACAACACATACACGTCTGCAAGCATGCAGGTCTTCATACTGAGCAAAAACTGAAGTGCCACAGGCTACAGATTCATTAAGCTAGTCTTCATTGAGTAAGATTACTAAGATTAAGTAAGATTCATTGAGTTAAGACTGGAAGACAATTCACTAGTTACTACAGACAATTCCAAACTACAAACCACATGTACTATTTCTAACTGCACAGATACACAAACTGAGCACATTTGCTAAAAAATACGGTGACACTTTCTATGAATGTCGTATTTGTAAGCATCTATAAACACATTTATAACATGTTATAATGTATTCATAAGGCATTATAAACGTGGTTATAAATATTTATAAAAAATAATTACACTCAATTACACTTTATAGCCATGTTTATTATACATTATGAATTGTTAATATAATGCATTATAAATAGTTTTAATAACATGTTATAATGTCAGTGCCAAAGAAGTCAGTCCTAGCTTGGAGAGTGTAAAGTAAAAACAAATACCAAGCTAACGGTGGTGTACATTACCTTTCCCACACTGGGTAAAACACTGATGGCAGCACTAGTTTAAAATCTGACATTTGAAGCCTGTAATGTGCTTTATTAAGTATGTTTTAGTGTTTCAGTAAATCCTTCAGTAAATACTTCAACTTGAAGCCTCACTCTTAACACTGGAGGAAGCTTTAGTATAGTATGCTTCACTTTACTTAGAGCGGACAAATACGACTTATGAGCTCTTATAATTTGTTATGATCAGTACTTATAATGCATTATGTTAACAATTCATAATGCATAATAAACATGGCTATAACATATAATGCATTTTTATAAATATTTATAGCTATGTTTATAATGTCTTATGAATGCATTATAACATGTTATGAATGTGTTTATAGATGCTTACAAAGGTGACATTCATAGAAAGTGTTACCAAAAATACTTTATTATAAAGGTAATAAATGTAAAGAAGTTTTCCTTTCCCAGATGTAGTTATTATGAGCCACACAATAGGTGACAATCTTTCCTCGTGACATGTTAGCTGTAGAATTTCAAACAACATAACTTCAAACTATTGTCTCTTGCACAGTGATATATCCGTTAAAATATACTAAAGAATAGTTTAAGTAGCATTTCTTACATTGTACACTATGGGTACACATTTGCTCCTCTAAAAAAAGAAAAAGCAAATAAAAAAACAGAAATGTAGGCTTAAAATGAAGAGAGTTGTGATGTTCTTCCTTTGTAAACAAATATTCAAGCCCCTCTGGCAGCTTTTTACTGGTTCTGAATGGGGAAAATAAATAATAACTGTCAGATTTTTTTAACAATTTTAGCACCACAAGAACAAAAATATTGAGTTGAAACAACCTCAGGAAGACTACTGGGACCACTCTAGGCTCTTCTGTTATGATGCAGCGCTGAAAATTTTCCCCACCGGCTTTATGTTTTCAGCATTATTCCTAGAGAGCGGGAGAGATGCTGGCAGGCCTTTTTGTCCTTAATGGACAGAGAAGTCTGCATTTACATGATCCTATTGAATGGCTAAAAGAAGAAGAAGAAGAAAATAAAAGAAGTGAGAAATGTAGTGAAAGGATCTAAACAGAAGAGGAGAGGAGTCATCCTTTGCTGCCCTCGTCTACAGGGAGAAGAAGGCTTTCATGTGTCCTCGGTCGCTGGCGTCCGGCCTCACAACATGACATTATCTGACAGAAAGCCCCTTGATTTGGATGATAATTGGACTGGTGGGTGAAAGGGAGGATTTTTGCTTTGTTGCAGATGGATGGATGGAAATGTTTCGGTGGGATCAGAGGCGCACGCGCGACGGACCACAAGCTTGCTTGCCGTCACATTGTCATGGCCACCGAGCGGGTGGAGAAGAATCAATGACAGCGTAGTGGGGGGATTACACATAATAGCTGGGCTTTTGAAACGGACAATGCGCAAGACAACACGGCCGAGTCTGTTCTTCCATCAGCTTATAAGCTTATTTCATATGCGATACTGTTGGGCCTTAATCTCCGACAGTTTAAACTTCTGTCACATGTGCATGGAAATGTGCCAAAGTGTGCAAGCATACACAAGGACATACACATGCACACACACATACAGACACACCTATGACAATGAGGAAAGACAGCAGACAGCTTTACAGTAGACGGCTTCACAACTCAACGCGCAAAACTATCCGCGAGTGACACAATCACACTTTCTGTAAACTTCCATCTTGTTATGGTCAGCACTAATAATCAATTAAAGATTGGGTGAAAAACGTCACAACAAGTTTAGCTATAGCTCAATCAATCTGTATCAATATGACGCCTGCCCCGGGACAAAAACATTATCTGAACCCATCTGGCCAATTATAACTGTATCACTACATGGGGCTATACGCCAACTGTGTCGCATAAAGGCATGGAATATACCTGTTCAATTTGGAGGCCTAACTGTGGAGAATGTTATATGATGAGAATATTGTGGAATGGTTTTGGGCAGCGCTGGTGTCAGGGATAGTTCCTGGAATGACAGTGACATGGGACGGCATTATAACTGACATCCTGTCATGAGAGCGGCTCCAACACGGCAGTGAAACCACCAGCGCTGGAGGGTCTCCATAATTGGAAAAACTTGGGGAATGGTTTCACCCCCACCCAGAAGCAGTAGCCTCACTTAAAGACTTCCACCGTCACATGGCAGTGGCAGGCACACCGACTGGGGGGCTCATTACCGGGAAAGTGGCCAGCGGAGACGAAACGCACACGGTGGCTACTCTTCCTCGTTATGGACTAAAACGTGCAAAGTCACCACTGATTTATCTCTCCGATAATGAGAAAATTGAAAACCAGCAGAACACAAGTTCGCTCTCGCACTGCTTAAATTACGGCTCTCCTTTCCCTCCCTGCTCTCTCCTGCTGCATGCTGTATCATGTGTTAATGAAAGTCAAGGCCACATAGAGTGAAGGGTTAGTGAAATAGGCCTGTTTCTCCCTGTAAGAACCTCTCCCTAAAAGGCAGAGAGACAGAAGTGGGACGAGCTAGAGTAATACACTCCACTCTGATTGCTAGTTTAAGTTTAGTTTGCTGGAAGTCTAAGTTTCGGTACCTTATGTGAAGTAAAGGCTTGACACACATATGAACAGTAAAAGTAGATAGCTGGGAATATTTGCTGATAAGAAAAATATATATATTTTTAAATATAATGTTACTAAATGAAATTTAGTTTATTTAATAGATTTTACTACTGATAAAACATGGACACGGTTACTTCAAGACTGAAAATGTTTACACAGCCTTTGACCATTTTTGGGGATTATCATTTTGCAGATAATCTGAACCAAAATCTATTCTAACTTAAAGCAGTCACATCTCTTGAAAAATGCTATTTAGCTATCCTCCTCTTTAGAGGATTTGGTGAAAGATGTTGACGTAGCAGATAATACAGGTAGCTAACTAATATCTCCCAAGTTAGCTAAAGTTTCACTTCATTATCTATTAGTAACCTTGAGCATCAGTCTCACAGACTTTTCAACAACAACATTATTTCTGTATACCTATTGTTGACTTAAGGGCTTGTATGATAGTTTAGGTGTCCTTATGAGCATAAGACACAAATAAAAACACCAACTACTAAACCACACTAAAATACTAACATTTCAACTAACAACTTGACTTATGCAAGAGGAATTCCATTGATTTAAAATAAAAATGCAATCAGTGAGATGTAAACAAATGTAATTTCTTAATGGAAATGACAGAAACCAGGGGTGCAATGTCTACAGCACAAATATAGCTATTCTATTTACTATCCAAACCCCCCAGTGAACCTTCTTAATTTGTATATGTATTGCTGATACTGGTAAAATAGTGACTCTGAAAAATAAGTTTTCTTTTGGGCCTTAAAATGCCCTGCATTTACCTCTCCATAAATGACTATAAAAATGTATATTTATGCTAAATCTTTTTTTTCAAAATCATCGTAAAACAATGTCTCAGGCATCAGGCAATGTATAAAGTTTCATAAAATACCTTTATGTGAGAGAGCTTTAAGGGTCATTAAACTCTTCCTTTTCATACCTTAAACCACCACTGTGAAAAATTCTGGCTCAGTAAATTTCACATCAAACCACACTGAATGGCTTTGTTTACAGCTTAACAATTTAATTTTGCAGCAATTTTGAAAAATTAGCGTTAAGTTCAAGATTGGGGTTTATTTATAAGACATGACAGTCATGAGTTAAAAATAAAAAATAGTAATTGTGGTTTGTGCAAAAGTCTGCAGCATTCTCCAAGGAAAAGTGAGTGATAGTTCCTAACATAAGAATAAGAAGACTAATATAAAGACTATTTTTCTAAGTTAATCAAACATATAGTAACTGTGCATTAACAGTTGCAGAAAGGTATTTTCTTTAAAAAAAAAATGTTTTCTGCAGAGGTTGTTTAGTTCTCCACAGAGTGTGAGGTTTGTATGTTTGTTGTCAGGTTTGTTTTGTTTGTAATTGTGTTGCGAAGTTTGTTTCATATAGCAAACTTTGTAGTTCTAGCTTTATAAAACAGCATTCATACCAATAACGATGAATTTGTCACAAAAGCTAATGAAAGTGTGAGAAATACAAGTAATTTGCAGTTAATTACATTTAACTTTCACAGATTACTATGTCATGAGTAGGAACTGTGCTGTACAAATCTGCAGTGTCCTAGAAAATATAAGAGGTATGAGAAATGCTGCAGTTTGATGAAGAGCTAATTGACAAAATAGGTGGCATTTTTGCAGGTCCTTGCAACTTTCTACAAAGTACAAAAACCTGATGAAAGGAGCTGGCAGCCAATGCTCAGCAGACTGAACATACTGAGAACTGGCCTTGGAGATTGTGGAAGCAGAGAGGAAACAGACAATGATGGAAGTGCCGAGGACACTCTCTGTAATGGCAGAGTAGAAATGGGTCAAGATTGCCTTGGAGATGTTGAATTTCGTAAACTAGTGCAGGAAGAATAGCCTCTGCTGAGCTTTCCTGGTAATGGTGGAAATGTTATTATCCCACTTCAGGGTGTTGCTGATGGTAGTCTCCTGGAACTTGAATGACTGAACCATATTCATGGCTGTGACGTTTATTTCCAGGGGACGGCAGGCAGGTAGCTGTTTACAGAAGTCCACCTTTATTTTAACTGTTTGGAGTATGTTGAGCTGCAGGTTGTTGCACACACACCACATAAGACAGGCCAGCTATCTCCTGTAGATAAATTCATCGCTGAAGATGAGGCCCACCATAGCTGTGTCATCTGTAGAGTTCAGCAGCTTGAACGATGGATCGTTAGAACAGCCGTCATTAGTGTATAGTGAGAACAGGAGGGGAAAAAGCACACAGCCTTGCGGGGCATCAGTGCCTTTAGGCAGGGTTCAGCAGGTGGGGTTCCAGCTTCACATACTGCCTACTCGTTAGAAATCAGGGATCTATTGAAAGGTTGGTAGGGTATGTTAAACTAGGATAGCTAAATGTGGTAGAGATCTGGGTTGAAAAGTAAAAAAAAATACATAAACTACGTAAAAGGTAGAGCTGCAGTCCACAAACAGGAATATTAATGAAGCTCAGGACTTGTTAGAGGCCCTAAGCATTATTTTACTGGCATACCCTAACTTTTCAAAATTAAGTTTTTGATCCACACACTTTCAAAGCTAGGAGTTTTAGGGGAAATTGCCAAAAAGAGTACAGTTTTAAATACTATTACTGCCCAGCTATGTGGATGATAGAATTCTACCATGGGTTGATTGTGGAGTGGTAGCATAACAATCAACTGTAATGTAAGTTACATTAGGTATTAATTGGAAATGGTATTATCTGATGGTGAGGTAGTGAGGTGTACTGTGAAAATATTTTTCATTTTAACTTACAAAAGTAAGTAAACTGGCTTAAAATCTTAAAATTTCAAGTTCATTAAACATCAAAAAGTAAGTTAACAAAACAATGATTGTGTGTTGTATTCTGTTAACTCATTATTTGAATTTCAGTAATTAAAAATTTTAGGGCAACTAGGTGACTTACATTTTAAAGTTAAATCATTTTTACAGTCCAAAGGTCTAGGTAATTATTTGATGTAAAATGATTGTCACTACACTAGGTAAATTACACTGAAATGCCCAAAAGTTCTAACATTTAAATTGAAAACGGACAATGTAAAATGCTTCAAATTTGGATAAGTATTTTTTCGAGTACATAGTCATATTTAATTTTGCTGTTATTTCACACTGTAAAAAATGTGCTGGCTTAACTTAAAAAATAAGAAACCATACTACAATAAAATGTTAAGTTCGTTGACCTTCAAATAATAAGTTCATAGAATGTAAGACAGATTTTTGTTCTGTTAACTGACTATAAGAAGTTAAATGAACTCTTTATTGCAGTCTGGTTACTTACTCTTTGAAGTTACGACACCAGTTTTCTTGTTAGTGTTTTTGTTTAAGTGGGAAAGTAAATGAAGAAAACTCTCAGGTACCAGGCAGTTATATGGGGGAAATAGGCAGTAAAAAGGAACAAGACTCTAGTATGGACTAGTCTACAGAATTAGTTTAAATTACAGTCCTACAGAAAAAAAACAATTAAAAAAAAGAAGAATTATGTTAGGATCTATTTAAACCCAAAGCATACAAAATAATCAATTATCAAGTATTTTCTATTGTGAGATGGCTGTCCCAAACCCCTACATTTCCAATTGTGAAAATAAAACTTACACTTTTTGAATTTTTGTCAATGTTGTTTTTAAAAAGATCTTTTGATTTATTAAAATAATAAAAAAAACTTTATTTAAAAAAAAATTCTTACTGAAAGTCAAAGAGTTTTAGTCCACAGGCGGAGCCTTTTTTTTAGCCACAAACCTGCATTTTAAAGTAGAAAATGAGACTGCATCCCTGTACCTCAGGGTCACATGGTGAGCAGTTAGAGCCCATTGTTTTATGTAAAGATGTACCGAAAGTCCAAAAGTCGCATTTTAAAGAGAATATTATGATTTTATGTATATGCAGCTGTTCAAAGCTGTGTTTACTCGTCCTATACTGTTTTTGAGTTGTGCTCAGAATTAGCTAAAATTGTCACTAACAGTCAATTTTGAAACATTTGGTAAAATTTTGGAAGCATTGTTATTGTATTTGTATTGACAAAATAGAACGTTTAATCATTTATTTTCATCAAAAAAACAAATACGGCATAGCGTTGCTCAAAGTAAAAGGATTTTAGTCTAAAGTTTGAGTCAGTAAAAAGTTCAAAATAGGTTGTCAACTCTGACTTTGAACTAATTTAGTAGAATATGTACCGGTCTGTTACCTAGAAATGAAAATGAATCTGGGCTATAACAGTATATCAGTAATTCATAATATCGTATTACCAGGTTCATACCAAGTTCTAAGGCTTGCTGTTGATGGTGTTTTTAATGAAATCCTTTTTAAAGAAAATCTTAAACGCGACATTACAATGACATTTAATGTGAGAACTTACCACCTTGTTACTCCAAATAATTACCCAATTATGATATAATTTATATTATAATAGTTTGTTACAATTAGGCTAATAACAAACATTTAAAATTCATAATTACAGATATCAGAGATTAATAATTCAATGGAAAAATGAAGTTTACATTAACTTTGTAATACTCCAAATATGTTAGCTAGGTGTGCCCATAACTATTTTTACAGTGTGGTCACAGTCACTTTCTTGTTTCAGCAATGTAGCTGAATCTTTACTATGCAAAACACATTGATTCTAACTTCACACTTTTTAGACCTCTCATTGCTAACCTCAGTGCAAGCAGCTTCTGTGAGAACAGCTTCAGCCTGAAGTGTGTATAAAGATCGATAGAGCAGTGAAATAAAATTCAGGATGAGTTTTCAGGTTAATACTACATTACAGCCTCTCCTCTATATAGCACCATTGTAAAGAGCCATATCCATTTCTTGCCACATCATAACTCATCAAATAAGCTAACATGATGTTGTCATGGTGTTTGGACATCACTGCTCTGATCCTTAACCTGTAATTCTGCCCAAATGAATAATCTAACAGTCGTTACATAACCTGTCATTTCACCCCATTCTGCTTGACCAGCAGTCTATTCCTTCTTAAAATATAAGAAACTTTATCTGTGTTAAAGAAAATGTCCACCTGTTTATTTAAGGGGCTCATTTTATGAAAAATGTCTTCCTCTCCCTTTTTTGAAGTAAAAGATTTTCATATAGTACGTAAACAAATTTCTAAACATAATGTTTGTTCCTCAGATTATACAGTCTACGTATATTAGACTGAAACATGGCCTGTTTTTAATTTAATGTTTTTGTGATGTCACAAAAAAAAAATCATATTTACACACATACAACTATTGTTATACAGCAGTTTAGCCCCACCCATTCACATGGAAGTTATAAGGAGTATTTCTGCCTGGACTGCAGGGCAGCCAATCATAACAGAGGTTGCAAACAGAACACAGTTGCAAAACCAACTTGTTTAAATAGGAAAGGTTGGAAAGTTATGTGCAAATGAATTATGACTGTTTATGGCACATAAGCTCACATAAATGTTAAACGTGAACAGAAAGAAAATACAGAAAATGGGCTTTTTAAGTTTTTTTGGGGATCATTTTAACTTTGCCTGACACTGTAGTTTTTAAAGTGTCCTCTAGTGGGCAGTATTACAACCACAACCACTGGGAAAGTTATGTAAACATGGTTGTTACAGTATCAAAAAGTTAATTTAGTTTATTTGTTTTTAAAGTGATGATTTCATCTAGTCAGCCAGAGACTGAAACTACTGTTTTTATAGTGAACCTACAGTAAATCCAAGTCTGTTTCTTTAAATTCTATCACACAAGTTTCAATATATGTTATGGTGGTCACATTTGGTCAATATGTTCTGTAATGTCTAATCTTTTCAAATTAGAGTATAAAAATGCAGTAGCAGATACAGTGCAATAATGAACAGTGCTTTCTAAGAGCATGAAGTGAAACTATTCCTGTTGTGGACCACTAGAGATACTACAACCTGTTTAAGATATATCAGAAATATCTCCATTTAGCACCTCAGACAACAGTGGAGTCAAATGAATAGATTGTGGTGGTGAAATCTGCATAAGGCAGTTTGCACTCTTCAATTCCAGGATGCATCCTGTGTCCATCTCTGTTTCCAGGTGAAGCTGATGCTGTATTATGGTTAGTAAATGTGAGCCAGCGTGTTCACTAATGTTTATATATATATATATTATATATATATATATATATATATAAAATGAATAAACAAATGAATTTATTATATATTTATTATATGAATATATTATTTATTATAAATGAATTTATTATAAATGAATCATTTATAAAAAAAATAAATGATTCAATGGTTCAAAGTTAAATTAACATACATGAAATATTAGAAAGTTACAATTTTTTTTTTTACTTACAACAAGGAATGAATACACCTAACCAAAGTATGCATGCCCCTGGTTAAAATACATGTTTTGTTGATTTTCTAAATGAAAATATGTTAACACAGCCTCTGCAGAGAACACACTTCTGCACATTTCAAAATAAAAGTACTGTTCATTGGTTGAATTCAACATAATGGAAAACAATGAAGCATAAAATGTGGCCTGTGCAGATGTTATATCATATCTCAAGTGTAATGTTTTATTTTATGTTTTCAATATATGTTAAACTCAGCAAAAACTATGTACTGGAATGTAGAGAAAGTGCCATATTTACATTTGTCAACTGTAGAGGATGTCAAGATGTAGAGAAAATCAACCAAACTTGTAATTTCTTCAAATATTTACACATCACTTTATGTAGTAAGAATGATTGTATAATGCTTGAGACTACAGATCTTATAAGATCCTACAAAGTTTATGGACAGATGTGTCACAATTCAAATGGATAGGCATTTTACACTATGTCTTCTTGGCAAAGTTTGCATGAGGCTGAGGTGAAGCAGTTTGCTGCATTCTGTTCCAGTATGCATCCCGTGCCCCTCTCTGTCTCCACATTAAGCCGACGCCACGCTGTTGGCCTGTCTGCCCCGTTCTGATCCGCTCCGCTCCACTCTCTCTTGTTAGTCATGCCTCTGAGAGTGGCCACATGCGTGCACACATACACGCTGGGGTCCAGGGCAATTAGCAGGGTCAGGCTGCTATCAGAGGCCATGCTCAGGGCAGCCGGCCGTGCAGGGCCAAGAGAGCGGAGGGGAAACATTAGGGGAACGTTAGGGGAACCTTAGCCAAATGTTGACATGATATTGGCAAATAGGGGGCTGACAGCAGGCGCATGGTGATGGGGTGTGTGTGTGTTGGGGGAGTGGGGGGTGGGCACACCCAGGGGCCGAAGGGGCACAGCACGCAGCGTAGCCACACAGGCACACAGGCAGATGGCCTTTAATTGGAAGGAAATCCCAATCTATTGGCCCCAAATACGCCACTTGAAACTGAGAGGAAGAACAGAAAGGCAGGCAAGGGGCCACCAGAAATACATGGGCACAGAATGCAGGCACACACACTAAACAAGTTGGTGAGGCATACAGAAAGCGACGCTCAAACACAGATGCATGTGTAATATTTCCAGAGAGCTTTAGCATCGTTCAGAATGAAAAACAGCTCCCTTTCTAAAGTCCTCTATCATCTTCCTCACTTCTACATTCACGCTACCCCAAAGTAAGATGGGTCACCCATCAACAGTGAAGTTCTGTCACTCTCCATGAAGGAGCCAGAGAGACAGTGGACAGCAAGCAGAAGTGATGGTTTCATAAAGTCAACCGTCTGCCCAAATGGAGAGAAAGGACGTTAGAAAGTGGGGTTGACACTGACAGTAGCTCAGTGCCTCTCCAAACTCCACTACTGCAGCTGCTGCAGCGGACTTTGTTAGCCCTACTCTCCTACGAACCTGTTTTAATTTACAAGAGACCTGATCATTTGTAATCATTACTCTTGAGCTACTACTTTCACCACTGCTGCTAGGAATGAGCTAGGAGTATTCATTAAAAAATTAGTCACTGCAATGATCCTGACTGCCGATTGCTGATCGGCTACTTCTTAGAGTCAATAACTCCTGTACAACACTTTATTTCCTCGCCCAGTGTACTGAAGGTAAACTTTAAAGGAAGTGACAAAAAAAAACACCTTTGAAACCTATTAATACCTATTAATATTTCTGTGGTCTCTATGTGAAACAATTCTTAATGTAAACAAAAGCAGTCAGCGACAGGTTGTTGTCATCTAGATCAATGTAAACACTCCTTACAAAGGCTCAAAATACCTCTGGTGTATGAAAAGTTATTTGGGAATGGAATGGTCAGAAAGTCTTTGAAAAAGAAGTGCGCTGGACAGCACAACAGAAGCATGGCCTAATCTGTCATGTCAGAGGCCCTGGAGCTGTCATGTCCAATAAAGGTCACAAAAGAAGCATTAACTCCTTCACTGGCAAGTGCCAGAATTATCATTGGGGTTCTGGAAGTTTTTGACAGAACTGAATTGTTGCCAGTGTTACATCATAATCAGAACTCTCAGTCTCTTTGAAGTAGTCATATCAAAAAAGGCTTTGGAGTAAACTTTGATCTGTTTTTTTTAACACAAAAAACAGGCTTTGTGGCATTTTAAGCTCATCATATATGTTACACAGGTAAGAACAAGAGAATATTTATTGTGTTTTTTACTTTATAGAAAAATAAATTGGCACACTTGCATGCTGACAAACAAACAAACACTCAATAAGAAATTGTTTTTACCATTTATTCCACTCTCAGTTGTAAACTTAAGCTTCACACTTTGCAACTTGAAACTGCGTCTCGTCTGGAGCTGGAGAGCACAAATCAAAGCACCAGCCGTCGTAATGGCAGGGGTGAGAGCTGTGCGGCAAAGCGATTTGCATCTCCACATAATTAGTCAGGGGAGTGCAAGATGGCCCTCTCTTCCCCCCATCCCTCTCCATCATGCCGCTGCACTCTTCTAATGGACCGGCGTTCTGTATCGCTGCTTTTAGCATTGGGGTGGTGGCAGGAGGGATGGGGAATAGGAGGGGGGGGGTAGAAAGCAGAGCCTGGAGTCATGTGACCCCGTGCCTTGGAAATGCGTGCAGTTCAGCATAGTGCCATCCTCAGCGGGCAGATTTGTCCTAATAAAACGTCAGGCCCCGAGCAGAATGAACTGTAATGACTTTCTGAGTTCACTAATGGCCAATAAATCTTAGATTAGAGGGGCCCCGCACAAACGGCAGCAAGGATAAACCGTGCACACACACACACGCACTTGCATGCACACACAGGCATGTGGTGTTAGATGGATTTTGATGGGTTTATTGTCAAAGTTTTTTATTGTTTCTGCTCTATTGGCACAGTGAGGCGCAAAGTTTTCAAAAGTTGACAAGTTCATGATGTTATTAATTCCTGAGAATAATTGAGGCTTGTCGTAAACAGGCTCGAAAAGCATTACTGCTTGAGCTGGTTTCTCATCCTGAGAGCAGCTCATATTCCCGACATCGCTGCATCCCCTGGACACATGACCCCGGCCTGTAATGGCTGATGTTTCTCTCAGGGGCCACAAGCCAGGAGAAAAAATAACAAGCTGGACATTTATTAGTTTAGGAAAACGAAGTGCAGCGGGTGAGTGTGATTTGGGTGATGGGGCATGTGCCACAGATACGGACGATGAGATATGAGAGCTTTTTCTTAAAAAAAAAAAGCAGCATATAAAAAAATACTGATCTAGCCATGGCTAACAAATGAGCAGGCTAAGTCTGATGAATGACCCAGCAGTTGACATGTTAATGCTCCCGCGACCCGACCCCTCTCCCCGAACCTTCCGCACAGATCGCCTTTTTTAGCTTAATGGCTTCACTTATCATTTGGGGAAAGGGTGGGGGGAGGGTGGGGGGTGGTGGTGGTGAACAAATTGCGCCGTGGACTGGAGGGGATATCGGCGTAGAGGATGCGAATCAATCATATTATCTGCGTACACACAGCGGCTGCTGCTCCTTCCCCACGAGGAACAAAGAAATGAGCTACTGATCGCCTCCAACTTGACATTACCAAATGGGGTGTGCTTGGAGAAAGCATTACGATTGTATTAAGCTGAAATATTAATATGGATGTTTCCTTTCGACTTGCTTAACTTGATTGCTCTGCACTCAAAAACCAGAAATGTTCAAAAAACAGAAAATCTAATTTGCGGACGAAATCAATCACGAAGATCGATTTTTGCAAAATGTGTTAAGGGGTGTAGAAAAAAAAGATGTTTCTTCTGACCTTGAACTGCTTCCATGCAATGTTTTAATGAAAGAACAACCAGCATTTCATCAGCGCTAACAGTGAAAACAAAAATGGTTACAACAAAACAAGCGGCTCCTCTTCCAATGGAAAGTTGGCTTTAAAGTTTAAAAAGACGCCACTCTTCCCTCCCCTTTCAGTCCCTGAAGAGCAATCGCTCTCACTTTTAAAAGCTTGGCATCCACTTCTGGCCCTGCAGCGACTGAGCATGGACAGAGGGGAGGCAGAAAGGCCTCTGATTAATGTCCAATGCACCAAGTGGACTCCAGGACATTCTGTGGCACAATATGTCCCCTCCGCTTGGCACTGCCAACTGGCAGCATGGTGCAGATTGGGCGCAAACCGAGGGACGGCACACTCCCTGGTCGCTGCTAAAGAGGCCCTGGCATGTGGGCCCAGTCAGAGGGAAGAGGATTTAATGATTCATTCAACACTTCACATGCCACAGAGAGAGAGAGAACGAGCTCAGATCCCTTCAGAGAATGAAAAAAAAAGAACGAAAAGAAAATGATATGCATCAGGCTGAACAAACAAGGACAGGCATCATACTAAGCAAACAATACCTGTTTGAGACTGAGATTAGGGACACAGGAGGATTCATTTTCAACTTGCTCTGTGTGTTCATGTGTGGGTATGTGTGTGTATATGTGTGTATCCTAGATCACCTTAATGAGAAACACTGTCCCTGAATGAGTCATACACAAAGCCCTGTTGTTCCTACCCAAATCAAACTCCTTTGGATCAGACTCCGTTTTGGGTGTGTAAGCTCTGGCAGCCCACTGCTGGAGAATGTGTGTGTTCACTTAGGCATCAAAACCGTCTCGAGTGCATCTTGAACCTAATTGTGTGTAATTGCAACCTGTCTGTTCCGTGTGCAGTGAGAGAGTGTGTTTATGCATGTAAATGGCAAGCAGTAAAAGGTGTGCTGTGTGGCCAACTGTTGGCAGGAAGTTAGGAAGCAAGATAGCGTATGCATGTGTGTGTGTGTGTGTGTGTGTGTGTGTGTGTGTGTAGGATCCCATTCATCCTCCAGACAATCCAGCGTGCATGCTTTGTTTCAGCTTCAGGTTGAATTCTAGAACCAAAGATACTTAAATATGTTTAAAGGAATTCTTGAGTTTTTTTAACCTAATTTTTAATTGCTGCATCTATATCTTCATGTAGTTAATTACCACATATTATCATCATATAGTTAATTACCACATATTATCATCATAGTTGATTACCACAATGAACAATTTAGTCTATTTTCCCTGTAATTAAAAGGGACAGGAAAGACTTTAAACATACTTGCAATGGGAGCCTATGGGCAGTTGCTTCAGCACCTGTCCATTAGATTCTGTTTTACATGATTTTTAAGTCTGTTTTACAGGGAAAATGATCAAAATTATTGTCTGTGCTAATCTACTTTATACAACAGGCATACAACATGTGGTTGGTTCAGAAACTTTTTAGCCATGTCATGCTCTTTTTTATAAAAGCGCAGTTTTTCACAATAACTTTCATTCTCTCAATAACTATCATTCCACTGAGCACAGGTTGCTAAGTAACCACTTACTTTATGCTGCAGCTAACCATTAGCACATATATACTTTAGCACATACAGAAATAGAAAATGGATACGTTAGACACCTTTTATAAGATTATATTTGACCTGCAGCCCATTTGGTCAGATTCTGAAGCAAAGTATGACAACAGGCCTGCATCTGAACCTGTCATTGCCCCTGACAATTCAGCAAACAAGACAAGCTGCACTGTCAGGAAAAAGAACAATGCACAAGTATTTTTTTGTTCACAAAGGTACAAACCATACAGATGTACCCTTAAAGGTACTTGTAACAACTTTAATAATGGGTGGAGAGAGGATGCTGGGGCAGGTTATTATTTATACACAACGCAAAAACCACTCTGCTTTTCAGCCCGCAGACAAATTAAGACAAGACACTTGCTGGGACTTTTTAGTCCTTTCTTTCTTTCTTTTTGTTCAGTTCAGTTCAGCTCAGCTTAGCTTGGCTCGGCTCTCACACCTTCACAGGCCTCCTTCTCTCTCTGGGCTCTGCCACCTGCTGAGGGAAGAGATGACTATAAGTAGGCTGGCAGAAACAAGGCTCAGGTGAATATCATCAGCTGGTTCAGCCCGACTGGCTTCTCCGTCCTGCATTCAACGCTCGGCCACGCCCCCTTCTCCACAGTACTATAACAGTCTTAAGGTCCACTGTGTACATTGTGCACCAAAATCAGTGTTAAAGGTACATTACAGTCACTATCCCAGGGGATATGCCACTAAATAACCAGCTGTCATAACATGCTGAATCATTTCACCTCAGAAAGTGTTATGACAAAACTTAATGTCAGCAAAAACTTATATCACTTGACCCAGGTGTTATGTAAACATTTATGGCAAAAGAAGCATTTATGACAACTGCTTTTAGTATGCTGCAGATTCAGCCGACAGAGATTAGGTTAAAAAAGCTGGAATATTCCTGTAAGCTTATGACTTAATCTTTACTAATTAGTCATTTAAGTATTTTGAAACTAACATGGACATTCTAAAATTGTGAGAGAGCAAGGAACAGAAGTGTTAATGCACATACAGGCCCTTGGGGTTTAAGATGTTAAAATGCATTTGTTGCAGCTCCATAAAAGGATTATCTTCCCTTATAACAGAGGTTAAATTCATGATTGAATTCAGTGGAATGGATAACCAGTTGAATGGTGAGGTACAACTAAATCATTTCATGTGTGGTAACTGCCTCTTTTTCCTCCAGCTACCCAGCAGTGTGTGACACTGACCAGCCGGTGTGTTGCTCGTCATCATCTCGGCATGCACATGTGACAGATACAATAAAAATCAAATGGTGTTTCTGTTTCCATGTCCACGCTGTCCTGCTCGGGCGGAGGGCAAAAAGCCATCACAGTGTTGTGTTCACATGGAAGATAGAAAGAGAGAGGGAGAGAGAGTGTAAGGGAGAGAATGAGAGAAAGGCGGGAAAAGAGATTGGTCTGGCCAGACATAAATATAAACAGTACACACAATATTCTGTATATAGAAATTGTGTGTGTGTGTGTGTGTGTATGTGTGCACGTGTAGCCCCGGTAATTCTCACTAATGACCCATCGGTGAGCTGTCAGTGTGGACCGCGGGCGCAATGACACAGGCCACTCATTCCCCAGGGGGACAGCCTTGGGAAGTCATTGATCATTAATATTTCAGTCCTCTCCCTCTCTCTCCCTCTATTCACGCTCAGAGGCACTAGGCGGCCATCATACCCCCTCCCTCTTCACACCTGTCATGCGCCCTCTAATTTAGCCTCTCTGTAGAATCTGCTTGCGTTTGGACAGCCGTCCCCCAGGGAACCATCCAGAGGCCGACCCCCAGGAGCTGCTACCATCACCCACAGCACCTTTAACAGGGCCTATGGAGGAGGGGGGCAACTAAAATTTGACCCCGAGTTTGACTGTGTACTGCCAGTCTGAGTACTCACACCCTTCTGGGAACTAGCGCAGAGTCTTATGATGTGTCACATTCATCTGCGAGTTTGACTAGCGAAATGAATTAGAAAGTTGATCAAGACAGACTAATAATGTTATGGCTCCACTGTACATGGCCTCAACCTGTAACCTTTCAACGATGTTCCCGCTGAAAGGATATAATGACGTGTGCTTATATTTACTAAGTGTAATCAATGTAGGGGTCTAAAGTCAGGACATACAAAAATGTTATTCATTATATTGAACTAACAACTTTAAAATTGACCTGAAATGCACATTTATGTCTGTCAAGAATCAATCATAGATAGATTTAATTAACACATACACTCACTGAGCACTTTATTAGAAAACTTGTACACCCACTCATTCATGAAGTTTATTCAGAATGATGTAAAAAAGAAAAAATAACCAGTGAGTGGATGGAAACACCACTTTGATGAGAGAGGTCAACGGAGCATGGCCAGATTGGTTCAAGCTGACAGAAGGGCTATGGTAACTCAGATAACCACTTTGCACAACTGAGGTGAGCAGAAAAGCATCCCAGAATGCACAACAAGTTGAACTTTGAGGTAGATGGGCTACAACAGCCGAAGACCGTGTCGGATTCCAGATGTCAACCAAGAACAATAAGCTGAGGCTGCAGTGGGCACAGACTCAACAAAACTGGACAGTTACAACCTTGAAAAATGTAGCCTGGTCTATAGAATGTCAATTTCAATCCATGGGCCCAACCTGCTTTGCATCAACAGTCCAGGATGGTGTAGGTGGTATAATGGTGTGGGGAATGTTTTCTTGACGTACATCAGGCCCGTTAATATCGACCAATCATGCACACTCATAATAATGGATTGATTTTAATCCAGTAGAAATCTGCAATGTGTGTAGTTTTTAAAGTCTCACAGTAATATTTAATCCAGTATAATAATATATAATCCAGTGGGAATCTGCAGTGTGTATAGTTTTTAAATTTGACAGTAATAATTGGGGAATAATTACAATCCAGTATGAATCTGCAGCGTGTGTAGTTTTACAGTCTGACAGTAACAATTGTGGAGAAAACGGCTTTCTGTATTTGGCTGAACCCAGAGCTCCCTCAGTAACAGCAGTCCTGTTCCAATCCACCTCAGCCTAACACAATAACAAAACCAATAGACACGGTCGTGCAGTGTGTTATTATTTTTAATGAATGTGTCCTGTGGCATAACACTGATGTGAACACCTGTGCTATGACCTTTCACTCCTGTCTTTTAAACCCTGCTACATTACATTGCACAACCTCCTCTTAAAATGCTAGTCCAACATAGCTCAAACACAGTAGAAAAAGTGTCCACTGTTCCACTTGAGTCCAAAGTAAAAGCCTCTTGTCAACTTAAAAGGAGCAATGAACAGCACTATAGCATTTCACAAATAGATGACACCAGCACCAAAACATGTCAGATTTATCCTTGGGAAACAGCTCAAGGGCTCAAGCAGTCATTTAAGCGAGAGAATGCCGTTTATCACTGGCAGAGCTGTTTTAAAAGAGTTTCTGGTAGGCCGGTTCGCATACCTAAGAAAAGAGGAGCCTTTTAGTTGACATTTATATGGGACATTTGCAAAATCACATCACTTTGAAGGTCATTTTAATTACTCCAGGAGGTTCACCAGACGCATACGCACTTCAGAGTGGTCAGAAAGAAAGAACTCTAGAGATTTATCAGAAGCAAACCTTCATATGCTCCTGGTTTAGGAGTAAACAAAGCCTTTTTTTTCACAAAAGTCAGTAAATGGTAAATTGCCAGAGGCCATTTTAAAAAAGCGACAGTAATCATTTTTATTTTCAGGTGGTGAAGTCTAAACACTGAGAAGGATGCAAATGGTCCAAAACGTGAAGCTTCACTTCTAACTCCAACGGAGGGGACACAATGGCCTCACTTTTATCGTCCTCTCTAAGCGCACCAGCAGCCAGAGAAATCCCTAAAGAGGCCTTTTTCTTGCTTTAAAGGCGGTTGTTAGGACAGTCTTCTCTGCTTTAGTGAGTGTTTTCCTTTAAACTTCAGCCTTTGAAAGTTCATTTCAGACACAAAGACCTGAACCACAGGAAGCTGATCAGAAGCCTGCGAGGGCTGAGTAGAGAAGAAGAAGAAGGTGCGGCGCGTCCTTGAAACGAAGTAGTCTGCTTGTTTCCAGGAAGCACCTATTATCTTTGAACGAAATGCAATAACTATTGATGAACGTGGGCACAAAGATCATGATTAAAGTTTACACTGATGAAATACTCCACATATGTGTACAAACAAACCTGTTGTGAGATTGTTGGACACAGAAATACAAAAATGTGTTTTTTATGCATCACCTTTTAAAACACATTTTGACTGTAATATTTCATCTGGGTTAAACCGCACTATTTAATAGCAAATAAGAATAAGTGACTTGCAGATTTTGTAAAACCACCAAGCTGCCAACCACCATCCCTGACCCCCCCTCCCCCCACACCCCTCTTATTTTTTCCATTAACTTTGTTTGTTCGCTAATATGCTTCCTGATGTTGCCATTGTAAGAGCTGGCAGGTGTAATGCTTTATAATAGTTATTGTGCCGCATTCATACACCTTCATTCAATCAAGCCTCATTGTGCCGTACAGTCATAAATCCATTTACGGCTCACACAGGGGGAGGAAAAGCACAGGCAACCGGAGTGATGTGCACAGATGGCAGCCGGCATTCATCTCCAATAAGACATTATAAAGGAAAAAGGAAATAATGTTAATTAGTGTAAACAAAATCTGTGTCAGACACACTGGCATAGTTCAGCTCTAATCAGCTGGCTAGGCGCATTCTTTCTCTTTCTCTCCACGTACTGCAGGCTGATCTTTTATTCCTTCCTCATCCTTTCTCTTTCTCGCTCTCGGATCTGCGCCTGGCGGAGTTTGTGCCGTCACACAGCTGCCATCAGTGGCCTCATTGTCTCTTTGTGTAGTGCGGAGAGAATGATTAAGCGCTAAATTCATCCCCCCATCATGCCTCTAATTGTTTCTTAACTGGCTTCCTGCTCAGACAGAGCGAACGGGTAATGCAGCCGCCGCATGAATCGGAGGCTGATTCCATGCACAAATCTAACTGTTGTCCTTAATGAGGGCCGAGGATGATACGGGGCATCAGTTGCTTTGCAAATCCGGAAAAGGGGACAGGACACTTTAAAAACAAAAAAAAGTTTTTCGTTAGGATACACTGCATGATCAAGCACTGTGAATTGGGATGAGTTTTGAGTATGTAGAACTAGTTGAAACTTTGGAAACACCTACTCAGATCAATCAGTTTTGCATTTTTTAGAGTAACGGTAAAGACTTAATTAAGAAATTACATAGAGGCCAAAAAATCTAAATCTTAATAATAAATGATGGGAGGGCCCTTTTCCTTGATGTACCTTTACACACTTATGGCAGCTCCATGAGAAGCCACCTGGCATGCCTTCCTACAGGTTTGAAGATGATATACAGTCATGTGAAAAAATTAGATCACCTCATGAAAACCTTTGTTTATTTTAACATATTTAAACATATGGACATTTGATCTTCATTTTAACAAGAGAGGAGGAGGCAATATAACAAAACAAATAAAACTGAAGAAGTGTGTTGAAAATAGATTGTAAAATGTAATTAAATTAAATGAAATTTTCTTGTGAGGAATAAGTTATGACACCCCCACATTTCTCACTACTTAAATGTCTAAAATTAAAATCATTTGCAATTTTTAACCTTTTCAACTCCTTGGGACCACTGGTAGTTTCAAAACACACTTTGTCATATTCTTCATAACTTTCATATTTCATAAGCTACATTCAAAAATATGAGAACTATCTTCTTTCCAGTCAAATAGATGGGTAATGTAAACCCTTATAATAAAAGAAGATGTAAACCCTTATAATAAAAGAAGCTGAACTCATAATTTTTTTTTCTACTGAAAGTTGACCCATTTTCCACAAATTTGGGCTATAAACTATAAACAGATGGTGTCTCTTCAGTGATCTGCTCTGTAAAAATTATTTTTATAAAAAAATACGAAGAGCGTCTAAGATTTTTGGCTTTCAGCAGTAAATTGTAAGCATATAGCAATATGTGTATGATCATAACACACATTTTCTGTTAATTTGAGGGGAGCTTTTACAAAAAATGAAATAAAATAAAATAAAGATTTACATTTATTTCATGCAGTTACTGAATAATTTGCCTTACAGTTACAATGTAAATTCAGATGGAAAAACCAAAATATACCCTGGTGAATAAGAGGTTAAAAAACCTTTTAAAAGCTTTTAGAGGAGCCTGTCTTATTTAACTCTCACACATTTAGTTTGGTTTGCTCTTGATTGTTGAAGTCACCATGGTGAGACCCAAAGAGGACTCTGAGGGCTTTAGAACAAAGGCTGTAGATGCAAAGGGATTTAAAAAGACCTCAAAACAAGTAGAAATCACTACTTTCACTGTAATTACACCATTTCACTGTAATTTACAAGCAGAGAACATTTAAAATATCAGCCAGCATGGCCAAGTCAGGCTGTCCTAGCAAGTTCAGCACAGAGCAGACTGCAAGATCTGTCCAACAATCCTAAAATGTCATGATGGGACCTACAGGTAGCTCTTGCCACAGCTGATGTCAAAGTACATGCATCTCCCACCAGAAAAAGACTGTGCAAGTTTGATTTTCATGGGATGTGTGCAAGGAGGAAACCCTTGCTGTCAAAAAAAAACATCAGAGCATAACTGAAGTGCTTTGGACAGATGAATCCAAAGTGGAACTATTTGGGCACAGTAACAGAAGACATGTTTGGTGCAAACCAAACACAGCATTTGAGCACAAGAGCCTCATACCAACTGTGAAGCACGGAGGAGGAAATGTCAAGGTTTGACTTCTTTGCTGCAGTAGGGCTGGCAAGCTCTCCATCATAGAATTGGGAAAAACTTTCTCCCAGTTGATGTCAGAGACAGGCAGACAGTTTTAGGAAACATGTAATTAAAGTTATTTCATCCAAAGGGGGAAATACCAGCTATTAGGGCATAGAGAGTCCTAACTTTTCCATCAGTAGGAATTTTTGGTTAAATAAATAAGTCAAATTTTCATTGATTTTGCAAAGGTGATGCAATTACTTCACCTTTATCTATATATGTTGTTTGAAAGATCAAATATTGATATGTCCATATTCTTAATAAAGAACTAAATATTCAATGGAGTGTCTTAATTTTCACAAGACTGTACATATCATCACTGTCCAAAGAAAAACAAATATCTTCAAAGTAATAACTTTACAGGAGAGGGCAAAAATTTACTTTCTATGTAAGTTAATTTGAAAAGATTTTATTCAAAGCAAATTTCAAGCATTTCCATTGGTCTAATCACCATGAAAATTTCATGCCACATGAAGTTGGCAGCTGAGATCAAACTATGCAAGAAATTTAAAAATGCACGTTTTGAACAACTGGAAGTAGACCGGAGGGGCTGCTGTTACTGAGGGAGTTCCAGGTTCAGCCAATTACAGAAGACCATTCGTTCCACAGCTGGATTTATACTGGATTAAAGTCACTCCACAAGTATCACTGCTAGACTGTAATAACTACACAGACTACAGAATCGAACTGTAATAAAATCACTCCACAATTATCTCTACCAGACTGTAAAAACTACGTAAACTACAGAGTCATACTGTAGTAAAATCACTCCACAATTATCACTATCAGACTGTGAAAATTACACACACCTCAGACTCATACTGGGTTAAAACCACTGCAGAATTATCACTGTCAGACTGCAAAAACTACACACACCACAGAGTCATACTGTATTAAAATCACTCTACAGTTATCACTATCAGACTGTAAAAACTACACACACCACAGACTCATACCGGATTAAAATCACTCCACAATTATCACTGTCAGACTGTAAGAACTACGCACACCACAGACTCATACTGGATTAAAATAACTCCACAATTATTACTGTCAGACTGTGAAAGCTTCCCTTTCCAAATCGCTATAGAAATGCATTTCAAGAATTTGAGCATAAGACTTTAGAACAAATGATCTTTTTGGTTATAAAAAAGCATGCATTCAATCAAGTGTGTCCAAATGTATGACTGGTACTGTATTATAATCAGCCTCTCACTGTGCATGCATTGATATGAGGCCTTTATGTCATACACTGTGGTTGGATTACTGTGCTGATGTAGTCTGCAGGTAGATGAAAATGAGCGGGGGTGTCCAGCACACAATGGGAAACGGGCAGTTTGGCGAGTGAGAGGAGTTGCTGTAATAATAAGCTGTCATATCATCAGCATTCTAATAGAGCCTGGGCTGGAAATGGACACCCAGTCAGCCCTGCATTAACTATTTTTACTGAGCCGTATACAGCAGGCCTTCTCTCAGGAAGCGTGCAAGTGAGGATTCCACATTTGAAATGATGAAATCCATATTTGAACACTCAAAAAATGGATTCCCACACGATTGCCTTGTATTGTGACCACAAATGCAGAGCTTGCGAGGGTACAAATGGCCAAAGCTAATTACGCTGCAGCTTTGGGAGTTTTGTTGTCGTTCACTCTTGACAATTACAGCTGGCAGGGATTTGGTGGGGGGCAGGATTTGGAGGTAAAAGCTGCCGTCATGCTGTTTACTGATTGTCACTCGGTGTATCGAGCCCCTCAAGGTAGGGAGTGCTGGAGCAGATAACACGGCACCTTGACAAACACGGAGCAAGGCCGGTTGCATGCTGGGAACACTGCCAGCGCCAGGCCGAGACAGGTGAGGCAGGGGGAACAATTTCATTACCACCTGAGAAACTGCTAGTGAGAGAAAAGCAAGTACACAAGACTGCCACCAATCCAGTGCTGAATAGAATGCATTTGTTTTTTTTTTCTGTAGGTGTTCATGGCCCAAGCCTAATTTCCACACAGATCAAAAGTCTTATTTTATTTTTTTAATCAGTATAGCATGTATTTTACACAAAATCTAGAACAGGTAAAGTCCTGCTCAATCTTTCAGTTTATTAAGAATTTGATATTAGCTTGCACTGGATTGAAGTTTCAAGCATGACAATGAGTATTCACCGTGGTATTACTTGGAAAAAACAAGAATAAATACTTATTTGTCATTTAAGCAAGGTCCAAGTGTAATTTACGCACAGTCCAAATTTCTTATGCTACATACTTTGTCAATATACCTTTTTTAATCACAAAATCTAGCATTGGTGTAGTACCACTTAAATACAGTTCAATTTATCATGAATGAAAATCTGTCTCTTCAGTTTCTATTTTAACTGCTTTTAATTAGTTAATTACACTTGTATGAAAAAAATCTGAGCACCCATGGTGTAGATGTTTATGCACAGTTATTTGATTAACTAAAAAAATAGGAAAAAATTAAACAGTAATTGTGGCATGTGCATGTTCAGACATCCTTCTAGTTGTAAAACTTTAGAACTTCATTAGCAGACTCATTAGGACTGGTTAGGCAGGTCAAGAATTATCACTTGGAGTTGTCAGCTGATGACAATTCAAAAGCATAAATTCTGATATTCTTCAAACACTCAGCAAACATAGGCTCCTCTAAACAACTGACTGAAGATCTAAAAATGAAGCTAAGTGATTACCTACAAAGCAGGAGAAGGCTATGAAAGATATCAAAGCACTTTCAGTTCCCATTTTTTTATGTTACACATGCAAGAAATAAGAAGTAAGGAGGTTTGTTTGATTTATGTTTAAAGTGCGAAGTGACCACTGTGGTTAATGAATGCTACAGTTCTTGGAAAAAAAGCTGTTACCATGTCTTGTTGTGCTGGCTTTGATGGCCCTAAATCTTTTACCAGAGAAAAGTGCCTGAAAAAGGTGATGTCCAGGACGAGGTGGGTCAGCAGTAACTTTGCCAGCATGCTTTATCACCCTGCTGTTGTAGATTTTCTGAAGTGTTGGCAGACTATATCTGATGATCCTCTCTGCTGTCCTGATTATGCTCTGGAGTTTGGCTCGTTCTTGTGAGATGGAGGAACTAAACCAGATGGTTATGAATGATGTGAAGATGGACTCGATGACCGCTGTGTAGAACTGGATCATCAGACTCTGCGGCAGGTTGAATTACCTCAGCCATCTGAGGAAGAATATTCTCTGCTGTACTCACTTGGCTATAGCAACTGTGCTCCTTTCCCATGTCAGGTCCCTGCAAAGGTGGTGCCCAAGAACTTGAGTGACTCCACAGTGGAACCACTGTTGCTGAGGGGAGGGGGGGTTAGGGAGAGGGTTTAAAGAGTAGATAAGAGGTACTGTGGATGTCAAGGCAAAATCTGAAAGAGAAAGAAAACTCTCAGATGGAATTGATTGTATGCTGGCCAGAAAGGCAAAGCAAAGCCCCCATATGACAGCAAAAGACCTCCAGGAAAGTTTAGCTGACATAGGAGATGGATAAGCAGAGGCATTTTGGAAACAAGTGCTGTTGGCTGATGCAGTAAAAAAAGAATGTTTTTGCTATAATCATCAAAGAGTTGTTAAGCACGAGTGTGGATCTTATTTTGTGTGCTTGTCATCAGTGCCACATGAAACACTGCACAGGTAGATGGAAGAATCGATTTTACCAAATATCAGCAAATTCTGGAAGCAAATGTGACAGTCAGTCAGGAACCTGAAACCAAAAAGATGCTGGCTTTTACAACAGGACAATGATGCAAAACATGAACTACTTCAAGAAACACAAACAGTAACTACTGGAATGGCCCTCACAAACCCTTATCTTGAACATCCTTGAAAATCTAGGTGTAGATCTTAAATGTGTTTTGCATACAAGATGATCCAAGAATATCACAGAACTAGAAGCACTCTTCAAGGAAGAGTAGGTGAAAATTCCAAAAGTTAATATAAATGTAAAGTAACAGTACATTAGCATGTGTAGAAAAAGTTATTTTAAAAATAGTTTGTTGTAGAGATTGCATTTATGCCTTTTTACTTAAAAAATCAACAAAATATGTAATTTGGCCAGGGGTGCCCAAACCTCTGCACACAACTGTATTCTTTTTTTCTGGCTTGTTTTAAAATTGAGATTTTCATTTCAAACACATCAAATCTGTTCTTAACTGTATGTTAATGTGTACTGCACTTGGCACTCCAATGTTTTCACAACAAGTATTATATAAATAAAGATTTGATTTTTGATTATAATGGCAATCAGTGTCTATTGAGCTATTAAAGTGTAGATATATATTTAAAAAAAAAGAAATCTCATAATGGAGCAATTAGTGACAATGTCACACTGAGGAGCTCTTGCAAACACATCTATGATGTATGTGTGTGTGTGTGTGTGTGTGTGTGTGTGTGTGTGTATGTGTATGTAAGACAGAGAAACAGAAGGGGAGAGAAATTTATATTCTCAGCTCATGTCCAGAAAGGCACAGACAGTGGCCGTGCTATCACTTGTCCTCACCGGGGGAGGAAAATGGAGGCTCGTTCTCCTGACCGCACTGCAGTGACCTCTATTAACTCCGGCATGAGGGTGAAACCTGTACCCCCAGGGATACACTGTCTCTTCACTCATTCGCAAGCTCTCCTTCATACACACACACACTCACACTCACTAACTGGATCCAGTGGCTGTACTACTTTCTCTATTTAGCACCTGTAAGCAAATCCATGTAAGCTATGTCTTGGACTGGAAGGTAGTACACAAGGCCAGTGAAACTCACACTACAGGCTACAATCATTTGCTTGCTGTTTTTCAAATGTTGCATGATTTCAAAATCCCAAACTCAGTTGCTGACTATTTTCAAAATGCCCTATACGTCCATAAGTATCTAGCCTCCCTGAACACATTTGGGATAAGTTGGAGAGAGGAAACTAAAATGCTGCTAAAACAACGCCCTAAGTACTTTATTAGAGTTGAAATTCAGCATGAGGTGAAACCAATTCCGCTGCAAGCTGTGTGAGACTGAATTGAAATACAGACTCGTAAGTCGGACTAGGTGATTTTGAGAACAACTGATGCTAATAGGGGCCATTTCACTGACATGCGTGGAAACCAATCACAGAACATTTTCTGTGAATGTTTTTTAGCACTACATGTACTAATTGCATGGTAATTTTAGCATGCACTTTATAAGTGACAGTCAGTATACTTCTATGTGTGATGTGCTATGTGTGTCTAAGGCTGAAACTTTCTGAAATACAAGAAATACAGCAACTAGGATCTTACAGTCTTCAGTGCAAAAAAACTTGATGGGCTCCCTAATGAAAATTACCTTTAGTTCATAAAAATAAACAAAGTAAGTTGCTTTTTTGTTTGCTATTGTTATGTCTCAAATGAGTTGATGCTTGCAGGCCATGACATTCCACTCATACCATGTAATGTTTTTTTTTTGATTATCTTAAGAAATGGAGTATTATTTACACTGAAATGTTCAGTGGTGGACGAAGTACACAAATTATGTACTTGAGTTAAAGTAGAGATACCCAAGGTAAAATATTACTCCAGTAATGTCCTCCCTTTAGACCTCCACTTGAGTAAAAGTACTAAAAGATTAATTACGACTCTAATATCCTATTACCATTTTTGTAACAAGACTCTTGCTTCTTTAACTCATTGTAGGCGAAAACAGTCTAGTGTCACTCTTGGTAAACCAATCTTTTAACAGAATGCCATTAATTAGTCTGTCACTGATGTCTACTAAAATCATAAGCACAAAACACTGAAGGCAAACAATTTCCATTAGGTAGAACCAAGAGGCTATGAAAAGTTTCTGTTTAAGATTTATTTGCAACTTAGTTACAAGTTTAAGTTTAATAAAAACTTGCTTTAAACACTGGTTCACAAATGTGTTTTCCTTTACTCTACTGCATCTGTAGGTCTCTGTTCCTAAACATAAACTAGCAAAAACAAATTTACTATAACATGAAATAGTGTTTGTATAAATTCAGTAAAAAGAAACGTGCCAGTCACAAGTGCATATGTGTACATATTTCTATATTGTGGTCTATTTACACAAAGTTAGGTTAGTTCCATCATTTATGTTGGCATAGGCACTCCCAAAATTTTATGCTTCTGCACTGACGTTGAACCGTGCGGTGGCATTTTAGGGCCACTGTTAATAAAAATAAAAATAGTAGACTTCGAGAATAAAGTTGTAATATTTAGTGAAAAAAAGTCATAGAATTACAACATTAAAGTGGCATTAATACCAGAAAAGGTCGCAATGTTGTGGCCAAATGCTTTGCAAAGGGAAGCAGCACCTCCTCATGTTAAAATGAGGGGCGTTGAGGAATTAAAGTTATACTTTCATGTCGATTTCACCCATAAGGAAATACTCAGTCACCATGTCTCTCCTGGCACATCAGCACCAGCCTGTTATTAGTATAAGAAACGGCAGAGCAGGAAACTGTTTATTTAGAACAAAGAGCCAGGCAGACTCAGAGGAAACCGTCTGTTTTGTTGAAGGAGAATCGCAGGCAGGGTCATCTACACGGCTGTCAGCGGATACATCTCAGCGCCATTCAAAGAGGGCATAAAATTTCACAGACAGTGAGAATGATGATCAAAATGATCGATCCACAAAGAGACACGAGTGTGTGGAACTCCGGTGTGCCAGTACAGCAGCTGAGACCCCAGCGCGTTATGGCAGCCCCCTACAGTTAGCCCACTTTATCCTCCAAGTATGACTTTTTTCTCTAAATATTACGACTTTATTCTCGAAATAGTACAACTCTCTTCTCTAAAAGTACAACTTTATTCTCGAAGTCTACTATTTTTATTTTTATGAACCGTGGCCCTAAAATGCCGTCATAGAACCGTATGCTTGCACTGGGTAGGTATGTCCAACAGGTCAAAACAAGCTCAAAACGAATTGTGGGCTGTACCCTGATTGGTGTGCTTGCTTCGCGCTGCTTTCATTTTTACTTTGAAAACATTTCTATGCACACATAAGCCAAAAGGAACAACAGATTTCGCATAATGTAGTGGGGTAAAAAGTAAGATATTTGACTTTGAAATGTAGTGGAGTGAAAGTAAAAAGTAGCCCAAAATGGAAATACTTCAGTAAAGTACAGATACCCGAAAAAAGTACTTAAGTACAGTGACAAATTACATTTACTTCGTTACTGTCCACCACTGAAAATGTTTAAGTGATTATGGTACTGTCATATGTCGTGAATGGGCATCATAGTTTGGTAGGCTATTTGGTATCACATGATACAGATAGCTTCATGTGATACACTATTTAAAACTTTGAAATCACCTTTTTATTGTAAACAAATTATAATATTGTAATATACGCAATGCTGTGCTAAAGGAATACATTACATTATATGTACATTATATGTCATTGTTAGGTAGGCTATTTGGTATCACCTGATACATATATTATCATGTGATACATTACAATAAATATCAATAAACATATATATTAATAAACAAATCATTGTGACTGATATGTGAAGTAAAATCTCAGACATATCTTTAATTGACTTGAACACAAACTACAAATGGTTGCCCTGTCCTCACCAACAGGGCACTGTTTGGGGGCAGTCGTGGGTTGGAGGCCTTGTGACTGGAAGGTTGCCGGTTCGATTCCTGAGCCGACAGGACCTGACTGAAGTGCCCTTGAGCAAGGCACCTGATCCCCAACTGCTCCCTGGGCACCATTTTATTGGGAAAGTCGTCCTTGTTTTCAGCCCCCTGTACAGCTTTTGTAAATAAAGTATTAATTTCAGACACATTTTGAGCTAATTTTATTGTTGCATCAATGCAAATTTTGCACAGTGCCTGTGCCTGTATGTACACCTTGACCATAGTTATGGAGGACCAGATTTGCCAAAATGAAGAATAAATAAAATAAAAAATAAATGACTTAGTAAAATAATATATGAAGTAGAATTGCAAGGAATAATGATGATAAATCTAAAAGAAATGAATATACATAACAATTAATATGTTAATAAATAAAATATTATATAAATTAATATGTCCGCATTTATTTATGTCTATTTAGTAATTTCCTCTTCTCACTAATTTTTGTTATTTATGTTTCTTTATTACCATTTTTTCTGTTTCTCTATTCATTTATGTCAATAACTATTAATTTCTCTATTTATTTATTTCTCTTTTTATTTATTTCTGTATTTCCTTGTCCTTATGCTAATAAAGGGGCTGTCAGGCAATGATGTCACAGCGTCTTAATATTCCTATTGGTTGATCGATGTCAGATTCTGGAGATCGATTGTACATGTCTTGCTCTCTCAGCGGTAACTAAGGACAAGACAGTACAATAATGGCTTCTTACAGGCAGCAGACAGCCAGAGATCTGAGACTCTCGGTTGATCTGGCTGAAAATGCAAGTACGGATTGTTTACTCTTTCGTTTTGGAGGCTGTGAAGGACAGTTTGCTCCATTTTGCTGCCTCTGCTGATACAGAGGACAACCCCATAGTGTTCAGAACTTTGGAGGAGGTGGTTCATCTTTTTGGTCTTTTTCTGCAAAATTCAGATCATACTCAGACATTTGGACGCCCTTTTCACATACTGCCTGTGGAAGCCATCGAAAGGTATTTATCGGCAGGAGACATTGATGGTGACATTGCAGCTCTTTATGGAGTTGGTGAAAGAACAGTTTAATCAGCTCTTCTCCTCTTGGTCTTGATTGCTAAGCCTGAATGTGAAAAACACGCCCCTCATTATCATATGAACGACGAAATAAAGAAATAAATAAATGAATTAATGAAAAAATAAATAAATGAATTAATGAAAAAAAAATGAATAAATGAATACGTGAATCAATGAACAAAGCAAACAATTGTTAAAAATATAGATCTGTTATAAAAATATAGATCAATATATAAAAATGGCATTAATACAACGAAATAAATAATACAGAAATAAATGGATTGAGAAATATGTAACTGCAAAAAAGGAAATATGTGTATAATTATAATCACAACAAGCAATATATACTTTATTTAGTTTTTTTTTTATTTATTGGTTAATGAGCCATTTATTTTTTAATTTTATTTATTTTTCAATTTGGCAAATCTAGTCCTCCATATACAGTGTCTATCACTGAAATATTAAAAACACAGTCTGCAACACTACCACATATTATTCCTGGCTCAATCTCTGAACCCTACATTTTACACTGAGCTACTTATTTATGCTTTTATATACATTCCCTGTTTAGCAGCTATAATCAAATAAATGCAGATGGAAATGTAAATGTATTTTTGGACTGTAAAGTATTACACCAACCTGACTCAGAGTCACACTACACACTACATTCAGTTGGTTGTATTTGGGTAAAGCTGCATGATTTTAGCCAAAAACAATAGCAACTTGAATAAATGTTTCCAGCAACATTGCATTGCCTTATTCTACCTTCTTTAGTTCTTTGTGTCAATACATATTTCCATACCATTCACCACACCAATGAATAGTGTTCCTCTCCACCCCTCTTTTACAGTGACTGAAGCATGTATGTATACCCAGCAACTGGATTTGGCTTGATTTTAATAACTATTTGCTCAGCATCGCGCCGTCCTAAGCCAGGTCTTTAGACTTCAGTGCGGCGCAGACAGGCGGCAGGAGAAAAAGCGCAATGCATGTGGATGTAGCACTCTCGTTGCCGTGACAATGAATTTATGAGGCTACACCTGAACCCCAAGACATCTCACCTTCACACAACACAACACGGCCTCTCTTATGAACCACCTCGGAGTGTGAAACCTAAGAACGACTTCACTGAACTGAGCTTGGGCAGAACATGGAGATGACAGATGTCTTCTTCTGTAGGATCGTTAATTTCACTCCTGCATTCATCCAGGATGAAGGCCTTTTACTGGCTCTAATCAGGCTTCTTGTAACCACAGCTGCATATTAGGACACTGTGATATGTCGAGCACAATATGAACACTAATGTGCTTTAGCTTTAAAAGAGTGAGCAAAGCTCGTAGGATTTGAACAGTTTTTAATCATTTGTTGATGCTTAATTGTTCTTTTATTTCATCCGTAACTTGGGGGCACATCTCAAAGAAGTGTGCTGATCTCAAATTGAATTTTCTTTCCAAATAATAGTTTTTATTCTGAAGTGAAAAAAACGACAGCTAATCTTTGATCCCAAACATAGCACCCAGGATGAATCTGTGTAGAATGTTTGCCACATCACATTTTTGCAAATAATTATTGACTGAATCTTCCCATGAAAGTCATTCAATTTTCAATTAAGGCAAAGAGATTGTAACAAAGTTTGATTGTCCACATTTATATGATAATGAATGTTTTGGGTCTTAAGATCCATTACAAATTTTTAGACATGGGATGAAGGGCAGCATTTATAAGGCATATTAATGTACATAAACATTTCATGACAAAAATTATGAAGGCTGTGAAACTGTTGCTGAGAAAAAGAAATAGACAAAGATTTCAATTAATATAAAGTCTGAAGAGATAAATTCCTGTGACAAACTCTACTGTAAGAAATCCTTTACAGTAGGAGAATGATAAAGAATCTAAACTCTGTTTTTACTTTACTTGTATCTTCCATCTGCACAGCTTGTGGGATCTCACTTCAAACAGGCCACACACCACGCTGCTCTCATCATTCTCAAATGGGTAACAAAAAGTAATGCAAAAAAAGATTTGTGTCACCCCCGGTGATTTAAAGTACAAATCTCACTCTTTATTGCCCCCCCAACAAGTAACTTTAAACAGTCTAACAGTATAAGCTTATGTGTAACTTCTTTAAACCTATTAGAAAAGCATTTCAGAGAGCTTCTCGTAAAGCTGCTTGGGAGAGTGCCAAAAGCGTGTACAACTGCATTAAGGCAAAAATGTGACCTAAAATAGAAGATAGTTTGGATTTGTCTGGTCAATCCATACATGTTATTCTATAGTTCTGATATCTTGACTATTTATGTGGAAAATATTCAAAATAAGTAAAACCCTTCTTTGACTAAGTGCGTCCAAAGTTTTTGACTAGTAGCGTATATAAATAAATTGGAAAAATGCAGAAAACTGCCACATGCCATGTGTTTGAATGATGATTTTGAACCACATCCTGACAAATAGAATCGTTGATAGGCCTCATGTGTGATCATGGTCCATCAGCAGCAGTTCAGCAGGATGACATTTTGAGATGTCTCTTACTTATTTCTGGATAGAAGAGTAGAGGAGGAATGATCAGGCAGCAACGGAGGAAGAGAGATAGAGACAGTGAGAATGATTAAAAGAGACAGAGGAGGCATGAGATTGAGAGGAGAGGAGAGAGACGGTTAAGTGACAGAAGAGGGGGAAAAGGAAGTGGGTGCAGCAAGGCGTATGTAAAGTGTTCACAGAGCAGGTGGTTACGCACACGATGCCCTCTAACTTACAGCTTCTTTTCTGCAGCCTGCACGGGCGCAACATCACACCATTGCCAGAGCACATCTGTCTCATTTACTTGTGTGTGTGGGCTTGGCAAAATAGGATAAGTCGACGGCGGAACATGATCATTTGGGAGCGCTTGTTATTTTTGAGCTTCTGGCTGAGAAAATAGGCTCGTTGGAAAACAAAGGAGGAAAGGGAAGATTGGGGTCATTTGTAGCCCCCAGTCGGTCGCTTCTTACCTTGGCATTCGGCCTGGGAGTGGCGCTGCCCAGCGTGTGGCAGAAACGCCTCGAAAATGCGAGTGATTGGGCCAAATGAGTGAAGAGAAAGAGAAACGTGCTCTGCCCAGCAGGAGAAAGAGGATGGCATATGGAGCACAATGAGGACAGGGAGGAGAGAGAAAAAGAGAGGGAAATCAGCACAGAGTAAAAGCAAACGAAAGAAAAGAAAAAGCGCTCATATTATCCTATTTGGGCCTTCTCGCAGTGAGAGATGCTGGGGGTCTGAAGAGCATCAACTGTGAGAAAATCTCACCCACAGACTGGGGTCAACCTGGAGCTCAGATCAATTTCATAAGCCTGCAGTGAGTGTGCTGTGATCTAATTGATGATTAAAACAATAACAAGGTCAAGCCTACAATGTCAAGAAAATGAGATTACATTCACAATCCACATTATTAGAAACACCTACAAGGTTTTACTTGGATGGTGGACCATTCTCAGTGTCACTGCTAGGTTAGAAGTGATCCACAACCCAAAAATATTCAGGCAAAAGAGATTCTTTGTTCAGAAACTGACCATTGATGAAGGTCGTGAGGATGGAAGACACAATCTGTGCATCAACAGATGAGCTACAGGCTCTCACTTCATACCAGCTACAAGGGAGGAGTTTTAAATAAAGTGCAGATGCATATATTTTTTCAGAACTTATGAGAAAACTGAGGTTCCTAAAAGCCTCTAACAGTGGTACATGGATAAAACAGTATTTCTTAGCTGCAGTCGACAGCACAGAATTTGCAGAACCTTTATTTACATAGAGAACCATGATGTCAGTCTGCCGATATGTCACATTACCTTTCATCAGATGACACTTGTCACAGGATGCCTTTAGAGCTCTCTTTATTCATCTGTGGGGTGTAATTCTTGAGTGAGATTAGGGGTCAGGGGTCAAATGAGATGTCTTTAATGAGCTTTTCAACTTCACACATCAATCCGGCCGATCCGTTTCACCTTCTCTCTGAGTAAGCACTTAATTAGGAGCTGGCATTTCCCACTTAGCCTTTCCAAAACATCTGGGTTAAATTTGTCTGATTCAGAGGCTTTCATGCTGCTAATTATCTCAACCTTTCTTAAATGTCAGCAAGCCAGGACTGAGAGACGACACACTGGGCTCTCTCCTCGAGAGTGGAGTCCAGTCATTAAACAGCACCATCACTACATGAGCGACAAATCCCCAGGGATGATGTTTACCAAACCAGAGCCTTGCTCAATGCTAATTGTGTTATTTGACGTGTCTTGTGTTGCACTGTGGGAGAAGAGGTTATGATGTGGCTGAAAGGTGAGGTAGGAACTGCAAACATTTACTTACACAAGGATTGAAACATGTCTGCGAGGGGTTTCTTCAAATGACCTGGCTCCAGTTTCCACAAAGCAGCACCCTAGTGTCAAGGACTTGTTATAGAATTTGTCCCTTAAGAAAAGCTCCCGTCTAATGAAAGCCTCTTTGTCACAGTACTACTGGGAAATAGACTCCAGCAGAGTGTTTCACAAAGCAGAAGTCTGTGAGCTAGATATCTTAAACAGCCTGTATCATGCTTTTTAAAACTGCTTTTCCTTGTTGAGTATGACGTACTATGCAGACACTGTTAAAGCTTCTGTTACTGTTCACTCCCCAGTCCAAAATAACTATAGTAAAAATAGCTGTTTTGAATTCATGAACAAATTTATATATGACTGTCCATTGAGCCTTACTCATTACTATTAAAGTGATGTGGGTTTTTATTCCTGCAGACAGTGTGTAGCTTAGTTATTGGAGTGGAATGTGTGGGAAATTGATTAATCATGGTATTCCAGGCTGCCAGAAAGCAAATGGATCACTGCAGCCTTCCAAAGGATTTAAACACCTGGAAGGAATGGCTAAAGCTTCAGCCTGAACCTGACTGTTCTATGTATTTCAGCCTAGACTGCTTGTGAAAAAGCACAACAGAACAAACTGTTTAATTCTAAGCCAATGGTCACTAACCCTAGTCCTGGAGATCTACTTTCCTGTGGAATCTAGTTCCAACCACAATCTGCCACACCTACTCCCGCTAATTAATTTCTTTAGAAGTTCTTGATCAGCTGGATCAGATGCATTAGTGTCAGGTAAGGGGAAGGGCAATATGTTAGATGCAGGTTGGAACTAAACTCTGGAGAAAAGTAAATCTACAGGCAAGCCAAGCAAAATTAATCATACAAGGGGAACATAGAAAATGTATATATTGAACAAAATGAAGTTTAAGCAACTGAAACAAGTAAAACTATTAAAATTAACGATCAATACAATGATCAAGGAAAATAATAAATACTCTTCATTTTATTCTTGGTACATAAAAGCACAACATTTTACAACTGGGCTTAAGACAAACAATAAAGTACAATGCAAATGTAAAACATTGGCCTTTAAAACCATAAAGAATGAATATCTGACATGATTTTAGAGGACTTTCGGATGAAGGTCTAGCTAACCAAGAAATCCTGTTTCGTGAAGACCCCATGAAAGGTTAGGGAAGTATTTTCTTTCACTCCAATTTAAAGTGTGTCACATTTTAAAGTGACGAAAATAGGGCCACCAACAGGTATTAGCATTTATCTTGGGTAGGACAAGTGTTCTAATGAATTTTAGATGTCGCAGAAAAGGTGAATAGCCTGGAGGTGCATTATTCGACTCCAGCGACGCCTCCAGGCACCACAGCTTGATCTGAATATCAGCACGCTGTTCTCAGGTTTATGAAGGTCGCTGTAGTTATTATTAAACTTCATATCAGGAGATGGGAGCCCACTGAAACAGCAAATGCTGTTCTGAGTAGCAGCTGTTTATGCCATTATATCCTCTGGTAAATAATGGGAATGAATAAAAAAAAAATTCCAATCCTCTCTGTTCATTAATGGCAGTGGCGGAGGCCTGCGGTGTAGGAGGCTGAGTGACATGGGTAAGTTATGTCCTAGTCAGGGGCCAAGGTGGGGGGTCATTTTAATAAGAACTCTGCCTCCAGACGTGGTGTGAGAAAACTCCAATATACAAAAAGTTTTTGCTCGAGAAGTTTCATTTCCGTGATTTGAAACTTCACCCACCACCCCCCCCTTCCTTCGTTTCCTTTTTTGAAGAAAGCAGCATTTTGTTCCCTGGTGTTGAGAGGAGAATAAGGAGGAGTGGGAGGAAAATGCCCGATTTCTCTGCTCTGGCTGTGAGGACTGGGAACTGACGTTAATTTACAGACTGGATATTGCTTTGATTTCCGTGCAAGCTGGCTGCATTATTCATACCGCATTTTCCTCCGTATGTTTACTGATCTCTCTCTCTCTCTCTTTTTTTTTCGCCTGTGGATTTATGTCTTAACCTCCAGCTCTTATTTGTGATACATTACATTCATTACAATTACTAATGGAGTCTCGGAGAGGAGTCTCGACACATTTGTAGTCACGGCATATAGCGCCGTTGTCATTCTGCGGCTTATGTAGCAGATTTGAATGGGTGCGGGGAGTTTGGTAGGCTAATTGCGTTCCCCCCTTCCTTATTTATTGAGACAGAGCTCTCTTACACCCGCCTCTTCTGACAGGACGTTATTATCACCCTGCTAAGCTATGGATAAACATCAACCTCAGCATTCAGGAAAAGAATTGGTGTGTGTGTTTGTTCGGAGATACATAAAATTCAGTCAGCCAATGAGCCGTTTCTACTTTAGGGTGCGTAACACTTAGCTACAAACCTGGCGGGGATAATTCAATTCAACAGTAAGGAAATATGTGTCATTTAAGTAGAGAATGAAAAACCTGAAGCAAGAATATACATGTGACCTGTATTTGTGAGTGTCTGAAAAGCAGCAAGTCAAGGGGAACACTGGATGGAAGAATATGTTTGCAGTGAAAAGCTAATATCAGTAGCTAATGTCTGAAAGGGTCAACACAGGACAAGGTTGAAACTCAGAATGCACTCCCGAAGACTTCTGAACAATACATACAGTTCTTATAGGCCTACGGCTTTTTATTTAAACACATCTGATGGGTAAATAATTTATTCATGTCATAGTAGTTGAAGAATTATTTTTATTATGACAGATTCTTGCATCCTTGACCTACAGGCTCTGCTATTTTTTTTCACAATCTAAAGTTTCTAGATTGCTGTGTCTTCAAATTGCCCACTTTCAGAGCATTACTGGACACCATGATAATCTGCTATCACTGCTGTAATATGGGCCCATCGTGTTAGTGCTTTTATTGGTATTTATTACACTGCTGGGTGAGACGTTATTGCTTCGCTATCGTTGTCCTGAGCAGGCTAAATGGAGGTCAGCTATCCACTGTCGGCACAAATGAATCTGCATGCATGACTGAGAGGATTGGTTATGGTAAATGAAAGCAAGAAATTTTCTCAGAGCAAGAAAACTCTGTCTTAATTTTCCTTTTGGGATGGCTCTCCATTCCTCTTTGCCATGTCTTGAGTGAGTCTCTTAACCCTGTCTAAGCTCTAATGCCTGCTTCTCTTCCCAACTAACAATCTTGTGGAGCTGAGTAAAAACAGTTAGATGGTCTGAAGTGAAATGTGGAAATATTCTGTCTTTCCATTTTTTTCTCCATATTTTCTCTTTTGTTAAAAAATATAAAATATTTTTTGTACTTTTCATTTCATTTAACACCTGGTTTGTTTGCTAAAGTCTGCTCCAGAGGTTGGGTCTTTGTGATGTTGTATCTTTTTCATTTGGTTCAGTTGGTTACACAATACAACTTTGTATATCTTTGATCAGTGAGGAATTTGTCAGGGGTATATAAGCTCTGTTACTTACACATTTTCCTCTGTTAGTGCCAAAAAATGTTCTATTGTTTATTTGGAAGTGGACTGAGAACTTGGATTTTTGGGTGATCAGATTGAGGTTCACACTTGTCAAAATGAACTGAATTTAGGCTATAAACTGTTACAAAAAGAAACCAAAACACACACAGTAAATTTTAGTTCGGTGTTAATAGGTTCTGCACAGAGTTTTACTTTTTTCCTGTTAATAAAATGATATTTGAGTAGATTTTTAGTAACACTTAAAATGAAGTCTGTATATATATGCTTTATAAATGCATTCATGAGTTGTTACATGGTTAGGTACTTTGGCATGCATATAAGTAATTATAGCTGTATGATGTCAGATTTCATAATGCAGTATCTGTTCATCAGAACATTGTGGACATGAATGTTGTAATGCGCTATAAAACACTTTAACAGCGTTAAATTAGGTAAACATTTGTTGGGTATACTTAACAGCTATGGGAGACCTGGGAAAAGATACTGTATGGAGTGAGAGAATAAGGTGTTTATTTTTAGAGGAACTGATAATTCCTAACATCTGAAAGGAGAATGTGTGTGTGGAAGAGTCTTGCTACACTTGGTAAATGTATATGTCTTACACATTAATCATCAGGGACCATATTACAGAAACTTCTTAAGTTTGAAATCTTGTTTGTTTAGTCACCAACTTCAGTTAGGACTGAATTTAAGACAGAAGCTATTACAGAACAACTGTTAAGTTCATAATCGTGTCCTAACTCCAGATAAGAAAACAGTATTACAGAAGCATCCTAACTAGACAAAATTTCCTAATTTCTGTCCTAACTTTCATACAACCCCAGAGGTGTCTTAACTTCTGGTTTAACTGTCTGTTTTTATCATTTTATGCAGTGACAGGCAGCATAGTTTACTGTAACTAGCATAATGATGCTACATTTATCTACATTGAAAACATTGCTTTGACTTGTGACTTTTTTTTTCTAATGGCAAAAATCCCCAAAACTGCAGACACCTCCATCTGAGATCTCCACTCTCCCCTCTTATTACCTTTGTGTGTTAATGTTGATGAAACTACGTCAGATAACATATCACAATGATGGTCAATAATGAGGAGGCAAAATTATGTTAGCGTGGACACTGAAACTGGAAAGTGGTGATGCTCTGATAAACAGCACAAAGCACCGTTACAATATGCTTAATTTAGTTTAGTTTTGTTTGACCTTTTTTAACATCCGTAAAAATAACTAGCTGTCTGGCTAACTAACTTGATTATTTTGATTTGGTGTTTACATTTCAGCTGTGCACATATGATCAGTTGCCAGGTAACAGACATGACAGTTGATTGTCAACTTCGATCAAGCAGGTTAAGATTTCCCTAACTTGAGATAAGATAAAACGCTGTAAGATAAGATTCCTAAATTAAGATAAGATTTGCTTCTGTAATGCAAATTTGTGTAAAATCTTATCTTGACCTGTCAGATCTTAAGACAAAAAGATTTTCTGCAATACAACCCCAGATGTAGAGACATAGTGCATGAATTGTGGAAGGCTAAAAGTTAATCGCTAACTCTGGCTATCACTGGATTTTGCTGTTGTTACCAACTTTGCTAATATGAACCAGCTCTATGTGATGTAGATGTTTCTTTTTTAAAGCATATTTTATTTGCATTTTTAGCTAATTGGAAATTGTATTGTGAGGCTAGCTGGCTACAGGTGGTAGACTGTTAGCAATTAGCAACCAGATCATTGTTGAATTGTAAGCAGTACAGTGAGCTGCTTTATGTCAGCCAGTATACAACAACAGTAAATGGCAACTGCCTTGTTTAGAAAATAAAGTCAACATTAGCAATACGTTTAAGCTAGTTGTGCTAATTTTAGCCTTAAACAATTACTGCATTGGCATGTGGAGCAGAGAAATATATACACATCTGATGCTCACTGTGTAAGACAGACCACTCTATGGCATGAACTGTGTGTATGTGACTTTCACACACTGCACATTTTGCATTTAGCTTTAAAATTTTAAAAAATTTACATCATTGGTTCACATCTGTAATCACATCTCATGCTCTGAGCTTTTCTCTCAAAATGTTAAAAACAAAATGTGACAAATTGCTTGCTTCATTTTTTACAATTAGCTGTGCATAAATTACTAAGTTGTCCTGAATTACCATTCGGATGTTATAATCTTCACTTCACTTAAAGCCTGTAAAATATAAACACTAATAAGGTGTGAAATGACATTTAAAAGATGCTAAGAAAAATGTTCAAAATGTTTAAAAAATGTTTAAAAAACTTCACTTCAGTGTAATGATATGGTGCAAAGCTCTATAAAGTGTATGCAGTTATAGTGCATTACAACATCAGTGTCTACAATGTTCTCATGAACTTATAATGCATTAATGCAATGAAGTTATAATGGATTATGAAACCTAAGTCATTGCTTTATAAACTGATATGCTTGTAATTATAACTACTTTAAAGTAATTATTCAAGCTTATACTTGATAGTGTAATGTGTTATGAACACCATATAATGGTATATCAATATCAAGCTTATACTCGAGTATAAGACCTTGAGTGTTAAGACCTTAGACCTTGAGTGTTCTATTGTTTTTATACAACAGTTAAATAAATATTGTAAGAAATAAATAAATTGGGCTGTGAACGTGGCATTTAATAAGTTTTAACGTTAGCAATTCCTTCCGCCAAATTATAGTTCCTTAACAAGCAGCTTGTCTACGTCAGAGTGACAAGCTCCACTCATTCTCATTCCAGTTTGGGAATTTAGTGTAGTCTCATCTTCAGAGTCTGACCAAATCGGCTGTAGGTCAAATGTAATCTTAAAAGTGTCCATTATCTGTCTGTGCACAAAGTAAGAAGTAAAAACATTCAAATGGCTTGAGCATCTCCTACAGCTGTCAAAGTCGTTGCTTAGCAACGGCGTCTCAGCGGAGTGATACAGTGTTTGTGAAAAACCGGTGATGTTATGGCAAAAAAACAGCACGGTTAGAGCACTTTTCAACCAATCAGCTTGCGTGGCCGGAACTAACTATCTTGTATACCATATAATGCCTTGCACTGTCCCAGAAGTATTACTTTTTTGTGCGTTTTTTGTGTGTGTTTTGTGCTGGTGTTTGCTTTTGAGTTCTCTTCCACTCAAGTTTAAATTTTCTTTAAATTAGCAATCCTTTTCCGTATGTGACAAGTTTTATTTCTCTACAGGCTTCTGAAAGTTTTCATCTGAGATCTATTCAAACCTGAAATGGACTGACAGTGCAATGCCTCCCCAAAGCCATAGAAATAAAGCAATATGCCTGGATAAACTTAATGAACAAACATCTATGGCAGTAGAACCCAACTGTGTTCCTGGAGATCAGTCCTCAAGCACAGTTTACATCCATCCCTAATCCAACACACCTACCTCCATTATCCAGATGGTCTTAAAGACCTTGATTAGCTGGATCAGCTGTGTTTAATTTAATGTCTTCAAAAATTAGTTCTTTGGGAGGAAAAGACAGACATCACAGATGTTAGCTGTGTCTGTTTGCAAATTAGCCTTAAGATACTGTAAACATACAGTAGCTTGCTAATTTGCTGTCACCACATTAGTGTAATTTCACTGGGGCTTTTTTTACAGTTATACTGCAGAGCAGCGATACAACTAAGTTCATATTAGGGCCTCAGTGAGGCCTAGACAGCTGCATTCAAAACACTAACACTAAAACAATGTGTCTTCTATCAGCCAGAACGATCTTTCTCATGTTCCTAGCGCACCTCAACTTTTTGTTTACATACTCATTAACACCAACGCCACTGTCGTGTCACCCCAACACACACCAAGCATGCCTGTGCTAAAATGGAATATGTTTTTTATTTATAAATATTACACATAGCTGCTCACCTCGAATTACATTTTTAACCCTTTTAAACCTTTAAATGTTGAGGATTATTTTAAGTGTCTCTTGCTTTGGAAAAGATGCAACATACAGTCATATCTAAAAGTTTGGGCACCTATGGTCAAATTACATTTGATTGATTTTCTATGTGAAAATGAGTTCCTTTTCGGAGAACCCAATTCTACACATTTAATGCACAATTACTGTTTGTACTGACTAACATAAATTATGTGCTTTAAAAGCACATCTCAGCAACTCAGCAAGTAAACAAATGTTTCCATTAATAAATGTACTGTAAACACAACATTAAATTTATTTATTTAATTATTCTTTGGAGTAATTATATGGAAAACAATGCAAACTGCTTGAGTTGTTCTCAAGACATATGAGTGAATGGAAGGACTAAAATGGAAGTCTGGAACTTTAAAATGAAGAACTTACTTTTCCACACCTCTCTGGAAGTTGTGGCATTTTTTTCATTCATGTTTTTAGTTTAGTTTCCTCATCTTACTAACACATATCTAATAACACTCATTAGTTCTTGTATAATCCTTAGTTACTCAGGTAAATCAATTCATTTGGATAAGTTGTACAGATTGAAGAGTCTTTTGCCCCAAAAGCTTCAGAGCATTCTTAGCAGTTTTGTTGGTTTCTGTTAATTAACTTCTTCACATAATCTTATAGGTTCTCTTTATATAATCTTCACATAATGTTATTTTTGTGTCTCATGCTAAATTCTCAGAAATAGGTAACCCTTGTCTTATTCATTTAAGAGGACGTTGGGGTTTTATCTGTTCCAAAGTTAAGATTGGTCACTGTATGAAGAAATGTATAAGACAATCTGTAACCATTGAAAATGCGGCCATTTGTTTATTAGTGTACGTAACAATCTGTTTAAAATAATGGAGTTGTTTCACAGTTAATACCAATGCATTAACATACAGATAAATATTTGCAGCAAAGCCTGATTAAAGATTAAATGAGAGGTTAGCCTAACTAAGCTGATTCAAGTTAACTAAATCAAGAGTAAATAGAATTTGAGAGTACTGTCAGCTCAGTTGAAACTATTTAAAACTGATCTGGTTAAGTTGACCTGCAAAATAGAAACTATAACTCAAATCTGAAGTTATTTAAGCTTGAACCTGTTAAGAAACCTAATTTTTTGAGGCAATAAATTTGCATGATTTTTAAAATTAAAATCAACTAATTTAGTTTAATTTAATATGGTAATATTAAGCACAATTCAAAATGAAAAAAAAGACAATATTCTTATTTTTCTGTCATCTTTCATCAAGTGTTGTGACATTTGCTCCTTCTTAAATGTTTTCTGTTTTTTGATTGTTACTTTGCACCAGAGGGCAGAGAAAAATAATACTAAGCAATAATATCATCTTCTCACCTTCACCTTCCACCTTCCTACCTATCATTGAGAGAAAACACTCAGGATGGACTCACTCACAGTGCTGAAAGAGAATGTGTTAGGATTTCCCATTCATGCTGACTTTGAGATTTCTATTGAAATACATTTTTTGGTTCTTTTCATGTTTAAAGTGTGTGTCTGTTTTCGCATCAAAGATACTGCGAACACACTGCCGGGGTGAAGGCCAGAGAAAGCCATGGCTCTTGATTTCCACTACAGATGGCCTGCATATACCCACATGCCCCAAACAAAGGGGTAGAGCGGCTCTTTCTGCCTGCTTTCTTTCAGTAGTGACAAACGACTCTTCACCAATGAAACTTACCCGTACACTGTAAGAGGAATCAGTGGGACTTGAATTTTGCACAAAGACCAAATTCATGTATGATTTTTTGCATTGTTTGTGGAGGACATAAGATCTAGTTAATGCAAGAACAATGACAGAATTAAACCCTTAACTGGCAAAGCACTTTAGCACTGAGTCAACAAAATGTGAAAACTAAACCAGTAGATATCATCACATGCAACATAATAGGCTCCAAAAAGCTTGGAGAGCCGTATGCTTTTGAAAATGCTCACACACTGTATCCTTCAGGCAGCATTTAGTCTCTTTATTCAAACATATGAAATGCTAACCTTGCCCGTAGCACACTATTCAGCGTAAACACATTCTTGAGGAAAGAGAACATCTAAGATTTTCCTTCCCTTAAGATAAAAAGCACAGGTGACTTATTGAATCAGCCAATAGAGTCAAAAGAAATGTAGGTGCTGAACTACAGTTAAAGAGATATTAAATTTGTTCTAGTGCTTTTTAAAGCACATATTATTATCACCTGTTGTTTTATTAAATATACTTTAATTATAGCCATACATGCAGAGAATGATTTAATAACCAGAGAATGATGTAATGTACAGTAAAGACTAATAGTTTGTAAATTTAAATATAAAAAAAATTGGAGATTTTTGGGTTTTCAATTTTTCATGTTTTTTGAGATTAACAAAAACTGATTAAGTGATAAATTATTTGTTGTTGTTTTCAGTTAACAGTCATTTTTGTGAGGTTAGTGCCTGAAGGTTTCACCACAACTTCTGAATGTTGTTCAGATTTCTCAGTCATTTTAGAAATATCTACAGCTCTGTCTATCATTACAGACACTTTTTTACTTTGTAACTGCTTAGCTATGTGTGTGTGTGTGTGTGTGTGTTGATTTTCTAAGTGAAAATAAGTTAACACATCCTCCATGTAAAATGCATTTGTGTACATTTCAGTGTCCAATCATTGTTTATTTGTTGGATTTAACATGTTGGGGAAAAAAAACAAAACACAAAATATGGCCTGTGTAAATATACAGTCTTATGCAAAAGATTGAACAACCCCAGTCAAATTAATTAATGTTTTGTTGATTTTGTAAGTGTAAACAAGTTAACATATAATCTACCGTGAACAAACTCATTTTCCTACATTTTTTAATGCACAGCTTCTATTAATTTAACATCTGGAGAAAAAAATAAAACAATGGATATTAAATGTGCCATAACTTTTGCACAGGCTACAATTAATGTTTTTTTCTCAAATATATCCAATTCAGTAAATAAACACATATGTTTATTTCCTTAATGTGTGTTAGTGTGTGTTAAACTCTGTAAAAATTATGGACTAAAAATTCCACATTATATATATATATATATATATATATATATATATATATATATATATATATATATATATATATATATATATGTGTGTGTGTGTGTGTGTGTGTGTGATCTTCATTTTTTTCTAATTTAATTTTTTACATCATTTAAGCACCTTTACATTGTCTGAAAATTTACTGATGAATGGACCAACGGAAATGCCCTAAAATTGCCAGGAATACAAATTCTTTACACTAAATTCCATTCCATTGTCCAAAATCACTTAGGAAAAAAAAATCTGATTCTATTTACTTACATTAAGACTAAAAAATGTTTTTGACCGGTCCTGGAAAGTTACCATTTTAGAGATTATTTTATTTTTCTTTGGGCAGTGACTATATCCTATATATATACTTTTATGAGTCTAATGTCTGCTTTTAGCTATAAGTGTAATTCTCCCTGCAGTGCTGGAAGTCACTCTCATTCTCTCTCCCATCAGAGTCTCCATGTGAAACGTGAACCTCCAACCTACCCTCTTTAGCTCAGCTAGTGCCAAATACCCTTCGTCCCCTCTGTCACAGAGAGAAAGAGAGAGAGAGACAGAGACAGAGAGAGAGAGAGAGAGAGAGAGAGAGAGAGAGAGAGAGAGACTCTGTTATTGAAGTCTCCCCTGTACCTCATTAGGCTTCTAGCTGTCCTGGAGGAGCAGCCACCGTTGACAGGAAAAATAAAGAGCGGTTTACAGGCCGCAGGAAGAGAGAGAGAAAGAGAGAGGGATAGAGAGAGAGAGAGAGAGAGAGAGAGAGAGATGGAGGCCAACCTTGCCTCTCATTATCTGCAATTCACTTTCAGCCTCTGCATTTTTTTCTTAATTAAAGAAGAACCGAAGTGAGGTGGAAAACAGACGACAATAAGATGCAAAAGAGCCAAACCTTCTTGGCAGAAATGGGAAAAAAAAGCGAATGAGGAGGAGAGGAGGAAAGTCCGCCCTCTCGCTTGGCACCTTATTTGTGAGACGTGTCTCTCATCCTGTTCCATCACGGACAAAGAACTCATGAATATCATCATAATAATATCATAATGATGCCAAAAACAGAAATGTGGATGCAAGTTCTGCAGTGCGCGACTTAGGTACTCCTCTGTGACCAGGATTGTGTGTGTGTGTGTGTGTGTGTGTGAGGCTTATGCGAGGTTGGTAGGAAAGTGTCCAGCAGTCTCTGTGCTCTTTAAGTGCTGTGTTAGCAGCGCTCTCCCCCTGATCAAACACACACACAGAGCGTTTGAGTGTTGACCTGCAATTGTCTGCAGGGCAGCTTCTCTGACACTGCGACACACTTCATGCTCAGGAGACTCCTCATTCTGCAGAGGAAACTCAAACTGTTGAACTGAACTCTTTACTACTAGCAGCACATAGATGCCCACTTCTGTGCTACTACTGCACTACAGCATCAGAATATGTGTTATTGGCCAAATAAGGTAATAATATAAGTCCAAAGGTTTCCATGCAACCATTGTAATGAGTGAATTCAGCTACTTTAAATTGCACCCGTTGCTGACATACGGTAATATGCAAAAGTTTACACACCCACAGTCAAGCTAAATGTTATATTGTGAGTCTAAGTGGAAATAAGTTAACACATCCTCTACAGAGAATACACTTAAATATGACATTTTTCTGCTGATTTTAGAACACAAGTTCTATTTATTTGCTGAGTTTAACATATTGATAAAAAACTCATTACAATACAGCGTGTCCCAAAAAAATTAACATCATTTCGTAGTCTAATAACATAGCCAATTCTCCCTCAAATTATCTAAAAAAAAAACTCAGGTTGAAGAATGGCGTTCACTAGAAATAAAAAGGCATTTTGTGTGTTAGGATATGCTCAAACACAGTCAAACAAGAGTGTGCAGCGTGCATTTTTGAGAAAATTCAATAAAAATGCACCAACTGGAGAGCAGATTTGGGCATGGCACAAAAAATTCAAAGAGGAAGGATATCTGTGCAGGGCAAAGGGAACTGGATGACCACCAGTATTGGAAGATATTACACTTGTGAAGCTTTGTGAAATCTACATCCCTCTGAATTTCTTGTTTGAATTTTGAAAAATAAATCTTGTATGGTTCAACATGAAGCCTATTAAATTTCCTTTGCCTAGGACATGTAGTTACTCAGATATTCACATCTCAAATGATGTCAATTTTTTCGGGACACCCTGTACAATATGAAATGTGCCACATTTTATACTTTTGGACACTTTTTATTTTAATTACACATTACACACAATATATATATACAACAGTTAAATAAATGAAGTAAGAAATAAATCAATTGGGCTGTGAACGTGGCATTTAATATGTTTTAATGTTAGCAATTCCTTCTGCCAAGTTATAGCTCCTTAACAAGCAGCTTGTTGCTACGTAGGAGTAACGAGCTCCGCTTGCTCGCTGTACAGCCGGTGGATAGTTCTCCAGCTCCTTACACAGACCAACTGACAGTTGTGGAATTTAGTGTAGTCTCATCTTCAGAGTCTGACTTATTCGGCTGTAGGTCAAATGTAATCTTAAAAGTATCTATTTTCTGTTTGTGTGCAAGGTAAGAAGTAAAAACGTTCAGATGGTTTGAGCGTCTCCTACAGCTGTCAAAGTCATTGCTTAGCAACAGCGTCTCAGCGGAGTGATACAATGTTCGTGAAAAACCGGTGCTGTTATTTTGCCATAACGGCACGGGTTTTTCACAAACACCGAACGCTTCTCAACCAATCAGCTTTCTGGATTGTTGTATTATACTGTTGTATATACATACATATATATATATATATATATATACACTAACTGTGCATTAAATTGTGCAGAAGTGTACCCTTTGTAGAGGAAATGTTAACTTACATTCACTTAGAAAATCAACAAAACAATTTGACCAATTTGCCACACACTGAGTGGACATTTTTATTGCTCAAATGTATGTTTTTGATTTTCTGTGCCAGAAAAAAAATGTATAGTTATTCACAGCATCTAAACTAAGAAAGCCCTTAGTCTTGAGTAAGAAGTTGTTTGAGTTCCTGTCTGTAGGTCAGTTGCAGATAAAAATGAGCATCATTGTCTTGGAAAATATGAGCATAATATGTGACTTTGTTGAGATCTCTACTCAAACTCAGGAATAGACACATGGACTTACTGAGGCCTTTTTCTCAGGAGAAATATCTGAGGAAGAAGGAGACTTAAGCAAAACTCTCATTTGTTTTTCCAGCTGATCTCGTTGTCTTCTAGGAGAAACTACAGAGACATTATTCTGCTAAGGGTCTGCTGGGGGTGGGGGGCTGTCAAGCAATGGAACTGTGTTATCTGGTGTGATGGAGTTCCCTCCAATACATTTGGGATGAGTTGGGGATTTGTGATCCAGTACTAATCATCCAGTACCTGACCTCAATAATGCTCTTGTGACTGAATGCATTCAAATCCTCCCAGCAATGTTCCGACGTACAACCTTCCCAGAAGAGTAGAGGCTAAGATATACTGTGTTCTTGTGGCCCGACTAAAATTCTGTTGAAACAGTAATAATACAAAAGTGTGTTAATTAACACATCTTTTTAAAATAAGCTTCTGCCAAAACAAGGAATTTGTTTTGGCAAAAGTTCATACTGAGACAAACAAGTAACAAAGCAAGAAAGTAAAGAGAAAGATATATAGAATTATATCACAAGTGTGTTTTTTTTTCTCCATTCCATCATGTGCCAATTTAATGCTAAACTCACAGTAATAGTTTGTTAGCAACACTATAGCAATATTGTTTTTTTCAAGAGAGAATAAGAAAAAAGTCTATTTTTGCTTAAATTAATCATGCATCTAAATAAATGAATCAGTCAATCAATCAATAAATCAATAAATCAAAAAAAACTTTATGTATCTATATTGACAGCCTGACATATTCGAGGCTTCTGTCCATGAAGTTTCATCAGTGTAATAAATAGGGTGTTGAGGCAGGGCAAATGCCTCTTTATTTGGGCAATCCAACATTTGTACTTAAGAATAGAGATGGACCAATCAGTACTTTTAGGACTGATACCGTTCGCTGATTGCCTTTCAGCACAATTGACCGATAGCTGATACCGATTGAGGACGGGGCTGGACTGTTAAGGCCTAATCACACCAATTACGATTTTTTGAAAGAAAAAAAAAAAAAGATTTGATTTTAATGTAGTGGGACCTTCACATGATTCTGATCTTAGGTGATTCTGCAGTTATTTCCTCACTGGGCTATGCTTCTGCTTGTTGTTCCTCATTAAAAAGGATTGAATGTACTCTGTACCGCTGTAACGTTCTCACAGTCATTTATAGCCTTTCAGCTCTTGTATGCCATCTTTAAGCACCGCATTTGTAGTCTGCGTTTGCTTGTAGTATAAGCTTTTGTGCTACAGAAGTTCTGCTGGCATCTTGATGAATGTTTGTTTGGGCTGCAACTATGACAACAGAGCCTGATTTCAATGCATCCATACAGCACAGATAATAGTAGCTCTACCATTACAGACTGTAGTCCATCTGTTTCTCTGTATACTTTGTTAGCCCTCATCACCCTGTTCTTCAGTGGTTAGGACCCCCACAGGTCCAACAGAGCAGATATTATTTGGGTTGTGTTGTAGATCATTCTCAGCACTGAAGTGACACTTACATGGTGGTGGTGGTTAGTATGTGTTGCACTGGTACAAGTGGATCAGTTTTTAAACAGTGTCCACTCATATTGTTGTTTTATCCTGTAGATCAAATAAGTCAGAGACAGTACCTCATCTGCTGCTGCACAGCTTGTGTTAGTCTCTCTCTAGTCTTTAATTAGTGGTCACAGGACGCTGCCCACAGAGCACTGCTGGCTGGATATTTTTGGTTGGTGAACTATTCTCAGTCCAGCAGCGACACTGAGGTGTTTAAAAACTCCAAAAATAAATCAGATGTAAAATAGTTTTAAAACTTAAACACTTTTTGCTTCCATATTTTTTACCTTATAATACCGAACATTTGAAAGTACTGGTCACCTCTGAAAGTTCTGAAAAAAGTTAGTTGTTTAAAAAATATCTGCAAATAAAACTTTTCAATTACTTGGTTTTTTTGAGTGGAGCGAGAAACTAATTTGACTGATTGAAGAGCATAATTGGTGACCTCAATGAGCCTCAGACCGCACTGCCAATCAGAATAATTCTGGCACATGCCATTATCATGGATGTAATCATTTTATATTGGCCTGAATTGCCTTTTATCCCAATAAAGGCTTATTCAGGTAGCTGCAGAGCCACAGCCAGAGGAAGCTGACGGTGTGCACCTCTTTTCTTCACATTAATACCAAGGATGTCCGAGGCGCTGTGGCTACAATCAAGACATTTTTCGAGATAGGTGATGACACACTGTAATTTGGTGCTCTTTGTTTCAGACAAGAGGCCCCGTCTCCTTTTTATGGAGAGACAAAATGAGGGCTCCGTCAAAGCAGGCAGCTCTGGCTCCTGTTGTCTTCAACGAAATGAGTTTCAGAGAAGCTTTCAGAGGAGTCAAAGAGATGGATGTCATTAAGAGGGCAGAAAGAGACAGCCTGGCTCCAGGGACCCCCACTGCAACCTTATTAAACATGAACATATGTGAAATGTAGGCCTACTGGTACCTAGAAAACTGAAAATCATAATCTTTTGTGTGTCTATGTGTGTATGTGGGATTGTTTCAGATTTGTGCTGGCGGTGAACATAAACGTCTTCTGAATTTACACTAAATTTCCTCTGAATAGATTCAGTACACATTGTACATTGTTTATCAATCGGTTGTAGATTAATAAAATGGGTAATATCAACACAATTTATGCCAAAAGGGCTAAATAGGAAAACAGTAAGTATATTGATGCAACACATTCCTTCATGTGCAACTGACTGAATCCACTTTTCTCTTTTCTAGCGTATATCATTATGAAATGTGGTGCACGCCACTATTCAGTAATTCATAATTATATATGCATGATTGAAAATAAAATAATACAATAAAATAAGTAATCACTAAGTTTCAACATTAATAGAGAATGTGGACTTGCTTTAAACTTCAGGCTTAGTTATTAATCTTTAATAATCAATGTTAATTATTATTGATATTAATATTGAAAGTTATTCATCTTCAGTTCAAAATGATTAAATAATAACTATTAAACTAATGTGTAAGTTTAATAATGAGGAATTCAAGTGTAGGCCATAGGGATGCACCCTTATGGCAATTGTAGTCCAATATCCAGTATTCTTCATATACATATCTGTTGATGTGGTTACATAAACTTTTATAACATGTTGTAATTGGGACACACTACTACACTCTTAAAAAAGAGGGTTCTTTAAGGGTTCTTTAGGAAAGAAAGTGGTTCTATATAGAACTATGAACACTCAAAGAACCATCTACATGCATAAAGCATTCTTTGCGTGGTGAAATGATTCTTCAGATTGGTGGAGAATATGTTTGTATTTGGTTCTAAATAGAATCTTTTTGAAAATGGTTATTTATAGCACCAATGAGGGTTCCGCTATTGTTATGATGTCAAGCTTGTAACAATAGAAGAATATGCAACACTTTCTCCATCAATCTGAAGAACAACTTTGCCATGCACAGAACTCTTTATGCATGCAGATTGTTCTTTCAGTGTTCATGGTTCATGGTATAGAACCATTGTCTTCCTTGTAGAACCATCTTTTTTTAAGAGTGTACTACTACTAATAATACTACTGCTACTACCACTACTACTACTACTACTACTAATAATAATAGTTTATAATATTATATTAATATACATAGCAAGTCGCTTTATATTTTCAACATAAAAGTTCATGATTTAACCTATAAGTTAATACAATAGGTAAAACATTTACACACTCTCCCTTTCTCTCTCGGCTAATTAGACAGATGTTGGCGAGGGCAATGACAAGCAAACATACATGTGCACGCACACACACACACACACACACACACACACACACACACACACACACATTTCTCTGGTGGCAAGAAAAAAATTCCTCAAAGGACATGGAGGTTAGCTCGTTGCCAGCTGAGAGAAAGTTTTTCAGTCCCAAGGACATTATCTCTCTTTGCTATGTAGGTTAGCTCCTTACCAGCTGAAAGTTTTTCAGTCTGGGGGAGATATTCACTCGCTGCTATGGAAGGTAGCTCGATGTTGGCTGAGAGAAAGTTTTTTTCAGTCCAGTACGTTTTCACTCATTGCTACGTAGGTTAGCTCCTTGCCAACTGAGAGAAAGTGTCTTGGTTTGAGGGAGATTTTTACTCGCTGCTACGGAGGTTAGCTCCTTGCTGGCTGAGAGAAAGTTTCTTAGTCTGAAGGACATTTTGACTCAGTGCTACGGAGGTTAACTCCTTGCCAGTTGAGAAAAAGTTTCTTAGTCTGAAAAAGATTTTCACTCACTGCTACATAGGTGAACTTATTGCTGGCTGAGAGAACATTTCTCAATCTGAAGGAGATTTTCAGTAAAGAAACATGTACAATAACTGTGTCATCAAATATCAGTCAAATTTAAACATTAGTCCAGTGCCAATCATTTTCTTTGAGCCACTGTCACTTAAAGCCATTCTGCCAGTTTGTTTGAGAAATTCCCACCAAAATTGCACTGCATAGTTGTGCGTAGTTTTAGTGCAAAAGTGCTTCAGAGTATTTCACCTTTTCATGTTGTTCACTCACTTCTCATTCAATTTGTAATGGCCTTTAGATTTACAACCAAAATCATATAGCATTTTTAAGACATCTCAACAATACAAATCTCACCTACTTAAAGAGATGCAAAACTGAGTTTGTAATCTGTCTATAACCAGTATAAGTATGAGCACATTCTCACATTCCACTCGCGAGTAAACATTACTTATAAGAAAGACTCATGACAATCAAACATATTTGACAATATGCACGAACCGAATGCCTAAAACGCTGCCATAAAGATAATTTTATAATCTGTGTGAGAAAACACAGTGCAGTAGAATAACTGTGCAAAAATATTCATGCAAAGCAGGCACTAAAAACAGTGTAAATAAAAGTATACAATGGCGTAACAGCATCTTGTTTTTGTGCAATATTAATGAGAGTTAGGTAGATTCAGCGAAAGTGACAGCCAGGCTTAGCAGTACGAAGACAGCTCATGACTTGTTAATAATGAAAACCACAATGCGGAGCACTTGTGGGTAAAAAATGTCTCTGGAATCTGGTGGTTAAAGTATGAATGCTTTTGGGCCTACCCAGCCGTAGAGAGATAAGCAGTTTGTTACCAGGCTGAGTAATGACGTTTATGATAGCTTTGGCCTCATTGCGGCAATGATCTCCATCGAGCTGTTTAAACTTGGGTACTTTGCAGTCTGTGAAATTTTGCGCTGGGTTTACCGTTTTCTATAATACATTACAGTTTCTGGCAGAGGTCTTGCACATACCAGAGGCTTACTTTGTACATTAATGAGCTCTAAGTCTTACTGTAGCATGTGATAGTTTTGTGTGGTTGTTTATTTGTTTAGCTATTTACAATGTTGGCAGTTTGTGGCCAGGGTTTCTATTTGAATTGACCAGAGGTTCCCCATTAATTGTGAAGGCTGGCACCCCATGCGAGGATAGGAGCGACTTAGCGGAAGGCCTAAAAATAAATATCCATGGAATTAAAGAGCTTTTACCTAACATGTCTATACATTAAAGTTAAAAAGGCTCCCTGGTACGTGTCAACAACTTAACACCTTGTCCTAACAGCAAGCAAGCCTTCAAAGCAATCATTGCATCATGTCACAAGCCTTTAAGATGTCTTCTTCACTGCAAATGCCAAATATGTGCTGCGAGTAAGACCATAACAAACTAAAATAACACGTTGACCTGTCTGCTATCGGGTTGAAAAGTACCCTAGATACATTATCTTCAAAGTATGTCACATTTAAATGATTTTTTTGCTACATTTTTTACATTTGTGTAACAAGTTCAAATACAACATCTACAGCATATAACAAAAAACAGTATTACTACCTGAAAGCAGGTTCCTTCTAGATCGTAGCCTTTTGTTTATATTCATTAAAAAATTTAGAAGGGTATACAGTATACAGCTCTCTGTTGTCCATCTCATGGATGAATTTCTCCACATCACTTTTTGTTGAGGTGGAACGTCACTGTGATGTGATGTGCTGAAAATAGAAGCAGAGCATCTGTCAAAAAATCTCATGGCACATTACATTCCATCACTTTCTGTTGCCAGCAGTTGGAATAGACACCTTTGTTGATTTCAATGGGAGCATTCTGGTTGTCATTCCTTGGTTTGCTTGGTGTGTGGACAAGGTTAAAGTCAAGTAACTGACTAGACATGTCATTTGTCTATCATCTGTGTGGAGTTTTGTGTTGAAACTTAGGCTGAAAAACGCTGGGAGGCCTTTTCTATATTTTGTCTATAGCCATGTTTTCTAACAAGAGCACCTTTATCAGAAATGTTTATTTCACCACTGATATATGTGTGAAAACTGGTGGATGGCGTGTTTGAACTGAGGGGATTCAAGAAGGTTATTGCTGATGGAAAATGCTTCCTTTTTGTGTGTAATCATTTATATATTATGTTGTACTTTCTGAATCAGGAATCCTTCTGTTGATGACTTGGATCTCTCTGTGATTTTAATGTGTTAATTAAAAAGATGACTATTGTCAGATGTAAATCAATTAAATAACAAGCATTTTTGATGTTGTGACTGGACTGATGTTGAGTGTTGGGGATAATGTGTTATGTTTTTTGTCTTGTAATGATGTAATGTAATGCATTAAAGTTGAAATTCTTGTAATCACATTACCGTTACTGACTTAATAAGAATTGTGTTACTTTGTTACTCATGTATTTTTAAGTCAGTGATTCTCAAACTGGTCCACAGTGAATGTCAGACAGTCCAGATGTTTGTTCTATCACTCTGTTGTGCAAAAAAAAAAGATTGGAGCAAAACTCTGGACCATCTGCGGGTCCCTGAGGACTGATTTGAGAACCATTTCTCCAAGAAAACCGTATCAATTACAGATGATATATTTAAATCATAGTCACCTTTAGAATATCTATACCTGGTCTTCTACGTAATTTGTGCATGGGTGTGTAACCTGCGACAGGTGAATACAAGCAGCACAGCATGTGAAGCACTGTAAAGTTAATGAACAACTAATATGAAACTCACATAAACAGGCCAGATTCAGAAACACCTCTGTAAACTTTGGATTTTTTAAAATTAACATTTTATTTTGAGGCAGCTGCTTGTGTTTCTAATGACTATATTTTGGGTTTCCAAACAGCATCAGCTTTTCATGAAGGATAACTTTCTGTGTCTTTTTCAAAGGCAGAGATAGTGACAAGTCTTTTAAATGATGTTTACTGTGACTGGTTATTTCTTTCTAAATTAATTGTTGATATTCCAAAAAACCCTGAAAATGACTATTGGGTTTTCCCTTGTACAGTTGGACCAGACATATGGGTTTCACCGAGAAATGGAGAAGTAAATAATGAGTAATGAGATTTTCCAGGAAGGAATAATTAAATTAATCCCATTACAGGGAAGTAATTAGTAATTTGTGTGGATTGCTTTGAATAATCAAACATGTTCATGTTCTTCTGTTCTACACTTAAATATTTAGTGTGGTGACTGCCACATTACCATGGGATATCTGGTCCTTCATCCTCAATAATTACATGTTCCACTTTCTTAAACCTCATGTTGGTGCTCTCCATTTCTATCAAATTATTTGATATATGCATTCTCGAAGAATTGCAAACAATTAAGCAGTTAAACCTCTGTTGACCTTCCATTATCAATCAGATAAAGTCCAATGTTGACCTACTAACATTTAAGTCATACTATCGGTCTGCTTATAAGAGAAGCTGTTAATTTTGCTGCCTAGCTATGCCCAGTTACAGCATTGCAATCAATGCAGTGCCACCTGGGGCAGTGGGGTTTGAGTGCCTTGCCCAAGAGCATATTATTATAGCATATTAGAGCATATTATATTTTTGTAATCACAATGACTTAATAAGAATTATGTTATTAATGGCTTAAAATCCTGACAAGGTAACACATTACAGTTTAAATTCTTGAAAAAGCGATATGGTTACTTGCTTAGGCAGAATTACATCACTTTTTTACTTACGTCTTATAATGCTGACAGTGTAAGGCATTCCAGTTTAAATTCTTGTAATCACATGTACAAAAACAGCACAGTTTAGGAAACAGCTTTGTGGACTAAGAGGAAGTCCAGTTGTTGCACTTTGTTTCCTTTAGGCTACCTGTCAAACTCAAAAAAAACAAAACAAAACAAAAAAAAAAACCCAAAAAACAATCCTGAAGCCAGTTGAAGTTGCAGCTGCAGTTATAGACCTCTATTTCTGAGTTGTATGACAACTTTCCCAGGTATTATCATGGCCTTGAGTGCTGAGCTGTAATCGACAAATAGCACACAGGCACAGGTGTTTTTACTGTCAAAGTGTTCTTGGGCTGTGTGGAGTTTCAGGGCAGACTGTGTCATTTACTGACCGACTAGTCAGCTAAGGCAAACTGCAGAGGGCCCAGAAATCCTGTTCTTCTGCTAGTTATATCTGTCATCCCTTGTTTTTCCAAGCCTTTTATAGTCACCAAGGAGACTGCCACAGGATAACAGTTATTGAGGCATGTCAAATGTCATTTTTTCCCCCTTTAGCTTGGGCCGCAACAATTGTTTATGCATAGCATGCCATTATTAATTTGTCTAGAGTATTCTGAACACTGTACATTTTTAAAATTTCAAACTTAAAAAGTGATCAATTTGGTTGCCTTAAAATGCTAACCTCATTAAACCATTAAATTAACAGAATAATAATATGTGTCACACAGGGGTGGAAAAAGTACAGAGAAATGTAAATAAAAGTATGTGTCAAACTTTTATTCAAAAAGTATCAACATTTAAACTTACTATATAAAGGTAAAAAGTAAACTTTTAACAAATAAACGTTTGATTCTTTGTTTGATGCAATGTAAAATGTGCTTATTATTTAAGTTCTGAAATTCTTAGCTTTTTTCTGTTCTCTGTCCTTGCCTGCATCAGTCCACTGCTGCTCCCACTCTCCCCCAAGCAGGAGTCCAATGCTAAACGTATCACTCACAATCACATGCACTACTCAGGAGATTATTAGTTTGATCATCCCTCAAAGGAGTTCATCAACACTGACACTAATAACCGATTATCACATTGGTTTATCAGTCTACTCAGGGTTCAACAGGAACATCAGTGTTTATAAAGAGACTGTTAATTTAGGTCCTCTTTAGAGTTTATCTAATGAGCATGTTCGCTACATGCTGTGTGCTGATTTCAAAAAAGTTAATCAACAAGTACTGATGGTGTTTCTTCTGAAGATTTATGAAAATGTACAAAGTAACAGCATTCTGAATACTGCCTTTATGAAACGTAACTTGGACTGAATAAAGATACCTAATTGAGTAGCAATGCGTGCAGTTACTTAAGTACTGTCCATCCCTGGTGTTACATTCAGTAAAATAAAAAAAATAAAGCAGCAAGATGAACATATTTTTAAACTTAAAATCATGATTTAACACTGATTCTCTTCATAGTGCATGGTGTACTTCATAACATGTGAGTGCTTTATGAATATTTAAGTCTGTAACCTTTTCACTGAATCCACTCACATCCTATTCTAAGTGCTCCAGCATTGAGATTGTCTGAAGTGCTCTTTTTTGCATGTTTCTGAAAAATAATCTACAGTACTGTATGTATATATATATATATATATATATATATATATATATAAACAAAATAAAACATAATATAACTAAATATAACATATGATTTTTCAGCATTTTATGTGTCCAAACTTTGTCTGCAGGGATATTTTTTTCACACCTTCAAAGTTCAGATGTTGGCTGTGTTTTTCTGGGGTGGTCAGACTATTGTTCTGATAACACCAGCTTGATTTGTAAATTTCCTTTCCCATGCTTCTTAACAGCTGCACATCCTTTCAGACCCTTAGCATTGAGTTGTCTTCTTACAGGACCGATGGTCAGAAATCCCTGTGGAGTTTTTCAGATCTGAAGCAAAAGTGGAGCTTGATTTTCTCCTTGATTTTTTCTCAGAGATGAAAGCTTCAAGTATTGTTTATCTGATGGTGACATTTTTGGTGGTCTGTCATGTTTTGCCGGGTTCTTAGAAGTCCCATTTTCTCTATATCTTTTAATAATTTTTGTAAGCATAAAAGCATAAAAAACAATGCATAAAAAAAGAACATTAAAAAGGCTGTTCTTTTCTCAATTGCCACATTAGTGTCATCTTTTTTTTCAATTGCCACATTAGTTTCTTCAGTTACTGATGAATGGATTAAGGACATTTTCAGCAGCTGAATAGTCTGATAATAAGCATTATTAAGAAGAGAAACTGGTCAGAAAATCATGAAATTCTTTGCAACTCCTTCCTTTGAGACTTTACTCTGTAATAGAAAAGGTCAGCGTGCTTTCTATTATAGCTCTATAGACCTGCAGCATTCTAGAGACCACAGAACTTTTTTAAAGCCAGTGAAGGGAAAAAGCCATCAGTGGGCTTGAATGGAAGTCTTTGCAGATGTGATAACCTGCCGCTTTCTTGGTGTAAAAAGTACAGAAAACTGTGCTTAAGAACAAGTATAGGTATGAGTGTAGGAGTATGAAGGCAAAAATGTACCATATAGTGAATGGTTTAACCCCTTAAATGGCCTGGGCCCAACAGCCAGCCCTAAGTTTTATTACATAACTTCTATAACCTAAGAATGGCTCAGTCAGTTTGCATTAAAGTCCCTGTAGCTACTGAATAATAAGCCTTAGTTGTAATAAGCCTAGGATACTAGTGAATCGGCCATGTTTTAACCCTTTTAACAAATTCTGTATGTGATGGCTAATATGCAGTAATGGTCATTGCACAAGGAAAGTACTAAGTACATTTAATGTCTCAATAAAAAAGTAATGAGTAAAAAGTATGTTATTTGAATACTCAGGTTCGGTAATACTTGAGTAAAATACAAATCTTCCAACATAATGCTTAAAGTACTTTCCTCAATTTTTGAAAGTGTCTGCATAATTCAGCCAGTCTTTCAGAGTGGTTTGATGTTAAATGCTCCATTCTAGGGTCAGAATTGTTCACGGTGCTGGTGATAGGAGCCAGATGTCTGAAGACTTTAAATAGAAATTCTACTGATTTTTCAAAAGTTCTGCACAATTACATGGTTAAGATTTAACAATAATCATTCAGAGTGGTTTGATGTGAAACACTCAGTTGGTGGTAATAGGAACTGGATCTGTAAAGAGCTTAATGCCTCTAAAAGCTACATCACCTAAAGCTGAAACATGAAATAGTAAAAAAGTGTATTGCCCAATGTCTGAAACATAGTTTTATGATAGATTTAAGATAAAGTTTTGTCCTTTCACATATTTTTAATACATTCATGGTGGAGACATACAAGCAGGGCAATATAAGGCAAAAAAGTTATTTTTTCAAACTTACCCCTCATTTTCCATTATCTGCATCATGACTCAGAAGACATATGTAGTTTCACTGGTTGTTTTGGATAGTAAATTAAATGTTTACATTTGTGGTGCAGGCATTGTGACCCTTGGTTCCTACCACCACCACTGTAAAGAAATTAGAGTCAGTAATCTTCTCTACAAATTCTACTTTCACAACAAACTACTGTGACTGACTTTGTTCATACCTCAATGATTGAATTATGCAGAAATTTTGGATGGAATTCCCCTTTAAGGCCTCTAAAATCTACATCACAGAAAGTTCTCTCCTAATGCATGAAACATTGTTTTTTGATAGTTTTGAGAAGGTTTTGACCTAAAATGTCTTTTTTGTTTTGTGTAGAATACATTAATAGTAGAGAGATACATGCAGGATGTTATAAGGCAATTTGGAATTCCCACTATTTTACTAAGAGCAGCATTATATATAAACACTCCGAAGACACGTGTAGGTTAATTTGAATAGCAAGTACAATGACTATATATTTGCACTGTAGATATTGCAACACCTGGTTCCTATTGCCACCACTGTAAAGAAATCTTATTTCAGAACAGAACACTCTGAAAGACTTTGTTCGTACCCCAACGACTGATTTATGCAAAAACTTTGAAAAATCTGTGAAATTTCACTTAGGAAGTAAATAGCAAAGTACAATTAAATATTTTCCATCCCTGACATTTTCCCTGTAGCATAATGGCTGTCCTTTGCTCCTAGCAGCCTCTTTGTTTGCGTAGCACAAAGTTGTAAAGAATTTGTAAGTTTGTTATTTAGCGAGTCAAAGCAGACAAGTCTCAAAAAGAAGCGAGTGCCATGTGATCGTTGAACTTGAGTTTTCAACAGACACAACTCATGAGACTCATGAATGAACAGTAATGTCACAAAGCGGAGTGAGAAACTCCTGCTGCAGTATTGTCAGAGCTAGAAATGTCCTGCACTCCAGAGTGTCTAAAATTCAAAAAATAAAGAGTCAGGGCAACAGAGGAGGCACAAAAATGGAGGAAATCTTCAGGAAAAGATGAAAAAGAATGTTTAAGAGAAAGAAGGCGTAAAAAAGAAATAAAAGAGAGAGGGAGAGGAGCGTCTCGAAGGACAGATGGTGATAAAGGGAGTGCATGATGGATGAGGTGGTGTTTTAAAAGGCCAAAGTCATTTCATTGATAATCTGATCAATACTACATACAGGAAGAAAAAAAAAAGGGTACAGAACACATTTTCCATAAAGACCCGACTTTGCCCTTGGGAATTTTCTTTAATAACTTCTCCCCATGAACTTTAAGGTGTTGTTTTTTTAAGGACAAAGCAAACCTATGAATAAAATATAATGTAAAATTGTATTTGGAGAATGAATAATGAAACAGGAGAAACAAATATCAGATAAGATTTGCAGGGATGAGGCTGGATGTCAGAAACGGCATCCTCTTAATGTGTAAACAGGCATGTGCTCCTGGATTTCCATAAAAGCCGTGGGCGTCTGAGTGCGGCTGAATTTGGCAGGAAGCGCTTTAGGTTTTAATTTTCTTCTTAAGGTGAGAAAATTAAGCTGTCTGGAAGCGTTGGAACTGGCAATGAGGATGATGTACGGTTGTCAAACATCAAGATGCAGCATACGATAAACAAGGCTGAGGCTCGCATCTCTTTGATCGCACTGAATAGAAGCTAAGTTATTTTTTTTTTAAATTACAGCAGACACTATCAGAAATAGACTAAATTCACAACTGCTCTCGTTATGACTCAGTGACTGACAATACAAGCTGTTTCCAGTGTGCCAGTGTTGCTGGAAAGGTCCGCGCTGTGTCACTTATCTATCTTCGTCTGCTGTGATGGACACGCTCGTCTGACTTTGGCATCTGACATCTTCTGAAAAAAGGCCTCAGTGACAGGATACATGATGAGAAACATAAGCTTACAAAGCAGCCATCCCAGCTGGGCCTGCTAGCACACCATCGACCCGTATACATCCAAGGTCCCTCAGTTACTCAAAAATACACTGTGAGTAGCGTAGGCCGCAGGCTGGCAAGCAGCTGTCGATTTTTAAAGTTTGTGTCAGTTTAAATTATAAAGCAGTATTACTGATCAGGCAGCACATTTGCAAATACAGTTTGACATTCTTGTTAAACTGCCTTACAGTGGTTGCCAATTATGACAAAAAATATGAAAAACTGCTCACATCTTTGAGTCCGGCAGAAAACTGCACTTTACTGACCTTTCAAATGTCCTCTGGCGTCCCCTGCTGGAGCTTGGTGAAATAATCCACCGTACTAATCAGTGTGCTGTTATTCCAAAGCGATCCTGACGTGCTCTTTATTGTAGGAAAAGGTCACAGGTATTACAGCAAATAAAGAGAGAAAGTATGTAAGTCCCAGTGGACCGGGAAGAGGTGATGCCACTGCGGTGAATAGACTGTATGGGACTTGGTATGAGGTGTGTAACCTCAGAAAGAGCACTGTACACACGTCTCCATTCAGCTACAGTGAAAAGCCCCTGGGGCCGGAGGATTAACATACTGTGGACAATATATGCTGTGTGAGTTTGTTGTACAAGCATAGACATACACACAAACACACACGCACACACATGTGCACACACACACAGACCTAGGCAGTAGACCAATGTGCGTCTAAGTGAAATCAGCATGCTTGTTTTTTTTTTTGTTTGTTTTTTTAGACCACACTATGATGCAAACCGAAGGAAAAGTTCTGCATGTTAATGTAAGTACTGAGCAACTGTTTGAATTTGTTTTACATCCCTAATCAGTGTCCTTTACTCACCTCTAGTTTCACAACAGAAACATCTGTTTAATCGGCTGTTACGTCTTGATATCGAAGGTGTCAGACAGCAGAATGCAGAATTATCCTGCTGAGTTGAACAGGCAGTGTAGGTGTGGGCTTTCTGAAGTGGGTGAGTTATTGATATTCCCCTGGAGGAGTGAAAAATCAGAAAATCAGGATTTTCTCTCTCCTCTACTAAACTACACAAGGCTGACATCTGCAACTAGTATGGATTTTCTGAGTGTGTGTGTGTGTGTGCGTACTCTGTAAAAAAAATCTATGTTTTTAAACTTAAAAAATAGCAGCCTAGCTGCCTTTAAATTTACATTCATTAGATTTATTCGATTTTTATTAAACTTCAAATAATAAAATCTAATGTTATTGTCCTCTTTAGTATGTAGTTCACTATTAGCAACATTTTAGGGTACGTCATCAAATATGTCCAATACTGTGCAAAAGTTTAAACTATTTAAAAAGCTGTTTATCTAGGCAGTAAGTGTTTATACACTCAGAAAAACACATAACATAACAATAAAGACAAACAATTATACAAAAGGTAGCAATTTTTGGTCTGTCTATAGTTCATTTAACCATTTCCAAACCTGGTATTAATTGTAGTTTTATCGAACGCAGAGTTTAACCCCCTCAGTCCTTCATTAAATTAAATCAGATCTTCTGATTGTGGATTTGAACAAATCCATGCACTGGCTGGGGGCGACATGGAGAAATCTTGAACCAAACGTGTTCTTCTAACCAGATCAAAATACTGTTGTCTTGAAAACAAGGAATTCTTGTTATTTTTTACTGCGTTAATGCTTGTTTGCATTATAGCATTTTGTTACTGGCAAAAAAGATGCTTACTGCTGAGATTAATGGTTTAAAACTATTTGCTTAGGTGCCTTAGACTTTTGCACAGTACTGTATATCTCAGAAATAGGAACTTTAAGTCACAGTCTTTAATTTATGTTAATGTAAGTGGTGTAACTTTATAGTCCAAGTCTTTATAGATCATTGCTATTGATCCATCTGTTAAATGGCTGTTTTAAATGGTGACCAAAAGAGGGGGAAAAATGTCATTGTTTTTCATGTCATTTAAGATTTAATTATATTTTGCACCCACATCATGTAACTCATGGATCAGTCAGTGGCTTTACCAGCCAACTAGTGAGCTTTATATAAGTGTAAAATTACATTGTGTTTCATTCTAATATTAAACAGGTCATTTATTGTTGAAGTACCATCAAGTTAGATTTATAATGCATTACGTAATGATTGTTGAACCAGGAAAGAACTTAAACTGACTCACAAAATGACTAGAATCAACATTAGCCACAATAAGACATAACAAGCAATCTTATTAGTGTCTAGGAATTGGACTGAGTAAATTGGCCATGGTCCACAATGACATACATGACTTTTTATTGCAATATTGAAAAAATATATTGTTGAAGCACATCTGTGGAACAACAAGCTGTCACTTGTTAGCTCTCATTAGGCTGTTTCTTGCAACACTTTTCCTAAATAATGTCATGAAAACAACCGGATTGCTAGAGCCCAGCCAGCATGTTCATGTAAAAACATCTGTCTGCAATGCATAATTGACAGAGGGCATCTTTATGAGAGAAGGGGGGCAAATAAAGCCCAGTGCCACAGTGGGAAGCCTCAGCCCTCATATATCACTTATTAACATGACTGAACACTCTCACAGGAAATAATAGACATTACACTGCAAAAGATGATAGAAAATGATCTTGCAACATTTGATGATATATGTATTTTTCCATTCAATTACTATTTGTTTCTTCACACAGAGTATTTAATGCTTAATATATGGCTGCACTGTACTGCAGGCAAGTGTAAAAACTAAAAGCAAATGCTAAACAGCATATGACACAAATGATGCCTGGATAACATCAACATTTACATTTTCAATGATAGTAGCAATAAAATGAGGCAGACTTAAGTTCAGTGCCTTCAACAAATGGAGGGTGAGTAAAATCTTATTTAATAAATGTTAGTTACATTTTAAAACTATATATATATATATATATATATATATATATATATATATATATATATATATATATATATAATGCATTTGTATTTAACCCTTTAAACTCTTAGGTCTTGGCTCCCAGACATGGATCAAGTCTTGGATTAAATTGCTAGGTTAATGGCAAATCATCACTATATTCTTTTTATTCTAGGTCTGGTAAACTGATCTTAAGCTTTTCTTTACTCTTATATCTCAAATAGAATAGAATAGAATAGAATAGAATAGAATAGAATAGAACTTAATTGTCCAACCAAGGCAAGCATTTTTTTTGGTTTCACAACAGATACAATAATGTAAACATCCAGAATTCATACACAAAAATCACATATTAAGTTCACATTAAAGCATCATAAAAACGTATCACTCATTACAGCTAAAGTTGTCCTGTACACAGCTTTGTTATACAGGTCAGACAACTGCATTTGCTGTTTACTATTTATTTTTCCTGCTGTGTTAACAGGTTTCTGCACTTTATGTTTACATTTCCAAACCGTGTAGTAATAACAAGAACAAGAACTACAACTACTACAAGAACTATCCATTTAAGTCGTATTAGTTTTGTAACATTTCCTAAATAATTCATAGTAGTTACTGAACAGATCATAGTAGTTCATGAATAATGTATGGTAGTTCCTGTGTAATACATGAATAATACATTCCGACTTTAAAAAGCCAAACTGCCCTCGACCAAAAGCCAATCAAAGCACCTTTGCTTTGACAGGCTGTACACCATGAAAGAAATACCAGCAGAAACCAGCGCACAAATGAGCGCCACACCATAATCCAACACGCAATCATTTTTTCTCATTTCAGCACATTGACCTGCGACCACACACATCACTCTGCACACACGAGACACACCAGCCTTGTTTACCTCAGCTGTGACAAGTGTAACACTGTGAGCGAGAGGCCTCCGTCGGGCCCCTTATGAGACTGAAGTTACCCAGGGCCCTCGTAATAATGGGACAAGCAAGTCATTTGTAGCAGCATTGCTTCATCTCCTCGTCACTCTCTACTTTTTTCCATTAAATGAGCTGTCACTTTGAGCGCGGGCCACGATCGCGGGAGCCCTTGTTGGTGCTATTGTATCAGGAACGAGGGGGAAGAGAGGGAGAGAAAAAAAATAAAAGGAAAAGAAAACAATGCACTCGAGATTCGTTTCAACTTCAGAGGTGTCACTCGCATCCGACGGTGATTTCCAGCACACCCAATTAGTCCTTCTAAATATAGCCAGCAGGGTGCGTGAATGTGTGTCTATGAATGTGTGTGTGCAGAAGAGCTGGAGTGAGAGAGTGTGTCATGATGCTGGTTACTAGTGGGGGAGGTAGTTAGGGAGTATGTTTGGGAATACACATGCCCTGGACTGCCAAGATGCTGGAGATTTAGAGCTGGGATAACAAGACAGAAAGGACATGGTCCACAGGCTGCAGCCTGAGCGCCCGCTTATTACCACCAGCTCAGTGCAGCAGCAGGTAAAACCCACCGACAAAACCCTTCCACCCTCCTCCCCTCGCTCTCCATTACCTCAATTATCTGTGCTTAAATGTAAATTCACACCGGAACTGCATAATCTAACGAGATTTTCATCTCACTACTTGACTTTTCTCATTTTAGTGCTAAGGTGTTTCCTTGAGCTTCTAATGCTGAGACATACAGTACATATACATATACACATATAAGTAAAACATGGAACCTGAAGCAATAGTGGTACTCATTTGTAATGTATGTTAATGACACAAAATTTGCCCACATGTTATTGCATTTCATTGCAGCCACTGCTGAATTATCTACATTTCTGTTTAGGTAACATAGATATTACTTTAGGGGAGTGAAAATGTAAGGCCTCTAATTATATACTTTAACTTGTTTTACCCATGCAGCTTTCAGATACTAAAGACAAGCTAATTTATAAAAAGATTAATCTGTTTTGTTTATAAGCTTTTGCTTAATCTGTATATGAAATAGACGCTACAAGTTTATCTCCTCCCAGTCTCTGCCTTAGCTGCTCTGTCCACAGAGGTATGTACTGTCTAACATTCATTACATGCATTTTTTGGAAACATGTATTGGTTTAAAAGTTATTCAGCAGCTTTCTTTGAAGGATTTGGAAACTAGTGAGTAGATATCCTGCTAAAATAATCTATGATTAGATATTTATCTATGGATATTTTGTCTGTCAGATGGCCTTTTGGATGAAGTTCAGAAAACATCAGCTAGAAGATGCTTTATTTTAATTATTTATTGCTAAATTGCAGTTTTTATTTGCCTACTTCCATGAGCAATTACTGGATGTCTGTTGCCTCCATATGTCAAAGCAGGGTAGAATTAAACAATTCTAATAAAGGCTTATCTGAATAAGCCTTGAAGGTCCCACTTCAACTGTAACATTAGAAACAGTGGTAACCTTATCTGTGGTACCTTACTTTCTTTATTAGCAGTGTTTAGAGGCATTTTTCATGCCTTCAACTCATTTGCAGTGTTTGAAGTTGATCCTAATAGTCCTAAGCAAGGATTGATTTTTATTTTCGTACATTCTTGACAGAAATGATATTATTTCATTCCTGCTCCAGCATTCCGCACTTCCCTCTCAAACTGGTAACCAGTTAGAATGAAATAAAAGAAAGGTTTATAATGTTGTTATAGCATATTGTGCATGCTGATATAGCATACTGTGTATATAATAGACTGTAACAATGACAACAAAATTAATCACTGCTGCATTTATTCAATGATGTAGTACATGTAATAATGTACATGTTGTTAAAGATTTAGCTAAAAAATCAAATCATAAATAATTTTAAACAAAAATATTGTTTATTATTTATCTGCATAAGACATCAACCAGTTAGCAAGCTTATTGCATCTGGGCACCTTAAGAACATTAACTCTGAGTAAACAGCATCTCATTTGGCTAAGCTATAAGCCTGAACTTACAATTGACTATTCATGAAGTATTTGCAGGATAAAGGATATTTCTCAAAGATTCATGACAAGGGTGTTACAATAAGAAAGCTAGCCAGACAGCAAAGTTTCAATTAACATTATGAGTGAAAACAAATCTTTGGCTGGGTGACAGGCTAACTTACTTAGCATTAGCCCTAACTTGCCCCTGGATTTGCCTTGATGGAATCTAGTCTACATCATTAAACACATGCATGTATCCAGCTGTAAAAAGTAATTAGACAACATGAGAAATTATTATAGCTAACTAATGTTTGGCAGTTAACACTTCTATCTGATAGCCTACTTTATATAAAGTGGCACAGCAGCATGGAGAGAGTGTGCAATGAAGAGTGGGTCATCTTTCATGTAGCCACGATTCTATGAAATTTAACTATAATGAAATAATGAGATTATCAACCAGCTAACCACATTGTAAAATATGGCATAATATAAAATAAAATAAAATATGTTTTTCTTCAGAACAGTTGAGATCAATGAGATCAGGTTTGATTAACTGAAAAATGGATTTGCAGAAAATCCAGCAGAATATTGTTCAGAGATAGTGGCACAAGATAGATGGTAGAAACACTTTTTTGGTGCAAAAATGATGGAACATCCTTATGAATAATGCATCTCCCACCTGCTCAGTTACTGTGGAGGGGAGTACGTGGTGGAATCCGTGGGATGTCTGTAGGCAGCGTCCGGCTGTGGGTAATGTCAACAGTTCCTCACGGCAGTCGATCTGCTCACTTGGCTTGGCCTACAGCTACTGACCCATGCCATGGAACAACAACTCGGAACAATTCTGCTAACGATGCTGGACAACGTTTAACGCTGACTGCTTGTGACCTGACACTCTTAGACAATGTTTTCTAAATGAGTTTTTTTTGCTGTAGATCTGTGTGTTCTGCAGGCAAAGAATACATAGTTGGCTGTGGGTGACAATGCAAGGCAAGGGTCAGCAATCCCAGGCCTGCTTCAGTTGATGCTTTCATTTACATAAGAGTACAAACTGGAAGTTTACTTTTATGTATTGTTTTTACCTGTTATTTAACTAAGTATTAAGATTCCCAGTATTAAGAGTTCCAGTTTTTCACTTTTACTAACTTTAGATGCATCTTACTGGTTAAAGTTGGTTATCATATTTGTTTTCTTTTTTAAAGATCCAAGTCCAGATCTTGCTGTATTTTTAGGTTCCCTATGGCACACAGGGATGCTAAGTGCAGCAAAAATATGCAGCCCAAAATTTGGTTAAAATACCACCATTAAAAGCCACCAGAAGCTAAAACTTAATAATTTCTCCTTTGTATTGATTTTCAAAATATACCGCATATCTGGCAACCCTCATGGCAGATGAGCACACTGAAATAAAATGAAAAGCAGAAGCATGTAATTTCACATAACCACCACTTCTGTAGGTGCGTGCATTCTCTGCCTTGGTAGCAATTTGTTTGTTGGACATAAAGAACTCCCATAGAATGTGAAGCTCTTGTATGGATGAAATGAAATCAGTGATATCAAATTAGTACCAAGAGGATGGAAATGAGGATGGTCATTTTACAAGCGGGATGATTTTAGTTGTTTTTTCTGACCAGGAGATGTTATCGCCTCACACCCCTCCTCAAATCAGGCCCTGCTTATCAAATTACCATTTTGAAGATACCAGGTTTGCAATGATATGCACCAATATATCTTACTTTTTTGGCAATTTGATCTACCTCTGTCTCCTTGCTAACCTGATATCATGCCTAAAATGCCTATGCTCTTTGCATTATATTGTCTATGAAAAAATAAGCTTTTTTTTGTTCCATAGTGCTGATACAAAAAAGAGCAGAGCAAGTTCAACCAGATATTTAGGAATTAACCAAACTGTGCTGGAATAAGAACTAATAACCCTTGATGTAGCTGCACTAGTACACAGAGACATAGAGATACTACTCGGCAACTTGACTGCGATAACTTTCAACAGTAAAAAAAAAGACAAGAAAAGAAAAACTACAGAAGGAAAGCAATGCAAGTTTGCTGGCATTGAGAAGCAGAAACATGGGGCTTGTGGTTTGTAGCTTTCTGGAGCTTGTTTGTGGGCTGGCTGTGCTGGGAGAAGTATCAGGCTGCTGTTCAGGAAGCCTCCGGGGGAGATATGGTGGGGTGCTCTGGTGCGGATCCTTCAGCAGCACCATAAGACTTGTAAAACAGGTCTGATCAGGCCCCTTCCCCTGCTAAATTCTCTTGGCTTGACTGGCAGTACATGGGAGGAGGCTGCTCAAAGACTAGAACGCGTGTTCTTGTCAAGCCGTCCCCGTTTTTACACGGGTATTCCCTGGCAATAAGAGGAAGGGGAGACGCGACTGAATATTCAATCCCCCTTCATCTCCAGTGAAAAGTTTCATGATTTCTCTAAGCCGCAAACTGACAACCATGACCAGATTGATCCGTCACACATGCAAAGCCACGACGAGATGCAGAGAGTGAGATCAATCACAGCAGGGGAGGGGAAAAATTAAGAGAGCAACAGCGAAGGCGGCTCTGTGCATGGCTACTGCACTGGTGGAGAGAAGTGCAGTGAAAAACTACACTCCAGTACAAGCACTGTTTCTTCAGCCAGTATCTACATCAGGAGAGTTAACCCTTAGGAGCCAAGTTATTCTTTGGTTTCATTAGACAAGGTGGACGAGGGAGGAGGCTGCAGGTGCAAGTTGGTTGTTTTATTGCAGTCCATGCTGAAAACAGGAGACTCAATGATACATCAGAGGGAAAGTCTAGGACTAGAGGATACACCTAAGGATCAATGTTGGGGGAAAAGCAGTGATTACTTTTTCATGTAATGAAATAGTGCATTACAGTTTAAACTCTTGTAATCATATTACAGTATTACACTGCCTTGACAAGAACTGCATGAATTTTATTATTCATATGTCTGTAAAAGAACAATTAATTATGCAAAATACATTTCAAATATACAGTGCTCAAAAGTAGTCTTGGCACACTCTCTAAATATAATTTGTATCTTGTTCACTTATTACTCTCTAAGATACATTTATCATTGATTCATTTGTATCCATCAGATTCAGCAACAACTTGCAATTACAGATTTCCAACCCGAAACTCAAAATAATCCCAGTAACTAACTGAAAACTTAAGTAGAAGTAATAAAACATCAGTGGGACAAACTTTAGTGTCTATTTCTTTTACATAGGTCAGTATTTAGTAGTTTATTTAGATTAGTATTTGGTTGCAAATCTCTTATTGTAGATGACAGCATGAAGTCTTCTAGGCATGAGTTTGCACAATTGATACTCTGACAAGGTTGTTTTGGATGTTCAGAACATGACAGATTTTGAACATGTCCTGTATCTTTCCACTATTCAGTAGATTTTTCACTTGGAATTTTCAGTGTCCCTGTAAACCTTCTCAGAGATGTTATATTACCAAGAGACAATTTTTTGGCCAGATTAATTCATCTTCATATTCAATATTATAATATTCAATAAGTTCTTTTAACTTTATATTTCAAAATGTTAATGAAATAGAGAATTAGCTGTGTTGGATGGTATGTTAGAGATCTCTGGTTTAAACATGTATGCATTTGGATTTGCATGCCAACATTTGTTTTGAAATTGGGGGTTAGGTGAAATGTTTAGTTGGATAAATGATTGAGTGATGAATCATGATAAAGTGAAATGATGCGCCTTTAAACATAGTAAAGCACAATTTCCACAATATTTTGACAAATTTGATTATTCTATAAAACCAACTACTTTTGAGCCCAGCAAGTGCTGTAAACCTATAGAACAATCTGTAGAAGCATGTTGATATGAAACTCATGGAAAAAGATCCCTGAGCTGAAGAAGAGAAAGCCGCACTTTAGAAGGCCAGACTTGATTTTTGTTCAGAAACAGCTCTGTAAGATTTACATTTTATTCTTAAAGATTTAATTTTGAGGCAGTTGTTTTTCTGCCTTTCAGGAGTGAGAGAATGTAAGTTTGATAATTTTTGACTTTTGTTTTATGAGAAATCATGGAAAGTCAAATATCCAGTGAATGTCCAGTATATAACCAAGTTTACCATGGTATCTGTAACGTAAAAGGATACTACTTTTTTGCCATTATTAAAGCACGTTTGATATAATATTCAGGATTTATTTTTTAAATTTAATGTTAAATTTGTTAAATTTACTGCAATAAACACTCATGGTCATCTATCACAGATATCACGAATAGCATCATGGCTGTGATGATCTATGACACTTGTTTTTGGCTCCTGCCTGTGACAGATTCACAGCTGTGATGTTATTTGTGATAACACAATGTTCTCTTGTCATGTTCTCTTGCTTAAATGAAGTACTGTAGTGACTATTGAATTTTCTCTTGTACTTTCCAGTTGGTACAGATTTGTTCAGGTTTTAGAGTGTAACATAGAAATAAAATAATTAATATCAAGACTTTTCCAGAAAATAATAAGTAATCCCTTTGTAATCCCAGTTTGAGAAAAGTAATCAGTAATTTGTAATGGAGTACTTTTTGTAACTTTGTGAACATGGTTATGTTCTTTAAGTAATGATGAATCCACTTGAACAACTTGGAAATGCAGACTGAAAAAATCAGCATGTGTATAACTCTTACAGAAGGCCATGGACAGATAGTCAAACTGTATCAGAATGCAGTTGCAGTTTGATGCAGTTTGAATAAAAGCAGTAGTCATAGGTTACTGAAATTGTAGTACCACCACCTAAACAGTACTTGTTTGGAGGGAAATGTTCGGTAACTTATTTAACCCTTTAAATGGACAGGGCCATTAAGGTCTATAAAATGATAGCATTTGGATTTCATGGAAAAAAATGTGATTAAGCAGTCTTGTTTGGTGGAAAACAAACTGGACAGAAAAAGACCAATTTTGCCAAGTCTTGAACCTTACTGCAGTTTAAACAAATACAGTAATGTAAAAAGTAACATATTTCACTGAAATTGCAATACCATCACCTAAATAGTACATTAATAGGAAGAAGTACACAATATCAAATTCACTGTTTCCCAACAACAGATGATGTGACTAATAACTAATGATAAAGTAATAGCAAACAATCCAGTAAATGTAAACATATTCTAGGGACAGATTAAGACCAGTTATAGGAAATTTATGAAATGATTATGTGACTAAGCAGGGCAATTCCACCAATTTTTCAAACCTTCTGCATAATTAAGTAGTTATTATTTAAACAGTGCCATTCAGAGTAGTTCTCTGATCTAGAGAAACTTACAAAGTCAGTATTGTTCATAGTGGTGGTGATAGGAACCAGACATCTGAACAGTTTACTGCCTCTAAAAGCTACCTTCACCACATACTTCTATAACCTAAAAATGGCTCAGCTAGTTTGCATTGAAGTTCCTGTAGTTACTGAATAATAAGTCTTGGTATATAATAAGCCTGGGATTTTAAGGGGTTAAACAAAATGGTCTGTTGCCTGAGGAATTGTTTTTCGATAGTTTTGAGACAAGGGTTTGGCCTGAAAAACCAAAACCATTTTTTTTAATTAATTCAAAACAGTCTGAAAAGAAAGCTTTTTTTTATCACTATCAACATTACAAATAAAAGCTTAGGCGACATTCACTGGTCCCTTTGAATAGTAAATAAAATGGATATATTTGTGTTGTAAACATAACAACCCATGGTTTCTATCACCACCACTATAAAGAAATCAGATTCAGTTAGTTTCATACTTCAAACTATTCTGAATGACTTTGTTTACATCTAACTGATCGAATTAAACAGAAATTGAGAAAAATCGGTAGAATAGAAGTCAACAGAAAGGGACGAATTATGAACTGTATTAGAAAAGCCCAAATCCACCAAGTTCTTGCTTAGCTTTATTGCCATCTCACTGGGCATGTCATACAGCCAGCTCTGCAAAGTCTTTTAACAGATCTAATCACTTTGGTGTATACAGAGCTACGATAGATGATAACTGATGAATAAAAGCAACCTACAATGATTCTGATATTTCAAAACTGTATGCTGTAACCTGCAATATCAGTGTAAAGGAATGAAAGGACGACTAGAAATGGGTGCATTCCAAGCATAGAAACTGTGACTTGCAAAGTGACCCTTCAAACGATAAGAGGCAGGTAAGACAGCTGAAGAATGTGAAGCAGCTCATCTTGGCAACTGAGGAATTTTCAAATTACTCAATCAACCCAGCCATTTATTCTCACAATTTAATGCGCAGTACATCAAACATTATTCTTTATGAGCGACAACAGGTTCATTTATCTCTTTTTTCATTAGATTTTCTTTTTTCCCCCTTTGGATTTCATTAGCGTGAGCAGCTTTCGCTAACGACGAGTGACAGGACGACTGCAGTGAGAAGCCACATGAAGGCTGAATACAATTTCAAAGTGGTTAACAATCAGCGACAGTTTTTTATTGCGGCATTTAATGTCAAATGTCAACACTATCATTGTTGATCAACGACTTCAAACCAGGCGTGTCATTATTGAGAGTAGGCTGTGTAGGAGGAAGCTTTGAATGTACTGACACAGCTAATATAACTGCCTTGTGGATGAACCATTGGTCCAATGGTCCTGCATGCAGATTCAATAGGAAAAAAGCAAGTAAGCAAACAAACAAACAAACAACAACAAAAAGCAGCAAAGGCAGAGCAGTCTTGCATGTTAATAACACCCAGCACCTGCCAAGGAGTTAGCAGACAAATCCCAAACTCCAGCGAGTCGGCCAGGCGCAGCTTTCCACCCACTCTGTGCCAAAGCCTCGTCCCAACAGCCAGCAGAAGGGAGCTGAGCTGTCCGACTGTTCGGCTGGCTCCAGGGCACAACGGGCAGTGCCTTTCCCTCGGGCCAGCTGGGCTTCTTCTCTAATCTGTGGGCGTCTTTACTCCTCTATACCAGACCGGCACGGCTGCGCTGAGTCAACAAGCCAAGCAAAAAGCCTTGTTTTAAACTGAAAACAACACACTGTGAAAAAGATTTTTAAAAGCTAAAGCACTCATATCACGGAAAAGTGAACTTTTCTCACTTTTTAAAATAGTGCTTGATGTAGTATGTAAAAAAAAAATCTAAATATAATAGTTCATGTATGCTGAATGAGTGTGCTGCACAAACAATCTATTGTTAAATTAACTGTTTTTGTCATGTCACAAAAGTCAAACCATTTACATATAACCATCCATTCAGCCTACAGCAGTTTAGACCTGCCCATTTATGCTGAAGTTATAAGCAGGGCTCAAATTTAGGGGGGCTGAGGGGTCCTTGATCTCTCATAAGATTAGAGATACCCCTCATAATAGAAACAAATTTGAGCCTGGGGGGTTGTCGGGTCCCACGTTATTTTACTTCACCTCTATAGTACGTGCAAAAATACATTTCTTATTTACTGTTAACCTTGATTTTATAAAGCTATTCCATTACCAGACAATCTAGCTAGCTACCTCGCTAGTTAGCAAAAATAAGTTAGACTGCTCTCTGTGGTGTAATTAGATTTTACCTCTCATGTGGCTCATGGGGTTTTTTCACCATCTAAGTGATATATTTTAATTCATTAACTCAGGCTGTTACGCTATTAGGTTGAGAACCAGATGGTCATAATATTAAAATAACTGTAAGACAGTGTAAAATATGAATGAAGTTAAATGCTTCCTGTCTTGTAATACTTGTGAAATCAAAACTACAGGGATAAACAGGTTAGATTCTCCACCAGAAGAATAAGTGTTTCAGCCTGTTTTATGAGTACAGGGCAGCCAATCAGAACAAAATAATTTACATATACAAGTTAAAAAGGCACAGTAACAAAAATTGCCCATTTAGTTGTAAGGGATAAAGAGAGATTGGAAAATAGGCATGTAAAAATTAATAACGGAATACTTTCTTTCAGGAAAAGAATACTGACCGGGCCAGTGAAGGGGCCTCTGGCTGCCAGGGGTCTCAGGAGGGCCATAAGGCCTGATGTGGATAGGGACACTCCACTGATGATGCAAAAATTGGATGAATAAATAGCCCTTATATGTAATGACTAAATACACGCCCGTACATTGCTACTAAATGTAGAATTATTAAAAGTTCCTGTAACACCAAAAATGTGCAGGAAATAATAGGCTATTGCACATTATTTGAGAATTAATCATTTTGGTTACATCACATCTTTTTCCAACACTGTTGCATAAACAAATATGATGGCTTATATCCAACATTTTTCTTGTATTTCATATTTTTCCTTGAGATCCATGTTCATGGATCAACAGTGTTTACTTACTACATTTAGCTCTTTGCAAATTTTCCATGATATGTACCCTTTAAAGGTATTAACGGTACCATTTTTTGCATGATGGTCAGCGTATGGGGTAGGTGGGCCTTCCAAAGACACTTGTGCCTAAGGGCCTCATAAAACCATGATGAAGTTGAAGTTAAAACAACAAATCTTTTAGACATTGTGGAGTGGTATATGCAGACTACCAATTACCAACTACCAGTGTGATGTGGAGCAACAGTAACAGTGTTTAAAAAATCATAACAGCTCACTTTTTAGAGTCGTGATTCCAGCTGACCTTCAATTACAAATTATTTCATATTTTAGTCAAACACCACTCTTACAATAATTTGAGCCTGAGCACATTTTGCCCTTTCATTTTTCAAACCCTTTTTTCATTTGTTAAATATATTTTTTATTAAGATTAATAATATTATCAGCTTTTTAATGCATCTTTTGCTTGGACAGAAGTCAGTAGGGCCTTTTCTGCTTTTTATAGTGGTGAAAATGAGCTTCCCAGTGGGTTATATATTTATTTAATGACTGCAGGAGAGTCGAGTATATTTTTGCATCAGTAAAAGCCCAATAAGCCACCGGGACATACTGTAAATCCTTTTTAACTGATTCTAGCTCCCTTTTATAAATGATAATTAAATTTACAGAATGCACGCCTTTCCATCTTTGCAGTGGTATGAATTAACTGGAAAATCAAATGAAAGCTTTCTGAGTTTAATTAAAATCGATGTCCCTTCTTTCAAGTCCAGATTGTGCTCCGAGAAGCCCTCCGCTTCCATTATTAACTCTGACCAGCTCTGACCAGCGGAGGAGGATAATACTGCTGCTGTCTCTTAGCCACTCCGCTGAAATTAAGAGAGGAATTTTCCGGAAGCGAAGGAAAATGAAGCAGGTGGCCTTTCTCCGATATGTGTGCGAGTGTGTTTCTGTCTTAATGCCAAGAAAATACACTCACAGACACACACACACACACACACACACACACACACACACACACACACGCACATATACATACACACACACACAAATCAAAATAATAATGTTCTATTCAGAGAGCACTTCTATCTGCAGATGCTGGCAAATGAATTCAGCCCATCTTCCCCATTTTTAATTATTAAGAAGAGTTTTCTCCTGAATGGAGCGGGCAGAGCGCACAGAGAGAGAGGAGAAAAGAGAGGAGAAAGGAGAGAGGAGAAAGGACAGTGAAATAAGACAGAGAGAGAGCACAGAGGGATTCAGAGCAGAGGTCTTGCTCATATACTAATTAGATCAACATGGATGCTCTAATTATAAGCATGACTGAGTGCATATCTCTTACTTGCTGCTAATTTAATTGGGATAAGCTTTTTGCCCACGGTTGTTATATCTGTAAAGCACCTCACCACTGCACTACAGTGTAAATCGTATTGTAAATATACATCGACTGGCCACTTCATTTCGCACACCTACCTTGTATCTACACACTTTGTCCATTTTAACAGCTCCACTTACCATATTGGTGCACTTTGTAGTTCAGCACGAGATACGAAGATATGTACTTGAATGAAGTTGCCGGTCAGTACAGTACAGTCAACACCAACAACAATAATTATTATTACTATTATTGTAATTATTATTATTGTTATGAATGTGTATAACAATTTCAAAATGAGATTTAATAAAAATGAAATTAAAAAAAGAAAATTAAAACAGAAAATTACACAATAAGGAAAAAGAATAGTGTAGTTCAGCAAAATGAAAAAAACCTACGTAATGTTATACAAATACATTTTGATATTATAAACAGTTTAGCGCTCAGAGCTTGGAGCCAAGCCATTTGGAATTCAGCCTTCACTCATGAGGTTCCTCTGCTTAAAAGCCGTGTTGCATTTCACAGGTGAAAACTGCTGCTACAGTAAGAGTTCTGTAAGAGTATGCAAAGAGCAGTGCTCTCATGTTGATGTGATCTTAGTCATAACTTTAATAATGACACTGTTGAACTATTAACCATGCAAAAGTGTGGGCACTCCTGGCCAAACTACATTTTTTGTTTATTTTCTAAGTGAAAATTGGTTAACACATACTCTACAGAGAACACATTTCTGCACATTTTAATGTACAATTGAGAAGTCTAATTCCAAAATGCATTACAGATCACTGTCAAAAGTGTTCTTTTTTCATGATGTATGTTGTTGGAAGTGGGCTTTACACAAACAAGAAATATCAGTGCTATATTATGATTAATACCACCTTTACAAGGTGTTATTCTATCTATTATAACTGTTATTGTTTTCAAAAACTCATTAATACCAGAATTGTTACAAATGGATATACAGCAAACTATTCAATTACTGTTTATTTGCTGAATTCAACATATTGGAAAACAAAACAAAATATAAAATGTGTCCCATGCAAAGTTATGACACATTATATATTTTATGTTTTATTCTTCACCAACATGTGAAACTCAGCAAACAAGGTAATTAATTGTGCATTAAAATATTTTAAAAAGCCATAATGAATTTGTATGAATCCCTGTAGAGGATATAACGAAACATTAGAGTTAGAGTTAGGCTTAGATTACAAGCTGGTAAATGTTCTACAGAAGATTTGGAAACTGCTGGACACAGCAGTGCAATAACAGTGTTGAGCAGAAGATGGCAGTACAGGTCAGAGTTTATACGGGCCACTTCTTTTTTTTTCACACATCCTAGCAGCAGCAGGACTGACTGACAGTTCCTACACAGAGGAAGCTCCTGCTAATCTTAATTATTTCCCCTTTAAAGTGGAAAGCTATTTTTGTGTTATTAAAACTGATCTCTTTAGTCATTGCTATCTGTGGATGTTTCCACATCTTCCAATTGATTAAACGAAATGTGACAGCAAATACTCCCTGAGAGCAAGAGGACAGTGGACCACTGTTGGCCTGCTGATGGCGTCCACTGGCATTTTGCTCAGTGTTTTCCAGGCGGCCCACTGGTGGTTAAGGAGAGTAATAGGCAAAATTACACTTATCATCGCTCATTTTGCACTCACAGTCCAAATTACTTAGTTTTCTGTCCTTCCTTTCTTTAGTTATACTTTATAAATTAGTTTAGTAAATAATTTTAATCAAGCACACTGTCAGCAACTACATTTTCTATAAAATCATTTTACCTTAGGCCTAGTCATTACTTTTTTCTCTCAGTTGTTTGTAGTTTAGTTTATTTTCTGACACAAAAGGCTCTGTGCGTTTAAAATCTGTTAAAAGGAGATTAAAAACTAGTTAGAGCTTGTATGCAGTACAATAATCTGGGTGGTTTGAGGGTGGACCAGCAGTGGCAAACAATAAGTGGGGTGCTGAACTTATCAAGCCAGCGGACCGATATATGCTCTAATCTGGGCTTAAAGAAAATGATTCTCTCAGAACTTTTAAAAAGCATTCATTTGGATATTGGTGTCCAAAATAAGCCATAAGAATGAATGGTATCCTGTTATCTTTTCATATTTTTGCAAAATTTGCAAGGATTTTTGAGAGATCTTGTCTGACAAGAGCTGATGCTTCACAGATACGTGACCAGTTAGATAACCTGTGAAGGAGTGATTGGTTTCACAGCTCTTCTAGTCGACTTTTCAGCTTCCACAGTTATAAAATACCTAGAGGAGGCAGAGATAAGCTTTTGTTTGTCTTGGGCGAAAAAGCTTTTAGTTTGTGTTTAAAACAGTGATGGAAATAGGAGGTCTTCTCATGTCAGCAGTGAAACCCTGACTGATATGACTGGTTCATATGAAACTCTCTGTGTTTCATTTATCAGAAGCCAAATTAGTGCTGAGCTTCTCTTATCAGAGACGTGGTGGTTGTCCTGGTTTGCATCCCATCACTTACACTAACACTGCTATGTCTCACGCATTAAGGTGACTTACTGTGTGGCTGACAGTTCAGATTGTTCTCAGAAATGTTCTAATAAATTTTAAATGCAGTTGGTTTGTTTCCAAGAGCATACATACATGTTTTTGTCTCTCTTTCCTCTTTTAGTGACAGTTTTAGGCTGACGTTACATAGTGAAACGTTAAAGCAACTTTAATTGTTAAAAACTCAGCCACAACAGTTGCAAGCATCTTAACTTTGAAGAGCAAGTTTCGGTAACACTTTACATTAAGTGTTGACTAACTAATATGAAGTAATGCATTAGTTAACATGAACAAGACATGAAGTAATGCATTAACAAAGGTTACCTAATGTTAAGTAAACATGTTACAACTGCATTAGTTAATGATGTTTTCATGTGAAGTGTTGACTCATTAACATTAAGTAATGCATTTATTAACAACTAAGGTTCTACATTGATAATGGTTAACTAATGTTAATTAAACATGTTACCACTTCATTAGTTTATGTTCTAGTGTTTTGCTTGTGTACTGCAGTTATACATAATGCTTGAAAAAGCAATGTTAAGTAATAGTTTAATTGGCTGAAATGACACTTTACCAATGGTAGCCACTAACTTGTTTTATTCACTTACTTCCATTTACTGATGTAGTATTTTGTACTGTATTTTAAATGATAACACCTTTACTCCCTCCCTACTGCTTTTCCTTCAGTTCCATTTCAGTCATTTAGGTTTAGTTGCTTGTTGGGGTTTCATTGTGTCATCTCCTTGAGGTGGTTCAGCTCCTGTTTTGCTTCTTTGTTGCTCACACCTCTCACTTTGGAGCTTCAATATTTTATTTTAGATGCAAAAGGAAATAAAAAGCTAATAATATAGTCTTCAGTTCCTCTGCTGAGAGATTCTGGATGTACTGAGCTTGACTGGACCTTTCCAAGTTACTCATTACTTATGTATGTAAATGAGCACAAGGTAATATTTTATTTTATATATAAAAGCTTACATTAATATGCTACATTCTGATGTATGTTAGATATGCTTATGTGTGTATTGCAAGAAGGAATTATACATACCATTCTCTCAGTCATATCAGTCAGGCCTGGATGGGGCAGCATACTGAAATTATTTACTCACGTACCCAATTTCTCTTCCTCATTCCAAATTTCATCATGCATGTGTAAGTGTGAATGGGACACTTTTAGGAAGTCATCATATGTTTAGAAATTGTAAATATAAACATGATCGTATAAACAGACATTTTCATCAAAGGAAACTACTCAGAGAGCAAAACATGCTTTATGTTAAAACCAATAATGCCTGAGTAATGCATTACAAACATCTATTAAACATTACTAAAGGTTTATAAGGTCTTGTTCAGTGAATTTAATATACCTGATGTAAAGTGAAAACCAATAATGCCTTAGTAATGCATTACAAACATCTATTAAACTTCACCAAACATTAACAAGGTTGTGTTCTGTGAGTTGAATGTACCTGATATAAAATAAAAGAGTAGTACTGTATTAGTAAAGTACTAGATACTTTAATACTATAATCTGAAAGCATTACACAATGTTACACAATAAACAATGTATACCTACACATTCAGCTACCCAGTAGAAATAGAAAAAAAACATAGATTTTTTTCTGTATATGTGAAACATTCAGTTCACAGCATTATTAAATTAACACAAAATTACATGGTGCAACTAAAAAGAGGTTCATCACAGAGCTGGTGGTGTCTCTGGTGCGGATAGCTCTGCAATGGAAGCAGTCTCTGCGCTTGTGTTGCGGTCTACCCCGTATTTTTGGACAGATTTGGCTGTTGTGTTTCCTTTCATATATACGGTCAGCACGCTGGGATCTTACTGGACTATATGCGCCGAGTCCGTCTGTGCTGAAGCGCAAAACTCCCGCTTCCTTTCAGCCAATCGGTTTAAACCAGTTCTCCTCACCAGCCAATCACGGGTGAAACTGCTTCTGCGTCCTGCGCGCGCAGATGAGTTCCCATTAGGCAGTTCGGAGTGTTCACGGTGCGGTTACCCTGCAAAGTTCACCAGATACTCGCTGACGGGCCGAGAAAGACCAGGAAAAACACGAGGATTCAGGCAGTAAGCGAGGCAGAACGGATGGCGAAAACAGACCTGGTCCAGACAGCTGAGGTGAGCTAGTTATCGATGTTCTGCTAAAAGTGTTGCGATGGGAAGTTCGGTTCATTCCACCAACCGATTCTTTTCACTTCAAAGAATCATTGGAACCGATTCAGACATTCGGACGAACAAAGCTTTTCTTCGTAACGTGTATACCCAGCATAATATGCTTAATCGCATGTATAATCTTAACCTTTATAATGAAGATTATAAAATCATAACACGAAATTATTAAATCAGTTGAACCAGACGCTCGATTCATAAGTTCGAAAGAACCGGTTCAGTAAAATGAACCGAACTTTCCACACCGGTGTTGTTCTTAGGTCAAGCCACACACAGGTATTTTTGCAACTAACCTTGTGATGTGTGTTCAGTTTAAAATGGTTTGCAAAGCTGAAACTTTTTCATTAATACTTGAAAAAGTTGTGTTTCTATTCTGTATTCAAATGTATTGCACCTTATATATCTCTACAGTGTATGTTAGTAGTCAAAATTCAAATGTATTCACATACATTGTAGTAGCATTTAATTTTTCTGTTTATATTGGTTTCGACAAGTTATGACTAGTTATACCAGAGATGAAAATGTAGAACTGTTCATGTTTGTTTACTCAGTTCTTGTTTTTGTTGATGTTTTTAGACAACAAGCTCAAGGAGGAGAATGAGGAGGATGAAATCAAAAGGAAGAAACAACAGCCAAATCTTTCCAAAAATACGGGGTAGACCGCAACACAAGTGCACAGACTACCTCTTTTTCAGTTGCACCATGTAATTTTGTGTTAATTTAATAATGCTATGAACTGAATGTTTCACATATACAGAAAAAAATTATCTATGTTCTTTTTCTATTTCTACTGGGTAGCTGAATGTGTAGGTATACATTGTTTATTGTTTAACATTGTGTAATGCTTTCAGATTATAGCATTAAAGTATCTAGTACTTTACTAATACAGGACTACTCTTTCATTTTATATCAGGTACATTCAACTCACAGAACACAACCTAATTAATGTTTAGTGAAGTTTAATAGATGTTTGTAATGCATTACTAAGGCATTATTGGTTTTCACTTTACATCAGGTATATTAAATTCACTGAACAAGACCTTAGAAACCTTTAGTAATGTATAATAGATGTTAGTAATGCATTACTAAGGCATTATTGGTTTTCACTTTACATCAGGTATATTAAATTCACTGAACAAGACCTTATAAACCTTTAGTAATGTTTAAAAAATGTTAGTAACATTTATTAACATTTTAAGACATTATTGGTTTTAACATAAAGCATGTTATGCTCTCTGAGTAGTTTCCTTTGATGAAAATGTCTGTTTATACAATCATGTTTTTATTTATAATTTCTAAATGTATGATGCAATACACACATAAGCATATCTAACATACATCAGAATGTAGCATATCAATGTAAGCTTTTATATATAAAATAAAATATTACCTTGTGCTCATTTACATACATAAGTAATGAGTAACTTGGAAAGGTCCAGTCAAGCTCAGTACATCCAGAATCTCTCAGCAGAGGAACTGAAGACTATATTATTAGCTTTTTATTTCCTTTTGCATCTAAAATAAAATATTGAAGCTCCAAAGTGAGAGGTGTGAGCAACAAAGAAGCAAAACAGGAGCTGAACCACCTCAAGGAGATGACACAATGAAACCCCAACAAGCAACTAAACCTAAATGACTGAAATGGAACTGAAGGAAAAGCAGTAGGGAGGGAGTAAAGGTGTTATCATTTAAAATACAGTACAAAATACTACATCAGTAAATGGAAGTAAGTGAATAAAACAAGTTAGTGGCTACCATTGGTAAAGTGTCATTTCAGCCAATTAAACTATTACTTAACATTGCTTTTTCAAGCATTATGTATAACTGCAGTACACAAGCAAAACACTAGAACATAAACTAATGAAGTGGTAACATGTTTAATTAACATTAGTTAACCATTATCAATGTAGAACCTTAGTTGTTAATAAATGCATTACTTAATGTTAATGAGTCAACACTTCACATGAAAACATCATTAACTAATGCAGTTGTAACATGTTTACTTAACATTAGGTAACCTTTGTTAATACATTACTTCATGTCTTGTTCATGTTAACTAATGCATTACTTCATGTTAGTTAGTCAACACTTAATGTAAAGTGTTACCCAAGTTTCATGAAACAGCCAATAAAACTGCTTATAATGCATCAATTTAATTTCAAATATCAAACAACATTATTTCAAACTATTTCACTAGATCAATCGACAGAAAAACAAAACTGAAGATGGTTTATTGGGTGACTGAATAGGAGATCTTTCTTACTTTATGCAAGTTTGGTAGTTTTCCATTTTGTCAGTTTCCTGAGCCATGGCGACAAATTGAGTTTCTCAAAGCTAACGTTTCTTTAAACAGTGGTTTAACTAGCCATCTGACACTAACAGCTTTTTAAATGGTTGCTTGTGCTACTGTTTATTCATTTTTGTTAGCCTTCTGTTGCAGTAATTTAAGTCACTTTTGTTCTTGATGCTGCTAATTTTACACAGAGCTCAGATAAATTTAAGATCCAAAGGATGACAATTATGAAAGAAGGGGAGACTAAGATACAGTCATGTTGTGCTTTCATTATAGTTAATAAAACATTAATTTTCAAAGGCTTAACATACACAGAACAGATCTGAAAGTCAGAGTCAATAGTAATGAACCCTAGACAGACAGATAAAGAAAGATGTAGAGATATCAAAAAGAAGAACAGCAATGACAGCTGGAAAAACTGTAAAAAGATTATGCAAATATGTAAATAACAGTGCACAAATTGGTTAACTATTGGAGTTGAATTGCTTTGTGTAACTGTTGCAAAATTATATTGAATGAAACTCATAACATGCAACTAGTGAAAGTTTCAGTGAATAAAGCCACCCTCAGAACACGAGTACTATTAGAATCTTTGATGTTGTTGGCAAGAATAAAAATGCTTAACACAAAAATATAAATCAATATAAAACAGATTTATTGAATAGTTGTAAGCTTGTAAAAATATAATAATGGCATTTAAAAATACAGTGAATATAATTATAATAATATTAATAAAGTCCTGCTAGCATGTGTGTTCTATTTCTGACCTGTCTGTCTGCACTCTGCTTCTGTCTCTCCTGTTAACAGACTTCCTTCCACAATTAGCTGATGTGTGGGTGAAAAATGACATTTTGGAAGGAGGCTTGATAAGGCCTGCCCACACACCCTAGATTAGCCTGAGAGGGCGAAAGGCAAATTCTGGGCTTCATCACACCAGAAGAGTAGGGGGGTTGAAAATGACCATAATGAGGCCCTTTAAGCTGCTCCCTTTTAACACTGTGCAGGAAACACTTGTGGTGACTTTGAGAAATTCTTGCAGGAGGTTTCCCAGAGAAGCTGCATGGCATGGCTGACTAATGGACACAGAGATGCAGCGGCAAAATTAGCCTGTCACTGACCCACTAGAGCCTACCGTGGCTGTGGAAGGGGAGACTATGGTGTTACGGCCTGGTCTCCACAGCAGACCCTCTATGTTATGATGAATTGCCAAAATACAAATAAGTTGTTCTAGTAATTATTATTACATATCTAACATTGGGCGGCACGGTGGCGCAGTGGGTAGCGCTGTTGCCTCACAGCGAGAATGGCCTGGGTTCGATTCCCAGTCGGGTGACCAGGGTCATTTCTGTGTGGAGTTTGCCTGTTCTCCCCGTGTCTGCGTGGGTTTTCTCCGGGTCCAAAAACATGCAGTCAGGCCAATTGGATATGGTAAATTGCCCCTAGGTGTGAGTGTGTGTGTGAGTGAATGTGTATGTCTGTCTGTCTGCCCTGTGATAGACTGGCGACCTGTCCAGGGTGTATCCTGCCTTCCGCCCAATGACAGCTGGGATAGGCTCCAGCACCCCACCGTGACCCAGAAGGATAAGCGGTTTAGATGATGTATGTATGTATGTATCTAACATTTATTACCATTACACATACACCTAGATAGACTTTGTATCTAACCAGATTAAATCTCTGGGCTAACACAGCTCTCCAGCTCTTTACCTCCATGGTTTGCTGCGCTGATAGTGAGAGGATTTATTGACTAAGAGATAAACAGATGAAGCGAGACTCTTGATTGATCATTTTGTTTAGTAGTTGACAGCATTTGCCTGATTTGCTTCATGACTTATTTTAAAGTTTACAAAAAAATGTTCAATAACTGAAAAGACTCAGTCTACCACCTACACAATAAGCCTGTAAGAAAAAGCTACTACCTACATCTAATCTTATAGGATTACTGCAGCCATATTTTTAGCACAAGATTAAATGCCATATACATTAATTTTTCTGTAGAAAAGAACAGAAAGCCTGTTGACTTAAAGCACATTTGTAATAGAAGGCAATGGGCAGGTGATTCAGGTTCTCTATTCTTTAACTAAGCAGAGGGAAACACATTAAAACCAATGTCTGTGGTAACTGACTTTATTGCAATTGATGTGGCAGATAGAAAGTTGAATAGTGCTAGAGTATTTTTATAAAACTAAACATTTCTACACATTTTCAGATAGGCTGTATGAATCCCAGTGAATTTGTAGTTGCTTTATTGGGCAGTTTCTAGAATGGCTATGGTAGCTGGCATCAGAAGACTGGGAGAGTGGAAGCTGTCATGGTAACAGTCTCGCAGGGGAGCTCTATGTAAATCAGTGAGAATTCGATTATTCTCTGTTTGCAAACACTCACCATGCTTTGGAGCCATGATTTCCGGTGACAAGGTAAGCATTCTCAGCCAGCAAATGTAAATATAATTTAAAATTCTTGTCACTGTCTCTGTCTTTGAAAAAGACATAGCCTCTATTGCTTATTAAAATGGCTAATTGCAAAATGTAGTTTCCCAGCATTGATCCAAAAACTGCTGCCTAGGGCAACAAAGGCTATGGCCTGAACCAACAGTAGGGCTACTGTGGCACAAGTCACAGATATTTTTTATTGATAGTTTCAGGAGGAATGTGTCACAACACACAGTGTATTGCACGCTGTTGTGTTTTGGGCTTCATAGCTGCAGACCAGTCAGAGTGCCCATGCTAAGCCCTGTCCACCATCGAAAGCATCTGCACTGGGTCCGTGAGCATCAGAACTGTACCTTGGAGCAATGAAAGAAGGTGTGCAGAGTTTACCTGAGAAATGGATGACACCAGGATGCACTGTGGGAAAAGGACAAACCGGTGGATGGAGTGTGATGCTCTTGGCAATGTTCTGTGGGGAAACCCTGTATCAGTGCATTTGTGTAGATGTTTGACACGTGCCACCTACCTCACCATTGTTGCTGACCAGGCACACCCCTTCATGGTATTCAGGGGTATTTCCTGATGGCAGTGGGCTCTTTCAGCAGGATAATGCACTCTGTCATACTGCACACATTGTTTGGGAATGGCTTGAGAAACATGGCAAAGAGTTCAAGATGTTGCCCTGGCCTCCAAATTCCCCAGATTTCAATCCAATCGAGCAACTGTGTGATGTTAAAAGATCTGCTGCTAGATGACCAAAAGCATATTAGGCAGGTAGTCACAACAGTTTGGCTTATTTCTATTGTGCCATAACTTAAAATAAGCCACATTTCATGTTTACTTGTTTCCCCAATATGTTAAATTCATCAGATAAACAGTAATTGTGCATTAAATGTGCAGAAATGTGTAGAGGATGTGCACTTATTTTCACTTAGAAAATCGACAAAACATGTAATTTGACCAGGGCAAGCTTTTGCATATGACCATGCATAGACAGGCTACACAGGGGAAGTTTCTGTTTAAATGCATCACATTATATTGCTTAGTTAAAAACATGTGAGAATGAAGTTAACACTGGTTAACATCAGCCTAACACTGGTTAACATTAGCCATTGCCATGCAGTACTTCATTTTGTTGCTTTTCCATTCCCCATTTTCTAAAATCAAAACTATGCCCATGACACAGCGTGTTCTCACTGAGCCAAAATCCTGTCCCTGGAGGCACTGCCATTTGGGGTACAGTTTTGGGAGCTGCCAACAATGAGCTTCTTCACACACAGATCTCCCAGGATCATCTTGAGTCATGTCATCTGCACAGCACTTTATTTAGCTTCTGTGGGAAGTGGGGGCCGCAGATACTTTTTTCAAAGATCATTAGGCTGAGGACTGTTATTCATCTGAGGAGACAGAATGGCCTGAGACAAGGAGTGGGAGAGAGTGGGAAAGAGATAGAGAGAGAGAGAGATAGAGAGAGAGAGAGAGAGAATGGCAGCTCCTCATTGGACTGTGTGGACATTGTATGATGAATAAACCAAGAAAAACAGAGGACTGTTCAAAAGTTTGGAATCTCCATTCAAAAGGTTAGAATCGCATTTTCATTAATACAGAACCAATTTTGTTGCAGAAAAATGTATGAAATGATGTAATTCGATACCTAAACTCTACAACTTTATAGACTTCATGTTAGACATGTCCAAAATGATGAACAGAGCTCTGCAAAAGCAGTAGATGATTCTATAATGACCGTGAAAGCGGTAGAAAAGAACCGATCCTGCTCCTGTAGATCTACCTTCCTGCAGACTTCAGCTCCAACCCTAATCAACCCCCTCTGATCCAACTAATTTTTGCCTTCAGAAGTCCTTGATTAGCTGAAAGAGCTGTGTTAGATTTGAGTTGGAGGTGAAACCCACATGAAGGTAAATCTTTAGGAGGAGGGTTGGTCACCACTGCTGTAGAACATCAAGACTGAGGTTCTAAAAAAAATAATATCCAGAATGAACTTAAAATAAAATTTCAAGAATGCCTTGTATTTGAAAAGTGGTGATCAAATCTCAAGGGAGATAACTGTTAGTAGTAAATAGCAAACTATAAAATGCCTAGAAATAGACAATTACAGTATAACAGTGTTTTTCATTTAATAACTTCTTGCTGTTTCAAAAAACTGTACAGTACTGTACAAAGTGTTGCAGAGATGAGCATTTACCCTCATCTAACACATTAAGGCTTTGCTAATTAGCTGATGAGCTGATTAGGCCCACGAGGACTGGAGCTTGACACATGTGGTATAGTATAATATAAATGAAGTTGTTATTAAAATGCAAAGTTCTTAAAAATATGACATGTTATTCCAAACTTTACTGCGGTTTACTACAGTACAGTGCTTGTCAAAATACCTTACAATTTTTAAAGTATAATAGCTGCAGTAAAAAGTAACAAGAACTTGAAACAAAGTTAGTTATACACCTGTAAGTTGTATGCCTATGTTAATTTACATGTTTTGTAGATTTGAAAAGAAGTTAACCCATCTACTACAGATTACACACTTTCACACATTTAAATGCACAGTTACTATTTATTTGAACATTTATGCGAATTTTACAAGACTATAACATAAAACGAGGCCTGTGCAAAAGTTATGACACATTTATGCCACATATTATTTTTTCCATCATGTCGAAGTTGTGCATATTTAAGTGAACAAATTGTTGAAATAAATCAGCAGCACGCCTGATAAACTAGGTGTTGGATAATGAATACAAATAACACTAGGCTTCCTTGAGGGCAGGTTGGAAAAGGGTTAAACCTACACATTGATATAAATGAAATCACTATTTTTTGTATTAATATTCTTTGTATTTGTTCAGAAATGAGTGTTAGTAAAAGCAAGTGTTAAAGTTGTGCACAAAAGTTTGGGCACCCCAGGTCAAATTACATGTTTTGCTGATGTTCTCAATAGGTCAAAATAAGTTCACACCCTCTACAGAGAAACCACTTTTGCATATGTTAATGCAGAATTACTGTTAATTCAGGTCCCACTTTAGTTGGATAGCCTACAGTAGGTGATTTACAGATGTTCAAATTATTAACAAAGTGAAGTCAAGTAAAGTTTATTTATATAGTGCTTTTTACAACAGGTGTTGTCACAAAGCAGCTTTACAGAAAAATCTGGGTCCAAGCCTGCATGAGCAAGCCAATGGTGACAGTGGCAAGGAAAAACTCCCTAAGAGCAAGAGGAAGAAACCTTGAAAGGAACCAAGACTCAAAAGGGGAACCCATCCTCCTCTGGTCAACACGGGATAGCAAACAGCATTAGTTAAAATATTAGAATATTAAATGGGGAGCATGCGGAGCAATAGTTAATAAAATAGTTTGAGTTTATGCAGCAGTGGCAGCAGCAGCAGCAGCAGCAGCAGCATCAGGAGGGTCAGTTCATGCAGGTGAGGTTTGCACAGCATTGTACAGCGTGAAGCTCAATGGTGGTCAAAACAGTCCAGAAGACTAAAACGGTCCAGAAGGCTTGCAAGCAGTGGGCACCCAATCAAGGCAGAAGAAGCAGGTAACAGCCTCCCTGAGATGTCAGCACCCCTCCGCTCCACCATTAGCAAACTTGAGTGAACGCGTGATAGCTGCAGGACGACAGCACCAACACTCCCAGTTTACCATAATACTCTATGTCCATGAACCCCCAGATCTGCACCTTTTACCTAACAGGGAAAACTAATTACCAAAGGCCTGACTAAACAAGTAAGTTTTTAGCCTAGACCTAAAGACTGAGGCTGTGTCTGAGTCCCGAACACTGACTGGAAGATTATTTCAAAGTTGGGAGGCATTGTATGAGAATTCTCTCCCCCCTGATGTAACTTAATTCTAGGTACTAATAGCAAGCCAGCACCATGTGATCTAAGTAGGTGTGATGGTTCATAGTATGAGAGAAGTTCACTCAGGTACTGAGGAGCGAGTCCGTTTAGGGCTTTATATGTCAGTAAAAGAATTTTGTAATTGATGCAAAATTGAACTGGCAACCAGTGTAGGTTTGATAAAACTGGGCTGATATGGCCAAACTTTCTGGTTCTTGTGAGGACTCTGGCTGTAGTGTTCTGGACTAACTGAAGCTTGTTAAGGCTTTTGCTGGAGCATCCAGACAGCAGGGCATTATAGTAATCTAGCCTTGAGGTAATAAATGCATGAACTAGCTTTTCTGCATCCTGTAGAGACAGCGCATTTCTTAAGTTAGCAATATTGAGGAGATGCAGGAAGGCTATCATGGTAATATTCGTTATATGTGCATCGATTTTTTACAGATGAAACTGACGCAACTGAGAAACTATTAAGTGTTAAATTAGATAGTTTGTTTCTAGCAGCTTTTGGACCAAGAAGCAGAACTTCTGTTTTATCTGAGTTAAGTAGGATGAAGTTACTTGACATCCAGTCTTTTATGTCTTTTATACAGTCCTCAATCTTGCCAAGTTGAATTTTATCATCCGGTTTGCTTGATATATATATCTGTGTGTCATCGGCATAGCAGTGGAAATTGATGCCGTGTTTACTGATATGCCCAGTGGTAGCATATATAATGTGAATAATATAGGTCCTAAAACAGAGCCTTGTGGAACACCATACTTTACCTTTGCGAGGACAGATGATTCACCATTTACATTTACAAACTGATTGCGATCAGTGAGGTAACATCTGAACCAGGAAAGAGCTATTCCTGTTAACCATACAAAGTTTTCTAGTCTATTTAGTAAGATGGAGTGTTCTATCGTGTCAAATGCTGCACTAAGATCAAGGAGGACTAGCAAAGACACATTTCATTTATGGCATTTGGCTGATGCTCTTAGCCAGAGCAACTTACAATTAGATAATTTTACATGGGTAGGCGTAAGTAGTGTTAGGAGTCTTGCCCAAGGACTCCTTGGTCAGAGAACAATAGAGAACAATGACAGAAAAGGCTTGGTTATTTCTGGCAAAATTTCTTTGAGTAAACCTGTAGGAATCGGATCTAACGTACGTAGAAGATTTTGCGGAGGAAATAATTTTAACTAGTTCATTTTGTTGAAGTAAGGTAAACGATTCCAGCCTCTCTGCAGTAGTTACAATATTCTCAAGATCTAGATTAGCATTATAAGGCAACAAGTTTGTAGAGTTTAACTGTACAATCTGAATTCTTTTGCCTAATTTTTCAATTTTATCACTAAAGAAATTCATAAAATCATTGCCGCTATAGGCTAATGGCATCTGGGGTTCAGTAACTGTTTGGGTCTTAGTTAATTTAGAAATTGTGCTAAATAATAATCTAGGATTATTCTTATTATTTTCGATCAGAGAGGAGAGATAGGTTGAGGGTGCTGCAGTAAGTGCTCTTCTATAGTCTATAAGGCTCTCCCTCCAGGCGGACTTCTAGCTTAGTCAGGCACCATTTTCACTCTAGTTGTCTGACAGTCTGTTTTAAAGCTTGAGTATGATCATTATACCACGGGGCAAGCTTTTATGCCTTATTATTTTACTTTTTAATGGAGCCACATTATCTTGAGTAGATCAAAAAGTATTCTTTAAGCACTTGGTCATAATATCTAATTTGATAGGATTAGATAGACAGCTGATAGAAGCTGATAATTGTGGGAGGTTTCTGATAAAGCTTCCAGCTGTGGAAGAAGTTATAGTCCGCTTAACACAATAGCATGGTGATGAACGTACATTACCACTAAAGCGAATTTCTTATGAGATTAGGTAATGATCTGAGACTGCTGTGCTCTGGGGGAGAGTGGCTAAGTTATCTATGTTTACACCAAAGGTCAGTATTAAGTGTAAAATGTGGCTGCAATAATGAGTGGGCCCCTTTATATTTTGAGTAAAACCTACAGAGTCTAAGATAGATATAAATGCCTTAATTAGTGGATCTTGTGGTTTATCAAAGTGGATATTAAAATCTCTGACAATTATTACTTTATTTGAGAATGTTATTAAACTTGATAGAAAGTCAAAGATTTCCTGTAAGAACTGAGAATACAGCCCTGGCAGCCTATAGATTGTAATTAGTGAAAAGGAATTCTTATTTGTTCCTTGATCACTTATATTAAGAAAAAGAATTTCAAAAGAAGATAATTTGTAGCCCACTTTGTGGCTCATGCCTACAACTTTTGTATGGATGGTTGCTATACCTCCACCCCGGCTGCTTAAACGAGGGCTATGCGCATAACTGTAGCCTGTGGGGGTGGCTTCATTTAGACTAAAGTATTCATCGGGTCTAATCCACATTTCTGTGAGGCACAGAGCATCAAAATCATGATCGATAATAATTTCATTTACAACGACGGCTGTAAATGAAATGTAAGAGACCTTATGTTAAGCGGTCCTAGTTTTTAACTGGTCTGATATTAATCAAGTTACTAAAACAAACTTTTTGAGGATTTTTGATGCTTTGTTTTATTTGGGGAACAGACACAGTCTCAAATGGGTGGAACCTGTGTGGCGTTTCAAGGCAGCTTGCAGATGGTCGGTTTAGCCTGTTTGTCTGCTGCCTGGCCTTGGCCCTGGTTTGTCAGCGACTAACTGTCAACAGTATTATGGTTAGGTTAGGTTAGGTTGACGGTTAGGACCAGGGTTAGGGTTAGGATTAGATTTTGGGATGTGTTTAGGGTTAGGTTTAGAGTTAGAGACACAGAAAATTAAGGTAATTTAATAACTTTTTAGGTAAATGTAAGTTAAATGTTATTAACATTTTTAAGTAACATTAACATAGCATTTATAGCTGGCTATCTAAATAAAATGTTAACAAAATAAAACATGAAAAACACCTTAAGCTCAGCAAGTAGAGAATGTGAAATAAAATGTACAGAAAAATGCCATACTTGTCCCTTGTGGAGGATGTGTTAACTTATTTCCACTTAGAAAATCAACAAAACATGTCATTTGACTGGGAATAATAAAATTTTGCATACGACTGCATTAGCAAATGAATGCTTACTGCTTAAAAATTAGCTTTTTTTGCTTGAAATTTTTGCACAGTCCTTTATATACAAAGCTCACTTTGTCTTTTACTTAAATTCAGCTAAATATCTATTCAAATAAATTCCCTAGCCTCAAACCCAATACTCACTCACTATACACATTTGTAGATATCTCTAGATAAGCTATCAAACTAAAGTGTGACTAAAATAATAAAACTGCAGCAGGCCTGCTGATGGCACAGTTGGTCACGTGCGTGTGACATATGGAATTCCAAGTCATTTTCCACTCTACAAACGATTTACACAAAAACACATTAATTCGCTGTTCTTCATGGCTAATTGCCCCCTGAATGGAAGTGAGAATTATTATCTGTCTCCACTGACACCATTGGACATGTTACTCTTCTGACCCCTGACCCCAGCATCATATGTACGAGTGCCACTGGCATGTGACCGATACCCATGTGTGACTATGACATCATGACCTAGCATCATCCTTCACACTTTCACATAACTCACGCACACCACCACACATAGAAATACCATGGCTGTTCGAGGTGGGAAGCCTTTTCACTGCGGATTTTAGCTGTGCTTAGTGTGGAAACTGCTGAGTGTTTTATAATCTCTAAACCACAGTGGACCAAACTGTTTTAATACCAGGAAGATACAGACATGAAATCATGAGCTATTTACATAAACAGAACTTGATGAATGATCTTCTGTTTCTATCACCCATGGTGATAATATTGTTTATTATGATCCCAGTTGTGGGCACATCCATATTTCAAAGCCTAACAACAGTTTCACAAAATCAACCCTAAATGCAGAAAATTAACATTCAGATCTATTCAAAACAAAACAAAACAAAGTATGTATATATAAAGTTATAAACCCACTTCCCAGTCTATACTGTTCATTTATGGAAACTAAGAAGCTGCAAAAACAGCTTGTTTAGAATTTATTTAGAGTTTAGGGATTTCACAAAAAACAAAGTATTTGCATATAACTGCTTTTTTTGAATAAACCACAATGTGGGTCAGCTGATCAGAAGAGAGGTCAGTTACATATAGCAGTCTTAAAAGCACAGTAACAACAATGGCCTGATCATTTCTAAGGAATAAAGAGAGCTTGGAAAATGGTCATGCAAAATGAAGACTGTTTTTGTTGAATAAAAACCACTAGTGGATACAAAATGCAAGGATGTATGGGCCCTTTCAATGTAGGATATGGGCCCTTTCAAAGTTTGTCCATGGATAAAATGTAGTGTGATCTTCATGCTTCACACATGTCCAGTACAGTCCCTTGTCCCAGTGAAGATGAAAACACAGCCAAACCATGTAAGAGGTTAAAAAGCAGATGTACTTTTATCTTACCATCATTAACATTACACATAAAAACTCAGAAGACAGATAAATAAAATGGCTGTATTTTGTGTGGCAGACATTGTGACACAATGTTTTCAGAGAGTGAAGGAGAGGCCCTCTCTATAATAAACTGTTGAGCTGATGTCCAATGCATATTACACAAACCAGTTATACAGACTGAACTTTGAGGTTAAGTGCCAAATGTGCAATGACATCAAATGTGATTTCCGATTGCTTCCTGATCCGTTTTTAGTCAATGAGGGAGTTTTTCTCTGTCCGGTCTTCAAGTTCATAAATTGGCCATAAAGTGCTCCACACAATTTCCTGACCTTCTGTCCTGCTCTGTCTGTGCCTCTGTCTTGTCTGAAAAACCCTGATTGATCACATAAAAATGCAGTGACAAGAAAGGAAGTGCTTTGCTGGGTCCTGCTGGCTCGTGTTAGTAATGGATGGGGGACCTTAAGCCTGCTGTTGTCAAATAATTTACTGCCTGTAAAAAAAGAAATATCGCTCCTGGAACTGATCACTGATATTTAAGCTTCTCTATTAAATAGAAATAATTAACATGAGGAGTAGTCACCTTAACAAGACCTTCTAATTTTCCATAATCTTTCATACAGTATTCTTAATGGTCACCATGAGAGTCCCTCTTAGGCTACATTTCTAATTTGGAAGCAAATCTTTTGAAGGAATCATTCATCTTTTCTTTCTTTCTAAATCGTGAGGGATTAGAGCATTTAATTAATTTTCCCAGTGAGAGTTACGTCAGCAAGAACGCATTTTACCTCAGTCACTCTGAATCCATATATAAATACACAGATGCAGAGATATTTCCAAAAAAGACATTCTGGGGTTCAGATTTCACCATGATTAACTTGTATGCAAAATATTTCATGTCCCGTATCAAGATTCATCTTATTCACTTCGCAGCAATTGGTCTGGCCTAAATGCTGTAAGCACTTAGCAAGCTATGTTTCCCTTTCTGTAAAATGCGGGCCTCAGTTTGCTAGAGATAATTAAAAATGAGAGGTACCCAAATTGAAAACAGTTGTAGGGTCTGGTTTCTACTCTAAGCATTCACATTTTCTTTTTGAACAGAGCCTTTTTTGGGGGGTGATTAGCACATTGGATTTACTATGAGCTGCAAAATAAGAGTCAATTCATCTCTGACATGGACATAGTGGATTTTGTGTTCATGGTGTTCATGAAGGCCAAATGTGCTTTCATACACTATCCACTCCCTCAGCCAACCCTCTAAAAATTGCGTAATGTTACTCAAACAAACTGTGGACTTACGTCATAGCAGCTTTTACTACAACCATCAGAAATTCTGGAACAATATGTAGGTGGGGGTTTCTATAAAATAGCCAGTGAGTGGAAGCAAAAGGTAGGTGTTTCTAATAAAGTGGCAACTGAGTGGAAGTACAAGGTAGGTGTTACTAAAAATTGCATAATATTACCCAAACAAACAGTGGACATACAGGCCAGCAGCTTTCAGTACACCCATCACTGGAACAATATGTGCTATAAGTTTGGCTCTGGTCAGTGAGCAGCTTAATGGTAGATTTAGGACAAGCTTGAGTTTATGCAGAAGGAATTGCTAGTCTCCCCATGTGCGTGTTATGCTGTAACACAATGGAAGTGCACCAAAGTTAAGATGCATTGCAGGCTTTCACTCTGTTATTCCAGCCTGGATTAGTTCAACATTCCATCTAATTCATGGAACAATGTGTTCTTCCAAACAATCCAAAAAGTGACCAGGGAGTCGAAGTGCAGGGTATTTCTAATAAAGTGACTAGTGAGTGGAAGTACAAAGTATTTCTAATAAAGTGGCCAGGGAGTGGAAGCACAACTTAGGTGTTTCCCATAAAGGGGCCAGTTTGTGAAAGCACAACTTAGATGTTTGTAATAAAGTGGCCCACAAATGAAAGCACAACTTAGGTGTTTCCCATAAAGGGGCCAGTTTGTGAAAGCATAACTTTGATGTTTGTAATAAAGTGGCCCACGAATGAAAGCACAAAGTAGGTGTTTGTAATAAAGTGGCCCGAGAGAGGAAGCACAAGATAAGTGTCTCTAATAACATGGCCCACAAATGGAAGAACAAGGTGTGTGTATCTTATAAAGTAGGTGAGGAGTTGGATATTTCCTCTTTGATAGAACGCTTGTACAACATGGCACTAGGACCAACATTTAAATAAACTGAAAGACTCACTAAGCAAACTATGCTCCTTTATTTAGGACAAGTTTCACACTACCCAACCTAAATTAGAGTGAATTAACTGTACAATGCTTTGCTTTTGAATGATCAGATCATCTTCATCAATATTTTTTGAGATGGTCTTACTGAATTTCCAACCACAATGGATTTCTTCTATCCTGCTTTTCGACCAACTGCTATGGAATATGCACAATGTAAAGAGCAAATAGCTTTTTCAAATTGTATAAATTATGTAAAACTGACAAAATAGAGATACTTCTGTTTGTTCCAGCTGTGACAATATGTAGGACTGTTGGTCATTGGTGCTGAATAATGTACATGGTTATTTTTGGAATGTTTCTGTCTGGTTTTGTCTACTCATCACAGCAAAATGGGGCAAAGTAGCTCATGGGAGAGAATGCTGCATTCGTTCTGCTCGGTAAAACCCAAACAGATTGGAGGACTGACAAATGATTATAATGCATTTTCATACCCTTACACCAGGGTACAAATGTACTATATGGCTGTGATAAGAATATGAATACTTCATATCAGCTTTTGATGGGATGCTCTGTAGATTGGAAAACATACACACAGAATGATTTGCAACCTGTTGCTTGTAGTGAACATTGAAAGCCAGCACTGTTCTGTTCAACACCCAGTGCAGCATCTACACTTTCACTGCTGTCATCTGGAACTGAAGACGCAAATAAACACTAATGTTTTGTTCCCTGGACCTGACCCTCCACCACACTCCGCTGCCAAACCCAAGAGAAATTTACAAGGACATTATTCATTTGGCCAAAACTGTTCTCTCAGTCAATAAAAAATCAGAACATGGCCCAATAGTGAAACCGGCTGACAGTGTCTGTAAAAAAGCAAAGCAACATCATAGCAAGGTTGCATGACTTGCCCTGGAAGACGGATGAAATCACAGAGCATTAATGCAGTGTGTTTATGTAGTTGTTTATTTTACCACTAGCTGGGTCTCTTTACTGTTCAAAAATATGCAAGGCATCCCTGTTCTGCCTGTGAATTTATTTGCTAATCTGTATATAAACTTATATCTCTTTTATTGCCATGAAATCAATGACATGATCAGTAATGAGCAGCTTCTTAATATGGCAGTATTATAGGGTTTTCATACAAAAACACAATATGTACAAATTTTCTATCTTTGTGACATATCTTTTAACATGTGCTCTCCCAATCAGGCAGCCCACTCACTGTTTTAACCAGGATTAAAACAACTACCACAACTTTGCTGTCAAATAATACATTTACTACTGATAAAAGGAACTGACTGATGCAGACTTACACAAGGCATGTTACTGTAAAAGCAGTGGAATGGGGTTATTTGGCTGAGGGTCGGCTCACAGACAGTCTGAATTGCAGTACGCCCCACAGGGACTCTGAACTGCACTGCCCCCTGATTCTTGGCAGGCTGCGGGGGAGCTTGAAATCGAGTATTTATCAACTATTTCGAGGCACGAAAGACTGGACTTTTTTCTACTCCCTGCATGTCTGAGCGGGTTGCCAAGAAAAAGCCGTGATGGATACGGGGCGGTACGGCGGCGGCACACGGCAGGTCAAGCCACCAGATGTGAGTTACAAGGTTGAGGAATGTACTATGGAGGACAAGGGGGGTACATTAAGCATGGGGATTCTAGAAGAGGGGCAAGGAAGCTCATCTCTTACTGACAGGAATGAGTTCAACAAACACTTTAGACAGAAGTAGGGCTTTCACTACTGATAATATTAGTAATTGGGTATTCTACCAAGTATTAACTGTGATCTAACAACCTACCAACTAACCATGTTCAGTCTTACAAAGACTCCAAAGTGCTTGACTGGATAAAGATAAAAAAGGAACATAAATATAGTTGTATGCAAACATTTTATATATTCAAATTTATTATATTATAAAATGTGGTCTGTGCAAATGTTTCAGCACATTTTATGTTTTTTTCCAATATGATAAAATCAACAACGTAATAAAAAGTATGCAATAAAATTTGCATTAAAATACCAAATCTATCTATCTATCTATCTATCTATCTATCTATCTATCTATCTATCTATCTATCTATCTATCTATCTATCTAATAACTGGTTATAAATCGCAATGTTCAAACCTTTGCTTCTGTCTGTACCTTAATATATAGGCTACTATTTAAAAGTTTGAAATTACATGTCATATTAATAACTGTTAATTAATAACCCATAATAACCCATACAGTTTAGAATGAAATGTTAGAAACTAAACACCAAGATGATTATTCACAATTTAAAGTATTTAAGTTACAACATGGTAAAAACATAGTAAATGTTACAAATAATAAACTGTAATATATAATAAGCATAGTAATTTCATATATATATATATATATATATATATATATATATATATATATATGTCTATATGAAAATTAACTGATGTTAATTTAATGAGAAAGTTAATTTAAATCAATTATTTTTTTTATCCAAGTAATAGAGTAATTGTGTCCCTAGTCTGAAGGTGAGTGGGCCTTGAAGAAGCTCCACAAGTCATTTTGTCACTAGTCATAAAAATGCATGAACTGCGTTTGTTCCGACCCGAGGTCCCATTCCCCCTGTCTTGGATTTCAAGGTTCTCTGACACTCTTGTTGTGAGAAAGGTTTGGGCTTCACGTGCACGTCCACGAACACCAACAAACACAGCTCTGGCCATTCAGGCCCTGAGCTTTAGAAACACAAACACACTGAAACCTGAGCGGAAAAGCCATCAGATGGCTTATCTGAAGAAGTGACCGCAGGAGAAGGATGCGCCAAAAGTCGCCATGCTTTATTCAGACAACCCTCGCAGGGGAGAGAGCTGTTTATGAGACTGTGTTATTCATGCATTTGTGAGAATTAATAACAGATGCTTGGAGAAAGGATGCACAATGAAGGAAAATGCTAAGAATGCCTGCACACAGTTTTAAGGGCTCCCAAAAGGAACTTTATTTTAAAGCTGCAAAGTTTCCGCCACTCTTTAAAAACACTTTGCGACGACAACACACAGGCATTTTCACTATTTTTCAAAAGCATTGTTAATCTAGGAAAGCAAGGCCAATGACTCTGTTAAGGAATGTTCAGCTTTTTTTTCTTTTTGTATTGTTTGCTTTCATCAGTGGTCACAATGGGTAGCACTGTAAGTGTTTGTATGGTTTGTTCAAGCATCTCAAAAACAGCAACAGTCACTAGGTTAGTCAAAATGTTTCTAGTAGATCAGAAGCACGCTAAGACTGAAGTATGGTCATCTTTATAGCTGTACAAAGAGCTACAAGTAAAGGTGCACTCCTAAAAAAGACGGTGCTTCAAGGGTGCTTTAGTAAAGAAAATTGTTCTAGATAGAACCATGATTAAAGGGTTCTTCGCATCATGAAAGCATTCTTCAGATTGCTGGAAAATGTGCATGAATATGCTATAGATGGTTCTATATATAGAACCTTTTGGAAAGGGTTCTGTGTGGACAGGGTGCTATATAGAACCATTTTTAAAAGGTTCTATATAGAACCATCTCCAACACATTTTCCAGCAATCTGAAGAATGCCTTAATGTTTCAAAGCTGGGGGGTATATCCAGCCTTCTAGCTTAAAGGGGAGGCCACACAGAACTCTAGCCAAAATTTTTGCCTCTCCTATGGTCACACATTTCTCATACACCACAAGTTGAAGTCGTGGTCTGTACTCGCAAATCAAACAACTGGTAAGATAGATAGATAGAACTTTATTGATCCTGAAGGGAAATTGCAGTGTTTCAGTAGCAATACATTTATTTCACATAAACTTACATATACTATGCAGAAAATAAAAAATACAAATAAAAATATACATAAGTTAAGTATAAGAGTAGAAATAAAGTAGATCTATTTGCATATTTACATAGCACATGAGACAGATCTGTTGTATTTACATGATAGCGGGCACTGAGTGGTATGACGTAAACTAAAAGCACAATGAAAATAGACATAACTAGGAGTTGCAGCAATATTACAATGTAAAGTGCATAGTGAAAGTGTCATTACAGCAGCAGGTTATGATATATTGCACAGTGAGTATTAACAGGAGAGGTGATATAGTGATGTGGTTTAGCACACTAGCCCTGCGATGGACTGGCGACCTGTCCAGGGTGTATCCTGCCTTCCGCCCAAATGACAGCTGGGATAGGCTCCAGCACCCCACCGCGACCCAGAAGGATAAGCCGTTTAGATGATGTGTGTGTGTGTGTGGTTTAGCACATTAGTAAAATAAAACAATGCTATAATGGGCTGACATCTAGTCAACACTTTGTTACTATGCAGTTTATGCAGTTGCTATACTCTGCTTGCTACGGTTTACAAGCTCTTTATAATTTGTCTAAGCATTTGTCTTTTTATGACACTTGCAGTTGTTTAGTGTTTTAGAAGCACTGATGATACCCAGGATATAATCACAATAATGATAAACATATCTTAACACTGCCCACCTCTAACATTCAACAATTAGGATTCTCTGTTGTATGGTAAAGAGTATTCATACAGAAATCTCTCAGAGTAAGACAAAATTCAGAGGACACAAGCCTCGAAATGATCCAGAGGCTCTTGTTAGTGAAACGTTTACAAATATATACAGTGAAACCAATTATTTTACACACACACATTACATGACTGCAAGGATTTGCTGCTATTATATCACCATTTTAAATGAGTAGGAAAACATAACCAACAGAACGAATACATCCAGCAGTACAATGTTATGTGATATGAAAGGAATGATTTGTCAGTGTAAAGCAAGATATGCTAATGAGAAACATATTCCCATAACAAAGCACATTCCAAAATGCATAAAATCTAATCTACTGTGTAAGCAGTTAACTTTAGGCATGATGTCTTTCATTAAGATACATAAAGCTACAAATGCAATATGCATGTATGTATGTATGTATGTATGTATGTATGTATGCAATATGAGCTACATGCAAAATGTCACTTCCACATAGAAAGCCTCATTAGAATTTATCAAAGGAATCAAATGCTACTTGACTCCACAGCCACATAGTTAGCATATATAAATGTTTTCTTTTGGCCTACAGAATAAGACACCACAAATAACAAGACCAATTGATAACATCAATTCAAGACCAACCCATGCAAAAACAAAATGTTGTGTAATGTCTTATAAGTTGGCTTGAATATGAGCCTCTTGTAACGTCTTGCAAAGCTATTTTAACTCATCTTCTTTTCCAATATTAGAACAGACTGTCTACATGAAGTCATATTAAACCCATATATGAAGTGCAAGGCACAAATCTGAAGGAATTTTATGTCATGTTGGAACAAAGACAAAGCTGCAATCACTGCCAAACATATACCTCTTCCATATGTTGGAACTGTGCTAGGGAAAGCTTTCCAAGGCAAATTTTGAGACCATAAGGATTAATGCTGTTAGTTCGCTACCTGCTAATCCCCTGCATTGTGCTGGATTTGCTGGCCACTGGTTAGTCAAGGCTTCTTTGCATCACCGGCTGCTTGGTTACAATGATTAAATACTGCTTTTTTCTTTCATTCACTGCAAACTTTGTAGGCTTGCATGGAGAGAGTGGAGCACAGATAAAAAATGTAAGCTAGATATTACACAGTGAACATACAACATAAAGGCATATTATACAGATGATAATAACAGACTTACTTTTTTTTTATTGTGTTGCTTGAACTGTAGAGGAAGGTATTCACCAATTTTTACAACATCATACATATATTTACTTGCTGTAGACCTTAACTATACGGCCTGCCTGCAGCCCAAGCCTGTGTCTAATTCCCGCCCACTGTAAGACAAGTCCCGCCCATTATAAGATAAGTCCAGTAATGACCAGTCCTTAGATTATTAGATTATTCGACCTATTGCTAGACATTTGTTACAGTTTTATCTAGGGATTATTTATATACAATTGGCAGATAATTCTGCTTGTTAATACAAGTAAAATGTAAGATTTCACTTGCCAAGACAAATTTGTTATAGTGCACAAAGACTTACTATTCTCCAGCCTTGTGTTTGTATTGACAGACCACCTTAGAACTAGGAGTGCCGACTTAGAATCAGTTTTTGCAACCATGATCAAGATAAGTCTGTAAACTCTCTGACATCTAATACCAATATCTGAACTGATGTTTCCACTCCTTAGATCCCCATAAAATAAGGTCCTGACAGCTTGCTGCAAAACCTCCTCTCGTCATACACACAGTGATTTATGAGAATTCAGCTGTGAACCTTTTTTTTCATAAACGAATGACCACTCACAGCTTTGCACTGGCAACACACCAGGATGATAAATCACTCACCTCTCGCAAAACACTCGGGCAGAACTTCAGCCGTTGCTGTTTACAATATCAACACACACACCAACACATCGTTCTTGTTAAAAATGCTTCTGTTATACTGATCTGAGGCCAGTTTGCCAGTTTCTTTTACAATATTCTTATTAAAACTTAGACTGAGGCGGCTGGCTTTAGAAGAGCAGTGGCTAAGAAAGCACAGATAAATATACCTTGAGGCCTACAGCAATACTGGAAGTTGGGCTTAAAAGTATAGATAAATTGCTTCAATAACAGCGCTATTTGAGCCAGCAGCAAGTTAGAATTAGCCTTTTAGCTAGTCAGGAAAGCTAGCATCTGCTTTAGCTCGGCAAGCTAACTTTCTTAGATAGTTAGTTGGGTTAGTAAATACGTTAGCTTAGTTAGCTTTCACATTACGCTTGCTGCATACATTGAAACTAGAGATTTGATAGGTTATGGCATGAACAAATAAACATGACACTTTGCTAAACTTTCAAAACTTCAATTGCATTCTCTAAATGTATGTTTCTCAGTCTAGGCTGAGGACCACTACATGGTCCACATTTTTAAACTATCTCAGCTTCCACAACTGAACCAAGCAATTAAGAACACTAGATAACTGTACACTCAAAAAACTGAACTTCATAAATTTGCACAAGATGAAATTGATGTAAATTCACTAATACCCTATTGCCAACCCCATATTAATTATGCCGTTGGTACCGATGCATCCAGTTTGCCATGCAGGAACTATGATGAAATATGATTAAACTTTAGGTTGCTAGAAGTAAATAACTATTGTGTTTGATTCAGGTTGAACTGACAGACTGAAAGTTACAATAATTAACACAAATAAACACAACGTTTAGCCTAAATTATAAATATTTTTTTAAAGAAAAATAAATAAATAAATAAATACACAAACAGTGAATATACTAATACAAATCACAGATCAGCACATGACAGATTAGATGCTCTAAGTTAAAGGCTGAAGGACTCTTGAGACTTGTGTTATTGTTAAGAGCCATCTCAGGAACAACGGGAAACAAAGTGTGTCACAACTGTTTGACACAACCACTAATCCTGTTTGACTTACATACGTCTTTGTATGCATTTCACAGAGATTAGAATTCCATGTGTTTCATTAAGTTCATTAAGGGGTCAAAAGGGTTCAAGTACTGTGGCAAGTTGATCCTTCCTGATAAGTTATACATTTCTGAGTTCCTTTTGGGACGAATAGCCACAACATGACACAAAGATGACACGATTTTTGTCTAGTTACTAACTGTTGTGAAGCCATGTTAGCAATAAAACTTTGTACACTCAGAAATGGAAAGTTAAAATGATTTAATTTTAGCTCAAGGAGTTCCATGCAGCTTTGTTAGTTAGCTTCTAAGAAACTTATTTGACTATTACACCAATCATCCACAGCATTAAAACCATCTCCTTGTTTCTACACTCATTGTCCATTTTATTGGTCAGGGCCCCCATAGGACCACCACAGAGCAGGTATTATTTGGGTGGTGGAACATTCTCAGCACTGCAGTGACTCTGATGTAGTGGTGGCGGCATGTTAGTGTGTGTTGTGCTGGTGTGAGTGGATCAGACACAGCAGTGCTCCTGGAGTTTTTAAACACTTCAGTGTGACTGCTAGACTGAGAATAGTTCACTAACCAAAAATCATCCTGTGGGCTGCATTCTGTGATCACTGATGAAGGACTACGCTTACAAAAAAGAAGTTTATTCAAGTGTACTATAAATATACTTCTTTTGAACAAAAAATAAGTGAGTATGCTTTCAGTTTCAGTTAACTTTGTGTACTGTGTACCTGGGTACCTGTTTGGCTTCATCACAGATTTTTAAAGTTTAACGTTTACTTGCGGTATACTTCAAAGTATACTTTCCTAAACTAAAAGTATATAACTAGCACGCATAAGTTCACTTACTGTGTAGTTTACAGTATACTTGCAGTACCAACTAAAATTTAGATGTAAACTAGATGTGTACTCGAAGTTTACTACTCTTACACCTGAGGAATACTTAAAAGTATACTTTTATAAACTAAAAATCAAATTTTGTCACAAGAAGTATTGAAGTACTGAGTATTACTTAATAAAATTAACTTTAAGTATACTTTTTTGTAAGTAGAGGAGGACACAAATTGTGCAGCAACAGATGAGCTAGTCTCTGACTCTACATATACAAGTTGGACAAGCAATGTATGTAAGTCGAATAGAGTGGACAGTGAGTAGACACAGTGTTTAAAAACTCCAGCAGCACTGCTGTGTTTGATTCACTCATACCAGTGCAACTTATTCCTTCACATCAAACCACTCTGAATGACCATGATTATATCTCAATCGCTGAACACAGAACTTTTGAAAAATTCAGTAGAAGCCCTTCTCAAATTGTGCCTACTTCAGGTTCATTCATCATGAGAAATATCCCCATAAATGGAAATCTGTTTTCTCAACAGATAATAATGCTATATATATTAGCATACTATACAACGAGAACATTCTTGAAAAGAAATGAATCTCAGAATACCTAATTGGTTAATTAATTTTAAAACTGGGTTTGTTGTGCATCTATATAGATTATCTGTAGACATCATTAATCATTAATCAGTCTTTTGAATGAGTTAGGAATAATGATTGAAGGATGAGTGTTCACTAAACACATACATAATGTAATTGTTTAAAACAGTAAATGATCTGACAAGAGTTCTTTTAAATTACAGTCATACTTTGCTCTTGGCTTGTACTTTGAATTACTGGAGTTAATATCACTCATAAATGTGAAGAAAGACTACTGTTTAAAAAAGGGTCAAGTTGTGTAACCACTTCAAGGGACTTGCCTCTGCTTGGCTGCTAACAGAGAGACTGCAGGATTAGCCCCTGTCTGGCTCCTAGCCAAATCAGCACTTTCTTATGGTCTTTTCTAAATGGCATTAAAGATAGTGTTTGATTGGGTGTTCATGTGAATTACATGAAAACATGAGTTTCCATCCTGATGAATAACCAGGTTGAGACACCGGTGTCTGCTCAGCCTTTGGGAAAAGGTAAAAAAAAGTTCATTCTCCCATTAGAGACTGAGGCAAGAATTCCTTGTTACTTAAGCAGAGCTCTGAAACACACTAGGCCTGTTTCTCCCAGAGGATTAAACCCACAGAACCTGGCAAACGTTCATGGGAAACAGCCTACATACCTCCTCTCTCTCTCCCTCTCTCTTCATTCCCTCTTTCTCTCTCCCTCCTTCACTCTCTCTTCTCAGTCATTCTGGAGGGGTCATTTTCCCCCAATTCACACGGGTGCTGCTGCAGACCAGTACAGCCCTTTGAACAGCGCCAGTTGTTTTGTATCTGCCTCTGAGTGTGTGTGTGTGGCTGGCAGGATGCAACCACCTCCCTAGAGTTCCCTTATAATGATATGCAGTCCATTAAAGCTTCGCTTTGGCTAAAGAGACATTGCCTAACCCTCAGTATGGACTTTATGTGGTCTTGAGAGACTCATGAAAACGCACATTTGCTCTTTGAGCTACATGCTATTGCATATGACACGGTAATACACATGTGCATGAGGGCGTAGTACTACCTGCTAAGATCGGCCCCATATTCAGCTTTTCAACACTTTAAGCAAAGGTCACTAAACTTGAGCAAGACCAAGGTCCCAGTGCAGTGTTAAAAGACACTGAATCTTCACAACTAGCACTATAGCTCAAAGGTCTATTGTATTATTGTCAGACAATTTAGTTAAGACAATTCAGCGTTACATCACAATAGCAAAGAACTTACTACCGGGTGAATAACGCAGGCAGCACTGCTCTGGTGCAGGAGGATTTTGTACTAATCCTGAGACTTCCCTGCAGAAAAAAACAGCTGGTTTCGTCATACATTCCATGCTGGTTTAAGCTGGTTTATGCTGGTCTTATGTGGGTTTAGCTGGTCACCCAGCATGGTCAGGCTGGCTGACTAGCACACCAGCATTAAAAACACAATACATGCTGGTTTTGCAGGTGAACAGTGTATCAATTTCCATTGCTGCTGACCATCATACCACCATCCAAAACACAACATATGCTAATTTGCCAGCCATGCTGATCTATGCTTTTTTTCTAGCAGACTGAAAAAACAGACAGTCTTTTTAAAACTGATCTTCCTAGGTTGATAACTGCATGACTTTGTGTGGTTAATTCTTGTCATATAATCATGAACATGCACCAGCCACACATTTTGTAGCTAGGTTTATTAATGAAGCATTTGTTTTATAAATGTAAATAACTGGGCCAATACTACAATACTACTGGAGAAAATGAGTAAAACATATTACATACTTGTTATAGCCTCAAAATCAATAGGATTTTACTGTTATTGCCAATGTTTTGTCTGTTCTGTTTGTATATTCTGGGCTGCTAAATTGGGCTGCTTCAGTGCTGATTGGATGTGACTTATCCACCTGGAAGTACAGCCAACATTTATGTTTACAAACTGATTTGGTCGATTGTAGTCTATAAATTATGATTTGCAGAGATATCTTTACTTTGCACTATACATAAGAAAAGACTGCTTTACTCACATCAGTAAAGCCTCTGAGGTCAGATTTCCATTTGATTCTCTAGAGTATATCTCTCTATATGCTAAAAACAGGAGGCCTTATTAAAGTTGAATAGTGCAACATATCCATAGAATGCTGTCAGCTTATCAAAACTATGTGAAGAATCTGCACGTTTTGGAGATATATATATATATATACATATAACTTAGGCCCGTTGGTAACAGATATGGGAACAGGCAATACATTTCAGCTCATATCAGTTTCTGGAATAGATAACATATGGTCCATCTTCCCTTTTGGAAAAACAGAAGTACATAGAAATATATATACTCACATAAATAAATAAATGCAGCTCTTTGGGATGTCGCCACAGGGAGCTGTCCATCAATCCACAGTGAGAAGTAGCAGTGCTGATACAGCTGGAGGAAAGCCTTCCTAAAGCTCTGTTTTTTTTCCAGAAAGTTCTAGTGTAGGTCGAAGAGTGTCATGAGAGGTGTCTGATGACCAGAGCTTGAGTCCACTTACATTTTATTGGAGTTCTATCCTGTGGTGCATGCTCTTTTTTGTAGTTTTCTTTGGCAGTAGCATATTTGATTTCACTTGATATTTCCTAAATATTTCTACACCCTCCTTGCACAACTTTTATATAAAATGATGTGGCCACACTACCTCTTGGAGAACATTTTCCCCTCTCTGTCACTCTTTCTGCTCTCTTTTTTGCCTCTTTTTAACAATAGTTAACATTTATAACTATAACGATATAACAGGTTGTGTATTGTTCAGATATTGTCAGGTCTTTTGAATGATGTTTACTGTAATCGGCTCTTTCTTTCTAAATTAAGTACTGAAAATTACTACTGGGTTTTCCCTTGCAATATGTAAAAAATAGTAATCTGACTACCCTCCCCAGGGCAAAATCACTTAAATAATTCTATTACAGTTTGAGAAGTAATTAGTCATTTTTGGCCTGTCACTAACATTTTCAATGGCAGATATTTATCTGCATGCACTTTTCTGTGCCAGCCACCTCGTAAGCCTCGTGGTGTGAAGCACTATTGCTTTTGACCCAATGAGCTATTACTTACATTTCCTGCTGGACAGGAATGTCATCTGTGAAATCTACGAGTGACCATCTCCACAGGGAATGCCTAGTGGCTGCCACTACCATTGCATAATATATGACTTAACTGTCTGACTGCAGTTAATGCCTGGCCCACACAACAGGATTTTTGAAATCCTAATGTTGAAAACATGAGAGATCTCTCATATAATGGCAGATTACAATGATTTCCTCTCCTTGGTCATCCTTCAGTCCTCCAAGCCCCCTATACTACAAGAATTGCCCAGAACAAAACACTACACACTTTCAGATTACTATGATCAATCAGAGTCCCTCAACATTCCTGTCTCTCAGCGCTAGTTATGTGTGCACATAGCAGAGTAAAAGCGAAAGAAAACATTCTATTTATTTTTTACTGTTTGGAAAACATTGTATTCATCCATTCAGCTCGTTCTTCTTTGTTTGTCTTCCATGCATGACGTCAACGTGTTTCATATGAGAGAATTGGCTGTTAGCTTTACACGTCACATGTTTTTGACGCAAAAAACCTCAGACTATTAGAATATTTCCATTAAGTTTTATGTTTGTTAATGACACCTTTAGAGGGCAGCGGTGAGTAATGTTTTTTTTATTTGAGCTCAAGCTGTTTCTGTTGTCAGCTGGAAGCTAGTATTAACAGATAGGAAGGAAGACAGCTTATTTATTCTTTAATTGTTGCTCATAATAATCATTATAGTCGAAAACTGGAGGAGTAAAATTTTGATTAAACAAACATCACACCGCAGGATAATATGGGAACATATTTGTTTATATATTCTATTATCGGGTCACTTTTTTTTTGGTCGAAACAGGCAAATCTGCCTCCAAATCAGCTCGATTATCCTGTAATGCAGTGGTCACCAACCCTGGTCCTAGAGATCTACACTCCTGCAGAGTCAAGTTCCAACCATAATCATGGCATAAGATTAATGGAGTACTTAACCCAGGGGTTCCCAGTCCCATTCTGGGTGGGTATTTCAAAGAGCAGGATTTCTCAGTAAACTGGATAATTTAAGTCAAAACTGAGGATTGTACATTAGGAATGTTCTTAGCCCTTCTCTTATTGGACAGGCTTGTTTTTTAGCTAGTTATCAGGTTAACTAAGAAATTCTGCTTTGTGAAGTGCTCTTCGAGTGACTCCACACTATGCACATTTTTGTGCTTTGTCTCTTCTGGCACATCTGATTCAAACCAAAAGCTAATTAAAGTGCTGAGATAGGCATGGCTTTGTAGAACACCAAAGTGTGCCGAGCATGGAAATGCCAGGAGTGTGTTTGGGAACCCCTGATTTAACCTTTAGTATACACTCAAAAAAAATGTATGCATATGACCATATGTGTAATGGATCAAAAAAATGGTCTGCTGGATGGATTACAGGAATTATGTAATCTGATAAGTGGCTGTGCAATATTACACCAGACACCTTGTATTATTACATACATCAGAGATATTCAGTTCACAGTCTTTACAGGTTGGGAGCTGCAGAGTTTTAACCCAGGGGTCAAGTGTGATAGAAATGTGATCAATCAGTAATGCAAAACACTGACTTAACTGCAGATCACTAGAAAAAACAGGAGCAGGAGCTGGATTTGAGGGCTGGATGTGAGTATTTATAGGCTATACCATGTGGTAGCTTGCAGAGTAGCTCCTAGTCCTGCCAGATGAGCAACCAGAAACTGCTTAGTCAGTTAATTGGAGAAGGAAATCAGCTGCAGACAATCAACTTGCTGGTATTATATGGAGGAAGTAAGGCAGTTTTTTCACTCCTCAGTTTAAGACACTGGAATTACTGCTTATGAGTTTGGTTTGGCTACTTTGCACAAAACAAAAATGTATATTTTGAGCAAAACTTCAAAAATGATTTTGTAGAAAATGGAAAATAGCAAGTATACAAGATTAGCCAGGATAAATGATTATTTTGATTCAAGTTGAGTTTGACTGCCTCTCCTTGTAGCTGAAGTCCAACGCTTGGATTAATACCTTGGATAAAAGCTACAATCTTAAAACTGATGATTCTTCAAGGATTCTTTAGTAAAGAATATGGTTCTATATAGAGCCTTGAACATTCAAAGAACCCTTTGCATGATTAAAGCATTCTTTGCATTGTAAAAGGGTTCTTCAGATGGAGAACGTGCCGTACTGTGCTTTTTGAAAAGGTTCTTTTATTATTACGTTGTCAAGCCTGTAACAATAGAAGAAGGCTTTTTGGTGCTATTTAAAACCATTTACAGCACATTCTCCATCAATCTGAAGAACGCTTGACCATGCAAAGAAACTTTTAATCATGTAAAGGGTTCTTTGAGTGTTCATGGCTCTTTATAGACCCATTTTCTTTACTGAAAAACCCTTGAAGAACCATTTTTAAGTGTGAGTGATAAAAACAACCAGTAGCATGCATCTCATATAGCATACAAAAGTGTCAAATATATATGGTGACATTTTGCTATTACTTATTGTTTTAGTATTTTAGCACAGATAAGTGCTAATCAGTCAGGTTGTGTCATACAGGCTTTCCAAGGTTCTATTCCTTCATCCTTATCCTGGTGGAGTATAAACATGAGGCTGCACATCAGTCCTGTAGGCCGATGCCCTCTGGGCCAAGGCTCTTGACCTGGAATTTCATTATGCTACAGGACTGTGGCTGTAGTCCTCATTCTTTCGGATTCAGGGCTGTTTTTCCCTTTTTACAGCCGCAAAAGCCTATCACGCTGCCTTTTGTTCCCTTTGAAACTATGTTGATATCATAAACAGCATGTAGTGAATTTTATTGAAGTTGCAGCCAAACCATGCGCAAAATCCCCTTGGATTTGGAAGCCATAAGCTGAATCACTGACTGAGCATGAGCCAGAATTCTTCAGCAGAAATGTGTGTGATTTTGTTCCTACAGTATGTATTTACTCAGACTGTCAGCCTGAGGGAGATGAATGCTCTGTAATCGCTATGTTTAGCCAATGGGAGACACCATTCAGGGGCTTAAACATAAACTTGCCAGGGGGACTTATTACCATACGAATGCAAGCAGGCCAGAAGTGGACTGACAAAAACGCACAAACAAACTCACTCTCTCTTTGGCTTGTTTCCTTTCGTTTGCTGCTGTGTGTGTAGGAAGCTGGGTATGGGTCACGTCAGCTGTCACACACATTGGGAACCCACTCAGTGAGAGTAATTTGCTGGGCAAATACCTCAATGGTGCAAGGGTCAAATGCTCCGGCTGCCTGTGACCTCCTACCCAACTCTTTAGATGCGTTTGATGATGCTTTACCACATATCAAACACCCCTGCTCACTCTAATTTGCTTCAAAAGTTCCTTTCCTTTAGCAGCAACAAAAGAGCTAGTGGGGTCCATACTTCATCACCACAAGAGATAACACCTGGCTTACATACTCAAACCTCAAGCATTCTAAATGTGTTTTGACTTTGGTGAAATTATATTGACAGAACATTGAGATTAAAGAAACATTTTGCTATGGAATCCCACTATAACATGTTTCATGGAATTAGAGAATTAAGGCTACAATTAGATTAGTGGTTTTGGATAACTCAGGGAGACAGACTTGGCAGAAATTTCCAAACAGCGTTTATGAAATCATCCCCCCTCCATAGCTGAGTGGTTCTGGGCACTGCTGACTAGCTCTCCTATCACCATTACCCATGTTTAACAAACTTAATTTGTGAAGGGTTAATTGGATATGCTAGCAATTAAAATACCTTTGAGGAACTCTTGCATGAGGATTTATATTACATGCTGACCTTTGAAAGCAAGGCCTCTTTCCCTATGGAGTGAACTGTAAAGAGCCTGGCTTTTTGTCATATTTTTCCAGCACATTTGTGAGGTAATGATAAACACATAAATAGATTAAAGATACACAAGGGAAAGGGTATTGTAAGCTTGGACAAAATATGGCTAACATTTGCCAACATCTAGCATTACATAGACATACTCACACACAAACTCACACTCAGGAGCTGTTTACATAGTTCTTTCTTGGTTAGTTAATCGTGTCTGGGTGTCAACGCTGAAACAAAGGAGTGCTAAAAGCATGTTATCTCACCCTCAGCATGTTTCCCCCTTTAAACGTTACAAGAGTGCACACTGTAGGCGAGCCTACGAGTGGAGGAGGAGAGTTTTCACATTCGCACAGAGAAAAGACAAACAGTTCACACACTCAGATGCAGTGCTTCAATGTCAATTTTTGCCTACTGATGAGGGACATCATTCTTATTGTCTGCAGACCTGCAATTAAACTGGTAGTTCAGCAAAAAAAAAAAAAAATGAATTTAAATTTTTTTTCTTTAGCCCAAGTGTAGTCAATCAGCCAGGACATGTTTTACACTGGCTTATACTCCACCAAAAAGTTTATGCTTCACCAAGAATGGTGAAACTTAAATGCTTAAATCAAGATGGCAGCCTTGTGTTTCATGCGATTGGCTGTTCATTATAAAGGTCATACTTTCATGTGCACGCCCACAAGGATTTATCACAGCTTGGGTATTTAAACCTTAATAACAGAGAAAATTGTGAATGGCTACTGTAAAAAGAGTTAACTGCTTCAGTCTTTGTTAGGTTTAGTGAAGCTGAAACTTGAAAGCCTGTCTAAGTTGAAGCTGCATTGTTGGTTGGACAGACCCCAGATTGACTACTTCTTGTTGTCCAACTACAAGCCAAAACAAAGGGCATAATGTTCACACCACAAAAAACAAAACATACCTTAATCTTTAAGCTTCTCCCCATCTTCTCTTTTTCTTCTTTGTTTTTTGGCTCCACATGCATACATTCTTTTTTGAGACCTGATTAGTTGCTTTTTTTTCTATCGAGCATCGTACACACTGTAATGATACAGTAATAACTTAGAAGTTGTTAGAACATCCCTTGGTGACCACAGGCCCTAAGCAACTGCTTATGTTGCTTATTAGGTAGATATATATATGACGGCACTGCCTCACATATATATGATGGCATTGCCTCACACGTCATATATATTTTTTCTAAATAGTTCTTGGCTTGGACATAAAGTATAAAAGGAAAACATTTGTGGAGATTTCACATTCAATGAAAGGTTCTTTAGGGAACCAAAGTGTTTTTTCTGCTGCATCACTCCAAAGAACCCTTTTGTTGCTTTTATTTTTAAGAGTTTAGGCCTAGGTTGGTTAGACACACCTTTCTCAAACTGAGCAAACTCAACCACTCACAGTAATGACTCTTATCATGCACATAAAGTAGCAGAGAAAGGATGGCGAGGGCTGCTGGAAAGAGGCAACCTCGAAGCTGACCCTGTGACCCCTTCATCTTATACCCATCTATCTGTCTCCTCCCTGCCTGGCTGTTATCTGAAGCGAAAGGGACACCACAAATTCCAGCTTTAGCAGGGGCCAGCGCTTCCCAAAGCAGCCGCTTCGGTCTTTGCATTGTTCCCAGTTCCGGCAGGCGCAATTGCCCCCCATGTGGGAACAAGCTGTACACACACAGGCCGGCAAGAGGGAGTGCTGTACAGAGCTAGGTCAGCAGGCCATGAGGACCCCTCATAAATTCCTGCTGGGGGGGCTCAAGTGCTTATAGTTAATAGCACATGAAGTCGGTGGATTTTTTTTTTTGTAGAGGTTTGCCATGTGGAAGAGGATGCAAATAGCAGAGTTTAAATATTTAAGGTGAAGTATTCTATTAATTAATCTATTATTTTTAATGTTTCGGGTGGAGGATATTAAAGTTTATGGAAAAAATGTCAGACTGGAATATGCAAAATTCCTTGGATGGATGGAGCCTGGCATTGAAATGCTAGTGAAATTGCTGGAATCAGTCTGAAAATTAAAAAAAAAAGAGATGGAAATTCAGTAAACTAAATAGAAAAATGTAACTCAGCACGTGGATCTGTAATGTGTAGTTTCCTTTTAAGAAAGCAGAAAATAGCTATATCTATTATCAGACAGACAAATTCCATGAAGCGTACTATGAGTTGCATGCAAGGGAAATTATGTTTTTTAAGAGCGATAAGCTAATGATCCTGAAGCAACAGGAATTTATGGCTTAAATAAAAGAAGAAGAAAAACAGGGTAAAAGTACTTAACTCTTAAAAGCAGATAATATCAAGGGGAAATATAAAATATAGCATCATGCTGTTTTCTATGGCGGAGGTCCCTAATACATCTGATAAAGAGTAAAGTTTATATCAGGGGTCAAAGGTGAAGTTATTAACATTTACATCGGGTCACGTAGTGTCATGCTGGACCTAATAACATAGTGACACAGTAACACTTTATTTGCTATTTTAAAACACCTGGTTCTTATCACCACTATTGTTTTGAAATAAATATAAATACTGTATAAAACTAATACATTAATTTCATTTAGCAGTTTCCTTTAAAAATATGTGCTTTTGCATTGGAAGTTACAGGTGAAAAATAACACATATAGTATTTCTGAATAGTATATAGTATTTCTGAATTCTTGTATGTCCTCAAATTTTGTTGATTCACTTGACATCTAACACTAGTGGCATTGACAGAAAAACATTTTTGGGTAGACCTGTCAAAAACGTGGGTTGGCCAACACAGTAGATACAATTTCCAAACTCGCTATGTCCCACAATGTCATAACACTGCAAGATATTGCCTACTTTTGACAGCAGTACAGTCATCACCATACATATTCCAACATTTCTGTGATACAAAAAATTAGCATGACTGTGTACACGTCAACCAGAATTCTGGATTCACATATACCCAACCAAAACTTCACTAACCAACAGCACCCTTCACTATAAAGCATTTGTGTTTGCTCACCACAAGCACAACTTTTGCCCAATGAAGACAGCATAACTGAGTTACAGTCAGACAGATGAGATGTACAAAGATGAGGAAAAACAACACTGCAATATTAAAAATCTAAACCGAATTATCCTAGGCTAATTCATGCTGCCACGACAGGCATTTAAAAAAGTTTATAGACCATTTATGTCTTACCTTTGATGATTTTATGTATTCAAGTAGAAGTTTGCTTTGACATTTTGACACAGCCCATTTTAGTTTTTTTGTAGTAAAAGTACAGTGATTGGAGGGCTAAAGAAATAAGGCAAAGCTTGGTAGAGAGCGTAATAATTTTAATTGGCCATTACACAGTCACAGCACTCACAAAAAACAAGTCAAATTTAATTTAAATAAATTAATCTGTTTAGGCCCAGGCTTGGTTACACCCCATCTTCCACTAAAGCCAAGTTCAGTTTACTAAACACAAATACCAAGCACTCATTAAAAAACCCACACATGTTTTTGAACTTAATACCAAGATTAATCAGTTTGTAACTTGCCAAAAAGAATGAACTGAAAGTCCCATAGTCATGCAACATCATTGCATTGGTGCAAAAAAACTTAAATCTGTAACTGTAGATTATAGTTCTAATTTCAGCTAAACAGTGTGTCTAAATCTGCTTATAAAAAGGGCAACGGGCAATGCATTTGTTGAAGTTTTGCAAGTGATATCAGTAAAGTCAGTTGAATCTGATACAAATAACAGCTAATACAAAAAGTTCAATTTGACTTTCATCAGGAGGCTCCAGCAGTAGAACTGAGGCTCTAGCATTACTATCTTAAACTTGCAATGGTGCGTTCTATGTTCTCATACTTTTGCAAATTCGTTCTTGCAAGGTAACACATCTGCAAAGCTGTTTTCACATTCGTAATATTGAGGAACAATCTAAGTTTTGTTTCTCGCCCTTGGCTTAAGTCACATTTACCTAAATGTCATTGGCTCTGTGCTAGTCACATGGCCTTGGAGTAGGAAGCCCACTAAACCTCCAGGATTGGCCAGGTCACGGGAGAAGTGAACAGCAATTTTACAGCTCAAGGTCCAACTTCACTTCTCATTGTGTGGTATCCCATAACTACTTCTACTGCCATATGTGTTTTATTATCAGATGTTTTATGTAAGGTTTTAATAGAAATGCTTCTTGGTGCTCCTTTGAGAGATCACTTTTTTAACATTCAGTTACGTCAAAGGAGAAGGTGAATTAGATTGATGAACAAAGTTGAAAAAGAGAGTTGAAAAACTCTATTGCTCAATTAGGCCATTAGACTGACTACATAATGTGCTTGACACTGCATGGTTGCTCTCTTACTTATGCTGGCCCTTGCACTGATCACAGAATTAAGAGCCTCAGACAGCTGTGAAAGAAACACTATGGTAGGAAAATCCCTCACAGTGGACCTGCATTCCACTGCATTACGAGAGCCCTCAGTGAACTTGAGCTTTGACGGCTGAGAGACCCCCTGTAGAGAAGCGGCCCTCCAAACCAATTATTTACCCACTGCTCCAAGCTCAGCTCCATCCAGCTCCCTCCCCACCAGAGACACATCACACATGTCTGTCGTCAGATTTTAGCGTGAAGTTCAACAAAAGAGATTAATTCAGTACATGAACAATACTCAGGTTGTGGCCTACTGTTTCTTTTTCCTATTTTTGTTTGAGTATTATGTTATTTAAATGGCAACACTGCAGAATTAACGCTTTCAATTACATTTTCATTTTCCTGGGTTCTCATTACAATTACATTACATGCTGTGATTACACTGATTTAGAAAACTGTATAAAAATAAACTATATACCGTATAACATCATTTCATCATCGTCATCATCCTCGTTATAATCTCAGGTCAGTTTCATGAATTTCTTTATGACAAAAGTCACACTCTTGGCCTGAAATGGGTAGTGGAGTCTAAATCCATATTCCAGATCATCCAGTAAAAGTTACTGGTGTCTTGATGTTGCTAGGTTTTGGATTTTGCCATGTCCAGCAAACACATCTGTATTTCAACATGTTTTGACAAGTTATGACGAAGCACACCAATCCAAAACCAATAAATATGATGTTGTTAAAAATATATGTCATCATCTCAAACTTGACCAACTGATGGAGTCCCAGTTAAGGCTTGGTCCTTGGGTCAGCTGTTAATTACATTACAGCTTTTATAAGACCTGACTGGAACATATTCTGCGGTCCTCATTTTGTAGAGATGCACAACACTAAGACCTCAGTAGAGGAAAAAATAAGCATGCATAAAAATGCAAAAAATGGTAAATAAAATATTAAAAATTTTATGAAAGTGACATAAAAAATTATAAGTAGTAGAGGTATAAGAGAACATACTCCTAAAAAAGTAAAGCTCATAAACCTAATAATACATCTAAAAATATAAAGTGTGTATAAAAAGATATACGCTACGAAGAAATTCCCGCGAAAAAAAGGTAGGGGGATTGTGGGAGGGGGGGCGCGTGCCTCCACTCTCTCTGCTCTCAGCCAAACGATTCTCGCTGTGTGTGAAAGTTGCATCAATTCCACGCCAAGGAGACGGCGGAAAAAAGAGAAACAGAAAAAAGAAAAGAAGAGAAAAGAGGCGGAGGGGGAGGAGAGGCAGAGCAGCAGTGTGACAGCGTGAAAGCGCGTTAAACCGCGTTAAACATGCCATTCAGCCAGCCGCAGACCTCCAGCTCCACTGCAGACGCTGGATGCCGAACAACCTTAGAACTTTAAACGAACAAATCACGTGAGAGCTCGACAACATTAGAACGATTCATAAAATAACAGTCAATATCGCTACTTCTTAACCGTCTCCAGTTCGTTGAGGTGTTTTGAGCTTTTTTGTGGGTAAAATACTGGATTTTCTTCATTGATTTCTCTGAAACGCTGCTAAGAGAGGAGGAGAGGGGGAGAATAACTACAGACCTGCTGCCGAGAAAGACGCTTTGAGAAGAGGAACTTTCTTACCAGGCCGGTTTCCCGTCCGGACTTTGTGAGATCTCTTTTTTTAAAATGAACTTTTTTGGATTAAGTGTGTTGCTCGCCTATTCGCCATTCCTCTACACGAACCTCGCTTTCCAGTCGAGTCAAGATTACTACGATTACGACCCAGACGAAGGAGATGCCCTGGTAAGCACAACACTGATCTGAAGTCCGAGGCAGTGGAGAAACTCACAGCCAGCTGTTCTTTACTGCTTGTACCAATTTCATTTATCACTTATTTTCTAATTTTTAACTTTTCAGAACAGGAGGCAGGCTAGTCCAACAAATATGAGGCTGATATTCTGCAAATGTCCAGAAAAGTAGTGCTGTGGGCAGCCTGGTGTTATTAATTTAGTGGAAAAAACTAGCTCTGGCGTTGGACAGCATTGGGTTTGACAGAAGTGGAAATGAGTCTCGAGGTCTGGAGGAGATATTGGGAAATTAATTAATTACAATACCATTAAACAGCGTATCACTGAAAAATGCTTAAGTGCTTCTCAACATTGTATTTTCTTTACAGAAAATATGACCCGTGTTTGTAAAGGAAAATATATCTTAGATATGTTCACTGTAGAGCTTCATGAGAATCACCCAGAGAGGAGCCTTTGAGGCAGGTGTCATTGGGCCATTTTGTGTGTGTTTGTGTGTGTGTGTGTGTGTGTGTGTGTGTGTGTGTGTGTGTGTGTGTGTGGAGGGAGATAAAGTGTCTCTCAGCAGCAAAATGACAGATAATCTCAAACACGTGGCCATTTGATCATGCAATACGCTTAATTGGTTGGATTAAAGTTGCTACCCGAGTTTTTTGTTTTCTCGGAAGTAAAACCCAGGCACACACAGAATGTGAGGAGACCAAATTTTTTGTCTTAACCCCCACACGCAAACACACACACACGCAAGAATTGTAATCTTGGTGTTGCTTTTGGCTCACAGATGCGCCAGTATTAGCAAATCAGCCGTTCAAGAACGTACAGTCATTGAGAAAGTTCAGGAACGATTTGACATTGCTATCTGACTTTTGATATACAACAACGCTAAGTTCTGTGGAACTTGTATAAATGCGGTGCACGGAGTATAAATGATCCCATATGCCTCGCATGGCAAGGTGGAAATCTTGACAACAACTTCAAGCACTTCCCATAAGTAATGTGTGGTACAGGCTGAGCACTAATCATGATTGCCTTAAATTAGACTTGCTCTGCTTTGTTTTCACAGCTCTCCCAAAGTCCCTGGAGTCTATGTAAAATTCAAAGCTTATTAAGATTAATTTTGTTGGAATTCAAGGAGTATGTAAGGGTGGGGGGAAGTTGTCTTACCCAACGACAACACCAGAGAAACTCTTGAATTTCTAATGGTTTATTTTAAATCCATTTGGGGATATTTGTCTTGTGCTTGAGCCATGGAGGTGAATAATTGTTCTATAATGGCACATGTGGCTGCGACGGGCTGAGCAATAAACGATCAGCAACTCTTTTGGGCTTCCATAAGTCATTAGACATCACTCATCATCAGGCTTGTATGCTGACCTTATTTCTCACTGCTTTAACGTTTCGTCTGTGACTATCGCTCGTCAGGCCGGCGAAAGCTCTCCTCTTTGTTATCAACAGTGGTGAAACACCCGGGCTACATCTAGAATGACTTATGCGCTTGTTAAAGAGGTTCCCAGCAGATGTGAGGAGGTCCCTGCGGAACTGCTGTAATCTGTTGGTTATTATTGTTTTTCTGTGTTGCCACTGGTCTTTAAGCACATTATGGGTTTGCTATGCTAATTAAGACCATTATGCTGTGCATGATGTGTCTTTCTGTGTCTTGTTCTTTTTTTTCCACATAACAACCAGAACTATTGCAGGGATAAGGTCATGTGGACGATTAAAAAGAATATTCAAAGTGGTACACCTTCTCCAGGACTATGACAGTGTTTCTAATGGGTTTTGGTAAACCCCCTGTCGTCTAGTACAAAAATAGTCTAATATCTGTTGAAAAGACCTCAATTGCGTCTTTAAAAAAATGGTATTTTACTATACGCCTTGGGGCTAATACAGGAATTCCCTTGGGGCCCCCTCCTCTTCAGTGTGTGTGTGAGTGAGGGAGGGAGGGCGATAATGTGAGAGAAAGATAATGTGTGTGTGCGCCACCCAGGTAGGGATCGTACACAGGTGGAAGAGATTACTTGCATGTGTTTTCCTTATCTGTGCTCTAATAAGCAGTCCACCTGCCAGACCCTCTTCTTCACTGGCTTATCAGCGCTGTCTTTCAGCACTTTTGCAGCTTTCACTGTGGCTCTGGAAGGAGGCAGGTCCAGTCACATGAGGAGATGACATAAGCGTGAGGCCTCGGAAGGCTCCAATGGGAATCTAAAGCTTCAGCTGCCCCTCCGTGTTGGGTAACTGTTGCAAATGTGCTATTCCACTGGCTAATACATTCATGAGCAATTTTGTCTAACAGTTTTGAAATGCCTATGTGACAAATATGTATTTGAGCTAGACTGACAGACTCTCGCTTCCTGCATGCCTGATTCAGTGACGCATGAGGGTACCTTAGGAGGGCATTCCTGAAGTCATCTTTGACTGTATCTGTCTGTGGGATTATTTCACTATCTGCCATCAAACAGACAGTAGACATGACCCAGTTTCATCCGTTGGAAGACTGTAAATTGGTGGTCAAGAAATTGAAGTCTGTACTCAACTCATACCGGTGATTTTGAGACCTGACTCGACCAGGCCTGACTGGTACTGCTAAATTTGAACACCAAACCCCACCAAGATTATTGCAGACATGCTTTTACAGTGTTTTACTTTGTTACTAAGCACTTGAGTTGATTGACAGAAAATATCATGCTGTATAAACAGGTATTTATAGACTTACCTTCCGCTTTATCCGTACAGTTTTTGTGAAATTGCCCATTGTATTGTATCTGGCCATTATTTATCCTCTTCAGATCAACTGTTAACGTTAGCCCTGCTGCACTAAAGTTGCTTCTGCCACTGCTACTACTTGCAGAAATGCTTACCACATTTCAGGTGAAGTTAACAAGCAAGAACATAGATTCGATGTGACCTTTCAATCAACCCAACAAATCCCCCTCTTCATCATGTACTGTCTGGCACTTTCACCCACTCAAACACCAGAGCCATTCCAAACACAAATATAGACTATAACATACTTCTTGAACACTGCCTGTAGCATAAAAATACATATTTGTACCATAAAGAGTCTGTTTACAGTGTATAGTAACTGCATAAACACAAATTAAAGTACAAATATCCCAATCCATTTTTTTACTCATGTTACGATTCCGGACAGATGTTTGTAATGTTATGAATAATACACCCACACAATTTAAGTAAGACATGCTAGTCAGTCAAATCATGCCTATTTGTTGCATGTTGTGGATAATGTCTGTTAATGTCCCATAATAGGTTGCAAAAAAAGAAACAAGGGACCAAAACTGGATCAGTTTTAATATCCATTCAGATATGCCACGATCAGCCCAAGTGGCTGGTTTGTTGATTATCAACCCGTTATACCATTGTCTTATAGTATTTTACTTTATTTAACCGTTTCATATTTTTTATTGATGCATTTTGTCCATTCTTATTCTTAAACCTTAGAAAACCTAAACATTGTGATATATATTGTGTATCATGAAAATATCTTGAAATATCACAATGTTATGTATTTGTCATATCATCCACTCTTAGCTTGCAGCTAAGCTACAGAGCTTCACACAGAATTATGCCATGGAGCTGGTGCAAGCCACACACTGCTGATCTGCAATTTTGATTTATGTTCTTTGATATGTTTCTTAGTTATAGTTCTATATGTATGGCACGTGGTATGCTATCTTAATCTTACACATAGATACATGTTGGTGCTATGTCCATGCATTCTGGGATAAGTTACTGTACTCCATCCGTGAAGTTCTCCAGGTTCAATCAGAAAGGGTTGGATGAGTTCATGATTCTCTGACATTTTTGTAAGCATCTTTTTGCTATGCTTTTACCATGGCCTATGCGGTTGAGTAAGTTTAATTTCATAGCCATAGAGTAAATGCTGTTATATGTTTTCATATTACTAGATAAAGAACTGTTATTTTATCTTCCAAAGTGAAGTTCAAAATACAGCAGCTTGTTGAATATGTTAATATTTCCCTTTCAGTGATCCAAGCACAATGTTTGCTTGTGAAATGAGGGCAATAAACGGAGAAAATTTAATTACATGAGCCCTTGTTAACTGTAAAAGTCCTCCCTTCTTCCTCTTCAAGCATCTGTGTAGTCTCATTTTGCTGCTCTGAAATCGTACATTGTCGCTGTATTGTTTTTTTAATCCTAGCAGAAGCATACTTGGCTGAGCTCCCACACTATAATCTGGCTCTATCACTTCATTTCCTTGGCAGAGCTGAAAAGAGAGCAGGGAAACTAAATCACATTGCTTAAGGTGTTGTGCAAAACTTGAGTTTTCTTTTTTCCCAAAAATATTAGGTTTAAAGCTTAAGTAATGAGACATGGAACCTTTTTATAATGTGCCAGACATGGCTCCTGAGAAGAAAAAACAAAAATAAATAAAAACCTTAATTTTCAGAAACATTTCACATATAATACACTTAATAGCGTGTTGCGTAATATAATGTGTTTGTGATGTAGATACTTATCACAGTTATATTAGTATCACTGTCAATCTCCTCAACAGAATATACTTAACTTGAAAAAGGATCCAGAGGCACTTTGATTCAAAAGGACTCATGTTTCAGTTACCCTTTTAAACTGTGGCCTTTAGTTTGCTACAGATGAGATCAAGAGGAATGGCTGTAGCTCTGTTTTCAAGGCTTTGTTTGTGTGAGTGAGATTGATCCGAAAGTAAAAGTGGCTGAGGCTTTACTCTCCAGGGCTGCACCAAAGAGATAAGCACAGTCCTGCCAGTTTGGATTTGCTGTCTGTTCTGCTGTCACATGGCATTGGTGCATATAGGGTGCCATGGCTACAGGGTATGGACATTTGAGAAAAGATAGCGTGTGTGGTTTCCTTTGCTGCATTATTTTGGCTGAAGTCTTTATGACTAAGTCAACAAGATAACACCTGCCACAAACATCTCATGAATGTGTATGCCAGCTTTTCCAAGTTTCTCTTCTTGCTTTAGTGCTCCTTTCTATGTGCACTTGCATCTATGTACATTGAACAATAATCTAGCAGTATATGCTAGAAAATGCTTCACCACTGTCTGTTTAGCTGAGATGTTTCCATCACGAGGTAAAAGTCAAGTTGCCTTGACTTACTCCTACCACTAGACAGTTCTTATGGCTTCATGACTGAAATTTTCATAATCATATTGAACAGGCTAATTCAGGCTACGTTCATTGAGTTCATGCTTGAACCAGGAGAAGATCAGTGGTGGTCTTATTATATCCTCTTATTGGTGTTGATGATGTCAAAGCTGAGGGAGAAACTCTACTCCAACCTCTACCTGAGTCCTTGTACATTTATAACTATACCATTGCATTAAAGTCCTGTTACCTGTAGTAACATTCTGCTTTACTGTAATCAGGGCATGACCGTAGGCTACAACATTACAGGCTGCAAAAATGATTGCTGTGTATAACCTTATGTTTTACAGGAAGTATAAGCTATAGAGGAAATACAAGCCACATGTCAAGTTTGTGGTTTATTTTGTGTTTAGCTTGCACGACTAGGCCTATAGCTGCCATAGTTATTCATTTGATCTACAAGCTAAATGAGTAATTAATCATGTAAGATTGACAGCTGGAAGAAACTTGTGTTTATGTAATAACAGTGTCTGTGTAGTAGTGCCTTATGGCTTGCTTTTTATGCCAAAATCTCACCTTTTTGCTTTAAGCATTTCAGTGGCTGTGGGAGGGAACTTCACGCGGTGTTGGTGATTGCTGTGTGGCCCTCGCAATTTCCACTGCACACTTTCTAATCTCTTCCAGAGGAGGATACAGTCTGGGTCAGAACATAGTTAAAAATGCCTGTGTCTATGCCCTCTGACCTCTCTGCAACAGTGAGCATGTTCATGCCTTCAGATGGAGCTCAGCGAAGCATGGTGGCTGCCACTGCTTTTCTGCACAGATTATTTTAACATGTTCCCCACCGCAAAGCTCTAATGCTCTGTGTACCAGGGAAAGGGGAAGAAGTAAACCACACTGCTTCCTGTGTCAGAGCTAAACCGCATAGTTGTTTCATGACTGATTTAATATCTGTTCGATGACTTGCGTTATCAGATCCTTCTCTAGATTAGAACGGCTGGAACCTGAGGCAGCACTTTAACTCCATGTTCTATTCCTCTATTTGTTCAGAAAAAAATATTTTTTTAAACCTTTTAACATCAATGACAGCAAGCACTTCTTGTAATTTCTGTTATATGTCTGGTATATCTGAGGAGTTTTGAGCAGGATTATTTCATTTTAGGTTCTGCCAGTGCATCTCAATGAGGTTTATGTCTGGAGTTTATCTTGATTATTCTAAAACCTTTGCAAATTCCATTTCCTGAATCTTTTCTTGTTCTTCTCAGTGGGCTTACTCATGTGTTTTGGATTGTTGTCTTGGTGCATGACCCAGCTGCAATTCCCACTTCAGCTCACTGGCAGATGCTTGAAGTGTTTTTTTTTATTTATTGCCTTGCTGTAGGAGAGTTTTTAGGGCATTCCCTGGAATATTCATTGCTTGCTCTCTTTTCTCCATTTTGGGCTTCATTATTCTTAACTGTGGTTTAGCATATCCCAAGAGCCTTGGTAACCCTTTCTACACTGATAGGCACATCAGCAATATTTTTGCAGAGGTTCACAGTAATTTCTAGTCTGTGGCTTTTTCTGCCTGTATAAGCTCTCGGCTGCCAATTTGAGCTTGGTGGTAAGGACCAAATTTAGTAGTTTGTGTCTTTCTTTTAGACCCCTAGTATTTACTGCTGCAAACAAAAGCGGCTAAATATATTTAATGGAAAAAAATGCAAGTAAAACTGACAGAAGAAATACTCATCTGTGTAGAAACCATTCATGAACTGGTGGTAGACATGCATTTTAGTAGATGCAACACCATAGTCCAACAAAAATTCATTTAGAAATGTATTGTATATGGTGTATTTAATGTACATTCATGCATTAATCTTTAAAGGAGTAGCATCTTTTTGTCTACTTCTTGGTGCTTTGATTTTTATTTATTTATTATGCATTTAATATTTTGGAATATTTTAAACAGATGCCACTCTGTATTCTGGTAAATGCAACAACCTGCTCTCATGAAACCCATGTCAAACTGTGATATGTGTAAATCATAAGGCTTCGTAGGTGGGCTCTCCAGAGTCTAGGATGCCTTCTGTTTTGAGAGTATTTAGTGGACTGCAATCTATTTAAGCTCATATAAAACATTATTTAGAAGAGCCAAGATCCCCTAATACCTGTATTTGTGGGGCTGATATCTCAGGAAAGTGGCCTGAAGCTTCTTGCCTCTGAACTGTAGAGAATGATCTATGATTTTTATTCTTTTAAAAATACAGCAAACGTGACAGAATAATAGACAAAAACACCATTTTTGCCATTGTTTTAGGCTTTTGTCCAGACTGCCTTGTCTTGATTTGTTCGGTAAAGTATTATTCCAAAGCTAAAGGATATCAAGAACAAGCAAAAGGCACCACATCATATTTCCTTCCTTGCAGCTCATTTGAATAACGTGTTCATTCATTTTCTTTGCACAGAGCATGGGCATTTTGATGTTTGGAGATTTCAGGAGTTGGGTTACAGTCCATTAGTCTTAATACCCCTGTGGTATCATTTAGTAGTATTTCATATTCCAGTCTAATAACTTTATTGCACCACAGAAACCTGAGCCAAGTATTTGGCTGGAATCACCACGTCTGATTACCCACTACGAGCAGCAGCTCAGTTCTATCTAGTTCAATTTTTATTTATGTTGTAAGGGGTAACCAATTGCTGTATTCCCACAGCTGTTATGATCATAAATTCACTATCCAGTAGGGGTATAACAGTCCATTGTGGCATTATGAGATTACAATGCAAAACTGTGACAGTGTGCATAGTGGAGATACACATTCTGTTAACCTATTAATCTGACCCAACTGCAACCATCTTCCTGCCTCTCAGCTCATGTTGTTAGTAAGTTATGCAACAACATGACCATAGCCATCATTTTTCTTTATTCAGATTTAGTTTCAAATGTAATGAGAATACTGAATCTTGAACCCAGTATCCTGAATCAAATGAGAGTGCTGAGTGTATCGTTACATACTACCTAGAGAGGCCCAGTAGGGAATAGTGCGCCTTTTTACTTTTGGCTCCTTTCAAGCTTTTTTGAGACTCTGTCCTGCCACTGTTGCCCTTGGCTTACTAATTGGGGGTCTGGGTCCAGATTTCTGCAAAGATGCTTTGGGATGTCTGTTGTATGAATATACATCATGGAAAAATCTGAAATGAATAGAACTAATTCAATGTTTCTTCTCTTACACTCTATAACTTTCATTATAGTAACTATAATAATGGGTTTAAAAAGTCCTTAAAGATTGACTTGAGCCTTGCTTATTGACACTGACAGTGCCATTCGTCAGCACAGGACTGGCTAAGCTTTGTAACTGCTGCTGGCTTTCCCTAATAGATCCAACAGGTATTGCTTAAGATTGGAAAAACCATTTGGAAGACCCAGATTTGTGTGTGTGTGTGTGTGTGTGTGTCTATGTATAAAGTGTGTGAGGACACTGAAGGGTCAGGTTGGTGGTTTAGAATCACATTATGAGCGGTATAATAACATTTAATGGGGCTCATATTCTGCACTCTTTACCTCAGGAGAACATTTCAGTTGCCCTTGGAAAGCAAAAAAGATGGTTTCTGTTTGTTTAAAGAATATAGAGAGGTGCGTCTAAATGCCTGAGTGTGTTCTCTCTGCATTTTCAGGGTACACTTTCAGTTCGTCTCAGGACAGGGTCTCACCTCTTAGTTCTGAGGTTTCCTTCAGGTTGTTTAGGAGACCTAATTACATCTCCGACCTTATTTCTACCCCCTCACATCTCGTGTTGGAGCCTTGTGTTGGAGGTATGCATTACGTCTGCGTCTTTCAGTTCCATTATTCAGGGCATTACAGTCAGTGCTGTCAGACTCAAGAAGGCAGCGTACTTGGCCCTCGTCTCTGGAGCCTCATACTGGAGGATCAAAGTGATGTCTGGAGCAGATCCTGTGCGTGCTTCCCTAATCCTGCAGAACTGCTACTGCATGCTGTAGTGAATTTGATATCACTGTTTTGAACACCAGGAGCTCTTTCTGTGGTGTTCTAGAAAGTTCACAGTTGTGATGTATTTGGAAATGTGTGCACTGTAAAAAAAATTCAAAACTTAATAAAGGAAGAAACCTGGTTGCCTTAATATTTTGAGCTCACTGAACTTCTAATAGGCTTGCCTCACAGCAAGAAGGGCCTGGGTTTGATTCCAAGCTGGGTGACCAGAGTCATTTCTGTGTGGAGTTTGCATGTTCTCCTTGTGTCTGCGTGGGTTTCCCCCGGTGCTCCGGTTTCCTCCCACAGTCCACAGACATGCAGACAGGTCAACTGGACATGCTAAATTGCCCCTAGGTGTGAGTGTGTGCATGGATGTATATGTCTATCTGTCTGTCTGCCCTGCGATGGACTGGCGACCTGTCCAGGATGTATCCTGCCTTCCGCCCAATGACTGCTGGGACCCCCTGCGACCCAGAAGGATGAGCGGTTTAGAAAATAGTAATAGTAAGTCTAATAGTAAGTTAACAAAACAATATTCTGAGTTATGCTTTCTGTTAACTTATTATTTGAAGTTCAATGAACTCAAAAATGTAAAGCAACCAGGATACTCACTTTTTCGAGTTAAAACATTCAATCATTTTTTGCAGTGTAAAACCCTGTTGCTCTCCCAGCATTGCATGGTTTGTTAATCAGAATTTCAACATGTCATGGTAAATAGGTTTGATGCAGTGTTTTATATTATATGTTATGCATGTCAGCTACAACCCTGTTTGCAAAGAAGACATAGCATTTTGCTGTGCAAAATGTAAAACAATGCATTGATGTACAAATCATTCAAAACCTACATTTAATTCAAAATAGTACAAAGACAACACATCAAATATTGAAACTTTTTATTGTTTTTTTGAAATTATATTGTTTTCTTGAAAACTATATGCCCATTTTGAATTTGATGCCATGAACGCTGAACATTTTGAACACTACCATGCAAAGAAGAAAGCTTATATAAAGAGGATCCAGAAATGCCACCACCTTCTCTGGGCCCAAGCTCAATTAAGATGGACTGAGGCGAAGTGATAAGGTGTCCTGTGGTCTGACAAATCAAAATTTGAAATTCTTTTTGGAAATCATGGATGCCGCGTCCTCCAGGCTAAAGAGAAAAGGGACCATCCAGAATGTTATCAGCGCACCGCTCAAAAACCGGCATCCGTGATGTAATGGGAGTGCATTAGTGTGCACCATTAATGCTGTGTGATATATACAGGTTTAGGAGCAACATATTGCTGTTGTCGGAAGAAAACCTTGTATCACCAAAATGATCATTTCACAGGAGAAGGAAAAAGCATGCATTACTTTTAATGTAAGTCAATGGAACCAGACATTTTTCCAAGTCATTTTGGATAGTTTCTTTTAGTCCATTCATCATGAAATTTACACACAATGTAAAAGGCAACAGGCATTTTCAAATTATTTCAAAAACTGAAAAACGTCAAAAATGGAGATATGAGGTTTTCTTCAGACAGCAGCGATATGCTGCCATCCAGATGATGTCTTTTTACTTATTTCAGCAAGACAATCCCAAACATGTATTACATGTATTATTGCATGAATTGCAACAGCATGGCTCCACAGTAAAAGAGTCCAGGTGCTAAACTGGCCTGCCTTCAGTCTAGACCTGTCGCCTATTGAAAAGATTTTGCAAAGTATGAAAAATAAAAATATGACAAAGGTGACCACAAACTGTTGAGCGGCTGAAATGCTCTATCTGGCAAGAACATTTAAATTTCAAAACTACAACAATTGGTCTCATTAGTTCCCAAATGCTTGCACAGTTTTGTTAAAAGAAGTGGTGATGCAATACAGTGGTAAACATGTCAAAACTTTTTTGAAACGTGTTGCTGTCATCAAATTCAAAATGGGCATATATTTTTCAAAAAAACAATAAAATTTCCCAGTTTGACATTTGATATGTTGTGTTTGTACTATTTTCAGTCAAATACAGGCTTTAAACGATTTACACATCATAGCATTCTGTTTTTATTTACATTTAGTCGCAACTTTTTTGGAAATGGAGTGCCTGTTTGATGGACCTCAGTCTGCTTGTAGAGGCATTTTCCTGTCAACTATCTAGCTACATATCTGCTGAAATAGGTCCACTTTTTTTTATCAAATCAGAGATCAGTCTCAAGTCACCAGTTTGAGGAGAGGGGAAGTTATAAGGTAACTTTTTTCTTGTTTTTTTGTCTTTATATCTCCTTTAACTAGTTTTTTTTGTACTTGCAGCTAAACAGTTTCAGCCATTTGTAAGAATGAGTAATTTCATCCCCAGTGAATTTCAAACTCTTTCCATCACCAAATTGTTTGGCGATACAGTGTCAGTGATGTCACTGCAGAACACTTCTTGAACTTTGTATTTTGACTAGTTTTGAGAGGTGTCTGTCATCTTCTATTAGAACCTTTAGTACATTTTTAGCAGTGGAAAAGTCTTTTTAACTCCCACAAGTGAAGCCTTAAAATCAAAAACAAATGTTTTTTATTTCAGTGAACAGTCAGAGTTTAAGGTTTTGATTGCGTAATTTAGGGAGGAATGTGTTGAAATTATTTGGAAATTACAGCATTGTGAATCTGGCTCAAGTCTTTGTGATGAAGGTTATAAGGAATTCCCTTCTTGGATGAGGGGTCCAGCTGCGTGATCCAGAATTGCTCAGGAGGCTGGCAGTGGCCTAGAGGATATACACAAACCTCTTGCTCCAAATCAGCATCTTGGCCTTACCTCTAGATTCGGCTTACACGTCAGTGAATCTCGGCCAGAGGAAAGAGATTGTGAGCCACAGAACAGGAATGCATTTCTCCAGTCCAGGAAATCCGAAACATCCTCTCACTGTCCTCTTGCAAAATCTTATCCATGAGTCAGAATTTCAGCTCAGGGTGACATCATGGTGATTTTAGGTTATTTGGCTGGGTAAGCTGCAGTGGCATTAGTTTGGTGTTGTATTGGCTTTGTTGGTATCCTTTACTTCCTTCACTGCAAGTATTTCCATTATGATTCATCTGATCAGCTGTACCTTATTGCTTGAGAGGTACAGTGTTGGGGGGATAAGTCATGCAGTTCATCAGCAGGATATTGTGGTCCATGTGTAATTATTAATGCAGGCCTTCCTGTGTCTCATCTTCTTCCTGATGCCACTCACATCCTCCAATGCATTGTCATTCATGTTACTCTATAAAGCACACAGGAGAGTAATTAAAGGAACGATAAATGGACTTTTCTTTTAAAAAATAAACTCTGCTGCAAAATGTGGAGTCAGTATGGTTTTACTCATGTGAACATGTAATTTCCATCTCATCAGAAACCCATAAAAAAAAATCCTGTAGACCAAATCAGCATGATATCACAACAACAAAAAGCTTGCTATTGAGGTGCTATCTTTCATGGGTGATTGAGAACTAAGTACACACTAACTAGATCTACCTTATTGTCATTGCTGATATGTTAGCAAACAAATTAATTATAAGTAGAAGGTCATAGGGAGGAGGTGCATGGAGAGCAAGGTGGGTGGCTGTTTAGCTTCATACTGTAGCTCTGACATAAAGTAGCTCTGACTGCCTGGACTGTTCCAGAGACTAAAACTTTTCTTAAACATTCATTATAAATAAATGCGTAAGACACTGAATCGGGGACTGCTTTCTCAGATTAAAATGGTAGATAATGGGTAATCACAATGAAAGCAAAAACAGCAATTAGAAAGACAAGCACTGAGCTAGATGAGTTAACAAGACAGGTAATGCAGACTGAATTGACACTGTTTAATGTGATTCGAAACCCAGTTAAAACTTGAATGGCATGAACAAGATTCCTTTCATTACTCATGTGGTGTGAGTAATCTGCACCTGAACATGAATCCTTGAAGATTTTCTTCTTGTCTCTAAGAGTGCAAAGGAATTTGTACCCTCTTGATACTAATAAAGTAACAATAAGAGCTGTTTTAGGTTCAACTACCCAGAGACTTCATGCCTCCCGGTCCACAGTCCAATTCCTGCCCTATTTATGACATCATGGACATGTAAAAATAGTGCATTGTACTGAGGAGTTTTTATAGTTACTAATCCTGCTGTTTGAGACACAGTAACGTGTGAATGTGTTTGTGTGGTTGGCACACACACACAAACATTTCACACAGTCCCCATTGTTTTGCAAAGGAAACAGACTGGCACGTTATCTCAGAGATCACTGTAAACAAAGGCATGGAAGAGGCCAAATACAATGGGCTTGTTCAGACTCTTTTGGTGGTATTTGAGTTCCCTGAGTAAATACGAAGGAGTCAATGTGGGGAGAACTGGCCAGTTCCTAGACAGATTGAACTCTTCCTCTGGACTCGATTCTTGGATGAGAACTATGGGAAATTATTCATGGCAACGTTCAGGGGGAGACGTGAACTTTTCATGTATTTTAGATTAATGTACTAGTATTTTCTTGTGCGTTGATGCATTTACAAGACTTTACAGAAATATCAACTGGATGAAGGAATACGTTTAAAAGTTAATGTTTTATAAGTCAGTGATATTATGTGATTTTATTAATTCACATACTGTAGTCTTATGATTACATTAGATTACAAGTCTTGATAATATTGATTTTGATTTGTTCTTATTTAGTTTGGTCATATTGTTTTTTTTTTCCTCACGGATGTACATTCATCCATGAAACAATACAGGGAGCACCAGTAAATGTGGCACACTTAGTAAATATGAGCAACAGCCTATAAAAATGGTTTCAGCTTAATCTTGCACTGAGAATATAAAAAAGCTCTAACCTTCATAAATAAAGTTGTGGCTATTAAGAATAGCTTTACAACTACCCATCTCTACTACGGGGGTGTTAATTTAGAAATTTGATACAACTGGTGATGAACCCATCTGAAAGAGGATACTAGCGTATTTTGCCCACATGCACAGTGAGGAGGATAATTTAAGAGGCAAAACTACCTCCAGAGATTAGAGTTGGACAGTTGCAGGATTTGGTTACAATTAGAGACCATCTCTTTGCCAGCAAACTCTTTGGAAGGCTTGTGAAAAAGAAAATCACAGTGTTGTGCTGTTGTCAAATCACACACATAAGTGCCAGCAGTTTGCTAAACAGCACAGGGAGTGGCACTGACCTGAACCAGGTACTACGGTCAGATAGGGATTTTTGGAATTATTGGCAACAACCACCACTAGATCTGCTTGAAGATTCAAGGTCATACAAAAAAGAACCTTGTTCTCAGTATTTCACAATGCCTTTCATTATCTACATAATAACAAAATGATCACAATTGCCAAAAATAGCAATATTAGTCATAATTGTTTTGTTGTTCTATTTTTTCACGTTCTGCTGTTACTAACAAAATCAGCTTGCTATTCCATGTATGCTCTAATGGAGATACTGCAAGTGCTGCATCAGTGGTGCAGTTACTGCTTTCAGATGAAAATGCAAGTTCTTTAGAAATTTTAAGAATAATTGAAGCTGTTTACACTCATGTTTAATTTGTCTTGGGTCTGTTTATGGTTTCCTGTGTTTGGGATATATTCGGAATCTTGTTAGGATATATAACAACCTGAATTCCATCCAATTTTACATCAATATCTGACTGCCACAGCCAGGAGTCTAATCACTACCCACTTAATCAAGGTTAACCAAAATCCAATTGATAATCTAAGGCTTAACCATTACATGAATGACAACTAAGGGTGGTGTTCCTCAAAGATTAGCCTTTGGTCCACTCTTTTTCATCATGTACATGCTTCCTTTGGCCAGATTATTTAACAATAATCTGTTACGCAGAATATTTAACAATACGGTGTTATGCAGATGACAGAGGTGTAGGTACTGAGGTAAATGAGAAAGGTGCTATATAAATAAAATATATTTTTTTGTTGTTGTTAGTAATAGACTGCTCTTACAGCAAGTGTGTTAATTGTTTGTAGGGCAGCAGTAAGTGAATGCTGGGTGTATTTCAGTAGTTTTTTTAATCTATTTTGACGCTACAGAGATGCAGTGCAGTTTATCACCAAGGGTGATCCGTCATGGCGGTGAGTTGGGCACGCTTCCTGGAATGTCCCAGACAACGGTATCATTTTCCATCACGGACTGCTGGCCGCCTGCAGACGCTGCTTATGTTTTCACGCTCTGCCAAACTCCTGTTCCCCAGAGACACACTGAGGTCAGGGTTCTGTGGGGTTTAGAAGTGTGCGCTGGGCATTCTTACTGCACATAGACAGGGTTTCATCTCCCCAGACAGACCTGTAACTCCCGCCTCAGCTTACTAAATAAGCATCACTGTCAGTAGGCTGTGAGTCCTGAGACCCACGACTGATGACAGTTTAGTCTATTATGGAGTGATTTACACAGCAGAGTGCTGATCTGTTATGTAACAGTAGAAATAATGCAGTTTCAAATGTCAATATTTTAGCTGGTCGGTAATTGTTGCCATTGACTTCTGTGGGATTGTGAGCTGTAATTTATTGCATAATACTTTTAGGTCCCATATTTACTGTAGCTGTGCAATTTCCAGGTGGATTCAAATGATAGATGTTTATGGTGTGATTCTAATAATGACTTTACTCAGATTAGAACATGAGGTCATCAGCCATCTGAAAACAGTTTCTCACAGATAAACTGTACATATGTACTAAAACAGCTATTGACTTTTATCCCTCAAAACTATTAGTGTATATGAACAGTATACAAGATCCAGTGGATGGAGCAGAACCCCATAGCAAATGTACCCTTTGCATTATTTCACAGTCTATGACTGGAAAAAAGACAGATGAACGAAGGATAACATGCGTAGAACCAGGAAAATCTTAGCTGTTATTATGTGACCAACGGCTAGAGGAACACAGAAAACAAATATTTAGAAGTGATCCAGGTGCTTTTCAGTAGGCCTTTACTCCAGTGCATTTTCTCACAGACTCAGCATACACTTTAAAGCTTTCTCTCTGCCAACTGCTTGCTGTAGGGCTTATATGTAAGCAGGGTGAACAAGGCACAGGTGTGCATACTCAGCCAATTACCTGGCGACTCTCAGTGAATGACCCGGTCCCAGTTACCAGATCCTGCTCTTCCCTTTATCTTTGATTCTGCTCAACTGGCTTAGAACTACAAACCAATTTTAAAAATCTGAGCTTTTAACAGTAATGAACAGAAATTGTCAACTTCTTCTACACTGCAAATTTATACACAGTGAATGCACAAATCAGTGTTTCATCTAGATTTTTTTCAAGTCGGATGTAGGGCTAAATGATTTTAATGATTAATGATGATTTATATCAAATGATTTGATGATGATTTATACCAAAATCCCATTTTGGAAGAGCGCAATTCGCAAAAGCTGCAATTTTTATTATATCCTTCCTAATTCAACATTGTTTTAAGACGTTTTTGGTGGGAAAATTTAAACTAATAATGCAAAGCTTGCAAACTGGCAGTCTGGTACACTGCATTCAGCATTCATTCACATACAAAATTCATGTGCTGGTCTTATTTGCAGGGAAAAGGGCCTGAAGCTAAATTTATCGAAAATAATCATATTTAATTGCATTCACAATGTTGGTCAGAAAAAAAAAACGTAGATATTTTCCCCAGAAAAAAACATGACTCAAAAGTGTTTAAACATGTGCAGAACCACATCAAACTAACATTTCAGTTTGCACACACCCCTGTATCACACTGATATATCAAGGATAGCACTCAGGATCTGAATTTATTGCATCTTTTACATTTAAACAGAATTATACTTTGGTCAAAACATGGGAGCATACCACAAAAGAAAGTTAGCAAGAAACTGTTAGCCTGCCAGTTACATCCTAATATCTGTATCTCATCCAAGCTAGACAGCACATGAGTTTAGCCAGACAGGCCTTCTGGACAATTTCATGGTTGGGGAACACTGCAAATGATGAATTTACGATGTGAATCAGAGGGAGCTATCAAGCTGAGGTCCGTGATCCATGTGCTTCACCCCTGGCCTGCTATTTCTTATTCCATTGTCTGAATCAAAGGTAATGATATTATATATTTATAAACTATCAATATATATGTATTTGTATATATGTGTGGGTCTGTGTTTGTGGGTTGATTTGGACACCATAGGCACCCTTGTTATGAGCTTCATAAATCAAAGAAAGACATTTTCCACGTTGGTGGTGGTTTTGCCACTTGTTCCCTGTAACCATCCAGACACAAATTGTCTGGTCTGATGTGCACAAACAAAGCAAATCAAAAACAACCAGAGTTTTTAAATGTGCTCCTTATGTCATGGAGCAGAAGACCTACATGCCCCCAGGCTCTGCCTTTAGTGTTATAGAAAATTCAGCACTAGGGCTTTGGCTGTGTTTCTGTTTAAAAAGCGGCTTAAATGAGTAAAAGAGTTAGGTACATCCTAATGTCCATGTTTATCCAAATATGTGTTTTAAATTTAAAGAATCCATTTAGAAATATTAGCTGTGTGATACTTAAAGGTTTTATAAGCAACACACTGTGTGTTGACGTTACCATTATGTGTATTTTGCATAATAAGTTTGCTCCTTTTGAACTGCATTGCTTCCCTATCCCAACTGTGTTTCAGGCAACATTACCCATTTTATTGCCTCATAAAATCAGTAATTCAATCAGTATTCATGAGTATGTCAGCAACCAGTTATACAGATGATACACAGCTGCAGATCTCTGTAGTGTCAGGTAACACCGATTCTCTAAAAGCCTTTTAACAAACTGTGTATCTAGTATTAAGAACTGGATGAGCAATTATTTCTTAAAACGGATGAAGCAAAAAGGAGAATTTCTTCTTACTGGCACCAGTAAGAACAAACATATAAAGCTGTAATAGCAAGTCTGTGTAAACTCTAACAGTTTCATCCTCTCATGAAAGGGATGAGTAAAAATATGCTAAACCTAGTTAACACCCAGTTGTTCAACTAGGAATTTTTTCTGGTTGACATAAATGCAAATAAAGGGACATTTATTATAGAAGAGCTGTATGTAATGCCGTATCTGCCTCTCTCACTCTCTTTCTACCTATGTGTCCTGTCAGGAGCCCTCAGAGCCTGACCTGGAGGAGCAGCTGCGTTCTGCTGGTAGTGTGGATGAGCTGATGAAGCTACTGTATCCGAGCTACTGGAACATGCTCAAGTGCCGTTCCAAACGGGGGTCCATGCCTCGTTTTGGTTCCAGAGAACACAGTGAGCAGCCTTCTGCAGAAACACGTGTGGAGGAGATGACATTCGCTGCCGCTTACTTAAATTTTGACATATTTAAAAGTAAGTGACTTGGTCTGTTCTTTGTTATTCTGCACATATTCAGTTAATGCACCTATCCATGTTCTTCTCAAAAATATGTTATTTTATAGCTGTTGTTTTGCAAAGTTGGGCAAGCTGTACAGAACACGGACAAAAAAAAAACATTTAGCCTAATGAGAAACTGTAAAAAATAGGACCAATGTCAAAGACCTAAAATTACACTGCGTGATTAATGTCAATTTATATTTATTTTGTATGCATGTGAAAGGTTACACTAATAGGATAGCTTGAGTGGGTATATATATATATATATATATATATATATATATATATATATATATATATATATATATATATAGTGAAAAGTGGGCGGCTAATGTCTGATACAACAAAATACACAAAATCCAGGAAAAGGCCTTCATTTCTTTTCCTTTCTTAAGCCACAGCAACTGAGTAGCTTGTGTTTACTGATAAAGCTTAGAGAACATATTGTTGCACTTTTTGTTTTTGCTGTAATGTATATCTGGCAAGTATGAAGAGGAAAGTGGTGTCAGCTGTCAACATGGTGACGTAGCCAGCTAGCAACATAAAAACAGCTGTGGCCAGTGAAATTTTTCTATATGGCAAAAACTGTGTATACTAAAAGTGTTACATTACCATTATTGCAAACTAAACATTTATAATTAAGAACACACTCAAAATGTTGGTAGGTAAAACTGAGTTATGTTATACAATTTTTCATTAGGTTAATTGGGATTTTACACCATCATCCTGTAAAGCTTGCACAATTTTTCAGTAGCAGCTACGAAAAAATGCATTTGTGGATCAAGCATGGATGAGTCAGGATCCAAGGAGACGCAGATGAGTCTTCTAAAGTAATCATAGCCCAAATGAGTTTCACTTTGTACAATCTCCTTAATAGTTAAGATTGATGTGATACTGTGATAGAAAATTAATGTGAATTAATGGCTTTCAACTTATATCTCAGGCTATCTGAAAGTGGTTGCACATGCCTATGTTTGTGTGTGGTGGTAAACTCCATCCTTGCTGTATGGAGAGCTGCAGTCTATTGGAGTTTAGTTCATGCTTGGTCTTATACACCTTGCTTTAGTACTTAAAGGCATTGTTTAGCTGGAGCCGGTGTTTTGATTCAGAGCTAGAACTGCAAAAGCTTGTCAAGGTAGCTCTCCTGGAGCGTGACTGGAGTTTCCGACCATCCAAACTGCCAAGAGCCTGTCAGCCTCAAAACAGATCAATAATACGATCAACCACGGTGTGAAAGATTTGCTCGTAACACTTGTCACTACTGCACCATCTAATGTTTCTCGTCTTCCTGTCTGGCTCTCTCATCGTGTAACAGGTATTGAGGCAGAGTGGAGAAAGACCCTGTGCATGCCGCGCGAAGTTTGTTTAGATGTGGGGAAAGAGTTTGGGGCAGCCACAAACACCTTCTATAAACCACCCTGCGTGTCTGTCTACAGATGTGGAGGCTGCTGCAACAGTGAGGAACACCAGTGCATGAACATTACTACCTCTTACGTCAGCAAGACGGTGAGTTTAAGTGTGGCGTGTGCTTTTATGAACATAATTTGGATTTATTTGCTTTATTTGACATTTTGTTGGTCCCCATGTGGAAAATTTTGTCATAGTTCGAATGAGGTTTACTTTAAAGTACCTAGAATTATGCAGGAACAGTTGAGAGGGATGTCCCTTTGATTTGAAACTCCAGCAGCACTGCTGTGTCTGATCCACTCAGACCAGCGCAACACACACTAACACACCACCACCACAACAGTGTTACTGCTGTGCTGAGAATGATCCACCACCCAAATAGTACCTGCTCTGTGAGGGTCCATGGGGGTCCTGACCACTGAAGAACACGGTAAAAGGGGGCTAACAAAGTATGCAGAGAAACAGATGGACTACAGTCTGTAATTGTAGAACTACAAAGTGCACCTATATAGTAACTGTTAAGTTAGTCTTTATCTTTGGTAGCCTTGGGCATGTTCCTAGGCTTCTAGTATAGTCTATGGTGTGTACTGCAGATTGCAGGGCTTTGTAAGACAAAGGCTAAACAGCTTGCAAAGTACTGCTTCCTTTCATCCATCAGTGGGAGTTTCACCTTTTGGAAGAGGCAATGCTTCCACTATCCATGAAGTGGAATAGCTGTAACATACTAATGAATTGTATTGCTGAGTTGATTATTTCATGTGTCTTGGGGTCCCTTTAATCAGGGTGTCACTTGAGATTTAGAAATGGGGGGCTTGGCCTTTACTGTGGGGGGTCTGGTGGATGCTCTCCCAGGAAAATGTTTGTTTGTCATGAATTTTAAGAGTAGCAGTAGGCATAAAATTGATGTAGGCAAAAACATGACCTTTTGGAGAAGTAGGCTAGCAGTAGATTTATCTCATCATAATTTGTGCTTGGCACAGATCTGATATGACTTAAATGCTATCTATCGACTTACAACAGACACTGGTCAGGCAACGGTACTGAAGTCAAGCAATCCTATCTTTTCTTTCTTAGATAAGCTGCGCTCTGTATATTATATGTTTTGAAAAAGACCTAGGCTAATGTTTATTTAGATGAGCTTTTAGCTACAATCCTGTCACAACTTCAGTGATATTTCAGTGGCGTTAAATTTTTCCACAATGCTTAACAGCAGGATTGCCATCTCTTGTTATGTTAAGTTAGTAAAACTCTGGTAGCACTGCCGAGGCAGCAGTGCCTCCCTAAGTTCTCACAGTCCTGCCATCACAGTATGTTGTGAATTTGGTGCCAAAATGGCACAGTTGAATGAGAAAAACTATTGATTATTTGAACTAAAATGTCATTTAATTTGGGGTGGGGGTGGGTAATACCATTTAGGCTAATGCTGATTAAAACTGGCAATGCCCCTGCCTTTAATTGATTTTTTTTTTTCACATGTTGAAACAAATTAAGTATTTAAAAAGTGGGTATGTGTGCATGTGTTTGCACGTGTATGCAGTATTGTACAACCAAAATTGTAGCAAATTATTCCTTTATCTTCACAAAAAGTGGGTTTTTGACAACAATAACACCATATGCCATTTAAATGAATTTAAACAGAAATTCTGTAAAAAGTAATAAGAATTTGTTTTCAAAATAGTAGTTGAGATGTTGTGAGGCACCAACAGCACATCTGATTTAACCTGAAGTATTGATTTGCCAAACCAGGTATTGGATGATGACTACAATTAATGCTTGTATGCCAGGAGGAGAGGTTTGGAAATAGTTTAAAACAAACACGTAACATACATAAAATCACTACTTATTGTATTAATATTATTTGTAGTTATTCTGACATTAGTTTTTTTTATTTGATAAATTGCTATTTAATTGCTAGTTAAATATACATTTCTTAAATGCAGTGTACTGTATGTGTGTGTGTGTGAACCAGATCTGAGCTTAACTTTTGGCCTCAGCTCAGTAGGATTAAATTCCATCTTCATCTACATACTAGTCTTGTGGAGAAAACAGACTAGTGTATGATAGTGTGTGTGTGTATGTGATTAAATGCTTCCCAGCATTTAAACACTTCTAACTTAGCCCCTGTCCACTCAAATGATCTAATTTGTTTGCCTTTCTATTGTTCTTGATTAACAGTAGGAGTTAATGGCCCTTCAGAGAACACTTCTTGCACTGCTTGCTTTGTTGCCTCCACATTGTCAGCCTGTTCCTTTTGATTAGAGTGTGCTGTAGTCTGTTTCATTTGAATGTGTATGCCTGGTGTCTTTGGTTTTGTGTGTGTGTGAATAGCAGCTCAGCTCTGTGACGTTCTTACATGCGTAAGAGGCACTGGAGAATGCTATGTAGGGGAAAGCAAGGAGGGACATCCTCCCCCCCATTTAGAAAAGATGGAAGAACCAGGTGTCCAGGTCAGCGTCCTATGATAAGAGTGTGTATTTGTGTGTGTGTGTGTATGAAAGAGGGCGGATTTGGCCAGTGCTAAAACTGGGACATTGTAGAGTTCTTCATAGGTTTGGGAAATTGTTGTGCTGCCAAATGCATTTGGAGGTACTGAGCCTCTCCTGCCCTGCTACAAAGCCTGCTAGACGAAGGCTTAATCACAGTGGCAGTTCCTGGCATAGGGCGATATAGGAAATTGCCTAGGGAAACAAATGCATGCTCAACCCTCCCATTACACATAGAAACTCTCTCATTTGTCACTCTTGTATGCATGTAAGTGTTCACTCACCCTCCTCTCACAACTGCTACTGCCTCTTTTACCAACAAGCACTCTGAGACAGGGAGTGGCATCTGTTCAAGTGCTCCTCTTTAAAATTTTCTTACCTACCACATGGAATAGTACTCTGAAAAGCCTGCAAGTTTGCTAGGTACAGTTTGCCATGGTCAGATTTAAACATGGGAAGAAAAGCAACCATAGCTCTCCTAGGTGCAATTAGCTGTTGTAACTATTACTAAGTGATGGATCATCTTCTAAGTTAAGATGCAGAAGCTAGGGAAGGTCAACCACAGTTGCCTGAGGCTTAGAATATATAGCAGTAGTATTATATATTCAAATAACTTCACTTAGACATGGAGCTAATTGACCCATGAGCAGGGGCTCTAGTGTAAGGAAAAGAGTGGTAGCAGCAAAAGTGGGTAAGCTGGTATATCACTTGGACTTGAAGGACAGACAAAGATCCTGAAGATCCTGAAGAGTGTTGGGAGTATCAGACTGTACAGGAATAATACAGCATAGGGCACCCAATGAGCCAAAACTTTCCAAAAGGAGACCAAGAAACTGACAAGCATGTAAAACATGTGGGTGTTGAGTTGCATGGTTTATTAGAGCAGAGGATGGAAGGTGAGGGGGGATGAGTTTCTGTATGAGGCGTGAAGAAGTGGTTAAGATTAGTCATGTTCCAGTTTGTGTTTCTGTGATCAGATTTAGATTCACCAGAAACACTGCCTTTGCCAGTGTACAGTCTGTTAAGTCATTTATTGAAAAGGTTGCTAATTGAAAATAAAGCTGGTGTCACATTCTCATACAGAATTTCCAGCTAATTTTAATTGTTTAAAAGCAATTTTAGTCTATATGTTTGGCCTGTATTGCGTCTCAGACAGGCTGCCTTTGCGCTTTACTGTTTCATGACCTTGAGATAAGGTTTAAAGACCTTTTTAGAATGTTCGTCATAACTTGAAGATGTCTGCCTTTATTTGGTCAAATGGTATTTGCCATTCTTGCACATTTCCATGTTTGTCCTCTTCATTCCATGTCTGCGATGTTCTTAAGCTGCCTGCAATAGCAGTTTGGGTAGCTGTTTGTGTTTATTGTGGTTTCAGTGACAGGGTCTGTGATCTTCCAGACTTTCTCAGACAGTACTGCCCATATCAAGAGTTTAATAAACTATTTCTCTGCTGAGAATAGCAAACTAAAGAAAGCAGAAAAAGATCATCTACTAGTGGTGTAAGTTAACAACGCTCTACCAGCGATATGGCATCATTCAGAAATTTGACTCTTCCTTCCTTTTTTTCTCACTTCTCCAGTTGTTTGAGATCACAGTCCCTGTGAAACAGCCACCGAAACCAGTCACTATCAGCTTTGCCAACCACACCTCGTGCAACTGCTTGTCCAAGCTGGATGTGTACAGACAGCGACACTCAATCATCCGACGAGCCTTGCCAGAGTAAGATTCCTCTCTGTTACCTTGTTCTCTTTCTTATCCACACTTTACCACTATTACCACCCTAGAATAATAAATCAGACCATAGAGTTAGTGCATGGTGGCCTGGAAACTTTGTCAAGTCAGCACTGTGGTTTTAACCATGTGATGAAATCAGTTATTGAAAATATTAATTTGATCACTTAATAATTTATAAATTATTTATTTTTTCAGTAAGTGTGGCATGTGGAGGATGATAAATATGGCTGCAGGTTGTGGGGGACGTGCTGTAGAGTAACGTCTGTAGAAGATCAGATCTCACACTAAGACTCAACATATTTACTCTACACTTCTGAAGTGTTCTTTGGCTCTTCGTGCTCTCGTTGGAGTCTGTGAGCTGTGATTGATATGTGTATTTTGGATGTAGAAGGCTCAATGGCGCACGGTAGCACATACACAATAGATTTTTAAATTGGCTGGTTTGTTGTGGTGACCTATTGTTGAAGCCTCCAGAGAACTTTCTGCTCATATGTTACTTCTGGAACATACTTAAGAGGGGAACTCCCAGTGGGGTGTTAAAATGAAGTTACCATACAGAGCTTAGACTTGATGAACTAAAGGACAGTCATTAAAGTGTTTAATGACTGCTTTCCAGATGATGAATTACAGATTTTAATTGAATGATTTTGACATTAAATGGATACTAAAGGTTTGACATTTTAAATGTTTTACACATTGTTTAGCTTGCAGTGACCCAATATCTAAAATATCATATATTTTAAGGGTTTGTATTAGGACCAACTTTCCATACTCAGTCTCAGAATACCTTAATATCTGGTGTCCAGACAGGTTAATTGTAAATCTTAACAAAATTATTCCTTAAATTTTGATGATGCTCTCAGAATTCTTTCAAAGTCTGTGTGTATTTGTAGACAACCAGCCTTTAAAATGCACACTTACCTCTTTTTTAAAAGCAGTAAGAGCAGTTTGGTACAGTACTCCAGACAGTACTAGTGTCAGTATAGAGACGGACATCTTTTCCCCAATCACGTGCAAAGAAAGAAAGCTATTCCAAAATCCACAAACCTAATAACTGAAGCTCCATAAACTGTGCATAATCTTTTTCGGATTGAGATAATGGTTGCTACAACTTTTATGTTATTTGTGTTCTATAATTTTATAGTTCTAAATATCAAATCCCACACAGATGAAGTAATGCGTCCAGTTTGTTCTGTTCAAGCATACACTAATTTATCTTAATAACCATAATGGAGCAAGGAAAACTCTAAACTGGGCAGTGCTGTGGTCATTCAGTACTGGAGTAGGCGAAATAGATGCAAAATATACCATCAATTAACCATTTAAACCAATATTTGATGCTGTATTTAAAGTACACTAGAAGAGTGGAATGTTTGTGCAACGCTGGGATTCTGTGCTAAAGTGTCTGCATTTTATTCATTTTACTGCTTTTGTAACCCTACTGAAATAAATGTTATCTTGTTCCCTCATGCTAATTCAGGTAGATGTAGTCATGATTTCTATGTTTTATGTATCCGCATCGCCAGATATGTACATGGAAAATATCAGATATCAGCATCCGCCCACGATTTCCATAGCCCTAATACTTTGTCAATATCATGCAGCCCTGGGCTGGACTGGTACTATTTTGAGTTCACATTGCTGCATTTTTCGAAGACTGCATTAGGCTATGTTTCTGCCTGTTGCTAAGCAACACCTAACGATAGCTAACTATCTCAACTAGCTGAAATTAGCCAAACTGCTTGCTTGTTAATTATTGATAACATAAGGAAACATTGAATCCCAAGCCCTGCACTAAGACCCCAGCTGTGCTAGCAAGTTACTGTGTTGATATCACTGCTGTCAGAACAAAACCTCATATCTCCAAAATGGTAACTTTACAGGAGAAGCAAAAAACATACTTTACTTTTAATGTAAGTCAATGGAACCAGACTTTTTCCAAGTAATTTTGGGCCATTTCTTTTGGTCCATTCATCATGATCTGTGAAGGGCTGCAAATACTAATCTCTACTCCATTACAGACTCAGACTCAATATCTCCACAACACTCAGTCTTTTCCTTGGAAATCCAAGCTTATGCGCATACTTAGAATACCAAGATGGCAAGTGTCACTGTCAGTTCACTTCCCTGGTGTGTAAATAGAAAGCTTGCTCCATAGTTTTCCATGAAAACACATATAAAATGACAGAGCAGCTGGTCTAATACATGTCTCTTGGCAAACAGGGTCACAGTAATGCATTACGACATTACACAAGTTGTGTGAGGTAGACTGAGAAACAGTAATCGTCTGTTTTGTATCACCAGCTCTCTGAAGCTTGGCCTCCTCTTCATCACCGTGCTGTTCCTCAGCAAGCTCTTTGTAAATGTTTATCGTCTTGTATCTACAATTAGTGTGAGAGATTTGCCTTATAGCGTGCTTGTGAGACATCAGCTTATGGCAAAATGACTCATTGCCACAAACACAGAGAGAAAATATCTGCTTTTGAACCTTTCATGCTGTTGAGGAAAGTCTCCGTGCATTTCTGCGTGAGTCTGAGGAAAGAGGACCAGGCAGGGACTGATCGATCCCACACGGGCAACTGGGCATCTGTTTGCGCAAAGCAGCGCTGTAGAGATGTGGAGATCTTGTCTGAACTAGTGAATAGCGATTTCTGTGTCTACCAAGGAACTTGGACAAACACAGGGGATCTGTTTACTGTGGGGCTTTTTTTTTCACCTCATCAGCACTTCTTTCCATAGCAGTATGCAGACGAAGACGCCCTGTTGGTTGTATTGTGGATGTCGTCACTGGTGAAGCATGAACTAGCTGAAGACCTTCCAGAGGCTGTAAACTGTCTCAGAGCAGATCCGCTGATTCTGGATCAGTTATTCATTTCAGCACATATTAACTGAGATAGGTCTAAACTTTCAGAATGCTGTTGAATTAGGGACTTGGTTGAAACAGTTGCTGTTTTTTCAATTTTGATCAACTGCCATACACAACACATGAGCACAAACAGATAATGTTCCAAGTTACACGAGAGGATGAAATAACTTCCATCAGTGACTTTGGCAATGAATGGTCTTGATTTAGGGCCCCATCACTCCCAGCAAACCACAGGCCCGCCTGAACAGTGGACACCCCAGAGTCTGACAGATTTGTTTAATACTTTATATTCCAGGATTCCAGGATCCTATATTCCTCCCTCTAATAATCCTTGTCAGAGAGAGAGTGAGTAAAGTGGAGAGAAAGACAGAAAAAGAAAGAGTGAAAGAGAGAGCGTGAACAAATGAAAAGAGGCATGGTCCCTCTGCGAGGTCTCCCTTATCCATGCTATGCTTAAAAAGAAGCAGATGTGACTGAGGGGTGAGCAGTGAGCTGTGTGGAGTTGTGTTATATGTTGTTTTGCTTTGCTGGACACACAGATCGTTCTCTTCCCTCATTCCTCTCATACCTTCACTCCACTGGGGACAGGATGATATGTATGCGTGTGCATGTGTATGCTGGAGTTTATGCACTGACACAGAGGACTGGTTTTCAACAGGATTGGTAGTTCTTTTGGCTGAGTGTTCTCTAAGGCTGCACAACATACAGAACACTACATTGAGATTACATTTCTACATATTGTGGTTGTGATATGCCTTGCAACATATTAAAAAAACAAATAGGTAAACCCTTAATGGGACATGCTTAAAAAGTGCCCTGCATTAATTGTCCAAAATTATTTACACTTGTTGGATGACATGAATGCCATGATTCATCAGAGCACCCACAGAACCCTCACATGGGACATCTGAGACTGATTGAGATGCTCAAAGAACACTATAAATTATTACAAACACATAAAAAATATTTGTTAGAGGGCTCATTCGCATACTTTAGCCTAGGAGTGTGCAGAATATTTCATAATATTTCAAGAAATTTTGATGATACATGTTATGCCGTGACATTTGTTTTTTTTTTTTTGACATCTGAGATAAACAAACAGACAAAAATGAAAAAAAATGTAAAAATTATTTTTGTACAAACTGCACTGCACTGATTCTGAGTAAACAAGACTATGCCTATTATCAGGATTATGTTTTCTTTGTTATGAAACATGCAGTTGTTCAGTATTCTGAAAGTATGTTCATTGTAAAGTATAATGATAAATATTGTCATATTGCCCAGCCATATTGCAGCCTTCTACAATATACATATTGCAAAGGCAGTGTTGGAGTAGCATTTAACAAATTATCTCTGTAGATCTGCCATGCAAAGCATTGAGCTTACAACAGTCATTAGCCTAGGAGCCAAGCAGGATCGCACTCCTCAAGAATGAGGCCCAGGCAATGCTATCAACTCATCAAGCACATGTCTGTTTCAGTTTCTCAGTTTGTTTGTTGCTTTAAAAACAAAAGAGTTGATACTTTGTTATTGGAATCCAGGTTGTGTTTGCATTCCTTCTGATTCTTATCTTATCTCCTGGAATGGTTTCTTTTTTATCCTGCAAATGGCTAGGGCTTTTTGTCCCGTTATTAACTATAGTTGAGGGTGGTCTACTTTCACCAGCCTCCTCTGCACCTCAAAGTGCCAAAAAGGCGTTCAAGTGAAGATTGCAGGTCATCAGAACGGTTATCAGCAAAAAAGAGAAACGTAGTATGTAAGCCTGCACTTTGAAAACCTGTGTGTGTGGTGATATGTGCTAATGTCACATATCAGAGTGCTGGGGTGTTATCGGAGCTTGTGCAATGCAATGAGAGAGGACTGGGAGCAATTATGGGGAGCTGGCAGAGCTTCTGGCATTTTCAATCTTGTTCTGTCTCACTTTTTTGTTTTGGTCTCTCTCTCTCTCTCTCTCTCGTGCGCTCACTCACCCGCGCGCTTCATTGTTTGGACTGAGAGGCAGTGAGTCACTACCTTAGGAAAATAGCACCTCTCCATGAGGATAAACAGTTAGCAGGCTGGGCGGGAGCTCTTAGCAGCCTCTAGCTTTACTTCAAACTCTGTCTGAGAAGCAAGTTTTGAACCTGTGTGTGCATGCGTGTGTCACATATTTGTTTTTCTAACATACAGGCTTTTTTCTAAACTAATGTTGGTTGGTAGGGCTGCAAGTCGGACTCAGCTGCAATCATTTTTTTTTATTTTTTAATATTCTGTTGAACATTGTACATAAAGAAATGCTGAACAGATCCTACTCAGCCTGGCAACCCTGGACAATTTTCTGGCTCTGTTTGAACATCAGTGAGTGGTGCAGGAAAGTGGAGAAAACAGCAACTTTTTAACCACTGTCTTATAAATGAAAACAACTCTTGTCAGTGAGTGGAGGGAGTGATCAAGGTTTTTAAGCTGCACAAAACCACTTCATTCTGGAGCACACACTTAACATAGCCACATTGGCTTTATCTGAATAATTCTCCTACAGTTTTGGACAGTTACTTAGCCTGCCCGCTCTCATTTATTCTCAGTAGTAAGATGCGAGCTAGCTAACAAGTAAATGGTAGCAGAAGGAAACGTATTTGGACTACACCTGAAGTCAAAACTGATACTTTTGCCTCGAATTGCAAGCTGTGCCAAATCACAATCTCCAGTGAATTTGAACTGGATGCTACTGGTGAAAAGGTAGTATTAGCTTCATAAACAAATTTGTTTCCCTATGGAAGTGCATGGGTTCATAGAAGTGGTATACATGTTGGTTATTTTATCTTAAGAGTTTCTCATAGTTATGTTTCTTACTGACTGTGACTTAAGTAACATGCTACAAATGGTGTGTCTTGAGATGTGAGAAAACTCTCAATCTCTTATCACAGTAATGAGAAGTATCTTGATATTAAGACATGTGACATACTGACTTTTTGTCTTTCACTCATTTCATTCATTCTATTTTTGAGAATGGTCACAAGTGGCACTTTTGGCTTTTGGCTGAAAGAGAAAAATGGCTGAAAATTCTGACTGTAAAAAAGGTTATATGGCTAACCACAGGGGAGGAAAGGGAAATAACAAAAAGGGGAAAAACAGACTTAACCCAAAATCAACAAAGGACTGTAGCGTCTCTTTTGAGAGACGATCAAACTGGTGATCTTCTCATTAGTAGACATGTTTGTGAGATAAGTTTAGCATCTGTGTTGTACTGGACTCTTGCTTAGGGAATTGTGGGAGCAGCAGTGGTCTGAAGCAGGTGATAAAAAAGTTTAGTTTTTCAAAACCTCATTTCAATGATTTACCAATATTTAATGAAATGTGTAAACAAGATAATTACATGAAGAAAACTGCCAACCAGTAACAGTGGGGAACCCTGAATTAGGTAAAAAAAATCCCATGTGCCTTATCAATATTTATTTTAAATGTATTCTAGATGTAATCTAAATACATTACTTACATGGAATACATTACTGAATACATTTAGGACAGTCTATTCAGTACTCAGCCATCAGTACTTTTTCAAAGTATTTTGCCCAACCCTTTTTTGGAAATGTTTTATCACTCAAAAATAGCCAAACAAAATCAGTAGTTTTCGTGTCAGGTGAGCAACAGAAACTGCTTCTTCAGAAACAATGGAACAATGTGCCAACATCTTGCTTCGTCAGAGATACACTGACCGGCCACTTCATTAAGTACACCTCCTTGTTTCTACACTTATTGTCCATTTTATCAGCTCCACTTACCATATAGGTGCACTTTGTAGTTCTACAATTATAGATTGTAGTCCATCTGTTTCTCTGCATTCTTTGTTAGCCCCCTTTCACTGTGTTCTTAAATGTTCAGGAGCCCCACAGGACCATCACAGAGCAGGGTTTCGGTGGCAGATCAGAGACAATAGCTCATCTGTTGCTGCACCTTTTTGTTGGTCATCCTCTGGTCATTCATCAGCGGTCACAGGATACTGCCCACAGGACGTTCTTGGCTGGTTATTTTTGGTTGGTGAACTCTTCTCAGTGATCCAGAGGTGTTTAAAAGCTGCAGTCTAAGTCCTGTGTCTAATCCACTTACTCCTGTACAACATACATTAACACACCACCACCACATCAGCGTCACTACAGTGCTCAGAATGATCCACCACCCAGATAAAACTGCTCCGCAGTGGTCCTGAGGTGCTCCTGACCATTGAAGAACAGGGTAAAAGGAGGCATCTTGAATGTTAATCAAGTGTTATCCGTGCAATCAATCAATCAATCAATAATAAGTTGAATTCATTGCCTTGGATGACCTACCACTTACAGTTGATAATGAAGTTGGATGTTGTCTGACATACTGTAGCCTACACACTGCGGTCATTTTAGCAAGTTCATTTTACGTACTCTTTTTATTTATTGTCAGCTTTTTTTCAGCTCTGCGTGTCCTGATTTTTGGATTTTGCCAAGGATTTAAATTTCGGTGCATCACAAATGTGTGTGCTTTCCTTTTTTGTTGCAGAAAGAAAACACCTAAAATTATTTTTGATCAGTGCACATCTATGCACAAAATCTAGCTTCCGACCTGTTGTAGTGTCATTTATGCTCACAGACTTCCACACTGAACCGACAGTGTGCCCTTGGGAGCCATTTACATTTAGCATATGGAAAGTGGACATGCTTGTACCCGCAAATGTAAATCAGAGAATGTTAGAGAAGTGCAGAACTCTTGAGCCGCCTGTAGCAGAGAATGAGACGCAGGTCTAATATCTACCATATGAGCAGTCTCTACAAAGCAATCCGGCCACAGGAGAGATGCTAAAGCAGATTTCACTCAGTGCAGGGCAATGGGGGTATTCAGCAATAGATCAGCATTGAAGACATACGCTCCAAATTATCCAAGCATATAGTTCTTCTTTCGGACACCTTGCCAGTCTAAATGGACTCATCTGTTTTGTATTATTCAAGGTGTAAGTGCACATGTTAGTCATCAGATATGTTGTCTGCCACCTTGCATAGGCTGTGTCATAAGTTCCCTTTTTTCCACTACGTAGGAATGTGTTGTCTTATTAAGCCACTGAGCATGTGGTAATTGGAAACATATTGAGGATCTTGCCCACGTGTAGCCCACTGCTGAACCGTTGTGGGCCGAAGTTGGCAATTTGTTTTATTTTATGGTGTTGATCGTCTACATTTCTGTTTTTCTAGCCTGAGGAACAGAAATGGTAATGCACTGCGCAATACAGTTTTTAATTGTACCTAAGGATAAAGAGAGGTACAGTATAAGATTGCTTGCAGTATAAAAGGACAATTTAGTGGTGTTCTTGCTGCTGTAAATTATGTTATTGTAGCCATATATTCCAGATCATAGCAGGGCTGAATGACTGCACTTGACAGAATTCCAGATTGCAGTTATATAGCTACATGTTGCAGTTGCAGTGTGCTATACAATATATTAAAACACAATTATTAACAATAATATATTGTGCAGATTTAGACATAACCCTGTGTACATTCCTGAAAAGTTTTTATAAAGGGACCCCACAGACTGCCTGTTCCACACTGGTCATACATCAGCCATTGCTGGGGGTGCTGACTACGCACTTGGGGCTGGGTATGGATGGATTGGACAGGGGAATGAAGGGAAAGTTACACATGAAGACAGCCTTTCTTTAGAAGTCTGGACCTCGTCCTGCCCTAGGTCATGCCAACCGGCCCTGACCTTTGACCTTGACGTAAAGGGAGATTAATGAGAGTGAACGTGTAACTCGAGCTGTTATATCCGATCCCATTCTCTGCAGGGTGTGAACCTTTCTTGCACTCACACACTTGCAAACATGCGCGTACCCACAGAGGTTTGTTATCATACAAAGTCAGTATTATAGTATTATATATAAGCATTAGTATTTTATATATATAACTGCCTACTCAATATGTAAGTGTTTTATAAGCCTAATCCTAAACCTAACCAACCTCAGGAAACAACTTTTGCTCTTTTGGAATTTTGAAAATTCACCATTGACATATTAAATGGCTTTTGGCTAAATGGCTAAACTGTTGCTGAATCAAGAAAAAAGAAAAAAAAAAGGAAAAAACAATATTCACTGAAGTCTCTAAACTGTTAATAAAATTAATTAAAATAACTTTTTATTACTTCATTTATAATTTTGTAAATATTTTCAGTTTTCTTATGTAACTTATCACCTTTCCCATTTTTGCGAATCTAGTCAATTTTACTAGATTTAGTCAATTACATATTTCCAGTTTTTGTTTTATTTATTCTTTGTGTGGCATGTATTACATGCCTGGATGACACCTGATACATCATTGGCTAAATGTTTCTGCATTAAACATTGCTAGTTTATGACTGATATGAAAAAATAGCATGTTTGTGTTTTAAAACTTTTATATTTTACAGATTTTAATTGTTAATGCATGCAATGCCCTTGTCTTAAATGTATTCTAAAACAGATTTAACATTTTTATCCTACCAGTGACGACCAGAGCCTGGAACCTTTTTGCCTTACCATTTCATTGTTAATCTACCACCTTAGTATGGCCTTAATATTACTACACTGTACTTAACATCACTGAAATGTTTCTGTCTTCCATGAACCATTCTGTTTTCCAAAGTTACCTTTACTGGGCTTACATATTGTGCATTGTAATGCACTGGGACTTTTGTGCATCTTGCTTCCTTGAGTTTATCTCCATTTATGCTACCATCTTTTAAAGGTCTGTCTGTACCATAGATGGTTTCTTTCTATGATAAACCAAATGACAGAAACCATATTGCCCCTGTGTTTATAGAGTGTACTGAAAACTGGAATTAAAATGCATATTAATGTCATGCCACTTTCTTATAAGTAAACAACGCACTGACAATAAAAAAAATCAACATTGACAATTTGTATAATCATTGCATCCCTGTACCATTTTATTGGACTTGAAAAGGTAACCTTGGTCTTCTCTGGTTTATAAACAAAGTCAAGGGTATTTTTGTACTGAAAATGTGTATAAACACACACATGTGCTACATAGTAAAGGTCTCAAGCAAAGCATTAAGTCTAGGCTGCGTCTCGTCCGATCAGACCTAGAAGGGAGCGTCACATCTGAGGCAGGTTTCAGGCTGGCTTGCTATGCACCCATGCTTGAACCACTTACAGTCACAGACAGAGTGTAGCAGTCGTCTACTTCAGATAATATGAAATAGTGCGGAATGTTTGTTTCTTGTCTTGTTTGTCTTATATTACTTTGTTTAACAATACATTTATTCAATTTGAGTGATGTAGTAAATATCAGTAAACAGTACAAAGGATGTTTTTAGAGGAATCAGTTTGAATCCATGAGAGAGCAAGGGAGTGCACAAAGGCTCCACCCTGCTCACTCACTTCCACCAGGAAACGCTCCACCTTTTTGGAAGGTTGGAAGGAAAATGCAGTTTGCTCTCTGATTGTGCCTTCCACTTTTGCAGTAGACTCAGAGAGGGTATTATCGCAGGGCTGCTGTGAAGACAGAATGTTTTTAAACTCCACCAGAGCTGGGTTGTCTGCACATTTAATGCCTTTAGTGGGTAGTACAAGTGGCTTTTATTTGAGGGTTTGATTGCATGTTAAAATGCATGTATTATCCACACAAACACATTTATACTTATTTATACTATGTCTTATACCCCAGGATTATAACTACAAGAACTCTGTACAATGTACTATTTTTACTTGTCCATTTTGTCATAATTAGGGCAGGAATTGGACCGTGGACTGGGGGGGCATGAAGTCTGTGGGCAGCTAAATCTCAAACAGCTTTCACTGTTGCTCTATTAGTATTAGAGAAGGCACAAGTTCCTCTACAGTCTTAGACAAAAAAAAATTAATGGTTCATATTCCAATACAGTTTAGTCTCACGACACAAGCTGAGCAACTCAGTCTTTTTTACCGATATAATTTCGTTTTTTGTTACATGAGTGAAATTCAAGTCTGGCATGCTTTCTTGCACTTTCTAGCACTGTCACTACCTATAGAAGAACACATAGCTCAACCTTTTGCCCTCTTCCCCCTTGTGCACAGGCCCTTCAACAGCAAACACTGTGATTAATTGAATATACTTAAATATTCATTACCATAAAGTTGTCACCTCAGCCGTTCTATCAGCGACTCCCCATGGAAATCCTTTAAATCATAGTGTTGCCATCTTACTGGGGGTCCACAAAAGTGTTGCTCTTTGCTGTTCATTTTTGTTGGCTGAGATGAATGAAGCCTTGAAGTTATACAGCAGCCTATAGAACACACTGAGCATATTTCAGTGGTATGGTTGAGACTTGTGGTTGTACAGCTGCTTATGGAAATGTAATAGCCGAAGCATTTTTTGTGTGCACCTCTTAACAAGTGGAATGACAATAAATCCTGTCTTGATTTATTCTTTTATATCGAAAATAAAGTTGAGCCAAAAAAAGACCCTCAGCTTTATTGTGCCTGAAAAAAAAAAAAACACAGATATTAAACGGCAAAGAGGAAGAGTTTGGAGCTGTCCATGGTTGGGGGAAAGATGGGCAACATGGAATGTCCATTCTCCACAGTAAGCTTAAGGGAAATAAACTTATTTTTCTATCCGTTATGTGGTAGTTAGCTCTGCCATTTCAAGGCAGGTCACTCAATATGTGAGCAGAACACTGAACCATGCTAACATATGTAAGCTAAAAGATAAATTTTAAGTTTTTACCATACTTTCTTCTTCTAGTCTTTTTCATCTTCAAGTCTCTCTCTCTCTCTCTTTGTCTCTAATGTAATGTTAAGAGTCTAGCCCAAAGATTCTTAGTGGTCCTTAGTGGTCCTTCCTGGTCACTCTGTGTGCGCAATGTCTGTTTAGCTATGCTCCTGTTCCTACCACTATTGGAAGCCTTGGTCTCACCAAAAACAAAAAAAACAATCATATTGTGAACTACAAACTATATGGTTATCTTTTAGTCTGTCAGTAAGTCAGTAAGTTAAGTTTACATTTAAATTAATACATTTACATTTAAATTAAACATAATTAAATGACTAAACTTTGATACTTCGGCCTCTGTGTATCGCTGCTATTTTTCCACTTAAAATGTCTGATACTGATTTTCTTTTTTCCTCCCACTCCTAGCTGCAAGGTAAATCTCCCTACTGTTTGTATGCTCAGTGTATGTGCGCCGTGCAGTATTTGTGGCCTATTTTAATCCTTACCAGATGTTAAGGACTGTGTTCGTATCTGTCGGTTCCACGCCATGCAAATGGATAAGGCAGCTTCCTCAAATCAAAGCAGTCTCGGAAATGACCCCATCAGACAGTTCTGCCCTGACCAGACGTGAGTGACGCTTTGTGTCTTACGCTCCATGTCATCTCCATTGCCCAGAGACAATAGTAGAAACCTTGGGCATGCTGCACTGAAGACTTTCTCAGACAAAGTCAGCTGCTGTCTTGCACCATTTAAAGCAGTTCTTGTTTTTTGCCCAGGTGGTTGGGTTTGCTTTTGCATTTCTGCTGAAGAAGAAGCCAGAATAAAGTTTATTTTGGTGGAGGCTGCTGCTCTTGCCGCACAGTAGTTACACTCCACTCCACACTGCTGCAGTTGGAAGACAGCGCAGAATGGACAGATGATGACAGAGATAAGCCTTTGGGCCTGGGCCCAGGGCGTGGGCCAGTAAAGGGCAATAATTCTAGTTTTTACCTAGATTGGTAAGACCTCTGCCTTACACATATGTGCATATTCATATTCACAATTCCTTTTTTACCTGCGTGTTTAGTATAGCCTGTTTTGTACATTCCTTATTATAGATGTGCATTCAGGCCAATTTAGATATTTGAGTGTACAGAGAGAGAGAACAAATACCTGGTTATAAGACAAAACAGGTTTTTCATGTATATTAACATACCCAAATATGGTAAACTAGTGCTAGCAGGGTAAATGCTTCAGTGGCAAAATGAAAATATAACCACTCTTAGACATGTACTCTTTTGAAAACGTTTAAATATAGCCAAGGAAATCTTTTGGTCACTGTGGAAGCTGCTTCAGATGAGCTAATGACCTAACCTTAAGACTAGAACTAACTGATGCAGTGGTAAGTGGTAATGATTCTCCATCTTATCTAAGTTTTTCTTCAGAAGATGATGTGCCAACATGTTAAATCGAGAACGGAATATGTTTTTCATTGTTTTTCATGGTAGCTGACACCCCGTGTAGTTAGACTTGTGCCCTTGGTGTCATGCTCACATTAGGTGCATGTTTTGTTTTATGGTGCAGCACAACAAATATACAACTATTCGAATCCTGACACATTACAGAGTACCAGGTATTTGAGTACTCATGCATACTCATGCTCCTTATATGTGTAACAAGTGGGAATCTGTGGGAATTCATGCTGTTACTGAGTCTGTGTATGAGCTTCCATTAAAAAAATATTTGAGTGAATTTTGGTGTGTTAATGCCACTTATTCATTCTCAGCACTGCAGTAACACTGATGTGGTGGTGGTGTGTTAGATTGTGTTGCGCTGGTCTGAGTGGATCAGACACAGCAGTGCTGCTGGAGTTTTTAAACACTTCAGTGTCACTGCTGGACTAAGAATAGTCCACCAACCAAAAATATCCAGCCAAAAGTGTCCTGTGGGCAGCGTCCTGTGACCACTGATGAAGGACTAGAGGATGACCAACACAAACTGTGCTGCAGCAGATGTGTCTAAGAGATTGGACAGTGAGTGGGCACAGTGTTTAAAAAACTCCAGCAGCACTGCTGTGTCTGATCGACTAGTACCAGCACAGCACACACTAACACACTAAGTCAGGGTTACTGCAGTGCTGAGAATGATCCACCACCCAAATAGGACCTGCTCTGGAAGGGTCCATGGGGACCCTGGTATTAGAATACCATCCCACCCCTCAAAGAGCTCCCCTGCAGGTTTATTTTAGACGTGTACGAAACACTGAATAAGCGGCATTAACACACCCAAATTCACTCAAATCATTTTTATCTTATATAATTATCTTACAATTTTGTGTGTGCAGCATTGAACCACGGAAGTGCTGGAAAACAAGCAGCTGAAATTGCATTTCATACACAAAGTATACCCTTGTTTATAAATAAAAATATAATATTATTTTTTTATTTGTTCAAATGAGACAAAATGACAATTAGAAATGTTAAAAATGGGACAAAATGTGCGTGAGTGGCTGTCAATTTACTTGGAGGGCACTGCCCAAGTATAGCCCATGTATGCGGAAACAGTGTTATTTCTTAAGGTACCATACACTGTAAAACGAGCAGTATTTAAGTCTGCAAATGAACCCACTAAGAGTTCACTGAGCACTGTTGGTTTTGCTGATGCTGCTGTGATCCCCCTCTGGGAAATTCCTCCCTATACTGTCGGATAGGCCTTTTTTGTCAGATTGAAAGTGAATTGGCAGCTCCAGCATGGGTTGTTGTTCTGAGGGACAGTGAGGGCCTGTGATAGCATCACTCCCTCTCCCTTTCCTACTAAATCTGCTCCTTCGAGACTACTGCTGACAGACCCTGCTGAGGCTAGCCAAACCAACATGTGGTGCTTTCAACTAGAACCTAGCTGAAAGGGTTTTATATGTTTTACAAAGTATAAAATGTAGCACAGATGCCAAGAGAGGAGTGTTTGTGTTCACATAAAATTTTAATCAGAATATTTGAGCATGTTTGTGTATTTAGTTGCAAAAATGAGGTCTTCTAAGGACTTGTTTGAAGTTGGTGTTTTGTTGTGCTGTCTTTATTTTGGAGTGTACTGAAGCTCCTGAAATGATCAAAAGCTAATTGGCTAATTTGCCTTAAGATCAGATTTCCTGCCTCAGCTTTGATGTGTTTGTGAAAAGATGCATTCTGAAAACTGACAATAAATCAGCATCAAAAGACTCCAGTTAGGCCCTGACTGAATGGGAGAAAAATGCTAAAAGAGAATTGCAAAGCTGTGATTTTTGTGCGTATTATATTACTTTATTCTTTATTCCATGCTACCGTCTGTCTCATGGCTAATCACTCATTTCCCCTGCAGATGTCATGTGGCGAATAAAACATGCCCGAAGAACCAGAGTTGGAGCAATAGCTTATGCAGATGTGTGCCTGTGCACGACACACTCTTCCCTCAGCACCACTCGGGTAAGAGCTGCTATACATGTTTATGACCCACAAGAGTGTATGCGTGTGGGTGCATTACATTCAACACACTTCACATACACAATTATATATGTCTTCCAAAAATATGTCTGTACAATGTGGCTGAATCAATGTACTCTAGTATCTTTAGTATTGTTGTTGCCCCAAAGCACTAACATGTCAGTTAATGCTCAGGGGACATAACTGTGTGTAGTCTGTGTCAACAAACCAGATCTAAAATAACACTGATCTTAAAAGGCTGAATTCCTACCCATCCAGACTGATGCTTTAGGAATCATAATATTTAGCAAACCCTCGAACCCAGCAGGAAACCCACACGAGTCTTGCTATTGTGATGGCAAGATGCTTAAACTGCTGCCCTTAGCCTTGTGCTTACTGGTCATGAATGATTCACGCCACACAAAAACATCACTCAAAGACTTTTGTTAGTATCGATACACTCTCTGTCCTCTCTATATGCATCTGTCTCTTTCTCTTGGTTTCCACATGTCTTTTTCTATTTCTTTCTAGCCAGAGTCATGTTTACAGTTAAGGGCTGTTTAACAGGCATATGCAGCTTACTAAACAGATGTAGTTGTCTGCTTCATTTTAACCAGTTTTGATAGGACTTTTCTTACACAGATGTAAATGCCTGAGGTGTATGCACTCACGATCAGAATGTCAGAGTCAGAGGACCTTAGAGTCAATGAGTTCCACTTGACACACATACAAAGTGAAGTTGATACTGACCAGAGCTAACTTGAAATTCACATGCATAGTTTAAAAAACAATCAACATAAAGTCAGTAGCTGACAGCTTTTAAGCTTTTTCATCATGGGACTAATTGCATGGGCTAACTTACACATTTGTAGGCTGCAGCTTAAGGATACACTCAACACTCAACAGGAGCAACATAAAGTTTTAAAAATAGTCAGTTGCAGCCTACTTTACCACTGTTATCCTAGTGTTTTTTGTTGAGAAATACCAATGTATCCACATGAGCAGGGGTCGGTCTTCGCTTCCAACATGCGTGGGTGTTGGGGTTAACTCTGGGACAATGACTCTGAGAGTCAAAAAAACATGAATTTTCATTGTATTACCATGCGGTCTGTAGCTACTCAAAAACTGTGCAAACTACATTTAGGATGGTTTAATGTCTGCTATATCCATTTACCAATGTCTCTGGCTCAATTAGTTAAAATTAAGGGATAACCAAAGAGTCAACTCCATCAACTCAAGCAGCAGAAATAGTAGTCAGTAATAGTCAGAGTCAGAGTTGCGCCCCTGCGCCCTCATGCGTATTAAATTTAAAATTTAATTTAAAAATGGTCTTACCATTGAGTGAAAAACCTGCCTTTTCGAATATCAACTGTTCATCAGAAATTAAATGAACTTTTTAATCAAAAGGATTGGTTGAACATTTATGCATTTGTCAGTTAACAGTTAAGTGGTTAATAAGTTAATCATTAACATCCCTAACTGGGATGCAGCTATACCATTTTTTTAGACCGGGTACAAATATGAGTACATATTTTTTACCAAGTCTGATACCATACTGAGCAACCTATGTAGAATTAAATAGTTGTTAGTGTAAATGAGTGCAATGTACCTTAGAAGTTAAATCATTAAAATCTAGCTGATTTTAAATTAAGTTCATTAGCTAGCTATGCTATATTAATGAATGCTATCTTGTAGCACTGCAGAGGAGAAGAGTGAGTTTTGTTCCTCATCAGAAAAACACTTCCATACAGCTGTAGTTTTGATCATCATCAGTGTCTTTCAACTATAGACTCTGTAGCACAGTGACAGCAGGAATCACATCCGAGGCAAACACATCCGAGGAGCTCAACTGTGGAGTTTATGTCTTCTTAGAGTCTTTTGTTTGGCCGGTTGAGCTGTAGTTGAATGTCATCTAAAGCCAGACATGCACTGTATGTTTTTAAAAATACACTGAATACACAAATGTGACTGGAAGATTATTTACACAATAGTAGAAGATAGTAAATCAATAAAAAACATTGTTTTTCCATAGCTATTAACATTTGAGGACTTTATTTTGACCAACAAATAAGTCGGAGTCCTTCCACAGATATTAATTTTTAATGTGCTCAGTATAATTATTGAATTTTATTATGACCAATTCTGACATGCTAACTTCAGATCGATTCATCATATTCAGATTGCTGCCCTTATTGTTTGATTAGAAGAAAGAGAAACACGAACACATTAGCACTTCACTTCAGGACACATTTCAGGACACTGTTCACCCTTGAGTGAAAGATCACTGTTATGAACAATGCATTCCATCACAAGCATCATGGGAGTACAGGTGAAATTAACGTCCGTCAAAGCCCAGTCACCCCAGGAGTAAGATCTTTGCCTTAAACTATTTTTGAACTCAAAAATATTCACAAGCATCTTATTCCTGGCTCACGTCTTCGCCAGAGAGGCCTGACACTGCACAAGCTGAAATATACTCTATAACAGACATGCTGTCCATCCTATAGCTAAAGGTTCTGTGACTGGCTATCACCCTACCAGTGAGGTCAGTTTACTTCAAGTGCTGATGGCTAGCAGTAGCAGTCATCCATCATTTCACTCAAGCATTGGAGTTTCCATGTAAGTGTGATCATAAATAGTGGTTGTGGATACTCCCTTAGCACTTCAGCAAGGGGGGTAACTCTGCCTCCCTGGGTACTGTGGATGATCTGATAAAGAGAACAGAGATGCACACATCTCAGCAAGAGAGAACAGAAACAGTGCACTGGGGGCCTTGCTGGGTCATATTCATCAATCACTCCTCTATCTATCTGTCTCTTTTGTTCCTGGTTTTTACCATTTGACTCCTGTGCTTACAGAAGGACGTATTTGGAATGCTTTGAGAAAATGTATATGTTAGTTGTGTAACCACTTGAGTATAAAATGTAAATGCAGTTGTTTCTGCAGACCCATCTCTTTCTGGATTGCACTTGTGGCTGGTGTATTTTTCTCTTATAAAGCAAGTTGTCCTGCTGACTTTGCAGAAGTGTCATATCATAAAACATAAAATAGTGTGGGATTAAACTTGGTAGATATCAAAGTCAGCATCATGAGTTTTGATGTTGAAACCCAGTGTTTATGCGAACTGTGGTAAAGCCCCAAACATTGCAGCAACGCTGTTACTGGGTCTGCCAGGCCACATTTCATTGAGAGGCGTTTAAATAACAGCATGTATTCAAAAGTGTTCTGAATATGTTCACTTAGGTTCACTTATAATGCTCCGTCACTCAGACTTGGAGCTTGTTCCGAGGTGACTGTGGTGCTGTTTGGGATGTTTGCAATTGAACCTTTAATTGCGTGAAACTGTCCTGGTATTGCATTACCCAAACTACTATTATAGTTTTTGCATGACTCTCTGTTTGAATGTGGTGTAGCTCCTAAAACTGTCTCCATGTTGTGATTACAGATGTATCAGTATGTCACTAGGTTGGTTACACTGACTGTGAGACATTTGCTCTTTTGCAAACGAGGGCCAGGGCACATTTTTAAAGTAGTTCCTCTGTCAAAGAAGACATGGATTTGTACCAAAAAAAGCCCAGCAGAGCCTGTTATTTGCAACAGTTCTGGTGCTTCTGGAGGAATGTCAAATAATTTAAAACCATGCTGCAAAACTAGTTGGTGCCCATGGATACTATGCAAGCTTGACATCAAGGTGAAAAACAAACTCATGTTACATTACAGTGTATTCAGTATCCTCATCTGTAGAAACACAGCAGTAAAATTCCCAATAAAAGCTGATAGTTTAGTCTGGCCTTTACACGTTCAGTCCATTGCGTGAGGGATGAACTTTTCTTTTTTTTAACCAGTATAATCTGATTTTAGCTGCTGGAAATGAAATAATAAGCTTTGACATAAGTTCAGCCCCACTGTGTCCAATCTGTTTTGTGTATTTGGAAAAAAAAATGAAGATTGTGTGGAGTTGTGCTATCTTGTTTGGCCTGATGCCAAACTTGACAGACAAACATCTGTTTGGAGAATGAGGGGGGAATGCATCTTGCAGAAGAGCAAGAATGCATGATTGCTAAACAGTTTATCATGTCTGACAAAAATGTGTCCTGGACAGTTTTTTACTTACGTAAATTAATTGGAGAACAAGCCAAGGGCTTCATAAGATTACCCAATACCTTCAGAAAGAAAACCTAAAAATAGATTTGTTCTTCAGAAAAAAATGTAATTCATTTCCTCTTATTTTGCAATCCTACTGTCAGCCATGCTGACTCAGCTTCTCTCTCTTTTTCCCCCATCCCAAGATTCGTTTAATCAGGACTTCTGTGGTCCTAATAAAGAGCTGGACGAGGACACGTGTCAGTGTGTGTGCCGGAAGGACGTGAGGACGGCCGGCTGTGGACCACGACGCTACTTGGACAAGAACACCTGCCAGTGCGCGTGTAAAACACAGCCTTCATCCTGTGGCCCCCATCAAACCTTCAACAAGGACACCTGCCAGTGCATCTGTGCCAAGGTGTGTCCCAGCACTCACCCACTCAACCGCACCAAGTGTGCGTGTGAGTGCACAGAGTCAGCCAACAAGTGCTTCCTCAGAGGAAGGAGGTTCCAACCAGCCACATGCAGGTAAGTTTTTACATCATCACAATATCTTGAGGAAACTTGGTCTCATAAACACTTTGTGTCATGCAGTGCTTTTTTTTGTCCTGCTCTAAAATCTTTTCCAAGGCAGCAGCTGAGTTGTATTGTGAATTGGGATCCTGGAGCAGGACAAACACTGAACTATGTAGTGTGCATAGTTATGCACCTGTTTATACTCACTGTACATTTGGAATTGATTTGCATATTTTTTAACAATGAATAGTTAATCTGTTGCATCTTTTTTTCTTTAAAGCTTCTGTGGCTGAATGCCGAAAGCCCTAGCGATGTCAAAAGTATCTGTATTTCTGTGCCAAGTTGATATATATATATATACGTACAACAGCCAACATTACACAATATAGACAACAGCCAACATTACTATGTGGGCAATTATTGTAAAATGTTTGGTCCTTAAACTTACCAGTTTACCAGTTAAATGGCTAGTCACTGTACATTTTAATAACATAGTTTCTAAATAAATTTAGCTGCTATGGGTATCAACTACTAATATTTTGTTTTAGAAAGCACTATACTGTGACACTTTCGCAATTCTAATATCATATGTGTCTTGTGGTAGCATGTATCATTTATGAAATCTAAGTTGTGTCTGAGTTGAGTCTCTGGTTACGAGTCCAAGTTGAGTCTTGATTCTTAAGTAGAGACATTAGGTTTGACATGGCTTCAAATGTTGAGCCTTTCGTTACAGAAAAACCTTAGGTCTCCTTTAGAAACTGCAGCATATGCAGGGAGTACAATGCTTAAAATAAAGGGGCAAAACAATTTAAAAAATTGGTTAGACTATAGTGTTTTTAAATGTGCTAGTTAACTATAGTAATAGCAAATCTAGCTGAAGTTTTAGTAAGTTTAAAGGAACAAAATACACAACCTGAGCTGGCAACTTTAGCTAAATTAGCTGTGGCTAGTTTTGCCTCTTTTAAACACCACATTTACTGCATGTAGTGCTTTGTTCTGTTTGTTAAACTGGAGGTTTTTCTATAATGAAAAGCTTGTTCTGTGAAGCCATATCAAACCTGGCGCCGCTGTGAGCTGCGAGGAGAATGGAATGACAGAAATTACTGCTGTTTACCTTTCCTGATTTCTGCCTCTAGGCTGTGGTCACAACGACTCAGGGGAGCTGTTCTCATAACTAGCTCCAGGGCCAGAGCGAGTTTAACTTTCTTGCCGCTCTGGGGTAATGTTCACGTTTTTAACACTTTCTCCTAAAGGATGACTTACGCTGAAAGTACAGTGAACTACAAGTACCTTTTTTCTCTCTAGCCAAATTTAATGAGTCTCGAGTCCCAGTCAAGTCATGAGCCAACTAACCACAAGTCAACATCTGACTTGAGTCTGAGGCGCTTACTCGAATCCAAATATCTGGCATGACTGCACATGTATCTTGCTGTGTGGTTTTCTGGTTGAAAATGAAATAACGAATCTTGTCTGGACTTTCTTTAAAAGCATGCAAAACTGTGTTATTGCAATGGTACAAAGCATAAGCTGCTTTACGTTCAGGATAATGCCTAAATTACGCTGATTGTATTAATGTTACATTTTAAGCAAGTCAGGAGGCACATATCACCAGACAGTTGAGGTACACAAAGGCATTTAAATAATACTGGACTGCTGTAGAACATTATGCAGGCAGATATCTGAATCTGACCACGTCTCGAAAGTAACCTGACGCCATGATGATGACTTGAGCCGAACTGTCAGTTTATGTTGAACAGAGTGAAGAATGATTGCTTCAATGAAATTCACATTGGCCACAAACACCTATGTGTGCGTGTTCATTTATTTAATGTTTCATGTGTCAGTCATTTGATTCTAGTTTAAACATGATTCTGTTGATCCTGTCTCACTTAATTATTATGATTAATAATAATTGTGAGAGGTTAAATAGTTGATACCCCCCTTTGTCTTTAAATCAGTGACTTTCAAGTTTAGTTTAATTTACACGAAAAGCAAGCATCACATTTTTCTAATGATGTTTTAAAATCAGCCAATCTAAAAGAAAGATGCACTTGGTTCAGATGCACGTGGCAGTAACTAAAACAAGTGTAGTTCTCTGTAACTGAAAAAGGAGAATGTTTCATAACTACAGCTGAGCACATTCTCTCGGCTGTCAGATCAAGACTTCAGCTTTTTCTTCCTCTTGACCAGCAGAACTCAGTGGCATGTTGTCTTTGGCTGATTTTTTAATCTAAACAGTCAAGGCCCATTACCTTATTATAGTTGATTTATGCTTAACCTAATGTAGCTGGTAGCATGTATCTGCCAGTGAGCTAATATTAATGTTTGGTTTTTAATATCATTCTATATCTTAACAGTACAAAATGGTCAGTTGGTTAGGTCACTAAGTTTGCTTTCTGTGTTGAAACAAATATTTTGTCAGTGATGCAACTGATTTCCATTAAATTGATAGTTTGCCCAAAATCAAAGTAATGAAAGTATGAACAAAATTCAGGCTTCAAGATGGTTTCTGCAACTAATTTTAGATATGTAACATATTTTTGTTAATTTTATACATAACTGTCTCAGAAACTAGTCTATTGGAGATGACTGATGCAGTTTAAGGCAAGTGTGCGATGATTTCGGCTTGAAGTGTTTATGATTCTAATTGTTGGAGTATAAGCTTCTCTTGTAGCTACAGGTAAAACTAAAGAAGCAAACTTCAAATACCAACATGTCTTGGCTGATTACCTGCATTTGGGGCAACCTTTGACACTGTGCAGATTTGAATTTTGAGTGAAACATTACTTTAATTTGAACAATCAGTGTTACACGCGCAACGTTCATACAGCATCTGTGTTTAAAACTCATCTCTTTTTTTTACTAGTTGCTACAGACTGCCATGTCAAGTGGACCCCAAGAGGCGGCGATGTGAGGAGGGTTTTTTCTTCAGCGATGAAATCTGTCACTGCATCCCCAATTACTGGAGGAGACTTAATTAAGCGATGTGAACGGAGCAGCTAACAGAGCTAACAGGACACAGAGACGCTAACATTATGAAGCGGCCCTCAGGGTGCCTGCTGCTAAATGGACTTTCTTTTGCTGGTCCCATAGGCTGGCGCGGAATAGCGATGCGTTAATGGGGACTCGCTGAAAAAGACATTTGATTGTAACCCCAAATATGAGATGAGGGGATGCGAGCTTACTTTGAACTTGATCACCATGAGAGATTTTAAAGGCTGGAGCCATTTTATTTTCTACGTCTTTTAATTGATTTGTTTACTCATTATTTGTCAGATATTGATTATATAATTTATTGCCACTAAATGTTTTGAAACTTATTTGTTCATAGCGATTTCAAATCTTTGCAAAGGAAATACACTGTGATCAATATTTTTATATCATGTGAAGTCCCGTAAAATAAAATATAAAGTTGTATTATATATTGTTAACTTATTTATGAGCTAGTCTATCATACTGAAATAGTACAGATAATGCAATATGATTCAAATGTATTCAATTATGACCTAGCACTAGAACTTCTGTATACTGTATGCATCTATCAGAAAGTATTTGCCATCTGCGAAATATATTGACAGTACCATTCACCACATAGATACACAAATTATGTCCAGCCTTTTTCTAAACATGCAAGTTGATCATTTGTGACAGACTTCCGTGAAGACTGTGGGAGTGTGGAGGATCTCATTATGCAGGATCTCATTATGGTGTGTATAAAGGAGACACAGTGTGTTAGCATCATGGAGCATCAATGGCCAAACTGTTCTCTGTTTCACAGATAAACATTTTATATCTTGTACCTGCAGTAAACCACATCAGGCAAACGCACCCGGGCATCCTTCACACCACTGTCTTATGCAAAGCAAAGGCACACCTTCATCCAAAGAGGCCTGCACACAGGGAGAGGAAAATGGACCTTTATAAGTGACTGATTTGCTTGTTTGCCGATGTTGGTTGTATCTTGTGTAGTTAGTGTGAGTAGGCCAGTGTAGCCTTGAGAGAGAGAGAGAGAGAGAGGGAGAGAGAGAGAGAGAGAGAGAGCAGATTGAGAGAACTGTGTGTTTGCTCTCTTTCTTCCAGTCATTCCTACATTGTTGTCTGCCTAGCACTGTAAATATAATAAATCATTTCTGCTTTCACCCCAAACCAGGCATAGGCATCTGCCACATGTATGTTTGTGTGTATGTGGTTTCTGTGTTCCTCTTTCTACATAATGTGCCCTGTAGTTAAATACAGTACCCCCCACACATACACACACACATGCAGGCACATATCACCAGTACTGTTCCTTGCCTATAGGGAAGTTCAAATGTAAAGTTACACCACCCTCCCTTTTTTATGTATATACCATTACATTACAACCCCCCCATCCCCTACCCATCTCTCTCTCTTTCTCAGTATCTTTCTCATATTTTCTCATGTTTCTCATTTCACTGACAGTCAAAACACATTGTAGAGTATTAGATTAAAGCTTCAAAACTATGAAATACTATGTTCATATAGTATGTTTCATACATTATATAGTGTATATATATAAAATGTATAAAATACAGTATATAGTTCATTCCAGTACACCAAAGATACCTGGATGATGTACCGCTCAGGACAAATATTCCAGTATGCAGTGAGAGCTGTAACATGCTACAGGGTGCCCGCAAGTAAGTCCTCAATGAATAGGGGTGAAAGGCGCTAAACAGCTAAAATGAAAAGGTAACCCCTTGTGCAGGACTATAATTTTGGAAAGCAGAATTTCACTAAAAGATCAAAGAAAACTTTCAACAACAAACAGGTTTTGGGCATTAGGACACTTCTGTTAGTGGTACTGAGTGCTGATTGGTTGTTAAGCTGATCAGCTCATGGGTTCACTGACATAATAAACATATACGAGGCACCGTTATCTAATAACTGGAGTTCAAAAGCCCTCAAAAAGGGCAGCAGTGCTGAAACATTTTATGCTGTTCTGTGTTCACAAAATGCATTTTTCTATATAAAAAACGATTAAGCATTCACAAACTATGATTTTGCACAAAAGCTCAATAGTAGCCCATTCATTTTGGACTCAATCAGGAGTGCCCTCTAGTGTCTGACAAACCGGGTAGACATTATTGAGACATTCGTCATTGCACATTCTCTGATACTGCATCATAAAATACAATACAGTTCATTTTAAGAGAGTGTAACCACTAACTTAACTGCCTGGTTAGCTCTGAACAATTTATTTGTCCGGGTTTCAGCGTGGTATGGATAAATGGATAAATTAAATGAAAGGAAATAAATTGTTTTACTACTGTAGTCAGTGTAGTGCTGATGCCCCTTCTGTTTTCTCTGCTGGTCTTGTGGTGGGTTTGCTAACCTCATCTATTTAATAAAGTTAACGTATTGCATAGATAAATGGGGCTATGCAGGAAAATGGGGCAGATCTTGAGATAGATTTGATGGCTTAGTCCATGATGTTGGCAGTCTAAGTACAGCACATGGCTTTTGTGTCATACTGGATACTATATTGTATACTACTGATGAAAAGTAGCATGCAGTATACAGTACATAGTATGATATTTTAAACACAGCCAGAGACTATGGTTCCAATTCTACATTTCCCAACTCTGAATTTTACTGAATTTCCAAACAAAAACTACTTGTTTCAATATATTTGCTTGTTGTTTGATTGCTTTTGGACATATATGTAACACATTTTTATATTTGTCTATTTTAAGTATAAACCTTAAAAAATATCTTTAAGAAAAATGAAAAAACATATAATTAGGTTTAATTTATTTATTATATTAACTTGCATTAAAATTAGGAACTTTTTTCCTTCCCCAGGTACATTTTGGAGATAAGAGTTTGGTTGTAACAGTGGCAATATATACAACCACACTTCCTGTTTAGGAGGCAGAACTGAACGGAAAAGCTCTGTGGTACTGACTCATCCTCGGTTCCTTTTGGCATTCTAATGAGAACCCCTGTAGCCTGGAATCAAACTGAGCAAACCATCAGCTACATCCAGAGCACTGTTTTGATAAAAGCACTGTGGAATAACTAGAAACAGCTCTCTACTCTAGTACTCTATTCAGGCCAGCCAAATGGGAGGGAGGGTGTGGTGGACCAAGTACAGCCTGATTTCCCTTTTCTGTCCCGTTTGGCCTGGCTGCTCTGACAGCTGAAGAAAAGGATAAAGTTTACATTTCACTCTATTGAAGTCATAACGGACCTGGGTTTCATGTTTGGTGTTTGTATGATCCGCTAAACAAGAAACGAAAACAGTCCTGAGGACGGCACAGACAGCCAACTAAATAAATGAGTGTCTTGTTTCTTGTTGAGTGAAAATGCTCGAGTTACACACATCCAAGCAAGAATGTTTACACAAAATAAACACATGCAGCAGCCAAAGTACAGTAAAACAAAACTTCTCCATGGGGAATCACAAAGTAATGTACACGGCTGACTATATCTAAAAACAATAACTGGTCATCCAGAAATATCATATCAGTAGTGCTGAAAATATCTGAGAGTATATATATATGCATGTGTGTGTGGTCTTGGAGGTTTTAGCCAGCAGCCGTCAAATAAACCCACCAGTCCATAAAAACCATAATAGCTGTAAGTTTGACTGACCTGAACAGGCTCCCGTATCAAACACCTGGCTTTACTTACTTGTTACTTTTCCAGATTGTGCTCTGAAACTGAGATCAGGTGTACATTCCTAATTTCTGTACAAATACCTTTCACAAAGCCAGTTAATTGAGTAGTTAAACCAAAACATGGCTCAGAGTAAATAAAAGCCAGCACAGTCTGCATGCCTGTAGTTTGCATGCCACACAAGTTTCCATTCATTCCTAAGTGCCTAAGCATTTCTTGCTGAACTGGCCTTTTGAGGGTAAACTATTCTGTTTTTTTTGTTTGTTTGTTTTGTTGTTTTTTTTTTTTCAGAAGGCTTGAGTTACTCAGGAATGTGAATGGATCTGGAAGGCCTGTGTTGTCTGTGGCTCCATGGCGGAATGCACAGTGAGTTTATTTTCTCAGCTGATTGTAGGGTCTGGCTTTTTCCTAACTATAGTGTCACAGAGGAACTAGCGGCCATCTGAGTCCCCTGAACTGCCTCCCTCACCCCACCGACTGCACCTGAGCACCACCAGCCTCCTTTCACCCTTGTGCAGCTCTGGGCCTCAGCTGGGATAGTCAACAGTGGCATCACTCCATCTGTGGCACCGTCCCAACTGGGACAGTCCACATTTGTGCAGGCCGTCAGTGTGCCTTTATTATGCCTTTTGATGAAATCTGCACTGATGCATACATGCAGTACAGGCTGGCAGAGCGTTCTGGGTAGCATAGAAAAAAAAGTACGATCTTCTACTATTTAAAATGCATTACTTTATTTAGAATGCAGTGAGCTTTTCTTGCACCCACTGTTGATAAGCAAATTAGCCAAAAAAGCTATAAGGTAATATAATATTGTACAATATAATACAACATAATATAAATCTATAATATAATTTTGTCAAGAATGGTAACCCAGCACACTGCTCAAATCTGTTACAAATAGAGCCCTAAGCCAACAGACCTTCTTCAAGTGAGCACTTTGGTGATGTCAGCAATGTGTGGACCCATAGGGAAAGAGTCCTCAACAGACTAGTTTTAAAAGAGTGCATTTACAACAAACTTGCGTATGGGTTGAGCATGGGATACCGTGTGAGCAAGCACCAATAAGAGATGGTAATAAGCTAATAAGCTAATTAAATTCAAAATCAACATTTATAGGGCACTTTCTATTGAGAAGGGGCTGTCCCCAACCCTAACCCCAAAATTTCAACTTGTGAAAATAGATCTTACATTTTTTTAAAGACATATTTTTTATTTTCTGCGGAGCTTGGCAGATTCTAATTGGCCATAATATGGTGACAGCGCTCACAGAAGACAAATCAAATTTCACGATCTGAAAAAATGACGCGTAATAAATATTCTGTCCCCATTTGGGTAGATCTGCGACACCATGGCTGTGCCCCTGAGTAGTCTACCATGTTATTATAAGGGCGCTCTTTCTATGTTAAATCTGAAACGTCGTCATAGCTAGTTACAGCCATGATTATGGTCCATGTTAACATGATTGCATTATGCATTCCCTGCAGATGTTTCAAGTCCATTTGTTGCAAATCTCATCTTCTACCACATCCTGAAGGTGTTCTATTGGTTTCATATCTTCATACTGGGAAGGCCCCTGAACTCATTGTCATGTTCATGAAACCAGTATGAAATTATTGATTGGAATTAAGAGGCCAAACGTGTGCAAAGAAAAAAATCCCCACATCATTACACCACCTTCACCAGCCTGGACTGCTGACACAAGGCGGGTTGGGTCCACGGATTCATGCTGTTGGTGCCAAATTCTGAACTTACTATCTGCGTGCCTCAGCGGAAAATGAGATTCATCAGACCAGGGTATGTTTTTCCAGTCTTCAACTGTCCAGATTTAGTGAGCCTGTGCCCAGTGCAGCCTCAGCTTATGTGTTCTTGTCTGACAGAAGTGGAACCCAACATGTTCTTCTGTTATTGTAGTCCATCCTCCTCAAGGTTTGATGTGTTGTGCATTCTGAGATGCTTTTCTGCTCACCACAATTGTACAAAAGTATCTGATTTATGGAGTTTCTGTCAGATCAAACCAGTCTGGCCATTCTCTATTGACTTCTCTCATCAATATGTTGGTTCTGTCTGCAGAACTGCCAATCACTGGATATTTATTTCAGTATTGCACTCTGGAGTCTGTTTTGAGTGAGAATTCCAGGAGATCAGCAGTTATAGAAACACTCAAACCAGGTCATCTGGCACCAACAATTATACCATGGTTTAAATCACTGAGGTCACATTTTTTCTCCATTCTGTTAGTTGACGTGGTTCGAGCTGCTGGCCCTTATCTGCAAGATTTTGTGCACTACACCACTGTCATATGATTGGCTGATGAGATAATATCATGACTGAGTAGGTGTACAGGTGTTCCTCATAAAGTGCTTGGTGAGTGTATATATAAATACACACAGATACACGCCTAAACACACACATATGCACTGTGTTGTAATCTTAATAGTGTAAGTATTTTGCCAGGTTGGCATGCAAGATATTAACGCACTGCAGTGTTTTGTATTAAAGTTGCCATGCCAAAGTACATGATATCAAGCTCTACACATTTACATCTCCACAATTGAATTATGCAGGAATTTTTAAAAATCTGTGAAATTCACCTTTAAACTTGTAACGCTGTGAGCAGTTACTTCCTCTCCAATGAACTGCAGTGAACAGTGTGCATCAATACTAAAAAGTATGCATGTTGAATTATTGTGAATATACTAAATTTTGGCACAATATACTCAAAACCGACTTAAAAGTTAGTATTTAATACACAGTTTGCAGTTTGTACACAGCATATGTGCATGTGACACAGACACAGAGTGTGAACCTCCTCCTACGTTTCTATGCCTGTTTTATATTTGAAACCTGCATCTGCTACATGCATGTTTCTCCCCATCGATTCAGACAGGGCATGACAAGCCCCCCTGCCCCTCATTGTCTGAAAAACAAATGTGCAAATAGATTGTGAATTGATGGACTGGCCTGGGAAACGGCCTCTGTGTCTTCCCCTGCTTTCACAGGCCATAAATCACGGCTGGAGGTGGACGGGGAAGTGTTGTAGGGGTCACCGTTATGGGCCTCAACTTTGCTTTATGGGGCTGGGCATGCTGGGAAGTGTAGCCACACTGCTGTCACTCACAGTTCTATGACAAGTCCCTAAATGGCCTGATTAGAGTTCCTCAGTGTTAACCACTGGCTCTGTGCAAACACAGTGTTAAAATGCAACTGCTGATTTGAAGTTGAACTGTAGCCCAGTATTATTTGTTGCCAATGATGTGTAGCTGAAATATTTCTGTTTGCTGAGAAATCATATTTACACATTTTTCTCTATAACCCAAATGTAATCAATCAGCCGAGAAATATTTTTGTGAGTTAGCTTACTGTTATCTACGACCACATTTCCAAAAAAACTGGTGCAAATGCAAATAACAACAGGTTACAATGATGTACAAATCATTTAAACCCTATATGTAATTGAACATAGTACAAAGACAACATATCAAATGTTGCAAGTGAGATGGGACATGGTAACAAAAAACTGGTATAGTTGTGTCATGCTAAAGAACACCTGGGGGAACATCTCACAAATAATTTTGTAGACTGGCAGCAATTAAGTAACATGATTGGGTATAAAAAGAACATCCGAGAGTCTTTCAGAAGTAAAAATGGACAGGTGTTCACCACTCTGTGAAAGACTGTGAGCAAATAGTGCAACAATTCAATAATAACGTTTCTCCACTAACAATAATCAAAGAACTTGGGGATTTCACCATCTGTGGTGCATAATATCATTAAAAGATAATCCAGAGAAATCTCTGTAGGCAAGGGACAAGGCCAATATTGAATGGCCATGATCTTGGGGGGCCCTCAGGTCGCGCTCCATCAAAAACAGACATTATTTTGTAGTAGAAATCATTGCATTGGCTCAGGAACGCTTTTGAAAACCATTGTTATTACTGCATCCACAAATGCAAGTTAAAACTCTGCCATGCAGAATGTATAATATACCACATATAAACAGGACAGCCTTCTCTGTGCCTGAGCTTATTCAAGATGGACTTGGGGGAAGTGAAAAGTGCCTTGTGGTTCGTGTCACATGGCACGGGTGACTTGTGCATCTGTACCATTAATGCTGAACGTTATATACAGATTTTAGAGCAACATATGCTGCCATCCAGACAACATCTTTTTCAGGGAAGGCCTTGCTTATTTCAGCAAGACAATGCCAAACAACATTTTGCACAGCATGGCTCCGTAGTAAAAGAGTCTGGGTGCTAAATTGGCCTGCCTGCTGCCCTGACCTGTCACTCACTGATAACATTTGGTGCATTATGAAATGAAATATGACAAAGCTCAGTTCCCAACAACACTTACAGGGAGTTGTTAAATGAAAAGAGCTAGTGCAGTACAGTGGAAAAACTGTCCCTGTCCAGACTCTTTTTGAAACAAGTTGCTGGCATCAAATTCAAAATGGGCATATTTAATAAAAATCTATAATTTGCACATCATTGCATTCTATTTTCATTTACATTTTGCGCAGCGTCCCAACAAAACAGACAAGAAATATATTGCACAGCTAAAAACAGAAGTAGCAGCCACCTTGGAACCTGAATTTGGTCCATACCTCTGTCTGTTTTTATGATATTCTAAGAATCTTCAAGAGTCACTGGGCCAGATCCATACAACTATAGTAACAGCACTGCGTGGCAGTGATCAGCACTTTTAATGCTTCAGTTTTTTCACCAGTGTCCTTGGAGCTAATCAAAATTGACATGTAACAATCATTAAAAACCCATGCTAAGTGAAACTGTCAAAATGGATACGATGAAAGAGACAAAAACAAAGAAACAAAGAAAAAAAATCTCAGAAACAGAGCTACGAGTGTTCAGGGAAAAAGTACTGACAAATAAATTGTTTGGTAAAGATGCTTTTAACTTTCAATCAAGAAACAAAGTTTCTTTATCAGAAACTATTCTTTTTCCAATTTATTGCAATTGCAGTAAACTGCAGTTTACTAACATGAATTGAAGCCGTGGTAATTTAGCATGTGGTTATTTTTTCCACACAATAAAAAATAAATCGACATGCTGCAATTCTAACTACTATGCCAAGTAAAGCCATTTTAGCTTTTATTATCTCTTGTGTTTGATCTCAGGAATTCAGTTTGTACACATAAAAATTAACTTTCAGTTAGGAAATATTTAAATCTTGATATCAGGAATTCAATTTGCATGTAAAAATGAAAATTACACTAGTAAATATTAAATGTCCAATAGTAAAAGGTCAGTTATTTGTCACATTGTAATTTGAAAAGATTTGTTTGTAAAATACATTGTACATTGAAAAATATAGAAAAAAAGCTTAAACAAACTTTTTTTTGAAGTTTGAACATGTAAACTTGTCTTTACCTATTTGGATTTCAAGCAGGAGGGGAATGCGTAAACAGTGAACAGTTTTAAGTACAGTGCTAGTTAAATCTGCCAATCTGAAATCCTGCTTCAGTCTTCCTCCTCCTGCAGCAGTTAGAAGGTTTACTGGGGAAAATTAAAACCAGCATTATTTATTTTGTCATTTTATGCATCACCAACACCTTATGTAAATGAGAACACAATGGCCTCATCTCACATCATGCAAGCAATCAAACTTGCTGATAATCTTCATTTATGAATGTGCAAACCTGTTGCAGTGATGCTACTTGCTCTTAAGGTCACCATAAATCTGGCGGTGCTTTTTATGAATCTGTCCCACTGTTTCTTGCTGATTAACTGACTGCCTGACTGACTGACAAAATAGCCATGGTTGGAACCTGCATGGAGAAAAATATTAAAAGGGTGGAAAACTAATTAAATCTAATTAAATGAAGTGGCATCATCGCCCACATACTCATAACACGACACAACACATTCAATCAAACGTGCTATAGGTCACAAAAACAGTTCTTCCTAATAATAGGTGCAGTAACACAGTGATGTGTTCTGTATGTTCATTTGAGCCTGGACTTTGTCTGACTTCAGTTGCAAACTCTCACATCACAGTCCAAGCAGTGTTATTCAGCAATGTTTTCACTCGTTCAAGCACCAGTACCTGACGATGAAGTGTACTAGAATGTAAACTGGAGTAGTATTTGATGTATTTGATGTCAATCACTATTTAAGAATAGTTAGTATAGTAATATTATGATAAAAAAAAAATATATTGTGTATTTTAGGTCAAAAAAGAGGAAAATCCAGTGTGCATCCTTGCACTTGTAACACAAATGGCATGAAGCTGATGGTGGTCCAGCATAACTAGGCTTGCCTAGTAGATAATACAATATCACCACACAACAAGTCTATTTGATATTACTTTAACAGCTTGTTTTATAGTAAGTGTGTAATTTACAGGGCTGCCAGCTTTTACATTTTTGTGAGATTTCAGCAGGATGGGATAGGGGTGGGAGCGTGTGTGGTATGGTTTAGGCCGGTTTCTGTGTTTCTTTTTTGTTTTGTTTTGTTTTTTTGGACAGTATTTTAGTGTCAGTTAGTATTACTGTAGTTTTACTACAAAATACTTGTAGGAAGAAAATGTTTCCTGAACTTGCCATAAAAACTTAAAATAATAGCGACAACATTTAAGCTTGTAAGTTCAATATCATTCAGAAAAATTTGTTGTTAGCTCTCCCCTGAACTTGTCAACCTGCAGAAAACAGAAGAGAATACAGAATACAAACCAGTTAAAAAGAACCTTTTAATTGTAACTATCAGTGCAACAGTGTCGAATTCTTCACCTGGCCGCACTGGCAAAGTGTGGATTTTAAAGCTAACAACTGCAAAGTTAAAATAGGTAATGATATCCTGCTTTTAGCTGTTTAGCTAAAACCGTTTAGCTTGTAAGTAAGATAGAAGCGTGTTCGTTCTGCAGCATAAATTATGCTGCTATGTGTAGTCATGAACACTGCTCTTGCTATTATTTTGTTCAAGAACTGTGTTTACTCCATCCATCCATCCATCATCTAAACCGCTTATCCTTCTGGGTCGCGGTGGGGTGCTGGAGCCTATCCCAGCTGTCATTGGGCGGAAGGCACTGTGTTTATTAATCAAGTTTAGTTTACTGACCAAGTCTTGTCATTTTTTAATTTTTCTTCAGTTCATGTCCATTTGTTATGTGTTTGGTGAAAGTTTTTCTCTATACATTCAACTTTGCAGGAGTGAGTTGTAGTTCCGCTGAACTCTTTCATTGGTTTCCTGTTGTCATGGATACTGGTCTCACCTCCACTGATCTAAAACTTTACTTGCATGCAATTAAACCGGTCCAGAGTGTTTGTAATCAGCAAAAAGTCTATAGCACTTAGCAGAAGTAGGAAACTTCATGAGCGTCCAGATTAATCAGTAGGTCGTTTTGCGGAAAGACGTAAAAATGCATGAGAAATGCCAAGTGTGACGTGAGAGCATAAGATTAGACCTAAACATCTCACAGCCAGTGAGTTGCCAGCCCTGGATCGAGGTATGCATTTAGTGCAATGCTAATTTGGGGGTCCATTACTTGTTAGCTACAATAGCCTTGTAGCCTCCAGTGCAAAACTAAGGATACAGTACTTCAAAACCCAAACAGGTCTTTAATGGCTGAATACATTTGGGGTAAGGAGCAAAGTGTGTGAATCTGCTTCATGATTCCTTTAAGATAGACACAAAGTATAGTCCTTTTTGATTAAACTTCAGTCTCAGTGCAGTTTTAGACACAAGTAAATTACGTCAATGTAATAAAAGAACCAAAATTTATGGTTTCATTTGTTTAGCTTTTCTAAACACCTGTGCTGTGGAGAGAGAGAGCATGACTATGTTATCTCAAAGATAGCTGTATTCCGAAACTCACAGCTCATCTCACACAGAAAAATAAGAGATATGAATACACCTGATGTGATTTATTGGGAAGGTGATATCATCCAGAGTTACAAGAGGTCTGAAGCAATCTTCCCTTGAAACGGAGTATGGCAGATCCTGGCATGAACACCCTGTTTTGGCAAAGTCAGTCCCTAAGGGGAGAGAAGCTTGGTCAGCCTGACCTGAGGCTCCAGAGTTCAGCGACTGCCTCCGCCCTTCTGACCCCAGTTGCCTCTCCTGTCCTTCCAGCTTCAGCTCCTTTTCCTGACCCAGAGCTCTAGCCAAACTCCCCCACCCCACCCGCACTGGCTTTGAGTCAGGCATAAGCAACAAAACTGCCCAGTTCTTCCTTCAGCTATGCCTGCAGCAGTCACACATTCAGTTCTATTCTAAATCATTATAATAGATGAATGGGTTTAAAGCAGTGGTCACCAACCCACCTCCTGGAGATGTACCTTTCTAGGACGTTTAGTTCTAGCCCAAATTAAACTGGGGGTACATTTGCCTACAAAGCTCCATGTCTCAGATTAGCCAGATCACCTAAGCTATAAGTCAAACCTGTCCATTCATATCTATCTATCTATCTATCTATCTATCTATCTATCTATCTATCTATCTATCTATCTATCCAGTGTTTTTTTCAGAGGCTATTTACAAGTTGTCTGAGGTGTTTTGGGGGTTCTAGATTTTATGCTGAAGATATCTTTTGGTGACCACTAGTTTAGAGGAAAGGGAGCTGGACATTGCGTTATTCTCTCAGCTCTTTCTCTCGGCAAGTCCATCAATCAGAAACCTGACTCCAACTCGCATCCCATACACACATCTTGAAAGACATGTCCAACATGCGTCAACAGAGATCTGGGAGTTTTTTCTTTTTTTTTCCTAACATGAGCCAGCCACCCCTCAGCCAGCCGGAGCAGCGTGACCTCTGCGGAGGGGCGGCTGGAACTGGAGCGATAGGAAGTCTCGGCCCTCACCGACGGGCCTGTTTGCTTGGCTCGTGGGAAAAGGAAGTCATTAAGTGGTAATGTAAAATTAATCGAAAGAGCCAGAAAGGGAGGATGTGGACATTGGCGAGGTGAGGGAGTGTGTTTTTCCTGTGACAATGAAAAGCCTCCATACATCCACCTGTAAAGCAAATAACCAAATACTGGAGTTAATGAACGCCTAGAAGCATTTCCTCCTTAACTGGCATTTGAGAGTATAAATGAAGCATGGAGGCGCTGCTGCAAACGGATGTTTCTTTTGAAAGGAGACGCACTACAGCCAAGTCTTGATAAAGCAGAGTTTTTAAGTTGTTTTTAACACTCGTCAAACCATAACCAGACTGAATCAGTTTGTGCCAGCGTGATTCAGTTTACACTTCTCGTGACAAAAATACGAAAACAAAACTAAAAAGTGCTTTTGAACATGCACTCAAAAATGGTTCTTTGAATTTACATGATTCAAGTGTGTCAAACTGCACATGAACAAAATGTGTTACATCTTGTTGCATTGGAAAATCATTCATCCAATTTAGTGTTTCCTTTGGAGTTCCACAGGGTTCCATCTTAGGACCGCTGCTTTTCTCACAGTACATAGTATGTCTAGAAAATTTTCATACCTATACTGACAATATGCAATTAAACATTTCCATTCCCTCTGAATTTTAACTCAGGCTTTACTTAAAATCATAATACACACTTTTTTTTTTTGTTATTTTTCATAACTGCTGTCTTCCAGTTCACTCGTTTTACTCATGTGCAAATAATTTACACATTTTAAACATGTAAAATTAAATTATTTTCAGTGTAGTAGATGAACATAGATTTTTGCTTTGTTGAAATGTATGAACAATTCTCTTTATGAGGCTCTCTGGAACAGCAGCATTTGGGACAAAACAGAACAACAATGTGGCTTAAAACACGCACACAAGTTTCTTTGTGAGATGGAACTGGTCCATGTTGATGCTTCAGGCAGACGTTCAGAGCTGTAACAAAGTTTGGTCCAAGCCAATACTCACTTTATTAATTGGCCTCCTTTCTATACTATGAGAATAATGAGACTGAGCGAAAACCTTGGCCAAAAGCATTAAAGCAGTCAGGTTACAACCAAAACAAAATCTCTAATTGCCTCTGGACAAAAATGCCAGAAACATTAGAGTCCATTACAGTCTCACACAGCCAGAGAGAAGGTAGACTTCAGATTAATCTTATTTCACACTACTAAGACCCAAACCTCTCTTCTGTCACATTTTATTACTCTAATCTTGTGATTTATTGTACTTGGCATTGATGGGACGTTTAAGCTTGATTTCTTTCAGTTTATTAAGCTTTGCACTCAGGTGGACATTGACAGACTCAATGTGTAATGTCTGGGTTTGGTAACTAATTTCTTCTTTTAATTTAAAACCCATGTCTGAACATTCTTCTTAGATCCTTTGACAACCTTTTTTTTTTAAAGAAAGGCTTCAAACTTTCTTTTGAAAGTTTGCATTTTGGAAACATACTTAACCAAATATAGTGATTATGGGGTTTCAATGTATTGATGTTTCTGTTTTAACATGGTGTGTATTGGACAAAGGTTGGGCTGCAGTATGTGCAGTACTGTTGTCCAGTAAATGGGCCCAGAAACTTACATTATTACAACCATTAAGCATTAAAACTTGTTGTGTTTAAACCTTTTAGAAACATTTGCATCATGCTGGTGTTTGTTCTTTATTATGCCTGCACATTTATGCCTAAAATCTGTGTTTCATCTTCAATCAATTCAATAGTTTTTCTTCATCGTTAATCCACTGTTTTCTCCATAATCTGCCAGTCTATTTCTATTGCTAAACTCACCAGTGTTCTCTTGTTTCCTAAAATGTACCCAACAGTTTGTACATCTCATGTTTTGATTTGTTATGAACTCCCACCCTTGCAATGGTCTGCTTCACTTCATTAGCCCTTACACCTGTTAAGTCTTCATGAGGGGCAATAGCAAGACCTCAGATGCAAAGGCCACATTTAGAATCACCTCTACACATTATGTTAATCCTATTGTACCTCAACCAATAATCCAGCAATGAACATCTTAGTAGCCAACTACTCAATTACCTAGTCCCCTGAATGGGAGAATGGGCCCATCCATGTCCCACCTACAAATGTGTTCTTTTTAGGGAATTGTTGTAAGGTTGGACAAGAAATCCCATTCAACTTAATGAACTTGGGATGGAGTTTAGATTTACAGCATAATGTTCAGTTTCCAGTTTAAAATGCTCCTTAACTAAGCTGGACCATGTTGTTGTAGCTAATAGAAACTAGTTGGATTGTAAAGTAGAAATTGCCACAATAGTAATGGTAACTCAACACACACACAAAAATCTACACTTTATCTATCCTAACAGTGTGACCTTTGTGTACATCCAAAATAACACACTCTAAATTCCCATATATTGATATAAACTGAGTTGTGTGCAACAGTTTCTCATTACAGTATTCTGTAATGCTGTAAAGCTTGTCCAACTTAGCAACTGTAGTTATGACAAAACATATTTGTGGGTGGACCTTGAATGAGTCAAATATATATATATTAATTTCCTACTTTGTGGTTGTTAATACCCTTCAATTAAAGTTGACATTTTACATTTTAAAATCGTAATCATTTAAAATCCAACATGCTGGAGGAAAAACTGACGTGTCCAGTGACTTACAGACTGTTCTGCATGTTTTATTCATACAGATTGTGTGTGGCTGGAAGCCTACTACAAAATAATAATAATAATAATAATAATAATAATAATAATAATAATAATAATAACTTTTAGTTTTATAGTTCTATAAATTCTCTATAATTACCAACATTGGCCTCTTCTGATTTGTACATAGGGAACAGCTCAAACCTTGCAGAACAATATTAAGTGGCAGTTTATGGTCCTGTGAATCACAAATAAACCATTCCGCCTCCATCAGTCTCAGTGATGATGTGGCTCCAGTGCTGCTGCACTGTGGAGGAATGTGGGCTGTAAATTACTTACACAAGACAGATTACACTGGACTTGGATATAGTCAGTCTGTTCTGTACAGGGAAGATTCAATAATATTGTAAGGTCCAATATGATTACAGTGATGGAAGTGTATTTTTTAAGCTTAATGGTTTAATACTTTAATCTTTAAAGCTATTATTATATGAAACAGTTGTAATATTGCATTATGTAAGGCATGTGTCTGTGTGCGCTTTTGTGTATGCGTTTATGTTTGGGTGTGTTTATATGTGTGTGTGTATGTGTGTTTATGTGTGTGCATGTGTGCTTTTGTATGTGTGTGCATGCAAGTGCGCATGTGTGTGTGTGTGCATGTGTGTGTGTGTGTGTGTGTGTGTGTGTGTGCGTATGTGTGGGTGTTTGTGTATGTGCATATTTGTGCATTTTTGAGTGTGTTTTTGCCAGAAAATTTTATTAAAAAAATTCTGCAGTAACTATGCACAGAAGTTTGTTTAATATAAAACAGTGTTGCTCAATGTTGCCAGAAACATTTCCATGTGTGGAATGGGTGAGTATAAAATTAATTTCTTTGTGTTAAGCTTCATTAAGATACTTTGGTTACGGCTTTTCCACTTATTCTTCTGGGTTGCGGGGGGAGCTGGAGCCTATCCCGGCAGTCATTGGGCAGAAGGCAGGAAACACCCTGGACAGGTTGCCAGTCCATCACAATCTTTTACAGTATAATAATAATAATAATAATAATAATAATAATCCAACATATTTATTTTATAAAACGCTTTACAGGAATATAAGGCACTGGGAAGAGAGATAAAATCCCATGGCCTAAAAGAAATAACAGCATGTTCATAAATGACAGGTGAAAATTAGTTTCGATACTCCAGGCCAACGGTTTTACAATCCTGACTTTTAATCCTGTTTCTGGTCCTGGATTTTGTTATCACTGTTAATTAACTGAACTGTTGATGTTACCAAGGGTCATACCAACTAGACATAACAAAATCTAAGATTGGACACTAGATTCAAGGCCTGGATATATCTGTTTTAATATGGATTTTACACCAAGCTTTTGCATTCCTAATAGTCTCTAGAATGCTATTTACATTTTTTTATTTTACATGCCTCTGCTGAGCAAAGTGGCCTGAATGGGTCATGATGCCAGTATTCTTTAAGCTTGGAAATGCAAAATTACACATAACAAAAACTAGTTTTATCTGAATACTGAAAACTTCCACTGACTGACACTGGCACCTTCTTCACATTGCTAATATGTCTGCAGGTTTATGAAATGTCAGCAAATGATAATGATAATCTTCCTATGGTGTGATTTCTTCCATCTGTCTACAGACGTCATTTTGTTTTTGGACAATCTGTGAAACTTGAAGCTGCAGCTGAAAATCAATCAACTTCATGTGTCACACTTAAAAGTATGAACACTTCAAATCATAAACACGAGACATCACTTCAGCTCTCTTCCCTGCATATGTTTTGTCTCTTTGCAGGATTGCGTCAATTGGTAGGAGTCAAAATGTTCAGATTGCAAGCAATCTCATAAACTGCTTACAAAAACAACTGAAGGGTCCACAGGTAAGCTGTCTCAGACGAATGAGTTTTAGATGCTGATAATGGATTTATTACTGCTACGTTCCAGACAGGATTTGTAAATGTTGTGTGTTTGTAGACTTCATGGCGTAAGCAGCCGCGGTATGATTATGTGCAATTTGTTCCATCAAGATGTAGCTCATGAAAGCATGAATCTACTTTCTGCTGCCAAAAGTGTGTTGGCACACACACACACACACACACACACACAAACACACGCACACACACACACACACACGCAAACATATTCAACAGACCTGCTTCAGAGGATTCCATTCTGGTCTGACTATTACTGAGGAAACGCTGAATGTTTTTTTCTCAAGTTTAATTTAAAATTAGGTTAATCCTTTGAAGTCCATGTATATTATTAATTTATAAACAAAAGTGGATGGTAACTAGTAGTAACTAGTTCCATTTACTTAGTTTCATTTACTATGTATTCATTATTTACTTTTGCTTTATTTGTTATATTTGTAATTAAATAAAAAAATTCTTCAGTTACAGTCCAACATTAACATTTTATTTTAGACCTAAATTATCCCAAAAAGAGATGAATAAAATGTTAATTTATGTTCAGTGTTCATTTATGAACATAGGAATCTTCGGTGGGCCCAAAGTTTTATTACATACTTCTATAACCTAAGAATAGCTCAGCCAGTTTGCATTGAAGTTTGTGTAGTTACTGAATAATATACTTTAGTATGTAAGAATTATTCAGTAAATACAACTAAACTAAAATATGTGTCATAACAGTGAAGAATACACGTCTGGACTCACCCACAACTCCCCTCTAGCAACTCTTAAAGTGCAACCCCCCCCACTGCTGTGTTGCACAGGAAAAAGTGAAGCTTTCAATTTCTTAATGGTGCATTATTCAAGATTCAAGATAATCTGCCTCTAGTGGATTATTTTGTAGGGATGTATGAACCATTTTATTTTAAACGGCCATGGGTCCACACCCATGGGTAATGTTTAGATCATGTGAAAACAGGGGGTAGAACAAAAAAAATGTCCATGCATATTGGTTAAAGCTGCTAAGGCAATGTTAATCACATTACTATAGGTTATTCAATGCAATACCTGACAGGTGAGGTGCGTGTTACTAAATATTGCATGTAAAAATGATCACGGAGGGTCAAAAATGATGGGGGAGTCAGCAACAAGTAACACTGTAAGAAAAGGAGAGAAGAAAATTAAGAGACCAGCATTGGCACAGAACCAGGGTAAACAATGGCATCATGTTTTCCAGTTGGAAGACGTGCATGAGGGACAGAATACTTCAGAGTGATGCTGAAGATGCTTGTTGTCTACTGGAAAGGTAAGTTAACCTATTGAACATGCAATTTTGTTCTTACTCATGTATCTATAATGGGTCAAATAGGCTATTAGTTGTCAGGCATTGTTGACATGACCAAAATAGTATGCTGTTTATTTATAAATATGTGTCGAGGTTGTTGTAAATCTTTTTCAGTGTAGTAATATAGTTCTTTATTCAATAGCACATTGCAACATCTGCCTGCAGTGACCCAATCTGTATTCAGACAGTGCTTTGTCTTTTGCACCCTCATTTTGCAGAGATCCTCCTCTGCCATCATGCAACACCCCTGTCTGCAGACCCTTGTCTGTCATGTTCTTGTCTGCAAATCCTGGTCTGCATGCCTAGGTCAGTAGAGATTTTGAGTGCACCATTATATACCATTGCTAATGATGTTGTAATAGCCCTCATCAGGAAAAGTAAATAACTTGCTAAGCTGCATTGCTGTCAGTCTAAGACTTTCTCAGTAATGTCTACTTCAACTGCAAGTAATAAAGATAGGAAATGATTTGAAGTCAGAAACAGAAGTAATCATTATGTAATGCTACTTGATGCTTTTGGTAGCTGTCATGTGTTACTTGGGCAGACAACTGTTTCTGTCTAAACTGGTTATGACAACAGCCATGTCAGTTATTGACTACACAGAATAGAAACACACATGTTTCTAATAGTACCAGAAGTACCAGAAGGTTTTCTCTCTCTTTCAAATGATAGCAAAGTTGTGGACCATTTCACTATCAAATGAGGAGAGGGGCAGTACAGATGCTCCACATCACCTACAACGTTAATTGTCAATAAACTTTAAAATGATAAAAATATATCCCTTTCTTCAGAAAGTGAATGTAGTGTACCTGTATTGTACCTGTATACATTTAAGGTATACACTTGGCCTTGCTGTACATTCGAGGTAGTAAAGATGTGTGTAAACATCCAAGAACACTCCCATGCTGGTTGCTTCGTCAAGCAAAGAAGAACACTGATTAGTGCTACTTTAAGTAGATGAACTACAACAACCCTGGAACAATGTTTTTTACTCTTTGGATTTTACTGCATGCTTCATAGCAAAGTTCATTTAGAGTTTGCTAGCATTACCAGTGATGATCATGGTTTCACTTTTTATCAGTGGGATAGGGTGTTGGTACTGCCATTATTTAGATGTATAAATGTTGATGATAAAGGTATGGCATTATGCTAAAGCTTGCAATATGTTTTGTAGACATTTGATGTTGCACAGTATGTTGTTCCAGTGAAATGTTTGGATACTAACCTAGGGAGAAGCAAAAATAATATGAAGCATGTGGACTCCCAAAATGATTCAGCTCATTCACATATAACAACCCCCCACCCAAAAAAATCAATGCAGGCATGTCATTAACCTATAAACCTATAATAACCCTATAATTCTATAATGATAAAATTATATAATGATAAAATTCATTAAGCCTATAAACACTTTCCTTCGGTTGATTCTGATTTACTGCTGCAGGAATAGAATGTTTTGGTCATTTTGTCTTTGCAATGTGCTACAGCAGGTTTTTGCTGTGTTAGCTAGTTTCATTATTATCAGCTCAGGGGGTTGATGCAGTTGAATAGTTACATATATCTCTGTGAAGGTGGTTCATCCATAGTATTACTTTATACAGCGCTCTAAGGTGATAAAGATTTATCTACTTGATGTAAAGTTGACCAGTTTGAAAGGCATAAAGTTAAATATGAAACATTCTTTTTAACATTTTAAGCAAGATTAGTGTATTATTTTGTGTTTTGTACAAAAGGAAAGGAGCACCATGCAAAAGTTTAAGTACCCCAAGAGATTTGTTCTATGTTTTTTACCAAGTTGTCTTGTTAGAGTTATGGTTTGTTTGCAATCATCATTAGGAAAGTAATATAATTACTAAAATAATTGATGCCCACAAAGCAGGAAAAGGCTAAAAGAAGACAACAAAGGGTTTTCAAGTGGTCGTTTACACAGTTCATAATGTAATTAAGAAATGGCAATTAACAAGAATGGAGGAGGTCAGGTTGAGGTCTGGAAGACCAGTAAAACTCTCTGAGAGAACTGCTCATAGGATTGCTAGAAAGGCAAATCAGATTCTTGTTTTTACATGTTTTATGTCATTATATGGAGCACAATGTGTTTTTTTCCCCCACAGTCCTGGAACCTGGCTGCGCAGGTTGCTTACTGGATTCTGCCAAATAGATTGAAATGACAATGTGGCGATAGGGAGTGTCTTATAAAATGACTGACAGGATGTCACTCTAAACAAAGACAAACCCTCCAGTCTGTAGTGCAGTTTTCCAAACAGGATTTCTCAGGCAGATAATACACTTGTGCTGATGCCATTGCTAACAGCCATATGCTCTGCATATTTTCAAGGTTAATTGAACTAGTAAGAAAATAAAAAACAAATTGCCTAATGCACCTTTAGTTTGCAAATGAGTACATCATTTCCACTTAAATAAAATATTTTACATCAGCACAACTATTGCCATTCATTCACTGAGTAAACCGAAAGCCAAAAGTGTGCTGATGTTACTGATATGGAAATAATGTACATATTTGAATCAAGTGCATTCAATGCAACACTTTTTTCAGTGTATTGTTAAATTAAATAGAAATAGAATAGGAATATAATGCAGATACACAGCACCCAAAACTCGTTTCTGGAAACAGCAGTTTTTGTGACAGGTTGTGTTTTTCACATTTTCATGCTTATTATCCCTCAACATGAATAACATGGACAAAGCCTTCTTTGAAAGACATGGAGCCTGAAGGTTCATTGTGTGCTGCATTCACCTCCTAAAGCCTATAAACTGTATAAAAATATTGTCTTTCTTCTTCCATCTGCTTTTGCATTTAGTCGATTCACATTTTCCGACTGAAGAACAGAAGAAGAACAGACAGAAGAACCAGGTGGAGAGAGCCCCTCCATTGTATTCTTCTTTATGGTCTCTCTCTATCCTCTCGCTGTTCCAGAGGAGCGCTGGCAAACATCTTGACGGGTGCGTGAGACAAATCCTTTCTGTCTGATCTCTCCTTTCCAGCAGAGACCAGAAGGCAATGAGACAGATCCTCACAAAAGGAGGAGAACCTGAGCCACAGCAGCTCCACCAATTACGCTCTCACAGTTCAGCTTTATTGTGTGCCGTCTGAAAAGGGACCGGAGAGTCTAGTCTGTGGAGGAAAGCCTCAGGCAAGAGGCTCTTGGGTACTGTCTTTGCTTTTTCAAGCACTGTACATAAATCATTTTGATTGCCAATATGTGCAAGGTCACGTCCGTGTTTTAGTTTCATCTCTTACCAAAACTATGGACGTGCTTACTCCAGGAGAATTTCAAGGAGGACGATCATTATCAAACCACAAATTTCAGAAAGAGTCTAGGGGTTCTTTGTTTCATCGTGTAAGCTACTCCGCTTCGGAAAAGAAATAGAATAATGACATGGATATCTTTGACCTTTTGAAATATAAACTGAGACAGACTGGATGTAATGATTGAGAACGCCAACATCAATTTATTTTTCAATTAAATCACAATCTCCTAATATAGAATTGCAACCATGCGTATAAACTATTCCAGGCTCCCAGGTACAATAAAACGTTTCTTTGCTTTCAGTCCCTCTCCCCAATTTCAAGCAATCATTTTTTTTAATTTACAGTCAACATCCTGGCTCTTTTTCAATTAATGCCAGAATTTTAGAAGGAATCCAACTTCATCTGATTTCAATTTGTGAAAAGTATTTGTTGGGAGCTTGTCTCCTAGATACACAGGGACAATAACAAACTGCTGTGCCACGCCAAATGCTCTTTAAAGGATGGCCAATATCCTCCCAGGAGGGAAGGAAACGGTGTCAATTGCTCCTGCTCTCCAGATCACCAGATTATCTTTCATCACGTCACAACCCGTTCACACCGTATATTACATCAGAGCGCCCATTATTTACTATCATGCTCTCTTCCGGCTATAGAAATGGTGGAAGACTTATGACCCGCAGCTCAGGAGGCTCCTGGTGGAGGTGCGAGTCTCGGCTCTAAGGAATGGGAGTATCCTGGATCCAGCACAACAATGGCAGACTGGACCTTTCCAGCAGAAGCCATGGAGTGTATTCACAAGAGTGCCAAACGTGTGATTATAAAACAAGTTATTTATCAAACATGAAATGATTATTACGACAGACATTTAACACAGTTGAGTTCAGCTGAATGGCCCAGACTGAAGAAAACCATGAGCATAAAAAATTAAACCCATTTCTTCCCAACTGCTTTCAAGAGGGAAAAAAGGTAATAAACAGTTATTATATTTTTGGGTGGTAAACCACTCTCAACTTAGCAGTGACACTGATGTGTGTAAAAAAAAATGCCCTAGCAACAACACTCTTAAACACTCCTACCAGCACCACACACACTACAATATCAGTGTCACTGCTGTGCTGAGAATGCTAAAGTATCCACATAATATTTGGTCAGTGGTTCTATGATCAGTAACTGACGAACGATGAATGGGGTAAAGGATGGCTGACAAATTATGAAGCAACAGATGAATTACAGTCTGTACACCTGCTTACAATACTGTGCAAAAGTCACTATTCATTTTTTGAATTTCCAGTCAGAATGGCCAGTAAATACAAGTAATTTTTCAATGTCAGGGAAAAAAAAACAGAAACAGAATTTAAAAGAAAAAATAAACAAAAATATAATGAAATGCTTCCAGTATTCAGTGCATCTACCCTTTACCTTTATCACAGCTTCCATTCTTTTTGGGATGTTTTTCCACACCGAAGTTCAGTCTTTGTCGTCTTCAGGGATGTTAAAGTCTGGACACGTTGTTCTGAGAACAGGAGCAACTTCGTTATTTGATTTGCAAATTCTCTTCTTTTTTGTCTATTTTTGTTTTTTCAGTAATGGCTTCATGACAGATAAATGTTCTTTCAGACCAACAGCATTGATTTGTCTTCTCACATCCAAAGGATGAACAGAAACACCTGTGGATTTTTCAGATCTTAAACAAGAGTGGAGCTTGATTTTCTCCTCTCTCTCAAAGATGAAAACTTTATCTTTCTTAAATTTCTTAAATCTCTCTTAAAAAGTTTTATTACACATTTCTATAACCTAAAAATAGCTCAATCAGTTTGCATTGAACTTCCTAGACAATAAGCCTTAGTACGTAATAATCCTGAGATTTTAAGGGGTTAAGTATTGCTTATCTGATAATGATAATTTTGGCAGTCTACCAAGTACTACACGGTTGTTGGAAGTCCCATTTTCTCTATATCTTTAAATCATTTTTTTAAAGTCCAGTTTTGGAAATTTCACTTTTTCACTATTTCACTATTTCTAATAAAGTACACGGTGTAATGTGGAAAAGTACAAAGTAAGAAACCGTTTGAGTACACTTAATAAACGCTCATGAAACCGGAGTCTTTCTGTAACCGACACTTTTGTACATCTTACGTCATTGTATCATTGCACAATGATGCACTTCTCGGGATGATTTATCAGTTGGAGACAGTGCCTGCGGCCTGCAGACGTGTCTGATGCCTCTAATGGAAACAATCGAAAGGACAGACCAGAGCTAATCAAAAGAAAACACAATCTGATGAAAGGAAGTGAGCCTCCCTCTTAAACTCACAATGTGATGGCTTGGCTGACACAGGGAGTGAATAACTGCCACTTCATGACCTAGAGAATAAGCCAAGCTGGACAGCTGGACCAAAATGAATTTATCTTTGGATGTGCAGCACTGCAGGGTGTGTTGGACCATGAAAAAAGGGGGAAAGCATAGAAACTGACATGTTTAGTGATGAAAAAGTGAGGCCTGATCTTGTCTGATGAAGAACAGTACAGACTTAGACAATAACAGCAGTTACACAGTGCTGTCATCCTGGGATGCTTTTCAAATACAATATCTTCAGCTGACAACATGTTAGTAAATATTGATAAAATTGCTCTTTTTGCAGTCATTTGGAGGTTATGGTGCGGGATAATTTTGTTTTGTTTGTTTTTACTTACATTTTTAACTTCTTTGTTCAATATCTCTTTAAAACCTTGGTATCATTTTACTGTAGGGTAGTGTTCATAAGGCTACAAGACACCTACGTGAAACCCTCATGACAACTGATATAGACCTGCATTAAGATTAATAAAGGCTTATTCCAACAGTCATTTCTCATTTGTCAACTTTGATGTCAAGTTGACATAATGCCTATGTCAGTTAAAATCAGTGGCATACTGTTGAAGATATGACATAGTTGAATTTTTTATCCACCTTATTCCTGTGCCCCATGATGCTTGGAGTGACTTATGGACAGAACTTCCAGCAAAACATTAACAGACAATACATTACATGCTTATAATATTATAATGAGATAGAAATGTTGGAATAGATAAAAAATGAAGAAAATTATTGGGATCTTCGAATGCTTGTGTGCCAGTGTTATTGATCTGTCAACAGAAACCTGAACCTGCAAGACAGAAACGCTTTAGTTAGAGGATTTTATTAATGGCCTTCACAAATGACTCACGCTAACATTAAGCCATTTCATTTTAACTTTTTAACTGAGTCCAATACATTTAGAAAACTGTAAAGCAATGATATTTCTTAGCAGTGCCTAATGTAAAATGCTCTTCATATTTTCATGGTATGTTAGTGTGGAGCTAGCAGGGTTAGCTCGGCGCTATAGTGGATTATGATGTCAGCTCTAGTTTGAATACTGACATTTTAAGCTCGTAACAGGCATCTTTCAGATTTTAAGTAGCTCCATTTTTAAAGACTTGAACTTGAAGTCTGTCTTTCATTATTGTAGCATTAGCCGAATAGCTTTCTCTTGACCTACCTAGCCTACTGTAGTGAGGGCAGAATATTATAGTTATAAAGAGTACATAAAGTCTGTTAGCAGCAACCAGTGATGTTCAACTGTCAGATCGTCCTCTGGCCGCATGTTAAGGGCACAGATTTCAACAATAACAACTGGGCCTTTTTGAGGAGTCATTATGAAGCCGCATTCACATGTCTGCTGAAGCTCTGCATTTTTTGTGCTCGTAATGTCGCTGTTCTTGCTGTACTTGTATGACTCAACTGTAGTGATAGCCACAATCTGCACATTGTCCCAGAATGTCTCGAGACAAAATGATAACTTAAAAAATAAGTGCATATTCTTTGACTTTGTAAAAAACAGTGACCACTTCTGTTCCTGGATCATCAACCATGATCTGGTGTTGTTGTTAAGGACATGGCTGAGAAGGCAGAGATAGTGCAGCTGCATCACTAACTAGGCCAGTTACTTTAGCTGATGTTAGCTAGCTCCTGCAAAAACAAAAATATATTTATTTGGCAAATAACATGCTGGCACATCGTCCACTGAGGAGAAAATACCTTGTGTTGAAGACGACAAGGAATTCTGGATATTAATAGTATTAGAACATTCTGGATATTATATTCGTAGTATTCTACAGCTTTCTCAGAAGCATCTACAGCTCTGTTCATTGTTCTGGACACATCTAACATTTCATTTTACAGCTTCCTATGAATTAGTTGAAACCTGTGAAGCTGAAGTAGTGTCATAATCATAAGAGCCATTTTTGTAAAGTGATTTAAATGGTGATCCAAACTTTTGAATGCTAGAGTACACACATACAAAAATAGACACACTCACATACATACTCACATCCACACACATGCTTACTTCCACACAAACACACCCACACACACGCACGCGAACGGACACACGCACAGGCAGACACGCCTAAGCAGCGTGTTTGATGTGGTCAGAAAAGGAGAAGTCCAGCTGTTGATCTGGCTGATTAAGATCCTCCCTGTTTCAGAGAAAAAACAGCAGCAGTGCTACACGCTGCCAATGAGGAAATTCATCTGACCACAGCACCAGATTACAGAACACACAAATGCAGAAAAGACCAAGCAACAAGAAACAGAAAAAGAGGGACAACCGGAGTGAAAAATGCTGTGAGACTGACAAGGTAATCTATCCCAAATCAAATAAGAAAGCATCCTGAAAAAATGCAATGCACTGAATTTATTTGACCCAAATGCGTACATTATTTTCACATTAATAAAGTTTATAGCGCTGTGCAAAAGTCATAGACCAGCCTTCATTTATTTAGTTTCCATTCAAGTAGCCCACAAGTTATCATGAAAAAGTAGAAAATATATATTTAACAGAAAACAGCACAAAAAAATGAAAACAATGAATATTGTTTTTATTTTTTGTGTCCACCATTTGTCTTTATTACAGCTTCTATTCTTTTCAGCAGATTTGCTGTTTTTCTTTTTTACTACTCTGCAGTGACATTTTTCCACACCTCCAAAGTACAATTCTAGAAGCTTTGGCCCCATTTTCTGCTTCTCACAATCCAAACATGTTCAATGATGTTGAAGTCTGGACTCTGGGGTGGGAAAATGCTAATCTCTGCAGAGCTGTGGCTCACCAGAAACCAGAGTTTGACTCAATACATCAACATGGCTATTGCCAGAAGTAAACCAAAAGACAAAAATTGTGTTGATTTCATTAACTTTGTACAAGTTTGAATCAAATAAATTCATCGCATTATTTTTTTTATTATTCATTTCTGTTTCATCAATCAGGTTCTTGGGTGCATGGTTCCAAGTAGGCCTTTCACGGTAATGAAATTTTAGCTCATTAATTACCACATAAATAATTGCGATAATCAGTATAATTGTCTTTATTTGTTCACTTCCAACTGATGACAGACACAGCTCAAGCATAAACAAATAGAATAAACAAATATTACTCACTGTCGCCCTCTAAACATAGTGTGGCACCAACTTTTGTTGTTTTCATAAGACCCATGTCACGTCTTAATAAATGTATTTTCTGCTTTCTTTTATTTACATGCATTTGCCTGAACACAACAAAACACATCCAATACACATTCTATATGTTGCATAAACATATTGTTGTTAAAATAATGACTTGTGATCAGCTACAATAATTGTGATTAGCTTAAATAATTAAAATGATGTAATTATGTAATAATGACAGGCCTACATCTAGCAAAGAATCATTAATGGTTCTTCACATTTAAAACATTCACACATCTCCTTTTCGAAATGTATTTTTAAGAACCATCTATTGAGTGTTTTTTAAGAGACCAAAAGTGGTTTTCTGTGGCAAAGAACCCTTTATGACAACTTTATTTTTAAGAATGTAGAATAGAATGACTTCTCTCTTGTGGCTTTTGTCACTGCTGCCCATCATTATCATTTGCTGTCAATTGCTGACAGCTTTGTCATTTCTGGATGCCTCACATTCCACTTTCCTGTAACTTGTCAAAAAAAAAACATTCATTGGAACAGTGAGGCCTTAGTAGTCTCACCACAGCATGGCACAACACCCATGCTTACGCTATGCCAGGCATTAGTTCCTCATTCTTTTCATGGAATGAGAGAATGACTCATTTTTATCACTGTCTAGAAAAAGCCACCAAGAGGAAACGGATGAATGAGGCAGCAGCTGAGGGACTGACTGATAACACGATGACGGGGTGCAGTGGGACTGGACACAAATGTGAATAGGAAAGATAGAAACAAACAGGAGCTGTAGCATTCTGGTTGAAGGACTCTAGAACAATGTAAGCTCAGGTGAAAAAGCCCCTTAGCGTCCCTCAGCTCTTGTACTTAGACCTGAGAAAGTGAGCAGGATCTGCTATGGAATTGCAGTGATGTAATAGTGACGCTGTGCAATTCAACGGGAAAATAACAATAAATGAGTGGCTGTGCACTACAATGGTCATTGTGACAGAACAGCTGCATTGACCCCTTAGAATCCCAGGCTTATTACATCCTAAGGCGATGGGTCGCATTGTACACATTTTTGAGAACCAAAGAGTCTTTTTCCTATTGTTTTCAATAGAAGAGATTTAGCTTGCTGTTTTTGCGTGTTAAGCGCCTCGTGTTTTATGTGCCCTGCAAACTGTTTTTTTATGAGTTGACAAAAAAAGGCCAAGCAGCCTTGACAATAAGCATTTTGTCTATGATGATCAATTGGATCAAAAGAATGGCGGGCCTTCAGTGGCAGTTGCAATTGCTGTTTACTCTGGATCAAAATTTGTACAACATAAACTTTTTGTTTTTTAATTTAGCTTGTTTTGGCATTACCATGCCTACTAGGTAGGGGAATTTCAACAAATTTTTGCAACATTCAGAGTAGTTTGATGTGAAATGCTCCATTCTAGAGAAACTTACCAAGTGAGAATGATTTGCAGGGATGGTGATTGGAACCAGACATCTGAAGGGTTTCAGGATATACATTTTCTTATACTGGCCATTTAAAGGGATAATTTACGGTGCCTACGATCCTGATAAACCAACGCTACAGTTTGACAGTGTGACTGTAAAAGAACATAAAGCCCTGGAGAGTGAGGTGTATATTGGCTGTAGGGTTGCTGGAGCTGATTTCACCTCCAGAGATATATGCTCTTCCATGTGCTTGTGAACTTTGAGCATTGCATCATCCAACCAACAAATGAACTGTTTGTTCCTCTTCTGTCAGGGTGATGCCTTCTGTCTATAAAGACTTAATCAGAGTTTCCACACATAAGCAGAACAGATTCTTGAAAAACAAAACTCCTTTTTTTTGGGATAAAAGAGGTTGACATGGGATGTAAACATTAGTAAAATTTCAAAATGTACCAATTACCCACCAGTCCATTTAATTTGAACATGGAAACTAAACTGCAAAAACAGCTTGTATTGAATTTAGTTGTTTTTGAAAACCAGTGTATTTAAAATATATTTAGCTACACCCATTCACACTGAAGTTATAAGGAGTGTGTCAGCCCGGACTGCTTTTAGAATGAAGCACAATGCAGGGCAGCCAATCAGAACAGAGAATATTTACATATATAGATCTTTAAGGCGCAGCTAAAAAAAAAAAAAAGCATGTTTAATGCTAAAGAATAAAGAGAGGCTGGGAAATGATCAAGTAAGAATGAATCACAATTCTTTTTGGTACATAAACCCACATAAACATTATAAATGGACTTCAGAGAAAGAAAATAAAGTATAATAAAATGATTCAATGGTTATTGCCATCCCAACTCATACATACATACATACATCATCTAAACCGCTTATCCTTCTGGGTCACGGTGGGGTGCTGGAGCCTATCCCAGCTGTCATTGGGTGGAAGGCAGGATACACCCTGGACAGGTCGCCAGTCCATCGCAGGGCCCATCCCAACTCAGTGGTTAGGAATTTGTCTCAGTGCACTCATTACAATAAAAACACAACATCAGACAGAGAAACATGAAACATGAAAAAACTCATGAGAACTGCTACCTTTTAAACAAAATAACAAACAAATGTGTAAAAGTCATATCGACCATAAAAATATAGTACCAAAAATATATACAGTGGAAAAAAATAGTGGAAAGCTATTAAGTATCCGAATAGCCCTGCAACTTTGCTGTGCTGTTCTAACTGATCCATGCCTTTTTCCTGAAGGGTGGAATTTTAGCAGAGATGGCCCTTTTAGGTTTTCAGAGAAGGCCTAATGATTTCTAGGAGCCAGAACTAAAATATATATGTGTAAATTGTAATCAATAGAGTCATGCTTGTATTTAAACTCTGCAAACATTACAGAACTATGTTTGTTCCATTATTAAGGATGGAAATAGTTAGCCCCCTAGGAGCATTTTCTCAATTTTTGCATATCTTCTTAAATTCACCTTTAAAGACACATGCATATAACATGATAGCCAAAATGCTTCATTATCTTTGTCACTACTTTCCAAAACCACTGCAGCAACTTCAGCAGCTGTAAACTTTTTGCACACCACTCACATGCATCTCTGATGTTGACTGAATGAAGAATGAAGGTTTCTGATGTGATGAGTAAGTCCTTAGTGATTTCCTGAGTGTCCATGAGAGAGGCAGTGAGTGCCACATCACATGTATTTCAACCCCACTTCATAGCCTCATAACTCTGGATGTGAGTCACATACAATCTCACGATAAGATGGAATTGAAAAAGCCAGCTCTACAGATTCTGGAAATGTTTGGACCACATTTCTACACTGTATTATTGCAAAGATAGAGCACCTTATAAAGGAACATCTAATTTGATGCATGGGCAAGTTCGTGGAACCCAGAGGGTTAAATTGTCTTGAAATGCAGAGTGGAAAATTGGCCAGTCACGAATTGTTCTTCTCTGTGATATCTAGCTACATATAGCTGAGCAAGCTCTTTTATTGGATAGGACTTCAAAAGCTGAAGAGAAGGCCTAATGTGTTAGATTACCCTTCAGCATAATTACGAAATGACAGAGGAATCAGCCAATCATGTTTGGATTTCCAATAGGCAGGACCAAAAAAAAACATAACTTTCGGCCTTCCAGATAGTTTCAGATAGGTCACTAACTACGAATATGAGTGGAAGCCTACTCAGTGGGTTGTTCAAATTAAAAACATACCAGGCTTCTCTACTGAGACACTGTAAAACTGCTATAAGGTAAAATATAAGCTAATATGAGCTTCAAGTAAAACATGAAATGTCTTTTAGACATCAAATGTCTTTGTTTAATCTAGAATTGCCATCAAAGGAATCACATTAGCTTAGTGCTAACAAACTACTAGAATCCCATAGGGATAACAGCAGAAGTTATCATTATCATAGAGGTGTTTTTTCCCTCTTGTTTGATCAATTTATGACATTTATGGCTCAAATTGAAGGCCTTTATTTTTGTACCAATTTTAATGCAGTTGGCAGCTCAAAGCTTTTTACAGACAGGTAATGAAGATTTAGATTGTTTAGATATATTTTTGCAATGTATGAAAATGGCCAAAAAATGTATTTGTTAAATATATTTTTAAATGCATTTGTTTGTTACTATATTTTTTCAATAGTATGTAGTTTTAAAAGGTTACTGAATAAGCATGAGCTGAATGAATGCTACTGTGTTTTGCGTTGTACTTTGCATTAACATTGTATGTATGCTATAAGACAGTGCCCACACTAAATGTATTTTTAGTAAACAAGATATCTAATCATCAAACTGCATTTTCACAGAGCTTCAATATCTACAACACTTGCTTTTGTTATGTTAAAGGTTTATTTTCTAATATTTAAAATTAAGATAATGGAATACAAATTAATTTCAAAAGGTATTTCAAACAATAAAGTGCATTAGACAAGTATTTTGGCTATATTCATATATTTTCACATATATTTGATAAATACATTTACATACATTTATGTATGTATGGTACATTTCTATGTGTAAGTGTCCCATACATTTTAAAATTAATGTATTTCAAAATATATTTTAATATGGCAATATACAACCCCAATTCCAAAAAGGTTGGGACGCTGTGTAAAATGTAAATAAATGTAAATAAAAACAAAATGCAATGATTTGCAAACCTCATAGACTCATATTTTATTCACAATAAAACATAAAACACATATCAGATGTTGAAAGTGAGACATTTTACCATTTCATGAAAAACATGAACTCTTTTAGAAAATGATGGCAAGAACGCATCTTAGAAAAGTTGGGACAGGGCCGTGTCTACCATTGTGTAGCATCCCCTCTTCTTTTAATAACCGTCTATAAATGTCTGGGAAGTGAAGAGACCAGTTGCTGCAGCTTTGGGAGAGGAATATTGTCCCATTCTTGTCTGATGTAGGATTCTAGCTGCTCAGCAGTCCTGGGTCTTCCTTGATGGATTTTTCGTTTCATAAAGTGCCAAAAGTTTTCTATTGGTGAAAGGCCTGGACTGCAGACAGGCCAATTCAGCACCCAGACTCTTCTTCTGTGAAGCCATGCTGTTGTGATGTACGCAGTATGTGGTTTAGCATTGTCTTGCTGAAATATGCAAGGCCTTCCCTGAAAGACCACTGTCTGTATGGGAGCATATGTTGCCAAAAGCTGTATATTTCGTTCAGCATTAATGGTGCCTTGACAGATGTGCAAGACACATATGCCATGTGCTCTCCCATACCATCATGGATGCTGGCTTTTGAACTGTGTGCTAACAACAAGCTGGGAGGTCTTTACTCTGGATGATGCAGTGTCCATTATTTCCAAAAAGAATTTCAAATTTTGATTCATCTGACCACAGGTCACTTTTCCACTTCGCCTCGGTCCATTTTAAATGAGCTTGGGCCCAGAGAAGCTGGTGGTGTTTCTGGATCCTGTTTATATATGGTTTCTTCTGTGCATGATACAGCTTTCACTTGCATTTGTGGATTGCACGGCGAACTGTGTCCACAGACAGTGATTTCTGGAAGTGTTCCTGAGCCCATGCAGTGATTTCCAGTACAGAATCATGCCTGTTTTCAATGCAGTGCTGCCTGAGGGCCCGATGATCATGATGTCCCTTGTGTACAGGGATTTCTCCAGATTCTCTGAATCTTTTGATGATATTATGTACTGTAGATGGTGGGATGTCCAAAATCTTCACAATTTTACATTGAGGAACATTTTTCTGAAATTGTTCCACAATTTTTAGATGCAGTTTTTTGCAGTTTGGTGAACCTCTGCCCATCTTTGCTTCCGACAGACTCTGCCTCTCTAAAATGCTCTTTTTATTCCCAGTCATGTGAGATAGTTGCAAATTGCTCCTCCAGCTGTTTTTTTTATTAGTACCACTTACTTTTCAAGGCTTTTGTTGCCCTGTCCCAACTTTTTTGAGATGCGTTGCTGCCATCAAGTTTTAAATGAGTTCATATTTTTAATGAAATGGTAAAATGTCTCACTTTCAATATCTGATATGTGTTCTATGTTCTATTGTGAATAAAATATGGGTCTATGAGATTTGCAAATCATTGCATTCTGTTTTTATTTACATTTTTTTACATTTTACACAGCATCCAAACTTTTTTGGAATTGGGGTTGTATTCTGAAACACATATTAGTATTTGTAAAGTATTTTGACATGGATTGCAATGGATTTGAAATGTATTTCAAATAAAAACACATGCCCATATATTTTTTTTTCCAATGTGGGACAGCACGCACCAACCACCCTTATCCCACCATACGTCAACCAGCAGACGTCACTGCTGTTAAAGGCTTTGCTCTTTGCATGAGTTCATTATCTCTCTGAGATTAATCTCAAGATTTCAGCACGGCTGAATTGGTTCAGTTACCAAATCTCATCATAATGATTCTCATCCAGCTCACGGGACAAATTCTTTTTTAATAGACTGTTTCCTCACATAGCGTATGCATTAACAGAAATCTTTAGTTGTTTTTTTTTTGCAGAATACATGCTGTGGAATGCATTTGCAGTCATGCGGTTATTATTGCCTTTATTAAATTACATTGCTTTTTGGCTCATTACCTTCACCAACAAGAAAGCAATTTAGAGTAATTCATAAACACCCCCACCATACAAACACACACACACACACACATCCACACATCTCACATGAAAAAAGAAAAAAAGTCTTCGAATTGTTTATAGTGGCTAGGGACCACCTAGCTAGCTTTTTAAAATGTCGCCAAGATTTGCTATATGGGCAGAGAAGGCTGTTACTGGTCTGACAATGTCATGAGTGGCAAGTACTAGAACTAATGGATGTGGCCCAAACCTGGCCCAACTACATTATTGGTCCACAACATTGATGGCAGAATTGGTCCACAAATATAGACACTAGGCAAAACTGTATGAAATCATCCAGGACCTCGCCCTATTCTGGCCTGCATACTTAACATCTTCCCGGTAGTTGACCAGCACTCATGTAGGAAAACCAGATAGCCCAGAACTGTTTGCTATCTAGGCATACATGGATATCAAGCTGAAAAACAGCCTGTTTTGAATTTACTTTTTCTATTCAGTTTGAAGGAGTGTTTTAGCTCTGTGTGCTTTTTGAATGAGATCCAACGCAGGGCAGCCAATCAGAACAGAGCTTATTTACATATATCAATTGTAAAGGCACAGTAACAAAAACAGCCTGTTTAATTCTAAAGAATAAAAAGAGGTTGGAAAATGACAATGTAAAAATGAATTATGGACCTATAAGTGGAGTTGAAGGGATAAAATAAACTACAAGAAAAACATGGCATGTGGGCCCATTAATAATTTATTAGGCTTGACACCTCTCAGCCAATTATTTCTAATGCTCCTTCCTCTGTCAGGCTGGGGAAGAACTTCACAAAACAAACCCATAGTGAATGGTACAGCAGTAAATTAGTGTATAATTATTAGACTAAGAAATTGTAAAAAGGTGTTAGGAAGGTATACTGCCTGACACACTCTATCCTCATCATCTGGAGGAAGGAGCTGTTTTTATTTCACCTCATCACCTTTTATTTCATCTCCTGAAGATGAAAAACTTTTTTTATATGATTTCTAGCAATAATTAAGATTACAGAAAAATGTTAAAGCCCTTTTCAACATGGTTTCAAATGATTTATATTTTGTTACTTTTTTTATTTATTTTTTACAAATTAACACAGTACTAGATAAATGCTCTAAAAATTCCAAGCTGCTACCTGCTCAGAACTGGGCATGTCAGATCATATAATGATTGATGGTCACATCAATCAGTAAGTGGCAGTGGCAGCACTGAGCGATACCACTAGAAGAGTAAAGTGAATGGTAGGTAAATGATGCAAATGGTGAATGGTAGGTAAAAAGTGTTAAAAGGAGAACAAGCTGTCTAAATGTCATTTTAGTGATCTATTTATGTTTTTTACATGATTGTAGCTAGTTAACTGCTGGATGGTGCTTACAAAACTGAGGTAATAAATGCTCTCGTTTAAAAGCCAGTTGTTGCTCACATTGACTGAGTTTTGTTTGGTTGAAACTGTGGAACTGGTCTTCAGCAAAATGACAAAGGGAAATCTGAGTTATTGGCTGAAACTCTGATCAACTATTCTCAGGGCAATTTTATTCAATAGTATGCAGATTCATTCATTAATTCCTTGAATTATTATGTTTCAAGAAATTGTTCTGTGTAACTGACTAAGGCGTTTCATTCTAACGTAACACATTGCTGATTGCTGAAGAAATTACTTCCCTGAAAGCTGACCAACAGAGGTTTCATTCATCAGAGGAGAAAAGACACTATTGAACTGAAAAAGTGTCAGCAAAAATTGTGCTTTTGCATAAGATGTCATCACTGGAAAACTCTCAGTGTCCAGAAAGTACTCTTATAAGCAGAGCTTTTGAAACGCACAACACTCAAGGGTTGAGTGCTACAGTGCCACCTGCTGGACAACTTAACTGGGCACATTAACTAAGTAAATAATTCTAAACTTGAGAATCTGTAACACAAAGCTGTATTACTGAGCTATCTGTTTAAGGCAGTCTTGAGCTAAACTGCAAAAAATGCCCTAAAAGGGCTCATATTCTACATTTTTCTTGTATTTTACAAAATATGTCCAGTTAAGATATCTGTTTAGGTGATAAAAACCCTCATAATTCAGTCCTCATTCATTTTTAAATGACTATTTCCCATTTCCTTAACTAGGCTGCTATTTCCCTGTGCCTAGAAGACTGATGTATGTAAATGACCTCTGTTTTGATTGACTACATTGCATTGTGCTTCATTCAAAAAGCAATCTGAGCTGGAATACTACTATAATTTCAGCATGAATGGGTGGGGCTACATTGTGGTAGGCTGAAAAGGCTAATAACCTCATCACAATATCAAAAACAATTAATTGAAAACAGGTTATTTTCGTATCTTAGCTTCCGTATATCGACTGTATAGAGTGGAACAGTGTTTACATACTGTATCTATCTTTAATAAAAAAGAAAAGCAGCAAAAGCAAGGAAAATTTCAATTCCCATAGCGCCTTTAAAATTAAGCATGAATATAAAAAGGCTTTGTTTAAAATTGTTCTTTGGAAGCACATCTGTCTATTTCTCTGATCACTCATAAGATTTCACATTTTGTTAAAGTTGTTGTGCTTAAAAAATGAATAAAAAAGTTAAGGAAGAATGCCAGGAAAAGTTTGCCTTAGATTGGTCAAATTGGTTTAAAAAAAGTCTTGGCTTAGACATAACTTGTATTTGGCAAACTACACCTTGCATCGTGCAGAAGGTCAGCGCTGCGTTTAAAGCACATTTAGAGGTTTTGGCCAAATCTTCAAATGTTTCAGAAAGCCTTGGTGTTCTACTGCTGTCAGCACACTGAATGGCCATGACCACAGAGCACCATTTGGAGTAATTTTAATAAATGAAAACTCAGCTGAGTAGTGGTGGCAGTGACCCAGCAGTCGGGCATTATTTGAAGTCTGTGGTGTCAACGACATCCGATCTTCTTGGAGATGCCCCATGAAAAATGTCTCAAACTGTGACTAGCTGATTCACCTTTTGTTTAAAACCATCATGTAAGCACCATTTTGATAAAATGGGAAAGGGATAGGAACAACTAAACTGAATATTTTATTTTTCAGCATTTAATGTGACCACTCTTTGCCTTTATTTCAGTTTCCATTCTTTTCAAGATACTTGTTTTTAGTTTTACAAAGAAATCTGCAGGGACATTTACACACCTCCAAAATTCTGTCTTACAAGTTGGTGTAGCTTCTTAAACCCAAGTAATCCATTTAGTGATATTGAGGTCTGGTGTGGCCGGTCCATAGTTCTGAGATGACCAGCAGCATTGTTTAATTTCCAAATTTTCTTTATTGTCTACTATCTTTTTTCAGTAACGGCTTCCTGACAGCTACACATACTTTCAGACCCATAGCATGTCTTCTTCTCACAGAGGAAGGATGGACAGAAACACTTGTGGATTTTTTCAGACCTGAAGCAAGAATACAGCCTGATCTTCTCCTATATTTTCTAGATGATGGTTCATCAGGTCTTGACATGGTAGTGTGCATGGTGCTGGTACGAGTGTACTAGGCACAGCAGCGTCATTACTAGGTTAAGAGTGGTCCACTACCAAAACATGAATGTCCTGTAATGACATTACATCTGGCTGTAGCCTATTCCTGACAGCCATTCAGTCATCACCCTGCTTATTCCAACACTTCTACCTTGTGGTGATATCATTTCATTCTGCCAATCAACCAGAATACTGGATTCACATACACTTAACACTGCAGCACCCTTCACAGGGACCTGATCATCCTAGGCTAAAGCACACTGCCACAGCGGCATTGTGAACCCGAAAAAGACGTCATGACAGAGACAAAATCAGACAGATGAGATGTGCAAAGATAAGGAAACACAGCAAACTTTAAACCTCAACATAATCATCGAAGCCAAGAACATATATCCACAGCAGCATGAAAATGTTTATGGTCCATGCATATCTTACCTTTGATTCATTAAAGTAATGTTAGATATCAGCTTTTGTACTAAAACTGACACCTTTGGACAGGTAGAAAACCATGTGCTTCAAAGGATGGACTCTTTTATATATGCCCAGTTACATCTTTTAACCACATTGGTGCACTAATAATGAACTGAAAGCTTGAGGTAATTGCAGTTGCTGTGCAGTTTGGCAGAGAGCATAATAATTTCATTGGCTATAATGCAGTGACAGCACTCATAGAAAAAAAAAACAAATAATAATCTAAAAAGAATTTGGCTTAACAAATAATCTTTCCCCATTTGATTAGGTGGCTATGGCCCTGCGCCACATCAGAACTAGTTATTTATGAGAAGCATACGTCCAACGATGGGATATCCCCTTGGCATGCACGTCCGTTGTGAGCCAAGACACGAAGCTTATGTGTGCACGGGACTTAATGAAGCATGTAATTCCAGTGTGTCTGCACATTGTCACAAAATGTCAGTTTAATCTCCCAGTCAGTACTGTGACTCACTGCCAGCAGGAGAGGACGCCAGCCTGTTTTAAAGGCACAGCAAAAACTTCTAGTCTGTAATTGTGCTGTTATTACACTGAAACCATAATAGTTTAGCTTTTCAATGTTTTGCTTATTTTCCAGCCTTTTGAGATTTTACAACTAAATTGAAAATCACTACATAAATAAAGATTATTATTACACTAAAAAAAACAGAGTTTCTTTAAAAGACAAGGTCGTTACACAGATCCCAAAACTCACTAGGCTCCTAAGAGCTCTTGAGATGCTTTACAACCTCAATGTATCATATTTGGCTTTGCTTTCCTCTCTCTACAGAAGGACTATGGACACTTCAGCTGTATGTTTGGTTTGAAGACCATGCTGGAATGAGCAAACCCAATGCTTCACACCCTGGTGTTGATTTATAAGTCACTTTGGGGGGAGAAAAATGCCTGGAACATTCTCTGCGACCCCTGGTGTATTTGGTGCGGACTGGGTCACAGCTGACTTTTCCTCACCCTTGTTTTGTACCCCCTGCATTCCACAGATGTTCTGCAAACAGCTCATGTAAACTTGTTATTTTTCCCTCTGAGTTATTTTCCAAGATTAAATCAGTTTCTTGAATGCAAATATTTGCCCTGCTGTAATTGCATTTCCCTTGAACTGCTGTTGCAATGTCAAACCACAGAGTTTGCTATTTTAAGAGATATGGTAACTGTACTCAACCTGCCCCCCAACAGCTCTCAGTTGTGATATCCCTGTAAGTAGTATTGATTGTCTCATTCAGGTCTGATTCTGTTGAACATTTGAACATTTTTCTTTCTCTCCACTGGAGATGTTTGCCAGTGGGATGGTGAATTGAATTTCACACATGTTTCCTCTAGGTGATATATGACGGTCCCCTGAGGCAGCCAAGGAGGCCTTGCATTCAATGGGAGAATTCCTGAAATCAAAAGGATTGGGACAAAAACAATAGTGCCCATGGTCCCGATAGCTCCAGAAGGCAATCCTTGATGGAATGATTTGTGTTGCAATCTTTCTCGTGCTGATCTCATGAAAGCAAATTAAAAAAAGGGAAAATAATTACTGACACTAGTGCAACTTTGGATGACTTCCAACATAAATAACTATTCTGATGACCCATGAGACTCTTGAAGTACTATTAGTAGGTCAAATCACTGCACACATCACTCTACCTGTGCATACATTCTCAGTTTATCTTTTAAGAAAGCTGATGTCAATCATTTATTTGTGTTATGCATGTCTACTGAATGGACTGCAGTTTTTTAGAAGTCATGTGCTGCCATCTGCTGGTATGGACAAAGAACTGTTTTCTCAAATTCACTAATTTTTCTAAGTTGCAGCAACCTGATTTTTGCTTATAGGCCAAGTCAGTTAGTTAGGTTAGTTTGAGTCAATAGGATATGACTAGAGGTGGTGATACCTCATGCTCTTGTAAAAGTAAAGTTACTTTGGTAAAATAATGACTCAAAAGTAAAAATATATTTCCAAAACTGAACTTGAGTAGAATTACAAAAGTATCAGGTCAGTTACTGAGTTACTTAAAGAACAGCAGTGGAACTTATGTGTACATTCTGTGTCTATTAGCTTAGATGCAATTCTTCTATTTTGTTGTACTTTTGGTCTAAAATAAAACACTAAACCTCAAGTCAGATGTGTGACCAAGATGCTGTTACTAGCAGAACAATGAAATGAAACGCATAAAAGGAATTATGAACATATCGAAGTTAAAAGTAGATTAATTTGATCACTAGTATTTTAGAGAAGAAGTGAAAATATTATCACTTGTGAATATCTTAGCAAAGACGTTTTGTTTATTTTCTAGGTGAAAACAATATTCAGAACACATTACATTAAGAATACATATTGATTAAGCACATGGGAAAGACTCTGCTGTATTTTTTTATTTCATTTAGACTGTTTCTCGCTGTTACTGGTTGGCAGTTTTGTTCATGTAATTCTTCTGATAATATATTTCATAAAAATTGTTAATATTCATATGAATAGCAAAATGAATACAAAATTCTCAGCGTTATTTTGACTCTTATTGCCTGCTTAGATCCACTGCCATAATTACACTGCCCTCTCATGATCTATGACATAATTTTACCATATCCCAATAACAACATCTCACAAATTTGACTATGAAGTGAGAAGCTGTGTGGCACTTGCCACAGAATGCATGTCCAACACGATACCCAAGCTAAGCTTATCACTTGTAAACGTGCACTACTGAGGAGACTCATCAGTTCAGTCATCCTTCAAAACAGTTTACTAAAACTCAGATTAATAACTCATCATCACAGTGATTTAGCCGGCTTTAGAACGTTTGTAAGGAAGACATTTTTGAGTTCTTTAGAGCAAGTCTTTAAATGCTTTGTGCTGATTTTAAAACAGTTACTTAACAAACACTGATTGTGTTTCTTTGAAAAATTATATATATTGTTTAATTTATGGGTAAATAAGCTTGTATACTTGTATTCCGTTACATCCCAACCCTGTTGAGGCATTATGTAACATTGTTAAACTTACAAAACATACCATTCCAACAGTTCATATATGGAAACTGTGAAAACAGATTGTTCTGTATGCATTGTTTTTTTAACTTTTTGAGTCACAAAAGCCAACACTTATTTTCATCCACCTACATATTTATATTCATCAAGCCTGCAGTAGTAGTCCCAGCCTGGACTGCTATTTGAATGAGGCATACAGGGCAACCAATTGGAACAGAGAATATTTACATATTAACACTCTTAAATGCACAGTAACAAAAACAGCCTGTTTGCTTCTAAGTGATAAAGAGAGGTCAGAAAATGGTCATGTAAAAACGAATTATGACTTTTTGGTATTTAAACCCACTCGTATGTCATTTAGTGGGCCTCAAAAAAAAAAGATAAACTACAAGAAAAATGCAGGACATGGGACACAATGCACAATTTCTAATTTTTCCTCAGTTTCAATTCATCATCCAATCACACCAGCACTAGGAGGGCTAAGGCAAACACAAGTGTCCTCCGAGTCATGTGAAGCCAGCCACATCTTTTGGAACTACCGCTAACATCTGAACATGCTTGATACCTGTTCTGGCTAGCATTATGCTGAGTGGTGGGGGAGAAGGAGGGCCATTCTACCCACCCAGAGAGAACGAGGCCATTTGTGCTCTCTCAGACTTCTGGCCACAGATGGCTGTAGTCAGGGATGGGGGAGTAGCTAAGTAGCGCGCTACTTTTCGCAGTTAACTAAATTTTTTGTAGCTAATAGCTGTAGCCGCTACAGTTTTATGAAATGTAGCTAATAGCTGTAGCCGCTACAGTTTTATGAAATGTAGCTAATAGCTATAGCGCCTACAGATTTTTGTGTAGCTATAGCATTAATTTTCGCTACAATTTCGGTACAGACTTCAGGCAGTCCGCGCAAATATGAACCATAGAACGCGGTCGTTAACCGGGCTAGTGGCGACTGTGCAATCCTGACTGAGACGAGGACAGTTCGAGCAAACGGTCACGCGCTGGCCCCGCTTATCACCCCTTACTAGTAGGCTTAGCTCAGAGGTCGGCAAAATGTTTTGAAGAGCCATTTTGTCCTTTCAACAAAAACTATACTATCTTGGCTGTAAGTATGTCTTAGTATGTGTTAATGTGCTAGTACAGGCTAAAAATTAAATAAACGAAAGCTCAGACTTTAAGCTCAGCTGTAGCCGCTTTTCTCGCATCTCAGAAAACTTTTCCGCGAGTTTCTTGTAAAATGTCTCTCAATGTTAGACGTTTTACGAGGCTTAAGTCGCTTCTCATTCGAATTGTCCCGTTCCACTTTAAATGGTGCCTGAGGCGCCAGATTATGCTGCTGCGCCATTTAAGGTGGGACGGGAGAATTCTAACGAGAAGCAGGAGAATGAAAAGCTTCGGCTTCGCGAGTTGTTGCAGATTAAATGTATGAGGAAACCAGCTGAGTGCTTATAAATGCAAATAAGTCCATTAATCTCCAAGTTATTGATGATCGTCTTAAATCTGTCTCTTTGCCATTTCGTTATGCTGTATGTCCAGCAGTCTGCGCATCAATCTTCAGCGTTAAAGGTTGGTGAATTAGCAGTTATGCGTTAACTCCAGCGTTTAAGACCATTTATTGTGAAAACTGTGTTAGAACAGTGTGTTATAACGATTTTACAGCAAAGGAGGTTTATGTTATCTTGCCTAAAAATCTAGTTCTGCTGTGGAGCTGCAACAGAGAGATTATTCAGGCCCGATTCTCACCAACTGATGAGAATTTTGAGGCTAAAGTGTTGCTGAAGTTCAACAAAGGACTCTGAATGTCATGTCTGTACACATCTTGCTGAGATGTTTAAATTGGAGCAGTTTTATTTCAACAGTTGCCAATGCTTTGCACAAAGTTGTTTAGTTTGAATACGGTAATTTTTGTCGATTTTCGTAAAGAAAAACCCGGAATGATTGACTTTGCCTTTAGTCTAAATTCTTGTTGGATATCACGCCTTTGGTTGTATAAGTTTGATTGTTGGTTACACTTAAACTTACTTTTTGGTGATCTTTTTGTAAATTTGCAGCTTTTCAATTGTATGTTTCTTTCTGGCACATGATTAAATGCAGTGTCTTGTTCACACTTTCAGGCTTGTTTGGTGTGTGAGGTGGAGATTCACAAACATTCTGACAATCACGCTTTGAAAGTAGCTAAAAGTAGCCACTACTTTTTCTGGAAAAGCAGCTAACGCTAAACTGTAGCTAGCTACAACTTTTTGGGAAAGTAGTTAACTACTAATTTTCAGTAGCTATCCCAACCCTGGCTGTAGTATCAGTGGGATTTGAACTTGCGGTCTCCTGATGGTAAGGCCAATGCTTAAATAGTTGCACCACTCAGGAACACTTAATGCACAAAAAAGCAGGAGGTCAGAGCATGGAAACAAGCTTGTGCATAAGTACCTTATTTATCATATTTAATAGGTACCTGTATTTTATCATTTGCAATGGACATGCCAAATTTGAAATAATGATATACTTATTAGTTACATAAAGCACAGTCTAATTCATGCAAAAGTGTTGACATAGAGTCAATAGAACAAAAGCTCCCCGTACTTACAAAAGCTTAAATAGTGGAAAACTGAAAAATTGAACAAAATAAAAAAAATTTAAATGAACATGTAGCCATTCTTCAGATGGTAGAGTAGTGTGATTGTGTAATGTAATCATTTTCCTAAAGGACTGGCTACCTGAGTGATAATATTGCAGTATATGAGGTGGCTTCTACTAAACTAGGCAAGCTTTGTTTTCTATTTTTAGAATTGAGGTAGTTCTTCACTACTAATAGCACTACTATAAGGCAGAAGTCTTTAAATGACTGTAGTCACAACATTTGTTTATATCAGTGTACACATGAAAAACAAGCACATCCACTTCGGTAAAAGGATTGTTATTCGCAAAATTATTAGCATTACTTCTATTTTCTTTTTCTGATATTGCTTTTATTAACAGTAATTTAGATTATTTAACTGCAAATCAGACGTTTCTCAGGCTGGTCAAATGCTGCACACATTTCAACCAGTCGTGAGTTTATTCGTACCGATATGCCATGAGATGAAACAGATAGCAAAATTTTACAAGAAATTTGCGCACACGCACTTTATGGTCAGATTTGACTCTACACCACATTAATGAATAAGGGCCAATGTGATTAGTAAAACAGTATGAATTTGTTGTTAATATTACTTTTGCCAATGTAAACAATTTCTATAAGAACAGTTTCAGATGATACAGGTGTGGTCAATACTTATGAGTTTTAGGCTAAAGTGTCTACATCTGATATTTAACAGGTTAACAAGTCATAGTTTTTAATCAAAATTACAGAATATACAGACTGTATACTTCCATCATGATTCAAGTAAAACACAAAGCCATTTTTGTTTGTTTTTATTAAAACCCACCACAGTGCACAACATTTTTCTGAATGTTTTGGGACGGTTCAGTAGCTTTTGGCGGTTTCATATGTGTCGGGGAAAGGCAGGGAGACGTGTCCGGAGCCCATGACCAGTGGCAAGATTCCAGCGTTTGGCACCACATTCCAGGACAAGGTGAGAGTGATGTTCTTGTTGGACCTTTATTGGGGAAACAACATTATTAAAAAATTGTGAGTTAAAGGCTCATGTATATAGTGACAGGCCTCCATATTGCAAACTGACAGTATACTGTATTGCTCTAACTGAAGTTGTGAAAAAAAAGGTTTATTATTATTCTGAGCCATAATATCATTACACTTATTAATTGTGGAGTCAAACCTCCACGAAAGGGTTAACAAGTGCTCTAGCTGTGTAAAGATTAGTTTATGGATGCACCAATGTAGAATTCCTAAGTCGATACAATAACCAGTATTTAACACCTTTTTGGGCTGATATGGAGATCATAAACTGATCATTTAAATTAAGTGTTGTAGTATAATTAAGTATGCCAATGTTTTACAATACTTAGATTAGATTTTAACTTATTTAGCAGACCTTTATCTGAAGCTATGAACAACAGTAGATGATTTAAGAGATCCTAAAAATAAAAAAAAATATGGAATGAACTGACAACAACAACTAACAAGGATCTGAAAAAACTTCAAGATCAGCATTATCCATTACCTAAATGTACAAAGATATAAAATATTAATGTACTACACTTTCCTCCATATCATCACATTTGTTGACTGTCTACGTCAACAGAATCTCTCTCCATATCTGAGATAAGCTACTATTCTATCTGAACAGTCTCGAATGTTTGTCTCAGGCTTTTTCGGAGCATTGTTGTAAAAGGGGTGTATACACAATTTGCTGCATGTCAAAAATTGAAATATGTTGATTAAAGCACTAAACCACTAAGCACAGCTCATGAGGAAAGTTGGTTTTCTGTCAGAATTCACATCAGTAAGTAACATTACAGCTGTCTGCAGCTGTTACAGTGAAACTCAGAGCAGCCAGCAGAGGCTGCTGTTGGGTGTACTATAGCTGGACTTGGACTACAAGTGCTTGTACACATGCTTCAGTGCCTATGCAAAAACAGATCGCAAAACTGACAGTTGTACTTATTGGCCTACTTTCAACATTGGACGAATGATAAAGTTTCTCCAATCATTGGCAAATGAGGGCCAAAAGTCTGAGTCCACGAATGAAAAGACTTCTTTTGTACATTCCTTTCTATTTTTATAGTAACATTTTATTACAAAATTCATTGTCAGCATGACAGTTTGAAAGGTAGCATCTTTTAAATTTTAAACATGAATTTCTGAGTACTTGATAGATCCTTATGTTGCTTTAATGACAGTATGCACACCAGCAGGCACAGACTTCACAACTGTGTACAAAAGTCTTTGATGAGCAGATCATGAGCTTTTTACAAAAGCTTTAACATGGTCTTAAATTTTGCTTAATGACCTACAAATAGTGCAGAACCTTGAATATTTCTTCTTCATTTTACTTACGTCAAAACTCATTTGTTTTACATTTTTCAAAATTCTAAAATATTTATTTCCTAGCGAAAATGAAAAAAAAAAAAATCCAGATTTTCAGTGTAGGCTTTGTTTTTTTGGATCCCACTGTATATCAGCCACCAATATGGCACATGCCTAAATTTGTTAGATCAACAATACAATTTAACATTAGTCAGAGCATCGATTCAGCACATAAAGAGACACTTGTGATAAGTTAGGCTTGCTGACCATCAAAGTCACTTTGCTTGATGCAATGAGACACTACATGAAATGCATTAATAACAGCCTTATCTTACAATAATGATTATAATTGTTTCTAAAGCTGTTTTGATTGAATAAGCATACCTCAGGCCATTTCCATCGTCAAAAAAGTAGTATTTCGACTTCATGTCCCTCAGGTTTAGTTTGGTATTGTCTCCCCTCATAACAATCTTATCCCATAGAACCACCTGGTTCAGGACCTGGAGAAATAAAATGACATTGTTGTATCTTATATTTTAATTTTGTTTTCCCTGATATTCATTTATAACATTTGCATGTGGTTTTATTTGCCAAAATAGTCATGAACTGATTCAAAACAGCTCAGACTCTGTATATGGACTGGGGAGTGAATGGTATGTTTTTAAACTTTAACAATTTGTAGCATTGCTCTGGTTTGCTTTGATGCTAGGGACTTACATTGCTTTTGGTTGAATACTCAGCAGACAGGTAAAGAAAGAGCTGCTTCACATTCCAGTCAAATATTGGCTGAAGATGTAATAAGCAGTTAAGGAAAACAACATGAAGATGATAGCAAACTGCATACCTACGTTAAAAGGCTTCAGTCCTGCAAAGGTAAGCAACTACTGTTTATCATTAGAGCTTGCTATTCATTAGGACCAGAAAGGCAGAAATTAGCTGTACGAAAAGGATATCAGCAGAAAGGTCAAACGTCACAAAACCCAAATCGCTCCTCTCTCTTGGACCTGTGAAGTCATCCACGTTTTTTCTAGATAAAAGACAAAAAAGGATAAAAATCAGACATCAAGTGCAGAATCAGTCTGTGTGCAAATAATGTAAAAAGCAGTTCTATGTCATGCATGCTGGCTTGGTCAACTCCATACACATCAATTTGTATCATGAAACTACACCGATTAGGCATAACATTATGCCCCATGTTTTTATTATTTTTGACATGAATGCAAATGGAAAAATGTCACAAATGCAAACTTGAACCTGTTTATGCAAAGCAAACTGATTGTATACTGACTGCCACTTTAAGTACACCTCCTTGTTTCTATGCTCATTGTCCATTTTATCAGCTCCACTTACTATATAGGTGCAGTTTGTAGTTCTACAATTACAGACTGTTGTCCATCTGTTTCTCTGCTTACTTTGTTAGCCCCCTTTTACCCTGTTGTTCAATGGTCAGGAACCCCATGGACCATCACAGAGCAAGTACTATTTGGGTGGTGGATCATGTAGTAACACTGATGTGGTGGTGGTGTGTTAGTGTGTTTTGTGCTGGTCTGAGTGGATCAGACACAGCAGTGCTGCTGGAGTTTTTAAACACCTCAATGTCACTGCTGGACTGAGAATAGTCCACCAACCAAAAATATCCAGCCAACAGCATCCTGTGACCACTGATGAAGGACTAGAAGATGACCAACACAAACTGTGCAGCAGCAGATGAGCTATCATCTCTGACTTTACATCTACAAGGTGGACTGACAAGATAGGAATGTCTAATAGAGCGGACAGTGAGTGGACACAGTGTTTAAAAACTCCAGCAGCACTGCTGTGTCTGATCCACTCGTACCAGCATAACACACACCACCACCACGTCAGTGTTACTGCAGCGCTGAGAATGATCCACCACACAAATAGTACCTGCTCTATGAAGATCCATGGGGATCCTGACCACTGAAGAACAGGGTAAAAGGGTAACAAAGTATGCAGAGAAACAGATGGACTACAGTCTGTAATTGTAGAACTACAAACTGCACCTATATAGTAAGTGGAGCTGATTAAAATAATCTAAGCTCAGGTCTCATTAGATCATGTAAATCTATAGAGCATTTTATAAAAGGCATAAGCTGATCCCAGATCAGCATTCATTTTCTGAGAGTTTTGATGAATATGGGTTCTGATATCACAAAAATCTTTGTGATTATTAGCCTATTTTGAATTCATTTTTTTTTACTCTAAGCAAAGAGAACTCGTTTGCCTAAAATGCGGTAATTAAGTCTCTTGCTTTATTTTAATAAAAATGTTTTAATTGATCTGTATGAGGCAAAAAAAATCTGGTTTAACTGTCATTTGAGTAACCACCACAACAAAGCAGACTTACGAACCACTACACACAGACTAGAAGTTATGTAAGTTAGTTAAGCTAGAGAGGTTAGGTACATTAGAGAGATAAGAGAAGGTACTTTGTATGGTGCTCAATACTTGCACATATGCCATACGGACAGGAAACGAGGGGGAAAAAAGGAGCCACCTTAACTGGTAGGACTCTTACCGCTACTATGGTTCAAAAAATGGCAATTAAAACTTCAGTTAAGAGCACATGTGCAGTTTAACATGAAATAGGACCAGATTTACTCACAGCATGACTTTAGAAACGTGAATGTTGACCGGGACGCTTCTGTCTTTGAAGGCGGTGGTGATGAAGCAGCCGAATGTGAGCGCCGCCATTACGCTGAGGGAGAAGGCGAACAGGGAGTTCGCTCTCGACAGAACCGTGTTCATTGTGGATTTTACACTTCTGCTAAAAAACAAAGCTACAAACAATTTAAACAGTTAACATACAACTCCTACAGTAACACATCAGCTCAGGAAGTGGACCTTCTTCCTGGTTTTGTGGTTTAGTCTGAAAAGGCGCTTTACTGCCACCCAGCGTCACGGAGGCAGTATCGAGCTCTATTGAGCTGTGGTAACCATCTTAAAGGGCCCGTATCTGACATTTTCTTGTATTTCATTATTTCCCGGATGTTCTCTTATTGCATTTGTGTTGTGTTCTGTACCAAAAATGTACTTCGTTATTTCCTCTGATGTCCACTAATAACATTTATGTGGTTTTCTGTAACATAGTTGATTCATTTTTACATGACGGGTGGCTTAGATACTGTGTTTTTAAGACAAATGTAAGCTATTGCTCTTTTCTGATTGGCTATCCTGTATTGTGCCTTATTAAAAAAAACTCAAAGCTGAAAGAACACTTTTCGGGTTAAGAAATCCGATAAAAATAGCTGGATTGTAGCTCAGTAATCTGATTTCTCAGTGCATGTAAACTCTTACTCAGATTTCTTTCGGATTTCGAAGTCTGCGCATGTGCGAAAACAGACCGCATTACCAGAAATAAGGAAGCAGCTTTGCCGCGAGATGGCCTCAAAAAATTTTGGAGCGACGCTGGAACAAACTACATGCTTGACGAAATGAAGGATTTAAATATTCTTCATCTTCTAGATGATGTATGTTCATTTTTTCAGGTAAAGTGGCACGATGTTTAAAAAAATGCGGCATAAAGTTTGAATTTTACATTACATTTATGTCACATCTTCTGTGAGATAACTGGCTGATTGCAAAGCAGAAATCGGATTACTGCCTGACTCATGTAGATCAGGTTTTCCCATTATCTTATTACTCAAGTGCATGTAAACACGTTGATTGGATTACTGACAAAATCTGATTTTCTGCAGTTATCGGATTATTAAATGCTTGTAAACACACTGCTCCTGGTGATCTAACTTCCTGCAGGCTTCAACTCCAACCCGGATAGACCCCACCTGATCCATCTAATTGCTGCCTTTAGATGTCCTTGATTAGCTGAAGGAGGTGAGTTTTGGGTGGGGGAGATTTGGGTTGGAGGTGAAACCCGCAGGAAGGTAGATCTCCAGGAGCACGGTTGGAGACCACTGTCTTCAGTATGATATGAATGGGCTAAGCTAAACTGCTGTAGGCTGATATTTGACATATGTAGATATATTGATTTTCATGACATCACAGAAACAGTTAGTTCAAAACAGAATGTTTTTGCAGAATATTTTTCACATATGGACTGGATAGTGAATGATATATTTCGAAACTTTAACAATGTTTACTGATTATTTCAAAAATGCAAGGGAAATTTGGTTTTACATTGCGTGAGCCCTTTAAGTATTTATCTCACACTGAATGCTAAAAGGATATATTTATGTCAAAATTTAAAGGTAAAATTTGCAACTGTTAATAACTTACATGCTGAAACTTAGGGTCTAAACTCGATTTACAGTTAAAGATTTTTTCACCTTACACTGAAACATGTCTCTGAAGAGATTTTACACTCCCTACATGACATAAAGGGAAAACTAAAGGCAAAAATGCACAATGGATTTTTTTTTCAAACACTGATACACTGAGCAAAGTATTTTTAAGCCATCCCGTATTAGCAAGTTCATGTTATGATGCAGTTAGAGTGAAGTGCATCTTTCATAAATGTAATGTTATCGCAAATAACATCACGGATGTGATTTGGTTGCAGGCACAAGCTGTGATGTTATTCGCGATAACACATGACTTCAAGTGTTCTATTGCTTTTATACAACAGTTTTACAAAATAAAGAAAAAAAAATAAACCAAAGAAGTCCTGAATTTCATACTGAATATGCTTTAATATGGACAATATCTTCGGCCAAAAAGTCGTGAGTTGTTGCTATGCAACAGTAATAATTCCCTAGCCCAGGGGTTGGCAACGTGGCTTTTTTAATGCCCTGTCACAGCTCTACAGCAGAACTAGATTTTTAGGTAAAAATAAAATAATCCTCTTTTGCAGTAAAATAAAGCTTTGCTAATTGATTCTAACACAGTTGTAACCATAAATGGTCTTAAACCCTGGAGGGCATAACTGCTGATTCACCTACCTGAAACCCTAAGGATTGGCGCTCAGACTTGTGGTCACAGCAACGCAGACAAAAATCTCGCCTTGCCAGAAGCGAAGGAAACGGCAAAGAGAACGATTTAAGAGGAACATCGAGAATTTGGAGACGAATGGACTTATTTGGAATTATAAGCATTTCCTGATACGTTTAATCTGCAACAACAAACAGTCCAACACTAAAAAAAGCTGACTTCAGTCTTGTGAAAAGTAGACTGTTGAGAGACATTTTACAAGAAACTATTCTATTTTTGTGGAAAAGTTTCCTGCAAGAGGTACAAGAAAAGCAGATATATCAGAGCTAAAGCTTAAAGTAGAGCAAAGTCTGCATTTTTATTTATACTTTTTATCCTATACCAGTACATTAGCACATACTGGGACATATTTACAGCCAAGATGGTAAAATGGGCATTAAATGTTGTGGCTCCCAAAGTGTTTTGATTTTTGTTGAAAGGACAAAATGGCTCTTCTAAACATTTGTGTTGCCAACCCCTGCCCTGGCCTGTTAGGCCCTGTGTGCAGTCCATGATCAGTGCTGATACCTTTTGTGGTATGGATTAAGCCATAGAACTGTAGAAAAATCATGTTCAGCTCAGCCTTTTCAGTTGTTGCCAAATTAACCTAAATTAACTTGAATGTTAGTCTGTAAAGCACTTTGTAGCCCATCTTGTTTGCTGAATTGTACACTGTTGGCTTTTAGCCGATTCCAGTGTGTTCAGTAGTTCTGCCGTCACTGCAGTTGACTTACGAGTTTTCAGGGTAAAGGCAGATTCAGAATCTGATGTGCGTCTGCAGTCACACTCTTTTTAGAGTCTGGCCAAACGGGCTGCAGGTCAAATGTTATCTTAAAATCATCAATTTTATCAATGTCTCGTTTTTTATATAAGCACAAGTACAAAACAACTAAGGTTTGTGTGTACAAACTACCTGTTGTATAAATTAACATTATATTTTTGTGCAGAACGGTAAATATGTGCTTTATTAAATGATATTTATACGCTCACTTACAAAGAACAAAATTATTACAAATGTCTCTTTTTTGCATTTAGTTTATCATATATGTGGACTAGAGGTGGGGGGGAGTCGATTCTTAAATGCATCACGATGCGGATGTGGACAATTCTAAATCCATTCACAAATGTCAAAAATCGATGCTCTAAATTTTAATTTATAACGTAATGTTGACAGAATGCAAAAGGCGGAACTTAGAAGTGCGGAAGTGCAGCGTCCAGACACTCTGTGACGTGTACATAACAAAAACACAACTGGATGAGCGAGAAATCTGACCAGCACACTGCATTAAAAGCTAGGTTAGGTTAGGAGTCAATAACCCAAATGATAAGAAGAGCCATTTTGTCCTTTCAAGAAAAATCAAACCACCTTGGGAGCCACAACATTTTATGTCCAATATGTCTCAGTATGTGCTAATGTCCTAGTATAGGCTAAAAAATATAAACAAAAATGCAGACTTACTTTGCTCTGCTTTAAGCTTTAGCTATATCTGTTTTCTTCCCTCTTGGCCAGGAAACGTTTGATTAAAAGTAGAACATTTTCTTGTAAAATGTCTCTCAACGTTCGACTGTTTTACAAGGCTGAAATCAGCTCCTTATTCGCCAGCTTCTTGTTCGAATTTTCCCGTTCCACCTTAAATTCTGCCTGAGGTGACAGAACGTAAATGCAGCACCATTTAAGGTGGAACGGGAAAATTCGAACAAGAAGCTGGAGAATAAGAAGCTGACTTCAACTTCGCAACTTTGTAGTGTTTGACAGTCTCTTGTTGCAGATTTAATGTACCAGGAAACCAACTGCTGTGCTTATAAATGTAAATAAGTCCATTCATCTCTAAATGTTCGTCTTAAATCTTTATCTTTGATTCTACATGTCAATTCAGTGTAATTGTAGACATTTGTGAATTTGTGTGCACAGAAAAGAACACTATTTCATCTCAGCACAGCTTGTGTTATACTAAAATACGGAGTAATTACGACAGTTAATTAGCAAAATTAGACTCTTTAAAAAGTCAGGCTCTATTGAGACCTAAAAGAGTGGTGGGATTCTTAAAATGGCCAGTACTGGAAGGAAGCCTCAACCAGTGGCTCTATGGGGCTGGGAACCCTTAGGCTTGGCTGGTTTTTGAAGCTAAGGAAGGCTCGTCCAGGTCAGTCACTGGATGGGAGACCATGCTGCCTTGCCAGGAGTGCAAAGCTTTTCAACCAAGCCCTTATTTTGAAACTAAACTATGGATACAGTGAAAGGAAGTTCATACTGTGGGACTAAGCATAAGGCCTAAAACAGCAAATATGAAGTGTGCATCTACTCAGTTTAATATTCTACTGAATTACTTTAGAAGATCTGTATTGGCTTCCAGCTTCAGCCAGTGTATACAAATCTATGACAACCCTTGGTCTGGTCTCATGTCAGAAACTAAGCAATGTGGGGCTTGGTCAGGGTTTGTATTGAAAACCGACGTTTGAAAATGACTGAAAATTTTTGTTCGTCTGTTTTTAATTTGTTAAAAAAAAATACGAAAAACTGACTGTCTAAGATTAATACAGTAATGAATTAGATTAACTGACTATCCAGGATCAATACAGTCATTAAATGGATTAACTATCCAGGATAAATAAAGTCATGAACTGGATTAAGTGATTATCCAGGATCAATGCAGTCAGTAAACTGCTTAACAGGCTATCCAAGATCAATACAGTCATGAACTAGATTAACTGACTATCCAGGATCGGTACAGTCAGATACTGGATTTACTGAGTATTCAGGATCACTGCAGCCATGAACTCGACTGAATGACTATCCAGGATCAATGCAGTCATGAACTGGATTGAATGATTATCCAAGATCAATACAGTCACGAACTAGATTATCTGACTATCCAGGATCTGTACAGTCAGACACTGGATTTACTGAGTATTCAGGATCAGTGCAGTCATAAACTAGATTGAATGACTATCCAGGATCAATGCAGTCATGAACCTGATTGAATGACTATCCAAGATCAATACAGTCATGAACTAGATTAAAGAGAATTAAATTTGGTGGAAAATGAACTGCTACACTAGAACTATAAGTTCCACTGATTCCAGTTTGGATGAGCCTCATGTTTCTGAACATGCAGTGTAAGCAGCCATCATATGAAAGCTGCTGATTTTTTCTTTCCAATAAAGATAATTCTATTACTGTGCCAGAAACTACAATGGTATGTTGATGTGTTGATTACTATTATTAGTAAGCAGTGTGGATTATTTTGACATGTCCCATATCAGAATTATGAGCATTGTGACAACATCAAACATAATGAGTCTAATTTTCTGCTGGTCTACTGCATAGGTCAGTTTCTGATCAGTAGTCAGTAAAGCACACAAGAGGGCAGCAATACAAAATCTGGATATTCAGCAGCCTCTGCTGCTGACTGAGCCTGGTAGGTGATTGTTACAATCAAGATTAGAAGGAGCCCTTGAGCTTGGGTATGAAGTGCACAAAAGATGAGATGAGATTCTAAGTAGAAGGGGAATGTTTAAAATGCTCAAAAGTGAACAAGACCATCAATTTGCAGAGTGAAAATCAAGTGAACAAGCGAAACATGGCCTAGAGGGTAAAATAGAGAGGAAGGCAGCAGAACTTATTCCCATAAATATTTTGAGGGAAGGATAGCAGAAGTCATTTTAATGTACAGTGCTATGAAAAAGTATGTGAGGCTGAGGGGTAGCAGTGTACCCCTCACCCAATTTCTTCTATTTTTGCCAGTTTGTCACATTTAAATGTTTCAGATCATCCAGCTAATTTTAATATAAAATAAAGACCACATAAGTAAACACAAAAATGCAGCTTTTAAATGATCATTCTATTTATTGAAGATAAAGATTTATTTAAAACCTATATCACCCATGCAATAATAATAATTGCTCCCTAAATGCAATACCTACAATCAAATGTGATGAGTCGTTTATATTGCTGTGGAGGACTTTTGCCCTACTCTTTGCAGAATTGTTAGATGTGGATACATTGGAGGGTTTTCAAGCATCAACGTTTAAGGTCCTGCCCCAGCATCTCAATGGAATTCAAATTAGGACTTTTGTTTCTTTTGAGCCATTCAGAGGTGGACTTTGTGCTTCAGATCATTGTCCTGTTGCATAACCCAACTGTGCTTGAGCTTTAGATCACAAACTGATGGGCGTACATGCTTTTACAGAATTTTCTGATAGAGAACAGAATTCATGGTCCCATCAATTACGACAAGTCTTCCAGGTCTTCACAATGCCACCACCATTTTTTGACTCTTGGTATGATGTTATGATGTAATGGGACCCATGTCTTCCAAAAAGTTCCACCTTTGACTCATCATTCCACAGAATATTATCCCAAACATTTTTGCCCAGTGTCTTTCTTATTGTGAAATTGTGTACATTGACTTTATTTGAGGCAAGTGAGGCCTGCAGTTCTTTAGATGTTCGTCTGGGCTCTTTTGTGACCTCCTAAATGAGTCATCAATGCACTCTTGGTGAAATTTAGGTAGGCCTGCCACTCCTGGGAAGGTTCACCACTGTACCAAGTTTTCTCCATTTGTGGATAATGGCTCTCACTGTGATTCGCTGGAGTCCCAGAGCCTTAGCATTGGCTTTGTGACCATTTCTAGGCTGGTAGATTTCAATTACTTTGTTTTGTCTCTTTTAGCACTGGTCAGGTTGCACATATTCACAAATAAACATGGAAAAATTTGGTATTATTTTTAAGTGTTGAGGCTTGTGTGTAACTTTCTGTTAAATATATATATATATTTCTAAACTCCTCCCTGGCACTGAAAAATCAATAGATGGGGCGACAGCCTCTGACTTTTGCACAGTATTGTACATCATAAATATTAATCTCCTTTAGATTTAGAGTAGAACGAACCTAAGGTGTATGTGTGTTAGCAAAACACTAGGTGAGTGACACTAGCCACCATAGTTTCATAACTTTAGCATATTACATATCATTTACATATCTATATCTACAATGCCTTTACTGTAAGGAAGATTATAAGCATCTTGGAAGTGTGTGTTTAGACATGGTGCAAGAGCTTCATAAGTCTGTGTGCAATTTCTCGATTTCCATTAGCTTTTGAATTTCCCTAGATGGGAATGTTTTGTGAGTGTTCTAAAAATACATATTCATATAGTTTATGGTGGATGTAGACAATGAGGAGCCCAATGTCTGTCTGTCTGTCTGTCTGCCTGTCAGCAAAACACTGGGTGCCTAAACAGTGTCAGTCTTCAAACAGTACCAAATGTGGTTTTCATCATAGTTTAAATAATATAAAAACATTGTTTTGCATCAGTTTAAACTTTTACTGGCAAAGAACATTATTGAGACTTCAATTATGTGATTTCAGTGACAGGTCTCAGTTAACAGCTGCAGCTATATTCTGTGTTACTACAGTCTGGGATTATTTATGTCACCTTTGACTGGTTTGATATTCAGTATTCATATAACAGTGGAACATACCAATATGTGGCAGAGACAAGCTGGCTTGTGCCAGAGAAGCAGTGTTAGTCACAGAAGGATTTAATCACAGAATTTGTCATGGATTGTTCACAAGATTTTTTCTGCAAAGTGAAAAGGGGTGGCTTTATTGGTGGTTTTATAAAAAAGGTCAAAGTGTGGTGTTTCACATTTGTCATTTTATTGACAAGTAAATCAAGTGAGAGGTCTCCCTCCTGGATGTTTTCAGACATAGGCAATTGCCTTCCTTTGAATGCTTCCTGTGCATTCTTCAAACCCTAATAATCAAAAGAAGATCTATTTTGGCTTTCTTATAGACTTGTCAGTCCAAATTGTAACGGACAGAAAAATATAGTGTATGTTTACACAAAATTTAATTTCTTGCCACCTGTTTTACCAGACATGGGCTTACTTGTGTTTTACTGTTCCAAATTACCTTCAAAGATATTAATATTTTAGGATATTATATATTATCAAAAGACTGTGATATTAGAAATACAGTCTAATATGTGAGTATGACAGTTGCATGAGTGGTAAACAACTACAAACATGATGACTTGGAAAAACTACGTGACAGGACAGTGTCCAGCATGTTACACTGTAGGAACCCTTCTTGTGTCACATTTCACATCTCTCCCCTCACTGGCACCATAACAGGGACAACAAAACACCACACCAAACCCATTCATGACAGGCATTCTGTGTTTTTCCCCCTGCTCCACAACAACAAAGCCCGTTGCCATGCCTCTGCTAAGTGGTCCCATTTTTCCAATGCTAGAGAGTACAGCTGCCTTATCTGGGTCCAGCTCTGGGCCCAGCTGCCAGGGGTGGGTGGGCAGAGGGGAAAAACTCAGCCCGCGTGGCATATGATCTGTGTCAACACATCCCCGGCTGACCCTCATTCCAAAACACTCACAGTAAGAGAGCGGTCAGCAGCAATGACTGAAGTTCTGGAGGAGCGGCCGTTTGGCTCGCAGTACACCAATGTCTACCTCTCCATTTTCGCTCTCTTCTGCTTCAAGCTCTTCATAAAGATCAGCCTGAATATCCTCACACACTTCTATGTGGTTAAGGGGAATCGTAAGGAGGCGGCCCGCATTGCGGCAGAGTTCTATGATTTTGGCCAAGGGCACAGTAAGTGAGCTGGGTTTGTTTCTGACATGCATAATGGAGCTTTGGGAACAGGATGATGTGTGAGTTTGGGGCTGGATGACGTATCTTGCTTAGTAGTTTTCATGTAGCATTTGTTTACTTATCTGTGTGGATTTGGAACAGTGGAAGAAGGTTAGTTTTACATCAAAATGGATCTCTTTATAACACAGGTCCCTGAGAACCTGGTCAGTACATGATTGTATCCTACATGCAGTTCAAGTTTGTTTAAGTTATTCTCTCAATGTTATTGCCTCTGTAAAGACTTTGGCTTGAGGACCAAAATGGCAGTGATTTCATACAGCAGACAAAGAGGTGGCCTACTTTTGATGCAGGTTTCAGGATAAGCATGGGAGGATACAGCATCTGCCCATACACTACAGGCCTACTGTTATGCAAAATGGCATTTCAGCTCATTAAAATCCTTGGAAATCTAACCAGTAAACTGTACTTAATGTTCTTATTTGGAGATTTATATCATTGGCAGTTAGGTGAAATGCTGTGTCAGTAGAATATTTGGCTGTATTATTATTTTAGTGCAAAATACATTTATGAACTGTACATCAAAATGAATGACAGAATCAAGAGGGTTACAAGGTTAGGTTACTTATTTAGTGTTTATGAAATAAATTTGCTGTAGTTAATAAGTTACTCCTAACATTATCTCCGATCAGATGACATGATAGCACATTATGTTGTGTGTGTGTGTATATATATATAATATATATATATATATATATATATATATATATATATAAACATACATGTGCTATCATGTCATGTGAGATAATGTGAGATATACACACACACACACACACACATATATGTGTGTGTGTGTGTGTGTGTGTCTGCATATATGCATTACTTTACTTTTGGTTCAGTAAGGTTATAAACGTTTTTTCATTAAAATTACAAAAAAGGGGCATTTTAGATGCATACTATTTCACACAACCAAGTTATTACATTTTATATGTCAATACAGTGGTTTATTTGGTGGATTTAGGCGACAATTTGTGCTGTACTAGTTTTAACACTTAAGAAATTATAATATGGAACAAAGAATAAAAAAGATAAGGCATTTCTGAAACAGTGCCTTATGGAAAGAAATCCTAAAAACTACATTGTTTTCAAACAGTACATTACCTAAATCTGATGAAAAGGTAGCATTAAGTATTATCTAAAGAAATTCCAGAGTTGTCGTGTCACAGCGGAAAATGTCACTTACGTTCAGCAAAGCTTAACCTGAGACAGAAATAGCAGCGCCATGCTAACGCCAAGTCCCGCCTCCTTCTATGCTACGATTGGCTGCAAATATCTTGTCACCTGCGCCACGATTGGCTAGTAGATTATTTTCACAAGCGATCAAGCAATCGGAGTTTGGCGGGAAAGAAGAACGACGTGTTCTGAAGAAAACATCAGCCACGCGCCCGGTTAGACCAATCACCACACAGGGGAGTTATGAGTGTGAACTAAGTAACAACATAAACAGCCAATCAGTTAGTGACCAGTTGGACCAATCCCCATTCACCAACGCTTGGGACTTTGAACTAGCCAATCCTAGTGCAGAGTAGGCGGGACTTGGCCGGAAAAAAAGCGCAACTACAATCAATAACCTAGAGGCCAATCACCCAACAACGGAATGTTCATGAGCTTAAACTACGCACCAATCCCGGCGCACGGAAGAAGGAATTTGGTAGGAAAAAATAGGATTTGACGCATTCCAAAACAAAAACATCAACCACAACCGCGTCGACCAATCAGCGCAGGCAGGGTGAAGGTCTGCAGCGCCGACACGAAACAAGTGACTTGTAGTTCGATTCAGTAGGCCGAACCGACTCTTTTGAACAGTCCGTTTCTGTGACGTAAACGTCTTCAACGATGTTGTTGGTATTTTATGTCATAATTTAATAGGTTACATTTTTAGTGATTATTATTTGCATTTTATTCTCCCTCCTAGCCTAACACTATGTAAACACGGCACAGATGCCAAAAATGACGCCCTTTTTAGTTGGGACTGTGGATCGGCTCGAATGATTCATTAAAACGAACTGGTTCAGACAAACGATTCATTCAGGACTTCGAAGTCGTTTCAGCAAACATGCCCGAAGTTCCCAACAGCGGCGGTGAGAGCGAGAGCAAGAAACGGAGACTAGAGGACGCGGCCGATTTCCCCGCAAAAAAGAAATCGCGCTGGGGCATTTTAACAAGTCAGGGTGAGTAAACAAACAAACAAACAAACAAAACGAGCTTGTGCGCACAGACCCCGATTGGCTGTGTGACACTGCACCGCACAAACCAGCTGTAGCGGATAAAACGCGTTTAGTGATGAGATTAATTTTCACGTGATTTAAACAGACTCCGGCAAAAGATCACGTGCGGTACGAGAACTGTACGACTTGTTACGTAACGGCAGCGCGCAGAGATTGAATGAGCATCTGTCACGAGGTTATATAGTTAATTATTTGTTTGCTTGTTTTGTTTATTATGTATGTTCATCCACTTTTTATTTAATTTGTTCATTTTTTATTTTATTAAAGTTTATTTAGGTTTTGTTGATTTAATGCACAAATCCGCTGTGGAATTGGTCAGATTACCAGATCATTACACTGCTATAAACTGCAACGGATGCAAGGATCTAGGAATTATTTGATTATTTATTTATTCCTTTGAGTGCATAGTCTTATTTGTATTTTTAACACCATGTATGGTGTGGATTTCAAGTATGGTGAACATTAGGGACAGAGTGTTAGGTTTTATGGCACTGAGTGTTAGGAATAACTGGACATTGTGTTAAGTAATTTGGGACAGTGTGTTAGGTATAATGGGACATTGTGGTAAGTAATACAGGACAGTGTGTTAGGTATAATGAGACATTGTGGTAAGTAATACAGGACAGTGTGTTAGGTATAATGAGACATTGTGGTAAGTAATACAGGAAAGTGTGTTGGGTATAATGGAACATTGTGGTAAGTAACATGGGACAATGTGTTAGGTACAAGTTGACATTTATATCTAACAAATGATAATACTGGACAGTGTGTTAGGTATAATAGGACGCTGTGTTGAATAATACAAGGCAGAATGTTTAGGTATAATGGGATATTATGTTAAATATTACAAGACAGTGTGTTAGACATAATGGGACACATTGTGTCAAGTAATACAGGACAGTGTATTAAGTATAATGGAACATTGTGTTGAGTAACACAGGATAGTGTGTTAAGTATAACAGAACACTGTTAAGTAATATAGAACAGCATGTTAGGTATAATGGGACATAATTTGGTAAGTAGGTTAAGTAATGTGACACAGTTTGTTATGTGTAAGGGGACATTGGGTTAAGTAATGTAGGACAGTATGTTTGTTATAATGACGCATTGTGTTAAGTAATACAGGACACTGTGTTAAGTAATACAGGAAACCATGTTAGGTATAATGGGACATTGTGTTAAGTAATGTGGCACTGTGTGTTAGGTATAATGGGACATTGTGTTAATTAATGTGGGACACTTTGTTAGGTTATGCAGGAAGATGTATTAGTTGTTATGAGACACATTCTTTAATTGAATTTGCAGTATTTCCTTTTAATCATTTAGAGTATTGCAGTAAGCATCTGCTGAAATTGGAATAACGATTGTCCCTTGCTATTCAGTGTCCCATAACATCTAAATCCACTCTATATCGTATAACTCTATTCATTTATGAGATAGTCTGTTAATTTGTGGTTTGTAGGTAGTCTGACAGTGACTGACTTGTTGCCCTGTAGTAGCCAAAAGCCAGCAGAGTGGGTTGTATGTTTGGCCTCCTCACACACTCACGCAATCACTGTCAGTGAAGCTTTAGCTCAGGGGTGTCAAATTCCAGTCATTGCACAGTTTAGTGTTTCTCCAGTATGTCTGATTCCACTCATGAAAACCTGCTGTTGAGTTGAAGTGATTGAAACTGCATGACTGGAACTACTCACCTTGTTCACAAGCTTTTTTTATCATTATACAGTGATGGAAAACTATGCTAATATTTCTCTCGTTTCACAGGGCATGATAAAAATTTGACCTTTCATATATAGACTCACATCAGTAACACAATTTCATCTCGACTTAAATAGCATTAGGACTTAATTTGTGCTATTTAAAGCTATTTTTCTGGTCCTGAATGTCCAGGTAGATGAGTCACTCAGAGTGCACTGGCTTATTTGCTGTAAACAGCAAACGTGGGGAAGGGGCTGAGAGCTCAGTACTATGTTTAGATATGGCTGATTAGTGACATTTGAACCTGCCTGGCTAAGCCACTACTGCCACTAGAGTTGAAATGAAAAGTGGGCACTTCAGCATGGGGGTAATAAAATATGCTGAGAGCTCTTCAGAAATCAGCCGCAGTCCATTTAAACTCACATTTTTGACAGCAGCCTTAAAAGGAGAGCTTTTTAGGGCTGTATTAAAAGCAATAAATCGGAACAAAATGATCAGTTATATATGTTTTTACTTAAAACCATGGGTATTTTGCAGTTGAGCTGCAAATAATAAGTTTTCATGATACATGATATGTCACAGTATTAATTTTTTCTGATATATGATTACCTGGAACAGACAAAGTAGTGCCACATTTAAAAATACAATCACAATGACACAGATCAGGATCAGACAGCAGTGTTACTGGAGGTTTTAAACACTGTGCCCACTCACTGTCCACACTATTAGACACACCTACCTTGTTGGTCTTCCTTGTAGATGTAAAGTCAGAGACAGTAATTCATCTGTAGTTCTTCATCAGTAGTGAAAGGACACTGCCCACGGATCGCTGGAGGCTATTTTTGGTTTGATTGGTTTGGATATTTTTGGTTGGTGGTGTTTAAAAACTCCAGCAGCACTCCAGCAGCACTGCTGTGTCTGATCCACTTGTATCAGTGCAACGCACACTAACACACCGACCACCATGTCAGTGTCATTGCAAAGAACGATCCACCACCCGAATAATACCTGCTCTGTGGTGGTCTTGTGGGCGGGGTCCTGACCTTTGAAGAACAGGGTGAAAGGTGGGGTAACAAAGTATTAAATCTCTATAACATTAAATCTCTGTATTCACACTAAAAATACAGTTTTACAAGAACAAAATTACATGACTTTTCTTGTTCTTAATTTTAATTTATCTTTCTTTCTTTTTTTTATCTATTTCTAGTTCCAGTCATACTTGCACATTTAAAGACTGTGTAGTGGGGATGTTTGCTGCTTCTTTTTTTTTAAGTTTAACATTGAATGATACAGAATATTTTGACGTGCAGTGACATAATGAGTAAAATAATTTTGTTGGTGCCATTAAACTATCAAATTTTGATACCCAGCCCTAACTGTAACATTTGTAACTGAAGTATATGAAGTTTTAACTAGCAAGTATAACCCTGGACTTTAATGCTGTCACATGGTGTGAATGCACGGTGAAATATTCATGAGCTGCTATAGACTTCCACAAAAAAGACACACTGTTGAAGAGCAGGATGCCCACAAAGCCCCTGTGGTGCTTAGCAACCTGTAACAGAAGCCCAGTGCCAATAACCAGGCCAGGTTTTAGTGGGAATACTTGGAGACATACATATGCTAGACATCTAAACTAGAATAAACATCTTATTAGGCACGTCATATCTCATATTTTTTTCAAACCATTAAAACTTCAGTCATTTACCACTTATGCATCGGTCATATACATACTTTCACTATCTACTAAAATCTCCTACCTACTCCACATACCTTACAGGTCCACTTTATAGGTGTACAGTTTGTAGCCCATGTGTTGCTCCATAATTGATAAGCTTCCCTCCATCCCATTTATCACTGGTCAGTTTATGACCACAAGACCAATGTTGGTCAGAGATAACTTGGGTGGTGGTCCTTTCTTAACTCAGCAGTGACACTGACGTAGTCATGGTATTGTGTGTGGTGCTGGTATGAGTGTATCAGGTACAGCAGTGAACTCAGTGTCACCTCCCAAAAATGTCTGGTCAAGAGTGGCTATGCGGTCAGAAATCTTTTCAAGGGCTAGAGGATGGCTTACACAAACTCTGCACCAACAGATGAGCTACAGTCGCTAACTGTACACCAGCAAGGTGGAGCTACAAAAGAAGGGTTTCTTATAAGGTGGACTGTGAGGCTGTATCATCTTTCCCAACCGCTCTGCTGATATCACTGTTTGGTATTGAATAGTTTTAAAAAATAATTTAAAGGAAAACTAAGGAGAGGAAAGTTTCCAATATGTTCATTGTTTGTTTCCATAAAAAAGTTTATATGCCTTGTAGGCTTTTAATAGAATATCTTCTGGAATATGCATATTTTCAGAGGTGATGTGGTATTGTAGGCCTAACGCCAAAACAATTAAAATCTGCAAACTCCAGTCTTCCTGACCAAACTTGACCAAACTCAGCAGCTAATTAAGCCGTTCATGGGATGTGTCAGGTGTGCTAGAGGCTCTTAATTCCAGTCTTGAGGACCCACTGCCCTACAGAGGTTTCAGTTTTTCTTGCCCCAACACATGGTTTCCAGCACATGAAGAGCTTAATAATTACTTACTGGAAAATGTCAGTTTGTTTTTGCCCTTGTTTTGGATTGGTCAGTGCTATGCGGCTACCACTTATAATTTGCATTGAATTAAAGCCAGTTCAACTTTTTGCGCCACACTGCTTGCTATCTCACCTCACTTCTAGTTGAAAATTAATTGGAGCAAAATTTCAGATATTAAATTTGCTTACAGGGAAATTGCCAACATGTGCATTTTCTGTCCAAGAATGAAATGAACCTCTCCATGTTGTGACCGTAATTGCATTGATTCTTTGCAACTGTTGTTAGGGTCAACAAGCTTTACCCGTTATTGGCAAAAATCCCATCTCAGCTGTAGCAACTTAGTTTTTGTGAAAATTAATTGTGTTATTAATCTCAAGTGACATTTGTTTTGTATGTTCATGAAAGGTCACACTGTTATGCTAGACCAGGTGTACTTTTTATTGTCATCTCATGGAGCTAATGAGTCATTCTATGAAAACGTCCGTTTTTCTGTTCCTAGCTTTTACAGATATATTACACTTAAAAACATGTTAGGGTTACAATTTATTTATATTTTAACATAAAACACTGTTATTTTAACACTTACACCTTCTTGAGCCATCAATTTAGCAATATTGGTTTTTAAATCAGTTGTATAGAATTCCAAGCACCGCAGACGTGCTCATCCTCACAGTCATGTGTAAAGGGAGAGGTCCATATTTTGAGGTAAAAAACATGTTTTTCTGCATTTTTAACTGCAATAATCTCTACATGACTTTGAAATATATGATTTAAATGACATAAAGAAAACACATGCCAAATAAATATTATAAAATATATAATGAAAGTTGTGGTCCCCAGGAGTTGTGTCACTGGTGTTACTGCAAAACAAAAAATCTCTTATTTTGAAATAAAAATCACACTGATGACACCTACTTTATCCTTTATTCTTAGGTAATTGTGAAAAAAAGAATACAAATGGATTAAATTATATTTCAGTGGATATTCCATGATTGACAACATGTGGTTTGATGCTCTGTAGCAGGAATTTTGTAAAAAGCATTTTTATTAAAAATGTCACTAGTGTAATATTAGCATGGTGGCAAAATTTCCAACTTGCTTAGTTTCATTTAGTCCAGCTCTAAACTGGTAACTCAGCATTATGCAGCAAATCTACCTCCAACTGAAATTCATTAGGTTGAATGGGATAACGTTCTGTAAAACCTGTCTGCCTTGGCAACAGTTGCTATGAACGAATGCATTTATGGGTGGAGCATTGACAGGTACGTTTGCATCACAAAATTGTCTTCCTCTTAGACATTCCTTAACCAGCGGCAGGAATCCGCATAGCCAGTGCGACAGTGACAGTCTGCTCCTATTGTAACTGAGCTGGATTAGACACGGCTGCTTCCTTGCAGCTCTCTGGTTGTAGTCCTTGTTAAGATGACAGCCGTCCTTTCATTTGCAGGCTGTCATGTCATACACATACTCATGGCTAGACACACCGTGGGGAGATGGAGATATGGGTACGTACAGCACAGAACCTCTCTCTCTCTCTCTCTCTAGCCTTTCGTTTCACTGGGGGGTTAAAAGGCAGGGGTGTGCAGGGTAAAGGCAGTTGCATGAGACCAGAGCCAGATGGCTGCTAAATATAGCATATAGCTCCCCTTAGAGGATACAAATAAAAACTGTGTTATAGCCTGTCTAATGTAAGGTTGATGTTGAATGTTTTACATTGTGTGGCTGGGTTGTTAACAATATATCCTTTGTTAATGGGAGAGTAATATAGTAGATGATTTATGTACATGATTTGTGTGGAACAGTGATTGTGTTTGTATGCTTAAGTGTGGGTGAGGTGGGTAGCTGCAGTTTTGTTGAGTTTGTTGTATTATGTAAATAGTGTTCCATTCACTCTCCTGTCAATACAGTCATAGACCACAGACGTAAATGGAAACAAAGCTGCAAAATTAGCCCATTTTCAGTTAATAATAGTTGTACTAATGACTTGGCATTGTTAATTTACAGAGGTATTGAAATTAGATATTAAATGTCATGGAATTTTCTTGATACTGTGGTTGGTACCATAAATGAATTAGACTAATACCTAGCCATAGTTGTGATGTCATAACCGTGAACACATTTACACATGATTCCCCTTTCACCCTACAGCAGTGGAGCTGCCAATTCATGTTGAAGTTATAAGGAGTGTTGTTACTGTAGGTTTCATCCTAGAATGCTTTTTGAATAAGGCACAATACAGGGCAGCCAGTTAGAACCATGGTCATTTACATACACTGGCCAAAAAAACATATTTAAGTACCCTTTATTAATCCCATAATGGGCAAATTCACCTCCACATTTAACCCATCTGTGCAGTGAAACACCACGTACATACTAGAGAAAGCACACACACTAGGGGGCAGTGAGCATATTTGCCCAGAGCGGTGGGCAGCCCTATCCACATCTCCCAGGGAGCAGTTGGGGTTTAGGTGCCTTGCTCAAGGGCACTTCGGTCATGTCCTGTCAGTTCAGGGGATTGAGCCGGCAACCTTCCGGTCACAAGGCTGGTTCCCTAACCTCCAGCCCACGACTGCCCCCAAATTTGTTAGGAAATAAAACGTCAAACCAAGAGGCATTTATTTTAAACAGACCATTCTAAGACTAATTGTGGCAAAGTATTCTTTCAAAAGGCGGCTGGTGTTTTTAGATCTTCATAGATTCTCATGTTATCAATTTCTTTTCAGGCTTTGAATTATATACATGAAAAATGTAAAATTATATCTGTTTGTCCCTATCAGTCACTGTGTTGTTGTGCCTGAAGGAAAGTTTCTCACATTTAGCCACAAGTCAATAAATGTCAGTTTCTCAGGAAATGTATTGTTAGCTTTTACATTGTTACACACAGCCCACACGAGATGCCTTCCAAGGCCAATATATGGAACAGATTTTTTCTTGTTGCCTTTAATCTGGGCTCTACCAAAAATGTGTTTAAATGAGTCAGTGTGAATTAGATCATATAAATCTCCAGACGGATTGCTCTGAATTGTAATGGGTGACAGGCCCTCTTCGCTAACACCTCTCTCTAGCTCTCCACTCAACAGATGGTAATAAGTAGTGTCAGGACCTGCACTAAAAACGCAAAAACACACGCAGCACACTCTGTCAGCAGATGCAGAAATGTCAAATACATTCATTATCATCATTAATATGGTGTAACCGGCAGACATGCGGATACCATTGCTTTCTAACTACAAATTATAATTGTGATAAAAAAATGGATGAAAAATAGATTAAAAGAGTGCTAACGTAGTCCATCGCAGGGTCTATTACTCATAGTGATAAAGCTATTTTTAAGCATACTGTCTTACATTTAATGTTATATTGCTATGTTTCTCTGTGTGTGGTACAGGCTCATGGGCAGATCGATCTCCACTCCATGAAGCTGCAAGCCAGGGGCGCCTTCTGGCCCTAAAGACCCTTCTCTCCCAGGTGTGTACACACTGAACAGACACAGAAACATACATATAGTGCCCTCCACAAATATTGGAACCCCTGGTAATCATTAGCAAAATGAGCTGTAAAAATATTCTCAATTACTTATCCTTTCGATCTTTCAATGAAAATATTGGCAAGACCTAACCATTTAATTCAAGTATAAAGATTGAAAGAACAAATTAAATCATGTCATAAAAAATAGTTTTCTTAAATGTAAGTGTGACACTAACTGAAATATATTTCCATTTATATTTTATGTTTTTAAGTTCACCTGAGCAATAATGAAAACTTAAATGGTCAGCCAGATTTCCATTTTCACTGGGGAATATACATGAGATGAAACACAAGCCAAATTCCCTCAGTCATCCATCAGGATGAGAAAGACCAGTGAATACAGCAATGATGTGTGACAGAAGGTTGGTTATCTGCAAAAATCAGGAAATGGCTACAAGAAGATAGCAGTTGAAAATGCCTGTTACCGCTATCAGATCAATAATTAGAAAGCTTAAAACCACTGGAGATGTTAAGAATCTCCCAGGAAGAGGTTGTAGGTTTTTACATATGTGTTTATGCATATATGTTTATACGTTTATATGCTTAGCACAGTGAGGAGGATGGTTACAGTGGACAAAGAATCTCCAAGGATCACAGATAGGGAATTTGAGACATTAGTTAGGTCTTGGGGTCACAGCATCCCCTCAAACTATAATCAGACACCACCTATATAACCATAAGTTGTTTGGGGGTTGCCAGAAGAAAGCCTCTGCTGTCATAGACCAACAAACTCAAGCTCCTGCCAAACAGTACTTGAACTTTTAGTGTGACCATGTTCTATGGTCAGATGAGACCAAAATAGAGTTATTGGCAACAAACACCTGAGGCTGGTGTAGACACAAAGATAGTCATGCAGAAAAGTACCTCATCCCCACTGTGAAGTAGGTGGTGGATCTGTGATGTTGTGGGGCAGTTTTCTTCCAAAGAGCCTGGACAATTTATTTGGATACATGGCATCGCAAACTGCATCAAGCACCAGCAGAAATAAAATGAGAAAACCTTGACTGTTTCACCCAGTAAGCTAAAACATGCCCATAGTTTGGATCTAGTGTAATGATCCGAAGCACACCTCAACATTGGCCCCAAAATGGTTCACTGGCCACAAAATTAAGGTTTTGCCATGGCCACCGCAGTCCCCTGACCTAAATCTCTTAGAAAATCTGTGGGAAGAACTAAAAAGGAGAGTCCACTTTGTGTAGCTGGGAATCTGAAGGATTTGGAGAGGTTGTGTATGCAGGAATGGTCTCAGGTTACTCGCCATGTGTTCTCCAGTCTCATTAAGCATTTTAGGAGAAGAATCACAGCTGTTGTCTTTGCAAACGGAGGCTGCACAAAGTATTTAATGAACAGCAGGGATGGGGGGAGTAGCTGAGTAGCACGCTACTTTTTGTAACTAACTACAATTTTTTGTAGCTAATAGCTGTAGCTGCTACAGTTTTATGAAATGTAGCTAATAGCTGTAGCGCCTAAAAATTTTGTGTAGCTGTAGCAATTTCGTTACAGTTGCGCTACAGTTGTGCTTCAGGCAATCCGTGCAAAATTAGAACCATAGAATGCAGTCGTTAACTGGGCTAGTGGCGATTGTGTAATCCTGACTTAGCCACAGACAGTTCGAGCAAATGACCACACGCTGATCACCCCTTACTAGTAGGCTTAGCTCAGTGGTCGGCAACCCAAAGTTAAGAAGAGCCATTTTGTCCTTTCAACAAAAATGAAACCACCTTGGGAGCCACAACATTTAATGTCCATTTTACCATCATGGCTGTAAATATGTCTGAGTATGTGCTAATGTACTAGTACAGGCTAAAAATATAATATAAATGAAAATGCAGACTTACTTTGCACTGCTTTAACCTTTAGGTCAGCTGTAGCCGCTTTTCTCACATCTCAGTCAGGAAACTTTTCTTCGAAAGAGTTTCTTGTAAAATGTCTCTCAGCGTTCGTCTACATTAAATGGTGCCTGAGGCGCCAGAATGTACTGCTGCACGAGAAGCTAGAGAAAGAGAAGCTGACTTCAGCTTGCGACTTAGTGTTTGACAGTTTCTCGTTGCAGATTAAACATATAACCAGCTGGAGTGCTTTTAAATGCAGATAAGTCCGTTCATCTCCAGATTATCGATGTTCGTCTTACATCTTTCTCTTTGTCGTTTTGTTAGCTACTAGCTAGTTATCTGCGTTGCTGTGTGACCAGCAGTCTGCGCGTCAATATTTAGCGTTAAAGGTTGGTGAATTAGCAGTTATGCGTTAACTCCAGCGTTTAGGACCATTTATTGTGAAAACAATAAATGGTGTGAACTGAGTGTGTTATAATGATTTTACAGCAAATAATTATATTATAAAAATTTATATTTTTTACCTAAAAATCTAGTTCTGCTGTGGAGCCGCAACAGCTCTGCAGCAGTGGAGAGATTATTAAGCTGCGCATGCCTGATTCTGACCCCAAACAGAACCAGGGTCACTGATGAGAATTGTGAGGCTAAAGTGTTGCTGAAGTTTAACAAAGGACTCTGAATGTCATGTCTGTACACATCTTGCTGATATGTTTAAATTGGAGCAGTTTTATTTCAGTTGACAGTTCTTTGCACAAAGTTGTTTGGTTTGTTGGTTTGTTTGTTGATATTTTTGTTGATTTTTGTTAGGAAAAACCTGGAATGATTGACTTTGACTTTAGTCTTTTGTTGGATATCACACCTTTTGGTTGTATAAGTTTGATTGTTGGTTACACTTAAACTTACTTTTTGGTGATATTTTTGTATATTTGCAGCTTTTCAATTGTATGTTTCTTTCTGACACATGATTAAATGCAGTATCTTGTTCACACTTTCAGTTGAGCTTGTTTGGTGTGTCGGGTGGAGATACACAAACATTTTGACAATCATGCTTTGAAAGTAGCTAAAAAGTAGTGCACTACTTTTCAAAACGTAGCTAAAAAGTGGCCACTAGTTGTTCTGGAAAAGTAGCTAAATTGTAGCTAGCTACAAATTTTGGGAAAGGAGCTACAAAGTAGCTAGCTACTAATTTTTCAGTAGCTGTCCCAACCCTGATGAAGAGGTGCCAACAATTGTGGCACACACAGATTTGAAAAAATATTTATTTCCTGATAAAATTTAGGTTTTATTTTTTTCAATCGTTGTACCACGGATAAAGGTTGAACTTACGTTAATATTTTGAATGAAATATCAAGAGGATAAGCAGTTTTGATATGACAGAGACAATATATTCCCCTTTTAATACATACATGCGCAGTGCAGACAGTTATATTTTTTCATTTATGTAGCCCTGTTCTCTTATATAACTCTTCAAAATAACCTTGTCATTTTTTTCTTCCATTAGGGTTACAATGCAAATATCATTACCATCGATCATGTGACCCCACTGCATGAGGCATGTCTAGGGGATCATGTGGCCTGTGCCAGAGCCCTCATTGAAGCCGGAGCCAATGTAAGTCCCTGAGCCAATCAGATAACAGCTATTTGGTGAGCTTACCAGTGACTGTATGTATTTAACTTAGACATATGTGCTCAGAGTTTTCTTGCCCTGTTTAAAAGCTTTTCTATCTTATGTAAGCACAGTGTGTGCTTTTAGTGCCATATGATAATGAAATATACAGCTCCAAGTGGTACTTTCAAGTATGGAAAGCTCAGGATGGTGTCCTATATTGTACTGAGGCAGTGTTATGTGTATTTATGTATGTACTAGGTGAACGCCACCACCATAGATGGGGTGACCCCTCTGTTTAACGCCTGTTCTGCAGGCAGTGCCACATGTGCGGAAGTGCTTCTGGAGCATGGTGCCAACCCACAGCCTGAACTGTGCCAACCTTCGCCCATCCACGAGGCTAGCAGCAAAGGTGAGTTTGTCATTTCTAATACTGGATGCAAAGACCACTTCCCTGGGGTTAAAACAGTACACACCTTCTTCTTTTGTTTTGTTTTCTTTTTATTGGAAGGCCTTTTACTCCTATGGGTATGATATGAGTTATGAACAAATACTAAAGTAAAAATGAATTTTACTGTACTCAAGTAGAGTCAAAAATATATATAAGGTCCAAAAAACACCCTGAGGGGGCATTCAAGCCATGTCTCATGCTTAAAAAGAAGTGGGACGCACTACTTAGGGGCAGGGGGTTAACACATTTGATTGAGTAGTAGATAAACACATGACAGCAAGTTGAAAGAATGTGAAAGACAATAGATAAATGTTTCAAAACTGACATATAATAATAGAAAAAGTAGATAATATTTCTTTAACAAAACGCAAATAAAATAAAAAAAAGAGTCAAAACTAACATTTCTCCCACATTGGTTGAGTGACTAAAGAGGGTATCCTTGATATTGATTTGTCAGCTGTGGATGACGTTTGCCGTATTTTTTCAGCAGAAAGGTTTTGTCAACTTAAATGCGCTGTTTGAATGTTCTGCAGGCTAGAAGTTACAGTTATGAGAACTGTGAGTTATAGAACTGCAGTGGGACATCTAACATATCAACAGAGGAACTAAAATTTGTTTGGCTTCATCTCTTTTTGTAATCAATTTGTTATCATTTAAAATTGGCTTGAAAATTCTCTGAAAAGTATCTGTGAAATGTTTGGAATTACTGACTACCCACTTTGTGATCATCTGTGGAATCATGATGTTGCCCAGCAGTGAAGACAGTTGCACCACAGGGAACAGCGATGTAGTCTTCCTATAGCTTTAAATCTTTATGGACAGAAATATCACAAGCAAAGCTGAAGTGATGCATTAGTGAATGGTTTAAAAGTTGAATGACAGGTCTAATGCATAATGCTGAGTGTATTCCTCTGTTCTCAGGAAAAACAGCATGTGTCGAAGCTCTCATAGCATGGGGGGCGGACGTAGATTATGATATTCCTCACCTAGGAACTCCACTTTACATCGCCTGCAGCTCGCGGGAGCTACAGTGCACACAGAAACTTCTAGATGGAGGTGAGCAGAGATGCACACATGCTTTGTACTATCTACTACCCGATGCCAGAGACACTCTGGCGGTAAGGTATCGAGCTCCTCATCTGATATGTGGAAGCCTTTAGCTGGCTGCAGTAGTCTGTCTGTATTTCCTTCTTAGGGTTAAACAGACAAAAAACTCTGACAAAAACATAACATGCAAGTTCTACACTACCCTCTAGTTAAATATTCATTCATCTCATTGTTTTTCAATGTGAGGATGTGTTAACTTATTTTCATTTAGAAAATCAACAAAACATCATTTGTTGAGGGTGTTCAAACATTTGCATACGATTGTAAATAGTGATCAGTTAGTCGTGTTAAAAGGCTGTCATGCGTAGATGTACAAGGCAGGGAGCCGAACCTATATTTTAGATTTGAAAAATGAAAATAGAAAATTAATGGTATTTTGCTAGGAACAAAAATGCAACTAAAAATGTAATCATCAGATATTCCAGAACAGAAACATTGAATTGAAATCACTCACCTTGTTCTGCCTGGTATTCATGCCTGTCTTGAGTCATCTGATCACAAGTTGATGGTAAGACAAATAGCCATTTACACCTGGCATTTCTATGTGCCTCGAATGTGTGTCCAATGACATTTGATGATCAGATTTTGTGACATGAGAAAGGTAACCATGCGCATTTACTATGCTAATCTCAGACAAAGTGTGCTGCAAATCCTTGTTCGTGTGCCTACATGGGCTTTTACAAACGTTTCAGTCGCATGGACTGCTAACACAACTAAGAAGTGGGAGAGGAGACAATGCAAGAAGCTATGCAGCTGCTTTTGTCTCCGTTGTAATGACCCAGTTGATTAAGGTGGTCCTTTGTTGCTGCCGGGGATGCATGGGGGAACCTCAGTATTAACACTACAAATGTAATGTGGTCATATGCATCCCTGGCCTTCTCCGAAGGATGGTAATGTGCCCTTGAGACTTATTAGACACTGTTTACACTGTCCACTTATAATTGGATTAGCCAAGGCGTATGATAATGCCAGGTGAGGACTGGGTGGTTATTAACAGTTAATAGCATTAATTTTTCATTCCATGTAGCCCCCTAGCTTATCATTTATGTCTTATCTCTATACTCTCAAAAGTTTTTACATCAACATCACTTCTCTTGTAATTTCAACGTATCATTTGTGCACACTGAGCAGCAGAGGCTAGAAAGTTACTTGTCCTTAATTCATGGGTAAATAAACAAGATGCAACACTTAGTATAACTTTTTCTCAGCATAAAACCTCATTATGCACTAGATATTAATTATAACATTATAGGATAAACTTGTTAACTGAAACACAAAATAGTATTGTGGTTAGCACAACAAAATCTGCCAAATGCATTCAGTTGTGTTTTTGGATACTCAAAGTTTCGATATTGGTAGCTGTATTGGAAAAGACAAAGCGGAACTGTGCATTTCAATCCTATAATACTTTATTAGCATTATTGGCTTAACTCCATTTCCCAGGTGCCAATGTGCAAAAGGGCCGGTTCCTGGACACTCCCCTACATGCAGCTGCAGAGAAAGACTGCCCAGATATCATTAAAGTGCTGCTGGAATTTGGTGCCAACATAAATGCTCGCAACCTGGAGCTGCAAAGACCTGTGGAGACAGCGCCTCCTAGCAGCATGGCAGAGGGCATCCTTCTGCTATATGAAGGTATGGAGTTTTGTTTTATTTTTTATTTTTTTCTCAGGCCAGTCCTCAGGCCAGTGTTCCTTGGACACACCACAACCCCCCCTTTTATGGGTACATTCATTTTTTTTTTCATTTAATTAATTATATTAATTGTTACTAATTAATTATTTCATTATTAATTCATTATTGTCACAACTCATTGTTTATTCATAGTCATACAGATAAAAGGTGATGTGGTACCACAACCACCCAACCCCGCTCCACCCATGGACACCCCCCTGGGATAAGCCTGGGATTTTAAGGAGTTAATACAGAAAGTTATTATGTAATTAGGTTCGTTCACACTGACTGGCCACTTCATTAAGTTTACTTACTTGTTTCTACATTTTTTTTCCATTTCATCAGCTCCACTTACCATATAGGTGCACTTTGTAGTTCTTCAGTTACAGACTGTAGTCCAACTGTTTCTCTACATACTTTGTTAGCCCCCTTTCACCCTCATCTTTATTGATTAGGACCCCCACAGGATCACAACAGAGCAGTTGTTATTTGGGTGGTGGATCATTCTCAGGTCTGTAGTGACACTGACGTGGTGGTGGCATGTTATTGTGTATTGTGCTGGTACGAGTGAATCAGACACAGCAGTGCTGCTAAGTTTTTAAACATCTCAGTGTCACCGCTGGACTGAGAATAATCTACTGACCCAAAATGTCCAGCCAACAGCGTCCTGTGGGCAGTACCCTGTGACCACTTATGAAATATTATAGGATGACCAACACAAACTGTGCAGCGAAAGCTTTCGTCTCTGACTTCACATCTACAAGCAGGACCAACAAGGTAAGTGTGTCTAATAGAGTGGACAGTAAGTGGACACAGTGTTTAAAAACTTCAGCAGCACTGCTGTGTCTGATTTACTCATATCAGCTCCACCACTACGTCAGTGTTACTGCAGTGCTGAGAATGATTTCCTTACCCAAATAATACCTGCTTTGCGGCAGTCCTGTGGGGGTCCTGATCATTGAACAGCAGGGTGAAATGTGGCTATTGAGGTATGCAGAGAAACAGATGGACTACAGTCTGTCATTGTGGAATTATAAAGTGCATCTGTATGTTAAGTGTAGCTGATAAAATGGACAAAGATTGTAGATACAAGGAGGTGTACTTAAAGTGGCCGATCAGTGTACAATCAATTTGTATTGCATGAACAGGTTACAGTTTGCATTTGTGACATTTTTCCATGTGCATTCATGTCAAAAATGATAAAAACATGGGAAACGTAACAAATATTTTTTTCTTTCTGTAAAACAAAACTCTAAGAATTAAACAAATTTAAATCACAGAAAGCTCCTCCTCTACTTACAAAGACAAATGTGGTACAGATAAAAGTTTAACATCTGCACTTTTAAAAAATTTTGTACCCTGCAGTAACTTGTAATTAGGAGAATCCAGTAATATTTTAAAGGCAAATGTATGTCTCTCAAAACTTACTGATTTTGGAACATTTTTGAGAGCATGATAGAAGCAGTTTTTGAAAATGTCATTCATTTTTCCCATGGAGAAAAAAGGTTTAGATGTAGAGTTCTTTATATGGGTGTCATCTTCAGGTCTAAATGCCATGGGGGACCTAGGAGCGTTTGGTGTTGTCAGACAGTGGCTCCAGAAATAAAGTCTTTGTTATTGTGCACTTTCCAACTAAACATGCATGAAAAGTGTAATACACTCTAACAAATAATGGTGCCAGGGGTGCCGGGGTCTTTGCGTTACTCCATAGAAGAACCATTTATAGTTGCCTAAAGAACTACAGGACGGTTCTATAAAAAAACATATTTTAAATGAAACAATGATGAAAAAAAATGTAATTACATTATGTGAAGGTTCTTTATACTTTTAAAAAGTTCTTAATACTCATTTGCAAACATGGTTCTGTAGAGAACTAAAATGGCTCTTCTGTGGCAGGGGCATTTAAATAACCTTGCAAAGGTCCAGTTACATCAAATTCTTGCTTGTCAAGGTCCGGATAAACAAACTAAATGATTGATTAGTCTAGGCCACTAGTAAAATAAAATAAGATGCATCAAATATATTTTGATAAATAGTTTTATTTTTTATTGATAACATTTTTATAATCTAATGAGCATTTTAACATTGTTTGGCCATTGGCTATTGTTTGTTAGAAAACGTGGAAAATGTTTTGACAAAGTACCTCTAAAAACGTATCTTTATTCTATCTTTTCATAAGGTAAAATTAAAAAAAAAAATTAAAATAGAAGATAATAAGATCGCTGTCAGGGAATGTACAACAAATTCCTAGGTTACTGCAAAGTTGTTTCACAGGGACCATTTTTTTCATACATTAATTGGCTTTGTTGCAGAGATTTTTCAAGTGCTTGGTTTGGTCCACTAAAACACTTTGCTGTGTCTGCGTCCTGACCACGGTCCGCCAGTTAAAGACCCCTGCCCTCAAAGAACGCTTTGTGACACTTTTTTTAAGAATGTAGTTTAGATTGGTTAAAACCAAATTTCCTTTCTGTGTCTGCAGCTACGCCTCCTGCTCTGAGCCAGTTGTGTAGGTTGAGTATCAGGGAGTATTTGGGACGGACCAGACTTCACCTCATCCCCCAGCTCAAACTTCCTACCCTGCTCCACAGATTTCTACAGTACAGATAGAGCTCTGCTCTATCTCTCTATGTGTTTCTCTTCGTCTCTCTTGTGCTCCTTCTCTGTCTTTTCTCTCAGTTTTTATCTTCTCTCAAGTGCATTTATTACATTTTCTTTGTAACCTCCAATGCACAACAATATTTGTTTAGGTGTGAGTTCCTTCACTTGCAGTTATTTCAAATATGGAGTTTCTAACAAATATATTTTTGTGTGCAACATCCTCAGCAAACATCAGTACCAGTTAAGGGAAACTAGCAATGTCCAAAATGAACATCTGTGTCACTGTGTGAACCTTAAGATGTGAATCAAAAGTACCTACATATGCAGCATATTAAATGATTCAGCCAGTTTTTATAGTATCTGACTTAAAGACAGAATCAGAAATGTCAGAACATCTATGTGGAAGCCTTGTCATTCAGTTTTCTGATCTTTTGTTGACACTGTTAATTAACCCAGTGGTCCACCCAAAAGTAAAAAAAAAAATACCCCTTACACAAATGTAGTTGATCAGCCAAGACATGTTTGGTGCCTGAAGTTTGTTTTTACTGTTGCACTGGAGCTATGAGGCTAATGTAGCTAACAAATAATGGAAGCTTATGTACACCAGTTAGGATTGTACAAACTGTGTGTCTAAACCACCACACACTCACCTTAAGCATGTTCAGCACCTCAAACCCTTGTGTGATCTTTGAGGTCCTGTAGACCCCAAAACCTCAAAAAAGTAGTTAAAAGGGAATTCCAATGTTTTAAAAAAATCTGCATAATTAAATGGCTAAGACATAAACAAAGCCATTCAGAGTTGGTTGATATGAATTGCATCATTCCAGGGAAAAGTAAAAACTTTTAATGTCTCTAAAAGATACACCAGAAAAAGCTATTACGCTATGAAGTGTGGTAAGGCACAAAGAAAACTTATTTTTATAGATTTACAACTTGTTTTAACATTACATATAAAAATGTGTGTAGGTTCACTGCTTATTTGGATAGTAAATAAAATAGTTGTATTTGTTTTGCAGACATGGTGAGCCCTGCTTCCTATTACCACCACTGTAAAGAAATCCGAGTCAGTTTCACTGATGTGCACCATTTCACATTAAACCACTCTGAATGACTGTTTACAACCACAATTCCAAAAAAGTTGGGATGCTGTGTAAAATTTTAATAAATGTAAATGAAAGCAGAATGCAATGATTTACAAATCTCATAGACTCACGTTTTATTCACAGTAGAACATAGAACACATATCAGATATTGAAAGTGAGACATTTTACCATTTCATTTCTTCTTTTAACAACAGTCTCTAAATGCCTGGGAAGTGAAGAGGCCATTTGCTGGAGTTTTGGGAGAAGAATGTTGTCCCATTCTTGTCTGATGTAGGATTCTGGGTCTTCTTTGCCAGACTTTTTGTTTCATGATGTGCCAAATGTTTTCTATTGGTGAAAGGTCTGGACTGTAGGCAGGCCACTTCAGCATCCAGACTCTTCTTCTGCAAAGCCATGCTGTTGTGATGTACGCAGTATGTGGTTTAGCATTATCTTGCTGAAATATGCAAGGCCTTCCCTGAAAGAGACGTCTGGATGGGAGCATATGTTGTTCTAAAACCTTTATATACTGTTCTGCATTGATAGTGCCCTTCCAGATGTGTAAGCTGCCTACACCATAGGCACTAATGCAACCCCATACCAGTAGAGATGCAGGCTTTTGAACTGTGCACTGATAACAAGCTGGATGGTCCCTCTCCCATTGAGTCCGCAGGACATGGTGTCCGTGATTTCCAAAAAAGATTTTTATTCATCTGACCACAGAACAGTTTTCCTGAGTTTCTGAGCCCAAGCAGTAATTTCTAGTACAGAATCATGCCAGTTTTTAATGCAGTGCTGCCTGAGGGCCCGAAGATCATGAGCATCCAATACTGACCATCGGCTTTGTCCCTTGCATACAGGGATTTCTCCAGATCCTCTGAAACTTTTGATGATATTATGTACTGTAGATGGTGGGATATGCAAAGTCTTCGCAATTTTACGTTGAGGAACATTTTTCTGAAATTGTTCCACAATTTTTAGATGCAATTTTTCACAGATTGGTAAACCTCTGCCTATCTTTGCTTCTGAGAGACGCTAAAATGCTCTTTTTATTCCCAGTCATGTGAGTTAGTTGCAAATTGCTCCTCCAGCTGTTTTATTTGTATTACTTACTTTTCCAGCATTTTGTTGCCCCGTCCCAGCTTTTTTGAGATGCGTTGCTGCCATCAAATTATAAATGAGTTAATGCTTTTCATGAAATGGTAAAATGTCTCACTTTCAACATCTGATATGTGTTCTATGTTCTATTCTGAATAAAATATGGGTCTATGAGATTTTGCAAATCATTGCATTCTGTTTTCATTTACAGTTATTTACATTTTACACAGCGTCCCAACTTTTTTGGAATTGGGGTTGTACATCTCAATGACTTAATTATGCAGAAAATGTGAAATTATCAAGCTTGATACTCAATGACTTCTGTGAGCACTGATTTTGACATAATGATATGTGATGTAGCTCTACAGCTCTGCTACTTTTTGCAGTTAAATTATTGTGGGGTGCACTTCAGGGTCCTCTGGAGACTATAATATACAGTGGCCAGAAAAAGTGAGTAAACTCAGTTTTCTGCATTAATTGGTCATAAAAGGTGATCTGTCACAAGTATAAGTCACAAGTATAGACAAACATTAGCTAAAGCTAATGACAAAAAAAAGATAATCCTTTATTTCTTTATTGTGCACACTAATTAAACATTCATAGTGCTATTGTAAAAGTAAGTGAACCCTTGGATTTAATAACTGGTAGAACCTCCTTTGGCTGCAGTAACCTCAAGCAAGCGCCTCTGATAGTTGCGATCAGATCTACACAACGTTCGAGAGGAATACTGGACTATTCTTTTTTTACAGAACTGTTTCAGCTCAGTCATATTCTTCGGATGTCTAGTGTGAACGGCTCTCTTGAGATCATTGCGCAGCAACTCTGCTGGGGTAAGGTCTCAGCTCTGATCTGGCCACTCCAGAACCATTGAAGCCATTCTGTAGTAGATTTACATCGATGTTTAAGATCATTGTCCTGCAGCATCGCCCAGCTTCTACTAATACTTATGTCAGAGTGGACAGTCACCCTGAGCATCTTGTAGGATACCTTGATAAACTTAATTCATTTTTGATGATGGCAGTCGATCCAGGACTAGAGGCAGCAAAGCAGCCCCAAATCATGACGTTCCTGCCACCATATTTCACTATTGGGATGATATTTTCGTGTTGGTATGCAGTGTCCTTTTTACACTACACGTAGTGCTGTGTGTTGTTCCAGAACAATTCAACCGTAGTTTCTTCAGTCCACAAAACATTTTCCCATTGGAGTGTCAAATTACTCTTTGGAAAACTTAAGGCACGTGGTGATGTTTTCTTACACTTTAGTGTGTTTAGTGAAGAAAATGGTTCTATAAAGAGCCATGAACAGTCAGCGAACCCTTTGAATGATTAATGTGTTCCTTGCATCATTGAAGGTTTCATCAGACTGATGGAGAATGTGCTGTAGATGGTTATATACAGAACCTTATTCTATACAGCACTCAAAAGTGTTCTTCTATTGTGACAATGTCAAGCTTGTAACAACCCTGTGGGGTGCTGTAGAGAACCCTTTTCAAAAAGATTCTGTATGCAACAATCTACAGCACATTCTCCATCAGTCTGAAGAACCCTTTAATCATACAAAGGGTTCTTTGAGTGTTCATGGTTCTATATACAACCATTTCTTTACTAAATAACCCTTAAAGTACTATCTTTTTTAAGAGTGTAAGAGAGCAGTGGCTTTCTCCTTGGTTTCCTGCCATGGACACTTTGGGTACAAATACAAATCAAGGTGAAGACCAGGCTGAGAAATATTAAAACAACTAACACTACAACTCAACACATAAATAGTGTTACTATCTTGGATAATTGAATGTCCTTTGCTAGGATTTTTTTTTCTGGTAAACAAAATATATTTTTTTTCAAGTATAGCACATACCGTATAAACCATAAAATATTATTTATTACAATATTTGTTTTTGTTGACATTGTTTTATTTTGATTGACGTACTTTATGTGCAGCTGGATACAAGTAACAACAAAATTCATACTTCAGGTTTGGATACTACTAATTTAGATATGCCATGTAATTTAGAATTTTTATTATACAGACAGCATGTCATATATTGTCACAAACCATATAATTAAGACAAGAAAGTCAAACAAGGTAAGTACGTAATGCTTTAGGCATGCAGTTTGCACATAAGCGTCCATTGCTTGTTAGCTACACCAGCATAGCTCCAGTGCAAGACTACAGAAGGCAGACTTCAGACAGAAAGTAAATGTTTTCACATCTTTCACTGTCCTGTTTTCTCTGTAAAAATGTGATACGTTCAATCTGCTGAGCTAGTGTAGCATACTCACAACTGTACAGTATTTTGCAAAAACATAGCATGCTAAAAATATCTATGGAAATAAAGAAAGGTCATGTGGGAAACTTTCATGATCTCCCTGCTTTTTATTTAAATTATTAAATTATTTGCTACCAACAATTAAAAAAACATTGGATAGTAAAATTGATTTTGTTTACACACTCATTAAAACTCTGCTAATGTAGCTTCACCTTGCTGTTGTACAGAGACTGTAGTCCAAACACTGATGTAATATTTCTAGCCCAGGGGTGTCAAACTGGGCTACTTTAGGGCCAGAGCTCTATAGACTTCCTCTCACACACACCTTATTCAACTTTAAAAACTTATCAACTAATGCAAGGCCTTTATAAGTTAAATTCATTCTGTTAGAAGAGGGAAAATGCTAATCTCTGCAGACCTGTGGCCTTGGAGGAACCCTGTCTGAATCCCCCTATCTTGCTCTTTGTTGATGATCAGTTTATGACTATAAAGCTGCTCCTGACTGCATATTTCTGGGTGGTGGACCACTCACTGCTATATTGAGAACAGTTAACCACCCCAATAATATCTGATCAACGGTGGTTGTGTGGTCAGAAGCAGGCACATGAAGTGAAGTGAACTCCTTCAGGGAGTTGAAAATCACGTAACACCATTGTCTAAAATTATGTTTTATGCATTTTTATAGTTCATAGTAAGTCACACTGTGTCCTAAATCACATCTGCAAGTTTGTGCAACCTTAATAAATTTATTAAGTAAATAAATAAATAAATAATAAAAAATCTGGATGTGGTTTTAGAGACATTTTGGGAATGTAGACAGGAAAATAATATGTAACTGTTGACCTCTACGGTCTGTTGGCATTGTTAGCGACGTAGCTTCAGTGCTAAAATAAAGAAACAAGATTTGGACACTTTGGCAGATCGACTACAAATGGGAAATTGTGGAAAAATGACTTTTTACCAAACCATTTGATTAAGGTTTTAATTCTAATCAAGCAGAAGCACGCTTAAATAGTTGGTCTGAGTCTTCAAACAACTGATAGTTATATAAGGTGTTTTGAATGGTTGGAATTAAAAAAGCCTGCAGGCACACCGTCCTTTTGTGGATAAGACTGGACGCCTGTAGTGTAGAGGGTGCAAGACTGACCATGTGCAGCAACAGAGGGGCTACTAACTGTAATTGTATACCTATATAGTGGACCTATAAAGCAGGTGGAGCTAGTGTGTGGAAGTACAAGGGATATTTAATAAAGTGAATGGTGACTGTATATGTATTGATCTATGTTTGTGTTGTCCTTTTCTTTTCAGTAGATCCAAAGTGTTTTAGGATATTCAACTTGGAACAACTTGGCAAACAAAGCAATCTTCACAATCCATTTGCTAATTGTTTGACTGGTTTTTAAGTGAAGAATAGCCAGAGAGAAAAACTTAATGACTGTTCAGAACACACTGAAATAAAAGTCAGACCAGTGGAAAGAGTAGGAGAATCTGTTTGCTAGATCATTTTTAATAAGAATCATTGAATTATGATCACAAACCAATGCCGGCTGGCTTTTTTTGTCATACTTCTGGCAAGCACAATTCTAAAAGCACTTTCTTTTCCTCATTCATTCCTTTTCTTACATTTTACAGATAACGTCATTATAAAAAATAAATAGATTGTTAAAATGAGAAAACATTTGTATCTTCTGCTCCTACTACTGTATGTGGCTAATGGACAGAGGACAATGTAAGCTACACCCTGTTTAGCTGTGGAATTACATGTAAATTACAGAACAGAAATATACAAATAAATAGATAAATAAATACAGTTCACAGTGCATTTTGATGAACATAGTACCAATCCCAACCAATAGGACCAATATCAAATAATTTGAGTTGTTCCCTTCCCACGCAGGACATTACATACATTTTTTTAAACAATTTATATTACGCTACACTATCAGACAAATGTCTGATATTCATGTCTAAGGTACCACCCAAGCTAATACGGATGTTATTGTTCAGTTTTGTTTCGTTTCCTAATTTAAGGCACACGCTCTAGACACCTGACTATCAGCAAAACTACAATTGTCACTTTTCCTAGATGTGAGATCTTTCTTTGAGTTACAGCATCTTAACATATTGCCCAAGTTCTCATCGATTGTATGATACAGGTTTTGATTGTAATTGAATAACGACCACATTCAGTAAATAATATGAATAATAATAATAATAATAAGCTATACAACAAACAATAAGTTATACAGACATATTTCATACCTTGAAGTTAACCCAGGCCTACTCCTAAATAACCCTAAAATAAAAGTCCCTGAATAAAAAGCAGCATTCTTAAATCATAAGAACGGTGTGCTGTCTGAAACCTTCAACATATTGAAGCTTGTTTTGTGGTTCTACTGAAACAAAAAGTGCGTGTCTACGGCTCGTCACAGAACAGACACCCACAGCCAAGCTGGCTGATGGCTAAAGCAAAGATTCTTCATCTAAATCCACACAAAGCAAAAAATCTACTCCAAGCAGCAAGCGAGCACACATGCAGAAAAACCCCTCCCATTTCAACCATGAAAGAAAAAAAAATCACATTCAGATCCTCTCCATGAGCTTTATGTGCCTTCTGAGAAAAAAAAAACAAAGAAAGCAAAAACCAACTCCAACATCAGGTCCACCCGAAAAACTTCTAGTGGCATCTGGTTCCGTTTGGATCAATGGTGAAGTTAAAATAGTGGTAAGTGCATACACACACCAAAAAATGCACGTAATTCAATGGAAAAACCTCAGAAAGCATTATCTGAATCACAGTTTATATCACTCCTCTATTCTCCACAGATGTCCATTTTCTCTCAGAGAATAGAGGTCCAAAGCCTCTATGTTAAATGCTGATGTCCTTGTCCTTGACTGGACTGAATACTGTTTGCACTCTTCTTATTTGTGTGTGTGTGTGAGCATGAGTGTGTATGTGCGTAAGTGGTTGCCTGTGTGCTTAGAAGGGGTTGATGCGTATACCTGTCCCCAGCGGAGAGAAAGGGTTCACCTTGGCCCACATCAAGGCATCATTGAGTGAAATGGATGACTTGCCGTCCTCCAGGAAGAACACTGGACCCTTTAAATAAGAGCAAATGAAAGCATGTCAGTACGTCTGACTATGGCATCAAGGCAAGGCTTTCTTGAGACAGCTGTAGATGCTAGGGCTGGATTTGAACATTCTGTATTTCAAACTTCATTTTTTTATCCACACAATCCAGTGAACTACTAAATAAATACATTTAATTCATTTCCATTTTATGACAGCACTGACTGTAATTCTTATACACTATACACTACACAGACATATACAAAAAGTATAAAAAAAAACTACACTAGCTTCTCATTTTAAATTTTCCATTACGCTGGAAGCTCAAACTTGCTGAATCTCTGCAACTGATGCTGAACTAAAGATGATGCCACCAGGCCTACTGTTTACAATAGAGCCCAAGGTTTATCCATGTCTATTTTACTGTATTTGAAATGTAAAAGAACTGGGTGTAGATCCACACTAAGCCAGAATTATTTTAGAGCATTGTTAATCCACCATTTTTTAAAAAAAAATAAAGAAACTTGACCATTTTACCAATCTTATGTACAGTGGGGTGTTTGTGTGATACTGGGGTGTATATCAATGGTCTCACAGTGAAGAACCACAATCTCTGATTTTGGAGATGAATTATTCTGCAGACTTCAGTTCTTCAGTTCAGTTCATTTCAATTCTCCACACTTTATTAATAGATCTTGATCAGGTATGTGAGATTTGAATTTGAACTGAAGTCTGGGAAAAGTCGGATTACCAGATGAGGGTTGTGAGAATTCTTCCCACTGGACCTCAAAAACAAAGATTTGTGTGTATATGTGGCTTGCCTGTATCCTGAGGCCTGTAAAGCAAGAGATTTGTACGTCGGAGTGGCTAGGCAAGCTGGAGCCTGTGACGTAGTCAGGCCCCTGTAGGCCCCTCAAAGGCTCCTCCCTCATTCGGCTCAGGAGTTGGCTGTATTCAGCCTTCTGCGCCTCCGTCGGGGGAGTGTAAAGCGTCTCCTCTGCTCCTCTGAGTGGGAAATTCAGTCTTTAGAACAGCATGCTCAAACCTTTCCAATCTGCATTTCTGTTCTGTGGATTACCTAATCAAGTGTATGCATTAAGGTACAGTTATCAGTACATGGCTGTTAGGTATTCTTAGGTATTCTGACTCATTTTTATATTCTCAAGTACCTGTAAGACAGATATTTGGTTGGCTGTGGAGATTAAAAAATGGCTTTTTGCCTAATATTACTCTATTGTAATACACAAGCATAACAAAGTGGTTCGCTGGTGCTAAAAACAGTAGCACAAAAAAATAGCAGCTCACAGAGGTGTACATATGAAAACGTGTGATTATTCAAAAATAGCCAAGAGAAATCTTTTGGTCACTGTGCTTGAGTAGCAGTGGCTGCTTCAGATTAGCTACTAACCTAACGCTAACACTACAGCCAACCGGTGCTCCACTACGATCTAAAATCAGATGAGATCCATGCCCCTGACTACAATCTAAAGTCAGATGAGAATCATGCCCCCCCACTATGATCTAAACTCAGATGAAATGGCATAAAACATTCACTAGTCTACTCATATACCAGGTTTGCTGCACAATAACATGCCGACAGACACAGCAGCTACATTACTTTTAGAGGTTCGAAACTAAAACCGTTGAAAGACTAAAAGTATGACATTACTGTGATGCATGGCACATGTTCAATTTTATATTCACTGTTCATTTTAAGCAAGTAAAATACCTCAGCAATTAAAGTGCCCTCATATTGACCACTGCCTGAGCACCTCTTTTATGACTGCAAATGAAAAAATTTCACTCCCTTTTCTCTTCCTTGTGTTTTGACCCGCACTCCACAGTGAACCACGCCTATACTACAAACCTTACATTATTTATTCAGTATTGTTCACCATATCTGGTATAATGTCATTGCATCATAAACATGTTTGATATTTTAAGGGGGATTGATTTCACAAAGCTAAATATCTTAAATAGTGTCGCTGTCCAAAAAAAAACAAGTATCTCTAAAATGGTAACTTTACAGGAGAAAGCAAAAACTTTCTTAACTTTTAATGTAAGATCAAGAGATTTTATTCCAAGCAAATTTAAAGCATTTTTATCGGTTCATTTATCATGAAATTTTCAAGCAATAAAAAGGGCAGCTGCTGAGCTCAAAAGATACAGAAAAGCAAAACTGGGAAAAATGAGATCCTTGTTTTTTGGACAGCGACGATGTGCACAATGACAATATGCGTATTTGTGTGTGTATGGAGTAAGACACACGTCAGGAGGTCTGATTGGGTTTGGGAGTGTAAAACGGTTGGGGAACCACAGCTATAAAGTGTCAAAAAGGGTTCCAGTATTGTTACAAGTAAAAGAACATTTTTTTGTTACTAAACACTATATAGAACCTTTTTTGCTAAGAGTGTAGATTGGACTGGATTATGAGACTCAATGTCTTAATGTACAGAAATATAGTGCTTGAGAGGTTATTATCGTGCATACGTTCATGCATGTGTGTGTGTGTGTGTGTGTGTGTGTGTGTGTGTGTGTGTGCGAAAGAGAGAGAGAAAGAGAGACTGACTTGTTGAGTGAGTGTGTGCAGGCTCTCCAGGCCTCCAGCTCCACTGATAGCTGTTCAATCTGCAGAGGAACAGCCACTTCCCTCCGTTTTAGCAACTGACTGAGAGAGAGAGAGTGAGAGAGAGAGAGATAGACAGTGTGTCACAAACAAGGAGAGCAAGCGAAAGAAACAGCAGCAAGCAAGTGACAGACAGAGGGTGAGGAAGAGGTTATGTTTCTGAAATGCTCATCCTCCCAATATGATGTCTGCTTAGAGACAAACTAGATAGGGAGAATCTGATCTAAGTCCAGTGCTCTTATCTTAAAGGGGAATTCAAAATTTCTGCAAGATATAAACAGAGTGGTGCAAAGTGAAATTTTAGAGAAACTGTGGAAACTTGATGTTTACAAACTTTTGCACTGGGAACCAGAATGAGTCTAAAGAATGTGTATTAAATCTACTTTAAAGAAGGTTATTACAAGACATGGTTAAGAATACGCATCACTGTCAGACTTCAATAGTTTAAACATAGGATAGTTTTGAGATAAGCTTTTGACCTAAACTGTATTTTTTAAAGCCATTCATAGTGAAGAGGTACATGCAGTGTGTTCTGAGGCAAAAAGGTACCCAACAAAAACTTATTTAGCACAAGTTTACCATTATCAACATTATATACAAAAACATGTAGTTGTTCTGGGTAGTAAATTAATATACTTGTGTTGCAAACATTGTGACCCCACCACTGTAATGAAATCTATGTCTGTTTCTCTACAATTAACCATTTCACATCAAACCAGTCTGAATGACTTCACATCTTACTGATTGAATTATGCCAGAAAACATTTAAAATATTTTGAAAATGAAATTAAAGCTGTTGATTAATACTTTGACCATTACCTCGTATATTCATACAGTGCCGGCACTATGCTGGAGTATTGCCGTCCAATGGCAAGCAATGCTCCGATATAGCCACAGAGAATCAGCAGCTCGTTCCGGTCCCTGAGAAAATACACATGGATAAATATGAGTGCTAGTGTTAAATTGCAGGGAATGTCCTGCCTTGAAAATACTGATATTTTTTGTTGATTTATTTTCATGAGGATCTTGGGCAGCACTGTAAACTCACTTACTCGCTGCACTTGGTCAGAATGAGCCGGTCAGTCCTGATGTAGCTCAAGAGGTCCAGAGTTGGAAAGACTGAGTCCACAGTCCAATCAGGACAGCTCAACTGCTCTGTGTGGATGCGGAAAAATCCTTTGTCTGAGAAAACTAGATAAACCCTGTGGAAACTTCCTGTGCTCAATCAATGTAACGAAATACTGTATGTATACCCACTGTCCACAAAACCAAGTGATACACACACACACTTTCTGACACTCACAAACACATATAAACACCTTTGACAAATGTGATTCCAATAGGCAGGGCTTTTTCTGGTTCGGGGCTGAGCAGGTAATACTTCACTGCCTGGAGGATTTCTTCCTCATCCTGCGCTGCCTCTGCCAGCTCTTTACACTCCTCCAAGCTTGGCAAACCACACTAATGAAACAACAACAACAGCAACAACAAAAAACAGTTTTCATACACAGGGGTGCAGGAAGCATGGACATATGAAGAACCACTTTTCAAAGTACTGGGATGATGCCCCATCAAATTTTGACTGAGTTCTGAATGCTTACATTGGTAAAAATTTTTGCTCTTCCTAAACTATATGGACTGCTATGGTATGAACAGATAGACAGCTAAACTTCGATTGGAGAACCAATCAAAATCTCCATTTCAGCTGAGGGAATGGGACACTTACCAAAGAACAAAACCTTCATGAGTTTGTGTTTAGTGAGAGAAGCTGCAGCTCAATAATCCAGTGAAAAAAGTTTTTTTGCAATATACAAACTAAGGCACTATGTGACATTGGTTAAATATTCCAGTATTTCTAACTGCTACCCTGCAAAAGTAAGATATGATGTTCTTCAGAGATGACAGCTAGCAAAATTTACTGTCTGAGCAGAACCAGAGACATTATAAAGGAGCACAGTTATTACCACTAGAGACATTATAAAGGAGGAGACAGGTCACTGGGTGGAAAATGAATGGGAAAGCTCATAACACTCAATATGTTATCTGTTTACAAAGGATGTCCACCCTTCAATAAAAAATAGGCAATTGGCTTGCTTGGAAAAAGAGATTTGCTATATGCAGCGTTGAAAGTTTTAGTTAGTCAGTAGGTCAGTGGACCAGCTGTCTTTTATCAGTCAGAGAATTTTGTCATTTGTCAGTCAACTGCAGTTCAACTAGCACATTTTGTTTTGTTTTTGTTTTTTTTTAACCAACACATCTGTGGTGCCACCCCATTCAAACAAAATTGCAAGCAATCAGCAATTTTCAATTAGAAATTAGAAAGCAAACAGATTTATTTAATGGATTATACTGGCTGACACTTTTGGTTTCAAAAATGCTATAATTCAAAATGTTTTCTATATGACAACAGATAAATATGTAATATTATTCTAATATGCTAGCCTTACACAATTCACAGCTTTCCAATTAGTCAATAAGGAAGCTGTAAAATAAAATGAAGATGTGTCCAGAATGATGAATGTATGACAGAACTGCAAATGATTCTAAATTTACTAAAAAAGGCTAAAAACATGAGTAATTACAGTGATGAGCCAAAACATTATGAGCACCTGCCTAATGTGCTTTTGGTTCTCAGTGTGCTGACAAAATAGCTCTGACCTGCTGGGACATGGACTCCTGTGAAGATACCCTGTAGTATCTGGCACCAAGACATTAGCAGCAAGTCCTTTAAGTCCTGTACATTGCGAAGTGTAGCCGCCTCAGATTGGCCATATTATTCCGGCACATCCCACAGATGCTTGATCGGATGGAGACCAGGGGAATTTGGAGTCCAGGGCAACACCTTTAACTGTTCAGCATGTTTTTCAAACCATTCCTAAACAATGTGTGCAGTGTGGCAGAGTGCATTATCCTGCTAAAAGAGGCCATCAGGGAATACTGTTGCCATGACCTGATCCACAACAATGTTTAGGTAGGTGACACATGACAAATTGGCATCCACATGAATGCCTGGACCAAGGGTTCCCCAGAGCATCACACTCTCCCTACCAGCATGTGTTCTTCTTACAGTGCATCCTGGTGCCATCACTTTCTCAGTTAAACAGCACACACGTACCCAGTTATCCACTGATGTAAAAGAAAATGGGACTCGTCGGATCAGGCAAACTTCTTCTGCTCAAAGATCCAGTTGTGACACATCTATGTCCATTGTAGGGGCTTTTGATGGCGGACAAGGGTAAGCTTTGGCACTCGACCAGTCTGCAGCTATCCAGCCTCGTACACAGCAGAGTGATACACTCCTCCTTTAGCTATCATTAAAGTTTCTGTGACTTGTGCCACAGTAGCTCTTCCATTAGTTATTTTACCATCTAATATATCCCAGATCTTGACATGTGCTGTTGTTACAAGATAATCAACATTATTTGCATCATCTCTGAGTGGTCATAATGTTTTGGCTCATTGGTCTAAGTTAATAATACAATTAATATCCAGAATGAAGTTCTAATACAATTCATTTCTAGAATTAAATTAAAATAAAATTAAAATCCAGAATGACTCATGTTTAAATTGTGGTGATCAAATCTTGAGGCAAATTATTGATAAAAATGACTATCAGTGGAGAATTATAGTATATTATTTATTATTTAATAACTTTGTGTTGTTCCTTAAATACCTAAAATGTCGCAAAAACATCTAAAATATATATTGGTGTCCAGTAAATCTATATTTAAATATTGTAATATTTGTTATTTTTGTATTTAAAAAATATATATTAATATTACAAATGATTCTAAACTATAGAATAAAGTGTAAACCTGAGTCCAGGCTAATTTCAGAGCTAATGAAAAATGTTTACATTGCTTTTAGCTAAGATTTGAAGTTTGAAACCAACTAAGAGGAAAAGTACAAATTATGCCTTTCTTTGTGAGATTTGCTATATGCAGTGTCATGTAAAGCGGTCACCTTTTCGTGCAGGTCGTTGATTTCAGCGGAGCTGCCAGGGTAGAAGGCACACAGTTTGGCTAAAAGGATCTCATTATCAGGAATCATCTGCAGCAGCCTGACAGCCAGGTCCCTGGGGAGCAGAAAGCACGAGAGAGCGAGAACACACAAATTAGGAAAGAGAGGCTGTATACTATTGGAAATTCATTACACAATTACATAATTACAGCAACTGCTTTATCAACTGTAATAAATCAGTTTATACCTGAAATTGATCTATTATTTTTAATGAAATTAACATTTCCATGTCTAAGAATTTTATTATGATAAGGACATGCTGCAGAATTTGTTCTGATAAGCCTTTATTCAAAAGGTTTCGTACAGTTATACCTTGGAGGAATGTCTAACAATACATATTTTAAATTAATTTACATTTATTTACTAAGAAATTAAGACTTTTTATTGTTAGTATTTAGTCATATTATATGTTTTGTTGATTTTATAAGTCAAAATAAGTTAACATATCTTATACAGAGAACACAGTTCAGCACATTGTAATACACATTTACAGTGTATTTGCTGAATTAAACACATTAGGGGAAAAAATAAAACATAAAATGTGCTCTGTGCAAAAGTGGTTAAAAAAAAAAGTTAATGACATTGCATTCCCTTGCAAATGTTTTTTATTCCCTCGCAAAATATATGCTCATCAGACAGCAAGCAAACGTAGGACCAGAGGTGCCCAGCGACACTGCCTCCATTAGAGCTTCAGTTTCAGTTTGCGCTCACTAATAGCATAATCATGTTTGATTTTGAGAAGTGACACTATGTCTTTATATTTCAATCCAAGATCAACATAAAATTCAATGAGCTGCTCCATGTCTGAGCTTAAGCAAAGCACAGCTTTTGCAAGCAAATTTGCATTGCAAAGCTTTTGCATTGTAATGCAAAATGCATAATTTTTTGCAAGAGAATGCAAAACCTTTGCGAGGGAACGTAATGTCATTAACTTTTAACCACAGCCATTTAGGGGCTCAGTACAAAAGTTATGGCACAAGTAAATTGTTTTCCCCCAATATGTTAAACTCAGCCAATAAATAGAAATTTTGTTTCTTTTTCTTTTCTTTCTAGCTATATGGTTTGATCATTTTGACTTCAGACAAGCACAGAGAAAATATAGACTGAAGGAAATTTAAAATTTCAGATATAGACATTAATAGGTGAAGTATCAATTCATTGTAAGTTGTAGCCTATGTAGGTAATGATGTTGCTTGCAGACAACAATAAAACCAAAACATTTGGTGAAAGCAGAATACCTGTTTCCGACAAATGGAAAGCTAGAGACAGATGGAGATGATAAAACACAACAGGTGAGCTTCAAGCCACAGCAACAAAAACAAAAAACAGAGACTATGATGATTTTAAAAACAACTGTGGAAAACATTAAAGGTGTGATGACAAAGTCTGTGTAAGATCTGTAAAGCTGTTCTGGGATGATGTCCGTTGTAAAAAAATGGTGTTAAGACTGCAACACCTATTTGATAACACCAATACTAAAAAATTGCTGGCAATGAATCAAGTATATATACATATATATACATATGTATGTAGAGCTAGTAAGCTGGATAGAAAATCAAAGTGTTTAACAGACTCTAGTCACTCTCACCATGTGGCTGTGGTCATGTATTTCCTGGCCAGCAGTTCCAGGACATAGTGAGTGGCCTGGCTGGCTGATTCTCCCAGCACTGTCCCCACACACACCGCCAGCTCCAGCTCATTGCCTCTGATCAGACTTGCCATCGCCAGCTACACACACACACACACACACAAACACTGTTTCAAATCCCTATCCCAAAATTTACTTCAATATTAATAATAACTAACACTTCTGATTGAGCAGTTAAAATGTAAGAAGGCACTTTATTGAGTTCTTTTTGCTAAATATCAGGGATACACTGATATGGAAATCCTGGGCTGACGGCGATATCTGATATTTTTCATGCATGTATCTGTTGATGCTGAAGCTGATACATAAAAACTGGAACCAAATCCTGGATTAGCATTACAGAGCAGTGTAACGGATTTGTAAACGATTACTAATGCAGTACCATGAATAACATGGAGATTTTAGCACAATCATCCAGTCTTTTAACAATTATCTGCCAATACCAATGTGATTCTGATTTCATTGTAAATCCTTACTATATATCCATATATTAATATGTTGTAATGTTACATTTTCAGCTGGTTTTCCACATACGAATCAAGTCTAGTCCAGGCTTATTATGAATCTAGGTCCATGAAACCAGCTAATAATATTCACAATTAAGGCTTATTTTTCAAACAAACAAAATACTTTTCACATCGGTATGAAAAGAAGCTTGTCTTAGTGCGGTTCTTTTACCTCTGTGTTATCCACTGCCAGATGACAGCAGGCGGCCAGTACTGCACGTCCATCCTGAAAATACCACTCTGCCAGTTCTTTACACACTCCATGTAACAGCCTGGAGAGGGAGAGAGAGTGAGATAGAGAAAGACAAGAGAAATAGACAGAGAGATAGAGACAGACAGGCACAGAAAGAGAGATAGAAGCAGAAAGAGACAGAGGGAGAACGAGAGAGAGACACAGAGAGAGAGAGAGAGAGAGAGATAAAGAGAGAAACAGACAGACAGGGAGACAGACAGAGAGGAAAAGAGTACAATAATTGTATGATTATTTTTTGTCTGATAATTTTTCCCAACAAATATTAGTTCTCAGAGAAAGACAGCTGATCTAACTTAACTTTCATATCTAAATGAATATGATTATTTATTTATTTATTAAGCGTGTCTAGAGACAATAATTTGCATTTGTATGTATCTCCAACATTTTACTTATAATCTACTGTTAATTTTCCAGGTTACAGGCCTTCTGACTATTTTTCTAGGCCATTAATTCTCTGTATGTGATGATGCTGACTGTTGTATTAACCTACATAAATACACACATGCTGCCGCCTATGCACTCTGTTAGTCATGATTTGCTTGTGCAGACTTTGTCATTTATTTTGTATTTGATAAGTAACGTGGTAACATAGATGACTGTAGTACCACACATTCAGTGAAGCTACTTTAAGAGTGTGTGAGTGTGTGTGTGTGTGTGTGTGTGTGTGTGTGTGTGTGTGTGTGTGTGTGTGTGTGTGTGCGCACTAACCCAGTATATGTCTCAATGTTATCGTTGTCTGGGCCTGCAGAGTGGTTGATGGAGAAAATCTGAGGTCCATGGATGTTCCCTTCACAAGCTCCCTGATCGAAACACACACACATACACACGCAAATTTAGTCATGCAACAACACAGTAAAATGTTTCACCTTCAACTTTGTTTTATGTTTCAGCTTCAACTGACATTAACCTGGACAATCTCAATCTCAGTATAAAAATAAATATATTGCAACATGCTGTCAATGTATCCCAGCACGTGAACAGAATACAGTATTGTGCAAAAGTCAAAGACAAAACCTTTCATGTATTTAACTTCTAGCCAAAATGCCAATTTAGTGCAAATTATTCATTTTTCAACATCAGGAAAAAAGCAGAACACATTTATTAAACAGAAAATTACACCAAAGCCTAGACATCTAAATAAAATCAATTGCTTTAGTATTTCGTGTTTCAACCCTTTGTCTTTTTTTACAGCTTACAGTCTTCTCAGGAGATTTGCTTTCAGTTTCACAAAGAACTGCAGGGATATTTTTTCACACCGAAGTTCAGTCTAGCTGGTTGCATCACAATTACACACATTACAATCCTAAACACATTCAGTGATGTTGAGGTCTGGGCTCTGGGGTGGTCAGCGCATTGTTCTGGGAAAACCAGCAGCTTCTTTGTTTGACCCCCTGAGTCTCACAGTGGCAGGATAAACAGAAACACCTGTGGACTTTTTCAGATCTGAAACAAGTACTTTTATTTGAAGGTGACACTTTGGTGGTCTACCAGGTCTTGCACGGTTGTTTTAATAATTTTTTGCACACCTTTTTTTCATTTTCCTTTGACTTTCTACTTCCTTATGCAAGTTGATTATCTTATAACTAATCCTCAGAAATATCTCCTGAAAATGATTTCCTTGTACTTAATGGTTGATTTGAATGGAAATCAAATAATAAAAGGTGGTCTTTGACTTTTGCCCCATGTACCTGGATTCAGGTGTGCAAGTACCTGTGCCACCAGAAGAGCCTCTTTCAGCTGGCCTCTGGAAGTGAAGAAATTCACCAGCTTCTTCACGTCGCCAGTGGCGATGCAGTATGGGATGACATCATCATTGCCCTCCTGCATCAGCTGATCTGCTCTCCTGCATAATTAAAAAATATTCATGCTTTGAAGATGTATCAAGCTCTATAATAAAATTGTGTATTCACTATTTAAAATTTTCCTGCACTTTGTAAATAGTTTTTTGTATAAGCTCAAAAAGCTAAACAGGGCCCTGCTGAATAAGGCAAAGTGAGCTGGGAAAAATTTTCAGAAACTAACTGTACATTCAGTGTCCACTTTATGAGCTCCACCTACCTTACAGATCTACTATATGAATTAGTTCAAACTGTGGTCCCACAGTAAGAAAAAAATACTATAAAAAAATACAAATAAGTATTCAGACCTAGGATTCTGTTATGATCTATTTAATCACAAGGCATTAATTGAGATAGTAATATGCTAAGTAAATATACAAAATCATCATTTGCAAGGTATTTTCTATTGGATGGTGACTGTTTCAAACCTTAAATTTCAACTTGTGAAAATAATGCTTAATTTCTTGTGTTTTCTTTTAAGATATTTTTAATTTCATTTGAAGTTGAAAAAAACTTTCTTCAAAAAATGCTGTGTCATGTTTTGATGTCACTACCAAAACAAATAGAGTTTTACTGCAGAGGTGGAGCCCTATTTTAGCCACATGCCTGCATTTAATAGCAGAAAGTGAGACTGCATCCCTGTCTCACATGGCCACATAGTGAGCAGTTAGATCCCATTGTTTTGAAGTAAATGTGTCACAACGTCTGAAAATCTGAAAAGTCTGAAAATGTCTGACCCTAAGAATGTTCATGGCCAAAACAAATATTTTCTGTACTTCACTTTTTGTGTTTTAATGAAAAACATGAAATTATGTGTGTACAACTGTTCAAAACCACTATCATATTACATGATAGTGTGTGTGGTGCTGGTACAAATGTATCAGACACAGTGGTGTCACTGGGGCTTTTACACACATCAATATCACTGCTAGGTTGATCAGCCAAGAGCAGCTCTGTGGTCAGAAACTGACCACTGATAAATGCCTAGAGGATGGCTCACAAAAACTGTGCACCAGCAGATGCTCTACAGTCTCTTCTTGTATACCAGCAAGGTGGAGCTATAAGACATATGGGAGGAGTTTCTAATAGAGTGGCTGGCAGTGAGTGTAGGTACTTGGTATTCTGGAAAACACCTTTGCATCAGTTTCTTCCAGTATTTCATGGACACTCCAGGCGCCACAGACAATGCCTTCTCCCACTGAAAAAAAGTAAAATGAAGAAGATTTAAAGAACTGCAGGTACTAAGACACGACAGATCCAAGCACATCATTTCAGACCAATAAGAGTCTCTGCCATCACACTATGGTCCTCAAACTTCAGTCCTAGAGCCCCCCTTTAGTACAACAGATTCAACTCACAATATAATTAACACCAATTTGAGTCCCATCAGGTATATCATAAAAGGGAAAAAATAACTAAACCTTTGCTGTTGTAAGACAATATGGTATCTTAATAACATTATAAGAGTTAGAAAGAACTTGTCAAACCCAGCACCTCACCTGCAATCTATTTGGAGAATTTAACAATGGCCCTTTAAAGCTGTTTAAATCTGCCATAAAAGGAGTTACAGTGCTTTCTACGTGCTAAAATGTTTTTTATCACTATGTTAAAGATGCAGTCTTTATTGTTGGATGCACTGTGTTTTTCTTGTGTGTTTTTCATCTTATTCAGAGTGCGGTTCGGAATAGTAAGAGCTAATTATTCATTTGTTTCATTAGAGTAACAATTAAATATGACTGATATGCGACTATTGCTATTAATGTGTTTTCTTGTTCAATAATGCAGTATGTAGAACTGAATAAAAATCTAACCTCACGTTTTTTACATATCAAATAAATGAGTGTTACAGTGTTAAGAAGTCATATGATTAACGGAAAAGAGCAGAATAAACAGCAGAAACAGCTACATTTTGCATCAGCCTTACAGGGTTAATGTAATTTAAAAATGAACAAATGGAGTTACAGTGTTTTCTTACGACAGCCACAAAACTATGCAGTGCCATGGCTCTGCAACTCAAGTGTACATGGACAAATTTTAAATGTCCAGTATGTTAAGTACCTCTCCCAGTTCCACCATTAGTTCACAGTATCTCTGGATCTGGCCCAATCTCAGGTGGATTTCAGCTGCAGCCTTTAGTCTCTCCTCTTTACTGGGTGCTCCAATCCCTCCCCCAAACTTCGACATTTTCACTATGGTCAGCTCTTGGGCTTCAGACTGGAAACGAGAGAGAGATACTGTAGCAGAATAATATGTACAATAATGAACAAGCTTAAAGCTAGCACTCATACATATCTCATACATATGGACATACGGTTTCTGTTCTACTATTCATTAAAAGCTACAGTCTTCGCATGTTAACATGTCAGACTGCTTACTTCATTGATTTTCTAAGTGAAAATAAGTGAAATATGTAAATCTATTTATCTGGGCAGTAAGTATTTACTTGTTAAAAACTCTAACTTTGCAATAAAAACAAATAAACAACATATTGTGATTTTCATGTGCTAAGCCAGGCATACACTGCGATTTTAGAAATCTTCTTCTTTGGTGTCAACTCACACTGTTTGAATCGCCCATCATGTATGGCCAAAGCCTGTGATTTATACGTTCACACTGTACGAAAACACTCTGTCCGACTGACATGACACGTGAAATGCGGCCCTTACAGACAGCTTTGTCTGCAGATAATTACCAATAAAGCTGTTTCATTCAAAACAGCATGCTGCGCCTCCGATGTCCGGATCAAAACACTGGCTGAATCTCAAATGACTCCCTCTCCCTACATAGTGCACTTCATAATAAAATAGTTGCAATAATTAAATACTTCTGCACCCATAAAGTGCATCACATGTCTAATAAATAGCCTTCTGAGATTCAGCCATGTGTGCACAGTTCCATACTGTACAAACAGTGCACTGTTTTGGTGTAGAAGCCAGATTCAGCCATTGACAAACCGTGCTACAACAGCTTTGCTAACTTGTGCCACACTGTGCACTGAAGCACAGGTGGTCTATATATTTAAACCTCTCAATTCAACGGACACTGGTGCCGCAAATGTGGACTTTTGCCTCCGTGCAGGAGCGGTGGTTGTGATTGTATGTGGTTTTGGGTGCGACTTTGAGAAATCGGTTCATGAGGCTACTCCGACTATGAGACAAGCGACCAAAATTTCTGACAGGGTCAGAAATCCATCCAGTCGTCCAACTCATTAATCGGAGCTCGTTTGGGCAGTTAATTGGGCATCGTTTCCCCTCTCACACTGCATGGCAAACGACGGCCGATAAAGCTGAAATTTGGCCCGATCATGAAATTCAGTCAGCTCCGACCAAACCGGGCTTAAAATCGGGCTTAAAATCGGGCTAAAATCGCACAGTGTACGCCTGGCTTTAAAGTTTGTTAGCTCAACCATTTCCAAATCTTTCATTGAGGAAGTTCAGTATTTTGAGTTATCATCCAGTATCATCCAATCCTTCTTTAATTAAATCAAGTGTGCTGTTCATGATTTTCATTGTATTTATTTGTATTTTTTCTATTGTTATGTAGTGTTTTGCTGGCATGGTACTGTATTATCACTCATGTCACCCATAAATCAGTTTATAATTACCACAGATTTACCACAAATGTGTGGTAATTATGACTCCATATGAATTTATATTAAAATTAGTATCCAGATTGCCTTTGTTTTTATAAAGTGCAGAATAAATCTTGAGGCAGATAGTCCTACTATAAATACATAACTACAGGATATTATTGAATAGCCATCTGGAATCTAGTTTATAATATCTAATAATACACATACCGTTTTGAAGCGTACAAGGTGTTTCATATGCATGATACCCTGGCCATAGTTTTGAGGCAGCAGGCTGTCGTCTTGCCCATTTATCACAGCCACCAAATCCCACAGGTTATGGCTCCCTCCTGGAGGCTACAAACACATGACATCTCACAAACTCTCCCACGCAATTCCACAAAATGCATCAGTGCTTGGCTCCGGTGCTCAGAGGCTTCATAACTGTGCTCTGTTTAGCTTTACTGACCGAGAAGCATTCGGAGAACCAGCGGAGCTTCTTTGTGCAAACGTCACTGGAGAGTTTGTCCAACTCCTGCTTGATGTCTCTGGAGACTTTTCCACAGAGGAGAGGAGGAGCACCAGGGACCATCGCCCGATCTACACACAGAGAACACACACCACAATGAAGCTCAAAAGTGCAATATTCTATCATATAAAATATGCTGCCATATTAACCTACTCTCTCAGAAACAAAGGTATGAAACTGTCACTGGGGTGGTGGTCCTCACATAAGTCTTTAGTACCTTTATTTAAGGCCTATAACTATACTTTATTCTTATTATACTTTTTTTAATGTTAGATATGTAAGGTACAAATATGCATCTTTTCCCTGGGACAGTGGACCTAGTGTATTTTTTTTGGATCTAGTATACTCATTTTCGCAGACTAAGCAGATTTTTATGCTTACCCTCATTTAGCACACTTGATTCAGCTCCTTAACTAATTAATAAGCATTTCAGGTGTTAGTCCAAAATGTGCACAAAAACATGCAGAACATGTGGTCCCCAGGACAGAAATTGGGCACCCCCTGAGGCACACAACTGGACCTTAAAGTACATTTACATTGTTTGTATCCTGATATGCCACAGTGTACCTGTACAGCACCCTTTTTTCTGACAGTGTATGATCCTCTAAACCATTACTGAGACTAATACAATTTAACAGTGACTGGCAATTGCTTGACAACACTGGTAATGCACATTTCCTACCACATTCATCCTTGGTCAGTTTTTAAGCAGATATTATGTGAAGTGGTTGGCTATTCTAAGCACAGCAATTGCCCCAGAAATTCTCATCATCCTATTGGGCTCTTTGGATTCTCACCTCTCAAAGAAAGTGTCATGTGAGTTCATGTTTATTTCATACATTTGGTTCTTTTTGAAATAATGGCTTACCGGTGTTTCCTATGATGTCATCCCAGCTGTGGTCAGTGAGGATGTTGACAAGCAGTGGAGCGATGAGAGGTGTTAGGGACCAAAGCCGGACGGTGGAGTCTCTTGAGCAGGAGGCCATTGTGAAGGGGCGACTGGGATGGCACGTCAGACCTGCTCACACAAATTACTTGGTTTGAGACGTTTGCTAGAGTAGCTTCGAAGCTCTGGTGAAAAAACTAAACAAGCAAATTTCAGACACCAAACAAATCTTGATCAGCTACAACTGGGGTAAGGAAGAAAGTGATTTCATTACTAATTACCACCAACACTTTGTGCCTGTGGGGGTGGCTAATTTAACGACTTATCTACTAAGAAATTCCAGGTAAATGAGCAACTTTGGCCAGCATATTAACACATTAACACATTAAAATACGGTCAGCGCAATATAACCATATATTTAACTTGTGCTTTTGTATGGAAACCCATTTCCGCCTGGTGGGAGGAAAAACATTCCAAAGACAGTCCTTTTCAGTCCTGTGATTTTGCAAACAATGAAATACTCTAACTTTTAATATTTTAATTCTTTATTTTAATAAGCTAGCATCAGGTTGATGTAAAAACCTGAATATATAACGCTAATGATGTTACCATTGACAGTTAGAAAATTAATTCTACCCTGTAATCAATAAGGTGGAACTATAGATGTCAAGTGAATAAATGAAATTACTGAACTTAGTACCATAGACATCAGCTCCATGGTCATAGACAGTGTCCAGACAGGTCCCATCTCTGGTATCCCACACACGGATGGTGTAGTCCCAGCTCCCTGAGGTCAGCAGGTATGGGACCTCTGAGTTCCACATGAGCCCTCGCACAGGGGCTGTGTGTCCACTCAGTACATTAATACAAGCATCCTGGGTGTAGTCCCAAATACGCACCGTCCTGTAGAACACAGTACTAAGAATGAAACTATGACTTGCACCAGCGATTGTGCACTGGTCGATTTCAGTAAAACACAAAAGAGAGACAGGCACCAACATGACGCAAATATTATATAATAGAAAAAAAATTGCAAAAAGGTACTTAGTGTTCACTGGACAAAAACAGTGTTATTGATAAATTACCCATCATCTGAACCGCTGCAGAGGATGCCCTCTCGGAGAGGAGACCAGCGCACGTGGAACACTTTGGCTGTGTGACCTGTAAACACTTTCAGAGGCTGATCTGAGCTGGTAGCCAAATAATAGACCCTTACATTCTTATCTTCACATCCAGTTGCTATCATGTCTCTGAGAGAGAGAGAGAGAGACAGAGAGAGAGAGAGAGAGAGACAGAGAGAGAGAGAGAGAGAGACAAAGAGAGAGAGAGAGAGAGAGAGAGAGAGAGACAGATGACAGAAAAGCAGAAAAGGGGGGGTGAGAGAGAGAGAGAGACAGATGACAGAAAAGCAGAAAAGGGGGGGTGAGAGAGAGTGACAGGGAATAAGCAATTATTTTTTCTTTTTAGATGAATCATAACTAAATCAACAGATTGGATATTAATAGATTTTTTGTGGCCCAAAGCACTCATTGTCCACTTTATTAGAAACACCACTCTTGTAGCTACACCATGCTGATGTACAGTTAAAGACCGTAGCTGATTTGTTCATCCATGGTTTGTGTCACTGCTGTGCTGAGAATGTTCCCCCACCTGGTCAGTGGTGGTCCTGTGGTCATAAAGTGGCTACTAATGAATTGGGTAAAGGGGGACTGATAAATTGTGCAGCAACTAAATAATGGACCTATAAGACAGGTGGACACCATAAAGTGGCGAGCAAGTGGAAGCACACAGTAGACGTATCTAATAAAGTGGACAGTGAGTGCATATTACCTTTCTTCCAATGCTGAAATACTCACTTGTTATTTTGACTCCAGTCACATCCAAACACAGCTGCTGGGTGCTTGTATTTATGTAATATTTTGCCATCTATGGTTCTAATTATACTGGAGCCAGTGTGCAAATGAAAAAAATTTAAAACAGAGAGATATGAATGTCAGATCTCATAAGAGGAATGAGCATTTTCAAATAGCTTTAAATCTGACTAACACTCACCAAAACCCATCCCCACTGCATGTGGCTATTCTTTTTGAATCCTTATGACTCCAAGCAATGCAAAAGATGCCGTTCTTCCCATGCTGCGAAACATAAATTATCACAGAAAAAGATTACTAGCATTACAGTTAGATATTTCTTTTTCTTTTAGACATGATTCTGCGTCAATGGCCGCGCCACTATGGGCACTTTTGGGTTCCAGCAGTAGATTTTTGGCTCTATGTTCATATTTTGAGCATAACGCATAGAAAACATAACACAGAAGTCATAAAACATTTTCAAATAAAAAACTGTTGCTAAATACAGGGTGATTCAAAAAGATTCATCCGATTTCAAAGTGCCATATTTTTACAACCGTGAGGTGCCTGGGAACCAATCATATGCCAGTTGAAAGAGGGAGTCATAGAGTTTCTGGCTCCCTTTAGTCTGCGAGGAGATGGAGACCCCTGAGCATAAAGCGTTTTGCGTTCTCCACTTCAATAAGAGTGATTATAACTGTGCAACGTGATTTTCGACGGCAGTGAACCTCCAACAACTCAGAGGATTCATCGTTGGTTCCAGAACACTGGATGATCTTCGAAATCGCATTGAAAATTTGTAATTTCTATAATTACACAATAAACTTTATGCTCACTTAAACCATTTACAATTTACTGCATTGTTCTGTAATGATTTACACGTGAAATAAATAATTTTGAAATTGGATGAATCTTTTTGAATCACCCTGTATATTGACTGATCTAGTTGTATCTGGATTTACAGAAAAGCACAGTAAATATTACCTTTTCATATTAAATATCTTCTGCATGTCCTTAATGTAGCACTTATAACTAATGTATTTTGAATTATACATTAAAAAAAAAATTCTTCCAAGGCTAATACAACAGGCCTTGGTGTTTGCCATTTACATTCAAAAAGAGCAAAAAAGTCTTTACTGCAACATGTCCTTGCTGCAACACATGTCCAACATGTCCTTGCTGCAACACATGTCCAACATGTCCTTGCTGTAACAATTGTAAAGACATTTTCACTGTTTTCTAAAAATGTAGACAGCCAAAACCTCCAGCAGTTGCAGAAACACTCAAATGCAAAACAAAAAAGAAAAACAAAACAAACAACAAAAGACAAAACAAAACTTAACAAGCAACAACAAAAAACAAGTACCACTAGCTACCTAGCTACAAACTGAGCTACTTTTACTTGCCTCATTGAATCTTGTGATCATTTTTCCTTTTTTCACGTCCCAGATGAATGCCCCGTTCCTAGATGTGGCCCCTGCTATACAGTTCAGGTCTCCTTTGCGTAGCAAGAATGAGAAAAAACAGGTTTAACTCTGTACAGTGCAATAACCACCACAACATCATTTTAAAAACTTGTCTATGTTAGATCACATTAATGGAAATCAATTAGTGTCGCTCAATTGCAGCTTGTAATAACATTTAAAACAGTTTAAAAGGATGATTGAAGGACTCTAAGCCCAGACTAAAAAAGAATTTCAGTGGTGACTCACTATTGACATAGCAATTTAGTCCAAGACTATGCATGATCCATTCCAGGAAACCAGCACTAAAAGAATAAGCTTGACTCAGCTGAGGCTTAGTTAGTTTCCACAGAAAATTTGAGTGAAGTCAATAAATATTATGAAATACTTTTCCCTTCCCTCCTGCTGTTGTTTAGCCAGTGTCGATAATACTACTTTTGTTGTGTTGTTTTTCTTTGCAAAATTACTTCTTCCCTGTGTTTTTTGTCTGTTATGTTTTAGGATGATGAGTATTGTTATTATTAGTATTAGTAGAATAATTATTAGTAATATTAGTATTATTATGATTACCAGGAGCCCAGGAGAGGGAGTAGACAACACCTTCGTTGCCAGGAGATGTATAAACTGCAGTTAAAGTGTTGATGTCCCACACTTTGATTGTCCCATCAAAGGAAGCTGTGGCGAGCAGGTTTGGGTCGTCTGGCTTGAACTTACAGTCAAATATAGTTTCTACATGACCCTGAAAAAGGCAACATCAAACAGTTTTTAAAAATCTGCACAATCAACTAGAACCACATCTCATCGGTGCAAATTGTAACACCTTTGTTGTTTTGAGTCATTTTTTCAGGGTTTACAAGGAAAACATATCTTTTTTCTAATAAAAACAGCAGAAATAAATTAATAAACCTTTTAGTAAACCTTTTTGCTATACCATGTTGCATTACAGTTCTACAAATATTGTTTATCTGCATAAGATTATTAAACTCAAATATTAATGGACACGGTCTGAGTCAGTTTTGTGAAAATGACCCACTTGTACCAAACCGAATTACGTTCAATGGTTACTTAACATAAGAATAACAATATACAGCACATTCCAACTGTGAAATTTGGATTGTTCTGACATTTTGCATATTGTTGCTGTCATCTCATAATCTCTTAGCATTTTTATACCATTTGAAAATGCCAGCTACCATTTACAGTGTGACAACATTTCATGATAGATAGACCGATAGAAATGGTCCAAAATCTCATTAGAGTAGTGCACATAATTTTGAATATTCTTGTGCCTTCTATTATATAGTTACCATTTTGGAGATAAAAGGTTACAATATTATATATTACAATTGGCATCCATGAGCTAATCATTCACTATGAGGAAACACAAGTTAGCTAAACAATATCTTTCACTACCCTAGATACTATTAGAATCAGCTGATGGATGTAGGGCTGTTTTTGCATGATTGCATTCCTACCAGATCTCGGAGGAAGTCCCACTTCTTGGCTCCCATGTCATAGAGACCCACCCCACCATCCATGAAGCAGCAGACGGCATGTCCAGGTGGAAGGGAGAAGGCCTGGTTCTGGGACAGAGTAGGGGGAGGAACTGCTTCACTGGTGGAGGAAGTGTAGTGGTTCTTGGATGGGGAAACAGAGCTAAAGGCTGGAGAGTGAGAAATTAATAGTAAGACATGCAAGGATAAACACATAAGGGCATAGACACGACACCACACGTGACCACATGCTGTTTATGGACCATTATATCGAACTGGTTTAAGAAAAAAAAATCAGTATTAAGACCTTAGATATTTACAAGAATTTTGTTATGTTCTATTTAAACTCAAGGCATTAACTGATATAGTAATTAGCTAAATACGTAATCATCATTTATAGGGTATTTTCTATTGGAAGCTGGCTGTCCCAAACCCTAACCCCAAAATGTCAACTTGTAAAAATAATACTTGCAATTTTTTATATTTTTTAGAGGTTTTTTTTTCAATCTTTTTGATTTCTTTTAAAGTGGTGTTGAACTATTTAGATTAATCATGAGTATTGAGTAATCATGAGTTTTAAATAAAAAATCTTAAAAAAATGCTGTCCAATGTTTTCCTGTCACTTCTGAAACACAAATAGTTTTAGTCCATAGGCAGAGCCTTATTTTAGCCACATCCTGCATTTTAGAGCAGGAAGTGAGACTGCATCCCTGTCCCTCATGGCTACATGGTGAGCAGTTAGAACCCATTATTTTAAAGTAAATGTGTCCCAAATTTTGAAAATCAGTGTGTAATCTTAACAGTTGTCATTATCTACATAAACCTTTCTGGTTCATTGTAAAATATTATGATTTTATGTATGTACAGCTGTTCAATGCTGTGCTTGCTAGTCCTGTTCTGGCTATCATTTTTGAGTTATGCTCAAAATTAGCTAAAATTGTTGCTACTGAAACAGTCACTATAGAAATGGTTTGATAAAATTTGGTTTAGTTAGTGACAAAATGTTTTGTTAGTGGGAAAAAACAAACATAATTAAGGCACAGGGTCACACAAAGCAAAAAAGTTTAGTCCAAGTCAGTTAAAGGTCCAAAAGGGGTTTTGAACTCTCACTTTAAACCAATTTGGTAGAATGATCTATATACCAGGAAAGGGAAATTGAGGACCAGAGTTCAGCACAGTTCAGCATACTAAAAACCTGCAAATGGTGTGCTTGGGCAGGAAAACACTAAACTGTGCAGGACCACAGTTCTCAACTAGTCCTGCATGCTGTAATCAATCTGGGCCATGCAGTATTTCATTGTATCAGAACAGTATTTTGCAATATATCAGACCTTTCTTTGCTGGTGGGGAGTTCAACACATGGAGAGCGTGGAATCCTGTCTTCTTCAGTTTTAAATTGTCTAGAGGTGTCGCTCTCGACACATTCCATATCCTTAACACACCAACCTGAGAATCTTCACAGAAGAGGATAAGGCATGAAACAGAATGGAAATATGATTGTATTGTCATATTTGGAAACTGTGATTAATCTGGTACTAATAAAAATGAAATTACGAACGTCACACAAACTGTACTGTCCAGTGCTGCGGTCTCTGAAGCTGCTTAGCTTAGCCTGACTATATGAGAGCATAACAGTGTTTCTGTGAGCCATTTTGTGAACATCTGAAACTGTGATGTGGTCTGAGGATGCTCCAAAGTATACAAGAAGTGGCTTTTTGAACAGGCATGATATCTGCCTATAGCACAAAGCACATACAACCAGTGCAGCTTAACAAGCAGGTTCATTAAACAAGCTCATCTATAGTAGGTACAATAAATGTGATGTATCAGCTTAGTTTTGTTCACATGAGTGAATAATAGTGTCTTGCTATGCTTTGTATGAAATAAATCAATAAATAAATGAGTTTTTACTGTCACTGGAGGCTGTTAAAACACCTACTGGGGGCTTAATAGAAACACTTCTGATTTACCCACCCCAGAAAAAAAAATGTATTTCAACTGGTTAAATTAAACCAGTCTGTAAATTTAAAAATGTTACAAAATGAAGTGTGTATATCCAATTTGTTTAGTAGAGACTGTGTATATGCATTGCCTAGCATATTAGAAGTGTGTTGGTGTATGTACAGTACAGTAAAGAGTAGCGTGCAGTATAGTGTGTGTACACACTGCTCTCTCACCTCCTGTAATGAACATGCCTGGTGCTGTGGGTACCCAGGCCAGGCACTGAACAGACGCAGCTGCACTGGGTAAGCTGAATGTGGTCACGCAGGTCAGGGACTCAGAGTCCAGCAGTCTTATGCCATTGTGCATGTTAGCCACCAGCAGATAATCCGTACTAAGGGGGTCCCACTCCAACGCAGTGACCGGGTCCTCCTCATCGGTCCCCTCCAGAGACTCTGGACGCAATACATGCTTCTGGTTCTTTGAGCCTGCAGTGAATATATATATCACAGAAATATGTATAGATACAATATATTTTACATATCAGCTAAACATGAGTAATTTTGGATTAAGTGCCTTGTTGAGGGGCAGTGGCCAACAACATCATAAAATATTGTTTTGTACTGACACTACACTTTCAATATTGGCACAGAAGGAATTTAAGACTATCAAAGTGAAATGTTCAAAAATATCTTAAACAGGTGATGCAATTATGCTTGGGTCTAAAAGGAGGATCCAGGAAAGCCTTGTCCTTTATGAGCAAGGATGTGTCAAGGCTAACCACTTTGCCAAACAATGTGTAATCTAACACTTTTCAGTGAGCGATTGCAATAATATTGATGCATTTTACCCTCTACAGTGCGTAATATCATCAAAAGATAAAAGAGAAAAAAAATATTTGCATAAAGATCAAGGCCAAAAACCACAACTGAATTCCCATGACCTTTGATCCCATTGAATTCCCATGACCCATAGATATCACATTTTGTACTATTTTAGATTTAATACTGGTCAAACAAAATTTACTCATGACTGCCTTCTGTTTTTATTAGCATTTCACATTCTGTCCCAACATTTTAGACACTAAGATTTGTGGTATTGACTTAAACTGTCTTAAAGGGGGATTCCACCAATTTTTCAAAATTTCTGCATAATCCACTCTTTGAGATGTACACAAAGTCATTCAGAGTGGTTTGATGCAAAATGCTCCATTCTAGAGAAATTTAATGACTCAGATTTCTTTACAGAGGTTGTGATAGGAACCAGGGTCGTAATGTCTACAACAGAAATATAGCATTTTATTTACTACCCAAAACCAGCAGTGAACCTACATGTGTCTTTTGATTTATATATGTAATATTACAATAATAATTAACAATTTATTTTAAAAAAATGTGGGGGTCTATTTTGCCTTACAACATTCTAGGTCAAATCTTTAGACCAAAACAAACATAAAACAATACTGTAAGGGAGCTTTTAGAGGCATTAAACCTTTAGATGTCTGGTTCCTCTTGCTACCACTGTGAACAATGCACTTTCTGTAAGTTTCTCTACAACGAATCCTTTCACAACATAAAGATTGAATTATACAGGAATTTGAAAAATCGGTCAAATTTCTGTATAATTCAGTCCCCTTTAATATTATTGTTATTTACTTTGTTTTTGTTTTACGTAGGGAAGGTCGTACTTGTGGCGTTAACCATGTTTGGTTTGTTTAGGCACTGAGAGAGAAACAGTCTGAACAGTCTTGGATTCAGTCTGAGCTCACTGTGGTGTTGGTCTTTGATCATTTTTAATTTTATGTTCAGAAAAAAGGTCATAACAACTTAAAAACAATACTGCACCCATAAACGCTAACAACAAAAACAACAAAAAGTGAGGGCCACTTAAAGATTTTCCTAGTAGGTCCCCATTAGCTTTCACTTATAATTGTTGATAAAAGGTCATGATTACTGGATATTAGCTTATCATTTATTCTTATCCGTGTTAGCATTTCAGAGTGTTCATTAAAGGATTAAGTGATTATTACTGCACCTGGCTGAAACACAGATAGGCTCCCGTCTGTGTGGCCAAACACCACTTTGCCTTTCTTCAGTGGGTGCCAGCGGAACAGGCAGATGTCTGATAGGAAGCTGTGGGCTTCTTTGTGTACAGTGACCCCTGAGTCCGGCCCTGAAACGGCCCAAACATATAGAGGACCACGGTGGGAGACAAACGCTACACTGTCACCCGTGTTCCAGCACCAGCTTATAGAAGCAGGGATACCTGTAGGGAACACCAGAGCATTATTATATAAATGCACCATCCACTTTATTAAAAATAAGATGTACGGTGTACTTCTACTTGATGTCCCCTTTATGAGGTTTATATACCTTATAGGTCCACAATATGGGTGTACAATTACAGACTGTAGCCCATCTGATGCAATTTGTCATTCTTCCTCCACTCCAATCATTACTGGTCAGTTTCTGACCACAGGAATACCACTGAGTACATGTTATTTGGGTGATGGATGGTTCCTTGTACAGTGACATTGACATGGTAATGTGTGTGGCTCTGGTATGAGTGCGTCAGGTACAACGATGTTGTTGGCGTTTTCACACAAGTTTTTAGTCAACAGTTGCCTTAATTCATATTTTTCACATTTGTTCATTGCTAATTCCCATCTGCAGTTCAAGACTTCCCCTATTACAAGATGCTCCCAGGCTGGAGGGGATGAGTGCTTCCAAGTCTCAGACTCCTGACCACTAAGGACTGTGATGCTGCTGGAATTCAAACTCAGGATCAGGCAGTTAGTTATGCCACTCGAGCTACACTATATAGACACCCATTGCTAACAGGTGGATAAAATTAACCACATAGCCTGTCACTGGCAGTAGAATAGGTCAAACGCTGTCAGTTTGCCGGTCAACTGTAAGTGCTATTATTGTGAAATGGAAGCACCTAGGAGCAACTACAGCTTAGCCACAAAGCGGTAGACCTCGCAAAACCCACAGAGTGGGGTCGTCGAGTGCTGAAGCTCATAGTGCCTATCCTCTGTTCAATCACGCACTAACGAGTTCCAAATTGCCAGTGGATGCAACATCAACACAAGAACTGCATGTGAGGAGCTTCACGAAATGGGTTTCCAAGGCTGAGCAGTTACACACAAGCCTAACGTCAAAATGCACAGTGCCAAAATGGGGGGGTGGGGTCTGGGTTTGGCAAATGCCAGGAGAACGTTACCTGCCTGACTGCATTGTCCAAGTGTAAAGTTTGGTGGAGGAGGGATAATGCTATAGGGTTGTTTTTCAGGGGTTGGCCTAGGCCCCTTAGTTCCAGTGAAGGGAAGTCTTATCTAATCTTATATAATCTTGGTCTAAGAGGGGCATCGTTGATCAGAAACTTAGGAGTGATGAAGCACTAGAAGATGGCTAATTCAAATTGTGCATCAGCAGATGGGCTACATTGTACATCAGCAAGATGGAGCTACAAAGGAGGGGTTTCAAATAAATTGGCAAGTAAACGTAAAAAAGTATACATAATATAAGATTACGTAAGGATGTGTGTGCTTGTGAGTATGCATAATCGTCTATGAGTGTATGAGTGTGTAAGCATATAGGAAGAGTTGATGCCTTTAGTGTTGTCCAATCGAGCGACTGCTTTCTGCTCGGCTACGTTCCAGATGATGAGCAGGTTATCTGCGCTGGCACTGGCAAACACTTCAGGGTTGTGTGGACACCAGCTTATGGCCGTGATGGTCTTCTTGTGCTCTGACATGATGGCCCTCAGCTTAAATTCATTGTATCTGTGGTCCAGCTGAATGGACAGAATTTAGCCAGCAACAATTAGAAAGGTAATTACAGCAGTTACATGTTAGATGACAGTTTCATACTGGTTAGCTTAAAAAACAATAGTACTGTCAAATAATATATAGTAGTTTCTGAGTAAGAAGTTTTAAGATTAATAATTAAATAATATGCCTGTAGTTTAAGGGGTTAACTAACAAAGAAATCTTCAGAAAACAGCAATAATACTTATATAATACTTAAATAATACAATGATACTGAAATAGACACTAATAAGTCACTACAGCTACTACAGCTGGGTTTAGCAAAATTTTAAACACAAATGCTTGAGTTCTGCAGTTTGCACCATAGCAGTGCAGTAGTTCTGTATTAATTCCAAGGTCACTGCTAGGGGTGCGGGAAAAATTCGATTTTTAGATGCATTGGGATGCAGACGTGAACGATTCTGAATCGATTCACAAATGTCAAAAATCGATTTTCTAAATATTTAATTTATAACGTAATGTAATAACAAAAACACAACTGGATGAGCGAGGAATCTGACCGGCACCCTCTGCATTAAAAGCCAGGTCAGGTCAGGAGTCACAAGGAGTCACATTTTGTCTTCTCAACAAAAATCAAACATTTAATGTCCAGTATGTTTCAGTATGTGCTAGTATAGGCTAAACAATATAAACGAGAGTGCAGACCTACTTTGCTCTGCTTTAAGCTTTAGCTTTAGCCGCTTTCCTCCCATCTCCGCCAGAAAACTTTTAATGAATGCGGCACCTTTTAAGGTGGAACGGGAAAATTCGAAAGAGAAGCGACTTCATCTTCACAACTGTTTAGTGTTTGACGGTCTCTCGTTGCAGATTTAACGTACCAGGAAACCAACTGGGCTGCTTATAAATGCGAATGACGCATCATTGCTAGGTGACCTGCAGTCTGCACGGCAATTCTCAGTTGTTGCGAAACAGGGCTTTCGCGCTATGTTGCACACGTCCCATCTTAAAGATATTTTACTGACACAGCGATCCCCCCATGCCTCCCGTCTCTACAACAAGACCAAAACCGAAGTTATAAAATCACTGAATTAAATGGGTAGGACGGCTGTAACGTGGACATCCATTACCACTGGATCTTATTTCACTGTAACTGCATTTTAACGCAGATGAGTGGCAGCAGTGTCTCATGTGCTCCAGACAAGAGCAGTGAATGAGAGCCTTCCAGTTCACTTGCCTCATCCCTTCCATTTGTTTTATTAATAAAAGATATTGGAAGTAAATTCATTATGGATCATTACAAATACTTTGCTTTAAAACTACCAAGTCCTCACTCAGTGAGAAAATAGAAATGCTGTATATAAAAAAGATGCATCGAGATGCATCGATAATCATTTTATAATCGCTTCGCAGCCCTCTGAATCGTAATCGAATCGAATCGTGAGGTGCCTAGAGATTCCCACCCCTAGTCACTGCACACCGAAAAAATTTATCTATATAAGAGACTTATGAGACTTAAGAATATTCTAACCTCCTGAGCATTAGCTGTTACCTTTGCACATTCCCAAACTTTGATGAAAAGATGATTTAACAGAACACTTTTGGATTAAGGCTTAGAGATGTCCCTTCCGGATGGTCATTTATAACCTCTACAAACGGTTATACCTGACACCAGTTAGGATTCTCCTTCAGGGACCACCTGAAGAACCTTAAAAATGGATGCACCTTTACTTGGTTTTACTGTTTTTGCCACTGATTGGCTGATTACCTCCCAAGCTATAATTCTGCCTTCATCTACTGGAATTATAATGAGACTCAATCCAATTCAATTCCAGGTCGCTAATTTGAGTTCTGTCATAAAACACTGTCTAGAAAATTCTCCATGTTTCTGTCTACAAAAGCACTTGAATGCAAAGAGTAGGCAATTACAAATCCACAAGTCAGAAGCCATATGAGTATGAGAAGGCAGCACAAGAACCAATTTGTGACATTTACCTGGTAGACATAGATAGCAAGCGTAGCACAGTAAGCAAATCTGTCTCCACTGGCTGCACACACATCTTTATTCCATGGCTGGCACCCAGCAGCCAGCAGTCCCACCTGCTTCACCTGCGACATCTTTACCTGGACAGAGACAACCAATGTAGTCATGTCAAACTGACCATGATCTGAATCTGTCATGATTTGTAATAACTCCCAACTTTTGCATGATCTCCTAGCCTGTTTCTGGAAGTTGTAATCCACTTTACAACTACTTTAGATTCATATTGAACCATGCTCTATAACTACTATCCTGTATGCCTCCACCATGTTCTATATCGTCTACCCTGTATGTGCCCACCATGTTCTATATCATCTACCCTGTATGTGCTCCACCATGTTCTATATTGTCTATCCTGTATGTGCTCTACCATGTTCTATATCATCTATCCTGTATGTGCTCCACCATGTTCTGTATCTACCATTCTGTATATGTTCCACCATGCTCTCTAGCTTGTCCTGAAGTAGATGCATACAGTAGATGCTATAGACCAGATATCTTCAAATCCAGACATTGAATTCAGTTTCTAGTGCTGAATTTTTGTAATCACTGATAGGTATGACGCTGGGTGGCTGATCATTTACACCAACAGGTCAGTTAACTACCTGTGACTACAAAATACAGGACCGGAAACTGGATTCAAGGCTCAGATTTGAAGACCTCTGCTCTAGATCTTTACAGTCCTTCCCAACTGTCACTGGTGTATTACCTGGTGTATGACTGTATGATCTCAGTGCCTTTGGGTAGCCGTGCTATAAACTTGTCCTTACTTGTACCCTGTACTATCTAGTGAGGCTTAGAGGAGGATAGGTTCTCCTGTTTGAGCTAACAGCTCCATTGCCCCTCATTCCCATTTATGGTTTATAAAAGGAAATTGCACAATACACAATCAGTAATTGTTAATGAAAGTACACAGTGAGGTATACTGCCTGGAAACATTAACCCTAAGAGCCTCTATTGTTTTTCTCTCTTATGACCACTTAACTTTCATTGAATTGATATCATAACAAAACCTTATGACAAAACATTTTCTAGTTTTAGATATTTATTTAACTGAAAAATACCAGCTGCCCATTACACTCTATGAAGGTTTCATAATAAATGTGCCAACAGAAGAGGTCCAAAATTACTTTACTTGTTTCACTAACATATATTAAAATTAAGAACCTTTAACCATTTCACCCTTTAGTTTTGTGAAAGTTATAGAATAATTCTAATGCTTACGTCTTCTGATTAAGAACTGAAAAGTAAGCCTATGGGCCAAAGGTTAAGCTTGTGGGGGTATACCCCCATTGTTTCTACATACTTACATTAAGGTGTAAACAAAGTCACTCAGGTGGTTTAATGTAAATGTGCCATTAAAGGGAAACTTACTGACTCTGAGCCTTTACAAGCTTGCAGGAATATATTACATGAAATCACTACCAATACATTACCTGATGCCTAAGGCATTGTTATATGGTACATTTGAGATATGATTTTGGCCTAAAATGTTTTTTTAACCCATTCATGGCAAAGGTACATGCAGAGTGTTCCAAGGCAAAAAAAATGTATAATGTATCCAAAAAATATATCTTTTAAGATTTTAAGATTTACCACTATTTTATCCATATAAACATTGCATATTAAAACTCAGAAGATACTTGTGACTGAATCTAAATGAATGACAGTGAAATTACTGCACAGGTCCTTTGATCTGCTTTCAGCAGCGATGACAGGGTCCAGTCTGGTTTGACATGGACTGACACATTCAAACACACACACACACACATGCAAGCTGTTTCTCTGTGCTGCTCTCACATCACGGTTCCAGTACGACTTTTGCGTAGGAGCTATGTGTTGACCAGATTTGAACCCTATGACTCTGTAAGCAGTACAGACATCACACATGAAGGCTGTTTAGCATGAACACATTCTCTCTCTCTCTCTCTCTCTCTCTCTCTCTCTCTCTGTGTGTGTCTGCAGTAGCTCCTACCTTCATTTCATCATCACTCCTGCAGAACCAGCTGAGTGTCTCCATGTCTGCCCGACTAGCTCTCTTCTCCTTCACACACCCCACACACCCCACAGCTGGACACGATCGCCAATGGTTAAGAGAAATACAATAGCATGTGTGTCTGTATGTGTATGCCAGTTAGCTTGCTAAGCAAGTGCATGTGTCAGCATAGGACAGAGAGAGAGAGACACACAGAGAGAGAGAGACTCATTGACTAGTGCAGGCTGTGTGTTGGTGTGTTAGCGGCAGCTGTAGAGGAGTGATGTACAGCCCCCGCCGGTAGCCAGGCAACAGCAGCCCCCTTCATTAAAATGAGGTGCATTTAAGTTCCTTTCTCAATACCTACCCCCTCTATGCATACACACACCCCCACCCCCACCCCCAGGCACACACGCTTGTTTTTACACAAAGTCAGGATGTGAAGTCATATATGTTCCATATGTATTATATATATGTAAGTAACTATGTGTAATACTAACATTTAAATGCAATAATGATATGTCCCACTGTCCAGTGTCCATTATACACATGTAAGTATCTATATGTAATGATTCTCTCTCAGAGTGATGCAAAGAAACGTATTCATGCATTTTTTATAAGCAGAACTGATTACTGTACTGGGCTTTCTAAGAAAACAGGACATCCTCTACAACTTGCACAAAATGAAGCAGCACAGATCCTAACGAAAACAAAAAAAGAGCTCATAGCACCCCAAAAATGGAATGATTGCCTATATCTTTCAGGATGGATTTTAAAGCTCTAAATGGCCTTAAAACAACTGTGCACCTCTCTTGTTTATGTTTCAACACATGGTCTTAGATCTGCAGTTACCAGCCTTCTGCATATACCTTCTGTAAAATAAAGAAAACATGGAGAGGCCTTTGTTACTATGCTTCTAAACCGTGGAACTCAATTCCACTTTTATTAGGCACTCAAGATCGGAACAAACTTTTAAGAAACATTTGAAAGCATATATCTTTCAGTTAGCTATTAACCCCTAAAATGGCCAGGCCCACCGGCAGGCCCAAAGTTTTATCACACACTTCTATGACCCAAGAATGGTTCAGCCAGTTTGCACTTTTGCAAGTCCATGTAGTGACTGAATAATAAGCCTTAGTATATAATAAGCCTGGGATTTTGAGGGGTTAATTAAAATTCTATGTCTCTTTTTTGTATTTTTTTATTTGATCTGTGTCATTGCTTCATATGATTTTAAAACAAGACTAGGCAGGCCTAGTTTTGACAAACCACCAGGCAGCATGCTCCCTCCTTACAGCCATTTTGAAAGTGAGGGGGACACAGTTGTCAGTACATGACACCCCTCAAACTCCACACCCCTCACTTGTAGGTTTGGTACTACTATTATAAAGCATTTTTACAATGAAGCCAATTTGTACGCCTGGGGAAGCAATACACAAACATACCCAACAGAGAAGTTAACCAGCTCACATATGGTCCAAAATTAGCCTTTCAAAGATAAACACATGATCTAATCCAAGAACATAAAACTATGGTTATACTCCGAAATAAGAAGCTGACCCATCACTGACCTGTGGTGAGGCAGCTACTCAAAAAATATCCCATTCCAAAATTCTACTTCTCTCAAACTGTAATAAGTAAAATGATTCCATAACAGTTTGAGAGAAGTAGAATTTATATTTAGTTTTGAGGCTGTATAATATTCTCTAATATATTTTTCCCCATCTCCCTCGAGGTTTAACATATTTCACAATTAAAACATAAAAAAAACTTACTTGATCTTGTTTTCTTTATGATTGAATGGTTTGTTCATTTTAATTTAACCAATCAAGTTGCTGATGATGCCAAAATTAAATGCATTGCTGCGCTATTATTTTATTGTTCATCTGCTAATTATTAGCAGCAATGAACTGGACCAGTCTTCACTTCATAGCAGACTGAGACCCATGATTTTGGTGGACTGGGGTTTAGTTGTGTAATTCACACCCAAGTATGGGATAAAGTGTTTACACCTGTCAAAAAAAGGGCTGAACTAAACAAATAGCTTCACTGCTTTGCACCAAATAAGGTACATGTGAAAGTGCCCTTAGACTACTTTATTAAAGTTTTTTTTTAAATTCATGTAGCACTCTATACCGCACACACACATACATACACACACACACACACAGATGTCCCTTTTCACACTTCTCCTTCTGTCCAGTAAAATCAGAACATGCCATGTTCACAAATAGCACAGAAAGCCTGAAGAACGTCTGGCAGAGACTTCTCTGTGTACGGCTCTTCCGTTTAAAGGCCTTCATTAACATCACAACATCACAAAAGTGGAGTGACCACACATTCTCCCTGTGTGCAAATGTGGAGAAATCTGGACATAATGCAGTCTTCTGAGAGACAGCAATCAAGGACACTTTAAATAATGCAGTCTTGAGATGTTTGTGTGTGTGTGTGTGTGTGTGTGTGCGAGCCACAATTACAGTCAGCGATCTCACCCCCAACCCACTTCACTTTAGGTGGGCTTTAGAGAGAGAGAGAGAGAGAGAGAGAGAGAGAGAGAGAGGAAAGAAAGAGAGGGAGAGACGGGGGAAGACAGAGAGACAAGGGGGAAGGAGAGTATAGAGAGAGAGACAGACAGAGAGAGAGAGACAGAGAAAGAGTGAGTAAGAGACAGAGAAAGAAGCAAAGGGAGCAGAAGAGCGAGAGATAGAGAAATAAAAAAAAGAAAGAGCAAGTGACCAGAATGAGAGTGAGAAAGACAGATAAAGAAAGAAGAAGAGATAAAAGGAGAGAGAAAGAAGGAGAGAGAGAGAAGGTAATGGAGGAAAAAAAGAGGGAGAGAGAGAGAGAGAGAGAGAGAGAGAGAGAGAGAGAGAGAGAGAAGAAGAAGAAGAAGAGAGGCCACTCGTGGAGCTGTTTCCTAGGCAATGAAGACTGAAACTCTGAGAGGCGTTTGAGCTGAAGTGGTGTGAGCTTGCTGTGTCTGTGTGTGTGTGTGAGTGTCCTTAATGTGAATAGCATATATCTACTATCACATACACCATCTGCAATCTGTACTTGCACACCTGAATTTGCTGTCACACACATCACACAACCAACAGCCAACTTACAGAACACAGCAACTACTTTAGAAAGTCATGCGTGATCTGCATCAGTGACTTCACTCACATTTTTACTAGAGAACATACATAGAGAACCTGATATAGGATTTTTAAGACCGATACCAATTTTGAGGATTTGTGAGGATTTAAAAATACGATGTATCCGATATTTTTTATATACAATCCAATATTTTTTTCTTCTTCTTTTTCAGAAATACATAACAAAGATAACAATAAACAAAGATTTTCCCCCCAAATTTGTTATGTGTAGTTATTTAAGAGTCCTCTCCAACATAACATGACATATTATAGTTTAAAAACAAAATTTCAACTTTGGGATTTCACACTGTAGTGCTAAGATCACAAATAAACATCCATCATAATATCTTGAAAGAATTTAATGATTAACCTGATTTATCATCTGAAGCTGAATATGGCCTGTTAATGCCATTACACACGAACACGATGTGAAAAAACGACACGAAGATGCAGAATATTCGGACGCGATTTGCATTTTGTCAAAAAAAAAAGTTTCGTTTGTGTCATGAAAAAAGACAGGCAGAAAATCTATGAGAAGATCCTCTACTTTTCACATAATGGGCAAATTGTGAAATTGTGCAGGATTGTTCCCACTTTAGAAAGCAATAGGAGAACATGGAGTTTCTTAATCTCATTTCAGAAGCTAAAACTTTCGCTCACAGCTTGGATTTCTTCAGCTCAGTCTGTGCTGATTTTTGAGATGCAGCTCCACACAAGACGAAGCACAAATGGGCCGAGTGTCTTCAAGTGCAATAACACCTCCTTTACTCACAGGTGCCAGAATGTAACTGCTGCTCCATTTAAGGTGGAGCAGAAAAATACGAACAAGAAACTGGTGAATAGGAAGCTGACTTCAGCTTCGGCATTTAGGCACAATAAGTCAAACAGTAGTTTAACCATTCATTATCGTTACTTGTTTTCCACCAATAATCGTAGCATTAGCTAGTTTTGTGGGTAACCTAGTTTAGCAATGAACAGTGTTATAAGCTGCTGTAAGCGATGTTACCAGAGAATTCACAGAAGTGATGAGAGATTATGCAGAGAAACAAATGGACTATAATCTATAATTATACAACTACAATGGACACCTACATGTTAAGTGTACCTAATAAAGTGGCCAGTGAGAGTAAAGTAATATTTTATTCCTGCTAATGGTATCCCCTCCTGCTAATACTCTCCTAGTGTAGACAGGATAGGGATGAAGTTCAAGTAAGAGATGAAGACCAAGTAAATGGCTGACTTTTCGAACATGTCCACCATTTTGCAATTCAGGAAGTGTCAAATACTAATGTGCATGCTAGAAGACTAAACACAGTGAGTAGCAGTGATCAAAAAAACTTTTTTCAAATGCAAGGTGAAAGGTGATGATGAATCAGGAATCATGTGTATCTCGATGTGATGAAAATGATGAGACCACTGCTGAATCCGGAGAGAAGTAATAGGTAATTTGGCCTGGAATTTCTTCAAGAGAGAAGGGAGAAAAACACAGACATTGCCAATCCAGACAGAAATAAAATCATAGGATTGAACTTGTAAAAAGAAGACATTTCCTCAGGGCCCATGTAAATGTAATTCTGCCTGAATTGAGCTTTTGTGATTTTTAACACTGAAACCAACCGAAAAAGTCTTGAGTCTATGTCTGCACTCAAATCTGAAAGTGCAGACTTGAACCATTCAATACAGAACATACACTGAATATAAATGCAAATGTATAAATTATTAATTAAGTATGTAATTGATCATGTAATTATGTAATTACTAGTGATTCATAATGATATTGGAATCAAATCAGTATCAGTACAGGCTTCACTGAGAGAAATTAGGTAAACTTTTATCCAAGATATACTCCAAAGTGTATATTGCATACATGCAATATACACTTTTTTGATCAGTTCATTACAAAAACTCTTCAACTCCTCTTTATTAGAAACTCTAAACTTGTACCTACACTTATTGGCCTTTTTATTAGAAACACCTAGCCTATGGGTGCTCCTTGTAGGTGTACAGTTACCGACTGTTGCTGCATAATTTGTCAGCCAGGCTTCAATGGAAAGTGACCACCACAGGACCACCACTGATTAGATATTATTTGGGTGGTAGAGCATTCAATGTCATTCTGGCTTAAGACTAGTTCTGACCACTGGGCTACAGGAAGGATAATAAACTGAGCATGGAAAAAAAATAGTTAAAAAGATTTAAGTTTAGCTTAGTTTAGTTTTAGTTTAAAAAATGTTATCTGCATCAGACAGATAGATTTGACCATTAATTCAAACTGATACTTGATCACACATTGATTATATTGTGGAAGAGCAGAATGTTCAGGCAGTAATGCTAAACTTTTTGTGTTTTACTCATTTAGAAATAAACGCTATGTTTCACTGTAATGCTAATACACATGGACTTAATTCCAATTTCTAAATTTTACAAATGTTTATGCATCAGGATGGGCAGATATGTACATGAAAAATATCAGATATCAGCACTGGTCTAGAATTCCCATGTCAGTGCATCCCTAGTAATTAAGCTTATACAGTATATCAAGAAGACTCAAGCAATCGTAGGAATCTAATAGTCATTTCAGGAAAACTCATTGTAGCTCAATCAGACCGAAACTCAAAACGTTTTCCTTGGTTTTCTTCCTTCTCTTCAGCATGGTGCGTTTCTGAAAAGGGCAACTTGCACTGTTCACGCATACTCGACTGTGTGCTAATCTTTGTTTATCTGGACTCAGGCCCAGAGCGGTAAAGGTCAGAGCAGGAGTAGACTGATGAATCCTGTGAGGCCAAAATAAGCTTCACTTAATGAAAAAAATTACACTCACTTCTCAGAAACTGACATCATTGCACTCATAAGAAGTACAAAAGACATTTAGTGCATAATGTTTTGCTGAAGAACTCATACACTTACATGTACCTACACTCATTGTCCATTTCATCAGATATACTATTAGTACTCTATTGGTTTACAGCTACAGACTGTAGACCAATTGCTGCTGCAAAATGTGTCAGCCAGCCTTCAATGGAAAAGGACCATCAAATAGGACCACCGCTGTTAAACATTATTTGGGTGGTAGACCATTCACTCTTGGTTAAGAGTATTTCTGACTACCGGTCTGGAATGGGGAACACTCAAACTGTCTTAAGAAAAAGGTGAGCTACAGTCTCTGTACACAACTGTACACATTGAAGCAACAAGGGAGGGATGTGCACCACTGAGCAGTGAATGGTCAACTACTTAAATAATATCTGGTCAGTTGTGGTCTTACGGGGGTCCCTTTTCACTCACAAACAGGGTACAACCAGTAACTATAAACCTACAGAGTGTACCTATATGGTAGGCGTTTCAGACAAAATGGCAAATGAGTGTAGGTATAAGCCAGGTGTTTCTAATATAGTGGCAGCTCATTGTAACTATCTAATGAAGTAACCTTTATTAATGTTCTTCATTGCAATTGTGTATAAAAAGAAGAAAAAATATACCGAGACATCAGTTATAGGCGCAACAAGCAGCTGCCATGGATTCTGCAGTAGTCACGGGAAACAAAACAAGCTAGAATTGATTCTGGTTGACAGCGTGATGGCCTAATCATCAATTTAGGTTCACACCTGCACATTTCTCTCACATCAAATGACAGGCTTGTATTTCGAATAGCGTCCCAGTTGGATTTATAAGTGAATACAATGAAACACAGGGTGTTTTATATGACTGCCTCTCTACACACTGCCTAATAATGTTTAATTCATAAAGTAACCTCAATTTACCAACCCTATATATCTATACTGGGTCACCCAAATCCGGCCCTGCACAATTACATGCTCTCTCAGCACATGATTCACCTTGTGAAGGACGAGCTATACTGTAGTAAAAACATAAATTCAATGCCATATTGCTGTAAATTATCCTTTACTTCCACTATTTTACTATATGGAATACTACAGAAAAGCACTGTCTGGTAACATAAAAGCAATAAACAGTATTCCAACCAAGAAATTTTATTTGCTGTAATGTCTGAGAAACTGTCTTCAGTAATTCTGAAACTCACATGTTGTAAGGAACTGCTGTATCTCTTGCATGGTAACTTTGAAGGAGAAGAAAAGTTATTACATTTAATGTACATTAATGTAAAAAAAGATTTTGGACTATTTTTATTGGTCAGTTCATTATGAAATCTACACACAACATCAGCTGGCAGTTTTAAATGGTGTAAAAAAAAAGGAAAAATAAGATTTTGATGTGACTGTAACTATGTTATGCACTGGCCAGTCACTTCATTAAGGACACCTACCTTGTACTTAATGCTACTCTATCCTACACTGTAGTCTACTGGCAAATTTAACTCCAGATGTGAGACTTATACCGTAAGTGGTGTTGTGGTGGAGCAGGGGGAACACTCAGTGTCCCTGATATATAAAAGTACTGTATATATTAATCTTGATCAGAGCAGATTATACTTTTCAATAAGACTGAAGACAAGAAGAGAGAAGAAAATGTACTCAAATCTGTGCAAAATTTATTTAGATTTTTACTGCACCGCAGCCAAGTCTGATAAGGGATGAGCAGTGTTTTTCTCCTTGATTAAAAAAAAAGACAACATAAAATGTGTTCTGTGCAAAAGTTATGCACATTTTATATATATTGTTCTATTTTTTTCCAACAAACTCAGCAAATCAATAGGAATTGTGAGGATGTGTTGTGTATGACTGTATATGTATGATGCATGATGTATGTATTTTTTGTAAATGGTGCTATGAGGCTAATTTAGCTAACATGTCACAAAAGCTTATCATGCAAACTTCATGTCTAAAAACAACATAGCAAGTCTGTTTGAAATTACTTAACAAATCAACAGGGTTTGAGGTGAGTTGTGATGTTTTATGCATGTAGTTTCAACAGTTGCTAATTGGTGGTGTATGAGCTTGCATTTCTTGTTTGCTACATTAGCCTTATTGCTCCAGCGCAAAACTAAAGCAACAAACTTCAGACACCAAACTTGTCTGTCTGACTACATTTGGGGTAAGTGGGAAAAGTATGTCCATTTAATTTTGGACAAAGTATTGCTTTAAATATTCTCATCATGCTTAGAGAGAAGGGCTTGCATTTCTTGCACATCTTGGCTCTGGAGTTCAAGAACATTTCTGTTATGCTGGCCTGCTCTAAAGGTGGGGGTAGTGTTAGATGAGGATGTATGGCCTCCCTACACAATGTCTAAAGAGGATCAGAGAGGCTTCACTGGGAGATTAGGTGAATCTGGTCTCCCACTGGTTCAGATCTATTCCAAAGCATGCACTCACCATGCACCTTTTTATTAGAAACTCTACCTGTTGTTTCCACTTACTGACCATTTTTTCTACCTTCTGCTTCCACTCACTGGCTTCTTTCTAGAAACACCTACCTTGTACTTCCTTTCACTGTCCACTTTAAACACCTACTTTAAATATCCACTATATAGACTTTTATAACAGACTGATCTGTTGCTGCACCATTTATTAGCTACCCTCTACCCCATTCATCGACATATTACTTGGGTGGTGGATCATTCTCAGCACAGCAGTGACATGGTAGTGTGTGTGTTGCTGCTACGAGCATTTTTCTGGTGGCACAGCTGCGTTGCTGGTTTTTTTTATACATGTCAGTGTCACTGTTATGTTAAGAGTGGACGACTACCCAAAATATCCAGCCAAAATGGCTCTGACCACTGATGAAGGGAGTGAGCTGTGCAGCAACATTTGGGATACAGTCCTGTAACTGTACACCAGCAAGTGGGGCAATAGTTTCTAACAAAGTGGCAAATAAATGTACGTATGAACTGAACCACTTCTCTGTGCCCCTGCAATGGCAGTACTCTCCACTGTCATCACTAGAGCAAAATCTAAAGCACACCGCTTCCCCTCCAGAGTATTCATAGCAGGAGATGTGTCTCACTCACCACCACTTCTAAAAGAAAGAATGAATGCAGTGCCACACTACCCCAGACATCTACTAATCCACTTTCCCACAGTAATCCAATTCCACTCAAATCTCTGAGGGCACTCAGGTACCTCTGGGTCTGTTTCACCAGTCTTTCCACTCCTCCTCATCTGTTTTCAGGCTAGTACACAAACACACACACACATTGATCTGAAACAAACTCCTGGTGGGCCTATTTGTTAAAACTAAAGCCCTACTAATATTGTATTGTATATGAGTGGCCAGTAACATCACCACAATTGATGACCCGCAGTTGTATTAGTATCAGCAAAAAATATCGCCATTAATGTGTCTTTTTGGTCACGACACCATAGACATTTGAACCCATGAACTCCTGGTGATAGGACAACACTTTAGACAGCTGTGCCACTAGGAAGCCCAGTATAACACACTCCCACTTCACAGCTGACAAGTGAAATCATATCAGTCTTGTCAATCATATCAGTCATATTTAACAAGTGAAACACTGTAATGATGATTATAAATATAAAGTTATAGCGCGGCAGAAAAACACCACCCTTGATTTGTATAATTTCCAGTTAAAATGGCCATTAAGTACAAGTTATGCGTTTTTCAGTTTCAGAAAAAAAAAAACATATATTTTACAGAAAATTACAAAGAAGGTTCAACAAAAAAACATGATCTTAAAGCTGTTCATCATTTAATGTCTCCATTATTTGCCTTCATTACAGCTTCCATTCTTTTCAACTCACTTTCAGTTTTCAGAAATCTGCAGGAATGTTTAAGTTCTGTCTTAGTAGTTGGTTTTGCATTTTCTGCTTCTCGCAATCTCAAGTAATCTTAAATACATTCAGACATGTTGAGGTCTGGGCTCTGGGGTGGTCAGTCCGTTATTCTGAGAACATCAGCAGCTTATTTGTTTGATGGCTTCTTGACAGCTACACATCCTTTCAGACCCATGGTGTTGAGCTGTCTTCTCACAGTGGTAGGATGGACAGAAACACCTGAGGATTTTCAAATCTGAAGCAAGAGTGGAGCTTGATTTCTATCTCAATGATGAAAGCTTTAAGTACTGGTAATCTGATGGTGACAGTTGGGTGGTCTACCAGGTCTTGTTTTGTTATTAGGAGTCCCATTTTCTCCATATCTTTTAATAATTTTTGGAACTCCAGCTTTGGGAACTTTACTTTGACTTTCCCCTCCCTTATGCCAGTGGATTATTTTTTTTATCTTAATCTGCTCAGAAATATCACCTTAAAATGAATAAATTGATCCTAATGGCCGCTTAAACTGAAAAGATGATCTCCAACTTTTGCACAGTGCTGTATGTCGGCCTATAGAATTTTTAGCCCCTTCAAATCAATATTAACATTTAATACAAAACAGCACACAGACACAAAGACAGACTTCATGTGAACAGGGAGCCTGTGTTTCTAAAAGCCCAGCTGGACAAAACTGAACACTGTAAATGATTAAATTTGGTTCTGTAGGTGTTCATTTAGCAATTCAGTAGGGATTTTACTTGCAGCCTCTGTTCAGCTAGGCAGAAACAAACACAACGTGTTTGGACTCACTAACAGTCTGTAATTAGTTTGATGGTTGAATGATGTCTCATCACCCGACTGTAAATGGATGCATTGACACAGTCTCACTCCTGTGCCTCGCTGAATGTCTTTCCAGAGGGACTACTTGGGTTCTAATTCGGTTCATCCATATGTGCCGAAAAGCTGCTTTGTTATATCTCAGCCTTACTCCGCTGTCATCAGCACAGGCAGTTTCCCAGACCCTGATTAAGTCTAGACCACTTCTCAATGGTGAATCACTATTGGTTCAAGATAAGGTTTAATCCGAGACTCTTAATGTGTAAATGGCTTAATAACTTTTGCTGACAGCCAACTGCTGGACCTGACCAAGTCCACCTGGACTGTTACTGCCCTCCATACAATAAGTCATATTAGAAACAATGAAACATACTAATATGGTGCTTTCAAACAGTTGCTACAACAGAGCTCCCAGCTCCATAGAGTCGTTTGTTTCCTCTTTCTTTTAAGCCATTTAGCTAGAAAGTCAACATAGATGACTCATATTAAGCTAATAAATCAACATAAAATGTCTTAAATGCGCCCCAAAAACTCTTTTAAGACATTTTACATGACAGTGATGCTGCATCGAATACCATTAAAAGTACTTAGTGCTGCCAATGGGAACATAAACATGTTATGATGAAGGTGCTCTGCGAAATGAATGTACAAAATCATGGACAAAAAGCAAATGTCCATGGCATTCCTCCTCTATCAAGAATGTTTTGACCATGACAAGACGTTTTAACGCTCCAGATTCACACACACACTCAAACAATGAATGATGAATAAGTAAACACTATTTTAGCATTACATGCAATTGCATTTTAGTCCCTACATGCTGATTCTACTCTGTTTGCATGGAAATGTGTCACACAGATAAATCAAGTTCACACAATGATCTATATTTGCTGAGTCCAGTTAGGCTGGGTCCAGCACGACTACAGTTCATTTCGAGTTCGTGTGAGGCTGTGAGCTGTGATCACTGAGCTACTGGCCACAGGTCCACAGTGAAATCGCCTGTTAGCATGTGAGCTACTTCACATCTGAGCTAAAAACAAAGCAGACAAAAACCAATAAGATACAGAGAATGCTACAGTGAAAGACTGACCAGCTGAAGCCCCAGGACCTCTTACCTCTTTTGGGCAGTGAGTGGACAGCGACGTGGTGCTGAAATCAGGCGTCTCTCTGTGCAGAGACACTGAGGAGCCTCGAGCTTCTCCTGTTCTCTAACACGATTGGTCAGTTTAGCGCCACATCATCGTCACGTCATCGATCTTTCGCGCTTGTATTGGTTCTGCTCATGATCAATCACAATTTTATCATCCGCACTTCCATGCAGGTCACTGGCTGAAATCCCAACAATCTTAGCTCTGGGTGGTGCTTAGGCATTAGGCCATTAGGCCCGCATGCTGGGATTTGTAGTCCCCCTGGAACTGCACATTGATTATTTGGATATTTGGTGAAAAATAGCTATTTGCTCGAAAAATTCTCTGAAATCAAGTTCGAATTCAGTTGCACTATCTGTCTTTATGCACGCTAACAGAAAGGAAGGTGAAATGCATTAATTATGACTCCCCACACAGGGTTTGAATTACAGCAATACAGTGCAATTATTTAAACAGCCTGAGTAAAAAAATTACAAGATTAAAAAAAAAAAAAATCAGCTCTGGACATTCATTAAGGGCAAATGATTTGCATTTAGAGACAGAGCAGGCCTTTTCTAGTGATATGCCTTTTTAGCATTTTCCCACTTAAAGGACATATACCATAAAAAATATAAAATAAAATACATTTCTTACTTATAAAACTTAATAAAAGAGTTTAATGCAATATGCACACACTGTTAAAGTTTCAAAATGTATGGTTCACCCCCCCCAGTCTACACAGTTAATTTATGGAATTAGGATGCAAATACTGCCCATTTTGAATTCACTGTTTTTGTGATGTGACGAAAAACAACATTTTTAAATATTTCCACCTATTCAGTCTAAAGCAGTTTAGCTCTGTCCATTCATGCTGAAATTATAAGAAGATTATTAAAATAGTTTATGGAAGAATTATAAGAAGAGTTTATATGAAGACATATACACTTTTTTGCATGAGGTACAACACAAGTTATTTACATTAAAAAAAGTTTTTTTTTGTACATCATTTGAACACAGCAGCTGTCCTTTACATTGTGTAACAATTTCATAATGAACAGACGAATAGAAATATTTCAATTTTTTTAACTTGGAATAAAACACTTTGCATTCAAAGTAAAGAACATTTTTTGCCTTGTGTAAAGCTACTATTTTGGAAAATAAATGTTTATGTATTTATTTATTGTGGACAGCGACAGTATTGCACCATTGCAGACAACAGCCTATTTAATTCTAAAGGGGTAAAGATGTTGAAAACTGGTATTGTAAAAATTAATTACGACTATTTTTGGTACATAAAACCACAGAAACGTTATAAATCGAAGTCAGGGGAAAAAAAAAAACAAAAGAAATGTAAGATACAGGCGCTTTAATTGTTGAAAATGAGTTCACCAAATACACCAGCAGAGGGCGCTGTTGGATCTAAAAAAGCTTCCCTAATCTCAGCGTGTAAAAGGGTGTGTTCTGTGTCAACATGGATGAAAAGTGGGAATTTCGACGACGTCTTAATGATTAGTAGATGGGTTGATAATTTTTACTGCTTGTTTACATCCCCTAATAACGCGCATGTTTGGCTCTGATTTAAGATTCTCTATTAAATTAAAACACAATTCGCCAGTATAATCAGATGGCTTCTTATACCATTGACGGACCTGGACCTGGACCTTTTTTCAGGTCTTTCCACATTTTAAGGCTTTGTTACTTAACCTGGCTCAAAGTAGATTAAAAAAATACGTGCTTACGGCAGGATAACCCAGCCTACAGTATAATCCTACAACAAACTCCTTATAGTATTGAGTTATGCTGGACAAATTAATTTACATCAGGGCAAAACAGTCCTTACACATTTAACAGAACTGAGAAGGTGGTTCAATTATCTTTTACCGTTCAGTGAAAGTTCAGATCACGTGCCTAGACCAACGTGCTCAGGTGAATCCTAAAAACATATAGGCCTATTAAATTGTGAATTCCTATAGGATAGGCTACGATAGAACAAACGTGCCTCAGACGAGCGCCATTGTTGCTGATGCCCTCGACAAAGGCTCCCATTGAGAAATTTGTCTCCTCTGGTGCTGAACGATTCGCCAAGGAATCGTTCTTTGTGACTTGCACAAGTCGATTCACTCAAACGTGTAGTTCGAATGAATCGACTCGGTAGACTGCATTTCTCCTCCTTCACCCTTCTCCTCCTCCCTCCACTGATTATTACATTGACGGCTCTGTATGCGACCCACATCAGACTCCTGTAGAGTTTAACTGTGGACTACCACCAGATCCCAGCTGAACTTTGGCGTGCACTCGTCTCAAAATGGGTGAGTGAAAACTTTTCTGTCCACGGAACTAAACTAAGATGTGTAAAAACTTCCAGTACTTCGAACTCATGTTTGCTGCCCTGCGGAACATAGATGAATATGTAACATTAACTTTTCTCCCAATGTTTACTCGTTTATGCATTCATGTTGAAATGAACTCCGTAAAAGTTTAACAGCTGAATTTACCGTAAAAGTGCTTTACTTAAGGACTAAAGGGTAATCATGGAGGAAGCCCCCCCCCACCCGCCTTTCTCTCTCTCTCTCCCTCCCTCCCTCACACTGACTCACTGACTCAGTCTGTCTCTCACACACACATACATTAATTGCTATGTATATAAATTCTGTATATAAAGTTTTAAACAACAGTCCTTATGGAAAAAGAATGTAACAACAAAGCGCCTTCATCAAAGTCTTCATCACTTTCCTTTTTCGCACGAGTATGTGTGTGTGTGTGTGTGTGTGTGTTTCCATGCCTTTTCCTGTTGTCTGTTGACATGTGCTAGACGGGTAAGTAACCTAAAGCTGCTATAATCTGATTACCTCGGTTGTCTGCTGGTGATTATATAGCTGGAGAAGTGGCCATGTGGATCTGCATCATATACTAACTGACTGTGGTACAGAGTGACGGACAGCTGCCTGCAGGTTTTTTATTATCAGTGTTGCCTATTATTACATTTATGGATATTAAACTATGGTCTCGTTTAATTTGTCTAGCTGGTTCAGAGGTGGCTTCGTTAAAACATTTGTATTCTAACCACTTTTTTAGTTGAGATTTTATTAGCAGTTGTGTGGCTGTGAGAATGTTATAGCTCCTGCTAATATGTTGTAGTGATCTGTATTGTTGTTTTTTGCTGCTGCTGCCAAAGTGCAATTCAGAATTAATAAAGTTTATATCTGTCCATCCATCCACCTATCTATCTATCTATCTATCTATCTATCTATCTATCTATCTATCAGTGTCTGTATAACTGTCTGTATATCTGTCTTGTCGATCTACACTATATGGACAAAAGTATTGGGACACCTAGACATTATAACTACAGGAGTGTGTCTGCGGTAATATTTGCCCATTCAACCAGAATAGCATTTGTAAGGTCAGACACTGATGTTGGACGAGAGGGCCTGGCTTGCAGTCTCCAAACACCCAAAGGTGTTCAGTGGGGTTGAGGTCAGGGCGCTGTGTGGGCCAGGCAAGTTCTTCCACATCAAACTCACCAAGCCATGCCTTTATGAAGCTTGCTTTGTGCACTGGGGCACAGTCATGCTGGAATAGAAAAGGGCCTTCCCCAAGCTGTTCCCACAATGTTGGAAGATTTCCCTTCACTGGAACTAAGGGGCCTAGGCTAACCCCTGAGAAAACAACCCCATAGCATTATCCCTCCTCCACCAAACCTTACACTTGGCACAGTGTAGTCAGGCAGGCAGTATTCCTCAAGCATTCACCCAACGCAGGCTCATCCATCAGATTGACAGATAGAGAAGCATGATTTGTCACTACACAGAATATGTCTCCACTGTTCCAGAGTCGAGGGGCGGTGTGCTTTACCCCTCCATGCTTGGCATTGCGCATTTTGATCTTAGACATGTATGTAGTTGCTCAGCCATGGAAACCCATTTTGTGAAGCTCCTAAGGTGCAATTCTTCTGCTGATGTTGCTTCCAGAGGCAATTTGGAACTCTTTAATGAGTGATTCAATAGAGGATAGGCACTTGTGAGCTTCAGCACTTGGCAGCCCCGCTCTGTGAGTTAGCCTTGTGGCTAAGCTGTTGTTGGTCCTCGAGCCTTCCATTTCACAATAAGCATTTACAGTTGACAGGGGCAGATCCAGCAGGACAGAAATTTCACAAACTGACTTGTGGCATAGGTGGCATCCTATGACAGTGCCTTTTTTTAAAGTCACTGAGCTCATTAGTCAGACCCATTCTACTGCCAGTGCTTATCTTTTAAGATTGCAAGACTGTGTGCTTTGTTTTCACCTTCTGTTCAGGTCAGTGAAGTTCTGTCAGGGGGTGTCACAGTCCCTGTGACCAGCTACTGTCTTTAAGATATGTGCTGTTTTTTTGTGCAGAGGATAAATAGAAGAATACAAGAAAGTCAGTGTCCACTTGCACAATGGGGGTTTTTAGCTGAGCTGTGTTTTTTAACATTAGCAGATGGTGTGAAACTGATAACACTGTGAGTCTTTGTGTGTATGTGTGTGTGTGTTACCTGTCCTGTCAGTGTTTTACTGTTACTAAACAAACAGGGTTAGAGGAAGAGACTTTGCATTGCCAGGAAAGCTTATCTGGATTCGACTCAGAGTTTCTTTCCACAACACCATGGATACCCACATTTTTTGATCAACAAAACACTACATAAAGAAAATAATTATGGCTGATCACATTTCAAGCAGACATGATGATTAGATGTTTTTAGTCTGCTTTCTAACAAAACAGCAACATCAGCATGTCAGACTTTCCCAGTTCATAAGGTGATTATGTAATAGTCAAGATGGCTTTTTGCTGTTTTATAAAGCATCCATATTTTAAGTGTGAAGAATTAGTGTCCAATTTGTCTGCCTTTCCACGCAGCATGTAAATTTCTGCATGCATAGGGCTGGTTTCCCAGACATGGATTAAGCCTGTCTTGGACTAAATTGCAGTGTTATGGATGAATCACCATTGGAATTTCTTTTTAGTCTAGGTTTAGGCTTAATCGAGGTCTGGGAAAGCAGCCCTCAGAGTTTGTCTGGTCTAATGATATAATTTGGAGGCAAATGATCAAATACAAAAATATTTCAGCTTCATTTTAAAGGAAATCAAAAAGATATTTTTAAAAACAACACTGAAAAAGAAAATGTGTTATTATTTCAGAAATTACCCTATAAATGATTTTGTATGTGTATTAGCTCATTACTGTCTGACTCAATGCTATGAGGTTAAATAGATCATAGCATGATCCTTGTAAATATCTAAGGTCTGAATACTAATTTTTTATGCACGTTTTTTTGGGGTCACAGTTTGAACTTTGAATTCGGTAGAGTGGGCCATGTACGCAATATGTCAATATATGTGACAAAATAGCACTGGAATTTTCAATTCAAAGGGATCTAAGGCTAGTGCTGTTCATGTGTTTTTTGCATAGACTGTGAAAAATGACATCTCTTGTTTGAGCGGATCACAGATGCGCTCTGTTGCATTCTATGGCCTTTGATTGCGGCTGCTGTGTTTTTCTCTTTCACTCTGTCTCACTCTCTCTTTCTCACTCTCAGTGTCCTCAGCACTGTAATATATGCAAAAAGTCACATGAGAAATAAATAGGCTCATTATGCGTCTCTTTTTTTGTGCCTCCTCCAAACATTCCCCTCTTGTGTGTGGGGCCTTTGATAGCCCTAACAAGCATCTCCGTGTTTGTGTTACACCCCCTGGCCCTGAGATTCTCTCTCTCATTCTCTCTCTCCACTAGCCACAGGCTCAGAGATAATGTGCAGAAATTGAACTGGGGTTATGGGGTACGCTGGCATGCCAATACTGAACCTGTTACAGAGCTTCCCTTTACTGTCTGGCTGGCAAGAGAACCAGAGAAAGAAGGAACATGTGTATATGCGCGTGTATATGTGTGATAAAGTCATGAGTAAAAGAGGGCAAAACAGTGACATTGCCCTCCGCACCATTACCAACATGTCTAACGATGGTTTACTGTTCAAAATGTGAGTGTAAACCTTTAAGACTCCAAATAATTTATTTTTATGTGCAACAGCAGTAGATTCATAAATATATCAACAGCTTGCTTCATACATGCACAGAAAAAGAACACAATGCTTAAAAAAGATGTGTTTTTCATCTTTTATATACAAACCGAAAGGCTTAAAGGGAGATTTCTCAAAATGTTTGCATATTAAATTGTTAAGGTGTAAACAAAGTCATTAAGAGTGGTCTGATATGAAATACACTGTTCTGGAGAAACAAAATCGGTTCAGATTTCTTTACAGTGGTGGTGATAGGAACCAGATATCTGAAACATTTAATGCCTCTAAAAGCCACCTCACTAAACGGCATTACATGAAATAGTTACAAACATGTTGCCCAATGCTTGTGACATAGTTTTGCCATAGTTTTGAGGGAAAGTTTTGGTCTAAAACATATTGTTTACAATACATGTATACACACAGGATGATATAAGGGAAAATAGTCCCCATTTTTTATCATGATTTTAACATTTTCAGTGTTACATATTATAAGTCAGAATACTCATGTACGTGCACTGGTTTATTTTAGATTGTAAAGAAAATGTCTGATGTCTTGTGTTGTAGACGTAGCAACCCCTGATTCCAATCACAACAACTGTAGTGACAATTGAGCTTGCAAATTTCTCTAAATTGCACCATTGCACCTCACACTGCTCTCCAAGATTGAATTATGCAGAAATTTTGATAAACCAGTGCAATTACTGCAAAACTGGGAAACAAACAAACAAACATAAGACAGATGTTTATATTTTCACTGATATTTCAAGTTTGTATTTGAGGAGATATTTACTTTGTACTCTCGCAGAGCAGAATGTTTAGCCGACACTGAGCTACTGTGCTAAAATGTTAGCATTTTATTCATTTTACTGCACATGTATATATAACTGTTACATGTCTCAGTAAAGCTAATCCATGTCGAATTAGCCCTAATTATGTATCTACATCGGCAGATATGTAAATGAAGAACATGAGATAATAGCATCAGCTTCACTTCCCATAGCGATGCGTTGCATTTCTTTTTAAAATAAGCTTAGATGAACAAGGATGAGTTTGATTAACCCATTATCACATATCAGTGATCAGTGGTCACTGACTCTAGTCCTGGTGTTCTGTTTTCCCATGGAGTCCAGTTCCAACCATGTTCTTCCACGCCAGCTCTAGCAGTTTAAAGTCCTTGATTGGCTGAATCAGACGCTTTAGTATAGGGCGAGAGGGCAGTATAGATGCAGGTTGATTGGTGACAACTGACCCTGATAAACTGTGATGAACAGGTGACCTCAAATTATTGTTATTTATATATATATATGTGTGTGTGTGTGTGTGTGTGTGTGTGTATATATATGATAGAAAAATGGTTACTGATGGAAAACATGTAGAATTTGATAAAAATGTACAGAAATCTTTGCATGGATAGTAATTTTTTAATGAATGCTGCACTGTGTTGTATAGCGTGGATTTTGCATTAAAGCATTTTTTAATGTCAAACACCCACAAGTCTTGTGATACAGTGGTTTTTATAGCATTCCAGCGCTTTACAAAGTGCACATTGTTCCCCTTGATTTGGCTTAATGATGTGTAAAACTTAATGCTGCATTCAGGGATATTTTCTATTGCATATGTACACTGTTTAGATGTTGGCTGATTTTGGACAGCATCCACACTCTGGTACTCTGGTGTTTAATGTGAGATGAGTCTTGTTTGGGCTATTATGACACTGCAAGGCAATTTTGTGCAACACACGTTATTTAGAGAATGTGAAAACTCATCATTTTCATTCATGGCTGTGAGACTGCAGCAAAGACAAAAAAAATCCCTAAACACATGCTAAACAATGAGACATGACAGCTATGAAAATGTAAGCCTATGTGACTAATAATGTAAAATGGCTAGGTATGTCATAATAATTACATAATCACCTGACTGCAACTATTTAAGTTGACCACTGTTATTTTCCATAGGTATGTTATGTTCCACATTCTTATGTTTAGGTCGTAAGAAACATACTATGAATTGGGTGCATTTTTGTTCTTTAGGGGGAGCAATGACTAAACGTTGTTTATTTGATGTTTGTTAATAATGCCTTTAGAGGCCAGCGGTGATTAATGTCTTTTTTTTGTGTTTCTGTTATAATTTGGGAGCTACAAAGGTATTGACAGCTAGCAAGTAAGTTAGCTGATGAGCCAATGAACAAAAAAGGCTAATTAAATTGTTAATAATAGCGATTATTTATATTCAAATTATTCATCAGCTATAGAAACTAAAACATAATAATAAACAAAAATATACAGAACACAGAAACCAACTCTATGTGTCCCTATGGAACCCTTTAATGCATTAGTGTTGTAGAGATGTATGGAATAGCCATCACTGCCGAGGGCCAGAGCAGCCCACTTCCTGCCGCTGGAAAGAGTGACTGGTGGGCTCTGTCTCTTTGCCTTTTTTCCACCTCCTTTTCCTGTATGGGATGACAAAGTTACAATTTCAATAACAGACCATATTTTATCAAAGCCAGCCTTGGGCAGCCAAGGCCGCCTGGCAGCTCAAATATTTTTCCTTTCTCCATTATCTTGTGAGACTTGCAGTGTAAGATTTCCAGAAGGAACAATAAACATCCCACAGAAGAGGTGCTCTTCAGGTCTGAAAACTCCCTCGCTTTTCCATTCTCCTTCCTGCGGCTGCAATTTTCACCTCATTTCAGGCTAAAAAACAAACCATGTCGCCCTGATCGCGCCTGCGCGTCTAGGCATGTGGGCGACTCTCCGCTGCCCCGTGAACCCTCATCTTCAAATCCACCCACCTGCCTTTCTGGAGGGTTTGGTCATACACGAGAAACAGCTAGAGAGAGACTGGTCTGTATTCTCCACTCCAAGGCTACATTCACAGGCCTGCATCAAGTTCCCATAAAGCAACAGTGAGAAAAGAGACAGTGGATTTTTGTGTTTGGGCAAATTATTGAATATATAAATACTTAGAATGGATCTAATTTTCTCAAAGCCTGTTCTAAATATTTAGAATAACATTCCTCCCTGTTTTATAATGATCCTAGCCAGGAAAACTGATCCAACATCAGCATTTTCTCTCTGAAGAGCTTTGTAAAAACTGCCTTTATGTTTATAGTTCAATAAAGTTTGTGTAGACCTTGGTGATATCTGGTGCTCAGATTCCAAAGGCCTGCAGTCCCTTTGAATTTGAGCTTTAGTACAGCATACCCAATTAAGGGTCCACATTGTTTGTCCTCTTTCACTGGCCACTATAAATTTTAATTAGAAATCTCCCCTTTACCAGTGTGCAGTTAAAGACTGCAGCCTGTCTTTTGATTGACAGTTTGTGTTTGGATTGCTTTAGCTCTTCGTCAGTGTTCAGTTTCTGACCACAGAGCCACTATGCACTATGATCCATTATGGAGGGGACCACTCTCAGCCTATAAGTTACACTGACGTGAGTTCAACATCAAAGAACACCGCATGATATACTCATTCCAGCTCAACCCAACTCAGTGTCTCTGTTGTGCTGAGAAGGGTTCACCACCTAAATAATATGTGGACAGAATTGGTCCTGTGTTCAGAAACTGACTGATGATGAGTGGTGTAGAAGGGGAGATGATAAATTGTGCAGCAACAGAGGGCTACAGTTTATAATTGTACACCTATATAGTGGACCTATAAGGTAGGGGTTTCTGATGTAAGGACCTACTTAATAAACTGGCACCTCATTGTACATCTGAGATTCATATGCAGAAATGCAAAAGAAAGACATTGTGAGATTTGTTTGAAACTTCTCATCTGTTTCATCTACGCATTATGCAGGACTTGCTGACTTGGTGAAATATTTTTGGAAGAGGCGTGTCATGGCGTAATCATTACTGTCTGTAGACTGCTGATGCAGAAGCTCTGAGTGGAAACCAGACTACACACTAGCTGCCATCGCTCCAGAGCTTTCTAATGAGAAATTCAGGCTCAGTAAGTAGGAAGCACACTGGTCTTTGCTGTGGCCACTAGAGATGGGACAGTTACCCGCGTATACTACAGTATAAAATCCAATGATAATCACAACGTTTCAGTTTGTAATAGTTCTAAAAACGGTGTACGCAAAATGATATGCATTAATTTCTACACATTTGGCTCGATATGCAGATTTTAGATATTTATACATGCACATATACACGTTGTGTACATTGTCCTATTATAGCATTAAATGGTGAGTAGTTCTAGTGATCATTTCATTTGTATTTAAATAGCAGTTTTTTTTATTACAATCAAGAAGAAGTCTGCTATATGTCCTCTACTCTTCTTAGAAGGCTTTGCACTAGATGTTGGAACATTGCAATGAGGATTTGACTGCATTCAGCCACAAGAGCATTAATGAGGTCAGGCACTGATGTTGGATGATTAGGTCTGTCACTCCAGAGAACACAGTTCTACTGCTCCACAGCCCAATCCCTAAGGCCTTTATATCGCGCTAGCTGATGCTTGGCAATAGTAACCTTCGGCTCATGTGTGGCTGTTCCAGAGCATCCCATTCTATTAGCACTGCTTTTCTGTGGAGATGATACAGGGAGATTCACTCGAAAGAAGCTTCAAATATTCTGTAATAACTCTCTCTAGGACGAAGCAATCTGAACGAAGTAACGTGCAATGTGCTCCTCAGTATATGGAGCTTTGAATAAGCTGGGATGCCCCTGTGTCGGGACGATGAGGTATGCACCAGACAGCCATCGTGACGTTAACCTCCATTTGCAACTTCTAGGCGCATACCCCCGTACCCCTTCATGTGTCTGGCAGAAAACAGAGATCACTTCCAGCATCACATGTAATGCAATCGATTACACATACTTCAAGGTATGTAGCCTGTTTTTTGGTTCAGATTGCTTCATCCTAATGGGAGTAACAACAGAATATTCAGTGCCTCTTTTGAGTGAATCTCCCTGTATAAGCTCTGTGCATGCAGTTGGACTCCTGTGTCAGCAATGGATGCACCCTAAAGTAGCCAAATTCACTAATTAGAAATAGAGTCTGGACTTTTTTGGACATTCTGTGTATAATACCCACAGTGAAATGATTTCAGTGTATATTAGTGTAAACCCATGAATTTTCCCAGAAATTCATGAGCATTGCTGCAGCGTACTGTTCCTGTCCAGTATATGGGAGTGATTTAGTGGTAGCTTTCAGCTCTGCTAGGCTAAGCATTTTGTCTCCATGTGTATTTGCCTGTACTTGCTTTGGTGAGTGTGAGTGTGTGTGACTCTCGCTGTTCTTAGGAGTGTGTATTTTGATCCGCCAGATAAAGGAAGTGATATCGGTCCACTGACACCGTCCAATCAGATCTCATTATTTATAGATAGTCAGAGAGGGATTAGGAGTAGTAGAGACTGATACAACAGTAAGGTCAAACACTGAAGAAAACAAGACACACTGTAACTAAAGTTTAGCTCTGATTTCATTCTGCTGCTTAAGTTTAAGTGAGGTGGCTTAAAAGTTTCGATGCATGAGTGGTTTGACAGAATTCATAGTTTTTGTATACTTTTTGTATTTTTGTCCATATTCTCTGACTACAATACCCAGAAGCACCATGCAAATATATCAGACAAACATTGGGAATGCTTCCCAATCATCAATATATACAATAATAGTCAGAAGTCATCAATGTAGGTGGTAAGTGTGCCAAAAGATGTGGTCATGGTTATATTTTTATTTTGGCCGTAGAGCCACTTTAAAAAAGCGCTGAACAGCCTCAAGTTTATTCCTGTGTTACAATTTTTGTGGCAGTGGAGGACAACAGTGGTCTTAATTTTCATGCTGCATATTGTCTAATTCACAATTATATTTCAGATGACACATGCTGGTCATTTGATTCATTTAAATGAATGCAATAAAATGTCTTAACACAGGAAACCAGATCGATGAGACAGGAGAACCAAAGGCTGTGTAAAACCATCAACATTTATCTGCTTTACCAAAACTGACAGCAAAATCATTTTTTAAGAGAATCTCTGACTGAATGAGTTCTCAGTAAATTAGATTGTAGAGCAGAGGTCACATGCCTGTGCATAGGACCTTTTAAATACCAGTTTTTGCATCTCTTTCATCTAAAGCATTGTTGAATATAATCACTGGTTCCAAAGGTTGTTTGTAAAGTCCAGTGTGACCAAGCGCTCTGCTCAATCTCCTCTGGAATTTCTGCAGAGTTACGTAACTGCCTGACGTCTCAGCTGCTACTGTGCAATAGCTATTGTAATCACTGCTAATGTCATTTGGAAGTACGGTGGTTGCTGTTGAAGTAGAGATTTGTAGTCCAGGTTTAGTTACCCCGAATGTTCAAATACAACACAAGTCTTTACTGTGTTTTGTATTCTGACCAATCACAGATCCAAATGAGTGGTGTTCAGGTATTCCAAGAGGTCAAGGTGTTGAGATACTCAAAAAAAAGGAAATTATGTTAGGGCCTGGTAGTAGCACATTATCATAAATTTTTCCCTAAAATATCATATTATCATTGCATTTGTTGACATTTAAGTTGACCTGAGTGGTGCTATTACTGAAGGCCATTAAGTCAGTTACTCCTGGCAACCATATAGCCTTCTGTTTGGGTCTTTAGGCTTCTTGGCTTGTTCTTGATTTCTTTGATTGTATTCATCTGTCTTGTTGTTGACCATCGTCTATCTTCTTTACCTTGAAGTGTTCAAAGCATAATTGTCTTTTCCAATAGATTAGTTCTTCTCATAATATGTGCAAACTAATTAGAAGCTTCAGTTTTGTTGTCTAAGCTTCGAGTGAGAGATCAGGCTTGATTTGGTCAAGGAAGCCTTACAAACCTGACTTGTCTTTTTTTGTTCTATTTCTTATAAAGTTACACCAAAAGAAATCTTACACAGTATTGTAAACAACATATCTTTAAAAAAATGTTTAGTTTTTATTTAGTTTTTGTGTATTTTAAACAGTTATTTCTAAGCAATATAAAGCAGCCACCAAACGACATACATTGCAGGTAACTAAATTTAGTTATTTATCAATATTGCTAAAACTGAAAATCAATCTCGTTGTGTGACACAAATACTGGTATACCGGTATGGATGATATACACTATATGGCCAAAAGTATGTGGACTCCTAATTATTGCCACACTCAATGCTAACAGGTGTATAAAATCAAGCACATCAGCCATAAAATGGCCATATATCATTGGCAGTAGAATGGATTTTGCTTACGAGCTCAGTGACTTTACATGTGGCACTATCATAGGATGACACATTCGCCACAATTATTATTGTGAAATGGAAGCATCTAGAAGCAGCAACCGCTCAGCCACAAAGCAGTAGATCATGGAAACTCAGAGAGTGGGGCTCAAGAGTCCTGAAGCATGTAGTATGTAAAAATTACCTATCTTTTGTTGAATCACTCACTGCAGATTTGCCTCTGGAAACAACATCAGCACAAGAACTGTGCATCAGGAGCTTCCTGAAATAAGTTTCCATGGCCCAACGGCTGCATGCAAGCTTTAGATCACTATGTGCAATGCCAAGTGTTGGTTGGAGTGGTGTAAATCACTCTGTCGCTGGACTCTGGAGCAGTGGAAACCTGTTTTCTATAGTGATGAATCACACTTCTCTATCTGGCAGTTTTTTAGACGTTTGGGGTTTGATTGAGGTCAGAAGAACACTACCTACCAGTATCCATAGTTCCAGCAGTGAAGTTTGGTGGAGTAGGGATAATGGTCTAGGTCTTGAAGGTTTAAACTAGGCCCTTTAGTTCCAGTGAAGGGTAATGTTAATGCTACAGCATACGAAGACATTTTAGACAATTATATGCTTGCAACTTTGTGGCAGCAATTTGAGAAAGGCCCTTTCCTATACTGACTGTGCCCCTGAGCACAAAGCAAGGTCCATATAAATTCATGGTTTGATGAGTTTGGTGTGGAGGAGCTTCAGTAGCCTGTACAGAGCACTGACCTCACCCCACTGAACACCTTTGGGATTAACTGGAATGTCAATTGCGAGTCAGGCCTTCTTGTTCCACATCAGTATCTGACCTCACAAATGCTCTTTTGACCGAATGGACACAAATTCCCACAGACACACCACAAAATCTTGTGAAAAGCCTTTCTAGAAAAGTGGAGGTTGTTATAGCCACAAATGGGGGCAACTCCATATTAATGCCTGTAGTTTTAGAATGGGATGTCCAACAAGCTCAGTCAATGGTCCACATACTTTTGGCCATGTATTGTATATATTTCCAGCACAAGCCTATCCTTAACAGTGTCACATTACTGATTCATCAGTGTGTTTTTAATATATTGCAAGGTGTATCAATGATCAGGAATGTAAATGTGGTACTAGTATTATGTCTATCATATAACACAAGTTGGCATTAAGGCTGAAGTACTGAGGGATGAAGATAGATATGGAGTGATTGAGGAAGAATTATCTCACACACACAAAATTGAATGGTGTGGCAGTCTCTCTCTCTCTCACTCTCTCCTTCGCTCTCTCTCTCTCAGAGCTTGAAATATTTGTCTGAACAAATATTTATATGGGTGCATAAGGCCAATGCCTGTGAGAAATGGGGACTTGTTTAGGGAAAGTATTTATACACAATCATATTTGTATGTTAAATCAGGGGCAAAAGCGGTGGGGCAAAACCAAAAAAAAAACAAAACAAAAAAAAGCTGGCTGAGTGACTGAAAGTACTTTTCGGGCTATGTTAATAACTTGTCTCTATAAACCTATTCATGAAAGATTGTATCTTTTTCATTTGATTCCATTGGTTTCACACTGCTGCCATATTTATCAGCAGCTTGTACTGCAGGAAGTTTAAGACAGTCTAGAACATGTTTAAATTGATAGATTATGTGGACAGTACAGTACAGCACTGATGTGCACTGAGAAAAGCAGGCGTTGAATTCTCTTGCTTGGTGTGGACCTTAGCTATTGACCATTCTCTTATTTGGTGTGGACCATTGACCATTCTCTCGTTTGGTGTGGACCATTGTGAAGTTGATGGGTCACCTGACCGTGGCTTAGCTGTTCATACCTGAATGCGTTCACACGTACTCACACGTGAAGGAATGTACTGCTGTATAATGTGCTTTAGTGCTGTGTTGTGTGCTATTATATTCCCCAGATATAAGTCTGCTCCCTGGTTTGGCAAGGGTTTGGATTCTTCACACATCAAAATGGACCAAATTAAAGAAAAAGTTCCACAGTGACCTTAGTACAGCAAGGTAGCAGTAAAAAATGTTAAAACTGACATTTGGTACATTCAAACAGTGACGCAGTGCATTAGTTTGTGTACTGCAGTAAAAACATTTTTATAGGATTAGTGAGCTGCAGTTCCTCTCACTGAACTCACGAACGCTTTGCTGTTGGGAAAATGTCCTGCCTCCCATCTGAAATGGGGATTTTATTTGGTTCTGGTGATGAGTTTGACTCTCTCTCTGTTCATTTCTATTTGTCAGCACTCTGTGTAGTTAAATCTCTTTATGATGTAAGCGTCCTGAACTCAATCAGAAAGTGGTGGCTGCTATTGATGCCACTATGGTGCTATCCTGTCCTGTCAGGTTTTTCTGGACTTTGAGTGATGGATGGGCTGGTTCAGGTCAGTTTCTGAATTATGTTATACTTGGATCAGTTTCTGACTCAAAACACAATAGAATGGTCAAGTCAGGTTGGGTTTGGACAGAATTTTGTCAGGCTGGGGTTAGGTTTGGTCTCTCTCTCTCTCTCTCTCTCTCGCTCTCCCTCTCTCTGTGTCTCTGTCTCACCCGCCACCACACACAGCTTTTCTTTCTGATAAGAAACTCCTTTTTCCTGCTTGAACACACGCTGCTGGGATTTAGAACAATAGTTGGGCATGCAACCAAAATTCTGTCAAAATTCTGGCATATTTCACATGCCTGGTGGGTCATTTACACTGAATTGTAGTTTTTATTCATCCTGCCTGCCAGTGAAAGGTATTTTAAAGACTCACTGTATTACACCATGTACTATTTATGATGTTTATGTGATTATTATCTGGATACATTTCTATCTAATATCTCATTGTAAAGCCAAACCAATTTATATTCCTTAACAAGTGTTAGCTGACACTGCACGTTGACATTGCATATACCTTTTTTCCCTATTTTCTCCCAATTTAATTGTGTCTAATCATGTTTAATCGAGTCTTTCCCTATCACACAATGCTACCATGCTGGGAGGGTGGAGTCGAGCATGCTCCTTCGCTGAGTTATGTGAAGCACCACTGCATCTTTTCAAGCTCCTGCTAACGCACGTCATTGGACCCAACAGCACACTTATTGGAGAACACTAACTGCTAATTCTATTATGTCAGCTAACAGATGCTTGCGTTGGCTGGTGATGGTGGGGAGAGGGAGTGCCAGCCAGAGAGAGTGAGGCCAGACTTTGGTAGCCCCGTTTGACACTTTGTAAGGTTTAACAATGGTACTAAGTTTTGTGAGGTGCAGCTGTGATTGACTGGCTAAAATAAGTATAGGACACTACAACATTTTAAGAATTAGAAGTGTGTACGTAATAAAAAGCTCTTTTTTTGTTTTAAGAGATATGCATCCTTGTAAGATATCTGTTCTTTTATTGCCGTATTGTCAAGGTATAGTGATAATGTGACCTGTTGCCAAGCATAAAATATGAACACTTTTCCTTAAAGTTTAAACTGTGTTTAAATCATTGAAAAATCTAATTTCCACAGTCCAGCTAGACCTGATTTAGCAGCTGTGGGAAGCATATGGCTTTTCATTGGAGGTTGATGGCTGCTAAATCAGAAGTAGAAAAAGCCTACAAAAACTATGCAGGAAAGTGGCTGCGCAGTGGCTAATAGCTGTACAGCACAGGACACAATCATTTTGACTTGCAGTCCTATTTTCTAGTCCTGGTATAGCAGCCGTGGAAAGCATTTGACTTTACATTGGAGGGTGACACCATCTATGCATGTAGTGCTCGACCTAGTGGATATATACACTGACCAGCCACTTGGTTTAGTACACCTTACTACAGTCTACACTCTTTGTCCATTTTATCAGCTCCACTTACCGTGTAGGTGCACTTTGTAGTTCCATATTTACGGACTGTAGTCCATCTGTTTTTCTGCAGACTTTATTAGCCCCCTTTTACCCTGTTCTTTAATGGTCAGGACCACCACAGAGCAGGTATTATTTGGGTGGTGGAACATTCTCTGCACTGCAGTGACTTTGACATGGTGGTGGCATGTTACGGTGTGTTGCGCTGGTATGAGTGGATCAGACACAGTGTTTTTCAAAAACCTCACTGAGAATAGTCCACCAAACACAAACATGTAGCCAACAGCATCCTTTGGGCAGCGTCCTGTGACCACTGATGGAACACTCAAGGATGACAAACACAAACTGTGTAGCAACAGATGAGTTACTGTCTCTGATTTTACATCTACAAAGTGGACCAACAAGGCAGATGTGTCTAATAGGGTGGACAGTGAGTGGACACAGTATTTAAAAACTCTAGCAGCACTGCTGTGTCTGATCCTTTTGTACCAGCCCAACACACATTAACACACCACCACCCTGCCAGTGTCACTTCAGTGCTAAAAATGATCCAGCACCCAAATAATACCTGCTCTGTGGTGGTCCTGTGGGGGTCCTGACCAAGTAAGAACAGAGTAAAATAGGGGTATGCACAGAAACAGATGGACTACAGTCTAAACTACATAGTGTACCTATATGGCAGGTGGAGCTGACAAAATGGACAAAGAGAGTAGATACAAGAAGATGTACCCTAATGAAGCGGCTGGTCGGTGTAAGTGAGTGCACTTGAACATGAACTAAGGTTATTTTCATTGCATTATATTATACTGTATTACCTGTTCCACACAAGACTTTTGACACAGATTCAGGTCATTTATCATAGAGTATATGGGGAAATGGTGTGTGTGTACAGTTTGTGGATGAATGCACATATGTTAGAGTGGAGGTCCCTAAGAACACAGCCTACCCACCAGTCCAGACATCACTGCACCACTAGATAGCAATATGTCACACACTGTGAGAAACTATTTTGCTTTAAGGCTCAAAAGCTATCTTTATACATGATTGACAGGCAAACGCTGACCCCAGAAAGCTGTCTTAGTTTTAGCAGCTCAATACAGTGCAGTGTCTTTTTTACATTTGCCTCACAGAATGGTGAGGGGATGCCACAAGTCATTTCTTAGCTGTTTGTACATCTCAAGAGCATGATTAAAGCTGTCTGTTTCTATTTGGCTATCGTCGGCTCCAGGAAAACAGGCTGTGTCTGGAACAGGCTTTATGTGTTTACTGATCTAAATGTAGACGGTGTTGGAAAGAAAGGTGGTAATGATATAGACAGGAGTTGTGGCTCTCATCTGTTCTCTATCATGTTCTCTTGAATATTGCATGACACAGTGTGTGTGCATGTGGCATGTTTGTGTGTGTGTGTGTGTGTGTGTCTTATTTTCAGAATAAAATGATCAAGTTTTTCTCTGGAAAACCGTAGGACTAACTAACATTACCTGCTGAAATGTAACTTTATAAGTGCTTTTAAAAAAAAAAGGTTTAGGATTAGGCTTAGGCTTAGAGAAAGGTCTTACAAGTAGATATTTACACACACACACACACACACACACACACACACGCACATACATACGACGGCATTTTAGGGCCACTGTTAATAAAAAAAAAAGTAGTAGACTTCGAGAATTAAGTCGTAATATTTTGAGAAAAAGTTGTATTATTTCAAGAATAAAGTCGCAGTATTTCGAGAAAAAAGTCGTAATATTTCGAGAAAAAAAGTCATAATACTTGGAGGATAAAGTGGGCTAACTGTAGGGGACTGCCATCACGCGTTGGAGTCTTGGTTGCTGTACTGGCGCCCGAGTTCCACACACTCCTGTCTGCTTGTGGAACGATCATGTTGATTTTAATTCTCACTGTCTGTGAAACTACATGCCCTCTTTGAATAGCGCGAAGATGTAGCCACCGATAGCCGTGTAGACGGTCAGTGCCTGCGATTCTCCTTCAACAAAACAGACAGACAGTTTCCTCCGAGTCCATCTGGTTCTTTATTCTAAATAAACAGTCTCCTGCTCAGCCGTTTCAGCCGTTTCTTATACTAATAACAGGTTGGTGCTGATGTGCCAGGAGAGACAAGGAGACTGAGTATTTCTTTATGGGTAAAATCGATATGAAAGTATAACTCCACCAATTCCTCAACGCCCCTCATTTTAACACGAGGAGGTGATGTCTTCCCTTTGCAAAGTCTTTGGGCACAATATTGCGACCTTTCCTGGTATTAATGCCACTTTAATGTCGCAATTCTATGACTTTTTTCTCGAAATATTACGACTTTTTTCTCGAAGTCTACTTTTTTGTATTTATTAACAGTGACCCTAAAACGCCATCATACATACACACACACACACACACACACACACACACACACATATATATATATACACATACATACACCTCTTCATTATTGCATTATCTCATATATAGCCATTTATCTCAGCAGTATGTATGTTTTCACTAGATGCAAATTCACATAAATACAGTAAAAATGAACAAAAAAATTCTTATTTTGAAAAAAGTAAAAAAATGGAGCCTTGGTTAACCAAGTCAGGTATTGGATGGTAACAACAATAAATGTTATTTTCATTTACTCTAATATTAGTGTTTTTCTAAGCAGGTAAACAACACTTACTGCCCAATTTTACAAAATGTGATGTGTCACAAAAACTGTGTATGTGTGTGTGTGTGTGTGTGTGCGCGCAAGTGTGTGAGAAGCGGAAGCACTCCCTCTGTGAATTGTGTGTGTGAAGCTTCTGGCCTGACCATGACACATGCAGGTAAAGACAGTCGGGTCCAGAAACAGTGTTCAGTGTCTAGAAAGGTAACCTAAACCAACTCTGCATCAAAGGCTCATCTGGCCTTTGATCTGTTAAAGAGTGTGGGTCAGTTTAAGAAAATCGTGGGGATCCTCTTGCATTATTAAACTCCGCAATGCATCATTTGATAGTGTGCTTCAGGGTCGTGACTGCAGAGAAGAATTTGTTCTGGGCAAATATCTTCAAGTTGAAGAAGAAAGGACAAAGAAAGGAAATACCAGCCAGTCTTTGCTTTCTAATCCACAGTGTGCCCAAGGGTGTGTGTGTGTGTGTGTGTGTGTGTGTGTGTGTTTGCAAATCACTTTGCCTGAGTGTGTTAGAGGCCCCACTTCAACCATGAAGCGTGTAGTGTGATTTATGCTGTTGATGTGTAGTGCATGCACGGTTTATTTATGATGTGTGTTTTACTGACACTGAACTGCTGTTTCACTGTCAGATTGACTGCGTGTCATACACTGATAGCATTGGAGAAATGAATGGCATCATTTACAGTTGCGTACATACCGTGCCCTGATTTGATCCAATGGGACAACTGCATTTCTGTGTAGGCGGCTGGGGAGTTTTGTTCAAGCCTCCATCCGCCCACACACACACACAAACACAGTTGTCCCATTGAAGCCAGAGACCACTTTTCATTTGTTTTATTTCAGCCAAAATGGCCATTAAGAGATATTTCTGAGGTGATTGGATATAAGAGCACCCACTTGCATAAGAAAGGGGAAAGTCAAAGGAAACAAATTGAACAAACAGGAGTTTCCAAAAATGGAGTTCAAAAAATGATTAAAAATGTGCAGACCTGGTAGACCACCAACACTGTCACCATCAGATAAATAGTACTTAAAGCTTTCATCTTTGAGAGAGAGGAGAAAATCAAGCTCTACCCTGCTTCAGATCTGACAAAATCCACAAGTGTTTCTGTCAAAACAAACAACAAGAAGAATTGCTCTGGAATGCTGAAACTGAGCTGTGGGATCTGAGATGGATTTTATGAACTGATGAGTCAAAATTCAAAATTCAAAAACAAAAAAAAAAAACAAAAAAAAACAACCAGCCGTTAAAAGTGTACTTTGAATGGTTGAGAAAAACATCTCTGCATATAAATATATGGTTTCAGGTTTTTTCTAATGCTGGTAAATAACTTCCAGTTAATGGCTGTTTTGCGTGAAAATGAAATAAATAGGGTGGTCTCTGATTTTTGCACAGTACTGTACATTTTTCCCTCCTTTCCCAGCCAAGATATTTGCTGCTTTAGTATTTCACTGGAGCTGCGAGGCTGATGTGGTTTCTGACGCCTTATAATGTACTGTCATCTATAAACATAGACAATGCTTTGTTTCATAGCTAAATTAATTAATAGCAGTGTTGAAGCTTTTTGTCTGTTCTTTTGTCCCATTTAATTGATCAGTGCATGAATTAGATTTTTTTCCACTAAAATGATAATTTTACCCAAAATGTAAATGCAAGTAACAGTAAATGGGACTTTGACTGTGTAAGCATGTTGCAAATCCATAATAATCTCTATTCTCTATTTGCTTTTGTTACTCCTTTAATAAATAACAGACTTATTACATACTAAGGTCTGTTATTTAGTAATTACATCAACTACAATGCAAGCTGGCTGAGTTATTCTTAGATTATAGAAGTGTGTAGTAAAACTTTGAATGCAACTGTAAGTTCTGGCCGTTTAAGGGGTTAATTTTTGACAGTGTTCCTTTAATTTGATTTCACTGCACTGCGATTTGCACTGTAGCTTTGGACCCTGCTTTAATAACGTATGTTTATTTTAATGCTGGAAGAAACATAAGTGCTGTATGAGGCACACTGTCATTCTAAAAGATTGTATTACACAATAGGAAACATAGGGGCGATATTGCTTCTGTTGTTCCATTGCACTATAAAAGAAGACATCACATGTGAGACTTTGAGTGATGGCAGTGCTGTGACAGGGCAGAGTCAGGAGACAACAGAAAGCATTTATTTGATAAATAAACAATAGAGGATAGATGAATTGATTATAGAAATAATCATTAATTGTGGCCCTATTTCATATGACCACGGCATCGAGTGCAAGTTTTTTTAATCTATGTAAAATGAATAGGAAAGCTCTGTTTGCTTCCGGTTCAATTGACCTATCCATTTCTCAACCGCCCCCTGCCTCATTGCATTTATATTTTTATTATTTTTCCCTATGTAAAACTTATTTAAGGTACTCACTTGGCCTGTAAAACCATTTTGCAGCTTTGAGGGTACATTTACAGAAAATTTACCTGCACAGTACCTTTTTTCTGACAGCGTAGCTACTGTTGCTAGGTTAGACAAGCTTTAGAGAACGAGATGGCTTTAGCATGGTTGCAAATTTGTTGTTGCCTGATTAGTCACCAAAACATAGTCCAGCTCAGACGTGTAGCATTTTAAACTGGAAACTCAACATTATGTAATATTTCTAAACTTCAGCCTAAATTTGTTAGGTTTAGTGGGATTTAAGGCAATAATCTGTAAAGCTTGTCCAACGAATGCATTTATGCTTGGAACATGGATAGGTCAGATAGTTAATTTATTGAATAACAGTTGATAAATGAAGCAATTTTAGAAATAAATCTTTAATTGCAGCTCTGCTTCATTTGAACATTGACACCAGCGCATGGCTTTTTTAAAGCATCTGAAATGAAAAGTATGAAGCTCTGTGTGTGTCGCATTCATTTCACACAGCTCATTCAGGCTGGAATTGTGTAAATAATTCGCTGGTGGAATAACGATCTGAAACACTGAGAGATGAAATCAGGTGTTTCCTGTGCCCTTTTTTATCCTCTCTTTCCTTTCTGTCTGCTTGCTAGCACAGCTCGGTGGAGCTGTGTGTTGCCATGGTGACCAGCCAACACTGGAGCGTGTAGGAGCGAGCGATAAGATGAAGCTAATTCTTCAGCTCCCTCCGTCGAAGGCCAACTGATGAAGCAAAGCACATAGGTGTGTGTGTGTGCGTGTGTGTGTGCGTGTGTGTATGTACACACACATAAACACACACAAACAGTGGCACTACCCGTCTTAAGCACAACATGGGTGCGGCTCTACACAGACGAAGGTCTTGAGGGATTTTTGTAGAATATTAAAGCAATTATACAATAATGAACACTTTCTGTTCTATGTTTGCTGAGGTTAAAATTAAAGTAGTAATTAAATATGTGTTATACATATGTCCCATGGGTATTATATATACAACCACTTATATGTAATAATAATAAGGCCCATAAATTATATATATACAACCCCATTTCCAAAAAAGTTGGGACGCTTTGCAAAATGTAAATACAAACAAAATGCAATGATGTGCAAATCATTTAAACCCTAAATTTCATTGAAAATAGTACAGACACAACATATCAAATGTCCTCTGGGCTAAAGACCACTCAGCTTGTTATCAGTGCACAGTTCAAAGGCCAGTATTCATGATGGTATAGGGGTGCATTAGAGCACATAGCATGGGTGACATGCACATCTGTGAAGGCACCATTAATGCTGAACGACATATACATGTTTTGGCAACATATGCTGCCTCTAGACGATGTTTTTTTTCAGGGAAGGCCTTGATTATTTCAGCAAGACAATGCCAAACCTCATTCTTCACGTATTATGACAGCATTACTCCATAGTAAAAGAGTCCGGGTGCTAAACTGGCCTGTCTGCAGTCTAGACCTGTCACCCACTGAAAACATTTGGCACACTGTGAAATGAAAAATATGACAAAGGAGAACCCAAACTGTGGAACAGCTGAAATCCTATGTCAAACAAGAATGGGAAAACATTTCACTTTCAAAACTACAGCGGTCGGTCTCCTCAGTTCCCAAAGGAGTGTAGTTAAAAGAAGAGATGATGAACCACAGTGGTAAACATGCCCCCATTCCAACTTTTTTGGAACGTGTTGTTGTCATTAAGAAAAACATTAAAATTTCTCGGTTTCAACATTTGGTATGTTGTCTTCATAATATATATATATATATATATATATATATATATATATATATATATATATATATATATATATATATATATAGGTAAGCACCTATATGTAATAATAATATGATCCGTATGTACAATTGGAAGCACAAAACCATGCATATCCTATATAAATTCTCAAACCCTTTCACAGAATGAAAAACATTCTTAGCTTATAATGGAAGTTTAAAAGAGTGTAAAAAAGGTTCATTTGTTATTAAATGTTCACACAATATAAAGAACAGCTGGTAATTTCAAATTGTTTAAAAAAGAAAACTAATATGGAGATACATAATTTTGTCCAGCAACAAAAAAAAATATCTTGATGTTATTTTCTAAACCTAACACTAATTTTAGCCCCAGAAACCATAAAGAGGTTTTATTCTTTCAGTTAAAAAAATGAAACATGGAGCTTTTGTAAATAAATGATCTTTTAGGACATTTGTATCCTGAAAATGTTAAAAATGTAGAAAGAGATTAGGCAGCACATGTATAGTTTACTGAGTATGTATTAGTTTCACTAAAGAACAAATAAGGTAGCCTGTTTATTACTTTTTTGCCCTGAAGATAACAAAAAACAAAAATACAAATAAACACATGCACGTCTTTGTTCAGTGAGCTGTGTTTCCACTGTGACATCAGACTAAGTTGTGCAGTCTAAAAAAAAGATCCTAAGCAAAGTTTCTATAAATAAAGCATTTGCAGATGCTCCACTTTTATCTGTGTTCTGCTGTGTGTTTCCTTTCTGGCCGTACAGAGAGGATGCCTTACAGCAGGGGAGAATCTTAGCTGGGTTTGTATATGAAGGTTTTTAGTCATCCAGCTTACTGAATTGCATTGCAAATGAAAGGAGAACGAACTAAGTGGATTGTTTATAAAGTTTTTCAGTCATCCATGTCTTCAAACAGTCTTGTGGCAGTAACACAATTCAGTCATATATATAAATGGGTTTTCATGGTTGAGCACCTGTACACAAGCCTAAAATCACAATGCACAATGCCAAGTGTCAGCTTGAGTGGTGTAAAGCATGCCACCACTTGACTCTGGAGCAGTGGAAACACGTTCTCTGTAGTGATTAATCATGCTTCACTGTCTGATGGTCTGATGAACGAATCTCGATTAGACAAAGGAGAACACTACCTTCCATGCATAGTGTCAGCGGTAAAGTTTGGTGAAGGAGGAATCATGGGCTAGGCTTCTTAGTTCCAGCGATATACCCATAAACAAACTCCAAAATCCTGCATAAAGCGTACCCAGAAGGTTGGAGGCTGTTATAGCTGCAAAGAAGGTGTGATGGTTAGGTGTCCACATACTTTTGACCATATAATGTATGATATGCAGTGCCCTCCACAAATATTGGCAAAAAAATTCTTAATAATTACTTATTCTTTTTGATCTTTCATTCAAAATATTTAGACACACCTATAAATTCTTCAGAGTTAAATCTAACTTATATATTTAAGTATATTCCCATTCATATTTTATCTTTTTAAATTTACCTGAACGATTAGGCACACGTAAATGGTCAGCCCTGACTTCCTGATTGGGGAATATATATATATATATATATATATATATATATATATATATATATGAGATGAAACACAAGCCAAATGTCATCCATTGTTATGAGAAAGACCAAAGAATACGGCAATGATTTGCGACAAAAAGTTGTTGCGCTGCAAAAATCAGATCTTAAAACAACTGGAGATGTTAAGAAACTGCTGGTAAGAGGACATATGTTTATATTGACCCCACACACAGTGAGGAGGATGGTTAGAGTGGACAAAGAATCTCCAAGGATCACAGATGGGAAATTGCAGTCTTTAGTTAGGTCTTGGGGTCACAGCGTCTCCTAAACTACAGTTAAACACCACCTATATAACCACAAGTTGTTTGGGGGGTTGCCAGAAGAAGCCTCTGCTGTCAAGGACCAACAAACCGAAGCTCCTACAGTTTGCCAAACATTACTGGAATTTTCAGTGGGACTGTATTCTATGGTCAGATAGAAATAGAGGTTTTTGACAACAAACACCAGAGGTGAGTTTGGCGTGGACACAAAGTAAATCATGCAGAAAAGTACCTTATCTTTATTGTAAAGTAGGTAGTGGGTGTGTGATGTTGTGGGACTGTTTTTCTTCCAAAGACCCTGGACAGTTTATTTGGATGCATAGTGCCACAGACAGCAGCAGCAAGTACCAGCAGAAATAAAATTAAACCCTGACTGTCTCACCCAGGAAGCGTAAACTGGAGCATACTTTGGATTTTCCATCAGGATAGTATATTCAAAGCATGCCTCAAAGTAAACACAAAAATGGTTCACTGACCACAGAATTAAGGTTTTGACATGGCCCCTGACCTAAACTCCATAGAAAACCTGTGGGAAGAGCTGAATAGAAGAGTCCACAATGTGGATCTTGGAATCTGGAGGATTTGGAGAGGTTCTGTATAGAGGAATGGTCTCAGATTCATTGCCATGTGTTCTGCAGTCTCATTAGGCATTAAAGGAGAATACTCTTTGCAAAGGGAGGCTGCACAAAGTATTAAATGAAGGGGTGCCAACAATTGTGGCATACACAGATTTGATTCACAGTTAAAAGTGTAAGAATCATTTGACAGCCCTATTATTTTGTTACTCAATAAAATGTTTTAACAGGTTTACACTGTTATGGCAGTTTGGAGGCCTTAGATATAAGTACCTATAGATTCAAGAGGTAGTACAAGTGGGTTTTAAGGATTAATTTGATCCTTTTGTCTTTTTACTGGCTGTCTGTTAAGGGGTTCCGACATGAAAATATTATGTAGTTACAGTAAGAATTCTCCAATATAATACAAGAGGAACAGCAAAAATAATCCCAGGAAATTGCATGAAAGCAAGGAAAAGACCAGTGCATGTGACCTGTAGGCCCTTTTCCTGAGTAACACACCTTCAGTAGGACGATGATGTCAACTGACACCAACAGCTGGACCTAAACAGCCTCTGGCCAAATTTTTGATCCTATATGAGTAAATATTGGATTTTTTAGATGCCAAATGCCAAAAATAATCTAACTACAGCCATTTTTAAAGCAAATGGTGCATATATGCACAAGTAGTGAATATGAATATGTCCATTTTAGAGCAGGCCAGTGATGTTATTAGCTCAAGATTGCTGATACATCTTCCCATTAAAGATGCATGCTAATGTTTTTTCCACACATAATGCTAAGTAAGTGCAAGAGCCAGTCTCAGCTAAGAGGGAAACAAAATTACATCTGAGAGAATTCATATATGATCTCTTACAGGATGAAAGCATTACGCTGGAGATTAGAGCAACAGTTTCAAAATCCTATAACTGGTATTAATATTCAATAATGGAAATAATCCTCACTGTGTAATATCCAATAATATGGATGATTGGGATGGGAGCGTGATTATGGCAGTGAAAAGCCACTCTGCGCATTAACATAATTGCTCTGTATTGCAATATGTTGCTTATGCTGCGTGCTGGAAGTGGGACATACAGTACATTTTGCGCACCTTTGTTCACTTTTGCATAGTAACAGCAGTATCTGTCAACGTGGTTTGTCTCTACCTGCTTTGCTCTCCGCAGTGATGCAAAAGGGAGTGTGAAGGTATTTGAGAACAGGGCGGGGGAAAAAGTGGAAGAAGGGGTGAATGAATTTTTAATTCCGTTTTCTGAGAGCTATTTTTGACATCAAGGGAATCCTCAGTGTTAGCAACACAAGGCAGTAGAGAGGGAGAGAAAGACAGACAGACAGTGACAGAAACTGAAAGCTATTTGTGGAGGAATGGAGATGCAATATTGTGCTTGATACAGTGATTCAGTAATTATCAAACAAATCATTGCTGTTCAAAAAAAAGAGAAGAAACAAGTATCTCCAAAATAGTAACTTTACAGGAAGAGGCAAACACATTCTTAACTTTGAATGCAAGTTAATATAAAGAGATTTTATTCCAAGTATTGGAGCATGTTTATTCGTCCATTCATCCTCAGTTTTAGCACAATGTAAAGGGCATTTGCTGTATTCAGAGAGATGCATTTTTTAACAGTAATAAAATGTTGCAATTTGAACACTTTACAGTTGTTGGTTGAAACACAAACAACATCATCAACAACAACAGCAATGATATAGAGCACTTTTCAGACAAGTAGCAACTCAAAGTGTAACGCTGCTAACACATTTTCTTAGCTTGACCTTTCAAGCCATCTGCAATAGTGCAGGCCTTTCAAGCCCAGCTGCTCGCACACTGTGTTTTGCTGTGACAGGTTTTGTGACTGTAGCCCTCTCGTTCAAATACAACTCATTCAAATACAACTTGGCAGTTGTCATTAATGGCTCTCTTGATCAGTTATTTCCTGTGCCATGGTGAATTTGTTTATCACCGAAGTACATCAAGTATCATTTATAAGCAAAACACACCACTGATGATAATTTAAGAAAGAAAACATTATTTTTAGCTGTCTGGTGATGAGTGCTAGGCTATCCAGTTACAAATGCCAAACAAGTGGCCAACAACAGTGATAAACTGTTTAGTTTCTCAACCAAGTCAGCTTAGTACCAACAGCTAACATTAGCTGGCTCTGTACGGCAGTGATAGATCACACCGCCTTACTTCCATCACTCCCACCACATCCATGTCAGAGCACATCACAGTGTTCAGACACCAGCTAGCAGATGACTGGATTTCTCTATTCTATCATAACTTAGTAGTTTGAGGGGTGAACTGCAATATATTTGGCATTCGATGTGTAAAAGCATTAACTGCAGTGTGAATCTCTCACACCGGACAAATCCTTTTGCTACGTTTAAACTGAAATTGGTGCTTTTGTGTCTTGTTTGATCTACAGTAACATCAATTCGCCGTGTTGTATGACTGACTGGGCGCTGCTTCAAGTTAGCCAGCTTCTAAAAACAGCTAGCCTGGGAAGCTAGCGTTCTCTCACTCTCCAGTGCCTCACAGCTTGTTCACTTTACTTTTGTTTAAATCAGGGCTGTAACTTGAACCCACTTCATTCTTTCACTTTCGTTGCTTGGAAATGCACTTATACTAAAATATGACTGGCGCTGTAACACAGCGTTGGAGTTGTGAGGAGCATACATGATTTAACGCTGCTAAAGCTTGTTAGGATGTAAGGAAAGAGGTGAGTTCGCTGTAGGACAGTACATTTACGACACTTATCTTGTCACTCAGACTTGGTCACAGGAGAACAGATAACTGGTTGCTCCACTCAAACAGAGAATGTATAACTCCACGTTTCAGACGTTGCTAAAGTATATTCATTCATGTATATTCATTCATGTCGAAAAACTCGGAAGTGCGCCCTCTCCTGGCGACAGCAGAGTAGTGTCACTTTCCTTGCAGTAGAAAATGCCACCAGGGCTGTCGCTAGAATGTGGAAGTGTAAGAATGGTCTTTTATATTGAAAATTTATCGAACCTTTCTTATAGTTCTATCGAGGAAAGTTATATCGCGATAATGATCATTATCGTTTTATCGCCCAGCCCTAGGTACAGTCATAGGATGCCACCTTTGCCACAAGTTTGTGAAATTTCCCCAAACCCCATATTAATGTCCATGGTGATGTGTAGCAAGCTTATATAGGTATGATGGTCACATATTTTTGGCCAAATAGTGTATTTTGTATCATGAAATTAACTGTAACTGAAGGATAGACAAACAATGCCATTAGGTTTTTCTCCAAAACAATAATAGTGACCCCAGTCATCCTCTGTGGCTATCACTTACACATAAACTTAATTTCCCAGTCAACAGAACTACATTATGAGCTGAGAGGGTGCTGACCACCTTTTATTTTCTTCCAAAATCTGGTTAGTCTTGGTTGGCCATTTTCACTCTATCAATACTAATGCAATAAAGGACACTACATGGTGTGAATACATCCAACCACAGGTTCTGTAGAGAAACAAATATCCAAGTGGATATCGTGATATACGATTAACCCTTAGCTGACACTGCAAGCATAGGAGAATGTATTTTATTATTATTTCAATTTGATGGAAAGATTTTGCTGTGCAGAAAGGAAAAGAAATACGTTTTTATACATTTTTGTCATTTCTTGACAAAAGGTTAATATTCTGGCAAAACAGACATGCTGCCACAGTGATGCTGTTGATTGAATTTCGGAATTGTCTTCTTTCCTGCTGACAGTTGTCTTTTCACTGGGTTCGTGGCGGATGTGGCCTTTGACAGTGTGCAGAGGAAGTTACCAATCTCCAGTGGCAACCGCCTAAAGACCCACCAGAATTCAGACTGCATTCAGAAACATGATGCGTGTCCAGTGCTTCACAGAGCTCTCTGAAAGAACACATTATGAGAATGTTTTGGGGAAACCAACCACACTGGTCTCTCTATTTTTCTCTTTTGACAGTTCCTTTGGAAAGTTCTTAGATCAGACTCTGCTTACAAGTATTTTATGTTGAATCTGGGCTACAGATCATAAAACTTCTCATGATATACAGTTGAGGCCAACAGTTTACGTACACCTAGGCACATCAACTGCACACATTTTGAGTCAACAAACATTTTCCATGTTAAGTCAATTAGGGTATGTACTTTATTGCCATAAGAGGTCATTTTTAAAATAATGGGAAAGAGACTGATTTATTTCAGTTTTTATTTACTACCAGATATTCAGTGAAAAAAAGGTTAAAAGTTTACATGCATTTCATTAGTATTCGATGGCTTTGGCTTTTAATTGATTAACTTAAATCCAACTCTTGGAGGAGCTTCTCAGAATGGTTTGTAAGAATTTTTCCTGACAGAACTGGTGCATCTTAGACAGGTTTGTGGGCCTTCCAGACATGCTTTTCAGTTCAGTCTAAAAATTTTCTATGGGATCATTTCTGTTGGGTCAGAGCTTTGTGATGACCACTCCAGTTCTTTCGTTTTGTTGTCTTTAAGCAATTTTGTTACTTTGGAGTAATGCTTAGCATCATTAGCCACGTTTACATGCAGCCTAATAATCCGTTAACAATCAGACTAATAACTCAATCGAAATAGAATACGTCTATATATATCAGTCAGAATACACTAGTGCGATTGAGGCCATTCGGAATAAAATTTCTATCCAATTGAATGAGGTAGGAAATCCTTTAAACAATCCATTAAATAGAACAATAATAGCCACGTAAAAGCCTGCATCCGATTACATTCCCAATCGGAACGTGTAAGTCCATTCTGCGTATGTGCGTTTGCGGCGTAGCGAAAGTTTATAACGCTCAGCCTGGCGGGAGCAGAAACTGGTCTGCAGGGGAGACAAATTTTATGCTTTGAGCTTTAAAAGACGGCAGTGGGACAGGCGTCCAGCTTATGTGTCTCAGAACATGACGTCTTCCTCTCACCACTCGCTAAATGTGAAGTACATTTTTAGGCAATTAAAAACAGAAGCACGCCAGCTGAAAACTCGTCTCACTCTGACTGGGACCTCACGTGGTGCTCGCTGTCATAGTAACGTTTACTTTAAGTGGTACTTGTGCATGTAAATGGAGATTTTCCATCAGATTGTTGAGAAGAGCGGGCATATAAACACCTCAGTCTAAATCTGTAATCGGAATGTATTCAGTCGGATTGGCAAAAATCTCTGCATGTAAAGCCGTTGTCCTGCTGGAAGACTCATTTGCAAATTAATTTGCAAATTTCCAAATTTAAACTTTCTGGCTGATGTGTTGAGAAGTTGCTTCAGTGTTTCTAGAGAATCCTCCTTCTTCATGAAGCCATCTATTTTCTGAAGTGCACTCATGTCTTTTCCAGCAAAACACGCCCATGACATAATGCTGCCACCCCCATGCTTCACATTTGAGATGGTGTTCTTTTGATTAAAAGCCTCACGCTTTTTCCTACATAAAACAGTGTGTATATATATGAAAGAAACCATGGAGAGCATAAAACTTAAAATTGTCCCTGAAGGACATCACTCATGCCTTTTTTTCACCTGCAGCCTTCTGTTTATGTCATATGGCAGTGTTAGCGCCAACTTCAAAAGACGCTGTAGCAAGACTGTGAGGTGCATCACTCTTCTTTGGCAGTAAATATATGTCATAATGCTGAAGTTGGGTTCCTATTCTCTAGTTTCTTATTTGAATTTTCGATTCCGCCTTAAATGGTGCAGCAGTTACATTCTGGCACCTGTACAAGTGCCTGCTAACTGCTGCACCATTTAAGGTGGAACAGAAACTTTGAATGAGAAGTTGGCAGAGAAGAAGCCAACACCAGCTTCGTCGTGGTGACTGTAGCATTCCCAGTTGAATAAATTCCTTGCATAATTCAAAATAAACGTTGTACATTATACAAGTCTGACCGACCTATGCTATATAAAAACATAAATTTGTAAAAAACCTGCTGTTGTGGGTCGTTTATGTTGCTATGGTTACAGTCACTGTGCAAACTTAAACGAGCGCACTGATCAAGCAGAGAAGTGGAGTCAAATTATATTGCTTTTAACTCTATTTTATTTCTTTTTCAAATATTTGATTACATTATTGATTATTAAAGCACATATTTGATTATTTGTATTTATATTTTGTATTATTTTTAAATTTACAGTCAAGTTGCCAGCAGCCTTAATAAACTGGTTGCAAAAACTAAAAGGAAAATATAAAGAGAGAGTGTATTGGTTTGTGTTTCTGGATAATAATAATAATAATAATAATAATAATACATTTTACTGATGTGCTAAATATAATCTTTGGTTGACATACTGCATTGTGACTGTAGTATGATACTGTAGTATGTGTTTATTTAAAGCAGCACAATGTAAGTTTTTTTTAGCAATACTGAAGGAAGAAGCATTATTGGGTCAGCAGAAAAAACGTTAAAATGTGGTCTGTGTGTGCTGCTACGAGCTGCAGGTAAAGCCTGAGGTGTTGGAACAGATTTCACAGAAGTTTTACAAACCATTCATACATCTTTACATATTAATGTCACATGCACAGTCTAAAAAGGTCCGGCTCGATGCTTAGATATCAAATGCAAAATCAACATTACACTGATGAAGATATGAAGACTATAGGATAATTCACTCACATCCTCAGAAGAAATGTTCTGCACCAAGTTTTCAATACTCTTTCAACTTGCTCACAATCAGCAGATTTGTCCGCTCATGGAGGTCTGAAGCACCACTGACAAAACAAAATATTCCTCTGCACGTTGCATTCAATTACAATTTTACACCAGGGAGGTCTTCAAATGCCCAAATGTTACACAGTGCTACTTTAATAGGACATTTGTTAGGATTAGGTCTGTTCTTGCTTAGTACAACAAAAAAATGGACTTGAATATACATTACACTGTATAATTATAATCAGATCTGCATACAGAATATCACAATAACTGTTTATAATGTTATTTTCATGAAAAAATCCTGAACTTTTCCAGATGTGCCCCCCAAAATGCCCTTTTGAAACACCTCAGCCCCTGCTCTCGCCAACGTTTGTGCACACCGCTGAAGCAAACCATTGAATTTCATATCAGACTTTTCCAGCCTCACGCTCGCTCTCATTGCAGAACACTTTCTCAATGTTCTAGTACAGAAACGGAGCTGTGGCTTTGCCAGGTCAGCTATACTCCAAACACGTCTCCCTCTGCTATTCCTTTCCCATGCATGCACTGTAATCTCTGCAAAGCTTTCAAAGCCTGGCTTATAGATGACTTATTCACTGAGCTCTAAAAGCATGTTTAGTGATTCAGTGCCTTTACAAAGAAAGCATGTGAATCATCGCTGTATTAATACATGGTTCGCACCATGTAGAGGTTTTTCCTCTCATCCCCTCTCCAGCCAGAATCAATCATCATGTAGGTCTGTCACCCTAATTCATGTACACTTGTCAGCTAATTGATTAGGGTATGGTCAGATTCAATTTGTGCTGCTAAATGAGAGGAATTATCTGGTCTGGGCCTGTGTTGCAGGAATTTTATTTTGCATGTGAATTTAAAGCTTGTATATTTGTGTCCTGTGTTAAATTTGTGGTTTAAGGCAAAATACAAGCAGTACTGAGCTAAAAAAATGGAGTCAGCACCATGCAGTAGCATAGCTACTACTACAGCAACAGAAAATTAGAAAATAGACCTGATTTAGACCAAAAGTCTTGTTTGGAGTAGTGGGGTAGAAGTGGGCTGATAAATTGTGCGGCAATAAATGGGCTACAATCGAGTTGCAGGTATTTCTAATAAAGTGATCAGTGGGTGGAAGAACAAAGTAGGTGTTTCTAATAAAGTTGCCAGTGAATAAAATCAAAAGGTAGGTGTTTCTAATAAAGTGACTGGTAGGTAGGACAGTGTAGTTGTTTCTAATAAAGTGGCCAGTGAGTGGAAGCTCAATGTAAGTGTTTCTAATGAAGTGGCCAGAGAGTGGAAGCACAAGGTAGGTGTTTCTAATAAAGTGGCCAGTGAATAAAACCAAAAGGTATGTGTTTCTAATAAAGTGACTAGTGAGTGGAAGCACAGTGTAGTTGTTTCTAATAAAGTGGCCAGTGAGTGACGGCTCAATGTAAGTGTTTCTAATAAAGTGGCCAGTGAGCAGAACCACAAGGTAGGTGTTTCTGATAAAGTGGCCAGTGAGTGAAGTACAAGGTAGATGTTTCTAATAAAATGACCAGTGTGTGGAAGCACAGTGTAGGTGTTTCCAGTATAGTGAACTGTGAGTGAAAGTATTACCTTGGTTCCAGTGCAGCCATCACAGTGACAGTCAAGTGAAACCAATCAATTCTCCCCTGTGAAGCTGCATGCAGACGTGAGAATGGGTGTATTTGAGTGTGTATCAGTGTGTAACTCCTCTGCTGTGCTGCTGTGTGGAGCTCTCAGTGAGCTCTGATTAATCATTCCCTCTCTACAGCACGGCAGGGGAGGCACTGGAGACACTTGCCAAGATGTATTCAATAGATCACCGCTGGGAGGGGCACACATGCACAAACACATTCACAAACTGTGCACCATTTAGATATTTAATTCATACACAACATCTTCTGTTTTCATTTGGTCACATTGCTCACTTGTGAAGTTATAATTACAAAGTCCTTTCATTCAAGTGTTTTGAAGATGGAAACATGGAGGATTTGCAAGCCTATTTGTTGAATATACTGCTAATGTTAACTAGATAGCTAGCCTGATCCACCCAACATTTTCTCTTATTGTAAATGTACATAATGCAGTCACATGTGTAAGGAAATATCAATGAGCGAATTAGGGACTATTAATAGTCATTTGCATTTAGAATAACAGACCTATGATTGGCCCCTGCAACTGTTCTTTTCTCTGCCAGGATGAAAGGTTAAAAGATAGCAAGATTTCTTAAAAGAATAAAATACTTGAAGAAACTTTAATGTGCAACATTTAGGTAAAGACCTTCTTAATGTATTTGTGACAATTCTGAGCGCATAAAGGCTGTATTAAGCGCTAAGTGCTAATGTGATGAGGCGACAGTATATACATATAATTGACACATCAAAGCACTGCTACACACCCTGGTCACCCTGCATTCAAAATGTGAGCCACTATTGTGTGATTTAATTTTTAGTTTAAATTTTTAAGTTTAACCCTTACAGGTTGATGTCATATACAACATCAAAGGATGTCATGCATAATAGAATAAATCTTGGGAACGCTGTCTTCTGTGATCATTTATCTATTTCTCTGTGTTGAAAAGAGTTATTGTTGTTAGCATGGCTGTTAGCGGTCCACTGATGTGTTGGGTTGGGTCTGTCTGTGTTCCTGATTTGACGACCAAACAGAGGCTGTGTCCCTGACTTGTTGACCAACCAGCGGATGTGTTCCTGACTTGTCGACCAATCAGAGCAGAGGATGTGTTCCTGACTTGTTGACAAACCAGAAGATATGTTCCTGACTTGTTGATGGCACAACGCAACCCTTCCAAGCAAAGTAAAAGGAAGTCTCTTGCGTGCAGTGTTCTCAAGATTTATTCTTTCATGTACAACGTCCTTTGATGTTGCATACGACAATGTCGACTTGTAAGGGTAAAAAGCAGTATCAGTCATATTTGGGGCTCAAAGCTAACCTACAACTCTTTTTTTACTGCAACTTACTTGTGTTTTATGATATGACCACTAAAGCAGTCAACAGCAAAGGAAGCAACTCGGCTCATTGTACTGGCTATTTTGGCTATTTTGAAAATAAATACATACATACACAAATACAAACTCCACTCTAAAACAATCATACATTGGTCTTTATTATGCTTAAATAATTTTAAAGTTCGAGATTATTATTATTATTAATATTATTATTATTACTATTATTAGCAATTGTAGTTGAACAATCCTGAAATCTGGGAGTGCTGCAGCCCCCTCAGCAGCACCCCTACTTCTCTAATCTTTGATTCAAAATTTTTTAAAACTGATATCAATAATGATACCTTGACTTCCATATTGTTCTGAAACACTTAATAAATAGGTGTTAAACCAGAAGGACTTAAACCAGAAAGTGTTGGGGTGGCATAGTGATTGCCATAGAATACAGACTAATCAAGCAACGCTGATGTTAATGACATGCTTACAGAATGTTATGTACGTGAATGACGTTGTCAGTATTAAGAAAAAGCTGCATTTAACAGCCTTTTCCCCCTTACACTATTAGCCTTCTGATATAATTGCATAGAACAACATTTTTAACATTTCAGGAGATTCTGGACAAGAATTTCTTGGATTTGCTTAACTTGGGAAAAGCAGCTCTGATGGAAACAGAGATGCATTCAGGTGGCCAGGTGTACATGAAATATGAATATATCTTATATAAAGTATAGATTTATCTTATATGAAGTGCAGACAGACTAACTGTCACTGCTCTAATCTTAATATAATAATGGTAAAATTAAGGCATTATAAAACATTATATAAAAGACACTATATAATAATCGCAGATGAAATAAAAATTGAAAATTGTGAAAATTTACCCTTTTTTCAGATGCAGTAAGCTTGATGCTTAATACTTGGAATGAGGAAAGCATGTTATCTGAAAAGGTCTGTAGGGAATGCAAATGCTAGCTGTGTTTTAGCACATGCACTCCTGCAGAGAGGAATAAGGTGTCATATTGATTGGTGGGAGCTTAGAGGCAGGCAGACTCGGTATTCAAATGCACTGGCCCTCTCTGTATGTATATGTATCAGTGTGTGTGTGTGTATGTATATATATATATATATATATATATATATATATATATACATCGTAGCAGTCCTCTCTCCCTTCACCCATCTTGCATGCCTGCTATTGAGGTTTAGGCTCCTTCCCCAGTTACAGCAGCCAGGATTAAGATTGGTCAGAGGCCCTCCACATATTCTTATTAAGCTTTATCAAACCAGTAACAGGTAATTAACTTGCTGCTTATTACTACTTTATTAAGCAGTAACTAGGGAGAATTTAGCATGTTCCGGAGCGGTTCAGATAATCTGAGGAAATGTCATTTTAACTAAAATCTGGTGATTTATTGAAAAGGCCAAGGAGTTCAAGAAGGAACTCAGCATGTATTTCATTGACTACAGCAAAGCCTTCGACTGTGCTGACCACATAAAATTATGGAATATCCTCAGGAAAAAATTGGAATACCAAGTCTCAACACTGATAAAAAGTCCACAGTCAGGGCAGAAAATGGACAACCAGATTGGTTCCGCATTGAAGTGAAGTGAGACATGGCTGCCCACTATCACCACTTCTGTTCAACCTGTATGCAGAACATGTAATGAGAGAAGCAGGATTGGAGGAGCATGATTCAGAATCAGATGACAGCGGAATTCAGCATCAGTGGAAGAAACATCAATAACCTTCAATATGCGGATAACGTAACACAAATAGCATAAATGTCTGGAAGACCTAAATCTGTAGTCGTCTCTGTGGTTCTTCATGGATGTGAAAGCTGGACAATAAACAAGCGAGACAGGAAAAATATGGATGCCTTTTCTAAAACAAATCAAGCCTCACTTCTTACTCAAAGCCCAGATAACCAAACTGGAGCTATTTTAGACATATTCTGAGGAGAGGCAATTCAATGAAGAAGATCATTATGCTTGAAAGAGCTGAAAGAAAGAGTTATCAGAATCCTGAAGACCCAAACAAATGACAGGATATTCTGGAGAAACACTTGACAGCACTTAATAATAACTGCTTAATAAAATAGTAATGGAGAGCCAGTTACTTAGCCATAATTGACTTGATAAGTGAATTTCCAGCTATTTACTTAATAAGGCTTATAAGACCATTATTAGGGGCATCTAAGTATATGATGCACAGTGCACAAATAAAAGTATTCTGGAAAAATGCTTAATTCAGCCTAGTCATTGCTTAATAAAGTAGTTATGAGTATCCAGTTCATCAGCAGCTACTGGCTTGATAAGGCTTAATAATGGCATTACAAGGGCATTACAGTGTCTCCCTGCACTGATGTGTTACCCAAAATGGAGTTGATGCATGTACAGTTTATGTGGAATTTACATACTCATTTGGAAGTAGTCAGTTTGTCTAAGAGACTGAGTAAGAGAGAAAGACAGTGTGAGAGAAAAACAAGGGGGAATTCTGAAAGACAAAACTGTATTTAGACAACGTTTATGTCAAAGCAAGGCACATTTTTGTGTGGCATGTTAGAGATGCATAAACAGGAGCCGTGTCACAGCTGGTGTCATGCGAAAAATCGTGTCTCTTTGAAGTGCTGTGTGTATGGGGGAAGTCTTCTGGTTGCTGTAGATGATACTGCATCAGGATTTGATACCAAGAATCTTAACTCTGACTTGAATGTGCAACTAAACAACCAAAAATAACACCTTATATAAACATCACCTCTGGGATTTTTTGGTATTTGCATCTGTCATGTATGTCAGTTTTGCCCATCTTGGCTTGTTTTAGTTTGTTTGACTGTGATGTAAGTTATTTGAACAGTGGGATTTAGCTGAATCATGATTGATGCGTCCCTATAATTATATAATTACATTTAAATATTTATATCGTACATTTCTGATGGCAAAATCCTCAGAGACTGGTAATTTCTTAAAGATCAGTTCTTTTTTGATGATTCTTTGCTATTCTATTCCACAATGAAAGGCTACTTTGATCTTTGTCTCTTAGTCAGTCCTTTGACAGCAGACTGGTCTGGTCTGGTCATGTGGGCATGAGAGAAGTTTGATGCAGCCCTTAAAAGGCAATGTTTGTGTGGTTTTATGCACCAAAAACAGTTAGAATTATTTTTATAACACATTTTTTAACCTGTCTTAATTTCTTAGAATCAAAAAGGCTGACTTTGTTACTGTCTCTTTAAGAATAAAATACGCGAATGAGCTCTGTCATATTTTGGGCCTCGTTCAATAAGGGGTCTTGTTAAGTTGGAGCTAAAATCCTCAGAGATGTCAGAAGCCTTTAGCCGCTCCTTTCGATTGGCTGCAATTGCACATTTTCTTCCCAGCAACCAGGAACAGCACAGCGTTTAGTCGTTTTCCATATATTCTACTCCAGTATCTTTGCTATGGACTGTATGCAGGAACGACACTGTGCATCACCTATGTGAATGACCATAGAATCTATAACATGCTGAATGGGAGGTCAAATGTAATTGTGTTCCTTGTTGTGATAACTATTTTCAATTCAAAATAGCCTGCTTATACAGCTTATTTTCCGTACATGTACTATGTGGACTGGAAAGTAATATTTTTACAATGTTTACACAGTAAAAGCAAATTTATTTAAAATAAAAGCAATGAGACTGTGTTGTTCCCTTATAAAGCCCATTTAAAGAAAGCCATTAAAGCCATTTTAGAAACTTTATCTTACAGTATATTGAACTCTTTCAGGACAGGCAATGAATTATGAGTTTCTCACATATGCACATTAATTTGTTGCACTGTGGAAGGATGCGTAAAAGCAATGTAAAGTGATGCTGACCTCAAAGCTCTTTCTAATGCAAAGCGAGTGCGTCAGGACTCAAGAATAAAAAATCTATCAGATTACAGGGAAATTAGCTGGTGTCTGAATCAAGCTTTTGTACGCTGATGCCCAGAAACTGGGGCCTAGTTGAGGTGATGCGTAGCTTCTGTCTTACATGCTTAAGAGAGGTCTAGATGAGGTCAGACAGTCAATCTTAGTCATGCAGACAAGGTCAGACATAATCATTACACTAATAACAAACAGCCTCAGTCATTTGAAGTTAATTGCACCATATCTGTGATTGTAAAGCTGCAATGTAAAGGCCTTTTATAATTATATCAGTACTAAGTTCTTAGTTATTTGTATTAGAGGTTCTAATTGCCTCACTAAATTAAATGTTTGATGAGTCATTTTGTATTCAATCACTGTTCACTTTGTTAAAACCCCTACCTTGTATTTCCACTGATTGGCCACTATGTTAGAAACCCCTGCCTTGTACTTCCACTTACTGGTCACTTCATTAGAAACACCTCTTTTTGTACTTACGCTCACACTCACACTTTATTAGAAACACCTTTTTGCTCTTTCACTCACTCACCACTTTATGACAAGCACTTACCTTGTACTTCCACTCACTGGCCACTTTATTAGAAACATCTACCTCTTAGGTCCACCAAATTGGTGTACAATTACAGATCTTTTTCTTTTTTGCCCTTTCACTCACTGATCACTTTATTACAAGCACCCACCTTGTACTTCCACTCGCTAGGCACTATATTGGAAACCCCTGCCTTGCACATCCACTCACTGACCACTTTATTAGAAACTCCTACCTTGTACTTCCACTTACTGGCCACTTTCTCAGAAACCCCCACCTTGTGCCCCCTCTCACTGGTCACTTTGTTACAAAGGCCTACCTTGTACTTCCACTCACTGACCACTTTATTAGAGACCCCTGCCTTATACTTCCACTCACTGGCCACTTTATTAGAAACATCTACATCATAGGTCCACTAAATTGGTGTACAGATCTTTTTCTGTCGTCCTTTACCTAGTTTATCAGTGCAAAGGGGCCACCATAAGACCACCACTGACCAGATATTAATTTGAAGGTGGACCATTCTCGTGCATGGTGCTGGTATGAGTGTATCAGACACAGCGGTGTTGCTGGAGTTTGTCCACACATCAGTGTCACTGCTAGGCTGAGAGTGGCCACCCAAAAATATCCTGCCAAGACTGGCTCTGTGGTCCAAAATGGACCAGTGATAAAGAGCTAGAGCATTATTAATATAAACTGTGGGTTACAGTCTCCAGTACACCAGCAAAGTGGGGTTACTAATGAAGTGGTCTGGGAACATGTGTGCCCACATGGTGTATAACATTGACTATGCAGAGCACCAAGTGATGAAAACTTTATACCTGTTTGTTCTCATCTTGAAACTTTCACTAATTTTTTTCTAATGTCTGTACCAAATACTTGGCTGCATTTGAGCAATAAAAGGTACAGCATTCAGTGTTGAGCTTCTTAGCAGTTAGTAATTATCTCTGCACAGGTATTTATGTATGACTGTCTGTGTGTATGCATGTGCATTTTTATTTGTGTTATGTTTGTATTTGTTTGTTTTTGCTGTGTATTTGTGCATATGTATGCTTGTACAGTTTTTTGTTTGTGTATATTTTCTAGAGAGTGTTTGTCCCCAAGGTTATGAATCAGACACTGACACATTCATTACTCCATCATTACTGACCTCAATCACACGCACACACACACACAAGCACACAAACACACACACACGCATTCCTGTCTGTGCCTCTCCCTCCTTTTTACCTTCTGTCCCTTTCTCTTTTTTCCTGTTTCTCTCTCTCTCGCTTTTCTGTTTGCCTCTCTCACCTCTTCTCTCTCTTTCCTTTTCTATCTCTCCTGTTTATTTTTCTCTCTCCTCTCTTTTCTCTGTCTGCTGCTTTCACCTCTCCTCTCTCTCCCCCTCCATCCATCCACCTCATAATAGTCTTTTTGTACCTCTGCCTGATAGCTGCTCTCTTTCTATCCTCTCTTTTCTTTCTCTTTCTCTTTCAGTCTCTCCCTCCATCTACTTCATCCGGGTCTTTTAGTACCTCTAACTAATAGCTGCACTCTTTCCCTCTCTCTTTTCTCTCTCTCTCTCTTTTCTCTGTCTGCCACTCGCACCTCTCATCTCCCCCCCCCCTCCATGCACCTCATAATTGTCTTTTGCACCTCTACCTGATAGCTGCTGTCTCTCCCTGCTCTCGTTTCTTTCCCTATCTCTGTCATTATTTGTATCTCCCTGAATCTACCTCATCAGTGTCTTTCTGTACCTGTGTGTCATAGCTGTGCTCTCTCTACCTTCTTCTCTCTCATCTCTGCTATCTCTTTTCTCTCTGCCTCTTTCTCTCTTGATCTCACTCTATCTTGTTCTCCCTTTCTTTCTCTCCTCTTTTGTTTCTCTTTCTCTTTAGTCTCTCCCTCCATCCACTTCATCAGTGTCTTTCAGTACCTCTACCTAATAGCTGCACTCTTTCCCTCTCTCTTTGTTCTCTCTCACTCTCTCTCTCTCTCTCTCTCTCTCTCTCTCTCTCTCTCTCTCTCTCTCCCTCTCTCTCTCTCAATGCACCTCATCAATGCCTTTCTGCTCCTCTACCTGATAGCTGTGGTTTGATTGGCTGACATTCTGATGAAGGATGACTCATACAGGCTGCTGGTGGCAGACGACAAAAGTAACCCCCCACATCACCCCCACACCCCCGCCCCCAACAGAGAAACACACGTACACAAATACTCCACCCCACCATCAAGGCACTCCATTCCTGTGTTCATCCTTTTTTATGAACTAACAATGAAAGCATTGAGTGACGTATGTTTCTATGAAATGTAAATGCAACAACAAGGTCTAACAAGATACAATATAACCCCATCCATTTTTAATATATCTAATATATGTGCTCAGCGGCATGAATACGAAATAAGAATCAGCTAATCCTGCATTATTAACTGTGACGCTGGATAATTAATACAGTATGACACATTTTTTCACAGCGAACGAGGGCAGTAGAGAAGCAACCGCGCACAGTGTGTGCGAGTGGGGGCTGTAGTGGATGTTGGTTATTAATAATGTGTGCATGCAGCCTGGCTCAAGCTATAAGGAGATTATCTGCTACGCTCTGTCATCATCAAACTATTCTCCAAACTGAAGCCAGTGCAGAAAATCAAACAGATGGTGCGTAAGTGTCCCATAAAACTATATAAAATGATTCATTATTCACAGCTGTGAATAATGCACACTTACTGGCCAATTTATTGGAAACCCCCCCCACCTTGCTGGTGTACAGTTAGAGATTGTTACCCATCTGTTTGTGCATAATTTGCGTTAGTCATCCTCTATCTCTTCATCAGTGATCTGTTTCTGATCACACTCTGAGACACTCTTGGGTGGATATATTTGGGTGGTGGCCACCTACCTGTGACACTGACATGTGTAAAAACCACCGAAACTCAACTCTGCCTAATAAACCACTGATGTCATGTCATCACCCTGTAATCACTGTCGTGCCCATATTAGAAACTCTGAGTCTAAGGTGGATTTCTCTATGGCGGAAGTGACAGAGTTTATCTAAAATCGCTCCTGTCATGCCCTGTAGTTAATGTAATGGTTCCAAACCTAATATGTTTTATCCTATGTACATTTTTCCACTGAATGCCACTGGAACCCTTTTAATTATGAGGTTGTTAAGGAGTCGTAATCTGAATTTTGCTATATGTGAGCCAACACCGTTGTGCATTAAACTGACCTCGTAAGACTGGCAAGCTTTGTCAAATGTTATAGTTAAGTTGCCTTGGCAGTAGTAGAGTACATTAGCAAGAGCTGATGTTATAGAAGTAATGGCATGACGCTGACTACAGAATGATGCCTGACTTCAGAGTTCTACATCTATACCAGCACCACATGTCAGTGTCACTGCTGTGCTGAGAATGATCCACTGACCAAATAATATCTGGTCAACAGAGGTTCTGTGTTCAGAAACTGACCAGTGATGAGTAGTATAGAAACAGTAAATCTGTAAAACAGGAGGAGCTCATAAAAGGTCCTGAATGTAGAATATTATGGTTGCAGTACAACCAACAATAAAGGCAACATAGAGCATCTTTTATATAGTGATAGAAAACATGGTAGCACTCAGAAAGCCTGCCAAATGTGGACATGCATGCACTTTAGGACCAGTGTTAAAGGAGACAAAGACAAAGCCTCTGAATGTATTTGTTCTAGAAACTGTGTAAGTAGAATTCAACAAGTATGTATCTCTATCTAGCTAAAGGCATATAAAGCTCCATTCTTTAATCTTTTACATTGCAGCGGTGTTAATGGGGGAGTTATTCAGAAAATATTTGTTGTTTTAACTTTTAAAAGTAGCATGGTAACACATGGTGCAACTGTCTTAATTATACTCCTCAACATCAGGAGGTTGTGAGTTTGAAGCCCAGCAATCCCACAGCTGTCCATATCTGGAAGCCAAAGAGGAGAAAATGCCTGATGGGATTGTGTGATGAACAGGATCCCAGCTAGTGGATAAATTGAGAAAAAAACACAAATTCTGTTTTGTTTGTCTAACTGAGATGCAGAATTAGAAAAAGGAATCAGGAGAACTGTAGACTAAATTAAGAAGTTTGACTTGGTTGAATCTGGTGTCCTCAAGTCAACTCAAAAAAGCTGTCTAATCAGTTACTTCATAATTCTATGTTGAGCTGATTTCTTATTTTTAACAATGAATGATGCAAAGCCGGATTAAGACCCCTACAGTCCCCTGGGTAATGATGCTCTAAGGCCCCCCTATCCTCCTACTCCCACTAGAGTCACAACCAGCCACACACACATATTTTGATCATTCACTGCAACTGGTTTGTAACCATAAACCGTGTATTAAAATAAATTAAAGCATACATTAAAAAGTTTAATAAATCATTTATAAAACTTAAGGTCAAACTGACATAATTCTTTTTTGTCCAGTGACCCTTTTTCTTTAATGAATAAATGCAATCTCATTGATGAACGCAGCATCACAGCTGCAGAAAAACATTTTTCCTCTAATTGAACTGCTAACTTCACAACAGATGGAGCTTTGGTAAATTTAATTGGCCAGATAATATATATGAACCATTTAGTCGGCCTCTGTCACTGTAATGCTTTCTTGTTTTACAATACAATTATACATGACAGCACAAATGCAGGCTTAACCAACACCTAGAAAGCATGTGTCTGCTTATGACAGACACAGTTGTTGCTCCATTGAGTGCAACAGAACAGAAGTTTGCTGAAATTTATACAACAATATTGAGGAAAAACAATGCCAGCAAACCTAAAAACCTACACCATGAATCATCCTAAACTAAAGAAGATTGCCATATAGGGCATGAATGGTTGATCTGGACCATTATCTTTCTGGTGTTTGTAGAAGGGTACTGGGCTTTTTTCCTAAATTTGCTCATGAGAAAGGTCTTAAGCAAAAGTCTATATCAGATTCATGATGTGTTCTTAAACCGCAGAATTGTTCCCACCTTTGGGTTCTTGAGTGTCCTTAGATTCTGTTCTTACCTAAGAACAAATCCCAAGTAAGAAAATATTGGTGAATGAGGCCCATTGTTAAGTACCAAGTTTGGATACCACCGGCGACAGTGACGCAGCAACTTTTTTGATATAAGCTGGTGTTTTTTTTTACATTTGTTTTTGGTTCTGAAAATGGGTAGGAAACAACACCTTCTGCTCTGTCAAGGTCTTTCAAAGCTTGACTGAGGTAGTGTCAGATAGCAACGGATGTTAAGCAGTGTTTGGAGGGCTAAGAAACTGAAACAAGGTACTGTCTACTAAAGGCCCATTAGCACGCGGGGTCTCAAGGTGTTCAGCCAAGTCGCCCGGGTGGTAGATCCAGCTATGATAAACCACTCCAGGTTTAACCACCTACCGTGGTCATTTTCCACACAGTTACCCAAATAAGAGGATTCTGTTACCAGCACAAGGCCTGCTTTCTTGTTTATCTTTGTCCATTAAAGTAATTTGGGCTTTTTGCAAGACTGTGCATTAGGTCTGGGTGATATTGCAAAAAAGTAAAATCTTGATTATTTTCAAATTTATTAACGATTCTCGATTCCGATGGTTCTTGCATAATCCCATTGAAAAAGACACAATTTCGTTTTGGCACTTTAATTTAAATGACTGCAGAAGTTCAAAAATAGTAACAGCACCACCTATAATTATTAAATTGTGCAAATAGTGGTTATTTTAAATATCCTTTCAAAAGACTCAAACTGTGCAAGCACAACAAAATTTGTAACAAAAAATAATCATTAAAACATAAAAGAACCATCTTAATTATTGATATTCTTTTAAGAATAGCAAGCAGCTTCCTTGAAGCTCAAAATCAACTCTCACTTTAAATAAATTGCAGGCATGACCTCTGACAGGTAACAATGTTCCCAGCTGCACTGAAAACTCACTCAGAAGGTGCACTTGTTGCAGGTATACAGAGGTATTTCTTTGCAAGGTTGCTTAGATTGGGGAAGTTTATTTCATGCAGTTTCAAATTATGAAGTGGGTCTGTGTCAGGATCTATACCAGGGGACATCAAGTAAGCAGTCAGCTCAGCTTTGATTTTGTCCTCTTGTGACCGGGGGGTGGATGGAGGTGGCACAGTCTTCTTCAAAAAGCTGGCTAATGATTTCTTCCTCTTAGGCACAACATGTTCATATTGTTGACTGCAAGTTTGCTTGCTTGCTGGTTGCATCTGAACAGTTGTGTCAAGCTGATCTGTGTTTTTCTCTGCTAGCAGAGACATCAACTCTGTAATGGCTCGCTCTTTGATTCCTTCCAGCTTCTCTTGCTCTATGTAAGATGTCCGAAACCGCAGATCCATGAGGGAAGCAATAGACAAGAGTTCATCTGTGGCAGGGTCACTATATTTACTGTTGAGGTACTGAAGTGTGGAGCTTTTGATGCATTTTGTGAGCTCAGTCTCATCCTCCTTTGACTGTAAAATGCTGCTGTTAAACAGATGAAGCACTGGTTTGAGGTAGGAGACACTCACATACTCTTCACCTGACAATGCATCAGTGAACTCCTGTAGTGGACTTACAGCTTTATTCACTGACTCTAATACATCAATGTCTTGCCAAGTAGGTACTAGCTGCCGAGACTTCTTACCTGAGCCCAAAACTCGGGCTATGGCTTTCTCCTGCTCCAAAACGCGATGTATCATTTTTTGTCTGGAACCCCACCTGGTGACTCAGTAATGAGCTGATGAGTTGGTAGGCCAAGTTCAGTCTGTGCTAAAGCCAGGTCTCTTCTTCTTTACCAGCGAAAGGAAAATGCACTTACAACTTTCTTGCACACCCCAACTGCACGGTCAACCCGTGGATCTTTCACACCATTTTCTGTGTTCAGAAAGCAAAAAGAATTATTTTCACACTTGTGACATTAACATTTTCAAACAGCTCATAATTTTTTTGACAAAAAAAATCCACCATACATCATTTTGCTGATGCATATAAAAACTTACTTTCTCTGTCTCTCTCACACAGACATACAATTAAAACAGAAACACTAACCATTATGCAGCTTTTAAACTTAAAACTTTGAAAAATAGGTAACCAAGTTAACTTGAAATTACCATTTCAGGTCACTGACCTTGTAATATTAAGTTAATAGGGGAATAATTTGTGTTTTAAGTTTATTAATTTCAGAAGTTCACTGAATATTTCATGTTAACTTGGTCACTTACATTTTTGAGTTTAGATTTATAGATTTAAATGTTAAAGTTCTAATTGTGCTGTGAAAAGCACATTAATCACCAAGTTTTGTTGTGAAATTCAATGTCAGAAAATAGTAAGTAAACAACTTACCAATGACATTGTGGAGTCTATGTCCAAAACACTGGAGATGGCTCCATTCGTTCAGTTTCAAAACTTTGAGCATGTTACTTCCACTGTCAGTAGTTACGCATACTTGTCTGTCTTCACTAAGCTTCCAAGAACCCAAGGCATCTTTAAGCCCTTGGCTAATGACTTCACCAGTGTGGTCGTCAGGGAAGTAACAGGTCTGGAGGCAAACACCCTGCAGCGTCCAGTCTTCATCGATGTAGTGAACCGTTAGACTCATGTACGGCTGAACGATACGACTGCTCCTAAAGGTCTGTCGTGGTAGCATAAAACAGAACTTTCTCCAACTTCTCCGCTACTCTTGCACGTGTAGCTGTGTACAGGCAGTACTGTATCCGCAAAATGTTTGCGGCTGGAAAGCTCGTACCTGGGGTCGATTGTTTGCGGCAACTTGATGAAGCCTTCTCTCTCAACAGTGTAAGCGGGTACCATGTCTTTCGCTATGTAAAATGACACTGCCTTGGTAATTTCTTTCCACCTGGGGCTCTTCTTCTCGTACGGGACAGCAGTAGAAAATGACGCAGTTAACATTAGCTGTCTTTTAGCGGGGGTTTTGGGTGTCGGAAGGCCGCCTGTATTTTCATCGCATTGTTTCACGCACTGCTCCCATTCTATTGGGTGTTTGTGTCGTAAGTGCTGCAACAGATTCGTCATACTGCCACATCTGGTTGCAACTGTCTTTCGACACGACTTACACTTTACGTGAATTTGTTCAACATATGACTTTTCAAATCCGAACCAGTTCCACACCACTGAACTGATGTTTCCACCTTTCTTTGGTACGAGCTCACTCCTCTGCGAAGCGCCGCCGGCCTCCATCTTGGAGTGTTTGTGTGTGTGTTTTTCTACCGCGCGCGGCTGAGGTCAGCGCACAGACCTGTGAGAGGCGGATTTTTTTTTTTTTTTAGTTAAGATGCGTTTTTCGTGCGTCTTGAAAATCTGAATAGTTTTTGTTGGTATTTTAATTAAAGTATAAGCAATGTAAATTTGTACAATCTCGATTGTCACATTCTAACATCGTGTGAAAACGTTAATTCGAATTAACCAAATTAATCGTCCAGCACTACTATACATAGTCTTTTTGTCAGTTGTTCAGCTAAATCCATTTTTATTGTTTGGGTTAGGCATATTTTTTGATTATTGAGTCAAAATAATTGATAGATTACTAGATAACACCTGTGTCATCCTGAACACCTTTAGGCCTGCACATTTAGAGCCCATTATAAACTCTGTGCTGTTAATGGCTCTTCAACGTTGACCCACCATTTCATCTCAGGCTTAGCCAAGTACTCTCCCGCCATCTCTCAGCTTTCTCTTGTTGCTAGGCGTTCAGCCCCTCAGCATGGCGACTGTGGCGCCGTGGTAACCATCACTCAGCTCCCAGGTTACAGACAGTGTGAGGATGTCACTGATGCTGTTGGCAGTTAAGGCTAGCACCGTCTCTCTGGCAAAAGTGACACTGATTTCAACACACCAATTACCTTTCACAAACACTGCAATCTACATAATATGGCAGACACTGAATTTTAACGACTTCCTACTTCTGAGTTTCAGAATCAGGTTTATTTCTCTAGATGCTTTAACAAGTATAATATGTATATTTTTGTCAGTATTTAGTGCGTCTACGTCTGGTAGACGTGCTTTCAGTTTAATATTTTACGTTAGTATTATCTGTTTTAGCTTAGCTTAAATGAGTCTAAGCATTTTCCTAATTTTAATATAACTATGGTATGCAAACATCACCATGTTGAAAATTTGCCACTGCAAATAGCCCTAATATCAGTCCATCAGCTTCAAAAATTACATATCTCAAATACAATCTGCAATGAATGAAAAACAGTGTTTGTGTTTTTCCCCTTCCTCTCCTGAGGAAATTACAGGCCAAATTCAGTGGTCATCTAATAAATTTTGTCAAATATTAGCATGTGTCTATAATGTAATCTGCAGCGGGGGAAAACAGGTCACTACTGTCCTTCTTCAGTGTCTGATTAATGAACACAATGATTTTATACAACCTGATGTTAATAAGAGTTTAATTTTTTTACCTCACCATTTGAATCCAAAAGAGACAATACAGACTTAAACTAAGATAGCTCAGTGATAAGCTAATTTATTTATTATTTACTATTTTCTAAGTAATATTATGATTTCTAACATGTATAATGATTGTACAAGTGTTTTTTTCTCAATCTGGTCTCTGTCTTTGCTCAGACAACTAATAATAAATAATACTGTATTGTTATTATTATTATTAGTAGTAGTATTAGTAGTAGTAGTAGAAGTAGTAGTAGTAGTAGTAGTAGTATTGTTGTTGTTGTTGTTGTTGTTGTTGTTGTTGTTGTTGTTGTTGCTGAGTTGTTGTTTTTATTGGTTAATCAAATAATTGTAATAATTGTGTTATTATGATACCTCTAAACACATGATTGGGCCCAAAGAATGAAAAGTCTGGATGTTTGTCCTCTCAGGGAGGCAGCTGGTTTTGAGTCAGGAGACTTTTGTTTGGCAGCAGTGATTTGCGGTACAGTAATGAAAACCTCCCACTGCCTTGCTTACTGCACCTTTAGTGCACGGATGATATGGGCCTGTGGGTCAGTGGGCTTAATTTCATTTCAGAATAAATGAAATCTATTTATCAGAAGGTGAGCAACAGTGACTGGTTAACTGTAGCTACAGGGCAGGCAGATGGGCTTCTATGTACTCAATCAAATACAGAGAGAGAGAGAGAGAGAGAGAGAGAGAGGGAAAAGGGGCAGAGAGAGAGAGAGAGGCCAGGGTACAGAAAGAGCAGGGGAGAGAAGGGGAGGGACAAGGGGGAAGGGAGAGAGGGGGAGGAAGGGGAGAAGAAGAGAGAGAGAGAGAAGTGAAGAGGAAGAGAAAAAGGTGAAAAGGAGAGAGAGTGGTAAGAAAGAGAGAGGGACGAAGGGGAAAATAGAGACACAGCAGCAAGAGAGAAAGAGGGAGGGACAAGAGAGCAATGGAGCAGAGAGGGGAGAGTTAGAGAGGGTTAGAGAGAGATTGAGCGAGGAATGAAATGAAGAGAGAACTAAAGGGAGTGATGGAGAGAGGAAAAGTAGAGAAAGACAGAACTGTGTGTGTGTGTGTGTGTGTGTGTGTGTGTGCATGTGTGTGTGTGTGTGTGTGTGTGTGCATGTGTGTGTGTGTGTTGGTTGATTTCTAGGTTACACCCCTCCATCTGTTCCTGACTGCCACACACTCCTCTCCTGCACACTCACAAATCAGCAAAAACCTGAACAAATGAGTGAAAAAACACTGCACTGCATGATACAGTGAGTGGCCTATCATGCTCTGTGGCAGGTATACAGATGCTGGTCAGGCCCAGCTGACCTCAATTTTGGATCAAGATTGTAATAATAAAAGATCTGAGTGGTTTTGAAAGAGGGTTCATTATCCAGTGGTGTGAAAACCAAAGCACTGGTGTACAGAGAATTGAAAAAAAATGATTTCTCCTTCCCCATATTCTCCACAAGTGGGCAAGTGTATGTGTGGTGTACACCAAGAGAACAGTACAGGCCTGAATGTTTGTCCAGTGGCTCTGTTTTGCTGGGGTGTGGTTGCTGGCATGGTTTGAATCCACTTGTCCCCTTACAGTTAAGGATTTGCATAGTCACTGAATGGTTTGATGAGTATGGAAGTTATGTATATCATATGCTATGGCCTTTGAAGTCACTAGATCTCAGTCCAGTTAAACTCCTATGGGAGATTGTTGTCCAGTCTAAATCTCAGTTGCAAGCATGCAGACATAACTCGTTTTACAGAGAAAGATGTAAGTCTGTTTGCTTCTGCCATTCATGTAGGCCATAGTGGAGTTAATGCAGACTTTTTGTAAACTCCCAGAAGAGGCCGCCTGGTTTCAGCAGTTAAACATGTGTTGACATAAACAAAATGAGGTTCCAAAATAAATAAATAAATAATAATAAATAAAATGAAAGAAATTTTGGACAAGCAAATGATGAATGTCTTCCAAAATAAGTACTCCCAATTCATGTGCAAATATTCAGATTCAAATGTAAGTACTCCCAGTTCATGTGCAAACGTTCAGTGTTAGTAGCAACTGTGGAAGTGGGTCAAGCTGAAGTGCCCTCAGCGTGTTTTTTACTCCTTGATTTGGCATGAGGTCATTGAACACTTTCATGACAGTCAGTCACAGAACATGGGTCCAAAGTCCACGACACTGGAATCCATGGGGCTCAGAGCTTATAAGTGGAGTGGAGGCAAACATTTCTGCTCCTCACTTAAAGCGCTTCTGTAATCACTCTGCTCCAGCACCACTTTTTTTCTATTTCCCGCTACTCGCTCACACGTCGGAGAAACCCCACTCCATGTCCGCTCCATATGATTCCATATTTATGTCCTGAATGTATGAACAAAACACATTGTCATTTTCAATTTTCTTTTTTCATTTCAATTTCATTAATTATATAAATTGTGGCCGTTATTAAACATTCTGTGCTACGCAGCCTTTTTTTTTTTAAAGGTTTAGGCTTGAAGTGATGGCCCAAACTAGAACTCTGCCAAGGGTAAACAAATGCACATGCTTTTAATAAGCTCTTCTTTATCATTCTTACAGCAGAATGGATGACATAAGACTGAGTCTGTGATGTCTGTAGAACTTTGTTGGGATCGGTAAGAATTTCTAGTATGTATGTCTGCTGAACAGCTCTGCAGCACAGATGCTGTGTATGAATAGCTGTCATGCATGAGCTGTAGAGCCACTGCTGCATCACTCATGTCACACAGAGGCCATCAGTGTGGAAAAATAGGACTGTCTGGCTCACAGGACAGAGTGATACCGAAGCCATTTTGGAGCGGGAGAACACTGACTTTCAGAAATGCCGCTCTGTACTTCCAACAAAATTCACACTGCTCCCACTCCACTCCCACTCTGCACCATACATGCTCTGATGGGGCTGGAGATTTGGAACGACAGTTAGGCATGATGGCAAATTCCTTGTTGATTCCAACCTGTCTACTTTCAATCAGCTACAACAACATAGTCCAGCTTTGTAGCATTGCATTTTAAACAAATCTAGCAAATCTAACTTCAGCCTAAATTTATTAGACTGAATAGTGTTCATTCTGAAAAGCTTGTCCAATCTCACAACTAGAACTGTGGAAGAGAATTTATGTGCAGAGCCTGGAAACCATAACTCTTAATAATCAAAACTATTAATAAAAATAGTAAGTTGCTGTGAGATGTCCTGTAAAGCTTGGTACAATAATTAAGCAGGAATCAGGCTGGATTTTCTGAAGATTTTTGGACCACATCATACACCTTTACCCATTAACGTTACATGTACAGCTCAATGTTTAGATCTCAGGATCAACATTATACTGATGAAGATACAACGACAGTAGTAGATTATTCACTTACATTCATCATCAACAGACACGTCCTTCACAAAGTTTTGACTGAATTCCTGAGCACAACCCATGTTACAAAATGTTCTTCTGTACATTGTTTGCAATTACATTTTTCCACCAAAGAGGGCTCCAAATCCCCAGAACTTACATGGGCTAGCTTTAACATGTTGGGGAAAAAAAAAGAAAAATAAAATGTACAATATTTTTTGCATAGGCCCAATATGTTCAGTTCAACAAACAAAGAGAAATTGTGCATTGAAATGCAGAAGAGACTCTTTATTTACTTTTAATTAGAAAATTAAGAAAACGTATCCAGGGCTGTCCAAACTTTTGCATAATGTATATATGTTGTATACATTTTATTTCCCGACGGTTGTAGTCTAGTAAGAGTAGTCTACGATGATTATGAGGTGACTCCTCTATATTTCTTTCTACACATTTCTACATGTCTTTTTTTTCTAATGGCTATACATCTTTCTGTGTATTTTCCCTGCATCGTTCTATGTTGTCTCCCTCTCTCTCTCCCTGTCTCTCACTTAACACTCATTCTGTGAAGTGAGCAATTATTAATGTCTCCTGTTGTGAAGCCATAGGGGGAGGGGAGGTGGGCTCTTCTCCTTATTTTTTGTATGTGTCCCAGGCACACGCCCAATGCTCTGAAGCGTTTGACGAGAGAGAGAGAGAGAGAGAGAGAGAGAGAGAGAGAGAGAGAGAGAGAGAGAGAGAGCTTCACGCTTGAGCGAGTTTTGGGCGCAGGGAGAGAGAGAGAGAGCAGTAGACGAATGCAGCGGTGAAGGAGTGTGAGCGCGTGGATGAAGTAAAGCTGAGAGGACTTCACTGGGTCACCACATAGAACACACACACAGTCACTCACGCGTGCGTAGAGGAACCAACGAACACAGCGCGCGCTCTTTCGCACACCCGCACGCGCACGTACACTCGCTCACAGTCGCGCGCGGGAGAGCGGAGGCTCAAAGGCATCGTATAGAAGGCTTTGTTGAATCGCGCCAAGTGCACTAAGACAAGGGCGAGCCGCAATGGAGGAGAACATGGAAGAAGGACAGACACAGAAAGGTACGGTGCTTTTTTACTGCTGCTTTCATCTGTGTGAAGAGCATCTTCATCCATTTTGATTCATCGGTCCGTAGCATCTCAGCCGGAGCACGAGCACCTTCCTGAGAAATAAATAAATAAATAAATAAATAATAAATTTTAATAACTGGATAGCAGGTATCAAGCATATTTTTCTTAATTTTGATCCAGCAGTGGATAGCATCTCAGTCTGAGTAAGAACATCTTTCACCCTGCAAATAAATAGATACATAAATAAATGTTTTTTTGTCCCCCTCTTGCTGTGTCAAGTTGATATATGGAGTACTGGTTGTATGTATGTGTGTGTATACGTATATATATATATATATATATATATATATATATGTATAGTTCTTAGCCTGACCATGGCCATTTCTGCATTTAGAAATAATGCAAAACATAGCAATAGTAATAGTAATTTGCTGATAATTGATTGTGAAAATATGTGCTTTAACTCCATTTGTCTGTAGAGGTGTGTGTGTGTGTGTGTGTGTGTGTGTGTTTGTGGAGACATTGCAGGGTTTTGTTCGGGTATAGTTTCTGGTTGGTGGTGCTGATTAGAAAGGCAGCGTGCTCGAGAAATAGATAAAGAGGTGGATAAAGAAATGGAGTGGACGGAGGAGTGGACAGTGAATGGGACTTGCCTTTGTTAGCCTCATTTGTGCTGTGCTTTCACGCTTGTCTTGATGTGTCACAGGGGAATATAGAGGAGAGAAGTGGAGCTGTCACCGCTCCCTGTATTCCTCTATTTTATCTCCCCTCTTTCTTTCTTTCTCTCCCTCTCTCTCTCTCTCTCTCTCTCTCTCTCTCTCTCTCTCTCTCTCTCTCTCTCTCTCTGTGTTTTTCTCCCTTTCTTCTTGTCTGTGCTGGTTTTCAGCAGTGCTGCGGTCATTATAAAGCCATGCTCAGCCTGATTAGATCAGAGCTTTGAGCTTTGGCTCTTTATGCTATGGGTTGTTTTGTATGAGATTGCTGCTGTTTATGCCATTTGTAAGCTCCAGTGTGTGTGTTTGTGTGTGCATGTGTGCAACCGTGTGTGTTGAGTGGGGTTGATTATGTGGGAGAGGTTGATGGTTGGGCGTGTTTATGCAAGAATTGGGAGACAAATTTAAATTTAAATTGAAAATTTTCTGCACAGTTGTTATAGTTGATTCAGTATTTTAGTATTTGTTTATTTGTTTATTTATTTATTTGATCAATGCAATAGAGACACATTCAACAGATGTATAGTCTATAGGGCTGTTAGCTAAAATCAATTCACAGCATTTATGCCAAAACATATGCAAAATAAAAGGGAATAAAGGACACAATGTACGACAATGGACCTCGAGTTTCAAAGTGGAGGGCGGGGTTGTGTGTGTACGTGAGAGAGAGAGTTTGGGGAATTATGACAGGCGCTGTGACAGAGATGTGTGACATCAGAATGGAAATAGAGGGTCTGAATGCCCCGACACTCTTCTTTAAGGAACTTCCCCATTCGCCTGTTAGACATGACCTACTTCTGAGTGAGTGAGAGAGAGAGAGAGAGAAAGAGAGAGAGATAGAGGGATAGTGCTTTTGGATCCTTAGCTGAATTTCTCTTTTAATTGGCAAGTCATCACTTCAAACTTTGAACTATCCAAATATATACAACTGTGCTCTATTTTCTATATAATGTGCTGTTTTGGGCTGTGTCCAAAAATGTTCCCCTTTTGAGTTTAAAGTGCACTATTTTGCATTGTGAGCAAAACTTTGCCCTATTCTTTGTACAGTGTGCTTTTTCTGAGTGTCTCTAAAACTGATCTCTGTATAGTGTGTAGTGTTGGGATATGTCCTGTTCACTATGTAGTGCACGTTTCTGGCTATGTCCAAAAATCTGCCTTATTCTCGGAATAGAGCACTATTCTGGGCTATATTTAGAACTGTGCCCTATTCTCATATATTCTCATTGCCATATTGTCCTTATATTCTCATATAATAAAGTGCACTGCTTTGGATTGCCCTATTCACTATATTGTGTATTTTGGGCTGTGTCCAAAACTATGTCCTATCCACTATATAGCACTCTGAGTCCCAACTATGCCCTATTCTCTATATAGTCCACTATTTTGGGCTGTGTCCAAAGCTGTGTCCTGTTCACTATATACCATACTATTTTGGACTATGTCCCAACTTTGCCCTTTTCTCGGTATAGTGCACTATTTTGGGCTGTATCTAAAACTGTTATCTATTCACTATATAATGCATTATTATGGAACTACTTTGGTACTATTTTGATGAGCAAACTTGTGTAACATTAGTGTACAAAAATATTGACTGTTGAATCTCAAATTCTGTACCCTGTAATAGTGTTCTATAGTGCTGTTGATTGTCCAGTGTAGGGAATCATGTTTAAGGACCGTTGTGTCTGTTTCTGTCTCAAAACACAAGCTTATGTTGCAAAACAATCAGCTTAGGTCATCAGTCTGAATCAGAAGTTGGTGGAGGCCACAGAAAGTCCAGATGGTCTGGACAGGGATACACAAGATACTTCAGAGACTCTTGTGCTTCATACAGGTGAATGTAATGTTGGGAATCTTGCTTTTAATGATGTAGCAGTGGTCTTCCTGTCTGGACAGGGAATCAAACTTTTGTTCTTCCCTATGTGAGGTGATAGTTATCCATATGGAAACTAATAAATCTTTTCTGCCAGCAGCCACCAGACTCTGTAAAGCCTCCCCTCAGCACACCACATCAACCTCAGCCTCTCACAGAACATGAAATCACAGATTCCATTAACATGGACTCTATTAGATTAACCAGTTTAACCGTTGTCTAATTTGAATGTAATTCACACAGTACTGGTTCAGTTTATATTATTTATATTTATATATTTATATTGTTTATATTTGCACCCTATTTAGTGTTGCTGCTGCAACATCTGGATTTATTGGCAGAATTAAAATCTATGGAACCCTTATATTGCCAAATTTTATTGGCCTGATGATAAATATTGTTCTACCCCTGCCTAGCAGCCAATCTTTCCTGCAGAAGTCAGCTGCCTTTACTGTGGTTGTGCAAGAGAATTACATGCACGAAAATGAGTACATAAGACTAGAAAGAGAACTGGGGGATGAATGTGGATGCTGTGTGGAGTGAACTGGCCAAGGAAGCTTACTGGAGATAACGTTTGCCCAAGGGAATGGACAGCAAGGGATTTGGTTGTATTACTGTTTCTCTCTCTCCGTCTCTCTCTCTCCGTCTCTCTCTCTCTCTTTCTCTCTCTCTTTCTATCTGTCTGTGTCTCTCTCATTCTGTCTATTTCTCTTGTTCTCCATGTCACTCGCTTTAGGTGTGTGTGTAGTTCGTGGGTTCACGCTTGGTTGAGCGTGTGGTGTGTGTGATGGAGAAAGAGTCAGTAGTGTGAATTTCTTCAGTGAGCAAGAGAGGATGAGTGGAAAAGAAGAGGAAGCTACAGATATACCGCACTGAAACACACATACAGAATACACAGTGTGTGTGTCTAAGGAGGTGGAGAGAAGAAAAATGAAACGGTAAGAACAAGAAGAGGAACAGGGAGGTGAGGAGAGGAGAAAAAAAGAGAGAGAAGGAAATTAATGGAAAAGACAGACAGACAGACAGACAGATTAGGTGAAACTGTGATATAGATAGATAGATAGATAGATAGATAGATAGAAAATCCACTGAAACTGTGTCTCCCTGTACACAAGACAAGCCACGTGTGTGTTCTGTGCTTGTTGTTGTGTGAACTGTGTGTGTTTTTGTACATTTTCAGTACAAACATTTTCTGGCTTATGGCACTGAAATACAGTCATTCACACAAATGCAATCACAGAGGCACGTATTTCGCATGCTCTCTGTGTATTAACTGTACTCCAGGGGCAGTTGTGACCTGTTTCTGATTGCAGCTTTGATATTCCATATGTGGACCACAAACACATGATTTAATCTCCATCAGTGATGACAGCGCTGCCCACAGCACTGTCCTAATGTCATAGTGCTTGATGAGATCTTATTGAAAATCCAGTCTGTGAACAAATTACACACAGCTCCAGCCTCTTCTGCAGGCTGGTTTAATACAGCTGCAGCATTGATTATGCACTCAGGATGGGTCTGGGCACGCACCAAAATTAAATATGCCATACAGCTCGCCTACCTTCTCCAGTGGCCATCAATCACTCGCTCTCACTAACCGCATGGATGCTGGCCTGATTGATCTATGCACTCCAACTGAATGAATTCATACGTGCACAAAGGCATTACTAAGCCATTGTCGTTATGTTTACATATCCATTTAGAAAAAAAAAAGCATTACATTAGTGTCAGTCACCCATAGAACAGGTTTGCTCAAGGTATAAGTGGGTAATATAATGATATATAATTGTTATTGCTATAAAGTATGTGTTAATGTGTTATTCTGAGCATCCCATGGATATTAAACTCTTTATACTCTTTAGACATCTGGTTCCTATCATCACCACTGTGAACAAATATGACTCATTTCACAATCACTCTGTACAATGTTATTTACATAAAACCATGTACTTTGAGGCCACTTGATGAACTCCACTATATAGGTGTACAATTGCAGCCTGTAGCCTGTTCTGTTGCTGCACAATTTATGTTTGCAGCATTGCTGAGGATTGTAGACGTCAGTGTATGGAGTTTTGTGCCAAAATGTTTGAGAGAAGATCCTGTTGTTTGAGAGAGGAATGTTACGGTTTGAGAGGACAGCGGTGCTCTGAGCGCGCAGCTAATGAACTTGAACGCACTTGTCAGCACGAAGTGCGGCAGATAAACACCTTCGGATTTGCTCAACAAAACATTCTGGTTTCATTCAAAACTTGAAAATCTGCACAACAGTGCATTTCCCTCTCAGAACACTCCGGTTTTCACTCAAAACTGGAAAACTTGCTCAATCGCGCTCTTCACCTTCAAAACTCGCACGTGCGCGCAAATCATTTCTGCTCTCAACTCCGCAGCGCGCTCAACTTTCACATTTGCTCGCTGTAAAATGTCTGAATGTTTGTGCCAAAACTCCAGCCAATCAGAGCTGCCGAGGGGCGGTTCCTGCAAAGGCTTTTCTTAAGCCGCTTTAAGCCAATTGGTCAAGGCACGTTCGTGGCTGTGGTATTGAGTCCGCTAGTGTGCTTGTAGCCTCGACATTAGTTAGATGGTTTCTGGCTTTCTAGTATCAAATGAATAGAAATGATTTATCAGTAATGCTCTGTCATAAATAATAACGTATTAATCTAACTAACATTGATAGCTCGGCCATCAATGTTTCCTACCAGAGGCTTAACATTAGCTAACTTCAAAGAGCTTAACATTAATCAACTAAGCTGACGTTAGCAAGGTTTCTTTGACTGTAGCTAACAGTGTCTAACAGTGTTCTACTGAAAAGCCTTAACTCTCCTATAGCGCTTGTCTTCATAGGCTCATCTTGTTAATCCTGTATATTTTTCTTCTATAGTGGCGTCATCAAAAAACAATACTGATGCTCTGCAGTTTTATATGGACAAAAGAAATTCCAGGGAGTAATAAAGTTCATCCTATTTTGTTTACTAGACGTAATACTGTACTTCTTTTCTAAGGCCCAAACATAATGTTTTTTCCTGTTGTACTTTTAGCACCCATCAACAGTAGGATGGTTTAAAGCCAAACGTCAGTGTGTTTTGATAACCTAAACTTGGTGTCCAGGATATTAACTGCATTAACGCTGTGAAATGCTGACAACAGATGGTAAGTCAGTCAATGAAGTCTTTTAACAGTGAGTTTCAGAATCATCTGTTTTTTTATGTTTGCGTTTTAGAGTATACTGCTTATTCACAGGGAATGGTGGAAATCCAGAGATGGTAGCAAAGAGCTGAGAATGAGAAGAAATATCCCTTATATTTATAGTTTGTGTGCTTGATATTTTTAATCAATTATTTACAGTAACCGATGTGTGAACACCAGAGGAAAAAACATGTATGGCCCTTAGAAAACAGTATTATGTCTAGTAAACAAAATAGGAGGAACCGTATTAATCCCTGTACTCACTGAAAAGAGGGGTTTTTTTTTGTCCATATAAAACTGCAGAGCATCAGTATTGTTTTTTGATGACGCCACTATGGAAGAAAAATATACAGGATTAACAAGATGAGCCTATGAAGACAAGCACTATAGGAGAGTTAAGGCTTTTCAGTAGAACACTGTTAGACACTGTTAGCTACAGTCAAAGAAACCTTGCTAACGTCAGCTTAGTTGATTAATGTTAAGCTCTTTGAAGTTAACGTTAAGCCTCTGGTAGGAAACATTGATGGCCGAGCTATCAATGTTAGTTAGATTAATACGTTATTATTTATGACAGAGTATTACTGATAAATCATTTCTATTCATTTGATGCTAGAAAGCTAGAAACCATCTAACTAATGTCGAGGCTACAAGCACACTAGCGGACTCAATACCACAGCCACGAACGTGCCTTGACCAATTGGCTTAAAGCTGCTTAAGAAAAGGCGCCATGATTGGTGCGCTGGCAGGAACCGCCCCTCGGCAGCTCTGATTGGCTGGAGTTTTGGCACAAACATTCAGACATTTTACAGCGAGCAGATGTGAAAGTTGAGCGCGCTGCGGAGTTGAGAGCAGTAATGATTTGCGCGCACGTGCGATTTTTAAAGGTGAAGAGCGCGATTGAGCAAGTTTTCCAGTTTTGAGTGAAAACTGGAGTGTTTTCGAGTTCTGAGAGGGAAATGCATTGTTGTGCAGATTTTCAAGTTTTGAATGAAACCAGAATGTTTTGTTGAGCAAATCCGAAGGTGTTTATCTGCCGCACTTCGTGCTGACAAGTGCGTTCAAGTTCATTAGCTGCGCGCTCAGAGCACCGCTGTCCTCTCAAACCGTAACATTCCTCTCTCAAACATCAGGATCTTCTCTCAAACATTTTGACACAAAACTAACTCCATATCAGTGTCACTGCTAGGTTGAGTGAAGTTCACTCAAAAATATCCAGCCCAAAGCAGCTGTGTGGTCAGAAACTGACCACTGATAAAGGACTAGAGCAGGAGTGCACAGCTCCGGTCCTGGAGAGCCAGTGTCCAGCACAGTTTGGTGGTTGCCCTACTCAAATACATCTACTAAACCTGGCAATTAACAGATTAGTGTAATCAGGTGTGTTTGAGCAGGTAAATCACCAAATTGTGCAGGACACTGGCCCTCCAGGACTGGAGTTGTGCACCCCTGGACTAGAGCATGGCTAGATGGCTAAGACAAACTGTACCTCAACAGATGGGCTACAGTCTCTAACTGTACACCAGCATGGTGGATCTTCAGGGAAAGGATGGGCTCAGATAGTTGCACAGAATCAGCTCAGAAAAAGACTGAATCAACTTGAACTCTAAAGGATTAGATTAAACTCTTTAATCTAAGTCCTTTTGTTACTGTGATTATTGAAAATGAAGTTTTAATGGTCCTATGCATGTAGATTTAATTTATAAGACTGATTCTTAATTGCAGTGTTTTCAGCACAAGAGCAAAAGCTGCACCGAAATCTGTGTCACTGCTGAAATACAGCTCTCTGCCCATAGAGAACGCCGTAAAAGCCTTCTCCTCGCTTTTATTTTCTTCTTTAACGTCTCATAGAGTGATTTTAGGCCAGTTTGATCTTTCAGTTTGTTAAGAATGGTTTATCACTGTTACATGTGTGAGAGCCAGCATGCTTGTAGGAAGAATGGAGCCTATAAGCCTTTTACCACCATGCAGTGTGAGGAGGAAGTATGACCAGGTTAAAATTGTTCCACCTTGTTAGTTCATGTCCCTGGCCATATTGAGCATGATTCATCATGTCATCTGTCATGTAAAAGACACAGTTCTTGTTTTCAATCTTTCATCAAAATGTAGTGACTTTTGCCTGTCTCTAAAACATCTTCTGGTTTTTGTTTATGTCACTGTGGTCCAATGGGAGGGAAAAATTACACTGACCAATAATATCGTTTCACCTCGTCTACGTCTCTCAGAGACCCTCCTTTATACCGACATTCACTCAGAAATATGTCACGGTACTCAAAGAAAATGTGTTGAGCTTTCCAGTTACTTTAAGGAAATGCCCCAACATCTTTCTTCATCACGTCTATAGTGCAGTGTTGATTACCACAGGCAATAATTTCATCCTGAAGCATTTCTCTATATGACTTTGACTTCCAATATGTGTGTTTTAACCCTTGTGTGGTGTTCGGATCTGTGGGACCCATTTTCAGTGTTTGCCAAAAGTAAAAAAAGATGTGATTCATGTAACCTCAGATTCCTTGGCCTTTGCTTATTTTCTGTGAAGAACATATAAAATAGCACATTTTCAATGACTTTACACTGTACACCCCCTACACATTTATATTACACATGTGGTGTTGGGGTGAACCCACAGGAAATAAAAGAGTGGAGGTGCTGTGTCCCTTCACTCGGTTCTCCTTCTGCATGGCCTGCTGTTAGTGTGTGTGTGTCTGTGTGTGTATGTGTTTGTATATGTGTGTGTGTGTGTGTTTGTGTGTGTGAGAGAGAGTGGGCAACATGGACAGGCTGCTGACTGGCTACAGCTCCTAAAGGAGAACCAAATGCTGACCACTTGTGATATTTTAAATATCTAGTAGTTTTACATAAATTGTTATGGCTGTATTGATTTAAAAAACAATAATGCGGTGGAGGGTGGCACGGTGGCGCAGTGGGTAGCGCTGTCGCCTCACAGCAAGAATGGCCTGGGTTCGATTCCCGGCTGGGTGACCAGGGTCATTTCTGTGTGGAGTTTGCCTGTTCTCTCTGCGTGGGTTTCCTCGCACAGTCCAAAAACATGCAGTCAGGCTGATTGGACATGCTGAATTGCCCCTAGGTGTGTGTGTGATTGTGTATGTCTGTCTGTCTGCCCTGCGATGGACTGGCGACCTGTCCAGGGTGTATCCTGCCTTTGCCCAATGACAGCTGGGATAGGCTCCAGCACCCCACTGCGACCCAGAAGGATAAGCGGTTTAGATGATGTATGTATGTATGTAATGCGGTGGATCCACCAGACCACTGAATAACAAAAATATGAACACAGCACAAGGGTTAAGATAGTGGGTTTGCTGGAATTATTGTCTGTAGTGATCAACTGTATACTACAGATTCAAACTGGAAAAAATTGGAGTATTCCTTTAAGCAATAGAAGACTGTAGACATTTGGATGACAGTGAGGCAGAATAACATTGACCACATTGCTGTTTGTTCGGAGTTCAAACTTTGGAATTTGACCTTTGTTATTTTAAGAATTCAGGCTTAAACTGGTTGAATGTCAAATCTCAGAACAGATAAATGTCCCACACTGGATGTGTGAAAGGACCTTTTTTTTCTTTTCTTTTTTTTTTTTGAGAGGAGACTTGTAATATTGATTTTTAATTTCTTTGCTGAGCTGAGGCTTCACCAGTAATATAGCATTAGGGTTTTGCTTTCTGATACCCTGATATCTAATCAGCGATGTTTGGAGAGGTGATGAGCCTGAATGTTATTTTGAAGCACTTATAAAGCAATGTACCATAGTCAGTGTTTGACCTATGTTCTTCTCACATTTGATCAATTGGTTTTCTTATCCTCTGTCTTTTGTGTTATCCACATTATTTATTTGAACCAAGGCCCTGAGTATTGGTCTTTAATCATGATGCAATTATGAGTATTCACTATGATGCTACTTGGCCTAAAAGTAAAAGCTACACTTTAATGAATTACAATGAATATTAATTTTTAAAATGTATGGATTACAGCTAAGCGATGGCTACAGTGAGCTTCAGTCTAATCAGTGTTTGTTAATTAACCACTGCTGTGGCAATAGAGGCATAAAGCATCGCTCACTGAACTGCAGTATCTGGCACAATCCTCTACACATCAGTTTATACTCTAAAAGCTTTCCTGTCTTATGGACAACAGGCAAGAAAAGGTTATATATCGCTGTTGTTGGGAAGAAAACCTTGCATCTCCAAAATGAGAACTTTACAGGAGAAGGAAAAAACTTTACTTTAATGTAAGTCAGTGGAACCAAACTTTTTTCTTTTGGTCCATTATGAAATTTACACTCGGTGTAAAGGGCAACAGGCATTTTCACATTATGTCAAAAACTGAAAAACAACAAAAATGGAGAACCAAGGTTTTCTTCCAAAAGCAGCAATATGTATGTGTAAGTATATTCAGACCTGATTGATTGTACAGTGATTCTCCAAAATTGGCTGTTCTTGGCTCAGATGTGTACGAATAAGCTTCAGTTTCAGTTTTTGGTTCATCTGGACATCAAGACAGAGGGCTCAGTGTATATATGAATGCAGTCGTAGCAGAAATATACGCTCACAGCATGTCTGAAATTATCATGGAGACGACGCAAAGGACCACGTACTAACTAAAGAGAAATGATGAAGACTCAGTTCAAGGCTCCTGGTTATAAAGGAATGATTCAGTGAAAAATCAAATTTACACAGGTTTCAGCTTACCCCAGATGTAGTTGATCAGCAAGACATGTTTGGTATTCAAATGTAGGTTATTTTGTTTAGCCCTGGAGCTATGAGGGTAATGTTGCTAACAAACACCAGAACCCAGTATAGTCACCCTGTTTTTTCCACAAATACATGCCTCTCTCAATCTGCTCAAACCACATCCAGAACTTCTTTAAGGCTGCACAGAAATGCATGTATGTAAAATGGCTGATGCAGCATTCAGCTACTCAGTGATGTTTTGTTCATTTTTATATTTTACAGTAAGTCACACTGAAACACCACACTGACAAGTCTATGCAACCTTAATGAAGACCTGAATGTGGTTGAGAAAAATTTTGGGCACATACGGAATAGATTTGGGTGACTATAGTGTTTGTTCGCAACTTTAGCCCCATAGCGTCAGTGTTAATTGGTCATGCCATGTCTTGGCTGATCAGGTACATGTGGGGTAAGTGGAAAAGTATAAATTTCGCTTTTGATGAACCATTCCTTTAAAAGGTGGAGAAAATACACGCATGAACTTTAGTAAATCAGCCGTGCTTCCAATATCTCCACCCATCCTCCCATGGTTAGCACAATCCTTCCTCAAAAGCATATACGTGAGGAAGAGAAGCACATTTTGCATTTTTCCATGCACATTGTCCATAAACTGCTTACTTAGGCTTGTGTGCTATTTTCGTACACACAGTTGTATGCAGAAGTTTGGGCGCCCCTGGTCAAATTACAGATTTTATTCATTTTCAAGTAAAAACAGGTTCAAATCATCTACAGAGAACACAGATCTGCACACTTTAATATGTAATCACTATCTATTTGATGAATTTAACTTATTAAGAGAAATAAAACAGAAAGCACCGTATATATATATATATATATATATTTTTTCAACATATTAAACTCAGCAAATATATAGACATTGTGTGCTACAATTTGTAGAAAAATGCCATACTTAAGTATGTTCTCCACAGAAGACTTACTTTCACTTAGAAAATCTACAAAACATGTAATTTGATCGGAGGTGTTCAAACTTTTGCATACAACTGTAGTGCCTGAAACTGGAGCAAAAGGCGTAGTACAGAATGTTCAAACTCAATGTGTTGCTCTGTCACCTTACGATGATATATATGTAACAGATTTTGGAAATCTTGGCAGCTCTGCCAGGTGAATAAGGTGGCTGTGGTAAATTAATCACCGTTAAAAACCTGAAAACCTCTATCACAAGAAAGAATTTGGATCACAGTTTATTTTGAATGTCCCCTTTAGCTTATCTACAGACGCTTGAGGTGTTAACTAACTGTCAGGTGATGCCTTAGGTTTAGGGTTTGATTTGATCAAGGTTAATATTTTAGTTATGTTAGGTTTAAGTTATTTTGTTGAATGTGGGTGAAAAACAAGGTGAGTATCTGCACTAAAACATGTTATTTTCACATGAATAATATATGTACTACATCAATACAGCTTTATCTTTTAATTTGTGAACTCTTAGCAACAATTGTGTTGATGCAATATAGTTCATTCATTTGGAAATGATGTAGCCCTGTGATGGACTGGCGACCTGTCCAGGGTGTTTCCTGCCTTCCGGCCAATGACCACTGGAATAGGCTCCAGCACCTCCCGCGACCCAGAAGGATAAGCGGCTGTGTGTGTGTGTGTGTGTAAATTATGTACATGTTTGAATTAAGTAAACTTAATACATCACTTTTTTTCAATGTGCACAGAATCCATGTGTGGAATGTGAACCAATAAAGCCAAGTGTTTCCAGAATTCATTAATATGTTCACATATTTCTGACCTAGTTATTGGTGGGCTGGCATGTAATTGATGTTTTGCTAGCAGCAGTGGGGGGTTTCTTTGTTGGTGGAGGCTTTATTAGCTGAGCAGAAGGGCTCCAGCCATCAGAGACACGTGTCTGATGTTGTGACTGTGTGAATGGGTTCTTGAGGATAGTGCTTGACCTCTGTGTCTCTAACTCTTAAGCCCCCCATGCAGTCAAACCGTGCAAAGCTGCAAGTCTGAGTGGCTATAATGGGAAACCTCAGTGCATGAATAATGGAAGCAACAGTGAAAGACTGTTTTTGGGTTCTTGAAGTGAGATTCATGAAAGGAGTGGTCTTTTTAAAAGTTATAGAGCTGAGTATTGATTCCCGCTATGATTGTGAAGCTAGACAGCTTTGAAAAAAATAACACTTCATTTCAGAAAGGTTAGTCAAAGCACTACTTCTCACATGTCTACTGAAGCAAGTGGGGAGATTTCTTTCTGCTTGATTTGAGTTTTTAAATTAGCTTTATAAACATTAAAACTTCTTTTCAGAGCTACACAAACAAATTGCAATGTGAAATCACAAGTATATTAAGTAAATCCACTGAAAGTGTGCATTATATATTTATATATAATGCATACGTTTATGTATTTTAATATGTCTATGTTCAACAACTGAAAGTAAGTAAAAGCACCATTAAATGATGCAGAAGTAGTAACCTTCCAGCCAGCCCTTCCAGCCATTAATAATAAGGCTACGCAGTTAACCCAAGAACAGGAGGGAGAAACACACAATAGATGGTAGGCCAAGGGGAAGAGGGTAAGTAAAACAAGGGGGCAATGCACACCCATTATGCTAATAACTGGTGCCAGGAGGGAATGGAAAAGATGTGAATATTAACTCAGCAGGTTTACATTGACCATATAAACACTCATATAAAGACTCACTCAATTACACACATTAGTTCAAAGCTGCTTTATGTAAGATTTTTTGTTGAACTTGAAAAAGTAGCATTTCTGAGTAGAGGCAAAAAAAAAAACTAGCTGGTGTTTTTTGTGCCACATCATATGTCTTTCTATATTAACATCACATGCACAGCCTCAAAAAGAAGGTCCAGCTCGATGTTTAGATCTCAAGTGCGATATCCACATCATACTGATGAAAATATGATGAATAGTAGCTAATTCACTTACATCCTCTGAAGACACATCTTTTACCAATTTTTGACTCTCTTTGAGTTCTCTTTGAATACTCTTTTGATGCACTCTCAATCATCAGATTCATCCGCTCGCTGGGGTCTGAAGCACAACCAAGGTTGCAAATGTTTTCCCACACATTGCGCATTGCAATTACTCTTTTCTACTCAAATCCCCAAATTCTCAAAGTTTCCATAATGTAGCTTTAAGTAACGTTGACAAGAGTGAAACTTTTAAACCAGCAGCTGTCCCGTTATATTATTTGATAATACACATTACATCACCACAGTTATTGCCAACAGTAAATGACTTGCAGGAGACCAAATTGTATTGATAAATGTTTTATTCATGTGGAGCATTTAAATTCAATTTATTACTTTTTGCAGTGCAAATGATGGATTTATTTGCAAGTAACCTATGGTAACTACCTAGACACACTGTGTAGCTGATTATAGAAAAATAGACTGGTGAAATCTTTTACATGAACCTAGCTTTAAACTGTTCTATAAAGCAAAGAGACTAATTTCTAATGTGTCCAATATCAAAATGTAATATATTGCAATATATTGTTAATACTGTAAAATTAAATTAGATTATATTTTAATATTATGTATGAGGCTGACAGTGAGTTATTTTGTGATGAATAATCTATTGGAGTAATTACAATTCTTTTTTATTCAGTTCAGGCACAGGTAATAAAAGCGAGATTAGGATGACCCAAAATAGGCTCACGCTAGGGGATAAAAAAAACTTCCTTAACTTTGCAGTGAATGAATAATGTATTTTGAGTGATTCATCTCCTGCAAACTGGAGCAACAAGCTTCTGACAAAAACCCTGCAGGAGCTTGTTTTTAAGGATGGATGAGACCTGAATGTTTTCTTGCTTTTTTTTACATTCAGTCTTAAATTAACATTGTAAAAGGTCTAATAAGATCAAAGGAATAGATTGGTGAAAAGTTAATTTACACAGTTTTACTCTTTTCTCCACAAAAATAGCTGATCAGCCAAGACACGTTTGGTGTCTAATAGTTGCTGCTCTAGGTTTTGCACTACAGCTATAAGGCTAATGGAGCTTAAAAGTAATAGAAGCATGTACCCCACCAAATAGCATCATACAAACTGCATGCAAAAATCATTCATCAGTGCAGCATATCCTTATGCAGACTGCCACTGCTCATTCATGGAGAAGGTTAGTTACTAGTTACCCTAGTTACAGGTAGTTTCCTTTTTGCATGTGTTGACTTACAGAGCTTATGGTTTCTGTTCTACAGAGCAGTGAAAGGTCAGACTTGTGCCATGTGCATCTAGGCCACTGTGGAGCATAGTGACTTATTTAGCTTCTCAAGGGCTTGAGTACATTTTGTTCTTTCAGCTTGTGCATGTTTTAGTGCCTCTGTATACAACATTTACTCTAGTTTTGCACTAAAGCTGTAGGTCTGGGTCTCTAAAGAACTATGCTGCCTTCACTGTCACTATGACAGAAATTTATATATATGTAACTTATGTAATTGAATAATCTACAATGCTGTTCATCATTTGGAACACATCAAACATTTCCTTTCTTCCTAGCTTCCTGGAAATTGGTGAATTTGCACAGGACTAGCATATTAGCATCATTTTATACATGTACCTGTAGCTAAATAGCTTTTTTTAATACTGAAAATTCCAAATTTTCCAAATACTGAAAAGTCCAAACTTTTGAAAAAAAACAAAAAAAACCAAAAAACAAAAACAAAAAAAAATCAAAAACCGACAAAGACTAAGGAGAGAGACAGTGTCCCAGACAATGCACAACACACAAACCTACCTGTATCTCATTGCATTTTTTACAGACATGGTCTGTCTAGACAGTACCTGTATCATAGCCTGCTCTTCATGGCTTCATGAAATGCATAATCAGTCTGAGTTCCCCATAGAGTTCTTATCCAGCTTTCAGGAGTCTGTGATTGTCAGTGTGTGTATGTGTTGTGTGTGTACGCAGGGTTGGAGCTTCAAACAGCTCCTGTCGAGAGTAATACTAACAACAATGCAAACATCCAATTAGAGTCAGAGACATCATACATACATGAGCTTCAGCCTGAGATGCTTTTCAGCCACAAATGACACACAGTGTCTGAAGTCACTGCCAAATCTGACCTAATAAATAGTAAATAGCCGTGATGGGTCAGGTGCGTGAGTTTCTATGACTTTCGCCTGGATAATAAGAGATTTAGTTCTGTTATTCCTGTGTGTGTATGACTGTGTGTGTTTGTGTGTGTGTGTTGAGCTGAGGCAGAGGAAAGTGTTACGGCTGTGACAGTGATGCTGAACTGGGAGCACAGAGTGATTACAGGTGCTACAAAATAGTGCACACCTGTGAAATCTGGTGACAGATATGGGGATCAGCACAGCTTGACGAATTCAGCTGTTCTCTCAGCACTAGTTCTGCCTGCAAAGGTGTAGAGATTCCTCGCTGTGTATGAGTGTTCATGTAGTGCTAAATCTCATTAGCAGTGCTCATTCTCAATCTAGTGATCTAAAGGCAAACGTTTTGAAGTCTTCCAGAAGTTGCACTAGACTGGCAGTGCACTAACCCTAACAGTCACGTTTTGAAGCACAGCATGTGGGATGGCTTGAATCTGCTGGATGGTGTATTTAATCCTTTGTTGGGCTATCAAGTGATGACAAAACAAAACAAAAAAAGTGTGGAAAAAAATGATGAATGATGATAACTTGATGAATCTGTATGCACTGATGGAATAAACAGGTAAACAAATGACTCTGCAGGTGTTCTATCAATCTGTCCTGGGATTACTGAGATTTTAGTTTAAAGTGGATGTTTAAGATTGTTGATATTAAATTATTGTAAAGTTATTTAAGTTCAAACACAGTGTGTCATGAATGTATCTCCAGGCTGATGTTTGTCCTTAAAGGGTTAATTAAAATATATATTTTAAAAATTATTCAATTGCGGAAAACATACAGCATTATGCTCTTTAAAAATAGGTGCCACACAGGGTTCTTTGAGCAATGCTTTGGGTCCCTAAATTCCACATCAGGAAAATGAAAGCATGAAGAACCTTTTAAAGTTTAAAAGAACCGTCACATAATGTAAAGGTTCTACACCAATTTATATGTTCTTCCAGAAACTTTACCTTTTATTGAAAAGTTTGTTTAACCATTTTTGGCATCTTTATGTCACGACAAAGACGTTTAGGCAGGATGTATGTAAGCGTATATATTTTACTAAAAGGTAAAACAAACAAATATTCTACTAACAAATAAACATTCCTCTGAAAGTTTTAAAAGAAGGCAAGGTGTCTGCCTGACAGGCAGTGTATGTCTGAAAAGGTTAAGAACATCAGAGTCCTTTGGAGAAGCATTAGGTATTGGCAGAATAATATGTTCAATATGAACTGAACACTGACCAATGCTAACACTACAATGTTGTAGTTCTGTGTTATTTTTTGAATAAACTATGCTGATTAATCAGAAATGCTGATGTGTTTTGGACTGTTAGCTGTTAGCTGTGTGCGCTGTTAACCATGGCTGTGTGACAGATGAATGTGTTCTCAGCAGGAGGCAGGGTGGTGTGTGTGTGTGTTGGACTTGGCCAGGCCGATTCATTAATCCTCACTACTCTCTTCAGACAAGCCCTTTAATGCCCAGCCAAAAAAACACATACCCGCGGATGTGGCCCAAGCACTGCAGCACAGCGCGGCCATTTTGTTTGATGCTTTGGATGATAACTAGCATGCTAATTCATGTCACACACAATTAGCGCGCAGCCTGGAGGTGGACAGATTTCTTTACTTCAATATAAGACATAAGGTGTATTTTCTGTAGTGCATCTTAATTAGTTTGAATGGGGAACATGTAAACAATTGGCTTATTAATGCAGCGCTCCTTGCTCTGTTTGGAGAATGCAGGTTTGGGTGTCCCTGGCGTTGTTGGTCTATTGTATGGTAATGCAGGAAGGAGGGATACGCATGCTGTTTGCTTTTGGTTGTTTCACCCATCCCCCATTACATACACACACACACACACACACACACACCCTCACACACCCGTCTGTCTGAGCTGCACGACTCAGCCAAGGATTTATCCGATTGCTTTAGTCCCTATGGGACAGCAGACAAAGTCACACAGACATACACACACACAAGCGCATATAGCCACAATACAATTTGCTGCTCATTTTTAAAAGACAACTTTGAACTGTGATTTTGAAGGAGTATATCTTTATCTTTATCCTCAATGTGGGGCAAAACAGATAAGAATGAAAAGACAATGAGTTAAAGAGCAATATTCTCTTGTGCCATTTGGTCTTGGATTGTTATTTTCCTCTTCACTGCAGCACATGGAGGCCCCATATCCGCATCCTGTGCTGTCATAGTCAGGGCAGTTTTTCCACACTGATTGTCCTCCAATGCTCAGTTGGTGCTCTAAATTTCACTATTAATGGTAGTGCTACACCATATATCGTGGACCATCTGTGTTTCCCACAGATTTGATATATACTCTGGTGCTGAGGTGGGGAGCATGGGGAAATGCAGACTCTAAACCTTTTTTTTTTTACAATGATTGCACTCAAACACACTCAGTTTTTCATTTACAAAACTATGTATGTCAGTTACATGCAAATAGTAATAACACTAAGTCTGTCTTCATGTCTTCTTTGAGCATGAGTGGTGTATTTCTCCCCTGTGAAACTAACATGTGTACTATCACAAAAATATATGTAAACATGAATGGTCTGACCTGCTGCATCAGTTTTAACATGACATCTTTGTTAGTGCTATAAAAGATTTGCAATTTAGTTATGTTTCTGAGCTGGTAGTTCTCACTACAGCCTACCAGCCATTTTTTTATACCCAGACAGAAGAATAACAGTGAAGTGTTATGACTGAGAGTAGAAACCATATTTGCTTCTAACTAAGAGAAAGTAAGTTCAGCCACGACAACTTCTAGTTACGTGTAGACATTAGCAAAGTGCTGCTTATTCTCCCGCTGTCTCCTTCACTCTTTCTCGCTCTCTTGTTCTCCATGTGGTTGCAGGTTTTCATTCCAACAAAACTGAAGCACACTTGATCGGTTCTATATAGCCTGAGACCAAGTGTACAAGTGTAATCAGGCATGCTTTTGCTTGATTAGAATGAAAATCTACACTGGCCCTTTGCAGATTGGAATTGGACACCACTGTTCAAGAGCAATAAGCCAATGTTGTGGTTTTCCCACAACGTAAAGCAGGATAACATCTCTAACACAGTGTCTTATTTCTTTTATAAAAAGCAAAACTTGGCACAGTAATATTTAAAACAATTGATATGTGAGTATATCAAGTATTTTATAACGACTTTGAATGTGCCTTATTTTAAAACTGAAACTGTTCAGAGCTCATGAGGGATATTAAACACTTCCACATGTCAGAACAGCCTCAGAAATTGGTCAGTTGCAGATACTCATGGTCTGCTGAGAGGAGAGGACAGTTAGTTTTGTGTTTGGTCTGGTTTGTGTTCCTGTCTCAAACAACCACACTGATTTTGTTTAGAAGTGGACATAACATCTCTAATTTTCTGAACTCCTTAAGCTGTCTTGGTCCATTTATTTAGGCTACGTTCACATTACTAGGCTGAAGTTGCACAAATTCTCTGCCTTAAAGTGACACAGATCTGATGTTTTTAGAGCTGTGTGGACACACAAATCTGAGCAAAAAATTAGAATGGAGCATTGAGGCTTGTAAGTTTGCTAGTACTAAATTTGTTAGCAATTAGTTTAGTACATAAACTAAAAGCTGAATGTTCTCTCTTCAAAAGTTGTTTTTAAAGGTAGGTTTTCTCACAGCACTAGAATTGTGTCCCCTCATTTGAACCCTGTCTCCTCGGGTGGTAGAGCGGAGCAGTGTGTGAGCGTGTTACTCACAGCCTGATCTCTAATGAGGGAACTACAGCCTGCAGTCTGGACATCCCATTCATGCCATTCATCCTGCCTGTGTCTACTGTACAGGATTACACACATATACAACACACACTTACTAGGATCACAGAAACACATTTACAAAACACACCCTCTGTTCCACTTCTACACACAGGGGTCACTGAAAGGCCTGATTTAATGAAATTGTTTTGGCTGGTTTAAGCCCCTGGTCAACTGTCTGAATGAATCTAGACTGTCTCATGATGCTCTGCCAGACTCTTTGCTTCATTCAAATCATACACTCAGCTGTGTTTTCAGCCATTTTTTTGGATTTGTATCCAATTTTCTCCCTTCTGTGTCTGTCGCCCACCCACTAGCTAGGTCTTTCCCTGTTGCACTATGCTACCTATTTCGGGGGGTGAAGGAACATGTGTCCTCTAAGACACATGAAGCGTCACCTCATCTTTTCAGACTGCCACTAATGCAACTTTATTGGACAGCTCAACACGCGTCAGCTAACAGATGCCTGCATTATCATTATTATCATGATGAGGGGACAGGGAGGGTCATCCTACCCACTCAGAGAAAGCGAGGCCAATTATGCTGTCATGGACTAGAAACACGGCTGGCTGTGGCATCACCAGAGTTCAAACTTTGAACAATAGGGACAGTTCTTAGATGGCTGCACCACACTATATGTTAATACAGCAGGCTGTGCATGCTGACTAGTCTTGGCTGAATCCTTCAAACTCTATAGCTCAGTTTCCCAGACAGGGATTAATATACACCCACATGTCTGTCCTCACTCTAACATATTAGTTTCATAGTAGTTAGTAAGTGATTGAGAGTCGTTACTGAATAAGAAGTCTTAAGGTCAATAGGCCTACAGTTAAAGTGGTAAATGACAGTGGTGGAATCCATAGCTGATGTACTGATGTATCAAAGCCATCTTAGTAAAATATTTCTCTATTTAAACATCTCAAACGTCTACAACAGGCCAGCTAAGATGAAACTCTTTTTAGATTGTAGGTCTATCTTGTCGATTTGGTTATATTCTATAGAGGATCTATCCCTTATACGCTCTGAACTGAATGAACTCTCTTCATCCTGTCCTGTTTAAAGGATTAGATGTGCACTGACAAGGCAGAGTGTGTGCCTGTGAGTGTGTATATGTGTGTGTCGAATGCCTGTATTAACTGCACTGCAGACGGAATACTGGTGTATGGACCAAAATTTGACGGCACTGAGACACTGTCATGCACTGGCCTTGATGCGGAAGAAATGAATGCAGAACCTTAAGGTGTTCAACTATGAATCCCATGTGTATTACCGCTAACTACAGCTAGGAATGCTTCTATCTTTAAAAGTGTTTTTGGTGTTGCTAGGCTAGTTACCTGGGGCAAATCTTCATGTCCCCTGTAATATTAAAATTCTGCAGAAAAAAACCCTCTTTTTAATATTCTAGTAGTGAGAAAATGTCTAATGATGCTTTCAAGTGCAACTGGGTGCTTTTCTCTGAGGAGGAACATGCAGATTCATGTGGCTTAGAGATAAACAGAACACAGTTTAGTAGCTAGCTGGCAGCTATTAGATTCTACCTATCTTGCAGGTGTTTATGTACTTCACCTGTACCATTTTATTATATTGTTACGGTTTATCAGACTGCTTTCCATTGTTTGACAGTTCACTTCTATTCTTGTTGATGTTACAACTCGGCCAATTCATGCTGCATCTAAATTTTTCTTTGAATGTTCATTCATGTGGTGCCACCTGGTGCAAAACTTGTTTTTTCAAATAAAACTAAGACCACTTGAAAGCAGCATGAGTGTGACATGCATGTACTAGCATGCCTTGCACACTCCATTATGAATGTTAGATTTATATAAGTGAAATGACTTAATGTGATGTTAATGGGTTATAGATGTTACATTGTTCCCTAAGGGGTGGATTTACTAATGTATGCACCATTGCAAACCCTATTTTGGCTGTTGTGATTGATGAAATAGGTACAATGGCTCTTTAGCATAATGCAATCAAAGGGATGCTGCTATTTATTTTATTACTATCCAAAATGACCATTAAACTTAGACGTGTCTTCTGAGTTTTATGTGTAATGTTGATACTTATAAAATAGTGGCCAACCTATCTTGTGTACAAATCTGAATTGAATGTTCATCTCAGCACTCATTTCTTACTCTGTTCTTAATGCGCTCTCTATATCATGTCTGTAGTTCTGTACTTTGTCTGTAGTTCTGAGCATGCTCTGTACTGTCTCTGATTCTCTGCTATGTCGGTGTATGTAGTAAGTGGGTCACTGCACTCCAGCACACTTTGCAGTGTGTTGGCATGGCAATGCCGCCACTCAATTAAACACGTGCCGCTGAGCCCAGGGCTCGCTGGGGACCTGAAATCTTCAGCTGTGCAGAACGTTAAATTTTACACACTGCGCTGAGATGGAGCACAGCACTACAAGTGGTACCATTCTTCTTATCGATAATCTGATTGGTTGATGATCAGTCCAGTTGCATGAAGTTCATCTAGTGAGAGAGAATAGAGACAGCAGGATGAGCAATGGCAGATGCTGCATCAGTTATATATGTGCATATTGTCACTGTCGGAACAAAACCTTGTGTCTCTAAAAGATAAATTAACAGGCGAAGGAAAAAACATTAACTTTTAATGGAAAATAATAGAAGAAATATTTATTCCAAGCCATTTTGGAACATTTATTTTAGTCCATTCATCACAAAATTTTGACACAATGTAAAGGTCAGCTGTCAAAAACTATTGGCACAACTCCAAAAATGGGTTTTGTCCCAACAGCGTTGATGATATAATGATATGTTATGATACATTCTGTTTCATGTAAATTGTCCAAACAATTTCAATTCAATTAAAAACAAAGCAAAAGATATAATAGCATGATGTCACAGTGCACGTCACCTATGCCCCCAAAAATTTCAGCACCCCCAACTTAACACACCTTCCAGTGTCCCTGCACAGATGGCACGATCCAGTGCCAGGAATCTGTGTTGGGCTGATATCAGCAGAAAATGCTGGATCGGATACTGAAAAAAAAAAAAAATGAATCCAATGTAATCCTGTAACAAATCTATCCTCAACTAGCACTGTTGTTAGCTGTGTAGTTCTTCCTGTGGGCTAGAACATTGTTTAAGTAGATTGAACTACTTTTAGGTGCTCATCTTAAATAAAGTGCTTCAATGAAAAATAGCTAAAACGTATGAAAAATAGTCTTAAACTTATTAGAAGAAATAACAGATCATTATAAGCCAATACTCAACATTTTGGTGTGAGTATAGGAAAAGAAATAGGGGTATCTTGCCATCTCCAATTACTTACTAAATATTTCAACACAAATGTTGCTAAAAAAATGTTTTGCTACAAATTTGTGTAGCAGTGTAATAATATAAAAATATAAAAACATAGCATCAAAATAAAATAAACTTTGTTTCTATTTATTTTTAAATGGTATGCCTAGTATGATACAAACTTATTCCAAACTGTACAATATAGATCTAGGCTTCTTAGAGAGAGAATTTTTCTGTTGCTGCACCCTATCATTTTGGTATGGTGCTCTTTCATTTCCTCTCTTAGTTGTCCAAATTTACAAACCAAAAATATTGGTAAATATTTATCCATATTTAAAAAAAAATTATATATGCAATATGTAGTGATTTTTTGGTAACATTGTCTAATCTGCAGATACTATTTAATCAGTTTTATGCTCTAATCTGTTAATAACTGTCATCAGCTTGGACAGACTGCAATTTTCCATTTGGGAGTTATTTATAGGAGGTCTCAGTGTAACATCATTTCAGAGCCAGTCCAGGTCAGTTGATCTTATCAATGAAATGTTGATATTCATCCCTATTTTCTGTTACATGATCATTTATAGCCATGTAGCATGTAGCCTCATGTCTCTTCACAACACCCTGCCACTCTGGGGACATTTAAAGGTTTCATTTTTATTAAGCTATATTGATGTAATGATAAACATATTTGACTCAGAAAAATACAAATATAAAAAGCCCAGTCATTTGAGCATGTGTGCGTCTTAAACTAAATAAACCTGTAGGAAAAAAAGGAGTAAATAAATAATATAGCTTAGCACAACAGGTACATATACAGACACGCATATGCACAAATATAATGTAGCCTCATGGCTCGCCTTTGTCTCCCCGTCCCTGGTCACGTGACCCAGTCTAGTGTACATGAAAGCTCTGAATGGCTCTAATGGGGAGGCAGCGTTCTGTTTCAATTATCAGCCACAGCCACGCCTCCTCTTTTCTCTCCTTCTGAGAGCTAACCATTAGATAATTGTGAACTCTGACCTTGCTGGGCAGTTGGGGTGGGGTGTAGTAGTGGCTGTTTGACATTATAGTCTGGCAGATGGAGAGTGAGGGGGGGGCAGATAGATGGAAAGGGGGGTGTCAGAGCGTTGAAGCTGTCTTTGTCTTCATCCTTATACAGTATGAGCAGGATAGAAACCTCTGAAAACCTGCTGAAACGTTTTTCAAATAGGTCACATGCAATTAGGGCTATATTGAATTCTGTTTATCTGGGGAGTGGATTTAGTTGGGGTGTAACCATGCAAATATTTTCTGGTCAGTGCTGAGGTTTTGGTTATTTTATGCTTTAAAACAGAGTTGTAATTATATACTACACTAATTTGAACAAATAAATACTTACTGAACAGATAAAGTGATTTACTTATCTTTTTCTCTAACCTAAGACTATTGTACAGTACTGTATGTTTAACAATTTGCAATAAATTACATGACTTGAGTTGACTTGATTTGAACACAAACTGCTGGAGATGGAGATGTGCTGAAAGTGATTTGCATGCAGCTCAGGGGAACAATGGGTCTGATTCAGGAGGAATTAGTGCAGATTTAGAGGAGATCCCGTTTTGGCCGTTGCAGCAGTGTTACAGAACTATGGGAAAACCGCACTGTTTGATTAATTCAGCCGCAAAGAAAGGCTCAATGCAGTCCTGAAAACATGATTTCTGGACACCCTCTTTCTCTCCTTCACCCATTCACAGCTTGAAAAACAGCTTATGCAGTGCATACTGTGCACCCTGTAAACATGAAGAAGGGCAGAGGTCGAGTTGCAGTGTTTGAAGATTCTTTTGCCTCAATTTATTCTTAATCAGTAAATTTACTTGACTTTAAAACCAGTCAAAGTGCTTGTTACCAAATAAAGTACATCTTTTTAACGGGCCCATATCAAGTAAAACCAAACTGTCCTACTGTTTTTTGAGATACGAAGTATCCAAACAATGTTAAACTTTGAAAAGGTGTCATTATCTCTCCAGCCTGTAAGTGGAAACTAAACTGCAAAAACAGCCTGTTTTGAATTAATACTTTTTTGCGATGTCACCAAAACCACATGCATTCACAAATATCCACCTATTCAGTTTACAGCAGTTTAGCCCCTCTCATTCAGACTATAAGGAGAGTTTCAGCCTGGTTTTGAACAAGGCACTATACCAGGCAGCCAATCAGAACAGACGGTATTTACATGTATCAGTCTTAAAGGCACAGTAACAAATCAGCCTGTTTAATTGTAAGGGATAAAGAGAGGTTGGAAAAATGATCATGTAAAAATTAATTATGGATGTTTTTTGGTACATAAAACCACACAAATGGCATAAGTGGATCTCAAGGCAAAAAATAAAATGCAAGAAATATTTAGAATATGATCCTTCTAAGTAAAACGACAAAATCAAAAAAAGCCAAATGAAATAATATAACATTATTTATTCATTTAGTCATTATTTTAATATTATTCATAACAGCAGATCTGGCTCTGCATTCTGTGTCACACTATTACCTCTTATACATGTGATGAAAGAAAATGACAGAGGTAGAAAGCGTGAAAGGAAAAGAAAGGAAGACAGAGAGAGAGAGAGAGGGATGGAGGGGGTGGCAGAGGGAGAGCTGAATAATTGATGCTGATGGCAGACCCCTCTCCGTGCTGCTGTTTAATAATGAATGAATCCTCCTGTACACGTTCAGCAGCCACCCCCCCCCCACCCCCACCAACACCACCCTCTGCTTTTGCGTTGAGTACCCACCTCTACCAAACACTAAACACTGAACACTGGAGCTCAAATAAAGGCCTGGCCATTTAAGAGAGTCGCGAACTACAAACAGTCTGAAAACAATGTGCCCCAGATTTAAGCAATGGTTTCACTTTAGTGCTAAGCAATTAGCAGCAAACGTGAGAAGACAGGCGTGTTTATGGCTGGTAATTAACGCAGCGCAGATGGGTTTAGTCTGGTCACAGGGTAGCATTCTGCTTTTGTGAGATAGCCAGTGCAACAGGGAGTAATAAAATAGACATTTTGCAGGCAGTTATGAAAACGTATTGCACATAGAGCAAGGGTTCAGAGCAAGAGGGCCTGCACTGCATATTTTGAAATGAAGGCTCTAGAAGAGCGCTCCTGCTCTGAGGATGCGTAATGAGTATGACAGTTCTTACTTTGGAATCACTGTTTAGAAATTTGGAATCAGTGCTTTTAATAATATAAGACCAATCTGGTTGTATAAAATAATTCTTATATGTTAGTCCTGCACAAATTCACAGGTTTCAGATAATTAGGAGGACATTCAGAATCTATAAATAAAAAGGAAGAAATGTTAGACATGCCTTTGATGATGAACAGAGCTGTAGAAGATTTGGAATGTTATATAGCTTTGAGAATGAAGCTATAATAAAATGAATACCCAGAATTCGTCATATTTCAGAAGTGGAGATCAAATCTTAAGACAGGTAACTTGACAAAACGCATGTGTAAATAGATACTTCTGCACATTTTACTGTTTATTTATTGAATTTAGAAAGAAATAAAACAAAAAATGTTATATTTTATGTTTTTCCAAAATTCTGAAAATAAACAGTAATTGCAATGAACTTTTGCATGCAATTGTTATTACAACATATTATTTATCATTTTATTTGCTTGTTCACAGAAAAAAGTTTGTAATATTTAAATCCACACTGTATAAGTTATTGCTGTATATAAAGTATGGCTTGCAATCAAAGCTCTAATCCATCCCTAATGGACCTCACTTTGGCATAGAGACACAGTCATGCTGGAACAGGAAAGGGCCTTCCTCAAACTGTTGCCACAGAGTTGGAAACATATAATTGTCTAAAATGCCTTTGTATGCTGTAGCATTAACGTTACCCCTTGCTTAGAACTAAGGGACCTAGCCCAAACCCTGAAAAACAGCCGCAGACCATTATCCCATTCTGGTTGACAGGATTCTCTTGGCATCTGCCAAACCCAGATTCATCCATTAGACGAATTCAGAATTTGAAGCGTAATTCATCACTCCAAAGAACACATTTCCACTGCTCCAGAGTCCAGTGGTGGCGTGTTTTAAAGTACTCCAACTTCAGATGATGTGAAGCTCCCAAAACACAGTTCTTATGCTGATGTTGATTCCGGAGGCAGTTTGGAAAACTATAGTTCGTGATGCAACATAGGATAGACAGTTTTTATGTGCTACGTGCTTGGCGGCCCCGCTCTGTGAGTTTGTGTGGTCTACTGCAATTGTTGCTCCTAGGCACTTCCATTTCACAATAACAGCACTTACTGTTGACCAGGGCAGCTGTAGCAGGACAGAATTTTTGTAAATGGACTTGGTAGAATCCTACGTTTAAAATCACTGAGCTTTTGGTTTGCCCCAATCTATTGCCAATGTTGTTTATGGAGATTGGATGACTGTGTGCCTGATTTCATACAGCTGTCAGTGGTGAGAGTGGCTGAAACACCTGAACTAAAAAATTAGAAGATGTGTCCACATACTTTTGGCCATATAGTGTATATGCAACACTAGTGCTTCCACTAGAGTTGTTTTTTTTTTATCGGGTAAGATGTTTTTTAGGCAGGTCAAAGATGAGGGGAAGAAATTGAATGCTTTACTAATGCAGTCAGTTCGGGCTGTCCCAAGCTGAAGTGTGACCACACAGTGCCTTGACATCACAAGGCAAAGCTGATGGCTCTGACGGCTGACAGCTGGCATGAACGCCATGTCCCCAAGCAGTCTGGAGAGGTGAGCGAGGGAGGGAGTGAGGGAGAGAAGGAGAGAATTCATGAACTAATGCACATGTTGAGTACAGCTTGATCGGCCTTTTCCTTTTTTGCAGTATTTTAAACTCTTGTTGCCTGAGACCCTGCAGGTTGGAGGAGTGATTGAGGTAAAAATCAGTTTCACACAGTTTCCCCCTTCCCCCAAATGTAGTAGATTGGGCAAGATGTGTTTACTGTCTGAAGTTTGCTTCTTTAGCTTTGTGCTGGAGCTATGAGGTTATGAGCATCATGCAAACTGCATCTCTGAAATCTCATACACTTGTCTCATTAAATTGTTAAGTAATCTCAAATAGACGCTCTGACAATGAATGACATACTGTTATTTATAAAAATGGGCAAAATTACAGTGCATAGCTGAAAATAGTAGCTACAGACATTATCAAAGCTGATAACAGCGTCTTATACAGTGTCAATAACCACATAGGCAAATGTGTTTGACATAACATGACATGGTTTGATTAATAGGGTCTTCAAATAAGATTTTTTGGCAAACTATTTTTTAATGTAATTTGAATCTATGGACATGTTCACTGGCTGAGCAGGCTGCGTTTTTTTGTCACATATCGTAATAAGCTTGATGCAGATGGCTACTGTATCTACTGTATGATAACGTACCTTTGAAGTCAAGGGCTCTGTTGAAACCCATTGAGATAAATAATGGAAGCAATTATAGTAAGTGCTTGTACAACAATGCACAGGTGATAAATTCTGCATGTACAATTGCCACACGAACTGAGCAGCAATTCTCAGTGGCTAGAGCTGTAGTGTCTTAAAGGGCCTATATCATGCAAATCAATGTTAATGTAGCGTGCAAACCTTGTTTAAGTTTAAAACATACTGACAAACACACAAAACAAACATACAGACATACATACTTTTCAGCTCATACAATCCGTTTATGAAAATTAAAGAGCAAAAACAGTTTAAGTTTTCACTTAATTGTTTTTGTGATGTCACAGAAACCAACACATTTACCGAAGTTTATACCTGCCCATTCACTCGGCACAGACTGCTTTCTGAATGTGGCACAATACAGCTCAGCCTATCAGAATAGTCATTTACATATATCAGTCTTAAAGATATGGCTAGCCTTAATTCGAAAAGATAAAGAATGGTCATGTGAAAATGAATTATGGTTACTTTTTGGTACATAAAACTGAAAAACAGGACTTGAAATATGAAAAACTATAGAATATGGCTCATTTAAACTAAATTCCTCACACAGAATGGTTGTATCTCACAGCCCCCAGACCTTGTTTTGTTTCTACAGTAAAAGTAGACCCACCCCACCAATTAATCTGCCTGTGTCAGATTGAGCAATGCACAAAGCAATCAACACAAAGCCTACATGCTGCTTCACGGCTTTTAATAAGTAGCTGCCAGTTCTGGCTGCCTTACCTGTCAGTCATGAGGGATTATGGCACACGGTGGGCGGTGGCCACTGGTTCTGACTCCTCCCACCTGTCTCTGTACCTCAAAGAGTCTTCTAGGCCCTCTAAAGCATCTTGGGGCTCATAAAAATAATACGGAGGCCCCCAGTCAGGGCGGAGGTCCACTGTAGCCTTATGGCTCTTTGTTTCAGCCATAAAAGAAGCATGCAAGGTCTTCTGATTGATATGGAAATTAGTTTTTTTTGACTGGTGATTATGCACTTTAGTTAGTAATGCCTTAGTTGCTAATGAAAGCCCCCAAGCAGTTCTATTTTTTTATTTTAATTTTTATTGTGTGAAAGTGTACCAATTGCAGTCCCAGGCTAATAAAAAAAAGTCAATATTTAGGAATTACATTAAAACATTCAGACATCACAACCATGTGCAAAAAGGAAATGTAAATTAAATTGTTAAAAATTAAACTGCTGGGATACATCTTCCAGCCAAGCCTTTCTTATGCTTTATGCAAATGTGCTGTCTCTTTGAATGAATTCTTTAAAAAGTCTCTCTCCATAAATCATTTAAGAAGGCCCGTGGACAGCACACACTAAACGCCTATCACACATGTGCAGCCTGCCTCACCCTCTCTGCTCTATTCTTTAAAGAGTAAACTAATTCAGAGCTAATCCTGATTTGCAAACATTAAACACAGATTCATTAACCAGTCACACTGGTGGATAATTGATTGGTGGACTTGACTTTAGAGGTAATGCTTCTTTTTTTCTTCTTAAAGCTGTTTACATATTTGGTAGGTATATATATAAAGTCATTGCTGTTGGAAGAAAAATATGTGTGTATGTGTGTAGATATGATCTGTGTTGGGACAAATGTTCAAAAAGAAACTCAGTTCATCTTCTGATGAGCATCTTTCTGCGACCCCTTTGAGAAACCTTATCCCGGTGAGTCAGTCTTGTCAGACCCTGAAGCTGTTTTGTGTATGAAGCTCTTTTCAGCAGGCCTCTCTGAGCATATGATTTAATATTGTCTGGAGAATGGAGTGCTCTTTGGTTTTTTGGGTGCTGATCTGTGGTCAGCCTCAGGGGTCTGTTGGTGCCTGGATGAGGTGTTCTGTTTCAAGCAGCTGTGGAAGGAAAAGAGATCACTCTAGCGACTATGATAGTCAGTCTAAGTACTCTGTAGCAAGTGTGTGTGTGTGTGTGTTGGGTCAGTTGGTATCTCTGCTTGTTTCTGAGTGTACTAATCAGTGTTGGGGTATATACACCAAAAAGTAATCCATTAGTTATTACTTCTCTCAAACTGTAATGGGATTACTGTACTTATTACTTTCTTGCAAAAAGTAATCTCATTGTTCTTTCATTTACTACTACATTACACTCATGAAATAAACAAGATTTGCAATAAAATCTTGATGAATAAAGATAAGTTTAAAACTTAGAGTTGTCTGGCCCCGTGGAAGGTTTTTGCCCGTGACGGCTCTGCGTTGCATGTTTGTAGTCGCCATAGTCAGCTGACATGCACACGCAATGTCACATACAAGGACATGTGCAGATAATACTTAGAGATTAAATGTGTATTTTAAATGCACAACACAAGTAATATAAGGCAGTAAATGTAATGTGATTACAAGAGTTTAAACTGTAGTACATTACACTACTTTGTTACAGGGAAAACTTATCACATTACTGTGCTGTACACATAACACTCATACTGTTCAACACATTCAATATATAAACAACTTCTTGTTCCATAAAAAACCTTTCAGCGAATGGTTTTTCAGAGGACTTTTTTTTATAAATGAAATTTGTGTGTGAAAAGTTTTTGTAAACTTTTTGAAATTTAAAGAACCTCTATATGATGTTCACATTCACAAATCATACTTTCAAACATGGTTCTTTGGGGAACCAAAAGTGTTTACTCTGTAGCTTTGTGGCATCCAACATTATAATGAGTCCATAATGGACATTTAGTATGAAATTTGCTTTCAATTAATTAAAAAATGACACCACAATTTAATTTTATACCTTCTACTGTTGTATCTCAACCAGACTGATGCTCTCAAGGCAGTCCCTCAAGTACAGTACAATTGTGTCAGGATCTATATGAGGGGCCCAATAAATACTTTAGAGTGCACCATGGGCACCAATGCTGTTCCACCCCCACCCCGTCTCCCTTAGTTACGCCTATAAATGGTGTCCAAATAGGGCTGAATGATTAATCATTTTTATATCGAAATCCCAGTTTGACAGAGTGTTGTTTTGAAGTTTTTATTGGGAACATGTTAATAACATGGGGCTTGTGAATCACCTGTAGATGAAACAATTGGAAGCAACCATAACTTGAAGTCTGGCACACTTTGTTCAGGACTCAAGCCTCAAATCAGAGAAAGTAGATATTCTGGTCTTGGACCTCAATTTATAGAAAATAATTGCAGTTTAAATCTCTGTCAGATAAATCGCCATTTGTTATTTCTTCAAATCGTTCAGGCCTATGTTTCAGGCTCTGTAGCTCTACTGTGTAATGGAGTAGTCTAATCTCTCACAGAACGCACAGGTGCCTCCGCTTTGTGTCTTCAACTAATTGAAAAGCTGTCAGTACCTTTCCTCATTTATCAGCGTCGGTCACGCTGATCCAGACCGATCAAACTGACACAGTTGCCGTTATTAAAGGAGGAGGTTGGACAAGCAAGCAGAAGCAGTCAATCCTATCAGTCAAACACACACACACATGCACACACACTCCCTCACACATGTTACTGCCCACTCAATGGCTTGCAACAAGACAGTATGATAATGAACGTCTGACAGATAAATTATGAATGCTCTGTTTGCAGAGCAGCTCCTGTGAAAACCCATTTCACATCAGCTGTGACCCTTCTTAATGTGGGATACGTCCATTAAGCCAAGAAGCCATCTGACATGCTGTCCACACAAATGCTCTATTCAATCATAGAAACAGGTCTGACAGAATAAACATACATGATTGCTGAGGAGTCGTCAGACCCTCTCTCTGGAGAGACTCTACAAAATACAATGTAAGAGGTATGAAGTTGTATGCTTCTGCTTGTTACATAAAGAAATGATTCTGTCAAGTACTGTCCTTGTTTAGAACTTTCCTCTTGGAAAACACAACAGTGCACTTTTTACATCCAAGAGCAGAAAATGCTTGTACTTCATTGCTAGTATTAATGAAATTAAAACATACTTTTTGTTCCTTACATTTTCATGGGCATGGGCACCAATGCTTTTTCATCCCCCACCCTGTCCCCCTTAGTTAGGCCTCTAGCTGGTGTCCCTTTAGGGCTGAAGGGTTACGTCCTTTTTAATATTGAAACCACACTTTGACAGAGTAGACCTTCGAACTAGGGTGGGTAATATGTCAATATCAACCATTATCATTACTCTTTTATGAGCATTTTGTGTATAGTAAGTATTTCAAGATTACCAACTCACTGCTTGTTTCTTTACCAAGTGAATAATTAGTCCTCTTTAATTGAATTTAGTGCAGTGCAGTATGTGAAACAGTGATTCAAAACCATTGTACTCATAGCTTTGATAGTAAATGTGGCACTACTGATGACTTTTTTCTCTGTCTCAACTTATCAAGCCTCATGAAAAACATTGTACAAAAAATATTGTGATGCATATTGTGTAATGTGAAAATACAGGTGGGCATTATTGCAAAAATATTGTATCATGATAATTCAAGACATTTTCATGATACCCTGTATACATTGAGATATATAGTTTTTATAAGCTTTAATAAATTGGAACAGACGAAATAGAACCTGTAGTGCCACATATAAAAATACTGTAATAATACAACTACAGTGATTTTTATAAAATGTTTTACAAACTGCACTGCACTAAATCCAGTTAAACAGGCCTACTACCTATGCTCACTTTGTATTGAAACATAGTTAGTCAGTGTTCTTTAAGGACTGACGATAACCACGATATGCTCTGAAAAGCATATTGTGAAATAATTTATCACGAGAACAATAAAATATCATATTGTCCACCTCTATGTGAAAATATCTTAAGCATTGTGATATCACCCACCCCCACTTCAAAGTACTTATTACAAATCTAAAAGCGCAGGAGATATTTTCAGTCAAGTACTAGACTAGAATCACTTAGTCAGTGCGTCACACACTACCAAAAAAAGAAAACATTTATTCGTTAAAGCATTTACCTTTTCTTTTATATAACTGAGTATGTATGTACATTTTCCACCCCTTTTTCAATTTTTGTTTTTGTAATGCACAGACTGAAGTCTTAAAGAAAGTGCAAATTTCACTATACAGTAAAATTCCTTATTTGTGGTTCCTTCTTAGGTCCCCAGTTATCTCCTCAGTGTCAGTCCCCACCAATTTTCTTATTATCTGAATCTAGTGTCTTATGGCAATATGATTGGCAGCATCACTGTAGATCAACATGAGACAACAGTAGAGAGGAAATAAACCATCCTTCCCCACCCAGAGGGCACGGCCAAAATGTGCTTTCATGGATTCCTGATGATGAACAATTGGGGCATTAGGATGCAACCCTCATATCCAGTTGCTTTGGTTGTTTATATTGTCTAACATTGTCTATGGATATAGATTGGTATAGATATGAATATTGTTACAGATATCACTATTGTACAGATACAGAGTTGTAAGGTGCTGTGCAAATAGTAAATTTTGCTTAAAGAAATAATATATGACTTCATGAATGTTTAACAGGGGAGTTGTTTTTACCCCTTTAATAATAATAATAATAATAATAATAATAATAATAATAATATTATTATTATTATTATTATTATTATTATTATTATTATTATTATTATGTATATTGCACACACAAATTGTTTCATAATAAAATACATCAGTTTAAATAAAATAGTAAATAGGCAAAAATGTGTGTCTTATGTTTGGATCATATCTGGATAAACTTTGACTGAATTTTATTTGTACGTTTTACTTTAAATGCATCCTCATTGTGACGAGATGAGATCCGATTTAGATTTTCCTGCGTAAAAAGCATTTCAGCACCCACATCATTTCCATTTTACTTTTGTTTATTCTTTTTTTTTTTTACTTTTCGTCTCATTGTTTATCTTCTCACCTGCTTCCTGCTCACGTAATTTTATATGGGTAATGGAAATGCCTTCCATTTACTCTGTCTCTGACCACCTCTGAATGTACTTTGAGTGACCTGATCACAGTTCGATCACAGCACCTCCTGTAGGCGCTTACACCTGGCTTTTCATGTGGGCGAATGAAATCCGAACGTGACTTAGTCACCAAAAATGCATGGTAATGCAAGGTGTACACAGTGCCTATTATTTAAAAACATTTATTTTGGCAATAAGGTGTTTTTTTACTTGTAAAAATTTAACTACAGTAAAAAAATAGCAGTTGATATCTTGTAAGCTAGTTTGAAGAACAAAGTTTGCTTCCAAATTTCTCCTCAATACCCCCAGCCATGCATAGATTTGTTAAATTTCATCACCGGCTCACTTTATTTAACATAATGAAATACTGATTAGCCAAATCAGGTGTTGGATGGTAACTACAAGTACAGCTGGGCTTTGACATATGGACATATGTAAAATCACTGCTAAATATATTAACATTATTTGTATTTCTTGTAATATTAATTGTAATATTATTGTTTTCTGACCAATTAAATCCTTATTGATCAGATAAATAGCATTTTAAAGTTACACAGTATACTCTTAAGGTGGTGCTTCAGTGTTTTTTTTAGTAAATAAAATGGTTCTATATGGAACTGTGAACACTCAAAGAACCCTTTGCATGATTAAAGGGTTTTTTGCATCATTAAAGCGTTCTTCAGATTGATGGAAAATGTGCATGAACGTGGTATAGACAGTTCCATATAGCACCCAAAAGTGTTCTTCTATTGTTACAAGCTTAACATTGTAACAATAGAAGAACAATAGAAGATGCTATATAGAACCCTAGAAGAAACGCATCTACAACACATTTTCCATCAATTTGAAGAACGCTTTAATGATGCAAAGAGCCCTTTAATTATGTACAGAGTTCTTTTAAGTATATATGGTTCTACATAGAACCTTTTATTTACTAAAGAACTGCTGAAGCACCATAATTTTTAATAGTGTACTGTAAATAACTAAACAGCTAATAAACTGCCAAATGAAGTAAACGTGTTCATCAAGATCAGGTTTAGGCTTATTTCCTCATGTATCATCTCTAGCCATTGCACATTGTTTGCTTTATCAAAAATTTTGGCTGTAAAGTCTATTAATATCAAGCCGTGTATCAACAAACTGAGCAAATATGCACTCCTCTTGACAACAGATGACTGTGACATTGTTCTGATATTGGCAATTACATGCAACCACCAGTGGCAGCACACAAGAGCCTTAACCATTGAAACTCTTACATTGCTCCTAGTGTTCTCTCTACTAATAATGGATACATCTGGCCGGCAGCTGCCACTCCTTTTCGCCCAGCGCCATTAATGTCTCGCTGCTGGTTCACTACTTTAGTATTCCAGTCAGGTCAGGTGCTAGCTGCAGCTAACCAAGCCTGTTGAAGCACTGTATCTGACTGCAGAGGCTGAACACTGACAGCTCTGGGTTTGTCAATGGCAGAGTGGACACTGCAGTATGTTTTCTAGCCTAGAACAGCATAGCGAGAATGATTTGTTGAGGCCTGAGGTTATAGCTGTGTTCTTCATTGCTGTGAGGGAGAGGTGTTTGTTCTCTGATGTGAAGGGAGCTGGTGTAGGCGAAGATAGCGCTGTTGATATTGATTTAGCAGTGTGAACTGGCCTAGACCTACAGTAAGCACACTACGCTACTGAAAGAACAGCTGAAAAGCATGTCAAACCATCATTCCACTTTTATATATACGCTGTTAAAAATAAAGATTTCTAAATGGTTGTTGGTCTGGACATACATTTCTAGGAAAACCTTCAACTGGTGTGGAACAGGGGTGTAACGACACATGATACGTATTGTGGTAATCACACTGTGATACAATACACTTTTGATATAGAAGTAAAAAAAGGAAATGAATTTAAAACATTGACTCTTTTTTTTTTAAATGAAAGCATGATAAATAGAAATGAACGTATATCTCCACAAAGTGTTAATGTTTTCAAGCAGGCATATGCCTAGATAGATCCCAAGGAGTTTTTTAGCCCCTGCCACTTTTGCCCTCAGTCTGTACAAGTGCCCTCTTGGTTGGCACGTATAATAATTATGTTTTATATATAGCCATTATTTATGTATCCGTTTAAGTGAGGCTTAACACAGTGTCACCCCAGTGGATCGATTCACATGTGGAGGTTTTACCTCAGTAACTCTGATCTGCACGCATCACAGCGCTGGAGATCCCATTGATAAATCACAGCTAATCTCTTGAGGAAAGCATCACATTGCATGATGTAGTAATTTTAAACAACAACCAAACACAATGTTGGCAGTAAGGGCTGGTAATATTTACAACAACTTTGGAGCTCTTGAGTTATAACTCAGTGGACCAGATGTGATCTTGAAACAAGAATGTTTGGGGATGAGAAACTTTAGGCTAAATGTGGAAGGGAATATGCACTCATCAGGGTGGGAACAAACTGAGCATTAAAATTCAAAACCAATCGAATGTCTCGTGAAGGTAAAGCTCAAAGTATGATGATGGTTTGCTCAATGGACAACAAGCCTGTCATCAGCTCAGGGATATAACAGAAGTTAGCATGGCTGAAAAATTTCCCCTAAAAACTCAAAATAAACTAATGAGTGTTGCATTAAATGTGGCAAAAAAATAAAGGTTACAATTCTGTTGGCTAACTAGCTAGCCTGATTTGCTTGTGTTATCTATTGTACCCTGGCACAATATTTTTAACAATGTATCATTCTCATCATGCAGTATAACTGTTTGCACACCAAATAACATCATCTTAAGCATACAGGTGTGCAAGAACACACACTGGGTGACGTGTTATAAGGACCACACAGTGCACAATTTTTAATTCACCAGCTAATTAAAGCACTCACATAGTGAATGGGCTCATTTCACAGATGGATGAGCTGCAATAGACTTTGACTGGCCAGAGGGGAAAAATGACAAATCAATTTGGTGAATTACCAGCATTCGGACAAGTTAGTAATACGCATACAGTAGATATGCATTCCTGACAGTTCTGTCAAAAAAAAAAATAATGTTGCCAAAAATTAATGAAAGTAAGTGGAATCATGCTAATTGGTGTTTACTACCTTCCATGTTTGGTGCATCTGTTCCTTTAACTGCTAGTCATCAGGTTCTCACAGCCTCTGATCAGAATTTAGGTTTTGGGTTTAATTGATGTTAGGTTATACAAATCCATACAAAAGTAAAACTATCCCTGTGAACATAGAAAATCCTTAGATGTCCAAAATCTAACTCTAAATCTAAATTTTAAAATAATTTTTGGGATCATATTATGAATGTTCATCAATGTCCAACTTCTGTTTTAAAACTGGCTCCATGTGAGACATGTGAGAAATCTGTTTTTAAAAGTTAAAATGCTGTCACCAATGCAACAGAATGAAATTAAGGCCAGAGAAAGGAATAAGTAATTACGTGTAAATGACTTAAATAGAACTAGGTAGAAAGTGGATTATATCTGTGGACTGTATCTTGATGTATGAAAGCAAATGAGCCTACCTACAAAATATGACCCGGAAAAATGGAAAATGGAAACAGACCGTGATGGATATATAGTAGGTTTGTAGATTTTCCATGAATAGGGACATACATATGAAATGTCTTCCAAGACATTCCTTTTCTGAGTTTTGGAATCTTGGCTGCAGGTACAATTGGAGCAGATGCTAGGATCATTCTTTGAAACCACAGAAGTATAGACTCAGGCAGTGTGGAGAATAGCTAGTCCTCTAATAAACTTCCACATCTGCCCTGCTCACGGCCTGCTGGAGCTGGCTAGGGGCCTAATCTCAGAGATAGGAGTCTGAGACAGAGAAAGTTTTACAGACTCCAGCAAAGTCTTCTGTCTGCTTTGGGAAGACATAAACAATGTGAGAAAAAGCTTTGCGCTTTTAAGTTGGTACATTTAAATGTCAGTGTGATTGTTTATTTGTTTATTTATTTGGACCATTTTTATAGCATATTTCTCAACATCAGTTTGCAAAGAATACATGAATACATCTTTATGTTAGTTTGCATTACATCATTTTTACAGTGTGCATTTGCTGTATAAAACGTGGTGTGCTCATGTTTGCAAAGTGAACAACATTTCATGTTAGAGGAAAGCACACACTTTTATACCAACCAGAGAATTGAGAATGTCAACAACTACACTGTTATTTTGAATACTTTTGTATTTTGTTTGCTGTAGAGATTTAACCAGATATGAATAGGCTACATTATTCAGAACAAACAGACACATTATAATGCAGTTTATACAGATACAAATACAGATATGAATAGCTGGTACACGTTTTGTTACAGTTGTTTATTTGTTTTAAATGCACAGGTCGCTCTGAAAGGAAACAACTTGCAACTTATAGAGGACTGTATACTTTATAACAGCAAGTAATTTTAAAACAGTGCAAGAAAATGATTCTGCTGTCCTCTTCCTGTTCAAGGATGTTGTTAATAATCCTGCAGTTCGTTTCCTCTTCAAGAATGTTGTTAGTTTTACATAGTTAGCAGGTGTTACTAGTTACAAATAACAAAGAAAAATTAAAAGGTCACCAATTAGTATCTTTAGATATTTTGTACTTAACAATGAATGAACAAAAAATTTCTAAATAGTCCTTTAAGTCTTTATATGATACAACCTGGCCTGAAAAAGGTCATATTTAGCCCTTTAAGTGATGCAATTAAGCCTGAAAAAGGTTTTGTTTTTTCCCCAGAAGGTCCTTACATTGTCACTGCTGGCTGTAAATACTGTAGCACTATTTCTAACAGTCCCAGAGGGGCTGAAGGATGCTGGTGGTCCATTCAGGTCATTAGCAGGGCTGGCCAGTTTGAATGGCAGTGGGTGGGTGATCTGAGGAAGCTTTTTGCCTGGAGGTCATGAGTGTGTGAGACCAAAATTTGGGGCTTGGGCCAACACTGGGGCATAGGTCAAACTAATTCCTGACCCCTCTGTCACCTCCAAGGAGAAGTATGGGACCACTGATAAGCAACCGAAACCTACTACGTCCCACCTTGTAACAGTGTTTAATTATTCCTCACTCGTATATGCAATTCTGAAGAAATTGCAGATTCTACACTTTCAGTCCATACCACAGTTGTGTTTGTAAGCAGAAGACAAGATATTTTATTATGATTTGAATTTGATGGAAAATTATTTTTGTGTACAGTTGTGTTTTGAAGAATGAAAAACTATCCTTTACATTTTTGCCATTTTCTACACTTCAAACAAATTAAAATAAGTTGCAAATGCAGTCTTGTAGTAAGCAACTACACATTAGTAATGATGCAGTGTAAACTGAATATACAGCAAAACAGTATTATTCTAGATCATAAGGGTTAATGTGTGCTAACAAGAGTGTGAAGGGAGCCAGGAGTTATCTAACAAGGACATGCCTAGCCAGCTAGATAGCAAACCTTACCATGTCTATAGCTATGTTGCAAGGAACAGTGTTCACCAAACATGGCATTGTAGATTATTGGTGCAAAGTAGGGTTGACCGATTAATGGCCTGACCAATAATCGGAGTCGATATTCAGCATTTTGTCGATTGCCAGAATTGCCACTTGAACTTGTTTCCTTGCTGATAAAAGGGGTTTTTGTTGTGTATGCACATATCTGATGCAACCACAATCAAAAAACACAGTTCTGTAGTCTGCTCCAACGTCCTGTCCACAGCATTACTGGATTGCTTCACATGTGGAGGATACAACCAATATGCCCTTCTGTAGTCTCTGTGTCCTATCCCCTGTCCAGTAAATCCAATCAAATGTGGCTTTCAGTTTCTTTTAGAGACGCGGGAATGAAGTGATTAGAACATGTCGAGTCGATGTTTTGTGGGAGTGAGGTTTCTGTGTATAGTAGCAGACACAGTGTTCAGACCCACACTGCTTCTTTAGCAGTTTGAATATGTTCAGAATATGTGTACCTGTAGTGGAGCTTCAGTGTGTGGCCAGACAAGTCTCCAGAAAGCTGTAAAGTATTTGTAAAATCATAACGTATCATTTAATAAAAAAAGTTATACAGAATTTCTAATCATTTTCATTTCTATTTTTGCTGGTTAAAAGTACAGACAGCTGCAGTTGGTACTTCCACAGCTTTGCTAGAGACTAAATGGGCCGTTCCATTGAATTATGCAGTGCATTTTCAAGATGAATGAATTACATTTTGGTTGAATAATAAAATCAAATAAGCACATTAACATTCATTTTCCCTCATGTTGTTGTTGCTTTTTACAAAGTAGTGACAGTTTTACTGCATGATGGCTCAGTTGCTTACTGTAATATTTTACTGGGGCTACATTTACAGGTCTGTGTATTTGGTTAGGGTAGGCTTTAACAGCTTTTAGTCTGTATCTGGGCTTTCTCACTTGCACCCATATACTGAAAAGACAAGCTCCACCCCAATGTGTGCCCTTTCAACACTATGTCAGTGACTAATAATACATATCTGTTTTATATCAGAATTGTGTAAATACATTGTGTAATTTTTAAATTTAGTTTTTGAGCTCCTTTTTTGAACTCCATTTTTCTTACAAATGCCATTCACTATTAAACATCATCGAGAGCTATTTAAGTGAATTATTTTTATCTGTTTAAAGATTATGGCACAGTGGGTAGCGCTGTCGCCTCACAGAAAGAATGGCCTGGGTTCGATTCCCGGCCGGGCGGCCAGGGTCATTTCTGTGTGGAGTTTGCATGTTCTCCCCGTGTCTGCGTGGGTTTCCTCCGGGTACTCCGGTTTCCTCCCACAGTCCAAAGACATGCAGTCAGGCCAATTGGACATGCTAAACTGCCCCTAGGTGTGAGTGTGTGTGAATGTGTATGTCTGTCTGTCTGCCCTGCGATAGACTGGCGACCTGTCCAGGGTGTATCCTGCCTTCCGCCCGATGACAGCTGGGATAGGCTCCAGCACCCCACCGCGACCCAGAAGGATAAGCGGTTTAGATGATGTGTGTGTGTGTGTGTGTGTGTTTAAAGATTACTTTAAAATATTTGGGTGGGAGATGTGCCTGACGTCCACCCCCATCTTTACAGTCTTTTCAGCAGCAGGTGGTTGCTGCTGCTCCAGGACAACAGCTGCTCAGCTTCTTTTCTGTAGCTAGACTCATTAATGTTGGCAATCAGGCCCACCACAGTGGTGTTGTCTGCAAACCTGAGGATCTTCACAGCTGGGTCCTTAGAGACAAAGTCACTGGTGTAGAAACTGAAGAGAAAGGGTGAGCATGCAACTTTGTGAAACTGCAGTACTGAGCGTCTGGAAGTCTGGCATGTGTTTTCCTAGCCATACCTGCCGTCTCCTGTTTGTCAGGAAATCCACAACCTACCCGCAGATGGGATCATGACGTTTGCTAACCCAGTGTGGGTGATTCCATTATCTGGGTGCTATTTGTGTTCTACTGATTTTACATTTACAAATATGTATGTAAAATAAAGGTCAAAACCATTTTAAATATAAATAAAGTTTGTTTCATACCACTTAGAAAACAGTATTTTTGACTGTCCTAGACTAACTACACTTTACCATAAAATATAACCTTAAAAGTACTTAAAAAATTATATTATTTTTGCCTTGATGTGTGAATCCATTTAACATTTCAGTTGTGTCCCTTAAAATTCACTCAACCCTGTTACCTGAACACATTCACCCCTATGAAATATCTGGAATTTTCTGCTAATCGTATATTTAACAGCAATTTTCATATTGTGATACTGACTGACAAGGTCATTTTGAAAGTAAAGCCCTGTCACCTAAATCACACAATAAAAGTTCTTTAAGAAATTTTGATATTGTTCTTAAGATGGTTAACACTCTTTGTGAATGGTTAAATGCATGTTTTCTTAGATTCAATGTTAAAAAACTGATGAGGCCTAAATGGCACCCGAATTATGAAATTACCCTCATACATACTTTGTTTTGTTAGCATTATTGCCTTAGATTTAGCAACCTGAAGTATAAATTTAGGAGTTAATGTCTACATCTGAACCTGGTGTGTCCCTCTTGTACAGTTTGGCAAGTAAGTGAGGTTTTGTGCACTTTCCATGTCCTTGTGGAACTCCATCTCTCTCCAGACAGTCAATTTACTGCTTTTCTATCTAATAACACACACTGCATGGGCTGGTTAGCTTAATGGGGAGCCATAATCACCACTACGCCTTTCTTCATTTGCTTCCACCCATCCGTATGTAATGAAAAACAAACATTCAGAATTGCATACGAGGGCGGCAGCTATTACCATACAGTGCACCCGTTGGGTCATAGACTTGTGTATTCTTTCCTCTTGTAAATTATTTAGCCAGTCCCCACTGCTGACAAGAGCTGGCAGGGCAGCCATCCTGAGGGCATCGGTAATGATGAAGATGCTCAGTGGGAAAGAATCATCACACTCAGGGGTAGGACACTGGAGCCTTTAAACAACTTTGAGGGGCATTTTCAAATAGGCCAGGCAATTTCTGCTGATTTGGCATTATATTTGCCATTACAATGCTTCTTGTGTTAAAGAAAGGTTACAAGGGAATATCTCAGCACCTCACACTGGCATTTTCTGCCCATTTTTACCAGTAAGTTTAGACTTATTGTACAGAATATATCCAGACCAAGTGAACAGGCACCACCTCCATTCAGTTCAATTTCATGGGCTTATGTATTGCCATGTGCTCATAAAGTAGTTATGGAGAGGGAATCAGAGCTATAAGAAACATTCATTGATGATGGAAGACAGAGCCATGGCGAAAGAATACGTCTTCTTTTGAATTGAGTTTAAGAGTTCTAAGATTGAAAACTTAAAAAGTTTTAAAAAGGCCTACACAGTATAGACACAGTACCAGTATTGTGACTATTTTGCTACATATTGAGATGGCAGGATACCTTTAATATAATAAAAATGGATTGGTGAAAAATTTGCTTGCATTATTTTGACAAAAAATTCAAAATTGCTTCCTATTATAGAAATAGTGCACTGTGTAGTGTGTTAGCAATGTTGTAGTGTTTAAATTCTCAATGGTAAATTTTTTGATCATTCCTTGCTCATGAATCAGCTTCCTATATAGTACAGGCTATGTAGCAAATAGTGAAGGAGTTAAGGCAATGATTTGTTGATGTTGTTCAGGACACAGTATTACTTACTGTGAACTGTAAAAAGTGTACAAAACATCACCTTGTAGCTGAATGCTGAGGGCAGCCATTTTAGACAACAAATGGCACAGATTACAATCACGATTTGTTGAGCGAGTTTTTAGGAAGGTGTTTACAAAAAGGATTGGATCACTGTTGCCTTCTATTGTTTGTTAGTAATGTTAACCTCGTAGCTCCAGCTTAAAACTAAAGAAGAAAAAATTGGACACCAAATGTGTCTTGGTTGATTGACTACATCTGGAAAATTGTGTAAATTTAATTTTTCGCTAAGCCGTTCTTTCAATGTGTGAACCATTCCACGCACAACAAAAGTGTTTGTTTTAGCAGCAGTAATGTTGTGTGTTTTGCTCTGCTGTTATATCGGGGCTCTGAGTGATGGGTAGAGTGAGTGGGAGGGCGCAGACAGCTGTGCTGTTTGTGATTCAGTGTCGCTCTGTTGGTCTCTAGAGCGTTACTTTCTGCACTCATCGCTTCAGGGCGTTCTCGAGGTGTTGCAGATGTGCCATGCACTTTCTTCAAGAGCTGAAACATTTCAGAAAGAAAAAAACATGCTCTGAAAAATCCACGCTCGTTTAGACTGCAGGTTCTGGGGGGCACAGGGGTGCTGCAGAAGTAAAAGCAGACACAATGTGATTTCATGACCAGCAACTCAAATACAATACACACCGTAATGCTATAAGAATGGATAACACAAGCTAAAGTACCATGAACATTAGCTTACTTTAAGATGTGACCATTTATGTAGTCGTTGCTGTTGGGCAGGAAAGCATGTGATCTGTACACATAGCCCTGGATGTGGATTGTACTCCCTGATATCATCCTCTTTCCACAGTGAGAAGCATATTTCTCCTCCTAAGGGAGAGATGATTGAGAACATCCTCTCGCAGCGTAATCTGTTAAACAATGCCAGGCTGCTATTGGGCAGCTTTTGATGCTTTGTTTTGTTGGGGCAGAGCACAACGTTTACGGCACCCCATAAATCCCTGCCGCTCGCAGTCGCAAAGGGACAGCAGTGTGTAATTTTGCGATCGATTCTGTTTGCGGGCAGGCATATTATGGCCATAAATCTTACAGCAGGGCAGGTTTGATTGGTCAGAGTGACAGTAAACTTCCTCCTTTCAGACAGCAAACAGGAATGGATGGGCTCTGGGTCAGCAGCAGAAATGCACTGAGCTCTGCTTCCTCTGAAAATGGCAGATTCAATTGCATGCTTGAAAGCCTGATGACCCGTAATGTTTAATGACCTGAAAAGGTGACTGGTGCTTCCAGGTAGATGTTATTTCACTGATCTAGGAACAGTTTCTCGTGTCCAGAGCTCACTGACCTAATCTTTTCTAAAAACATCAACGTTCTCTGACAAACACAAACATTCTGCAAAACCACCAATATATTTCTGCAAACATCGTCAATCTCCACCAAACACCAACATTATGTAACCCCATCATTATGCGAACCCTCACTGTCCACCACCAACATTCTCCATCAAACACCTATATTCTCAAATACAATCGTTCTTCAAACCTGCATTCTCCAAAAAGCAACATTCTCCACCAACACCAACATTCTCTATACCCATCTTTCTCCAAACCCTCATTTTCCACCACACATCAAAATTCTCCAACAAACACCAACTTTCTCTTACAAACATCACAATTCTCCATCAAAAACCATCATTCTCCAACCAACACCAGTGTTCTCCAACATGCACCATCATTCTCCAGAAAACACCAATGTTCCCTATGTTCTCCGTTCATGATGATTTACTTTCCTGCTGAGTTTAGTCCTAATCTGAGAAACCTGATCCAGCTAATATTGAGAGAAACACCACAGGGGGCTGGAACTAGGGGTGGGAATATTTAGGCACCTCACGATTCGATTCGATTACAATTCAGAGGGCTGCGATGAGATTATAAAACGATTATCGATTCATCTCGATGCATCTTTTTTTTCTATACATGATTTCTATTTTCTTACTGTCTGAGGACTTGGTAGTTTTAAAACAAAGTATTTGTAATGATCCATAATGAATTTACTTCCAATATCTTTTATTAATAAAACAAATGGAAGTGATGTGGCAAGTGAACTAGAAGACTCTCATTCACTGCTCTTGTTTAGAGATGCCTGCCACTCATCTGCAACAAAATGCGCTGTTGCGGTGAAATAAGGTCCAGTGGTAATAGATGACCACACAGCACATTATATAGTCTTTAGTGACGAAAAAGGAAAAGAGAAAGACAAACATTTGGAGACGAACAGACTTATTCGCATCTATAAGCAGCACACTTGGTTTCCTGGTACGTTAAATCTGCAACGAGAGACTGTCAAACACTAACTAAAAAGTTGCAAAGATGAAGTCGCTTCTCTTTCTAATTAATCTTAATCTTTCTAATTCCATCTTAAATGGTGCCGCAATTACATTTGGCGTCTCAGTCAGAATTTAAGGTGGAACCGGAAAGTTCAGCAAGATGCTGGCGAGTGAAAAGCGACTTCAGCCTCGTAAAACAGCCGAAAGCTTTGAGACATTTTTTTTAAATATTTAGAAAAGCGATTTTTGACATAGGGCGGCACGGTGGCGCAGTGGGTAGCGCTGTCGCCTCACAGCAAGAATGGCCTGGGTTCGATTCCCGGCCGGGCGACCGGGGTCATTTCTGTGTGGAGTTTGCATGTTGTCTGTGTGGGTTTCCTCCGGGTACTCACAGTCCAAAGACATGCAGTCAGGACAATTGGACATGCTAAATTGCCCCTAGGTGTGAGTGTGTGTGTGACTGTGTATGTCTGTCTGTCTGTCTGCCCTGCGATGGACTGGCGACCTGTCCAGGGTGTATCCTGCCTTCCGCCCAATGACAGCTGGGATAGGCTCGAGCACCCCACCGTGACCCAGAAGGATAAGCGGTTTAGATGATGTATGTATGTATGATTTTTGACATTTGTGAATCGATTCAGAATCGTCCACATCTCCATCGCGATGCTTCGAAGAATTAATTTTTTTCCCGCACCCCTAGCTGGAACTGTGGCCTTCACTCTGGTAACTGCCTTCATTTTCAATAGAAAGTTCGACTTAAGCCTTTCTTTTTGTTCTGGTGATTTTTTGTGAGCATCGAACAGTGTTGAAGATGCCTGACTTCATAGTTACCAGAGGTTGACATTCCACACTTAAAATCATTTGTCTTTCAGAATTTTAGCTCAAAACAAACCTACTTTTACCTGGGTGTGATTTTAAAGTCTGCTCTTTTGTCTTGCTGTGTTTCACAGGGTGCTCTGAGTGCTGTATTAAATGCCTGAGCGGGATTCCCTATGCCTCTCTCATTGCCACCATCCTGCTGTATGCTGGTGTGGCGCTGTTCTGTGGCTGTGGTCATGAAGCTCTCTCTGGCACCGTCACCATCCTGCAGAACTACTTTGAAGTGGTCCGATCACCAGTCGATGCCCTGGATGTCTTTACCATGTGAGTACTGACTTTAAAAGAACAGTATGAGCTTGAAATAAGCACAAATGGTGTGTGCTAGCATAGAGTTAGCATAGATGTTCTGTGATATTAACAGGGTCATTTTTGGGAAAATTGAATGGAAGGTACCATGAAACTGGGAGCAGCAATTAACATGGCTGTGATAACTGCTAATTTTCATGACCTGCTTGCTTATGTTCACCATTATTAGCAGTGTTAGCATTTTTGGTTCACGTTTGGCGTAGGCAAGTGATTAAAAGCATGGATTGCATTATTCAGCAGAGGTTCAGCGACTCGGATTTCAATCACATGTTGACTCACTTGTGATTTGATTCAGAGCCCAGACTTAAGACCAAGACACTGACGTGGTGGTGGTGTGTTAGTGTGTGTTGTGCTGGATCAGACACAGCAGTGCTGCTGGAGTTTTTAAACATTGTGTCCACTTACTGTCCACTCTATTAGACGCACCTGCGTTGTTGGTCCACCCTGTAGATGTAAAGCCAGAGACGATAGCTCATCTCTTGCTGTATAGTATGAGCTAATCATCCTCTAGTCCTTCATTGGTGGTCACAGGACGCTGCCCACAGGATGCTGTTGACAGGATATTTTTGGTTAATGGACTGTTCTTAGTCCAGCAGTGACACTGAGGTGTTTAAAAACTCCAGCAGCACTGCTGTGTCTGATCCACTCGTACCAGCACAACACACACTAACACACACACACCACCATGTCAGTGTTACTGCAGTGCTGAGAATGATCCACCACCCAAATAATACCCGCTCTGTGGGGGTCCATGGGGGTCCTGACCACTGAAGAACAGGGTAAAAGGGGGCTAACAAAGTATGCAGAGAAACAGATGGACTACAGTCTGTAATTGTAGAACTACAAAGTGCACCTATATAGTAAGTGGAGCTGATAAAATGGACAATGAGCGTAGAAACAAGGAGATGGTGTGTGTATATATATGTATATATATATATATATATTTGTATTGCAAGTGTGCTAGCTAGCACAATATCTAATGTAGCTGAAGTTGTTGGCTAATCTAGCTGATGTTTTAGTAAGCTACAGATTCATTTTTCTCATTGGAATTCCAGTCCTTTTCCTTTGTAACACTTTTTTTATTACCTGCCTACTGGCAAGCTTGGCACGCCCTCACCCAATGCACAGCAACTACTGGAGGCTGGGAAGAGTTTGTTCCATCTTGTAGCCAAGTTGAGAGGATCAGACTCTGGCTCAAACTGATACGGCAGAACGGACACCATTGGATAAATAGCCACACTAGTGTTTACTGCTGCTCAGGAGAGAAGGGTCTGTCTGTAGACTGCAAGACAGGGGCGGAACATATAGGGGCAGAACCTCTCTGGTGGTTGGCCAATCAGAACAGCGTGGGTGAGCTGACTAGTCAGAGCACACTGGGCTCATCTGAAGGAGGGTCTGAAAGACACAGGAGCTCTAACAGAGCATTTTAGGCAGAGGGTGAATGTGTTTTTGGAAATAGAAACATGTAGATCTATTGTAGTAGAGCCCAAAACAAAATTATGAACAGTAGAATTGAGCATAATAGGCCCTCTTTAAACAGCACACTTAACTGCATGTAATGTCCATCAGATTGAAGGTTTTTCTATAATGAAAGGCTTGTTGTTTGAAGCCGTGTTGAACCTGGCAGGTTTTTAGCCCGAATTTACTTTTGTATAATGCAGTACCTGCAGCTAATAATGAGTCTGAGCTAAAATTCGCTACTAAAGACTTTAGATTCCACTCACACTCCCAGCCCAGAGACTGCAGAGTCAGCCTTGCTTGTACTGACTTTTCAACATTTCTGCCATTCAGTAGAATCATAGTTTGAGTCTTGACAAAATCTCTTTTACATAATGAAAATTCTTAAAGACGTTTGCCCAGGTGTAGGCTACACAATGACAACAACACAAGGGTAAAAGTTTTGAAAGTGGCCTATTTTCATATACTTCCTCCACTATAAAAGGAAAGTTGTCTTTAGAATGTGTCTCTTTGACACAGAAAATGAAAAATGAGTGTATTTTTTCCTGTCCAGGCCATTGTGAGGTTGGTACCTTGGCTGGCCCAGTTACACGGCCTGCTGCGGCTGTTTCTCAAGCTAACACTGCTGCTCCTTTATGACGTTTTATGAATTATTTACTTTAGAGGTAATTACCCCGATTTGAGCTTGTGTGGCTTACTTTTCCAGTCACCCATGCATGAACACGTCTTCATTCACCACCACCTTTGACCAGTTAAGAATGATTAAATCTGAGCAGGCCTCTCCAAATCCTGTTCTTAGTACAATACAGAGTGCAGTAGTGAGAGTAAAGAATGACTTCATTTGAAAAAGTATTGTAGCAGGTTCCTGTTAAAGATAATGAAGTGAATTATTGACACTTTCCTTTGATAGAGCATTTAGAGTCTCCCTCTATCTCTCTTTCTCTCTTTCCTTCTTCATATCTCTTCTCTCTCTGTTCCCTTTTTCTGTCTGTCCCTGTTGCTCTCTCTCACTTTCTCTCTCTCTATGTCTCTATGCTTTTTTTCTCTTCCTTTCTTTCTCTGTCTCTCTATCCTGTCTTCTCTATTTCTTCTTTTTCAGTCTCTTTCTTTCTCTCTCTCCCTCCCTCCCTCTCTCTTTCTCTCTCTCTCTCATTTTCTCTCACTCTTTCTCCCTTTTTCTCTGTTCTTCTCTTGTTCTTGTTCTTTTTCTTTCTCTCTTTCTTGTTCACTCGCTTTCTTTTTCTCTCTCTCTTACTCACTGTCTTGCCATCTCTCTTTCTTTCTCTGTTCTCTCTCTATTCTCTTTATCTGTCTCTGTTGCTCTCTCTCTTGCAGTCTCTCTCTGTCTCTCTATCCTTTCTTCTTTCTTCCTTTCTTTCTGTCTCTTTTCCTTTCCCTCCTTTTTTCTGTCCTTTCATACTCTCTCGCTTTCTCCCTCTGTCTGTCTCTCTATCCTTTCTTCTCTCTTGTTTTCCTTCTCTCTATCTTCCTTTCTTTTTGTCTCTCTTCCTTTCCTTCCTTTTTTCTGTCCTTTCATACTTTCTCGCTTTCTCCTCTTTCTGTCTCTCTCTCTCTCTTTCTCTCTCTCTCTCTCTCTCTCTCTCTCTCTCTCTCTCTCTCTCTCACACGGACACATCTATTGTGGAAGATTGATTTTGCAGGCTAGTATGTGAGGTATTGGCTATGGTCCCACTCAGGGGATTAAACGTTCTGAAATCGCTCTGGGTTGCCTCCGCACACCTGCTCACTGCCACTACCTGGCCAACGAAGAGAGAGAAAGGAAGGGAGGGAGGGAGAAAGAATGAGAAAGAGAAAGGGGGTTAACCCTTAGAATGCTCAGTTATCTCTGGCGATAATAAAAGCATGTTGAAAGTTTATATGCAGTATTTCCCAGTCGTAGCTCATCAAATCAAGTGGATTCACTGACAACATTACTGTTTAAAGATAAACTGGTTTTTACAAGATTTAGGCCAATTTCAAGCTAAAAAAGAAAGGATTTTGGAAACCATGTGTACATTGATCAAACCAGGGCGATCTTTCAGCCACTGGGCATTAAAGTGATCATTGTTAATGTTTTAAAGGAGGTGTTTTGAGCAATGGAATCTGCCCCTATAGATGAGCTAATGCTAAAGAAAACACTGGAGTTCGTGCAGCATTTTATACTGAAGAAGCCATGTCCACCTGTAATTTAGGACTTCTGGCACATTTTAATAAAACAATACAAGTAATGGTACATGAATGAGTACATTAATATTTAGCAATATTCAGCTGTGATTGGCTGAGAGGTGTGTCAGTCATTCTGTTGCAAAATAGTCAATTAACTACGTAATTACGTTTGAATAGTATAGCAAACCACAGTAATAATAGTTGGCTTCTAAGGGTTAAGAGTGGGACAGTGAGTGATGGATGGGATTGGAAGAAGGGAAATATATAAAGAGAGAGGCAGAAGGAAGAAAGTGGCAGACATTGGCACAGAAGCAGCAGAACCTGAGGCTGTGAGATTCCATTAGTCACTCGTTCTACTCTGGTCTGTACTGTACACCCACCAGCCACTGCAGACTGACTGTAGCAGTGAGAGATTGAAACATTTGACCAAAGATTCGTCTATTTAGTGCAGCTCTGCACTGGCATTGCATGCCTTGCATACATTTTTAGTGTATAATACATTGTACAAAACACTGACATGCATTTGGATTTATGTAATAAATCAATTATATAAACCTTCTGATCATTAATATTGTGGCATTTTGTCATCATGGCCATCAACGGTGGCCCTACTGTCAGGTTAGATCCCCAGGAATGCTAGAGCCATCGGCAGCCAAGAGAACATAATTGGCCTCACTTTCTCTGGGTGGGTAGGACAGTTGTCCCTCTCCTTCCAGGTGTGGGCATTGCTCTAGGCCCCTTAGATTTACTATACATGTTGATGTTAAAAAACCTGTTCTAAGATATATAAACATTAAAAAAAAAAGCTGTTGATGGTTAGTTTTATTATTATTATTATTATTAGTAGTAGTAGTATTATTAGTAGTATTATTATTATTATTATAGTTTTTATTAACTTAAATTATCACAATATTGGCAGATAATTTTACTTGTTTTGCTCATATTTATTAAAAGGAGCAAAATTATCTGCTAATATAGTGAGACAATTTCACTTAATAAAATCACTTAAAACAAGTAAAAATATCTAGAAACAAGTTAAAAGTCCCAAATAATGGAAAATCTAATTTTCCTCGCTTTTTTTGAAGTAACAGAGGCTTGTAGTATGTAAACAGTGTTAAAGTCCTAAAACACACTGATCACTCTCCAGTCCATATAGTTCATATATGGAAAGATATGATGGTAAGAATCAACCTGGTTTTCAGTGTTTCTGTGATGTCATCAAAAACCAACACATTTACACTCATATATACCTGCCTATTCAAGCAAAGAAGCAGAGCTAATTTACATATATCAGTCTTAAAGGCACTGTAACAAAAATAGCCTGTTTAACTCTAAGGCATATAATGAAGAAGGAAAATGGTCATGTGACCATTAATGAAGTTTGACTGTTTTCAGTACCTAAACCCACACAAACATTATAAGGGCATGAGCTGAGTGGAAATGAAGCCTAACTTGCTTCCCCCTCTGTAGGATTGACATTCTGAAGTATGTGATCTATGGAGTGGCTGCAGCGTTTTTCGTCTATGGGATCCTGCTGATGGTGGAGGGCTTTTTCACCACTGGTGCCATCCGTGACTTGTATGGAGATTTCAAAATCACCACCTGCGGCCGCTGTGTTAGTGCCTGGGTAAGACACACTGGTCTGTCAACACTACTGTTCGACAGTCTGAAGTCAATTGTCAAATTAAGTGCTCTTATTGTATTCAATAGTGACACATACAATGTATATAGAAAATTAATGTATGGTGTAGATTGAAACTAGACACCAAATGATAGATTTAGGTGTCATTCATTTGTTCAAGTATTTTTGGGAACAACAAGAATTAATAAAAAAATATACCATAATAATATTGTGTAATTCTATCTATGTATAGCAATGTCTCCTCTGGTGTTCTGCCACAAGACTATCACTTTTGAAGTCAATCTGAATATTCATTTTATTATATGTTAATTTGGGTGTTACAGCTTTCTCTGTTCTTTTGGAACTAGTGAGCATTCTGGACACATTTCAGATTTTTACAAATTATTCTGAATCTGTAAAGTTGTAAAGAATACTACAATATTAATATCTTCTATCATATCCTCCAAAACAATTGATTTTATATTATTGTTAACAGGGATTACAAACAAGCTAAATATGAGGGTAGTACAATGGTCTAAGTCTCTAAGTACTGGTCTTAGATTATCACCCATTTTCTATTGACCTACCCATGCTCTGCTCACAAATGTGTCTTTCATAGCGACCATTGCTAGGATGCTTTATAGAAGCTTGCCAAAAATGCCATTTAACCCAGAGAAACTGTACAACACAATGGGCCTTAATCATCAAAGCTGCATAAGAAGGAGTGCAGATTTGACCATCTAATGTTTGAACTACTCTGCATCCGATTCAGGAAATGTTTGTGCGCCATGGAAAGAAGTGAAGATTTGAGCTCAAATAATGAAACACTTTTAGTGTGTGATCAATCATCAGCAATCGTTATGGAGTCAATAATGTGGCAGCATTCAGTGGCTTGTGAGCCAGTGACTGCTTGTGAGTGCCATATGCACAAATTAGTATTATTGTTATTTTCTATTTTTATTCTAATTATTGGCATTATAGACAATGTTGATATTAATGTTGATATTTTGGTTAATTAGCCACAAATCAAGCTTTTTTTTAGGTTCTTAAACTGTTACGTTCAAATTTGTATTTACTTCTACCAGGCGTGACTTTGATTGTACAGATAAAACTGAAGAATCAAAAAAACGGACGCAATGGGCCATAAAGGGCCAGTGTTTAGAAGTGGGTGTCCAGGTAAAATTAACACAAACAACACAAAAGTAGACTGTTTTTGTTGCTTAGTAAAACAAGGCAGGTTTGGTGACCATTCACATGTCTACAGAATAAGTACCATTTGAAATCAAAATTGTGTTCTAAATTTAGGTATTTTTTACAAAAAGACTGAGTTAACATAAAGGTTATAGAGGTTTACAAAAACGCCACAGTTTCTCCTTAGGTTGGATGAGATTTCTGCCAGTGTTCTCTAAAGCTTGTTCAACCTGACAACAGTTGCTATGAAACAGCATATTTATGGATGGAGCATGAAAGACAAAAGTGATTCAAGATCTGTCCTATTGTGAAAAACAACACCCTTCCTATGGATAAGTAAAGGGAATACTCAGTATAAAAAATTGATCTTCTATGCTAGCTTGCAATATGACACCTTAATTGACTGCAAATAAATACTGTAGTTATTTGATATGCTAAAAATCGAACCATGTCTTCACTCAGGCCTTTAAAATAAAGCTTTTATACTGTACATAAGAGACACTCTCTTAACTTGATTGACAGTCTTGTTGGTGTGTCTCTGATCTTAATGGAATAATGCTGTTAAAGGGTATTGAGTTGGTGATGTCATTAAATAAAAGTGTCTCTAATTAATTACATCTCACTCTTCCTCTGTTACCTCACATTCCTTATTTTCCTCGTTCTCTCTCCCCCTCTCAGTTCATCATGTTGACCTATGTCTTTATGCTGGCCTGGCTTGGGGTCACCGCTTTCACCTCTCTGCCCGTCTTCATGTACTTCAACATCTGGAACACCTGCCAGAACACCACTCTGGTGGAGGGTGCCAACCTGTGCTTTGATTTGCGCCAGTTTGGTGAGCAGTTCCTCTCTTTATTTCTATTCAACAGCCTTTAAAGCTATCTATTCAGAGCTACACTGCAGTACTGCATGTTCAACTCCTGCATGAAAACAATATACAACTATTGGTCTTCTAACCATATCTGTCTTTTGTGGATTGTAAAATAAGTGTATGTAAATACACCCATACAGCCAAAATCCACACCACTTAACCCACATTCTTCACCTTACCCAGTCATCTGTCCTAAATTAATATTTAAAAGGCTCATATTTTTGTACATTTTTCTCTGAAGTCCATTTATAATTTTTGTGTCGATTTGTATACTAAAACAATAACTTTCCAACCTCTATTTATTTGTGACAATTCGTGGTTGCTTTTATTACTAGGCCTTTAAGACTGATACAGTACTGTGCAAAGGTTTTAGGCATCTGAGATTTAAAAGAAAAAAAGAAATCTGATTTAAAAAGCTGTTTATCTTGGCAGTAAGTCTTCATCTATGCAATAGCTGGGGGCCTCCAGGAGAAATCTGAAAACAAAATTTGTTAAACTTTGTTCTTCAAATTAGCTCACAAGATACCAACTACTTTTTTTTCTTGTTACTCTTTACTCTTATGCTTATTTGTGTTTGTTTTAATGACATATAGCAATTTTACAAGCACAAACACACTTATTGCCAAGACAAATGGCTTTAAACAGTGTGCTTAGGTGCTTAAGACTTTTACACATTACTGCATGCACGGTAAAAAAAAAAAGAAAGTTTACATTTTTAAAAAAAGTTACTAAAAGTTAGTAACCTTCATAAACTACAATGAACTTAAAATATACAACGGAATATTTCTAACAGTAAGTTAACACAAAATTAACTTACTGTTAGAAGTTCATTGAACTTTAATTTAAGGCAACTAGGTTACTTAAACGTTAAAGCATTGAAGAATTTTTACATGTAAATGACCTGTGTTCTGCTTGGCTGCCCTGTATTGTTCCTTGTTCTAAAACAGTGAACAAACATCTTAGTTTATTACTTCTTCATGAATTGGACAGTCATATTTAAATGTGTTCATGACTGTGACATCACAACAGTCACTTAGTTTTCATATATGACTCCTGTAGATTGAGAGGTATATTTACACTGTCCAAAAAAAATGTCAGCAATTTTTATTTTTCTACATCATTTGAACACAGCAAGTGCACTTTATATTGTATGAAAATTTCATGATGAATGGATCAATATAAATGCTCCAAAAGCGACTGTAATAAACACTTCTTCACATTAACTTACATTGAAAGTTAAGAAAGTTTTTAAAGTTCCTGTTTTGGAGATATATGTTTTTTATTTGGACAGCAATGATATGTGAGTGTTACATTTTTAGTCTAATGATGTTTCCATATTGAATCAAAGTCATTCATTAAAAAAAATCCAGGAAGATTTAGTTTTCCATGATATGGACCCTGTAAACAGTCCTTGTTCATCTGCAGATTCAGTCAAATTGCTGCTCTACACAAGAAGATACAGTACTGTGGCATAGTTAAACCCCATACAGTGAGAGTTAACATGTTTCTCCTCTGTATCTGCTCTCAGGAATCGTGACCACCAATGAGGAGAAGAAAGTTTGCACAGGTTCGGAGAAGTTCTACAAGATGTGCGAGTCTAATGAGGTCAGTGGGCAGTACTGAATATCTTTCATCTCCTCTGATGGCCTTCATCTGAATTCAGTCTGGTCCTGCAGTCAGTCTCTTAGAGCTCTGAGGGAAGAGGGAGTGATATTTCTCCTCTGCGCATGTTGCTGCGTTATCGTCCCATTCACTGCTTTTATGACTCTTCTCCAGTGTCTCCTCTGCCCTTTACTGCTTTTATATCCTCAGTGATTCACAAGAGCGGGGATTCCTCTTTTAGCACTGTCTGGTGTGAAATGCAGTGCTGGGCAGTGGTGATAACCATAGAGGCACATAAAGGAATGACCAAAGCTGTGGAAAACAACTTGCAAGGACTGGATTTATTTGATTCAAATGTGTACTTCGGTTCCACACAAATAAAGTCTGTTAGACCTAGAACAACACAACAAATTTAAATGAAGTAACTAAACTGAAAAACATCATTGTGTTGAAGTAATGTACTCTCACTGGCCACTTTATTAGGTAAATTGTATCTAAGATCATTGCCAATTTTATCGAGCCCACTTACCATATAGGTGCATTTGTAGTTCTACAATTACAGATTGTAGTCCTTCTGTTTCTCTGCATAATTTGTTAGCCCCCCCCCTCCCCATTTATTCTGTCAATTAATAAACATGACCCTACAGGAGCACAACTGGGCAAGTATTATTTAGGTGGTGGATCATTCTCAGCACCTCAGTGACACTTACTGTTCACTCTATTAGATACTCCTACCTTGTTGTACCACCTTGTAGATGTAAAGTTAGAGACAGCAGCTCATCTGTTACTGCACAGTTGGTGTTAGTCATCCTCTGGTCCTTTATCAGTGGTCAGTTACTGGCAAAAAAATCTTACTGCCCAGATAAATTGTTGTAAATAATTTACTTAAGTGCCTAAGACCATTGCATAGTAGTGTATATAATATAGTTATGTGAACACTATGTACACTTCAGTTCAGTGGAGGTGTCTCCTGTTTTTGTCACATTCTGAGACACCTTGCAGAACCAGTTATTGCAGTAATAGTCTAAATAATTCTAAAATGTAGAATTAGGAAGAGGTTGCTTGTGTGATCTTCAGTAACCTAAATGAATTCAGGTAAGTGCAGGTGGGCGGGCAGGGGGCTGTGTTTACTGAGAGGAGTGTAAGTGTTTTTAGGGAGCTTTTATTGGAGTGTGTTTACTGGGCTGAATCACACAGTGTGTATTTAGGGTTCTTCATTTGAGTTTTTTTTTTGGTCTCCTCCTCCAGCTGGACCTGACATTCCACTTGTTCGTGTGCGCTCTGGCGGGGGCAGGAGCAGCCGTCATTGCCATGGTGAGCTATTTTTCTCTCTGTGTCTCTATCGCTCTCCATCTCTCTTTCTTTCACTTCTTCCATGTATTATTATCTCCAACACACTCTCTCTCTTTCTCACTATCTCTCTATCTCTTTGTTCATGCTCTCTCTCTCTTTATTTTTATCTCTCATACTCTTCTGTTTTCTTTATTTTTATCTCTCTTCATCTTTATCTCTCTCGCTTGTTCTTCTCTCTATCTCTCTCTTGCTCTCTCTCTGTGCTGTAATTATCACCTCTGATAAAGTCGGGCTGTATACACACAGATAGTAGCGGTGATGTGAAAGAGAGAGAAAGGAGGTGAAAAGCACAGCTGGCATTTATTTCACGAGTGTTAGTGTTATAAAACAACTGAAGAGTAATAAGCAACAAGAACATACAACATATAAACCAAGTATATGTAAACATAAGTGTACAAACATATAAACCTATAAACAGGAGTGTAAAACCGCCATACACCAAGAGAGAGAGCGAAAGAGAGGGAGACAGAAAGAGATCAATAGAGAGAAAGAAAAGGAGACGGAGAGCAAGGGAGAAGAAGAAGCATACAGCACAAGAGAGAGCAAGAGCGAGAAAGAGAAGGAGGCAGGGTGACAGAGAAAGAGTAAGAGGAATGCTCAGCATCGAAAATGCATGGGGTGCTGTTGCCATGGAAACAGAGGAGAGGAGAGCAGAGAAGAGAAGGGATAGGCAGCTAAGTGAAGAATCGTCTCATGAGAAAATGCTTCTTGCTTCCACTTCAGACTGAAAAGAAGGACGAACGCACATAATGAAAGTATTCCAATCAAATCATCATCACAGAGTGTATTGCATAGCTTTCCTAAACTGCCAGTTAATACATACAGTCAGGTGTGGGTGTATGTGAGTGTGTGTGGTGGGCAGTAACATATGATCACTGCTGCAAAATTTTAGCTCAACCAGCCATGGCACCTGTTTTGCTTATTGCAAAATACAGGGTTTATTCTTAGATGTACACCTCATTTCACAACTCAAGCTCAAGCAGAATGCACAAACCAAACACCACTGCATGCAGCTCAAACATTTCTGCTTGTGGTCTTTTAATTATATAATTACATCATGCCTTTTATAAAACTACCTCTGCTCTCTTGCTATTGGAGCATTTTCAATGAAAGCCTGTCACCTAGTGGCGTTTAGAGGCATTACAGTGTTGCTTATTTGGGTGTTTCCAAAGCAGCAGTTTTATAGTGGTTTGTGTCTGAATGCAGCATCAACAAACCACTGTCACCAGCACTGTCCTATACAGCCATATGCCAAAGTTTCAGTTAAGATAAAATAGTTTAAAACATCTTCAACAGGGAACAAACTAATTTCAATGCATGATTTATATTTGTTCTCAGCACAGCAATGCTACCCAAAAGGTAGTAGGATGTTAGTGTGTGCACTGCTAGTACTACTGTATCAGTCATAGCAGCATTGCTGGGGTTTTTAAGGTATATTCTTATTGGCCTCATAATGGACTGTTTGCAAAATAATGCAATAAAGGTACACCTCTCAGCCAATCACAATCATCTTTAAAAGCTATGTCCTCCTTGGGTTAATCTTTGTGGAGGACCAAACTCACAGCTCAATGTCAAAACTAGTAACAGGCACATTTATGCTGGCTCTTAGGTAGGCTAAACTTTATCTGGGTTACTGCATCTACTAAAAATCACTTTAATATAATGTCTAACAAGAAATGTCATTACAGAAAATGTTAAGAGAAGTTAGCTAACTAGTTAGCTTTTTTAGCTCAGCTGCTAAGAATTAAACATATTAAACAGGAAAATACAATGCTCACATTTGTGATTAAAACAATGAAAATGTACAGATGAATATTAATGTCGTACACGCCATTCTTTTCATTGTTTCATTATAGTTTGCTAAAAGACCTAGTGTAAAAGACAAGTCCTCCTCAGCATCTAGCATTGCTCTGACCAGTGATAGGTTTAGCATTAGCTTCTCGGAAGGGGCAGCTTCCTTCACTAAAACCTCCTCCTAATTAGACATATAAACCTACCACTTTAATGTTAAGGGACTAAATGATTTCCCTGATCTAAGTAATGTAAACATGGTTTCATTTTTTCTTTTGTTTTGCTTTAAATTGGCCTACAGTCAGATTATGTTTTCAAACGTGTGTCTACACTGAACATCTTGTAATGCCAGTCTATTTTTTTTCAAAAATGTCATGAAGAATACTACTGAGCTTTTTAGTCATCAGTACAGTGTTACAGATGCTACCAGATGGCCTGAGCTGTTCAACGGACATAGCACAACGAACCTAAGGCAGGTGGGACTTCAATTAGTCAATTAGACACCCTGCCTTGTTGATACACTAGAGGTATACAGTAAGAGAAGATGTGTTAAATGCTCCTGGATGGCCTGTGTCCAGCACAGTGTGGTGATTTTCCTGTTCAAGCCCCCCCACTAAAGCTGGTAATTAATAGGTGAGTTGAATCAGGTATGTTTGAGTAGGGAATCACCAAACTGAGAATGGTTCAACCACTCTAATAATAAATGGTCACTGGTAGTCCTATGGTGGTCCCTTTGCATTGATAAGTCTATCATTTTGTTTACCCCTATAAATATGCACAGTCCTCACCAATCACAAGGCTGAGTTGTGTTGTCCACCCACACAGCCTTAACAAAACGGTGTTCCTCTAGAGCAGGAGGTCTAATCCTGGTCCTGGAGATCCACCTTCCTTTAGTGTCTAGTTCCAACCACAATCTGCTACACTTGTTCTAGCTAATCAACTTCTTCAGAAGTCTTTAAATGGCTAAACCAAATGCATTACTGTTATGTAAGGCAGGGCAGCATGTTAGATGCAAGTTGGAGCCTAATCTGACTGCCTGTCATTCATCCTTCCGTCTGTCCCTCTGTTCGTTCAACTGCCAGCATTCCCTGGGTGCACATCCAGCAATAAAATGAATAAGAACTATGTTTAAAAGATTACCATAAAAAAGCTGGATAAAGTCTTAAGTGAGCTGTAGACACAGTTGCATAGCCTGGAATATCACCTGCATATGTAGAGCCTGTTTTGTTTATTTTCTGTGGTCTCATTGTTATGTTTAGTTCTGCTTCAGTGGTGTAGTGGGCTGGGAGTCTTGGACTGAGGGCTGTCAATCATGCATGCTTAGTAGAATATTAGGACCATGTCCTAACAGCTCTTAGATAGGTACAATAGTTGATTTTAAGTTGTGTTTTACTATATTTCTAGCTTGTTTTTTCATTCAAACTTGTGGATGTTTAATATAACATTCAATTTATTATTTTACACTGTGTTCTGAGTTCAACTTTGGACATTAAATCAAAATGTGTTACAATGTACAGCTGTTTCTGTATTGTTTGTAAACATTATGTAAGTACTAAGCTAATTTGTGTAGATCAACCTGTTTTACTTTAGCAATGTACAAAACTTAGTAAAAAAATGTAGCTAAGCTAACTAGCCTACATTAGAATGTAAGTAAAGGAAGATCAACCAGTTACTGTGCTTGACTACCTATACACCCTTTAGCTATGATCTGAACCAACTTAGTATTTGTTATCCAAGCCAGGAAATATTGTGTAGATTTTTTGAGAGCATATTTGGGTATTACATAATTTTTAAGATGAATTGATTGGCACTGAGTGACAGGAGTCCTCTCTCCCTCTGCTGTGTCTCTGTGATGTGGGTGCTCATGCAACAGGTGGCGTCTGTGTCTGTCCTCATCCGTAATTACACCACGCTTATGACTCAGAGCCTGGGGAAATACTGCACGCGCTTCTGAGGTTCCAGCTTCAGCATGGGGCCCAATACTCCGTGTTTCCTCGCCTTACATACCCACTCCAGCCAGGGAAGCCATCTGTGGAGCCCTGGGACCCATCTCCATTGGCCATGAAACAAAGAAAATGGACATTATTCAATTCTGATCTAACATCCTTTAATTGGCTTCATTAAAATACTTCCCACACTTCTGTATATTATAACTACCTTTTGATTACACTACCACCCACCTCCTCCATCCTGTCTTGCATGAGATGGAGCAGGTTAACCCACTGAGCAGTGTGTGAAGAATCCTTCAAACTAAAACTAACCTGGCCCATCTTGGAGTATAAGCTTGTATTTCCTCTTGTGGTGTTCAGTAACACAGTTGCTTTGGTGCAATTTATAATGACTGACTATGCAAAGTGGTGTGACCATAATTTGGGCTGGAACAATCTGGTGTTCCAGCACCCTCTGGGTACCTTGGAAAAGGATAAAATGCTGCCACCTTTTCAAAGGTTCTGCATAGTTAAATGGTAAAGATGTCAACAAAGTTATTCAGAGTGGTTTGATATAAAATGCTCCATTGTAGAGAAGCTTGCATAGTTAGAATTGTTCACAGTGGTGGTGATATGAACCAGATATCTGAAGAGTTTAAGGTCTCTAAAAAATCACTCACAAAAAGTACATGAAAACGTTATGAATATGCTGCTTGATGCCCAACACATTGTTTAAGAGAGTTTTGAGATAAGCTTTTGGCCTAAAATGCATTTTATTTCCTTATTCATGGCGGAGAAGTATTTCATGGGTGTTATAAGGCAAAAGAAAACCAAAGATTATTTTTATGGATATACTGTTATTTTATCATTATCAACATTGCATATAAAACTCTCAAGACGTGTAGGTTAAATGGTCGTTTTAGATAGCAAATTAAATGTTTAAATTTCCATTGAAGACATCATGATCCCTTGTTTCTATCACCACCACTGTAAAGAAACCTAAGTTGGTAGGTTTCATTACAATGCACATAAAAACTTTGGATGACTGATTGCATCTCTGTGACTGAATTATGCATAGATTTTGAAAAATCGGTGGAATTTCTTTTTAAAAGAATAGCCTAACGATATGTACTAAGGTTGTGGGAAATTAATGTAAGCCAGTAGCCACCAAGTTGCATGATGTCATTTGCTCTTTGGTGGCTGTTCACTTTCATTCATTGTTAGCAAAATAAACCTTATTGAACAATGAATAATATTTGCTGTCACTGAAAAAAAGGGAAAGGACTAATCATATTTCACAGAGAAAATGAAGGGTCAGTCATGTTTCAACTTTGACAGAGGGTGTCCCCTTCCATCGCCTGTTCTGTAGAGTCTGGTGCAGGCTAACTTGTGACTACCTATCCAAGTCCATTTCTGTCCCCTAGCTAGCTAAAGTTGCTATGTTATTTACAGCCTAAGCTAGTTAAACTTGCATTGTAGGCTAACCTTTTAGCTAGCTGGCTGACATGGTCTGTGCATTGTACAGGCTAATTTGTGGCTTTGGTGATTTGCTAGATGAGTCAGCTTCCTTTGTGAGCTAATTTATTAGCTAGGTGGTTGACAAAATACATGCATTGTGTAGGCCAATTTGTAGCTTTGTGGACTAGTTTATGGACTAGCTAGGTACATTTGCTGTGTAAGCTAACCTTCTAGGTAGTTGGTTGGCAAGGTATGTGAATTGTATAGGCTAATTTGTGGCTGATTAGCTAGCTAAGTTAATTTCTCTAGCTAGCTAGAGTAACTCTGTAAGCTAACTTTAGCAAATTTAGAAAGAATTCCGCCACCTTCCAAATTCCCATTTAATCCCTGCCTAATAATGTTGTGGCCTAAGCATTTGGGGTTTTAATGAGCTAAACTTTTCCAGTTTGAGACAAATAACCGCTGTGCTTTCCTTCACTAACACGTCTCCCCTCCTGGCATGGATGTGTTCCTGTAGGTGCACTACCTGATGGTGCTGGCAGCTAACTGGGCCTACGTGAAGGACGCCTGCAGGATGCAGAAATATGAGGACATCAAGACCAAGGAGGAACAGGAGCTGCATGATATCCACTCTACCCGCTCCAAAGAGCGCCTCAACGCTTACACATAAACCACATACACACTCTTACAAACACACACACACACAAACTCATACACACAAACATAGCCAAGCATGCCCCCCCGTCCCTGAAGAACACACACACAAACACATTCATATGTGTAAACATGCTTAATTACGTCTTTTAAATTGAATTTGAGTTGCAGGATTAGGGAATCAGGGAGGGTTCGGGGTGGAACAGGGGTTAATTTTTTTTTTTTTAAATTACGGGTGTGACGCAGAATGTTGGTCAAGGGGAGTGATGATTAGCCCCATGGCAACATCTCTGACTACCCATAACTCACCAGGATTGAGACTTTATTTCCACTACATTTTAACATCTTTATTATGTTCTTTCGTTCTTTAATCTCTCTTCCTGTACCTTCCTTTTCACTTGTTTTTTCAAGCTCTTTTAAGACACAGACAGCACACCATCCTACAGCACATAAAAGAGTGACTTGTGTCTTTTTTCTTATTTACACCACATAACTCTCATGGCCACCTTAGCTTTCTTGACACAATTTTCCCACTTTCTCAACATACCAATCTTAAGTTACTCAAACAGGGCTCCACTTATCGAAAGAACAAACCTTCCTTTTTATTTTCAACCTTAAGAAACCAAAATGTGACCAAACTTTGTATGATTTTACAGGTAAACTTTTCACAGCTGCCAAAACTTGGCATCTTGCAACAGCATTAAAAAACAATGTACAGATTCTTTTCCAGCAAATTCTCTATTGGTTGGGAGTGCCAGGGATTTCAACACAGTACCATAAAGTGACTTCTTACTACTGTTCTACTGTAGCTTGGCCTAACTCTGAAATGTCTGCTAGCTGCTCTAAGTAAATCATGAAGCTGCAGCATTGGTGCTTCGTCTCAAACTGTTCGTTAAGCTGTGAAGCGCATAGTTGCTCTAGAAGTGGTATGTCTTCAGGTGGGTTGTGGAGGAGGAGGATGTGAGTAGAGGAAGTGAGGGATTTTTTCCAAGACTGTCACCCTTTCTGATCGACTGCCCATTTAGGATTTGCCTTGGAGAGACTCTGTAGATATCTTGATTTTTCTCTCATTCATCACAAGCCATAATCTCATTTGCAAATAACATTGTTCATTTTTTTTGTTCCTTTTGCTTAGTTTTAGCTTTAACTTTTTAAATGCAAGATTTTTTGTCACTCCTCTGCACTGTATATATATATACATATATATATAACTCTATATAAATGTATACATATATTTCACTTTGGTTTCAGGTCATATCTAAGAAGTTTAAAGAACATGCACACTGACATTTACACTCTTCAAGTGAAAGGTGCCACACAGGGTTCTTTCAGTGATGCCATAGAAGGACCACTTTTGGTTCCTTAAAGAAATCTGACCATTTATAGGGTTTTAGAGCTTTTACATTATGCAGAAGATCTTTCCAGTTTCTTTAATCAGTCAAATCTTCATACAAGCAACTGTATTTTAATATGCTCTACTCAAGAACCCAGGCAAGAGAATAGGGAGAACAAAAAACACATGCAATAGTAAAACATTGTGAGAGTGAAATAAAGTAAAATAATAAAAAAAGAATAATTGTAAGTAAAATGAAATACATAAATTAGAAACACAAGCAAAAATATGAATAACAGTTACCTTAAAATCTTGTTTTGTTTCTAAAAAAGATTCTCTAAACCAACATCCAGTGAATTTTCTTTAGGGTACCAAATGTGGTTCTTCCATTCTGTTGCATAAAGAACCCTTTTCCTTTATTTTTCAGAGTGTTGGTGATACTCTTGAGATCACTGCTGGGGATAAAACAAAACAAAAAAAGTATCCAGATCTAAATGGCAAGTCTAATAATTAGAACCACTGGTCCTGTTGCCAAATTAAAAAAAAGAGAAAAAAATGACATACAAGGGTTTAATTTACAGTTTGCCAAAATATTTCATTTAATGGCACAGAATGTCCTAAATGAATAAAAACTTGATATATATATATACACTTTATGTACTATTCTTGAACATGGACCAAACTCAATCTTGCCTATTTCAATGTCCCTGAGTTTGCAGAAGTGTCTCATGATTCTGTTGCCTGACGATAGAGGTTTTTGTCAGTGTTTCAAAAACAAACTTACACAAATGAAGCTAGTATTTTTTGTGCACTTATTGACCATTGTGAGCTCTTTCTCAGTGTAAGTGCATTTGGATTCAAGGCTGAATCCCTGTACTGTTATTAGTCATACGGCATTGGTTTTTAAACAGAAAAAAAAAGAAAACTGTATTAGGTAAAGACAGTGAACATAGCTGTTATTTGTGGCATGGTTATGCATTTATGATAATAGTTTTAACTGACTCAAAGAAAAAAAAATTAAAGGAAAAAAAAAGTCCTGCTTTATTTTGATTTTTACACATTGTCTTGCTGAGGTCAGCTCTTTTTTTCCTCTTGCTAAGCTAACAGTATTAAAAGCTAAATATCTTACTAGGTTGTAGTGTTTGAGTTTCGTCCTCTCTAGTTTGTAATGATTTTCAAAACCATGTCTTAAAACAAATGACTTGTTATGATGTTGCGTATACAGTATTAACCAGACGATGCTTTAAGCTCGCCCTCTCTCTCTTTCTCTCTCTCTCTCTCTCTCTCTCTCTCTCTCTCTCTCTCCCTCCTCGTATTAGTTTTTTGTACTTTCACTAAGAATGCTTTGTAGCCGGCTGTAAAATTAATCAGTTTTGTACATAAATGTGCCAACAGCTTGACAGTGGCTTTTTTGTTTTTTTTGAACTGTAGGAACAAACTTGCTTGCGTAAATAAAGACACTTGTGTACTTGTTAATAATTAACTCTTTGTCAGCTTCATTATTTTATAAAAACCTTTACAGAGCAGAGGATTAACCAGACCAACCTGACCAAAGACATGGTTACAGCAAGAGGCCATCTGAATTCCCATGCAAGGCCCTAGAATCAGATCCATGCACAGGCATTTTGAAGGGCAGTGGCTCAAGGTAAAAAAGGTAAAAAAGGGCAACATGAGCGTGAAACGCCTGGATCGGGGCCTTGTCGTGGCGGAAGGGCTTGTGTGGTCTAGGGATCTTCAGAGCTAAGTCGTCGGGAGCAACATGCTCCTGGTAGGGTCTCCCAGGGCGAACAGGTCTGGAGTGAAGACCCAGACTAACTCGATCCAAAAACCTCCATGAAGAACGGACGCAAAACATCGTGTACCCTGCCCGGGAGAGGGTCACCGGGACCTACCCCTGGAGCCAGGCCTGGGGGTAGCGTCCCTCGGCGAGCGCCTGGTGGCCGGGCAGCCCACGTAACCCGGCCGGGCTCAGCCCGAAGAGGCAACGTGGGGGGACCATGTGGGCCCACCACCCGCAAGGTCCAGCATGGGGGAGTGGTGCAGTGCCGTACAGGCAGTGGGAGATTGCAGGGGGGCCCTTGGTGGCCTAGGCCCCTGCGGCAGAAACTGGCTCTTGGTACGTGGAACGTAACCTCACTGGGGGGGAAGGAGCCGGAGCTTGTGCGGGAGGTTGAGAGGTACCAACTAGATATAGTTGGGCTCACCTCCACCCACAGTATCGGCTCTGGAACCAAACTCCTGGATAGGGGTTGGTCCCTCTCCTACTCCGGGGTTGCACAAGGTGAGAGGCGCCGGGCGGGTGTGGGGATACTCACGAGTCCCCGGCTGGCGGCAGTACAGTTGGAGTTTGTCCCGGTGGACGAGAGGGTCGCCTCAATGCGTATTAAAATCGCAGAGAGGAAAACTCTGACTGTTGTGTGTGCTTATGCACCAAACAACAGGTCGGAGTATTCGGCCTTCTTGGAGCAAGTGGGCGGGGTTCTGGAAAGGGTCCCAACTACAGACTCCATAGTCTTACTGGGAGACTTCAATGCTCATGTTGGCAATGACTGGGAGACCTGGAGAGGTGTGATTGGGAAGAACGGCCTGCCCCATCTAAACCCGAATGGTGAGTTGTTATTGGACTTGTGTGCTAGGCATGGATGGTCCATAACGAACACCAAGTTCCAACCCAAGGATGTTCATAAGTGTACGTGGTACCAGAGCTCCTTGGCTGAAAGGTCAATGATCGACTTTGTTGTCGTTTCATCTACTCGGGACCGTATGTTCTGGACACTCGGGTGAAGAGGGGTGCTGAGCTGTCGACTGATCACCACCTGGTGGTGAGTTGGATCAGATGGCAGGGAAGACTAATGGTCAGACCCGGTAGGCCCAAGCGAATAGCGAGGGTGTGCTGGGAATGACTGCCGGAGGCCCCTGTTCGGAATGATTTAAACTCCCACCTCCGGGAGAGCTCTCTCATGTCCGGCAGGAGGTAGGAGACATGGAGTCTGAATGGACCCTGTTCAAAACCTCCATTGTGGAAGCTGCCAGGCATGGCTGTGGCCAAAAGCTTGTGGGTGCCTGTCAGGGCGGTAACCCAAGAACCACCTGGTGGACACCGGTGGTGAGGGAGGCCGTCAAGCTGAAGAAAGAGGCCTTTAGGGACTGGATGGCCCGGAGGACTCCCGACTCAGCAGATAGGTACCGACCGGCAAAAAAGGTGGCAGAAGCAAAATCCAGGGCATGGGACGAGTTTGGTGGGGCCATGGAAAAAGACTTTCGGTCAGCCTTGAGGAGGTTCTGGACAACTGTCCGGCGACTCAGGAGTGGTCGGGGTGACTGCGCCCAGGCTGTATTCAGCAGGGGTGGAGAAACTCTGACTTCAAATGAGGATATTGTCGGTCGGTGGAAAGAGCACTTTGAGGAACTCCTTAATCCGGGTGACATGCCTCCCTCACGGGAGTCAGGGCCAGAGGCCTCTGGCGTGTCAAGCTCCATTTCCCTGGTGGAGGTCACTGAGGTAGTTGGCAAGCTCTTCAGTGGCAAGGCACCGGGGGTGGATGAGATTCGTCCGGAGATGCTTAAGGCTCTGGATATTGTGGGGCTGTCGTGGCTGACACGCCTCTGCAATAGTGCATGGACCTCGGGCACAGTACCCTTGGACTGGCAGACCGGGGTGGTGGTCCCTATTTTCAAGAAAGGGGACCGGAGGGTGTGTGCCAACTATCGGGGTATCACACTGCTCAGCCTCCCTGGGAAAGTCTATGCCAAGGTGCTGGAAAGGAGACTTCGGCCGATAGTTGAACCTCAGATTGAGGAGAAACAATGCGGATTCCGTCCCGGCCGTGGAACAATGGACCAGCTTTTCACCCTCTCACGGATTGTTGAGGGGGCATGGGAGTTTGCCAACCCAGTCTACATGTGTTTTGTGGATTTGGAGAAGGCTTACGACCGTGTTCCCCGAGATATCTTGTGGGAGGTCCTCCGGGAGTATGGGGTGCCGGGGTTACTACTCGGGGCCATTCAATCTCTGTACGCCCGGAGTGAGAGCTGTGTTCGTATACTCGGCATTAAGTCGGACTCTTTCAGTGTTAGCGTTGGACTCCGCCAGGGTTGTGCCCTGTCTCCACTCCTGTTTGTGATATTCATGGACAGGGTGTCAAGGCGTAGCTGGGGTCAGGAGGGCATTATGTGTGGAGGCCGGAGGGTGGCTATTTGCAGATGATGTTGTTCTTTTGGCTGGATCACATGGATGCCTCCAGCGCACACTGGAGCGGTTTGCAGCTGAGTGTGAAGCGGTTGGTATGCGGATCAGCACCTCCAAGTCTGAGTCCATGGTCTTAGCCCGGAAAAGGATGGTATGCCCACTCCAGGTAGGGGGAAAGGACCTGCTCCCAGGTGGAGGAGTTTAAGTATCTCGGGGTCTTGTTCACGAGTGATGGGAAGAAGGATCGTGAGATCGACCGCAGGCTGGGACAAGCGGCAGCAGTAATGCGGTCGCTGTACCGGACTGTAGTGGTGAAGAGGGAGCTGAGCCGTAAGGCGAAGCTCTCTGTTTACCGATCGGTCTACATCCCGACCCTCACCTATGGTCATGAGCTGTGGGTAATGACCGAAAGAATGAGATCACGAATACAAGCGGCAGAAATGAGCTTTCTTCGCAGGGTGGCGGGCTACACTCTATTTGATAGGGTGAGGAGCTCGGCCATCCGGGAGGAGCTCGGAGTAGAGCCGCTACTCCTCCGCATTGAGAGGAGCCAGCTGAGGTGGTTCGGGCATCTGATCCGGATGCCCCCGGGACGCCTCCCGGTGGGGGTGTACCAGGCACGGCCTACCGGAATAAGACCCCGGGGTCGTCCTAGGACCCGCTGGAGGGATTATATCTCCAAGTTGGCCTGGGAGCGGCTTGGGGTCCCCGGGAATGAGCTGGAGGAAGTTGCGGGGGACAGGGTCACCTGGGATTCTCTGCTCTCCCAACTGCTACCGCGACCCTATCTGGACTAAGCGGTTAACGATGATGATGATGATGATGATGAACATGAGCGTGAAACTTAATTTTATTTATAGCATATTGTAACCATGTTTCAGAGGAAACCGAGTGTAGTGTTATCCCAAGGCAACCTAAAACATTAGTGTTACTGTCTGAGCAAGAATTAGAAACCCTCATGTAATCCCCATCCCACCATGAACCACAGAGGTATAACTCTATAGAGCTTTGCATTAAACCTGTTTTTTTTTTAAATAACAACATTTTGGTTTAGCAAGTGTCCCTTATTGCCAACATTATGTTTGGTTGTTGTTCAAAATAACCATATAGAATGTGATGTTTTTGTCTTCATTAGATCATTTTTACTATCCAATTTTATTGCCAGAATTTCCATCTCTGTAGTGATCTGTGCATCTGTGTAAGGTTGGAGTTACTGAGAAAAAAAATGACTATGGACAGTACTTCACTTTAGGGGAAATTGGAGAACAGTGAAGCTTGTGGAGTGCAAGCTAACAGACAAGCTCTACTGACACTGAGCCTTGTCTCGCTGAAATAGATCTTGAAGAATGGCCATATAAAATATAATTATACATGTTGACCAAGAGGGCACAGTCTGAGGGCATAAGGGCAGAGGCGCAAACAGTGCTTACAGAGACTAGCCGTTATATTACTCACCCCTTCTCCAGGCCAAGGTAACACATTTTGTGATTGTTTCACAGTACAGTCTCTACTAGGCTTCCAGGGTCAAATTAATTGCTTAACCCACCAAATAGATGACCGTGTCATCCCGGTAAGTGACAAGAATCTGTTGGTGAGGCTGGAGGAGTCTGTTCATCAGCTGCAGGCATATTACAAGGGCCCTGTGAAGACTGAAGCCATTAGGTTCAGCATGCAAGTATTCAATGAGTATATCCATGTGGGGCAGTGAGTTGGCGTGAGATATCTTTCAGCCCCTGGGGAAGTCATTGCAGAGGTACAACCAATGGCAAGGATGGTGATGACTTCTATTGCTGTTTTAATGTTTTATTGAATCACTTTTGTACAACAGAGATATGTGAAGAAAACATCTGATAAGTGGTCTGTTATCTTCTTGAGTTCTTGGCACTGGTCTGGAGTCAGGTCAGGCCCCAGACTAACCAAGTACCATAACATACATGCCTGACCTGTTCAGCAATAGTGTATAAACCTGGACAGGACCTTGCATTCAGCGACAGACATCGGGACCAGAACTAACTCACTGGGTTGGAAATTGTGGGGACAGTTGTATGTGTAGATTCTTGTGCTCTCTGGGCTTCCTACATATGTTCTTGTACCATGTGTCCAATTTTTACTGTATTGCTTCATTTCCCAGATGTGCTAGGTGACTGAGCCTAAAGAAGAAGATATCTAACTTAAAGGCAAATGGCCACAAGGGGTTACATGGGTGTAACCTCCCACCTGATGATCATGTTTTTAGGGTTACATGGGGAAAACCCTGAGGAACTCCTACAAACCAAAGAGCATATTGGAAAGCATCAGGGGTTCCAGTCCTGGCCATTCTCAGGTACCATCTGGAGGAGGAAACTCCAGGAAATAAAGGGGGTGTCGTGGTCTTTAAGGATGTCCTTTGGGATTCCTATACATCTGAACAGGAGGACCAAAGCAATGCTCCTAGAGGTGGCTTTCGACAGGAACACTCCTTAAAGTATTGGGTGGAATAATGCACAATGAGCAAGGTGTACTTATGGGGTGTAAGCACCAAGTTTTGGACCCCTGGCACAGTAGTGTGTTCAGGCCCTCTAAAACCATTAATATCAATCAGTAAGTTGTGCTTTCACCGCAAAAATTGAACCTCGGCAAGAACAATTATCTTACATCTAGTTAACATATCTAATATTTCTTATTTTGAGACTGTTCTCCAGATAATTTGGGTTGTAAAGACACTATCATAAACCTACAGAAGCTACAGTGTACAAGGTATCCCGGACTGCAAAACATAGCACAAGATCAATAGGCCAACTGGATAACCCTGCCCATGAAGAGGTATCTTTCTAACTCTAGCCCTAACCTAGCATGCATCAGCACTCTTGAATATACAGTATTATCATCTGAAGCAGGGCTGTATTCCTAAAGCTTCTCAGAGTAAGAGATCTAGGATCTGTTCCTGATCAGCACTGTTACTGAGAAGCTTTATAAATATGGGCCCAGATGTCTTAACGGCCTGAACTAAGCTCTGCAGAAGAGTACATTTCTGGGAGCAGGAATAAAATTAGAAAAATCTGAATTCCTAGAAAAAAACAGAATTGCATGTTTTACTGCAGTCACCCACAGGGTTAAATTGGGCTGAAATGCACAGAAGTGGAGTGTTCATGCGGGTGGCAAATGTAATGTATTTTTTGCCACTTTAAGTTTAAGTGGCACGTTCTCCTGTTCTCATTCTACTGTTTTTAATGACTGTGTAAGTACATATATAATACCTTCCTAATGTTTCATAATGTTTTAACTTGATAAATCAATTAGTGCATCATACTTTAACCTTTAACAATTTATATTTATTTGTTGTGTTTAACATATTAAAAAAACATATAACGTTTATGACATAACTTTTGCTCAGACCACATTTCACATGTTTACCCCCAACATGTTAAATGTAGCAAATAAACAGTAATTGTGCATTTAAAGATGTTTGCAGAAGTTTGTTCCTTATAGAGCACGTTAACTAATTTTCACCTTTTTGGATATGACATGCTGTATGTAGGACTTTAGTATATAAGGTTGTATGCAAAATATATTCTCTTTCAAAAATATTTCTGTATATTTCTGTACATTTATTTGAAAAATATTTTTGTTTCTCTGCTTAAGATATTTCCACAATAAATGCAATGTATTGACTATAATAAGCTCTGCTGTACTACACCTCCTGACCAGTGGGTGGCAGTGAAGAGCTATAAAAGATGTGATCGCTAATATTGCTCACATCCTGGCCACAGCAGATGAGCTATTGATTGTATCAGGCACATTGAACCTGACATTTATCTGTGACATTTTTCCCCCATTTATTTTTTTTCCTCAGTCGTAAAAGACAGAAGCCGTGGCTGCTTTCATGAGTTGTCAAATTATGTTCTCTTTCATTTACTTATGACAGTGGTTTGAGAAGTCACCAGAAGGCCTTTTGGTCATTTTAATAATTTGTGAGTACTCTGATTGAGAAGTTTGAGTTAGATGATGGAAGATGAGAGATAAAAGAGCTTTTAAATGAGTTTTTTCTAACAGAAATTTAAATCTCTGATCTGTCATCAGTTCATCATTATGATATGAACAGAAATAAGAGGCATAATGGAAGGCAACTGAAACACTTACTACTGCTGAAAACCACACATGTATAAGGTTCTTCAAAAGGCAGCAAGAAATGTCCAGTCCAGCTCCCTGAACAATGAAACACAGGATAGAGCTAATGTGGGAGGACACGATATCTGAGAAGGGCAGACACTTCCACCGCACTGTAACCCACACTCCTTGATTACAGTTGCCCTAATTAGGTACAAACTAATCCACCCAGCACCAACAACAGCAGTCACAACAAAATGACCTTTTTAACTGGGAGTATGGCGCGCTCTGAGAGCCACTTTGCACAGCCACACCCCCAAAGCTCCTCATGACTTTGCAGAGCCTGTAGCGGACCCCACGATATTGATTTTAAGATGAGAATGTAGTGAATCCTGGACAGATGCAAAAATGCAAAAAAGTGTTGCATGTGAGCATGTACATATGCATTGATCATTCAAAGAATAAACTAACAAGTAGTCCCACAGACCTTTTTAAATCTTTTTTTTACTTAAAAAAATATAAAAAGGAGTGTCAGAGTGCTTTATTTTACTTTTTTTCATCACTTTTTCTGAATATTTCACTGAAGAAATATGGTGCTTGTTTTGTATTCAAGCAGTTTTGTTACATCAAAATATCGAAATTGTTCTTTGAGAATTTAAAATTGCAAATCGTTAAAATATTTTTAAATCTTGTTTTAATCAAGAATTAACTAATCTACATTCAAAAATTTGAATAAATATATATGGCTACTAATCATTTCTACAGTTCTATTGCAACCTCCCTCATCCCCCAAAAACACAAATATTATCAAGATACAAGATATCAAGTATTCTACATTATGGGCAGTTTTAGCACAACCCTGACCTAAAATTTGGCTTATTAATGTGCTTATTAATGAACTGTGCAATGAAATCAGCTACATTACATCTGGTCTAGGGGCACTTCAACCTGCTCATGTACACCAGATTTAGTAAGCATGGAAAAAGGAAGTCACATGACTAACAATCTGCTGAACCAGTGCCTAACATAACCACACCCCGAGCAGCAGAGCAGCATCCAAAAACTCAAAACCTTTGTTTTTAATGAACATGTACACACTGCCCCTGTCAGGCTGTAGCTTCCAGCACTGCCATTCATCATCTCTCCATTACTGCATTTAAATTCAGAATCCAATCACTAAAAGCAACAGTCAGTCAAGGTTTCAAATTTACACTGAGAAGTGAGTCAATTTAAAGTGTGAATCCTCTTCTTTACCTCAACTAACGTTACTAGCCTAGTCAAACTGCACCTTGTACCTTGTGATGCTGCAGCGCTACTCTCTAGTGTGTGGTAGAGTTTTCTCAGTAAAAACACTGACATCCCAAAAACAAGCAAAGTGTATGACAAGCTATAGGGGCAAATGGTCCATTTTTCCTGATTAAAATACTGCAAAACTTTTCAAGTAGAATGATGAAAAGATGCAGCTTTCTGTTCTCTTTTTCTTCTCCTTTTCTTGTCTTTATTAATATTCCATTTCTTAATTTTACTCTCAGTCCACATCATTGTTGAAGACCATAGCATTTGGTCTACACACAAAGGTATGAAACTGTCATTGGGGCAGTACCCCTCCTGTCAGGGTGGGTACCCTTAATGGTATGTCTCAGTACCTTTAGTCAGAGAATATAATTGTACCATAATCCATTGAAATGATATTGTCTATGTTGTATTGACTCCACACACCCCATCTCGTCTCCAGGCTTTTTATTTTATTGTTCTGTTTTAAAACATTAAGTTATGAAAAGGTACAAATACAAACTTTTCCACTGTGAAAGACTTATTATAAAATTGGACCTTAAAACCACTACTGTACCTTTGAGGGTACATTTACACTATTTGTACCTTGAAGAATGAAAAATGTACTATTAATGTGTTATAATGTCCTTACTGTTACCAAATATTTTATATTAGTCACCTATTAGTCTATAACCTATATCACTCATTTGACTCTCCAAACTGAAACCAAATGCTTCCCTATGGATAAAAGAATCAAACATTTGTGGAACATAAACAAATTGATTTAGACCCTCACAGACAGGGACCAACCTCAGAGAAAATGTAGATCTAAAGGCCCTCCAGTCACCAACACTGAGACTCAGGCCCCGTGTGTTTGGGGGCTGATGTGTCTCTCACATTTAGTTTGTCATTTGATGACATTTCGGATCAGATGCCCCAGCCCCCCATCAGAGTGACTTGTTTAGACAGGTGTGAAATCAGATTTTTCCACACTAACCTGTGAGGAGGAAGCAAGGAAAAGTGCATAATGCCTCTTCAGAGAGAAAATGGAGACACGTTTATAGGGAGTCTAGGTGGGAAAAAAACCCAAAAACTCAATCTATTGAAAACGTTTTGCTCTTTGCTCATTCAGTGAGGAACAAGACTAAGGTTCCTTCAATTCCAGGACATTGCCTCAGATGACCTTGAAAATGGAAGGAGAAAAAATGTGTCATCTAAAGCTCAAAGTCGTAAATCACATGACAAAATGCTCCCCCCCTCTTTATCAATAAAAATCATCTAATGAATTATTCAATTCAGTTTCAGCTCAGGAAGAGTTATTGGCGTGGCTGTATTTAGTTACAGTATTGTTAAAGCACTGTCAAAATAAAATTCATATTAGGAGAGTTTTTACATTAGCTTTTTCAAAATGCCTGCATAATTAAATGATTAAGATGTAAACAAAGTTAATCCAGAGTGGATTGATGTGAAATGCTCTTTTCTGCAGAATTATGAGTATTTTTGTGAGAATTGTTCACAGTGGTGATGAATGGAACCAGACATGTGAGGAGTAGAGGAGGAGAAAAGCAACATCACAGACAGGTTATGGTTATGAATACGCTGCCAGTTGCTTGAGACATCATTTGACAGTAATTTTGAGATGAGGCCTTGGCCTGAAATTTATTTCTTTTTAAACAATTCATAGTGGAGTACATGCAGATTTATGACTATTTTACATTATCAACATTATATCTAAACACTCAGAAGATATGTGTAGTTTACTGGTCAGTTTGGATAGTAAACTAAATGGTTATGTTTGTGTTGTAGACATTACTACCCCTGTAAAGAAATCTGAGTCGGTAAGTTTCTCTGCAAAGAACGATTTCACACTGGACCATTCTGAATGACTTTGTTTACATCACAACCACCAAATTATGCAGCAATTGTGAAAAAGTGGTGGAATTTCTCAGAGAAATTCTTGAAGTGCTTCAAATGTTTATTTCAATTCCAATCAAATTTTGTTTGGATTTTTTATTCTTCTGTAAAGATGCTTCCATGACTTACCAAAGCTCTCTCTCTATTTTTCTCTCTCTGTTTCTTCTTGATCAGGATTTAACACACGGCTGATCCATTAACATACACAAATGCGCAGGTGGCTAGTAGATAACAGGACCGCTAGGCACACTGCAGAATGTCAGTGGTCATAAACATGTCAGCCAAACAAAAAGCCACCTAAATTACTGCAGTGCCTGCCTAGAGATGCACTGACCCAGGACCTGCCAAATTATGCAGAAGGTCAAATCTCAGGACCACACAATACATCTATTCCCAGATCCGAATGAAAGAGCAGTTCTAGCTTTCCAGTGCAGGCCTTAGCGGTGATTAGATGTGCCTTTCAGCACTATATTCCCTCCCAACCCCCCTGACAGATATGGGTCAGTGACAGAGAGAGTGATATATTACTACAAGGTGAAATCTGTGGCATCTTTAAGCACCTGAGTATTCCAGATGTCACATTCTCTCTAGAAGAATTTGCCTTTAGCAATATGACAGTAAGAGGTACTAATATACATCAATTGTGGTTGTGTGAAATGTCAAATGCTAATAAATAGTAATAAAAACTGTTTGACCTGTCTTAAATCGAAAACAGTACCGAAATATAATAGTTAATGTTTAGCCCTATGACTTCTTGTTGTTTTTTTTTTACTATATCATTCCAATTTTAATGCCTGTAACACTTTCCAAAAAACACAATAGACACCTGTTTTGAAAGAAATTTTTGTAATTCTTCCATAATGCAAGTCATCAGCTGCAGAACCATACATGCCGCACTATTTTACTAAGAGAACGGTTTGGACTGCAGGTCAGTCTAGCCCCCGCACTTTCTGATTGCACAGCCATGTTGTTATAACACGTGTAGAATGTGACTTGTCATTGTTATTGTAAGCATGGATGTCCCTAAAAAGGATACTGGCTTCAATTCATCAAAGTTGCGGCAAAATTTGACTGTAGTTTTGCGTTTGATCAATTTCATAGTTGCTGTATCTGTATGGTCGAACTGAATAATCAAAATTATAGTCAATAACATCAACAATATTAGTGTCACAATAGGCAGATGAAGCAGACGCTCTCAGAAGTAAAATAATTGGGTTTTATTAACAAAAGAGTTAACCAAAGGGGTAGTCATTAAACCAGACCAGCTTAGAACCATGAGAGCAATATACAGGTACATAGAAAACCGGAGACCAAAGTGCATAAGCAAGCAAGTGTCAAAGGCCAGAGAAACAAACAATACAATAGTAAAGTCCAAAGGAGAATCCAGGAAAGTAAATGAGGGACGAAAAGCGTCAAATAACACAAGATGCATAAACAGGAAAAAATGCTCAGCATGCATGTCTAATGACAATATTTCGGCAAGATCATCTGACATGAACAGGTATATATACAAACAGAGATAATAAGCACAGGTGAAAGCAGTTCCAACTCAGGATAGGAGGATCTGTGTAACTGATTTTGATTGGTTGGTGTGACTGTGATGTCAGAACAAGATGAATCATGGGAGTTGGAGTTCACAGTCAGGTCAGAGACTTCAGAGGAAAAAGTTATCGTGACAATCAGTAACATCAGTAAAAACAGAAGATAACAATGATAATACTAATAACTATTGACACAGCAGTCCTTACTCTAAAGTGGATGTACTTACCCAGCTAGAATTTTTTTCTTCCAAAAATGTTCTGAGAATATTACACACATGTTCAATTAATGTTTTTCAGCTGGAAGTTTTTGTTATTTTTTGTTCCCAGAATGTTCTTCTGGGACCAGTCCCTAAGAACATCATCATGTAACATTAGCTGTTGCCCCGACAGCATCCTTAAAATATCCTCTGAATGTTGCAGTTAAAACATTGTCATAGTTAACATGTAACCTTATAGGAACATTATTTGAAATGCTAAACATCCTGAAAACATTCTTTAAACATTAGATTAAAATTATTGCAACTTCTAGGTAATGTTAGCCAAAGTTATAAGAACATTCCCTCCTAGCTGGGTATTTATTTATTTGTTTTTAAATGTACACTGATTTAAACAAATGTCACAATTATACTCTCAATTCAAAGAACTGTACTTAATACAAAATTGCTCCCGGGTGTGAGTCTGTGTGTGATTGTATATGGCTGTTCTTTTTTGTTTATTGACAAACAGTTTGTCAAAGTATTCTTGAGCCCATGTGACGATTTTCGTCACAGAAGCATGCTGGTTTTTAATGCAGTGTTGTCTGAGGGGTCGAAGGTCATGGGCCTTCAGTTGTAGTTTTCAGTCTTGCTCTTTACGCATAGAGATTTCTCTGGATTCTCTGAATCTTATTTTGTTAATATGAATTGTAGATGGCCAAAGTCTTTTATAGGAAAGTCTGTCCCCATGGCAGCCATCTTGGCAACACCCCTGGGCAGTTATTTCCATTATAAAAGATCAGGTTCTTATCTCTTTTATCTATAAAGCTATAAAAAGAAATAGCATCAAATAAAACAAAATGTGTTTTTTCAGCTTGTTCTAACTGTTGTGCATGCAATAGAGAGAGTGATTTTTCCGCTTTTGGCTTTACCAACTGTCTCCTCCTCCTTTATAATGTGTCTGCAGTGGCTACATGCAAAGAGTTGGATGAAACTTCCTTTCTGTCCTTTCCAACCCCACTTACCCCACATGTAGTCAATCTTCTAAGGTGGCTTTGGTGTATAAAGTTTGCTAGTTTGCATGAAAAACTTCCATTTTTCTCAACTATGAGGCTCCCTTTAGCTATAGCTAATAAGTTATGATACATCTTAAACTGTGTCAAGTTGCTTATGTTGTTTTTGACACTGTATGACATGCTGTTATCTATAATGGACTAAAGTATAGACAAAATAAAACCTCCAAGGTGGCTGCTGCAACTGTGTTTAGCCATGCCCCCGTTGGTTCTTTTTGTTCAGTAGCCAAAAAGAAATGCTTTGTTTCTTTTAGTCTTTCAAGCAAAAGCAATATTTTGTACTAAAAAACACTTTTTTTTTATTTTTAACTCTATAATGTATTTTTTTCTTATCATTTTGTTCAGATTTACTCTCCTGTACATTGTTTTACACACATACAAACCTCATGTTGTAGAATTAAAATCATTTGTATAGACAGCTGAGCCTCAGAGGGTCACTCCACGCTCCACAGTGTAAAGCAGCTCCTCATCAGCACATTTTAGACAATTAAAAGAGTTTAACTGTGTACAAACATTTTTCAATCAATTTCGCTTGCTGCCATCTTACACTTGCAATTGATGTCTAAAGTTTCCCTCCAGAATCTCTTTCACTGGAGCTTAATGACCCGTAGTGGAAAGGTCATTGCCTAGAGCAGGTTCTGGCTCAGGCAGACCTGTGGGAGAGCCAACAAAGACAGATACACACTTTTGTTGTTCTCTGAAGAAGAAGAGAAACAACTAGTGTGTTAAGATTGTAACGCTTTACTGTTAGGTATGTGATGTGAACAACAACAATAACAACAACAATAGTAGTGATAATAATAATAATTATTATAAGAAAAAAGAAGAAGAAGAAGTAGAAGAAGAAAATGTATGTCTATAACATTTAATACATAGAATTGCAGCTCACAAAACAGAACAAGCAAAAAGAATAATAATAAATGAGAGAACAGTGAAAAATAAAAAAGGCTAAATGCACATAAATTAACAAGCAAACGATAGCTAACAGAAGACTGAAATGCAGCATAACAAATCCAAGTTCCCAGCAGATTGGTGCTGCAGTGTGGTAGCATATCATTACAGTTTTATCAAAACCTTATGTCAGTTATTCTTTACCATGTGTTACAATTTCACAAGGAATAGGCTAATTCACATGACTCATACATTGATTACATTAATGTAAAATGTGATTTTCCTTCTTCTGCAAAGTTATTTTTACAATGACAATGGGTTCTTGCTATGAGAGTGACTATTTGTTTTCAGGCATTTAAGAGGTGCACAAAATTGGGGCTGACATGGATGGACATGACACATAAGAAGGGTAGATAAACACACAAGCACGAACCTTCCTTGGACCCAATTCAATAAGCAAACACAAGTACACTACAAATAACCAACAACAACAACAGTAACAAGTTGTCCCTTCCAAACCGGCAGTGTGACACACTTCGAGAGCAACTTTGCATGGCCACCCCCGAAAGCTCCCTTCAATAGAACAGTCAGTGGCAGATGCCACAGTACTTTTTACTATTTCCACTTTTTTGTTTTTAGACTTTTTTAAGACTGTTTGAGCTAAGAATAGGCCAAAGTTAAATGACTTACTAAAAATTTAAAAAGTACAGTCTGACATGTTATGCTGTGCTTTAAATCACGGCACTAGTTTTTGTTAGATGGAACACTAGCCAGCTGCCATTAAGAAAAGCAAACTTTTTTTTTAACTTTTGTTGATTAAGCTAGTCATAAATAACAAAAGCATTTACCCTCCTCTACATTGTACTACATACATATAAATCTCATGTTGTAGAATTAAATTTTTTTGTATAGACAGGAGAGCCTCAGAGGGTCACTCCACTCTCCACAGTGTAAAGCAGCTCCTCATCAGCACATTTTACACAATTAAATGTTCACAGACAATTTTCAGTCAACGTGCTTGGAAAAGATCACTTACTGCATAGTTTACGTCACCTAGCAGACACCAAGCTAGCCAGCTTCACACATAGAGAGGGAGGTCAGTATGGATGTCTGTAGCATCACTGGGGTTCGCACTTGTGATCTCCTGATGATAAGGCCAATGTCCTGATGATAGGGCCTGATGATAGGGCCACTCAAGATGGCTGTGCTACTCGAGAGCTCAGGCCCGTTGAGCTGGCCACCAGGATGGTTGCCCTACTCGAGACCCCTGCATATGTGTTGTTTTTTGTGGTACTGTTTTAACAAACACCTGCTCCTACATATCACAAAAAGCACTAGGATCGGTCTGCACGTCAATCAAATGTTTGCTTCTTATCAAAGCAGTTGGTCCTAAGCAAAGTGAGCAAAACCAGATTCTCCATAGATGAGCTCATTTGACAGCCTGTCTACACTCTTTACATTACTCTTGGCTTCTGGTACTCACTGACTCAATTAAACTGCTACAGCCTGCATCACTCCTTTCACCCCCTTTCTATCTATAAGATAATCTATAAGGTCTGTCTGCTGAAAGTAATGGGTCCACTGTCAAGTCAGGGTGGCCTGAAACATTTCCTGGGACAGTTTTCATTAGAGACCATTTTCTTTTCATCGATTTTGTCACATTATTATATTTTATTATAGTGTAAACAAACATGATCAGTCCATGCCCAGAATTAAAAATACTATGAGGTAAAAAAAAAATAAAAAATTGGTAAATAATTTGATCCGTTAAGGCATTTGAAGTTTACATTTGTATTTTACTATACTCTTGAGTGCTTTCTGGCTCAATTTATTTTGTTTTTCATAATCCCACTTTTAATTGAGTAAGATTTTGATGCAGTACCCATACTTTAATACAGATTCTCTTTTTTTCCACCACTTAAAAAAACAACCATAAATTACATCAATATGCCAACATTCACTCATGTTATTAATGAAAAGCCAACCATAAAACCACAAAACCAAGACACTGTTCTCACTTAATGTACTATAAGGACCATAAATGTCATTAAAAATGTCAGCTGGTCCCAAAGCTATAAATAATCTCTGTACTCTGGTGTATTAGCAGCCTCCACTTTCTGTAAAGGGAAATTGCAGGATGTGCGCTGCAGGTGTCAGAAATGTTTCAGTGACACACACACACACTTCAGATCATAGTACACCTGCCATGGAAGAAGAAAAAACCCAGCAACAGGATTCACTGTGTGAGTTTTTTGCCCTGAGGTAGACTGTCTTCTGATTTTGGATCTTTCTGTATGAAATAAAATGCTAAAGTTTCAAAGTGAGAGGAGTGAGCAACAGTACAGCAGTACAGGACCTGAAACAACACAACAGAATGACAATAATTTCAAATAGCAATTAGGTGCTTAATATTACATATTAAAAGGGATACCCCAGAGTAAAAAATGTAAGTAGTATCATTTGAAAACAGATGGTGCACCACCTCCAAAAGTAGTGGGGCAAAAATATTAGTTCTAAACAAATAGGTTCTTTTTGTGACTGACAATTGAGCCACTGTCTGTAGTACCTACTGACTAACAGAAACTTCAGAATCTCCGAACAATATCAAGTCCTTAGCACAGTAGTGGGACAGCTAAACTGGGGTTTATGGTGCCTGTGGAGACTGGATCCCTATTTTTTTTTTAATTGGGCCCCTCCAGGGTCAGGCTGCCCATCAGGAGTACCGCGAGATGTGCCTGACCTGTAACTTGGATCATCCTGGCCAGTTGTGCTAAAGATGGACTAAACTAGAGACACATCCATTAATATGTAAACAAGTGTGGATCATCATTTCACTGGAGTGTTTAAATGACTGAACTGATTATAGTATATTGTCATCCTTCATGGATGGGTATCATAATTAGGTAGGCTATTTGGTATTACATGATACATGGATACAGAATCACTTCTTATTGTAAATAAATAATATTGTAATGTAAAATATTGTGCAAAAGTAAAGCTACCTACCAAAACACTAACATTAGTAATAGCACACACAAGCATATACTACTACAGTAAGCACAAATAAACAACTGCGATCTGATGTGTGTTAACTTAATCATTTTCCAAAAGCTCTTCTCAAGGAAGCCCTGCATTTAGAGTTACCATCCTAGTTCATATAACCAGTTCTTTATTATATTAAATCAGGTGCTACTAAGGTAATGTAAAAAATCCATGTGATTTGCTGGAGTGCACGAGAAGTCAGAAGCAGAACCTGTGGTCTTCTAACTGTATTCATGTAACCTATATAATAAATAACTTTACTGACACACATTCTTTTTACTGTACTTTATTGTATTTACTTTTATTTGTATTTATTGTAATGTTATGTAACAAAGAAAATAGGTAATGTAACATAAAAATGTAACATTAAATGCTAGTGTGTGAAGTGGCATGCCTTGAGAGCAATTACTCATTTCAGACGCAACAACAATGAATAAATATACAAAGTATTTTGCATTTTTTAGCAGTTAAAAGTAATTTTTATATTGTGCATTAAATGTTCTTGCACTGGGGCTGATAAGATCATAGTTATGCCACTGAATGTGTCATGTGCCTTCTCACACCCTGGCAGCCACGCATTTGAAAATACACTTTCTATTTTAACCCTGATGGCAGTAACAAATAATTTGAATCATATCCTTAACAGGAAAGGCACACATTCTAGCATTTCACAGCAGGGATTAATTAAAAAATCACTCAATCAATCAATCAATCAGGCAGTGATGTGCACACAGGGAGAGACCCACCCTCTCTCACTTCAATGAAGCCAGTCTCAAATGTGGAATCTTCAATAACCATACTGATTGACCTCCTAACCCTGCAGTAGATTAGTGTTCTAGCTATAGTCTCATTGTGCATGTGTTGTATGTGAATATACATGTGTTGTATGTGAATGGCCACTTCATTAAGTAAGTGTATATTAAGTATATCTGCTTGTTTCTACACTTATTGTCCATTTTATCAGGTCTAATTACCACATAGGTGCCCTTTCAAGTTGTACAGTTACAAACTATAGTTCATCTGTTTCTCTGTATAATTTGTTAGCCCCATTTAACCCTATTCTTCAATGGCCAGGACCCCTACAGGACCACCACAGAGCTGGTATTATCTGGGTGGTGGATCGTTCTCAGCACTGCAGTGACACTAACATGGTGGTGGCATGTTAGTGTGTGTTGTGCTGGTATGAGTGGATCAGACACAGCAGTGCTGCTAGAGTTTTAACATTGTGTTCACTGACTGTCCACTCTATTAGACACACCTACCTTGTTGGTCCACCTTGTAGAAGTAAGGTTAAGATGACAGCTCATCTGTTACTGCACAATTTGTGTCAGCCATCTTCTAGTACTTCATCAGTGGTCACAGGATGCTGCCCACAGGATGCTATTTGCTGGATGTTTTTGGGGTGTTGGACTGTTCTTAAAGAAGCTATAGCTGATCGTCAATGTAAAGTGTGACCAAAGTAGATTTAAGTTCCATTTTAATGATTAATGTCTTTGAAAAACATCATGACAGTTTTTGCCTGGAAAAAGAGTACAATTTATTATGCATTGCTTTTACACCAAACTTGTGGAATTCAGTACCTGCAGGAAAATGACTCCAGCTTTCCAGATTTAAAAATGCTATAAAAATGCTATAAAAAAGATTTTATAGCATTACTCAGATGGGATTTACATGAGGAGTTGGCATATTGTAATTTTACCACAGGATGTCTAAAATGTTAATGACTGATTCGCAAAGGATAAGAAATCTTGGTATAAATGACAGAGATGGGAGTGGCTGCTTGATTTATACACAGCTTTTAATCCAGTTAATAGTGTCATGCCCATAGTCATGCTACATGTTGGCATCCAATACATCCAACTGTCATGCTTCTCTTTGGCTCCCAAGCCAAACAGGACTCCATTTCCCATGATGCCACTGACTCTCACATGACTTCTAACCAGAGTCACATGACGTAACTCAAAAATGTACTCAAAACGTTGCACATTACTGTGTTAGTTAATTTTTAAAGTTTAAGAGAGACAGTGATATTTGACCGCTACAGCAATAACCTCTACACATATTTTATTGCTGGGCTTCTAAACTTGCTTGTGTTTTAGTGACACACCCTCAAATTGGCCAATAACTGGTGTGATTTTTAGAAAATATAAATAAAACATGAAAAATAATACAGTAATTGCAAGGAAATTAGAGATTTTATCATGTACAGCCCATAACATTATTAAAAGATTTAGAGCAGGCATGTCAAATTGGGGACCTTCCTGGCCAAAGGGCTGCAGAGATTAACCCTCACCAAATGCTTTGAATTCAGCTTGTGAAGGCTTTGCTAATTAGCTACTTAGCTGAATCAGGTGTGTTTAATGAGACAGTGTGCTGAAGTCTGCAGTGTTCTAGCCTGCAAGGACTGGAGCTTGACACATGTGATTTAGAGAATCTGTAGAAATCTCTGTGAGTAAAGGTTGAGGCCAATAACCAGTGATAAATGACGTGACCTTCAATTCTCAGATGGCACTGCATTAAAAATCAGCATGCTTATGTAATGAATATGACCACATGGGTCTGGAATACTATGGAAACCCTTGTCCCCTTGTAAAACCTTGTAAACATAGTTTGTCGCCGCTTCTGAAAATGCAAGTTAAGACTGTACTATACAAAGCAGAAGCCATTTATCAAGAACATCCAGAAACGTTGCCGAGATGTACTGAAACATGTGCTGTGGTCTGATGAGTCTGCCTTTCTAATTATTTTTGGAAATTATGGACATCATGTTCTCTGGTCAAAGAGGAAATGTTGGACATCATATTCTCTGAACTAAAGAGGAAAGGGCCATTCCAACTGTTACCAGCGCAAATTTCAACAACCAGCTTCATCATGGTATGAGGATATGCTAGTGGCAATGCTGAGGGATACATATGCATTTTGGAGCAACATATGCTGCCATCTAGATGACATCTTTTTCAGGGATGTCCCTGCTTGTTTCAGCAAGACAATGCTAAGTCGCATTCTGCATGTGTTATGAAGTGCAATACACAACAATATATGGACTGTTGAGCAGCAAAATTGTTATATCAAGCAAGAAAGGGAAAAGTTAGTTCCCCTTAGTTCCCAAATGAGTACTGAACCTTGTTAAAAGGAAAGATGATGTAACAGAGTGGTAAAAGCCCTTGTCTCACCTTTTTTGGAAGAACAAAATTTAGAATAAGCGTATATATACAAAAACAATAAAGTTAATTAGTTGAGCCATTGAATTCCTCTCAGTCTCAGCTCTCCTCTTTCACATCCTCAAGTGCTCTACTCAGAGCATGACTGGAAGTTGATGACTTTGGCACACGTATGCCTGTTTCCCCACCCATTGCTACTGAGAGATCACCAGGACAAACAAAACAACACACTGCTGCTGATCAAACTGGCAGCAGAGTGGAACAGTGAAAGGGGGGGGTGGATTAAATAAATGATATGTGAAGTGATAAAACTGCATGACTAAGCCGCCACACACTTGCCTCAAACTGTGTTGAGCTAAGTAATCTCAAACAGACTTGATCATGTGACACTTTCTGACGCTGTATGACACACTGTTATCTGTAAAATAGAAACAAGATGGCCACTAGTGCTGTTTTGGGTTATGTTTTTAGCATACTTTTGTCTATTTTATATTTATATATTTATAGGTAACATTATGTTTTTTTGTATTTTATTTATTCCTCCTGTAGCCCACTTTTTACTTTTGTGTGGTTTTATGTACCACACAAAAGTAAAAAGTACTGCCATTTTCCAAGCTTTTTTGGCATTACAATTTGATATGGCCTTAACTTTGCTAAGGCTTCACTTGTATAGGATTCTCAACTGTGGCTGTAACCAGCTATGAGGACACCAAGGTCTGTACATCGATAGTTTAAGAAGGGTTCTTTTCTCATCTCATCTGGATTCATGAGATTTAATGTTCTGATAATGGATTTGCCTACTCAGGGGTATATCCATGGATATCACTGGCCCATCCAGTCAAACGGGGACAAAATATTATTTTTTTAAGATAAAGAAATCACTGTAAATCGCTGTCACTATATTACAGCCAATTAAAATCATTGCGCTCACTGCCAAGCTTCGGCTTATTTTCTCTGGCCTCCAATTGCTGCTGATACAAGGTGAGTTTGTAGGGCAGAAACATATATAGAAACATCAAATTTGACATGGGGGTGAGTTCATGGACCCCAGGGAGTTAGCTAGCATGTTGATGACATCAGTATAGCATCATGTAACATAATTAAGAAATCAGCAGAAAAAAAAAGTTTAAGGATCGAGTAAGGAACGAGATGCAAGACAGGAAAAGAGACAAACAGAGAGAGAGAAAGAGAGAAAGAAGGGAGAGAAGACTGAAGAACAAAAAAACTTACAGGAGAAATGTGTAATACCCATATTCAGCAATCTGAAAATTAATCTTACTCAAATTTTCGTCATGGTTACGTCCTTGTTCTCAACAGTAGTTGAATTATGTGAATCTGTAAGCTATGGTTAGTTGTGTAAATTATTTAGAATTAATTATTTTTACGTTTACACGCGTCAAACTCATGAAGGTACTTTATTTCATGCACTGAAAATCCATGTAAGTATGTAATGTTCAGGAGTGAATTTTAACATATTTTACTTTCAAGTAAGCTGTCAGTTTGTACTGAATATATGAACATTCCTGAAAGCATTAGCCTGTGTGATGGCAGGTAATGTGGGATACCTCGGTTTCACAACTTCTCATATCAGAGCAACTGATTCATTTTACTTGAGTTTTAGTCCATAGGCCAACCCTTATTTTGGCCACACCCCTGCATTTTAGAGCAGGAATTGAAACTGCATTCCTGTCCCTCACCACCACATAGTGAGCAGTTAGATCCCATTATTTTGAAGTAAATGTGTCCCAAAGTCTGAAAATTAGTGTGTAACCTTAAGAAATGCCACTGCCGAAACATTTGGTAAAATTTTATTAGTGTTATGATTGTTTTGTAAGTAACAAAATAAAATGTTCAATCATTTGTTTTAATAACATAAAGCTAATTAAGGCAGAATGATTTTAGTCTAAAGTCCAAGTTGGTTAAAAGTCCAAAATATATTCTGAACTCTGACTTTGAGCCAAGTCGGTGGAATAATAAATATAGAACCATTAAAACTCAAAGAACCATTTGAATGCTTAAATGTTCACTGTAATTGAGTAGCTGTTGTACATGGTTCTACAAAAAACTTTTAGAAACATGAAAAATGTTGTAAAAAATCTAAGAGCCTTTTATGGTACTATATAGAAGCTTTTTTTGCTAAGAGTGGCAAATGAACATAACTGAGATGGTTGAGATAAAAGCTACAAGAAAACAAAAGGATAAAATGGAATCTCAAGACTGTCAGTATAAACTAACTCAGACTTTCACAAAGAACTAGACCAAAGCCCAGTGCCAAATAATGCAACCGCAATCATGCAGTCCACAATGGCATGTGCATACAACGAACGTGAGGCTATAGAGCAAGGGTGTCCATCTTATCCACATAGGGCCAGTGTGGGTGCAGGTTTTCGTTCCAGACAAGAAGAGCACATCTGATTTCATTCAATTAATCAGTCAGTCTCAGTTTCAATTGTGTGAGCTCCTGCTTTGTTGCAACGAAAATCTGCAGCCACACCGGCCCTTTGCAGATAAGATTGGACAATCCAAAATCTCATTTAGTGATCAAAGGGGTGCTCAACATTCCCTCTACATTCCTATGATGAGGTTTCAGCAGCGGCCTCTCACCCAAAAGTCCATGAAAAACAGTTCTACACCTAATATCAGGGTCAGCATGATCCAAACAAAACACAAAAATAACATTCACTTCATTATTTTTACTTTAATGTTTGAATTTTGCTTTGAGTCTTGGTTCCTCTCAGAGATTCATCCTCATGCTCTAAGAGAGTTTTTCCATTGTAGTTTTGGCTTCTCTAAGTGTTTTTTACTTCATGCTGTTAGGGAGGTTTTGCTTTTTAGTTTGTCAGTGGGTCCTCCATATGTTCTCAGGGAGTTTTTCCTTTTGAGTTTTGGTTCCTCTCAGTTGTTTTTACCCATTCTCTGAGAAAGACTTTCCTTTTTAGTTTTGGCTCCTCTCAGTGTTTCAACCTCATGCTTCCTCACGGTGGTTTTTCCTCATGCTCTTGGAGATTTTATCTTTTTGAGTTTTGGTTCCTCACAGTGGTTCTTCCTTATGCTCTAAGAGAGTTTTTCTTTTTCAGTCTTGGTTTTTCTCAGTGGTACTTCCTCATGCTCTTAGAGACTTTTATTTTGAGTCTTGGTTTGTTTCAGTCTGATTCTTCCTTTTGCTCTATGGGAGATTTTCCTGACCCTGTGTCCCACTCATTACAGGACTGCAACCACTTTTTTGTACAAGCTGCTTTGGAATAATATTGTAAAATTAGCAATGAAAATGAAATTAAATTGAATAGCATATTTCTGAAGTAATACTCATGATCAAGAGCATTTTACAAGTCTGATTTGGTTTGAGAACCTTTTACAGCCAGATAGACCTGTTTCAGATTCTTCAGAGAGTCTCTTTAGAGGATTTAGCATGCTGAAGAGAATGCCTTTAGAGGACTTTGTGAAGAATATAAGAATTATAAGACATTAGAGGATTACTAGAGGGAAAAGGTTCTAATAGATCTTGTGTTTAAATATACCATCTCTGCCTTCATCTTTCAGCAACAAACTGCAGCCATCATTAGGCAGCGTCTCTCTTGCTTTCTTTATCTCTCTCTCTCTTTCTTTCTATCTCTCTCTGTCTGCGTCGAAGAGCTGTGGAGCTGACGTCCCTCATTAGCAACTCCAGTGTGCTGCGTCTCTGTTAGGTTCCGACAATGTCTGGTGATTACAGAAAGCTATGTAACACGATCCAATCCGCCCCCGGTCGTTTTCCAAAGCAAGCGAAGTTGAGTCTGGTCTCGCACACTCGCTTAATATGCAGTGTTGGTGTGATATACAAACTGCCACCACAAGCATTCATCTCAGCGTTCCACAGGAAATTAATGTGAAACTTCAAGGGCTTTGAGAAAAAGCTGACATTACATAAAAGGCTAGATAAGAGATGTTTCCCTCTGAATCAGTAAATACAGTACATTCAGTGGAAAGCAGACAGCAGAAAGCCTGCATTTGTTTATCATAGCCTACAGGGCAGCAAGAGAAAGCCAGCAAGAGAAAAGCTTCTCAAAGAGTCTTCTGAATGCAGGGCTCTGAATGCATCCATTCAAATGAGTGACCTTCTTGCCATCAGAAAGGCCTTCTTATGTTCTGAAAAGGCACTGCAGTGAGGAAAAATTCTAGAGCATTGCTACAAACTATGTTGGTCAGAGGTGTATAGAGCAGCCTAAACCTAAACTCAAGTAAATGTAAATAATGACTGTGGTAGAATAAAAGCCAACAAAGAAGTAGCAGGTCGAAAAACTTCTGGACTACTGAGTAACATATATAGAACTGCAGCGAAACTTCTTTTGGGCCATCAAGCATCTATGAGCATTGGAACTGGGTGGAAATGATGAGCCAAAACACAGATCTCACTGATGAAGTGAAAAATGTAGATTATTTTGTAATAGAAACACGTCAATGTCTAAGACATATTAGACAGTAAGCGAACAGTAAGTTATTGTAGTTGATATGTTGGATGTAGGAGGAATGGGCAAGTGTGAAACGTGAAGACCTGAACAATTTTCCCCCTTTGCCAAGTTTTTATGGCCAGCTGACTGGATCAGGGCAACTCCAAAACCACAAGTCTTGTGGGGTGCTCCAGTCAGCAGTGGTGAGTATGTACCGACAGTGGTGCAAGACAGGACAAATTATGAACCGGTGACAAGATGTTGGGTTTCTTGATGTGTGAGGGCAACAAAGCCTATCCTGTCTGTACAATCCAACAGAAGGGCTACCATAGTAAGTCACAGAAAGTTTTAGTAATGGTTTCGGGAAGAATGTGTCACAACACACAGTTCATGGCACACTGCTGAGTGTGGGGCTACATAGCTGCAGACCAGCCAATGCTAACCACTGTACACCATCGAATGGCAGGCCCGACCATTAATGTGGACATCAATTTGACCTGTGCCACCAACCTAAACATTGTTGTAAACCAGGTACACCTCTTCTTGGCAATAGGATTCCCTGATGGCAATGGATAGTGCACCATGTTACACTGCACACATTGTTTGGGAATGATTTGAGGAAAGACAAAGAGTTCAAGATGTTAAAGATCTGCTGTTAACATCTTGGAGCCACATACCACAGGGCACGTTCAGAGGTCTTGTAAAGTCTATACCTCAGCTGATCAGAGATGTTTTGGCAGGATGTGGAGAAGCAACAGCATATTAGGAAGGTGGTCATAATATTTTGGCTTATTGGCACATTTTCTACTTAAATACATTGAAACTAGTTACTGCCCACATCTGATGACAGTAGAATGTAATTATGCAATAAAACATGAGATGGGGTGTGTTATCATGAATAACATCACAGCTGTGAGGGTAACGCTTTATTTTGAGTGGTCCTTTTACATGATTAATAAACTCCTAACAGAGTATCAGTAACATGTCAATAACATATTAGTAAAGTAGCAGTAGTGAATCATCTGAATACATTGAGGTAAACCTAACCTAACATTAACCCTCAACTTGGCCCTAATCCTAACCCTAACCAAAGTGTAATCCAGTTAAGATCCCATTACTGAATGGTGACAGCAGTATGTCTTTAACAGTTATTAAGGATGAGATGGTCTGTATTAAACCTGTTACATGTTCAGTGACCTCTCAGGTTAATATCTACAGATACGGACTTCAGATATGTGTTCACTGCTGCTACATCCTTGACATGTTGTTGATGTGTTACTGAGAGTCTATTGAGTGTTTATTTAATCTAAACAGGACCACTCAAAGTGTCACCCAGCTGTGATTTGGTCACTCACATGAGATGAAGGTGAGTACAGTAGATCATCATTGCCGTTATTCACACTAATACATGATGTCAGGATCTTCTGCTACGTCTCAGTGGGAGAATTATGGTAGAGAATGAAAAAATAGCAAAACAGTTGTGACAGCTACATAAAAAAAAACAAAGCAAGTGGTTTTGATTCATAAGTAGTTCCTAGTAGTTACTGATTTGAAGTCTTTAACATGGATAAGTCCTTACCATAACGTTACTGTTATACCAATAAAATACTTCTGCATGACTTCTCATGCTATATTCGCCAACCATTTTGATCTCTATGGTTAAAAACATGAATATAATGTTTATATTGTTGCATGCAGAAGTTTGGGTGACCCTGGTCAAATTATATGTTTTGTTGATTTTCTAAGTGAAAATAAGTTAACACATCCTCTATGAAGAACACACTTTTTCACATTTAGTACTGTTTATTTGCTGAATTTAACATATTGGGGAAAATAATGAAACATAAAATGTGGTATGTACAAAAGTTATAGCACATTTTATATCTCTTTTTTTTCAGTATGATAAATATGTGTGCACTAAACAACAGGTTCAGAACTTGATGCAGTCCTGGTGACATACTACATTTGCGGCATTTGGCAGACACTCTTATTTTAGAGTATCATTTTACACAGGTAGGCAAAGAATCTTGCCCAAGGACTCTCATCGGTATAATGTAGAGTGCTTGTCCAAGCAAGGGATTGAACCCTAGTCTATTGTGTAGAAGGCAGATGTGTTACCCACTTCACTATACCAACCAGGTTTTGTCTTGTAGAAGTTATCTAATGCAGAGGTTCCTTACTTTTTTCACAGTGTGAACATTTTGGGGGTTAAAAAAAAAATTAAAATCTCTTTGCTGACCCACCCCCCCACCCCCCACACAGCAGTATACATATTAAAGAAAGTACAGAAGAATAATGATGCTTTCTGGGCCTGCATTCCTTACCTACCCTAAACCACAAATCTTTAGCCTGATGCTGAAAAAATACTTCTAGTTTGGCAGTCAATCAAGACCCTCCATCTTCCATGGTCTGCAGGTGGAGCTGTTCATCAGAGCTTGTAAGGTATATGTTTTGAAGCACCACTTTCACGACTGGCACCACGTCAGGACACCTAAGGCTTCCCTTTTGCTCTAATGACAGTGTGCACTTGATATGGCATGGACGCTACAAGTTTGCACAAAAGCCTTTCTTGAGTAGATCGAATCAGAGAGTTGTCTGCACACAAGTTTCAACAGAAGAGATTCAACAAAGAGCTGTCCTTTTTGTCCAAAGGCTGTAACATGGTTAATGTCACACATTTACTTAAATTTAAATAGTCATAACTTTTCTTGGTTTCTAAAGTTCTAAAATAGTTCATTTACAGTTTATTTACTTTCAGCCTTTTGGACCCAACTGTATGTGCTAAAATAGAAACTTAGTAGTGGTTAGCTGCAGAGTAACGCAAGTCATTACTTAGCAAGTCTTTGCAGGGATAAACTAAGGCAGTGGTTCAATGGCTAAAATATGGTGTTCTTGAAGATGAAAACAGAAAAAGAGTAACTGTAAGTGATATTTTATTTATATTAAAAAACAACTTTTTGTTGTTTTGAGTTTTGAGTTTGATAATATGAAAACTGCAAATTCCAAATCCTTTGTTATGCTTCTTATGAGCCACCATACATGTGTATATTATGCATGATTATGTACATCTGTATTTGAAATCTCTTACAGATTTTTTTCCACAGAACACAGAGCTTTGTTTATGCGGTCATAAATATGTATCTATGATAAATGAAACTGCTATAAGGCAATGCAATATAAAAATTTGCCATTCCGAAATACATTTTGCCTCATTGGCCTGAGGCTCACCATGCATAAAACATAAAATAGAATATGAATCTGGTTTTTCATTTTGTAAAATCATTTCCTTGCATGAGAGAGGAAAAGACTCTGTGACATGCCGTTTGCTCTTTCAGGGTCTTCCACACAGCGTCCTGTAGAAATACAGCTTTCTGCCTTATTGAGGTTTGCTTTTATATAGCTCCATTCCTCTCCCTCTGCTCATCGTTCTTTGTGGACTATTTCAAAGCCAGACCCTTCTCTTTGACAGCCAGTGGATTAACACTGTGCTTGTATGCAAAAGAGACTGTATTTTTAAACCCTTCAGTATTATTCCTTTAAATTCTGTGTGTGGGCATCTTACCAAGAGTATGGGGCTCTACATGAACTTTAGCATGATAAAATGAGATATAGCCCAAGATTAATCTCTAGGCTTATTATTCCATTATTAATTCTAAAACATATTGTTTAAGGGCTACTAATTATTCACTATCCATCCATCCATCCATCATCTAAACCGCTTATCCTTCTGGGTCGCGGTGGGGTGCTGGAGCCTATCCCAGCTGTCATTGGGCAGAAGGCAGGATACACCCTGGACAGGTCGCCAGTCCATTGCAGGGCAGACAGACAGACATGCACATTCTAATTATTCACTAATTACTATTAAATTTAAATGGTACATTATGTAGTTATGTGCATGCAAAATTCCCACATACAGACACTTAAAGTTTCAGCTGTTTAATGAGAGAGATCTAAACAGTAACCAACAGAACCTGCTTGAGGTATAGCTGGATCTGTTCTAAATAACCACAATTTGAGCATAGCTTCAGTTCAGGCAGGCCACAAAGTCAAGCTCAGGTCCCAATCTCAAATCACCAGCTGTTATCAGCTGATCTCAAGCAGCTGAATGCTCAGGTGGTCACCTGCTACACATACGATTTGCTAAATTCATCAGCACATTTATTTAAGCCTGCCCATTCTCATCATTCCTCTGCAAGCCAATTTGCACTCTTGTTCTGGCCAGTTTTTGCCTGGTATGTTGTTTTGGGGGGTCTTTCTGCTCCTCCTCCTGCCTTGGGCTTTCCATGTGTGCACATGGAAGGGAAGTCCAAGAGCAGAGCCATCTTTATAACTACAAATATATATTACATAGGTAAAATGCCCTGCTTGTATGTATCAGCAGGATAGCTATTTCTTAACAATGAAAGAAAGTAGGGGTTTTCTTTGGTTGTGAAATTGGTATGTTTTTTAACTGTTTGTGTCTCCGGAAACACAATGTGTTGTAAGGTGAGGCTGGCTGCCTGGAGTGGGGTTTTAGTCAGAGAATGTGTGTGCAATTTGGTGAGACAGCACATATTCAAGCTGGCTTTTTCATTGTCCAGAAGGGGGCCATGGTAGCATCTGCTGGTGGTGATTTTTTTATCCAGTTTTGCATGTTTGGCATCCAGTTATGCAAGCTTGTCTTCACTGTTTATGCGAATGGGCTTATGTCACTGTTTTACTGCTCTAACGACTCCTTTAATATTACATCTGAAGTGAAAGCTGTTGACAGAGTGATTTGCATCAGTGTTGTTGCCCAGTAATAATGTGATTCTGTAAGCTTAAATTTGCAGTTTAATAAATTGAACGCTATTCAAATTTATAATGTTCCTCTTCATGCCTCTAAGGCGAAACCTGTGTTTCATTGTTTAAATCTTTACTCACACACTGGCTAAATTTGTCAGGGCGCTTATTTAAGCTGCTTTAGCCTGACCGTTCTCGCTGCTTCCTCTGTAAGCCTCTTTGCAACCTCCTGCTGGCTGAAGGTTTGGCTAGTATGGTCATTTTGTGGGTCTGTCCGCTGCTCTCCCTGCCATAGGCTTTCCATGTACATACATCGAAGGAAAGGGAGGTTCCAGAACAGAGCCATACTGCCAAATTTGGTTGGCCAACAAGACAGACGAACTAGCGGCACTGGTTTGTATTTTTTTGTTTTTTGTTAGCGGTTATACCGGGAATGTAGTCTTTTATGTCTCACGGAAACGTGGGCAACATTCCCGATGCTAACGTGGACATTCCCGGATTCACCACCATGAGAGTGGACAGGGATGCTAAACCGAGCGGCAAAAGCAAAGGTGGGTGACTCGTGCTTTTTGTGAACATCAGATGGTGTAACCCAGGAGATGTGACTGTGAAGCAGATAATCTGCTGTCGGGATATTGAACTGCTGGCGGTGAGTCTCCATCCCTATTACATGCCCAGGGAGCTGTCCCACACCATTGTTGTTTGTGTTTACATTCCTCCTTGCGTGGATGCTAAGACGGCGTGTGATGTCATACACGCTACCATCGCGAGACTTCAGACCCAGCACCCCAAGGCTTTCATTGCTATCTCTGGTGATTTTAACCACATTACACTGGACTCAATGCTCACTGCTTTTTACCAGTATGTAGACTGTCCCACTAGGAAAAACAGGACAATTGATCTCCTTTACACCGATGTGAAGGATGCATACACCGCCACACCCCTGCCCTCTCTTGGAAAATCTGACCAAAACCTGGCCTACCTGCAGCCTCAGTACAAGCCCCGTGTCCGAAGACAAGCTGTAATGACACACTCCTTCAGGAAATGGTCGCCTGAAGCCGAAGCGGCTCTGGGGGATTGTTTTGAGTCCACTGAATGGAGTGTACTGCAGGAGCCATACGGGGAGGACATTGAGGGGATTACACACTGCATGACGGACTGCATGAACTTTTGGACATGGACATTGTTGTTCCTGTCAAAACTGTACGCTGTTTTGCTAATAACAAGCCCTGGATAACCAGCAATGTCAAAGGCCTGCTGAACAAGAAGAAGAGGGCCTTTAAAGAAAAAAACCAGGAAGAGCTTAGGAGCATACAGAGGGAGCTCAAAGTTCAATTGTGAGAGGCCAAGGAGTCCTACAGGAAGAAGGTGGAGCAGAAGTTAAGAGAGAACAACATGAGGGAGGTATGGAATGTCATGAAGACCATTACAGGCTGTAAGCAGAGGACGGACAGTGCGTTAGACGGTGATGCAGAGAGAGCCAATGAGTTCAATATCTTCTATAACCGGTTTGACTGCCCTGTTCAGATCTCAACAGCACCTGTATGTACAGCGGTCACCCCCACACCCTCCCTCTTCTCAGCTGCTGATATTTCAGTCTCTACCTGCCTGGACATCAACACCTCATTTTCTTCTATTGATATTCATGCACCCCCCCACAGGCTGACAGCACAGACAACACAGCCCCATCACTCCCCTCTTCACACATTAACACATCTGCTCTGATCTGCAGCACCGCTGCAGCCCCCCCTCTCCCCCTCTGCACATCTTCACTGCAGATCAGGTTAGAGGTGAGCTGAGGAAACTCCACACAAGGACGGCAGCTGGTCCGGACAGAGTATGTCCTAGACTACTTAAGCCCTGTGCTGCTGAGCTGGGGGCACCCCTACAGCACATCTTCAATCTGAGTCTGCGCTTGAGGAGGGTTCCGACACTGTGGAAGACATCATGCCTCATTCCAGTACCCAAGAGGGGTCGACCCAGTGAACTCAATGACTTCAGGCTGGTCGCTCTAACATCACATGTAATGAAGACGATGGAGCGACTTCTACAACTTCTCAGACCCCAGGTACGACACGCAACGGACCCCCTGCAGTTCACTTACAGGGAGAAAATGGGGAGTGGAGGATGCCATGCTATACTTTCTCCATCGAGCCTGCTCTTATCTGGACAAGGGTGGTTGCGCTGTAAGAGTCATGTTCTTTGATTTTTCCAGTGCCTTTAGTACCATTCAGCCCCTCCAACTGAGAGATAAGCTGGTAAGGATGCAAGTGGATCCACACCTGGTCTCCTGGATTACTGACTACCTCACTGGCAGACCGCAGTATGTCAGGCTGAAGAACTGTACATCAGAGACTCTAGTCAGCAGCACAGGAGCACCACAAGGGACTGTACTTTCCCCCTTTCTCTTTACACTGTACACCTCAGACTTTCAGTACAACTCTGAGACGTGCCACATGCAGAAGTTTTCTGATGACACAGCCATTGTGTCTTGTGTAAGGGGAGGGCAGGAGGTGGAGTACAAGACCCTGGTGAAGGACTTTGTGGAGTGGTGCCGTGGGAACAACCTGCTTCTGAGCACTGCCAAGACCAAGGAGATGGTGGTAGACTTTCGCAGGGATAGGCCACCCACACAGCCAGTCTCTATTGAGGGGGTTGAGGTGGAGAGGGTAATGACCTACAGGTATCTCGGACTGCAACTGGATGATAGGTTGGACTGGTCAGCCAACCCAGACATCCTGTACAGGAAGGGGCAAAGCCGGCTCTACTTCCTGAGGAGGCTAAGGTCCTTTAACATCTGTAGGAAGCTCCTACAGATGTTCTATCAGACCATGGTTGCCAGCTACCTTTTTTATGCTGTGGTGTGCTGGGGCAGAAGCATATAAAAGAGGGACAAGATGCGACTGGTCAAGCTGGTCAGGCGGGCTGTGTCAGTGGTCGGTGTGAAACTGGACTCTGTGGTCAAGATCTATCTAAATTTAACCTACTGCAAATGGAAACAAAATATATTTAACTTGCTCATTCTCGCTGCTCCTCTGCACACCACTTTGCAACCCGCCTTCACCCCAATTCGTTCTTCATGCTGTGTCTACCTTACTCAATATCATGTTTGTTGTCACTGATGCCTGCTTTGTTCTGTACCCTAGGGAGGGTCTTCCTACTGCTCTCCCTGCCTTAGGCTTCCCATATATGCAACAGAGAACAAGGCATACCACCCAGCATAATAAAATATGGAAACAAAATATGTTCTTTGATGAAGAGGTCCTGACAGAATTAACAGTTTAATTGTCTTTTTGGTTACTATGCCACGTAAAGCATCTGATTTTGCTAATTAGCCGATATGCTTGCTAGTTAGCTTAACTTATTTGGTTGATAATAAATTATACACTGGATTGTTCTGCATGCACATTCTCACAAAAATGTCTACACTTACACCAGAGGGGAACCCTCAGGGCCTTTTAAGCCTTCAAAGAAGACCAAATGAGCTCTGGTTATTTAAAAAAATGCACATCTGTAATTTTTTGTGATTTTTTTTATTCAGAAGAGTAATACTTGTAATTAAACTCTGTAAGTATTGCAATACTACTCTGATTTTATTTAAATATGGGCCAGCAGTTTCAAATAGTTCACATTAATCATCAGAATGGGAAAAAAATGATCGTGGCATGATTGTTGGTGCCAGACAGGCTGGTTTAAGGATTTCTATAACTGCTCTCCTCCTGAGATTTTCACACAAAACAGTCTTTAGAGTTTACTCAAAATAATGCAGTAAAGGAAAAATATCCTGTGAGTAGCAGTTCTGTGGACAAAAACACCTTGTTGATGAATTAGGTCAGCAGAGAATTACCAGACTGGTTTGAGCTAAGAGAAAGGCTACAGTAACTCAGATAACTACATTTTTACATAATCATCTGAACAATGTGGACAATAAACAATGCTTTATAATGTGGGAAAATTTAATGATGAATGGATTGATAGAAATGCTCCAACATGATTTATTTTAATGATGAATGGACTGTAAGAAATGCTCCAAAATGACTTTGAATGAATTACATAAAGTTTAAATAACTTACACTGAAAGTTAAGAATATGTTTTCCTTCTCTTGTAAAGGTATTATTTTGGAGACACTTGTTTTTCTATGGACAGCAACAATATGTCACGTTAGCAAACTCTTTACACAGTAATAATTCTGAAAATAGCTATTCCATGATCAAAAAATAATTCCCCTATTGATGATATAACAGGGCTGGGTGATTTTATCTTTGCCTGAAAATAAAAAAAAAAATTGCTAAATTTTGGCTTCAGTGCAAGTGTTACCAAAGATAGAGGAGAACACCCTTGAATACCATTGGGTCCAAATAGGTTACAGTTTTGTAGTGACAAAAGTTTTGGTATTTTGTGAAGCTAAAAAACTTTTTTCCTGTGTAGTTTGTGATTTTATTCATCCAGTAGTAGTTCAGTGTAAAGGTTATGATTTGAGGGTGATACAATGTTAGTACAGAATCCTGAGAATCCTGATGGGGTGTTCCAGGTATGCTTCCTATTGCTCTTTTTGCCCATTTTGGTTTTATTTGCATGTGCCATCCACCTTTCTGCTGATATGAAAAAATCTCCTTGATGCTCCAGAATTTTTAATGAATAACCTATTATTACATCCTTCTCGAATTTCTGTCATTTGTAATGAGCTTAATGACTGCAACTACTGCAAGAGCTCTTAACTTGTTTCTGGAAGTTGCAATCCAGCCTTTCACTCATAGCGAACTTATTCCACACCATGTTCTACATCTACAGTCTTGTATGGGTTCTATGTCTGTATGTCTCCATGTCCACCATGATGTATGAACTCCACTATACTCTATATCTACCATCTTGAATGTATTCCACCATTTTCTTGTATCTACCATCCCACTGATGCTCCACTATATTCTGTATCTACCATCCTATGTGTGTCCATCATGTTTTATATCTACCATCTTATATGTGTGCCATATGTTCTATATCTACCATCCTGAAAGTGTTCCACCATGTTCATAATGAACCATCTTATGTGTTCCACCATATTCTATTTGTACCATCCTTTGAGTTCCACTTTGTTTTATATCCACCATTCTGTATGTGTTCCACCATCCCATATCCCATATGGAGAATCAGTTCTGGCAGGGAATCAAATGTGTCTGAGAGACAGCCCTGTGATGGGTGTAAATAGACTTGGTTCCAGCACCTGCATCTGCCCTGATTCTTTGCCACTATTCTATGTAGCATGTTGGCCACAGTGATGCCAGATGTGGCCCAGGTTTGGGTTATATAATATTTCCTATCTAAGATGTATCCCACGCAATCAGTTTCTCCTTTAGATATTTTTTTTTAGATTTATTTATTGGAGGACTTTTCCTCTGTGTGCTCCCAGTTCTCCTGTTGAATCTTTATTGTAATTCTGTCCTACTTGCATCCTAACTGCACTGTTCAATTCAGCCCAAAGGGGGATGGGTTTCCCTTTTGAATTGTTGTTTGTTTCTGTGTTTCTTCTGCAGCTTTACCTGGACCTGAAATTTTAGTCTAAACCCAAATATGGCCTGAGAACATTCTGTGAAAACCCAACCTGTCCCACAGCACCAAGAATTGATTCCACACCAAATGTGCTTTGCATACAAATTGAATGACATGTTGTCCATCATTACAGCAGAGGTGCTCTTGAACTCAGTTGTAGATAGCTGTGGATTACAATGAAGTATAATATTTGAACAATTATTACAACGCATTTGAACCACTGGGGTACTTAAGCAGTATTTGAAATGCTTAGATTCTTCCTCAGAAGGTATAATAAAAAAGGAATCTGATAAAAGCGTAGCAGACATGTTGGGAAATTTAGATTGAGTGTGTGTGTGTTGGGGGGGTATTGTGGGAGCACCAAGTAAAATTTGGCCAAGACGCCAAAAAACCAAGCCAAAAACAGATCCCTCCCTTTAAAGTAAAATAATGGAGGCTAGTAAATTTAGTGACTGTGCTGTGATGACTGAGAAGCTATTGTAGCAACACTGACAAACAGTCAATGTGGAATAGATTAAATATATTATAACAGGAATATATATTGAAATATTATATGAGGGCATTCCTCTTTCACAGTAAAATTTGAATCCTCCATCCATGTTCTATTCATACACCTGATAAAGTAAACTTCAACTAAAAGAAGCCCTCAGTGTGGTGGAAAAAAGAGTGTCCAGTGGTGGTCTAAGCTAATAAAGTCTGTGTTCCAGATGTGCTAATTTGAGTTGGCATGAGATGCAGGCTCTTGTTCCCTATTGGTTTTAGCCCTGAGTGTCAGAAGAGTAGTGCAGATGTCAGAGAGAGAGAGAGAGAGAGACAGAGAGAGAGAGAGAGGGAGAGGGAGAGAAAGAGAGAGAATGCATTTTGACAAGAGAAAACATGGACGCCATGCAGGTACCTGCCACAGGCCAACAAGCCCAAACAAAAAAAACACAGGGACAACTGGGAGGTAAACAAAAAGAAAGAAGGGATGGAGGGATGAGTTGAGGGAGAGATGCTCCTCTCTGCTCTTCTCCCGCTGGGATGGCTGGCTGGCTGCTTCTCTTTATCACTTGTGGCAGGAGGGTTTTTTTATGCTCTCCAGGCAGACACACTGCGCACTGCCCTCCAGCCAAATTAAGAAGAATTGACCGGATCTCACCACCTCGTTACAGAGATTTACCAGTGTGTGGCATCACACATGACACACACATACAAACACACAGGAGAGGCGCAATGATCGCAATGTCCAAGGGACATTTGAGAGACAAAGGTGTAGTTCTCTTTCAGCAGGGTGATTCACAACCTGAAGTGTCTCACATAGCACATCGTGAGATAGCAGTCTGACTATGCCCGTAGATGTTGGGGTTAAAGACATACAAAGACAATAAAAGCATGTCTTTAATATTTAATTTAATATTAATTATTACTCACGCTGAAACACAGGGCCAGCAATTTCCTGTTTGCAAGATCTAGTTTAGTGTTCCCTTCATTCAGTGGAATATTGCACTACATCTGACATTATAACCTAACACAAACCCTACAAACCCAATTCCAAAAGAGTTGGAACATTATGTGAAATGCTATTAAAAGCAGAAAGCAGTGATCAGTAAATTCTGTTTGACCTGTATTCTACTGAAAACAGTACAAAACCAAACAATGCAATATTTATGTTTAACCTTATAAACGTCAATCTAAATTTATGTTCATTTTGTAAATATACGCTGATTCCAAATTCGATGCCTTCAACACATTCCAAAAAACTTGGGACAGGAGCATGTTTACCACTTTGTTACATCACCTTTCATTTTAACAACACCTAATAATCATTTGGGGAATGAAAAAACAAACTGATCCATTCTGATCCACTGAAACATGACCTACAGTAAAGTGTTACAAAAATGTCATGAAGATTATTAAAAAAAACATAGGAAAAGGAAGGGTTATGATTAGTTGATGCAATTAGGACATAGAAACAGTAAACTCTGTAACTACATGCTACTGCTTTAAACTCAATGTGGCTTCAGTCTAGCTCTTCTGTTCTGGAGACAGCTTATAGAGCAATATCAGGCCTAATACAGAGTGAAGCAGCTCTAGTTTGTCTCTCAGAGCTTAGCACCTTGGCACTTCTCTGTTTCCATTATTGGCTCTATACGGAAACTCAGAGCCTGTCCAGGCCGGGACTCATTCCAGAGAAGCAACATGTGCAGCACTGAGCTCTCTCGCATCACCCAAAGCCTGCAGGACTGATGATCACTAACACTGGAAATACAGCATTGAATGGTTTTTTTTAGATAAGTTTTAGATAACAGTGTGCCCAGAGGTTAAACAAGAACAACTGAAAACAGCATAACAGCATCTCTAGGTAACTTGTATGGCCAAAAAAAAAACACTGTCTTCTTTTTTCTGGTTTTATCTGCAGCATGTCTGAACTGAACCATTTTCCCCCCTCTCCCTCTTAGCCTATGCTTGTTTTTGACCCACTGTCTTTTGCCTTCCATAAAGCAAAGCATAAACAGACACTATGTTAAATGCTAATAACATCATAACATGACAGAAATGTGAGAAATATACATATAAATATAAACAATCATTATTGTTGAGATTCTGTTTGAATGCTTGTGTGCTGATGTTTGTAATTGATCTGTCAACAACTAAAACCTCAACCTGTGTGAGAGAAATGCTTTAGGCAGAGGATTTTATTTATAGCTCACACAAGTTACTCACACTAATAAAGTATTTTTATTTCAACTTTGTATTAGTGTTTACGCTGAGAGTCAGGTACAGGCAGGAAACCATCAAGCAATGCCATTACATAGCCATGTCTGTTTTAAAACAGTGCAATGATAAATCTCCTCATATCCTGCTTGAAAAACAGCTCAGACCAGTATAGCTGGTCACCATCAAAATTAGCATATGATGTATTTTGGATGCTGGTCAGAAGCAATGAGAGCTGTTTTGCTGTTTGCCATCCACCAAAACTAGCATATGTTGTGTTTTGAATGCCCATATACTGATCAACTAGCAAGACCATGCTGGGTGACTAGTTAAACCAGCACTAGACCGGCAAAAACCAGAATAGACTAGTATGGAATGCATGCTGGTCTGTGCTGTTTTTTTATATTTTCACCATGATATGTTAGTGTGAAGCTAGCAGGGTTAACTCAGCACTATATGTGATTTTTCTGTCAGCTCTATTTTAAATACAGACATTTTAAGCTCATAACAGGCATGACAGTAGCCTTCCTTTTCCTTTGTATGTCTCAGTTTTTATGTAACTCCTTCTTTAAAGCCTTTCTGTTGACCTGCTCAGCCTACTGTAGTGAGGGTGGAATATAGCCAGTTACAGTGGCGGTTCCACAGAATTTTATCATACCACTACCTCCTTCATGCTTGACAGATGAGGTGGTAGGCTTTGGTTCATGATAAAATAAAACGTTGTTCCAGAACTACACAGGCTTTTGGCAAACTCTAATCTGGTCTTCCTGTTTTGGCTTACCAGTGGTTTACATCTAGTGATAAACCCCCTGTATTTACTCTGTCTTCTCTTGATTGTTGACTTTTACAGCTATGTCCTAAAGGGGGGTTCTTGATCTGGCAAACTGTTGTGAAGGGATTTTTCTCTACCAGGGAAATCATTTTTCTGTCAATCATCACAGTTTTTGTCTGTGGTCTTCTGATGTTTTTGAGCTCACCAGTGCATTCTTACTTTTTAGGAGTGTACCAAATAGTTGATTTGGTCACACCTAACTTGTTTTAATTTTCCCACATAATGATGAAACAATATGAATGTTTACATCGGAGCATTAAAGGTTTGATCCAAGTAAGCTGCTCCTTCAGATGAGCTGATGCTACAGCTAACACTGGAGCGAGTCAGAGCAATGTTAGGTGCTGAGGAGACCTCATCATCTTTTTTATGAGGTCTTTTAACAAACTTTAATGAAATAACAGAATTGAGAAGATGCACATGAGCACATTTAATACATATCTTTATACATAATGTTTTAATTCAAAATACAAAATCCTGTACAGTCTATCCTGTCTGTTCACTTAACATAAACAATTTTCTTCAATAATTGGAATGCTAGATTGACAGTGTAACTACTAGGGGGCATCCTACTCTGTTACCCCAACATAAAATACAGTATATATTGTTTGTTTCTTTGAGTTTCATTCATCTGCACTCACATTATCCAACTAAAATATTAGTTGCTGTCCTGCATTTCTGGATGTTAAAGTAGAGAACAGGAGGGTAAGGGTCTTCTCCCCCCACCCACACACACAAACTTACATGCACAGAGAGTGACAGAGATGCTAATGGAGGACTCGGGCCAGCGTGTGTGTGATTATCATGCAGGCCGACAGGATGAACACACAAATACACACACGCACACACCTCAGCACAGCAATCAGCTGCCAGCACACACCACACTTCAAATCAGCCCAGAGAGAGGGGGGGTGGGGGGTGGGTGTGTGGTAGACGAAACCTGCAAAAAATCCAGCTCTGAACATTTCGGCAAGATGTAACCTGGCTAGGCGGAAGAAGCAAATGGTGAGCATCTGTTAAAATGACTATTTCATCTCAAACACTTGCCATCTTGCTATTACGTAATCAGGTTTTAGACGAGGTTAAGTTCAGGCTGCAGAGTTTCTTTTACTCCAACTTCTATGACATTGGGCCTGTCCCAGATGGCACATTTAATGCTTGACAGCTTGGCCGCTAATATCAGTCTTTGGTCAGTTTTCCACAGGAATCACATGGAAAGAAAGAGATCCATGGGTTTACATGCATTATCTCGTCTTCTGACAAGAAAAGCTCTGATTCAGTTCAGAGTGGGATCAATCACAGAGTGGGAGCTGGACATTCAACGAAATTGGTGATTAGAAATCAAGAGACTCTTATTTGCAACTGAAAGACAGACTTTCCTTGTCAGGTCCAGTCCTCAATTCTGATTAGTTCTCCTTCCGGATGGAAGGTGTGATATTTTGCTTCTTATAGCACTTTACTGCTATATTATACTGCTACAAAAGCAAACAGCCATAAAACAATGTTGCTGGACAGGGTACCACTTAAAAAGACCATTTCCCAAAGTGTGTGACCTCTCTCTTGACCTATGCTGAGGTATACAATATAACACTGGCTTCAGTGATTTAAAAAAAAAAAAACAAAAACCAACCAAACAAAAAAAACCTAAACATCATGATTTCACAAAAAGACAATTTTCTATTAACATTTCTATTGAGAACTTCAATTCCTTTACTGGGACAGGCACCTATTTGTTTGCTTTGTCCAATGCTTGAATTTTTTCCAGTCAGCTCCCAGTCACGCTGCCTTGTGTGCACCAAAGTTTTGCCTTGTTCATTACGATTTTCCAATTCCCCACAGTCATGAATAATCATAAGGAGGAAAATGAATACGTTATCTCTCCTAAGAGAAAGACCTTAGGCCCTGTGTGAGACATTCATTACAGCCAATGTTCTGCTCACAGTGGTTGGTGATATTAGATTCTAGTTTTGTTTCTGCGTCTTCTATTAGATCTGCAAGGATGGCATCATTCTGCTCTTAATAAGAGTAAATGAAAAAGCGCTGGAAGGCCACACACACACACACATACACATGTTGGTTTTTGTCAGGACATAGGGTTATACATGTGACCCCATACATTATTATACAATACAGAATTATGTAGTAACATATATATATATATGTGTGTGTGTGTGTGTGTGTGTGTGTGTGATTAACTATGTGTAATAATAAATACTTTATACAAAGAGAAAAACATTCTTAATTTTACAGTATGTTAATGTAACAGGATTTTATTTTAAAGCTGCACTATGGCACTATGTAAGATTTCTTTGTTAAAATTAAAAGAAGTAGCATTACTGAGTCACCCTGTTAAGCCTGGAATAATAATTTAAAGTCAGAGGTGTCAGCTTGAATTTCATGAGAATTTTTGGACTATGTCATATATCTTTACTTATTAACGCCACACTCGCAGGCTTGAAAAAGAAGATCCAGCTTGATGTTTAGGTCTTCAATGCAAAACTCATCATTCATCATTATACTGATGAGGATATGATGACAATGGCAGATAATTCATTTACATACTTGGAAGACACGTCATTCACCAAGTTTTGACTGAATCTACTCACAATCATCAGATTCATCCACTCAGCAAAGAGGTCCTTAGTGTAGGTTAAAGTCATTTTGGACCCTTTTTATTGGTTCATTTGTCATTAACATTTTTTATACAGCTAATATTGTCAAATTATGTAAATAAAAAAAAAAACAAAGAAAAAGGATATACAAGGTTTTATTCTCACATCTTAACCCCAGGAGTCTAAAAGAAACGGTTTTAGTTTTAAAAAATAAAACATGGAGCTTCTGTTTTGTTTTGTCCAACTTAAATAAATGAATGAATCATTATTTGAATCTTAGTATTTGTTGAACTGAATGAAACTAGTTCAATTGCTTGTTACCACATGAAGTTTTTTAGGTTGAACTGACAAACTATTTTTACTGGACAGGTTAGTTCTGTTTTACTCTGGGTTTACTACAAAGTCTGGACATTTTTGGGTAACACTTTATTTGGATATCTTTGTAGATGCATCCCTTGCATTTAGCATTAAAATAAATATCTATTAAATTCACCTTATTTTTTAATTAATCCTAAATGCTTTACCCCTAAGATTAACCTCAACACAAAACCTAATCCTAACCCTAAAGTTTTCAAGAAGGTTTGATAATTTGAACATCTCTTGAGGATCTAGGGGCTATGAGGTGGGGCCTATTTTTGTCCTGGAAAACTATGGAAAAAGTACACACAGTACCATTCTATCAAATTCAAATCACACACACACACACAAACACACACACACACCTCTATCCTTTATATTTAGATGCACTGTGACTTTCGTTAATAGCTGTGTGCATGTCAATGCAGTGGAGCGAGAAGGAAATTTACACTATTACATCACACATACACATGTGCGTTAAAGGATTTATGTGCCTGACTCCTCCTGCAGCTTACTGACTGTATGACCATGTTTGTCATGACTTCAGCAGCAACTGAATGTTCAAGAAAAACACACAGGCTTCTGAGCAGAAGGGTACAAGCCTTGAGTCATACACCAAGAATTGCAAATCTACTCAGCAAAGCAGTGAAGAATTTTTGACTTAGCAGAAAAAGATTTAGAAAAAATGTAAGAGGCATTTCAAGCTACTGTGTATATGATTTTTGGACCCTCAATTTTAGAAATAAAAGTATCAAAAAAAGTTCTATGGAGTGATAGCATAGAAGAACCACATTTGGTTACTTTTCTGTGGATGATTTCAGTGAATTTTTTAGTGGATAGCTTGAACATTTCTGTCAAAATTTTGATTGTCAGGTTTTGTCCCTTTCTGTCTTTTCCCCATTATTGTCTCTGTGTTACCCTAGCCCAGCCCCCTTGTTATCCATGTCACCTGTGTTTAGTCTGTAACACCCCTCATAATTAGTGTTCTCAGCAGTATCTTGTCAGTGTTTCTGTGTATGTATACTTCTTTGTTTGCCTTTGTTTGTCATGCATTGTTGTGGATTTCAATTTTGCACCCCATTTTCAAGTCTTCCTAGTTCTTGGGGTTTGCCCAGTTGATTCTTTGTTTCGGTTTGTTCTTTTTCTTTTGTGTTTTTGTTTCATTTTTATTTTTGTTTTTCATGGATTGTTCTGTGCTCACTATGGAAGTTCATTTTCACCAGGTATCACCTACAGCTTTTATATCATGTTTTAGCCCATTATTTGACATAGTATGTCACAGTGGTGAACTGTGACTGTTAGAACTAGGCCTTCAGTTTGGGTCAAAACTGTCAAGACCCAGGCAAAAACCCCCCAAAAAACACCTCTCCACAAAAAGATGGTTCTTCAGAGGTTCTTTGTTAAAGGCAATAATTCTATTTAGGGCCATTAGTTCTATAGAACTATTTCATGCTTAAATTATTATTTGCATGGTGAAATGATTCTTCAGATTCATGGAGAATGTATTGTGTCATGATTCCATATAGAACCTTTTTGAAAATGGCTCTATATAGCACCAAAAATGGTTCTTGTTACACTGTCAAGCTTGTAAAAAAGCATGAAACGGTTCTATATAGAACTTATTTAAGCATAAAATGGTTCTATGTAGTACTCATAGTTCTATATGGAACCATTGCCTTTACTGAAGAACCCTTGAAGAACCTAACAGCTAGGCACATGAACATTTTTGGCCATTGTAGATTTGAAGCTTGATATTTCATATTTTATCTGAATCTAACACACAAATTAGCACATAATTCATTTGTATGCAGCAGTTTTATGGTGACTCTTCCAGTAAAGAGCCCTGGCATAGAACTGCCACTGCTGTTCTCCATTTCCAACATCTGACAGAAAATCGGTTAAGCTATGACTCATACTTACAGTCATCAATACATCTTTGACTTTAAGATGGGCTTTGATGTTATGCTGGTGGTTAATCTAACATGTAATTTTCTGTGGGATGTTTCGAGAATATAACCCTTTTGTTTCCTACCAGAGCTTAACAGAGAAATAAAAGTATTACTGTAATACTTTCAGAGTTGAAATGCAAACATGGTTCTATGGAATAAAAATAAACTAAAAATTATAGACTTGTATTTTCAGACTTTCATAGGTCACAGTATCTTCTTTCACTGATTTAAACATGGACTTCCATAAGCTTTCCAACTCATAAATGCACCCTGCTTCCTCACCTGCCTTGTTTCGATTTCTGTGGAAGAACCATGTTTGTTAATGAAATGTTTGGAGAACCTTTGTAAAATTTAAATACTTGTCTTATGATGTAAAATCTCTTCACAAATTAAAAGTTTAATCCAAGAACCTTTAAGGAAACAATATTTTTAAGAGTGCCAAAAAAGGTTTTTTGATGCCACACAAGAACTGTTCAGTTTGGTGGGTCTTAAAAACAACAACTCAATTTAAACTATTCAATTAAATTTTTTTTACGGAAGGTTGAAAAAAGGGGAGATGTGTAAAAAAGGGCCTTTTCTAGACAAGGAAGTTTTCTACACAAAGATCTACATGTCATGGAATTAAAGGGACGTTCACATGAGTGGACACACAATGTTGATTAAGCATTACGAGTTTGGGTAGCTTGATGCGGCTGCACGTGACCAGGTCCCTAGGGTAAATGTAATGACCGTCTGACCACTGACTCTACTGTAAGAAATGTTAAATGAGGGCTAATGATGCACTTCATGAACAGTCACTATGAATGCATCTGTCATAACAAAAGTGGCGTGAAGCAAGACACACATGCTGCATGTAGCGTGCTGAAGCCGTGCCAAAACTTGCAGTCACACGATGCATGATTAGCAAAGAGAGTATGACACAGACAGACATTTCTGACTGCAAAACAACATCTCGCACACTGCGGCCCTGACTGACAAGCACGACGACCCTTAAATTTTCCATTTGCAACAGTCAAGTGCCAAAAGGAATTGCATGTCAGGAGAGAAAAAAACACTCAGAATTGTTTGTTCCTGCTGGGATAGAGACTTCTGGGCCTAGGCTGACAAAGCAAGTGGGAAAATGTAATAAAGGTACATATTTAGAGGTTTGGTTTGCTAAATTTGCCATGATATCTTAGGCCACATTTGGAGTAACTAAAGTAACTACATCATTTTGTGTGTACAGACCTCTAATACATGACTGTGTGTGTACTGAACTACACTATATGCATTGTGTGACTGTGTGTGTGTAATTGTGTTATGTTTTATGGCCCCTATACAGTAAAGGGAAGCAAGAGTTCTGACACTTTTACTTTTGTGATTTAATATGTTTCCAGTACATATATCCACTTCAAATTTACACGGATAATTTTTGTTAATACAAATACTTCTGATGAATACTCTTCTGCAACTCTGCAACTCATTCATGTACCTTTCATGCCACGTGGAAACAGGTGGGTATTTGAGGATAAATGATGAATCAGCTTCAGAGCGTGAAATCAAGCACCAGCCTGCAAACATCTCATTTACATGTCATTTACACAGGGAGATTCACTTGAAAGAGGCCCTGAATATTCTGTTGTAACTCCCATTAGGACGAAGCAACCTGAACCAAAAAAATACACTACATACCTTGACATATGTGTAATCGATTGCATTACATGCAATGTTAAAAGTGATCTCCGTTTTCTGCCAGACACATTTCGACGCAGCGCTCCATGTTCCTGAATGTATCGGTAAACATTAGAGAGGTTAAACGTTGCGGCGGCTGTCCGGTGCCTACCTCATCACTCCGACATAGAGGCACCCCGGCTTGTTCGAAGCTCCACGTACTCCTCAGTATGTGGAGCTTCGAACAAGCCGGGGTGCCCCTATGTCGGAGTGATGAGGTAGGCGCCGGACAGCACATCGCACGTTGTTTCGGTCAGATTGCTCACTCTGACACACCTCACAAGCACAAGCCAGCACAACAGGAGTTTGTAAATTAGCAAATGAGTCCATTAGGGGGACTAGATAGGGGAATGCACACACATTTGCATAAAGTGGGGTCCCCAGGACTGGGATTGGGAACCCCTGCATTAAGGATTCTTATGACCCTGCACTGTCCTTAACTAATTTTCGAGTTCAGTAGTGTAACTCTGTTAACTTAATGTTCTAATGTAACGTTAAGGTACCATCCACTTAAGAAAGGAGGTTAGACCACAGTACTTCCAGCTTTGTGAGTGTCTGAAGAGATTCTAAAGATAATGTATATGTTTTGACATAATGCACACTCCTTTCTCTAAGGGGAAAGAGGGGCAGATTTCCATACATCACTCTATCTATCCTTCAGCATGTGTGACTAAACGGTACGGCATGAAACGCCTGAAGAACAGACCCACCTCTCATTCCATCCTTGTTTGCCTCATGCCAGGGGTGTAATCAGAATGTTTTACAATGGAGTGGCCAGTAAACTGAAAGACAAAACTGAATGAATATGTTTTATTCATTCAGAAGGAAGTTATGTATACAATTCAATAAATTAAGTGAATTCAGTAAATTAGGTGCATCGCTTTAGTTAGGTAGTTAGGTTGCCCTCACTGCAGGTTACCCATGAGTGTACTGATAAAGATACTCAGACAGTAAAAGTAACTTTATGAGTTAGAATCTTACCTACAACAACACACATACACACCCCTAAGGGCCACAGTCACTCAAAAAGACACACATACAAAAGAAGAAAACCAAACACACACAATGCAGTGTAACCAGAAAGCAGTCATCCAGTGATGTAACACTCTTCATAAGTATCAGGAGCACAGCATCTTCATCCACAGAAACTACAGCTAAACTAGAAGATTAGCTTTATGGAACTGAATGTCTTGCCAGTGATCCATTCTGAGAATTTGAGGATGGTGTTCTTTAACATGCTGTCAGAGGAGTTACAGCACATGAACACCCACACCGGTAACGATAATAAAATGTATCAGCATGTAGAATCAGAGCTTTCTGTGTGCTGCCATGTTTTCTATCACTGTATAAAGATGCATGAGGCTTCCTTTATTATTGAAAATAATGGGATTATTTCCAAGCAAGCACACAAGCTCACTCAGAACACAATTTAGATCGATAAAGATTTATTATTGTCTTGTTTGTGTGACTTTCACTACTATTTATTTGCTTTCTTGCTTTAGAAGTGTAAATAATAATATAATTTTATAATAATAAAATAGAAAATCAGCACATTTTTGGCTTTATTAGACCAGTTTACATATTGCACAGGTGCAATAACAGCGCTGAAAAGTCACATTTACTGAGAGCAGATTAAACAACAGAAATATTTTTGCATCAACCTTAAAATGCAAACCAAAACCAAGAGTGGAATGATAAATTTAGAAAATACCTCATTAGAATATAAAGGGATGTAGATAGCTTCCCCTTTACCCCAAATACACACTTACTTTAAACAAAGTCAAGTTGCTAAATAATTTGAAGTTGATCACAGCAATGTTATTTTTGTCTGATTTTTGGTTAATGTTTATGGATAACAGTATGTCATATGTCAGTATGTCATATGTCAGAAAACTCATATGCAAATGCAAACGTGTGGTGGGTGCATGATATGACACAAGTGAATGGGCAATTGTGATGAAGAAACTTTGCAGTCCTTTTGAAAAAAGTAGGCATAACAGACTTTTTTTATCATTTGGACATTTTTATCTCTGTCTTTTTTAGTCAGATGAACGTGTTTTCTCAGCAAAACCTGATTCTGTACATTCAGTTCACTTATTGGTCTCACACAGCTTTTATTTTGTACAATGAATACAGGGAAACTTGAGTGCATCATTTGGATTATTGGCAAGGAGCTTCAGCAGAACATCTTCACTGTAGAAAGCACATTTTTTTCTTATCAGAAAAAAGAATGCATACTTCATTTCAGATCAAAAGATTAGTAAAACTATTTATAATACAGCTAGCGTGCAATGACTTTTGAGATTGAGATGAAGAGGCTGAAGCATGGATCACAGAAGACTCGGTGTAAATGTTACGATATGCAAATGATGAAGAACCTTAAAAAGGAGCTGTAGGATGACAGAAGGGGCAGCAATCACTAAATGTCAGTGAGATCAGTGGTGTGCAGGTCAGACAGAAGACATGCGGTTACTGTGTTTAGCATGAAAAGGTTACATGAAGAGGATGACAGTCAAGTCCAAAACCCAGTTCATGTCTAATTCATCCAAACATAACTGAATTACTTACTGACAGGTTTCGGATGAGGAGCAATGTGAGAATACTCCAGTACTATGGATATCCAGTCTATATAAGCTTATTATTGTTAGTTAGATATTTGGCTTGCAGAATCTGAGGTTGACCTAAACCAATAGACAAGTAAAAGTATTAATTCTTGGGTAAAATAATGACAAAAGTAAAAAGTAGCTTTCCCAAAAATCAACTTGATTAGAAGTAAAAATGTATCAGGTCAAAAAACTAAAAGAACTGCAGTGGAACATCTTCATAAATCCAGCATATTGGTCTGTTCTTCTATTTTTGGGATTGTTTTGGTTGAAAATACAATGCTAAAGCTCCATAGAGAGAGGTGTGACATATCACAAAGCAGTTACGATGTTGTCTTGAGCAAAACAGAATGAAATTAAACACAAAAAAAGAATTGGTAACTGAAAATGAATGGTTAAATGTAACAGAAAAAAACAGATTCTTTTATTTATTAATACACCTGAGTAGAAATATAAGCATTATGACTTGAGAATACTCAATAAAGAACAAATGCATCAACATTTTACTTGTAATGTAACTTCTGCATACTGGTGGAAGTGCTTTACAAACGGGTGATAAAGTTTAACAGTAACAGAAGAAATGAAAGTTATTATAGTTATTGTTCAGTAACAACAATATGAGATAAAAAAAATAAAGTGTTAATCTAAAATTATATGAAGCAATGACATAGATAAAAGTTGAAAATATAAATACAAAAGAGACTTTTTAATTAAATTTTAATTAAAAGCTAAATTAAAGAACTGAGTTTCACAGTTTAGAACCAATGCAAATGAAACAGGCCTCTTTACAATGTCTGTATTTTACTGAAGGTATTTGCAAAAGGTCAGTTTCTACAGATCACATGTTGTAATGTAAACAGACAAACAGTCAATGAGGTATGCAGGTGATATTCCATTTAGAACTTTAAAAACTAGTAAAAGAACTAGTTTAAGTAGAGGCAGTGCATTTCTTTCAAAATGGGGGTGATAGGAGCTCTCTTATTTTTGTTTCTGTTTTTATCCGTGCTGCTGCATTTTGTACGAGCTGTAGAGGATGTATTGTATTCTTAGGAAGCCCAGTAAAAAGAGCATTACGCTAATCAATTTTGCTTATAAAAAATGCATGAACAAGTTTCTTTGTGCCGTTCTGGGATAGAAAAGGCCAAAATTTAGCAATATATCTCAAATGATAAAAAACTACTTGTGTCTACTAGTGTCCTGGGATAAAACAGAGCTCATAATCTAAGAGTACAGGTTTCATTCTCTAGGTTTGGTGCATGAAGCAAAAGAGCTGAGCTTCTCGCAAAGCCGCTTTCCCTGAATTTTAGTACCAAGGATGAGTATTTCAGTTGTTTGTGACATCCACTGAGAAATAGCTGACGCACAAGTAGTGCTTCAGCTTTGATGCATGTGTCAAGAATGTAGGGCACTTTAAGTGAAAACTCTATATAGATACTTCTCTTGTTTTCCTGAAATGACATCATCAATAATGTCTTGAAGTCTCATTTATGGATTATGATGGTCCACTGTTGGTGGGCCATTTCATGTAGTCTATATAAAGTCACAATACCCCATACAATTTGTGAGTTGTTGTTAGTGGATCTCCAAAGCTTTACTTATTGTCCATTTAAACAACACTGTTACTGCCTAGTTGAAACACTGTTCTTTCCTATATTTAAATCTTACATGTGACCACATCAATGAATTGTAAAAACTGCAGGAAACTGCACCTTTTTTTCTGCCAAGTTTAGGGATTTGAACTATGCATTAAAGTTTTAGGCTGCAATGTAATACACTTTCAACAATTATTTTATTTGAAATTGCTTTCATTAGCCATTTGTTTCTTATTTGGTCCTTGTTTTCTCATTACTGGTCCAATTTTAAAGAAGTGCTTTCGTCTAAAATGGTGTTACATGATAACACAGGCCTATATTCTTTTGACCACTAAGGGCCTCTAGTGGGCACTTGAAGCCTTTTAGAAATAAACCATTCTTCAACACAGTTGGGTGAAAAGCTTCAATGCTTCAGGATAAACATAAACAATAAACAATGCCAAATAAAGGAGAAAAGGGCTCTATATACCCACTGATAAGTAACAGCTGGGGGCACCAACACCAACCGCTGGGTAAGTCGTCTCATCTAAAACATTTATTCAAAGCTCATGAATGCTGCACCCTGTATTTGCATGTCACATTTGATTAGTGTTGGCTAATTCTGTTCAGATTACAGCACAGGAGATGTGAAGTGTGCTTAATGAAGACCAACAGCTGTTTTTCAGTGTGGTCAGGTAAATGGATCGCACAGTCCTTCACGGTAATAGAAATCGAAGCGCATGTGCTGAACTCGCTCTGAAGTGGTAACATGTCTGTAAAAACTTTTTAACAGCAAACAATGAAGACCTGATGTATGAATCCTTTTACCCCAGTTTCTGATGCAAATCAGATGCATTCTGCCTTTCTAAGGCTGTGCAGCAGACCACAAACTGTGCAGAGGACCACCTACTAACTGTGTTCTTATAGAAAGTGAAATGATGAAGAGACACCAAAACAAACTACAGGGGTGTAATTCTTCTCCACTTGCATCTGATCCTGAGAGTTTAAACAGTGTTATTTTGTTGGTAAATATACTTTCTTACCCCAAAAACAATTTTCAACAGCTCCAGAGTCCAATGGCGGTGTACTTTACACCACTCCAGACGATGCTTGGCTTTGCACATGGTGATCTGTGGCTGTGTGGCCATGGAAACCAAATGCATAAAGTTCCCAGTGAACAGTTATTGTGCTGATGTTGCTTTCAGAGCCAGTTTGCAATTCAGTAGAGTTTTTCAACCAAGAACAGGTGATGATTAGGCACTGTGCACTGTAGTGGTCCCATTCTATGAGTTTGTGTGGCCTACAGCTTTATGGCTGAGCTGTTGTTGCTTGCTCTTTCACAATAACACCACTTGCAGTTTACCAAGGCAGCTCTAGCAGGGCATAAATTTGACAACCTGCCTTGTTGGTGAAGTGGTATCTGATAACAGTGCCACACTGAAAGTCACTAAGCTCTTCATTAAAACCATCTCTACTGCCAGTATTTGTCCATGGAGATTTTAGGCTGTATGCTTGATTTTATAAACCTTTTGGCAATAGGTGTGGCTAAAATAGCTAAATCTACTAAATAGAAGAGGTTTCCACATACTTTTGATCATGTAGTGCACTCGTATCAAGCCCCAGTCCATGCGGGCCAAAACGCTGCAGACTTCAGCCTGCTGCCTCATTAAACACACCTGCATCAGCTCATCAGCTAAGTAGCAAGGCCTACATTAACTAAATTCAGATTGTTAGATGAGGGTAAACACTAATCTTCGCAGCACTTTGGCCACCGTTTGACATGCCTTATGTAGTGTAACTCAAAGTAGTGATGCTAGGTAAACAGTGAGAGAGGCAAATGTGTCATTTTAAAAAGTGTTTGGAGGCAACCAGCTCTGACCCCTTTAGAATCTATAGCAGTAATTTTAGAACTGTAGCTTCCAATAGTATATTAAATTAGCTCATACCTTTTCTTTTTCACTGGATAGATGGCGAGTAAATAGAACAGTATTGATGGTACACCCGGGTCAACAGCATGTCCATACTAAAGAGGAGGAAAAATCAATTGATTTATGGGTGTTTGTGCATCCCCAGGGATTCAGTGTCAGCTTGTTAGTCGCCTGCAGCTGGGGAATGATGCCTATCGAACAAACAGCCCTACAGCTTCTTCTGATCATGACAGGCTTTGGGCTGAAGAATGAGAAAGTGTGTGTGTGTGTGTGTTTCTCTCAGCAGGCTGCACCTCCAGCATGGAAGACCACACCAGAGGTCTAGCAAAAGAGCAAGAGCAGAAAAATTCCCTGCAGTGTCTGAGATTACAATGAGAATAGATTTATGATAAATGGGGTGGTATGACAAATCAAAGCTAAGAGCTACAGTATGTTGATATAAATTATGTTAAAGTGATGGTTCAGGCAAAAATCTAATTTACACAATTTTCCACCCTTACCTTAAAAGATTAATGCTAAGCAAAGTAGACAAGGCTAATGTAGCTGACACATCATTGAAGGTTATGTACACCAAATAGCATTGTTTAAACTGAATGCCCAAATCATCATCCACTTACCTCAAACCGTTTTGAGTCAATAAGGCTAAAATAGAACAAACAAAAATGTTGCATAGCTAAAAACAGTAGAAGCAGCTTTCATGAAGCCTGAATTTTGTCTGCACTCCTGCACTTATATACAATAATATATTATATAATAATATAATTACTGAACAACTTAATATGATTTGAAGCAAGTGTTTGATGTGTGATACAGTGGCCTGTCCCCACCAGATGTCACTGTGGAGTAGTGCACGACATGATCAATAATTAAGTATAACAACTAATACATATATATTTTTCTTATATGGGGCTGGCCCCTCAGTGTTCATCTAACCAAGCGAGCAGTTAAAAAACACTCTGCACATGTTCAACGCGCTCTCAGTAATCAGCTGTGGGGCACAATCATGTTGGCCCCATGCCGAGAACAGCCAATATACCATAATACATTTACATAAATCCAGACGTTTAGTCAATGTCATTTACTGTGTGGGCATTGCTACGCAGCTAGCCATTGTTCCTTATCAGTTGTGGTAGCCACTCATAATAGCAAGGCAATATAATGAGCCAAGTTGAAAACGTGATAAAAGTTACATTTGGTGCCAGACATTAGAGCAGAAATCAGAGATTAAACGTTTGGGACCACACCAGCCAGAGGATTTGGAAAGGACAAAAATTGCTCCTTCAATCCAGAGTGGTTCAAGAGAAAAACATGGCTAACTGCGAGAGTAGCTAAAAACACTCTTCTGCTTTTCTTGCTTGCCCTTGCTATGCTATCACTTGAATTCATTCATGGATTGGTGGACTTTAAGAGAAATGTTTTTGACAAGTTTGCCCAGAAGAAAGATTGTTGTTTATCTTTTCTTCATCACGGGTGAGTCATTTTGCATTATTACAAGGCATATTATTCCTAAGACCTGGAAAGTGTGTTTTCCTGCTCTGATATGCTGCTTTGGATATGTTGTTGCAGACCACTATAATCGTATACGGCTACATAACTTTGCATTTGTAATGCAATGCTGTATAACCAGGTTTTGTGAGATCTAATGTCGTTATCATGTCACTCATATTCCTGTCTCCACTTCCATTAACTCCTGCACCACATTACGTTAATTTGTGAATTTCATTGATGGAGTGCGTTTGAGTTTGGATCAGGTTTGTGTGTAGTTTCATTGACGAGTCAGCTGCTGCCCCTAGAGTTTATTGTGCCCCACCATGCATTCTGTGGCAGAGACGCCACTGGTGTGATATGATATATAAACAGTAATTGGCACCATGCTAATTGGTAAGGTATAAGCTTCCATTAGTTTTTAGTTACATTAGCCTCAGCATACAAAGGCTCAATTTAAAATAACATTACATTTAACAATCATCTAAGCTCTATACAATTCAGCTAGGTAGGAAGCTGAAAGTGTGGAAGTGTAGTTAATGTATGAATGTATGAAGATGTATAATGCTGCTGAGATGATTTAAGAGGAACACATAAGCCCACCTATATCCCCAAAACCCAAGATATGGGTTTTGGGGACATAGGTGACACATCACAGGTGACTCATTCGGCAAATGCAAGCAGTCTCCTTCAACAGTTCAGTTATCCTTTTCGTCTATAAGAGGGTAGTGTCTTGAAAGACTAATGAAAATGTCTCTGAAGGTAAGATCGTTCATAGCAGGAGAAAAAGATGAAATGCCATTGATTCTCATGCCATCCGCGCTTCATCCTCTCACAAAAGCAGTTTACTTCACTTTTTAGAGCAAGGCCACTGGAAGGTCCAGACACCGGAGATCCAGAGTCATTGAAGCCTTTAGTGGATTCTCTCTGCTTCCCTTTCTCTCCCACTCTCTTTCTGTCAGTCAGTTCAAATGAATTCAGGTCACATTGTCGATTAAATTCAATTTAGCACTTTTTTGGCATAAATGTATCAAGCACAATATTGTAAAAGCAATAGAATAGAGATGTTTACAATTTGTAGGTGAACACATTTAATGACAGTAATAGCAGATTAATGATAGTGATAGTAATGGCAATAGTAATGCCAATTCTCTCAGTCTCTCTGTCTGCTCTAATTAAGAGCTGGCCCAGGTAGACAGGCACATAGCCAAGGGGTGGTCAAGAGTGGCCAGTGCCACTCTGGTGTGAAGCTTGGCCACTCTTCAGACCACTCCAGTTATGCAAAGTTACACAAAGTCAGCTCTAATTGTCTGGCTTCAGAGTATCTACCAATTAGTTTTAAGATTCTGATGACACAGTACTCAATAATCAGTGTATCTAGATTACTTGACTGAGCAAAACTTTTTTAGTCTGCTTAATAAAGCAGAAAAATCACATTAGAAAAAAAAAACAGTTATACCTGTTTTTAAAATGGGAAATTGGTTTAAAACGTTATAATATGTCTCACAATCAAAGTGCACTGAGAAATGCTGCAATGAACGGAATGTTGTCTATTAGTTCACTTGCTTTCGACGGTACCTATACTGTTTGGAAATGATGTACAGATTAAATAATGTATAAAATAAATGCATCACTTTTTTGAAATATTTTAGTGTATGTTTGTGCCCGAAGTCTTTACTAAGTCCTTAGTTAACAGTAATTAGTTTCAAAGTATTCTTTTACTACATTTGGTTGCAACACAAATCCTTAAGCAATGTCTTTACTAGTAACAACTAACTATAGCGTTTGTCATTTTAACATGACGATAACATGCTGAGAAACCAATCTATGAACTAAATACTATGGAAACATGACGACAGCTTGTGGTTACTTTTTTCCTTTAAAATAAAATCTAGTATAGAAAAGAATGATGTGTACAAGTTGAACTGAATACTGAATAAAATTGAAAACCTGAAGACACTGTTTTTCTTGAACTTAATATGCAGCTTCTTTAAACCATGGTTTCTGGCTAACTGGCACAGCAGCAGCAGCAACAAATTAGACATTGAGTCTCACTGAACTGGTGCTTCTTGTTTGAAGTTAAACCAGGGTAAAGTTTAGAGCTGTACATAACTTCACAGCATAAAGCATTTAGTATTTTTAACTTAGTTAACCAAAAAGTCATGTTTTTGCTTGTGTTGTACTTTCTATGTGGTTTCTCATAGAAGAGGTATAACTATTTACTAGATGCTACTGCTAAATTGTAGATTTACTGCACTCTCAGAAATAAAGGTGTGAAACTGTCACTGGGGCAGTACCCCTCTTGTCATCTCAGTACCTTTAGTCAGGGAACATAACTGTACCATAATCCATTGAAATGATATTTTCTAAGTTGTACTGACTCCACACACCCCGTCTCATCACCAGACTTTTTATTCTATTGTTCTGTTTTAAAATATTAGGTTATGAAAATGTACAAATACATACTTTCCAATGAGAAAAACGTATTTAAGGTTCACAATTGGACTTTGAAACCACTGTTGTACCTTTGATGGAACATTTACATTGTTCATACCTTGATGAATGAAAAATGTACCTGCACAGAACCTTTATTTCTAACAGTGTAGAAGCTCAACAATAAAACTAGTTTTTGTGGTGCAACCTGTTTTGATTTAGCAAAGTGTAACCCTGAACTTAGTAAACACTTATGTTACAACTAGCCTAAATTTGAACTTACGTATAGTTGATGCAACCTGCCTTTGCTTGCAATCTAGAGATGTAAAATGATGAAAGAATTGATATGTTTATTGAGTGATGTGAGCTGTAAGTGGAGCCTCTTTCCTCCATCCTGTACAATTGCCTGCCATTTTTGGCATGCACAGCTGCTGAGGGAGTGTTATCCTGCTGTGAAGATTTACACAGAGAAAGAAAATGAATGAGAATGAATGTGTGGCTGCTGCGCACCTGAGAATGTTTGTAACATCTCAAGATCTATCAACATCACTGTTTTTTACAGCACAAGCAAAAGTGAGAATCATCCTGTCTTAAAGAACCTGTGCCACAGAAACCTAATTCTCCTCTTTTTTGTTCTGTTGTGTTTAAAGCAAGAGTTTGATAAGCTTCTAAATGTACCATTCACTCTGTTGTCCATATACAGAAATACATACACAAAAACATGGCCATTTTGAATTTATTAATTGTTGTGATGTCACAACCATAAAAACATTTGCATTTGACTTCCAATTCAGCCTGCTGCAGATTAGCTTAGTGAATCATGTTGAAGTTATAAGAAGTGGTTTCAAGTGGCCTGCTTTTTGACGTAATATGTAATAAAGACAGCCACTCAGAACAAAGATCATTTACATATGTCAGTCTTAAAGGCAGAAGTAACAAAAATAGCCTAAAGGATAAAGAGAGGTTGGAAAATGATCATACAAAAATTAATTATGGCTGTTTTTGGTTGATTAAATCATGCAAACAGTATAAGCAGGCATCTGGGTGGAAAAAAAAGAAATAGAAATAAAATAAAATAAAAATGTACAAAAAAAGGAAATTTGGGCCTTTTAAGAGATTTTACATGTCAGAATAAAACAAAACACAAATATACAGAGAAAAATGCAGTGATGTCAGGATGCATGAGAGATAGTGCCTAAGTGCTTCACTTATTTTTCATTTTAGGAGAATTAAAAGCATCAACCCTGTGAGCTGTTATGCATTTGCATGAATGTGATGTTCAGCGCAGCGTAACTTTAATGCGGGGGGGGGTGGATGGTGAAGGGATGGAAGGGCATCATCGGGCTGTTGCATCACTCTACCCTGGGGAAAGCAGATGAATTCAGAGTTAAACCAGCGTGCATCATTTGGCACTGTATGCTCAGAGAGATGGGGAGAGAAAGAGTGGGGGTTGTTGGTTTGGGGGGTCTGACTCAGACATCAGAGGCTGGTCAGCCGTCCAAATCTCATTCATCCTCCACACTCCAAGACCACCACAGTGTTTCCCTCAGTGACTTCCGGCCTGCGTCTGTTCTGTGCCTTTTTTCTACACTGTACAGCAGGGCTGTGTGATATATACCAAATACACTACTGCAATAATGTTTCTCCATGTGCAAACCACTACCTTATATTTTACCTTGCTGGTGTATAGCAGCTCACCTATTGATGCATAGTTGCTGTCAGCCATCTCTTACTCCTTTATCACTGGTCACAGAACTGCTCTTGGCAAGACATATTTGGTCCACTACCAAAACATATATTTTTCTGCATTATTGGAGCCAAGGGCTACAAACTAATTAGGCTCTTTTTGTCAGATTTTAGATGTCAGTGTCAAATGTGTTTTTGTGGCATTAATGTGGCTTTTAGTTTGAGGTTTATATGTCTCTTCCCATTTAAAAAGATAGTAGCCTGGTCTTGTCTGACTGGAAATCGCTCCCTTCCAATGAGCAGAGCCAGACAGTAGATGTTTCTAATAAGGGGGCCAGTGAGTGGATGCAAAAGGTAGATGTTTCTAATAAAGTGGCCAGCGTGTGGAGCACAAGGTAGGTGTTTCTGATAAAACACTTAATCTAATCTAACAAGGTAGGTTCTTCTAATGAAGTGGAAACACTTAATCTAATCTAACAAGGTAGGTGTTTCTAATAAAGTGGCCAGTGAGGGGAGCACAAGGTAGGTGTTTCAAATAAAGTGGCCAGTGAGTGAAAGCAGGTAGCAGGTGTTTCTAATAAAGTGGCCAGCGAGTATAAGCTGGTAGTAGGTGTTTCTAATGATGTGGCCAGCAAGTGGAAGCATAAGATAGGTGTTTCTAATAAAACACTTAATCTAATCTAACAATGCAGATGTTTCTAATAAAGTGGCCAGTGAGTGGAAACATGAGGAAGGAGTTTTCTAAAGAGTGATCAGTAAGTGGGACCACAAGGTAGATGTTTCTAATGAAGTGTCCAATGAGTGGAAGTACAAGGTAGATATTTATAATAATGTGACCACTAAGAGAAAGCAGAGGGTAACTGTTTCTAATAAAGTGGACAATGTTTTGGTAGTTATGCTTTTGATATCCTCAAAACTCTTCATAAAACTTTTCTTCCTCTTGATGTATAAAGCTGAACAACCATGGCTTACTGTCTTTATGGAATTCATAAACACACCTGCTGATACTAATGTTTCAGCCTTGCTTTTTCCCACTAGTTTACTGTGCTATTTCTCCTGTGGGGTGAATGTTCCTGGAAGCACAAATGGCCGTGTTGGAGCATCATAAGCCTCTTATATTTCCCCTGCCTTCAATAAGCCCACCACTTTCGTGAATAAGTAAGTAGTAAAAGTAAAGCCACTCATTGCATTGCTACCTATAGGTGTATATTGCTTCTTTCTCATTGGTCCTCCTGGAAGCATTTATTTCTTATATACTTCCCGTCCACACTCTTGGGTAAATGTCCACAGGATGAAATGTGTGAGCCCTGAAGAAACAGATGGAGCAATAAGAGCTGAGAGAGTGTGTATTTCACTCCGACTGTGGGGCTGGGTGGGGGTGTGAAATATCTCTCAGATAAAAATGGATGCCTGCCGTTTTGATCCTCGGTCTTGTGGAGTAGGCTAGGAAATGAATCAGCCCTAGAATTAGCGTCAAAAAAGCTGAACTGAGGGAGAGGCCTAGTTGCACTAATGGTGCTGAAGTGTCACTGAGCACACTCCAGAAAAAAATGCCTTGGGGAATGAGAGGGGAGAAGCTTTCCCTCAGAATCTCCCCTCAGAGAAAGAAGGAGAGGAACGTGACAGGCAAAGGGAAAAGCACATTCTCCTCATTGTGCTTACTTGAATACCCAAATCCTAGCCTCTCTCTTTGGCTGTTCTGAGGCACTACATACAGCTTTACACCAAAAGGTGAAAACAGACCACTCACTTTTTTCCTTAGCCTGCCACTGTGGGATGGATCATGTTCTGCTCTGAAAACACTGTACCTTATTCTGCCACTTAAATCACTGTACTACATCTACTGAAATTCTATTATGAATATTGTATATGTTTTATTACTATTACTTAATTATTTATTATGTGCCCCCCCTGAAGGCTCTGCCTCTGCTTGCTATAAAAGAATGAATTTGTGGGCAGTCCCCCAGGTAGGGGAAATCTGGGAAATTATACTCTTTGGTAACACTTTCTTTTAAGTCCATTATTTTCTAGGTAACAACCAAGTAAATGTATGGTAAAAACTGTAGAGTATGAGTTAATAATTTTGGGTAACATTATGGTAATTTCCAAGGCAATCTAACTAAATTACACTAAAATACCCAACAGGTGCCAGGTATTAACTGGGTAAGTGTAAGGTACAAACTCCACAGTAGAGAGCTGCACGGGAATGGAAATAGCAGTTACACTACGGCTGTCCAATATTGGGTAATGTGAGAATAGGTAGGGGATGGTGTTGATGCATGTGGGGATAGGGTGGGGACAGTGGTGGGGCATGCAGGTAGGGGGTAGTATGATGTTGGGTAATGTGGGGAAGGTGAAAGGGTGGTGGCGAAGCACATTGGGATGGGGTGGGGATGGTGTTAGAGATGTTGGGGACAGCTGGAGTATAGAATTTCATCCCCAAGCAGCTCTCAACTCCACAGTACTGTGTTATTATTTTAAGTAAAAAATACAGAATGGTTGTATGGTGTAAAAATAATATACACAAAAAAGTACTGTACATACCTTTTGATTACTTACTAACGCAATGATATGCAAATCATTTAAACCCTATTTTTAATTGAAAATAGTACAAAGACAACATATCAAATGTTGAAACTGAGAAATTGTCTTGTTTTTAAAAAAACAAATGTCCATTTTGAATTTGATGCCAATAACACGTTCCAAAAAAGTTGGGAGGGGTGCAACAAAAGGCTGGTAAAGTTGTGTAATGCTAAAAAAAAAACACTTGGTGATTGATTGGCAACAAGTCAGTAACATGACTGGGTATAAAAAGAGCATCCCTTTCAGGAGCAAAGATGGGGAGGGGTTCACCACTCTGAGAAAGACTGTGCGATCAAATAGTTCAACAATTAAGAATAATGTTTCTCAATGTAAAATAGCAAAGAACTTTTGCTTTTCATCATCTATGGTACATAATAGCATTAAAAGATTCAGAGAATCTGGAGAAATCTCTGTATGCAAGGGACAAGGCCAAAAAACCATGATCTTTGGGCCATCAGGCGACACTGCATTGAAAACTGAAATCACTGCATGGGCTCAGAAGCACTTCTAAAAAACACTGTCTGTAAAAACAGTTCACCGCTGCATCCACAAATGCAAATTAAAACTCTAGAAACCATATATAAACAGGATCCAGAAATGCTGCCACCTTCTTTGGGCCCGAGCTCATTTCAAATGCACCGAAAGGAAGTAGAAAAGTATCACGTGGTCTGATGAATCAACATTTGAAATTCTTTTTGGAAATCATGAACACTGTGTCCTCCGGGCTGAAGACCACTCAGCTTGTTATCAGCGCACAGTTCAAAAGCCAGTGTTTGTGATGGTACAAGGGTGCATTAGTGCACATGGCATGGGTGACGTGCACATCTGTGAAGGCACCATTAATGCTGAACGATATATACATGCTTTGGCAACATATGTTGCCATTCAGATAGTGTCTTTTTCAGGGAAGGCCTTGATTATTTTAGCAAGACAATGACAACACCATATTCTGCATGTATTACAACAGCATTGCTTTGTATTAAAAGAGTCAGTGGTAAACATGTCCCCGTCCCAAATTTTTTGGAACGTGTTTTTTGGCATCAAATTCAAAATGAGCATATATTTTTCAAAAGCAATCAAATTTCTCAGTTTCAACATTTGATTTGTTGTCTTTGTACTATTTTCAATTGAATATAGGGTTTAAATCATTAGCATATCATTGCATTCTGTTTTTATTTACATTCTGCACAGCATCCCAACTTCTTTGGAAATGGGGTTGTGCTTAGATATCAGTTTGTTATTCCACATAATTAATTTGTTATGTTTTTTAACAGCTAAATATTTAGAAACTGTTGGGCATTTAAGTGTAATTTAGTTAGACTGTCTTGATACTTGTAATCATTTTTCCCCAAATATTTACACAGCACTTTTGACATTATACCCCACATATAGTCTGCTGATATATAGAACCTGTTGGGAATTTCAGCGTAATTTAGTTAAACGGTCTCATAACTTACCATCATGTTACCCAAAATAATAACTATCTGCAGCAGCCTCTGTGGTTGTTTGTGCTGTACACTTTTAAATAAGATACCCATATGTGTCTGATCCAAATAAAAATAGCATAAAAATTTACTGGTTGTTATAATCTGCTCCACTGTGGGGGTTTGTTGTAAAATTAGGTGGAATGTAAAATATTTTATTGAAGTACATTTGTAAAGGACATCCCCCCCTATTATTGAGATCAAAAAGCAAACATGATGAGCACTAATATTGAACCTATTCGTTCTATACCAAAACATTTTAAACATGGAACACATTTTAAACATGGAACACATGTTTGTGTGTTAGTTTAAGAGAGAAGTAAGTGGCAGATGATGCAGAATGAAGTTGACTATTTATAAAAGGTTATAGTTTACCTTGTGTGAATGTAAGAAGTGTGAGTGGGCTTATTGTTCTTTGGTCAGGCTCTCTGCATTATGTTGAATGTTATTTTAACATTTACAGTCATCATGTCACTGGTGTTACCGCATAAAAAAAATCTCTTATTTTGAAATAAAAATCATACTGATGACATCACTTGACTTCCTTTTACCTATTTTCTGAAGATCTATGAAGAAAAGCACATGGTAAGCTCACTGTGTCTTTCAGTTATCAGAAATTTTCTCATTTAGCTCATGATTTCATATAAAGCTTTTAGTTGACATCACTGGTGTGACCTTCTGAGGTAATTATGAAAAAATAGAATACTAATGGATTAAATTACATATTTTAGTGGATATTCCATGATTGACAATATGTGGTTTGATGCTCCATAGCAGCCATTTTGTAAAATGCATTTTTCATTAAAATTGTCCCTGGTGTTACTGTCACTGGTGTTACCTTTCTTAGGTGTAACACCAATGAGGATTGGTAACTCCTGTGACACCTATGGAGAGATAGAAAAGTGGACGTTTCTGTAGAATGACCCATATAATTCAGATGGGAAATTCAGAGGTGAGCACTCAAGTCAGCAACTCAGATTCATGTCAGGTGTTGACTGACTCATGAAGTATATTTTAAAAAGGACCCTTTGATAGAAGAAGGTAAAAACATTCTTTCAATAAGTTGAGGTGGTAGTATCTAGGAGTTCCCTGTGTGCTCTGTTTGTGCAGGGGCTAGGAATGTGAGTTGGGGGCCCTTGGTCTCTTAGGTTCAAATAGATGAGGTCATGTTAAAAAGAACCATATGCTCTGTCTCCTGTTTCAACAACAAGAACCATATATATATGCTGTTGGTCAGTCTGTTCGGGAGGGGACATTTAGAATTGGCACAGATCCTCTCTCAGGTACTCTATAGTGCTTGATATGATACTGTTTTACTATGTAATAAATCTTTTACTGGCAACTCAGTGTCGGCGGAGTTTTTCTTCACAACATCTAAACACCATCGCCACTAAATAAACAACACTCACAATTTGACTCAAGACTGACAACTTATAAAACTTCAGTCTGAGGCAAAAACACAAACAAAACTGATTAAATTAGGACCACCAACCTTAATGCGGTGAATGAATGCAACTCCAATTTGATTTTGTGTGTAAGTTTTGCTTCGGCCTATGATTGCTGCTGTTGCAGCTTCAGCTTTGTTCATATTAAATAACCCTGTACAACTGCCACAATAAAAATAGCATTTAAACACAGTAATAAATTTGAAATAGTTTATTTTGATATTTTTACACACTCTTTTAAATGATGACTTTCTTGCTCATCTATCAAGATGAAAATCCAGTTCACTTCCAGTTTTGTAACCAATGAAAAATATGAATATAATGTTACTGAAGAAGAAAATGCAGAGTGGCCTCCAAAAAAAGGAGACGATGGGGGGTTTATGGCTACTGTGAAAAGAGGTTAACCCCTTGGATTGCCAGGGCCCATCTGTGGGCCCAAAGTTAAGCTAAGAATAGCTCAACCAGTTTGTATTGAAATCCCTGTAGTTGCTGAATAATAAACCTTGTAATAAGTTAATGTAATGTAATACGCTTGGGATTTTAGGGGGTTAATGCTTCTTTTAACTACAGAAACCAGTAAAAAAAAGACAACACAGCAAGAAAAAAAATACAAGCATAACTTTAAAGTGTGCTTGAATCCATCATGTATTCCACAAAGCTCATCTTTCCCAGCTCCACTCGCTTTGGCAGGCTAGATTACTGCAAATGTAATTTCCAACGCAATTATGGGCCTGCTGTGGATTGAAATCAGTCATGGGTAGATGTATGCTAATCTGCATTTATGTGCTGCAGAGAGAAGCATCTGCCTCTACTTCTGCAGACCCTCTGCCAATAAAGCAAATGTCTTAATGTTATTTAGACGCATTTGGTTTGAATCATTTGGAGCAGAACTCGAGCCCTGAGAAGGCAATTTCACTCTATTGTCCCTTAACTCGTTTAGATTTCTCCACTGCAAATAATCAATCTGAGTGCAATTTAAATGTTAATTATTCAAAACGTATGCATATTAAAAGTGTTAAAAGGGTGGGGGCAAGAAGTGTTTTAACGGCCCTCGCTATGAACAAACACATTATCTAAGTGATGCAGACATCCTTTAATTTCACACCAGTCTTGTATGAAATTATACAAATGTAGCAATGCTCTTACATGGCAACATATGATGTGTTTACTCAAAGATGGGCCCTCTCATCCCATAACCTTGTAGAGAAGCAAATAGCTTGATGTCTGAGCTGCTTTTCAGGAATTAAACCTTTTGCAGGCTATTTTATTGTAAGATTGTAGCTTTCATTTATATATCATTTACATGGTACTGTTCCTGCTCACTTCAGCATGACCTTCAATATGCCATGGTTACTATATTCTGTTCAGTACTTTGCAAAAGTCAGTGATGGCCCTTCATTTATTTAATATCCAGTCAAGAAGAAAATATATGGACCAAATATATGGACAATTCTACCAAATTGGTTCAAAGTTCGAGTTCACACATTTACTTCAAAACAATGGGATCTTACTGCTCACCATGTAGACATGCAGGGCAGGGGTGAAAGTCTCGCTTCCTGAAATAAAATGCAGCGTTGTGGCTAAGATAAGGCTCCACCTATGGACTGAAACCTTTTGTGTTTCAGTAGTGACATGAAATCGTGGGACAGCATTTTTTAAATAAAGTTTATTTATTTAAAAATTAAACTAATGATAAATCTAAATCTTTCAACTTCAAAAGAAATCAAAAAGATGTTAAAACATTTTAAAAATTTAAGTATTATTTTCTCAAGGTCTCAAGGACATTCCCAAGGTTTGGGACACCTTCCACCACCTCCCAATAGAAAGTACCCTATAAATGATGACTTTATATATATTTAGTTTATTACTATCTCAATGAAAATAGTGAATTTGAATAGATCATAACATGATCATCGTAAATATCTAAAGTCTGAATACTATTTTTTTTTTTTACTTTGAGAACACAGATTGAACTAATTCAGTAGAATGGTCTATATACTGTTAAATCCATACATGTTGAAAGGGTGAACTGTTAGTTTTTTAATAGTGTGTTTTGTACATACAGAAAAAGAAGATATCAACAGTCAATTCTTCTTCAATCTTCAATTAGTTCAATCTTTACGACCTATCACAAACTTAATATTTTAGGTAATTCTGATTCTACAACCCCATTTCCAAAAAAGTTGGGACACTGTTCAGAATGTAAATAAAAATAGAATGCATTGATATGCAAACCATGTAAACCATATTTTTAAAGAAAAAAAAGAACAACTAAGTATTGACTGAGAAATTTTATTGTTTTTTGAAAAGTATATGCTCATTTTGAATTTGATGCTAACAACACATTCCAAAAAAGTTGGGACAGGGGCATGTTTACTGCAGACAGGCTCTTTTTATATGGAGCAATGCTGTTGTAGTACATGCAGAATGTAGTTTGGCATTGTCTTGCTGAAATAATTAAGGCCTTCCCTGAAAAAGACGTCATCTGGATGGCAGCATATGTTGCCAAAACATGTATATATTGTTCAGCATTAATGGTGCCTTCACAGATGTGCATGGTCTTTAGTCCGGAGGATGCAGTGTCCATGTAATTCAAAAATTCAAAAAGAATTCCAAATGTTGATTTGTTGGACACTTTTCCACTTCCCCTCAGGCTTTTTTAAATGAGCCCTGGCCAAGAGAAGGTGGCAGTGTTTCTGGATCCTGTTTATGTACAGTTTCTTCTTTGCATTTTAGAGTTTTAACTTGCATTTGTGGATGCAGCGATGAACTTTATTCACAGAGTGTTTTTCAGAAGTGTTTCTGAGCCCATGCAGTGATTTCCACTACAGAATCATGTTTATTTTTAATGCAGTGCCACCTGAGGGCCCTAAGATCATGGCCAGCAAATACTAGTTTTTGGCCTTGTCCCTTGCATACAGAGATTTCTCCAGATTCTCTGAATCTTTTAATGTTACTATGTTCCTTAGATGACAAAAAGCAAAAGTTCTTTGCTATTTTATGTTGAGAAATGTTATTCTTGATGCGTTCCCCCATTTGATTGTGAGTGGTAAACCCCTGCTCATCATTATTTCTGAAAATCTCAGCCTCTCTGGGATGCTTTTTTATACCCAGTCATGTTACTGACCTGTTGCCAATCAACCGCTAGGTGTCTTTTTTTAGCATTACACAACATTGGCATCAAATTCAAAATGGGCATATATTTTTCAAAAAAACATAAACATTTCTCATTTAAATAAATATAGGGTTTAAATGATTTGCACATCATTGCATTTTGTTTTATTTACATTTTACACAGTGTCCCAACTTTTTTGGAAATGGTGTTGTAAATAAAAAGTCACTCCCACTTCCTCTCAGTGTTAACCTTTTTAAATAAACAATAGTTGGTTGTGTGTATGAGAGTATACATATCAAAATAAATATTTTGCCTGTTAATCTGTGGTCATGAGTAAATATCTCCTACTACTGAAACACCTCAGTTTCTGTAAAGGCTTCTGTAGCTGTTTAATTAGCAGTCTTGTCCGGTTTTCAGAGCATCTGGACATCTTACAGGCTCAATGCACTGATGTCAGTAGCACGGAAAAATGTCACGTTCATTATTTTCAAAACTGTTCTGTGAGCTCCTTTTGCCTGCAGCTGCGAGTGGCTCATGAGATACTGTACAGCCTGCTGACCCCTGCTGTAGCCACTGCCCTTGTCATTCGTAGTTAACACCCATTTGACGTGGACTGTTCTCTAGTCTTAAAATCCCTGCTCAAAGCTACTTTCAGAAAGGAGTTTGGAGTAGCCTTGCAGCAGAGACACAGGCTGTGTTTCACCACGGGTATGACTTTATTTACGGTTCTGTCACGTCTTTTCTTTTCACTCCAGTCCTGATGCTTCATGAACCCAGAAATATCAGGTGTGCTGAAAGTGTATGGGTACTCATATCAGAAAATAGTCCACTTTGTTTTCATGCAAACTCATTAGGTGGCAGGTAGTTAATCTGATTCATGTTGTGAATTGAATTTATTTGCTGAGCTGATTAAATTCACCCCAGTCTTGCCCTACAGTTTAATTTTTTAACCAGATTAGTTACAATAGCAATGGATCATACAGGCAGATTAACAGCTGTTTCTGTACTGCAGTTCTCATTTCTGTGTATTATTGAAAGAAGTTATGCTGCGCTTATATACTGGTATTGAAAATGTGGATGGATGGATCGATCAAAGGCTTGTTGGCATCTGGGGCTTGGGTACTGTCCTCACACAGCCTCTCACAGCTCTTTTAGGTGACCAAGACTTGGGTGCTGTCTTCATACCACCTCTAGCAGCTCTTGTTGGCATCTGGGGCTCAGGCACCATCCACACATGGCCTCTGACAGCACTTGTTGATGTCCATGGCTTGGGCATCGTCCTCCCACTGCCTTTTGCAGCTTGACAAACTTCTTTATCTCTTATAAACAGAAGCCACAGTGCCCCAAAATTCTCCCCAAAATGGCATGTCATGCTTGGACCCCAAGAATCACTATTTACAGTGTTATTTGTAGACCAGGGGCGTCACCTGGCCTTGTCTTCCAAGGCTATAAACCCAAATATTTTTTAACCAGTACCAAACTGTAGAAGGTAAACAATTCACATATTTAACAACCCTGGCTAACACCTCTCTTCATCCATGGTTTCATTTAGGAAGTCGCTCACCCACTCCTTAAACAGCAGAGCTTTTCTAAACACAGCTATAGACTATAACAGTACAAGAGAGGGAAGAGAGTGCACTAGAGAGAGCAAGAGAGGGCGCGAAAGAGAAAATGTATGACTGCACGAAATAGCCGTAAAAAAAGGCAAACCTTCTAAATCATCATTAGAAAACATGCCCAGTCAGAGCCTGATGTTCTATATTAAAAATCAGCCTGAAACCTAATATTTTGCCAGATCAGTCACTCACAAAGCCAGACACTCCCAAAAGCCAGCCAAGGACAGTTTTAGTTTGACAGTTATGACAGTCTACAGAAATCAACTTCAGACCAAAATAAATGGAAACTGGTTGTTCTTGTTAATAACAATATTACTTTTTACGTATTTAATTTTTTTTCCCATTTTTTATTGATTACATTATTTTAGTGTTTTGAACACTGTTTCTCAGATGGTGTTCTTGGGTTTTTTTTTTGCCCATGATCAGTGTGCTTGGACTATAGCTGCAAGTGTTCAGCCCTTTAATACAACTTTTGGTTCCCTTAAAAACTTTCAATGGTTGGTTCTTTCGAGAACCATTTTTGTAAAGCTTATGTGTGAATGTGAAGATTGTGTTTAAAGTTTAAAGAACCTCTGCATAATGTAAAGGTTCTAGGAAGAAACAATAAATTTGAATAGAATCTTCTTTACACTCACAAATCTACTGGAGTTAGCCAAACATGGATGCTATGCTGCAAAAAGTTATGAGTGGCATTAATAACCTACCATATGTGACAGCCCTAATAAAATTACAACATGCTTAAATTACATGGTTAATAACACTTATAAACTTATTAATCAAAAGTGTGTAAGATAAAACACATTTTGGCATGTATAGACTACTTTGTGTCATGAAAATCTCTTACAACGTGGAAACACGCTGAGATCTGAGAGCAGTTCAGCTTGAATAAGCCTCAGTGTGTGAAATCAAGCACCAGCCTACCAGTACTTCATTTATATATCATTTACAGGAGGCACGCCCTAAATCTGGCAGATGTTTTGGTAGGGAGCCAATAGATCCATAGCATTCAAGCTTGTGAGCCAGTGGGTGTACTCATGGGTGAGAGTTTGAGGTCAAGCAGTGATACACTGCTCCACCACTGACCAAACTTTATAGTGTAAAATTATGACTACTGGAAATAATAATAATTTTTTTTTCCCTAAAATAACATATTTAAATGTTGTGTTATTGCAGTGTATGAAAAGTTTCAACACCTTGGAGTGAAACCGGCAGCTTGGGGATGAGGATTTCAAGCAGCGCAGCACATTGTGGATATTCTGTACACAATATGATACATCCTCATGTTCAGGTTGTTGCTGTGCTTTGTGGCCGGCATGCTGAGAGCTGCGTTTGCCTTCATCTTTTATGCCATCATGCATTTGTTTATACTCTTGGGCCATTCTGTGAGGCAGTGGTCCAGGTTAAATGTCACTAAACGCTGTTGTAGAACAGGCTTTTTCCTGCCATTTACATATCTCAGAGAATAGGGGCTATAGCATGACTGTGGCGGCTTTCAGACTGAGTGGGTGCATCATTAGCGTGAGAAACAAACCTTTCTGTGGAGTGACAGGCCTGGGGGAGCAGGCTGTGATGCTTTTTATAGTGCGCTTAACATTTGAGCATTTTTGGATGTGAATGCCACAGCATCTCTCTGAGTTAACACAGGGGAGGCACACACAGTCTGTGGGCTCGGTCGTGTTGCAAAAGTGCAGCATGTTAATGTTTGTTGTTTGTACAGATTTAGAAAGTATTGTTTTCTTTTAGCTTTTCGGTTTAACCTTTTAAATTTCAGGCTAATCTGTTATGTGGTTATTACGCATTTAAGGTCAGCTGTTTCTGCTGTCTAATCTACACATCTCCTTTCATAATTTCATGTTTCAATGCAGTACATGTCTCAATTGCATTTATTTTGATATTTAAAGCTACACTATGTACGTTTAGGTATGATTTGGATACCTCCCTGGTGGAAATTTGTAATTGCACATGACATGTGTCAGAATATTGCGTAACGTCAGATGTGCCGAGGACCCCTTACCAGAGCAGACGAATCTGATGATTCTAAGTGCATCAAAAGAGTATTCAAAGAGCAGTCAGTCAAAACTTGCTGAAGGGTGTGTGTTCTGAGGATGTAAGTGAATTATATACGTATGTTATGATGTAATGACACAATCAGATGTACACACCAGATGTACACTCTCAGAAAAAAAGGTACTAAACTGTCACTTATACAGTACCTTTTTTGACAGTGTACAACAGACAATTTTGTTAATGTTTACCTTAAAATGAATAATGCCTAATAAATAAATAATATTTCTAGGGGTATGTGTATCATAGTTAGGGAACTACTTATCTACTATTGGCATCATATTTTCATCTGTGCAATGTTGATTTTGCATTTGAGATCTAGACATCGAGTCATACCTGTGCGTATGACCTTAATACATAAAGACATATGACATGGTCCGAAAAACTGCCGCGAAATCCGAAATGTATAATCTGAATTTGTATGGAGGAGATTTGCCAAATTGAAAAATAAATAAAATTTAAAAATTAATGGCTCAGTAAATTAATCAATAAATAAAAAAAACTAAATAAAGTATATATTGCTTATTGTGATTGTAATTATGCACATATTTCCTTTTTCTGCAGTTATATATTTCTCAATTTATTTATTTCTGTATTATTTATTCGGGCGTCCGAATGTCTGAGTGATCTGAATTTTGCAGGAAAAGACGATGAACCACCTCCTCCAAACACTACGGGGTCGACCTCTGCATCAGCAGAGGCAGCCAAATGGATCAAACTGTCCCCACAGCCTCCACACGGAAGAGTAAATAATCCGGATCAGCTGAGAGTCTCAGATCTCTGGCTGTCTGCTGCCTATAAGAAGCCACTACTGTACTGTCTTGTCCTTAGTTACCGCTGAGAGAGCAAGACATGTACAATCGATCTACGGAGCGTGCCCAATAGGAATATTAAGACGCTGTGACATCATTGACTGACAGCCCCTTTATTAGCATAAGGACAAGGAAATACAGAAATAAATAGAGAAATAAATAAATAGAGAAATTAATAGTTATGGAAATAAATTAATAGAAAAACAGAAAAAAATGTTAATAAAGAAACATATAAATAACAAAAAAATAAATACAAAAATTAGTGATCAGGGTAAATTACTAAACAGACATAAATAAATGCAGACATATTAATTTATGTGAGATTTTAATTATGAATATATTCAGTGTTATGTATATTTATTTATTTTTAGATTTATCATCATTATTCTTTGCAATTCTACTTCCTATATTAATTTACATCATTTATTTAAGTCATTTATTTTTAATTTTATTTATTTTTCATTTTGGCAAATCTGTGTGTATGCTCACTCAGAAACCATTGCAGTGCATCCAACAATAAAGTCAGCATGGAGCTTCTTTAATGTAATAATAGAAAACAAGGTCACAGAAATCTGATTTACCCATCAGTGTACTTAAAATGGCCTCTTCTTCCTGCGTCAAAGCTAGGACTACCGGTAACATCTGAATGCTTTTCCTTTCACATTTCTTTTTTTTTTTAATCCCACCACTGCTTTTGGCAGTTGAGAGCAGTTTGTGCAACATTTGTACCATGTTGAAATGTTTCACAAATGTCTGCAATATAATTTTCCATTAGGTAATTTTTAGTGCATCTTTACCAAACAATTTACTTTTATTTGCTAATATTCTTTCTCTTAAAATTCTTAAAATTGTTAGTTCTGTTGCTGAGAATTTTGTTTTCCTTTGACATATTTTATCCATTTTGGCAGCCAAAAGTTCTGCTTGGCATGGCTCATTAATATTAACTTCCCTTGCTCTTGCCTAGGACACAGGTAAAAAAGTTACCAGTGCGCTAATCACCACCACAGTGACTTTAAGAATAGCTCTTATTTACCATGATGCACATTTTGCATTGTGAAGCACTGTTACTACCAAGGTTAATTAGAGTCTCTGACTGAGAACTTAGGTTTAATAAGGTAATAAAGTGTAGAAATGCATTGATGCAGGTGGCAATTCAACTGCAATGATTTTAGAATGTTATAAGTTCCCTGTGTACCACATTATAATACTATAATGTTCTTATTGAGCCTTTCTTTATTAAGCAATAACAAGGGTGAATTAACTCTATTCAATTAGAAAATGTTAACTAGAAATCTGTGTTCACTTTAGAATAGAGTGTCAGTTTGTATTATTTACAGCGAATTGCTGATTTACTTTATGGATTCAGTGCCCAGGTAAGGGTTGTGCACAAGATTATGATGTTTAACGCACAAATACAATTGCCTCCGGAAAATGCTCAACTTACCATAGATACTGCTTAAAAAAGTACTAATAAGCAATCAGTTAATTAGCAGCTATTGGCTTCATAAAGTCTAATAACAGCATTACAGGGCCATTATAATGTCTCACTATACTGAAGTTTTATCATAATTCTGAATTGTACCAGAGTAATTAAAATGAATTGTGCTTTTTTTATTGTTTAATTAAGCACTGAATACTATTGACCCTTATCCAGTAAACCAGTAAACCCAGCTGCAATGAAATATTCAGGTAATTAATATGGATATTGATCATCTAAACTATATATGAAAGTTCTTTAGTTGTGAGAGTGAGGAGAAGTTTGGCCCACATACAGAGTCTTAGAGTTTGAGAGGTTAATGTTACGTGGTAACCTCAGCCAGCGACTCAGTGCAAGATTGCAAAAGATTGCATATCTCAACCTGCATGAACTTCTGTGAGGAACAATGCAATGAGTCATGTTAGCATGCTATTAAACATTCATTTATTTTAGAGTACATTTCATTTCCCAGACTCAGATGATGATGTGGTAGTCATGCAAGATTGCTTTCTCTCCTCGTTGCATATTGATATTTTGTGAATAGGATATTAACAACGAGAATGTCGACTGCTTCCTTTCTCAAACACAAAGAGCAAGATATTATAAGATTTGTAAAAGAGTGATGGTCTGGATTTTATGCGCTTTACTGAGCAAGGCTTCTTAGTTCCAGTGCTTTCTCTGCTCTAGTACACTTAGTCTGATCCCTCCTGGGTCCCCCATGGTGTATACTCCTTTCACTGCCTCTTCTTACAAATCTTTGTCATTTTCTTCTTACTGTTAGCTCATGAAACAAGTGCTGATTCAAAATTTTCAATGCATGTTACATTTGTAAGTAGAAAAAGAGATATTTTATTATTATTTGAAGGATGGCAAGATTATGATCCTGTGGTGCCTGTGGGCATTAGAGCTATAGCGGCCTATGAACCCACTGGCAATAACCTATGACTGTTTGTTGAAAATGTCTTGGTTTTGCTGAAGACTTGCTGAACCTGAACTCCTCAGCTGAAACTTGTCAAGATCATTCAGGTATGCCAATGAGAGGGTGTCATCTTAGCTGAGAAGATTATTATAAGATGTCAAAGTGATCCTGTTTATGTTTTACCCACATAGGTGCCACTTTCTGCCAAATATTGATGCTTTTTAGATATTAATGGCTGGATTATCAATTTTAAACTGAATGTTTCAAGAAAATCCTATGTTAACAGATTCAAAATAATTCAAACTGTACTTTTTTGGAGCAGCATTTTGGTGCCCCTGGGGAATGGGGGGCACCTGGGCAGTCCCCCAAGTCACCCATATGGTAGAACCATCCATAATTTGAAGGTTATTGAATTATATGAAAGGTTATTGTTGTGTGTACAGTCTTGTTTAGTAGAAAGAAAACTCATACTTTATATTGTTTGCCATATTTTTGATATTATTTGACAATAAAAAGATCAAAAGTCAGAATTATAGAATATGACATTATAGAATGTAAATCAGTTAGCACTTTACATAAACTCTGCTACATAACATTAACATAACCATGCTATTAACTGTCATTTGCTGTCATGAGTTTCATGACAAATTACGTCCAGTGTTGTTACCATTACTGGTAATGGTCATGACAGATGCCTTAATGTTCGATGTCATGACAGCTTATGTCACATGGTTATTTTTGTCTATTGACCTCTAGTTAGCATATATTTTATGATGGATTTCATTACAACAACTTTATGACAGCTAGAAGGAAGTGTCAAAAAACATGCCATGTTTATTCATGATAGTTTATGTTTAAAGATATAACAATGTCATGTTATCATCAACTACAGCTATGACAACTGTCTTATTTGACATTAATCTATGCCTTATGTAACTTTCAAGTATCCTTTACCATAATACTGTAAATGGTGAGTACTTAGAATACAGATATTACTTATTCATTACATAATTTTGTTTAGTTATGTTTTAGATGCAGTGCGCCTTATGAACCTGTCCTGTGACTCTTTTGCTCATGTTAAGGAGGCTGGAAATTCTCCACAAGGGGGAGCTGTTACCATTGTTAAAAGGGAGTATATATCCATGGCAGTTCTCTGCTGATATAGGAAACATTAATTCAGAGTAATCAGAGAAAGTCGTATTACAACCCCAAATTATTAATAGTGCCATTAGCCAGTTATAAGTGTAAAAATGCTACTTAGGGCCTCCGAAAGGCCAGAGCTGGCCCTGCTTCTGGATAACCTTTATAGACAGATCATTGTCTCTAAATTCTTGACATTTTTATAGTTAATGGTAAACCTTGTTTTACCCACTTGAACCCTTATATGGTGTTCATGTTTTTGTTACTCAGTGGTCTGGTGGACCCACTGCATTATTGTTTGTTTTCAAATCACTACAGCCATAACAATTTATGTAAACATACTAGATGTTTAAAATATCACAAGTGGCCAGCATAGGGTTCTCCTTTAGCAGCTGTAGCCAGTCAGCAGCCTTTTCATGTCATCCGCCCTCACACACACAGATATATACAAGCACATACACACACAGACACACACATACACTAACAGCCATGTATGAGGAGAACAGAGTGAAGGGACACAGCACCTCCACACTTTTATTCCCTGTGGGTTCACCTTAACACCACATGTGTAATATAAATGCGTAGGGGGATGTACAGTGTAAAGTAATTGAAAATGTGTTATATTATATGTTCTTCCCAGATAATGAGCAAAGGCCAAGGAATCTGGGAGTGAAATAATAATAAACCGCATCATAAATAAATTGAAATAATAATCATTGCATAATAAATCACATTTTTTCTTTTGGTAAACACTGAAACACAAAGATTAACACCTTAAGGACATTTTTTTTCTATAAATGTACACACCCATTTATTCAGCTCATAAGCCCAATCAAGTCACATTTGGTGGTTATTCACAGTTGTGTAGTTAGTGAAGTGACCATTGCATAACTTAGATTGAATGCAGCAGATACATAATTCACAACACCCTAATACAAAAACAATACGAATAGCTGCTCTAAAGACAATGCAAAGCTTGTGTGGAAAAGAAGTCATTACAACACCTTACTCAATTGTCTCATGGGTTTGAATTATATTATGAACTGTTTGACATGTTTATTTTTGTTCTTGCTAAGTCCCTGACAGCATCATAAAGTAGTTGTCATGACACTTGCCCAAACATTTCTGCATATCTACTTTCTAGAGCAAAAGTTATCACATTTGTCAATGTCAAAACACATGCTAACTAGAGCACACTTAAAAAAAAAAGTCATAAACTGTGTATGTGTATTTTGCAATGTAACCAACTATGTAGTTATCATGTTATAGCAATTGTATAATAATGTATAACATAAATATCACAATGCATAACAACGTAATAATTATTTAACATATGTATAATAAAGTAAATCTATAGCAAAATGACAATGATAACTGTAGACTTCTAAGGGTTAAGGTAATTACCAAACCTTTTCATGACATGTCAGCTGTGTATGAGCAAAAATGTGCCGTGCATGTGCTGTCTTCATGACTGAGACAGAAAAGGTTAAAAAGCAAAGGGTCTATTATGAAACTTTCTGTGAGAATTTAGTAATGTGTGTAGGAATTACAACCATTTTCATACAATAACCCTCCCATTTTAGAGGCATTAAAGAGTAATAGGACAATTGGCTGTTCAGTTGTTCCGTTGCCAGGTTATTTCCTTATTATTTCACTTACAAGTAAGCAGATAAGATCAAGTATGATTAGAGTCTGCCAAAACCTTTCTGGAACAGTTCTGGAAGAACATCTTTTGGATAGGTGAGACAAATATCGATGTGTACCAGAGTGATGGGAAGAGAAGAGTATGGAGAAGGGAGGGAACTGCTCATGATTCCAAGTAAACAACCTCATTGTCGAGCACGGTGGATGTAGTGTTGTGTTGTGGGCATGTATGGCTGCCAGTTTACTTGTGTTTACTGATGATGTGACTGGTGACAAAAGTGGCAGAATAAATTCTGAGGTGTGTAGGGCTATATTATTTGCTCAGATTTAACCAAATGCTTCAAAACTCGCTGGGTGGCATTTCACAGTGAAGCTTATTCATGACCTGGACCTTAAGGGAAAGAAGTGGAAGTGAATCACCTAACTAAAATCCAATTGAGCATGCATTTCACCTACTAAAGTCAAGTCAAATGTTCCTTATTTCTAACTTAAAACTTGTATACAAAATATTCTTCAAGAATTAAATGTTATTCTTCAGGCCCTATTGTGCAATAAACAACAGCAGCATTTTACACAGGACTACATAAATTGCAGTGTGAAACAAGTGCAAAATATACCATAAATGACACCAGACTAAATATACAGAACAAAAACAAACATGATAAACAAACATGATGCTAACTAGACAGGACAGCACAACAATATATGTGAAATGGGGTCCCATAGCAGCATTGAAAGATTGAAATGTAAAGAATTTGAAGTGCAGGTGTGCAGTGACGGTTAAGGGAGTTTGGCATCAGTCTACATCAATGTATTCTGTAGTCTAACTGCCTCGGGGAAGAAGGTGGTCCAGTTTGTTGGACATTGGAGAGGAGAAGAGATGGTAAAGCTGGACAGCTAAGGTTAGCTTTTAGCCTAGCATGGATGCCCAAGAGTTTATAGTGCTTCTGCTTTCCAATTGGTACACCATTTTCAATGCATTCTCTCCCGTCCAGCAGCAACATACAGTCCCGTGGTCATGAGGCCTAGTTCACATAGCAGCCCAAGGACAGTCCGTCATTTATTACAGCTAAATTCTCTTTTCCAATGTCAATCAGTGTCTGGAAACGACAGACATGTTAACCTGTGTTTTTGATGCATAGATTGGGCAAAATTGAGTACAAGAAAGAAAATCTTCATATTTTCATATTTCATATTTTCATTTCATCATATTTTATACTGAAGACAAAACTGAAGGTAAAATGGCACAAGAACAAGCAGGAACTGAAGACAGCAGCAGTAAAGGCCTGACATAGAACTACCAAGGAAATCCAGCATCTGGTGATATCTATGGGTTCCAGACTTTAAGCAGCAATGTAAACATGACAATTTACTACAATTTATGATTGTTAGTTTGTCCAATTAAGCAAGGGACTGTGTACAAAAATGAATGCAATTCCTCCATCATTCACATGGTTTAGATGTAAATACCTTCTAATTCAGGGGTGTCCAATCTTATCCATAAAGGGCCAGTGTGGCTGCAGGTTTTCCCTCAAAACAAGCTGGAGCACAACTGATTCCGCTTGTTTAATCAGTTGGTTTCAGTCTTCAAACTGCTGATCAGGTGATCTACTGCTTTGTTGGAATGAAAACCTGCAGCCACACTGGCCCTTTGTGAATAAGATTGGACACACCTGCACTAATTAAACCTGAAAATCTGAGCTCTGTGGTAGACAGCTGAAATGATTTCCACTACAGAACTGTGTCTGACTTTAACACAGCACCACCTGAGGACCTGAAGATCACAGCCAGCCAATATTGGTTTTCGGCCTTGTCCCTTGTATACAGAGATTTCTCCAGATTGTTTAATGCTATTATGTACCGTAGATGAAGAAATCCCCAAGTTCTTTGCTATTTTACATTGAGAAATGTTATTCTTCAATTGTTGCATTATTTGCCCACAACTTCTTTCACAGAATGTTTTCTTTACTTCTAAAAGACTCAGCCTTCTTTTGTTGTCTCTGTCCCAACTTGTTTGAAATGCGTTGCTGGTATTAAATTCAAAATGGGTATATATTTTTTTTGTTTAAAATTAATTTCTCAGTTTCAACATTCAATATGTTGTCTTTGTACTGTTTTCAATTATATATAAGGTTAATTAATATATGGGGTGTAAATGATTTGCACATCATTGTATTCTATTTTTATTTACATTTTACACAGCGTCCCACCTTTTTTTGGAAAAGGGGTTGTACAATCAAATCTAGTCTAATATAATATAATATAATATAATATAATATGTACATACTTAATGCACAAATAAGGCTCATTAAGTCCACTGTGATATTGACAGTCTTGCCTAATTTTAGATCTCAAGGTATAAATGCCTGGTGCATTGTCCAGCTGTAGCATCAAGCCCATCACTATAAAAACATGTGTTAATGCAAGGAAACTGCTAAACTGTGCAGTGTGGTAGTTCTGTAGAACTGGGATTTATTTATTTGGACACATTTGTTTTAACAGAATTTATGATGCATCTTTTCATTTCGTTTTCCTGCAATAGTCTGTTCAGTTTTTGTCCCCAGGCGTATCTCCTCTGATTAAGCAAATGGTGTTTGTGCATTTACAGTAAGTGGCCTGCTGATCTATTTCCAGCTCTCAGAGGAATAGGGCCACTTGGTGAGGAATTTTATTTTGCTGTCATTTTGCACTTGTCAGACAGCATTAACTTGCACTTGTTTATGGTGTATTGTTAAATCACCTTGAGAGCACAGACTAAAGCTAATTGTATGGTTTTTATGGTAATCGACATTGTTGTCTCCCTGTGCACTAGGAATGCTGTCTTGTTTGTGCTGGCCTGTTGCCCTTGAACCTGAGCTGTGTTCTGGCAACTGTATTGAATGAGGCTTGCCCTTGGAGAAAAGAATTGAAATCATGACAAATACAAAATGACATACAGTGCCTGGCATCACCAGCTAATGAATTCCTCCTCATACCCCTAGCCCCACAAACACTGGACCTGAAGGAGTGCAGGTTGAAAGAATACCTTCTAACATCCACACAAAATCAGATCATAAATTTCCTGGTAGTTCCTGGTGTTTGCAAACTTGTCGCTGAACTATATACTAACTTTATACTAATGTTTAGCCTACAAAGACAATCAGGGTCATAAATATTTGGATGTAGAAAGACTTTCAGCTTTAATTTGAGGGTATTTACATCCAAATTAGGTGAACATTGTAATTGTGTGAGTTACCGTCATTTCCATACATAGTCTTCCATACATAGTTTTAGGGGCTAAAAAAATACTTGGACTAACTAACATAAACTAACATAAGCATAAATTAAATTTTTAATTTTTAATACTCTGTTGCAAATTCTTTTGCAGTCAAAATTAATACCAAAAGTCTGCAACCCACAGAGACCACCAGTCACTGGGTTTCTTCCTTGGTGATGCTCTGCCAGGCTTTTACTGCAAAAATGTCTTCATTTCCAGCCTGTTGTGGATGTGTTTTACCTTCAGTTTTGCCTTCAGTAAGTGAAACACAGGCTTTACTAATTAAGGTCAGGTGACTGAGCTGGCCATTGTAGAACATTCCACTTCTTTGCCTTAAAAACGTTTTGGGTGCTTTCGCAGTATGCTAGGGTCATTGTCCATCTGCATTTTGAAGTGCTGTCCAATGAGTTTTGAAGCATTTGTGTGAGCAAATAACATAGCCCTATAGACTTATGAGACTTATCAGACATATCAGACCTAACAGAATGCTTCCTCTCGCTTTTGTCAACCATCAAATTATTAATAAATAGAAGGATAGTTCCATTCGCAGCCATAATTGTCCACACTATAAAACTACCTCCACCATGCTTAACAGATAAAGTGATATGCTTTGGATCATGGGCAGTCCCGTCTCTTCTCCATACTCTTCTCTTCTCATCATTCTGGTGCAAGCGGATCTTTGTCTCACCTGTCCATACAATGTTGTTCCAGAACAGGCATTTTTATATGTTACGTGGAAAACTCTAGCTTCCCGTTTTGAGGTTTACCAGTGGTTTACATCTTACGGTAAACCCTCTGTGTTCACATTTTCTCTTGATTGTTGACTTTGAATTCTTCTGTCATCTACAACAGTTGTTTCCTTTGTGTTTCTCATCTCACCCATGTGTTCTTTCTTTTTTTTTAAATGTACAAAATAATTTGATAAGGTTAATATAGTAATAGAAAACACAGTAGCACATAACAGTTCCTATGCAACACACTGATACATTTTTCTATGGCCAATGTGGACTTGCATCCACACCAACTACAATGGGGCAGATCTTATTGAGGTTTTATCCAATTTAATGTAATCCAATCTATGTAAGTTAAATGCCATGGATTCACATATTTGAATTCCTCTATTTATAAGTAGTTATTATTGTTTTCATTTTTTCATGTTAAGTGTATCAGTACACCTCAATAGACTTCTGCACATTCAGTTTATCTTATTTAACCTTTTAAACCCTTTAAAGGATCTCTATGTGGACCCAACTCCTCACTCTTACAGAACTACAGAACTTACATATTAGTTTCATTGCTGTCACTGAATAGCAATTGCTGAGTTATAAGCCTAAAAATGAATAATAATCCTGCAGATTAAGGGGTTACATCACAAAATAATAAATTAACCCTGAAAGCAATCTGTTCTGTCTTTTACTGTTGTGAATCACATTACATCAGTAGCTTGTAGGTGTCAAGGGCTCAATATGCAGATCCCATCAGTCAATCGGGCATGGCAGGTATGTTATCCAGGGTCAAGCACATCCATCAGAAGACTCTCCGGATCCATGATACAGTTTCCACTTCAGGGGTTTATAAATTGTAAATCATTGATCACACACTGAATAGTGACATTTTTGAAAAAGGGGACAAAGACAAAAACTCTGAATCAGAGGTGTCACTAGATCCAATTTACAGGGGCATGTGTTCCAGTAAAATGTTACCCTTCTCTACTATGAACAACTGGAAAAAATCAATACATAAGCTATAAATTGTCTTGTTTTAACCCTGAATGTTGGGCTAAACCACAAAATACAAATGTTATGGCCATGTGAATTCACTACACACTACATTTCCTGTAATGCCCCTGCATCCTTCCTTTGAACTCTTTCAGTTTCTCTGGTCAGGCTGTCACCAACTGCCCTCAATAAGGAGCTAGTGGTAGGTGGGCATGGACATATACAGATATCTTAACAGCAACGTTTAACAGCAAGTCAACCATGGAGCTGCCAGAGGAATGCTAATGCTCATCTTAAGGCTAACATATTACACCAGCAAATCAAAGGCATTAGTTAACTTAGCAACTATACACCTGAAATTTTATATTTTATAAATTTAAATTTTATATTTCATTTCATTTCATTTTCAAGTAACATTGTTCACTTCATAACTGTGATATCTAACTAGCATGAATTGATGACTCAAAAACAAAATCATGGCACAAGATTGTCATGTAGCTTTTATTTCGTTTGTTTGATTGGCACATACCTTTTCATTTTGGGAATAACAACATATGCAGAAGTTATTTTAGAAGTTATGCAGTGAGAAGACATGAAAAACAAAGACAGGGGTAAAAGCAAATCGGACAGTGTTCACATCAATACTTTGGCACAAAAAAGCTTTTAATTGTTCTCTTTTTTTCAAAACTCTTTACACAGTTGCACACATTCTGTTTGGATCAAACTATGAAGTTTTTCCTTGAATAAAATATGCATTCAGTGACCACAAATTCTTTTATTCTTTTCTCACTTAGTCTCAATCTTTAACAATAATGTGTATTTCTGTAGATCAATCTGCAAATGCTGCTAAGGGGAGGTATATTAATAGGCCACAGCTGATTCCCATTTCACCTGTAGTCCTGGGTGTTGACCATCTAGAAAAAGGGGTCAGTTCTCATTTTGTTGACAATGCATGTAATTCTGTGAAGTAAAATTATCTCACTATATCTGCTGATCAATTTGCCTGTTTTAAGAAATGTGCTTGAAACAAGCAGAAGTATCTTCCAATACAGTGAGACAATTTGGTATAGAGTTATATAGAGATGTAGAAGTAAAGTAATGAGCATTATCTAAGTCATGTAATCCCATTATATTTTAAGAAAAGTAATTAGTAAATTGAATGGATTACTTTTTTGAGTAATTATTCCAACACTGGAGCTATCTCCACTAACATTAGCACTAGCATTATGTATGGCCCTTTCCCTCTCAGTTTACCACAGTTATGTCAAGTAACAACATGGAATAGTCCATTATAACTTTGCAAATAACAGCTATTTTTAACATGCATATATATTTTAGAATAGACTATTCAAAGTCAGCATATTGACTTTTCATATATTATATTTTCATGGGGCTCTTAGTTTGGAGGCCCTGGGTGGCTGCCTGTCCTTGCCTAGTGCAAAGTCTATATTAGGTGTGATGTGGACAAGAACATGTGGGCCAAATGATGCAGATGAAGTAGAGTACGCAGTTTTTGCCTTTGCTATATTATGCATTGTTTTTAATAGTCGTTTTTGTTTGTTTGTTTGTTTTGTTTATTCCACTTTTTCCTATACAGTAAAGACTTTGCTTTGTGATGTTTTTTTTCTGTTCTAATGAGGTTTTGAAAAAAATTGTTTGTGTTTCAGAGGTGATTGTGCTGTGACTGATAAAGTATTCTTGTTTCACACTGGTGTTGATCTTTTGTTGGAACGAGTTTATTCTGAGATGTTCTTGCAGTGATTTTGTTACTGCAGGGCATTTTGCAGGGCATTTTACACACACAAGGCATTTGCGATGCAGGAATGGACTATATTTAGAGCTTCTATAATTGAGCAGAATAACACTCTATTCCCTGAAGAGTAAAAGAGAATAGTAAAACATTTGGAAGAATATGACTTGATTGAGTAGTTTGGATTTTCTTAACTTGAGAAAAAATGTAAATTAAGATACAGTTTGCTTCTGTAATATAAATTTGTAAAACAAAACAAAACAAAACAAAAAACCTTAGACCTTAACCCCTTACATGGCCAGGGCTCAAAGTTTCAATACACACTTACATAACCTAAGAATAGCTCAACGACTTAGCACTGAAGTCCCTGTATTTACTGAATAATAAGCCTTAGTATGTAGTAAGCCTGGGATTTTAAGAGGCTGAATTAGGACTATTATTTTTACATAATTTAGTATTTGAGGAGGGAGATTTTTTTAATACAAGTAACACATCTCTGCTATAAATGAAAACATAAACGTTTACTGTTTATGAACAATTTTGCTGATAGTGAAGTGAGCGCAAATATCACGACTAAATCTATAGGCTGGGTTTATTATAACAGACAGAGGGGCTAGTAGTCTCTAAAAACGTCTGGTAAATTGATGCAAAACACGATTAATTAAACAGAAGTATATGCTGTTTGAACTAGACAAGCTTTGCAACTTAAATACATAAAAATGTATGTGTACATACAAATACTTTAGTCTGACTAGCTCTTGCTGTGAGTTCAAAATAGTGCATTATTTCAGATGATTCAAATAATATAGGTATGATAAATAAATAAACAAATAAGTTACTTAGCATGTAATTAGCATATAATTGCTGTCACATTTTTCAGAGGACATTGCAATGAGACTTTGATAGGGACACTGGAAGTGGAGTTTCAGGATTGCACCTGCTAATAATAATAATAATAATAATAATAATAATAATAATGATAATTCTGAAGTTCTGAATAAGTCTGAACTTTACAATAATTTGAGTATAGAAAAAACTTGTGTGTACTTGTTTTAGAGTTAGAGTTTGTAATTGAATAATTTATTCAAATATTTTCAAAGTCTGCACTAGCTATAACTGTTCTAGTTAACAATGTATTTTCATCTCTTTTCTCCACAACTGTTGGTGCATCACTAAAACACAAACAGAGAGGGAAAGTCTATGCAGAGCTATTGGCCAGTTTTGAGCACCATAGCAGCCTAATATTATTTTGTGATAATAGCACTTTGTCAGCTGTTATCTCCCACTCAGTATGCATTCCAGTGTTAAATATCACTGCATGACTATGACACAATCAGTTACCATGTCACACATCAACAATCTGCTAATTCATTCACATAAAATTGGTCCAGAAAGAAGGAGCTGAGAGAAGATGCGCATTAGTGGTTTGATGTGTCAGTTATATGTATGTATAATCATCTCTCGCTTCATTATGCTGTGACACGTTAGCACATTATGACACATTCTGTTTGTTAAATTAACAAAAAAATAAATAAAAAAGCAAATGATTTGCATGATGTCATCATTGTGTGTCATCATCTCTGTATGTTTTAAGAGGGTGTTGTCATTAGAGGCAGCTCATTCATTAAAAAACAGCTAAACCTTTAAATTATTCGATCCACTATTGTACTTTTGTCATTTTAGAGTCTGTTTGATATGTTACAGTGTCATTTTTTGCACATGATTTTTTTAATAAAATGTTTGAATTAAATATCTAAGAATTTGTCCTAGGTACACTATATAGCCAAAAGTAAGTGGACAACTGACCATCACACTTATATAAACTTGCTGAATATCCCATTCCAAAACTATGGGGATTAATATGGAGCTGGCCCACTTTTGCAGCTAAAGCAGCCTCCACTCTTCTGTGAAAGCTTTCCACAATATTTTGGAGTGTGCCTGTGAGAATCTGTGTCCATTTAGACAAAATAGCTTTTGAATAGACTTTACTTCACTTCCATTTTGCAGGAACTGACTTGCCTTCGAAGGCCTCAGTAAGTACCCCAAAACCAGGCATTCCCACCACCTCTTACAGAAACTCATGAGTGTTTCTATGGTCATAAACCTTGTCATCTGATTGCTCTCTGTCTTGTACTGCAATGCAAAAATGTCCAGTTGCAAGCCTCAAGTAAAAAGGTTTTTTCTGTCAGTACTGCTATTGTCGTCAAGCCTAGTTCTCTGTTGCAGCCTTCTGTTGACCCTATATTCAAATCATTTGTGTTTTCTAGTTTTGTCATGGAGTGAGACTGGTGTAAAACTGCCTGTTCAGATTCTGCTGGACGCTGGTGCTGCGCAATCATTCATATAAGAAAGTGCACAGCCCTTCCCTACAAAGTGTTGTAGTGATGTCTTGGTTCAAGGAATAGAAAGTAGTATGTTTTGTTCTTTTCTACACAAAGTTTATTTATGGATTTTTCTGGTTTTGTTAGTGTAGCGGTTTGACCTAAGTTACCTGCAGGTGGCTTTTCCTTCATCTTAGGAAATGACCTCACTTGGTTCTGCCTGAAACCATCCCTGTACTTAATGCTCAACTAGATTAGTACATCCCTTCTGCTCCACCAATTTTGGCAGAGGGTTACACTCCACTCCTTTTTTGTGTTGCTATTTTGCTTGTGCTTAGGTATGTTTCTGTCTTCTTAGCCTAGAACCTTTTGTTGCTGTCATTCCATGATCCAGTCTCTGTCTTCTGCTCATCCCCACTCGCTCCAGTCCACATCTTCAAGCTGCACTCTTGTGACATCATCGGGTGGGACGTGTTAGTGTGGGTTTAATTTGCTATTTTGGTTTTGGTCAAACCTGACGTCCAATTGGTGTTTGCACCATGCAACTGTATAATACACTTAGGATTTGCTGTACAACAGTGCATACAAATTTATAAAGTATACATTTCACACCACACTTTTATTTTATGTCCTGAGCCTAGGACCAGGTCATAGCAGTGAGGTCAGATACTGGTATAGGATGAGAAGGCCTAGCTTGCAATCAACATCCCAATTCATCCCAAAGGTGTTCAGTGAAGTTGAGGTCAGGCCTCTGTGCAGGTCACTAAAGTTCCTCCACACCAAACTGATCAAACAATGGACCAAATTTATGGACCTTGCTTTGTGCTCAGGGGCACAGTCATGCTGGCACAGGAAGGAACCTTTCCCAAGCTGCTGCCACAAAGTTTGAAGCATATAATTGTCTGAAATTTCTTTGTGTCCTGTAGCATTAACATTTTACTGGAACTAAAGACCCTAGCCCAAACCTGAAAAGCAGCCCTAGACCATTATCCCATCTCCATCAAACTTTATTGTCAGCACTATGCATTCCATAGGTAGTGTTTGTTTGGTATCCACCAAACCCAGATTTGTCCATCAGACTGCCAGATAGTGAAACGTGATTTATCAACTTTAGGGAATGCTTTCACTTCTGCAGAGTCCAGTGGCTGCATGCTTTACATCACTTCATCCGACACTTGCCATTGCGGATAGCGATCTTAGACTTGTGCACAGTTATTTAAAAAAACATAGCCCAATGCACAGTTCTTGTGCTGATGTTGCTTCTAGAGGCAGTTTGGAGCTCTGTGGTGAGTGATGGAACAGAGGATAGGCATCACACACTTCTCCAAAACCTGGCAGCCCCATTCTGTGAGTTTGTCTGATCGATTGTTTTGCGAGTGAGCTGCAGTTGGTCCTAGATTTTTCCATGTCACAGTAAAAGCACTTACAGTTGACCAGGGCAGATCTAGCATGGCAGATTTTTTATAAACTGACGTGCAAAGTTTGTATCCTTTGACAAAAGCCACGTTTAAAGTCACTTAGACATTCAGTACAGTCCATTCTACTGCTAATGTTTGTCTATGGAAATTGCATGGGTATGTGTTTGAAATTATATAATAAGTGTGGCTGAAACACCTGAACTCAGTAATTAGGAAGAGTGTCCACATACTTCTGGCCATATAGTGTATGTCTCGAGGCACTTTGTTTGAGGAACAGTGGAAGGACAATGCTTTTGGCTTCACATTTTTATCCCAAGGGATAGTGCTTGTTTAATGTGCTCTACATTCATCTCAGCCTTGTTCTCATCCTCCACTCTGCTAACAGCATGTACGTACACTAGCATCCAAATTGACTTCAGCAGTACAAGGCCTTACCTCCTGTGTTCTTTAAGTCCTATTTTCAGGGAACAGAGCCGGTGTCGTGTCAGAAAAGCCACAGCAGTGCAAATGCAATAGCTGTGTTACTGAGGCAGTGTGTTAAATTACTAATGCACTTGGAAACTTATGACAGGCTTGAGAAATGGACGACAGGAGTTTAGCATTTAACTTTATGGTGAGCAGTGTTGGATCATCACTGCTTGAATATGTCAAATAATAGCATCTCATTGAACTTGGGAGATTCTATTTCAAGTAATTCTGCATCACCATGAAATGTTATCAAATATTCACAAAATATTAAGGGATGTTCACGTTGTGAGAACATCTGGGGACAATCATGAGAAATTTTGCACTAAATGTAGGTGGGAACGTAGACTTAGTGACTTAGTATGAGAATGAACTAAGTTTGTAATACTAAACCAATCCAAAGCTTCATGAAGGTCATGATTGAAAAGTCCCCCAAAAACAAAGCATGGAGATGAGTCGTGTTTGCAGAGAACACAATACATGCAGTAAAATTCTCTAGCTAGCTTGTTTCGTTTGTATTATTGAATGTACTCCAGACATTAAAAGAGCATGAACTAGAGGAATTTTGGGGCAGGTTGTAGAGGGGATGTACCCTTGTTTGCATTACATTTCACCACAATCCAGCACCAAAAGTTCCCTATATGTGTATTTTAGTAACAAGATTACATCTGGCACTGCAATACTATGTATAGAGCAACTAGCCTTCTTGAATGATGTAAAAAAAAGAAAAGAAAAAATACAAGGTGCTCTCAAGCGGTACAGACATCTAAGTGTTGCCCCTATCTTCGGGAGATCATAGTTTCGATCACTGTCCCTGTTTGGGAGTCCAAGAGAGCATAATTGGCCTCCCTCTCTCTTCCCCTCCCCCCAAAACAAACAGCACAATGCTTGCTAACATGGGTTTATGTTAGTTGATGTAAGAGAAATAGCAGTTAGTGCTCTTCTCCAAGCGTATTGAGGTGTCCAGTGCTGTTGCAATATTTTAATAGTTGGAAAGGATGCGGTAGCATTGTGTGATAGGGGAGACCTAGCTAGGTGTAATTAGCCATGACTAAATAGAGTAAAATAAAACAAATAAACAAATAAATAACAAAAATCAGAGTACACAGTGGAGTGAAATTACATTCCTCCAGGAACAAGGTGCAACAAGGAACAAAAAGTGCAAAAGTACAAAAGTACAAGATTACAAAGTGTGAACGTGCAGACAGTGTGCAAACAACAATTAAGTTAGAAACAATACAATAAATACGATAAATTAAACAGAGCTTAGACACAGTAAACAGACCGGACAGTGTAGCACTGACACAGCACAGATTTCCGGATATGAGGTAGTGGAATAAGGTGCAGACATATTTAACATGATGTGATCTGTAAGTTACGTCAGATAACATACATATACACAGCAGTTACTGAGGTAGTAAAACAGTTACTGAGGTAGTGAAAAACAGTGCAAACACAGTATTGGCAACAATGTTCCAGATAGATAGTGCAAGTAGAGCATCAAAAGAGGTGTGTATGAGTGTGTAGGGGGGGATTTAGTTCAGTCCTTGTGAGTTTAAAAACCTGATTGCTTGAGGGACAAAGCTGTTGCAGAGTCTGGCAGTGATGGCACGTATGCTCCGGTACCTTCTGCCAGACGGCAGCAGTGAAAAAAGTCTGTGTGAGGGATGGATGGGGTCATTCACGATGCTGGTGGCTTTGCGGATGCAGCGTGTGGTGTAGATGTCCATGATGGAGGGGAGAGAGACCCCGATGATCTTCTCAGCTGTCCTCACTATGCGCTGTAGGGTCTTTGACCCATCCCTCTTTCCAGTCCTGTTTATCCTCAGTATGTATACCAGTCATTTTCTGTGCTGGTCTTCTGAAGTCTTCATGTCTTTAGCTCACCTCTAAGCCTTGTTTCATTATTAAGGTTATAATAAGACTTTTGCCCAGTACTGTATATATGCCATTTTTCTGACCTTTCTGACCTGGTCTGATCTAATGACTATGTTACTTGGAATACCCCCCAGTAAGGCTCTCTTACTCCTGCATCCTGCCTCACTGCACATATTACAGTGACGGTAACTTAAACGTAAAATGCATGATTTTGACAATACCAAGTGAATGATGAATCAGAAATTTAATGAAGCATTGTCAAACATGTTTATCCATGATTAGTCACTGTCCTGCCTGAGGCACTATTGCACTTTATATTTCAAATTCACTTTCATTTTATAAATCATGGCACCAGAATCGAAACCTTTTACTCAATATTGAATATTTGCTTTCCGCCTCAGAGGTAATTGGATTTGTGAAGGATGATGAATGACGTGGTAATAATGACCTTTCTGCTCATGTGTTTCTACAGGGTTTGTGTTTCAACCTCTCTGTGCATTTCTCCGCCTCTCTTCATTGTGTCTCTGTCATTAGTCTCAGCTGTTATTGGTCGTGCTACACTACATTTTTTTCCTTTTCTGCCCTTTAAATAGTTTTAAGTATTAGCTGACACTTGCAGAGAGGGGTATAAAATCTCAATAGTCAGAAATTATGATTTGTTTAGAATCATTCTGCTGATTCAGTTTTTGACATGTGTTTAATGCTGTTCACCAAGTTCACTTTACACAGACAGGAACTGACAACATATCTCCTTGCTTGGAGCTCAGCCCTTCACTTTGCCTGATTTTATTATTGTGTGAAATAATGTTCTTATTATTTGAGGGTTGTCCCATTTTGTATGGAAGATTTCATACTTGTAAACTCAGCTCCAAAGGGCAAGGTGACACTCGAAAACAAGGGGTAGGGGTAAAAAAATGAAATGGGATTGGGCCTAAGAGTCTAGATGTTGGTCTTTTCATTAGGAGATTGCGGCAGTGCTTGGGAGGCAGCATAGTTAAAGCTTCCTGTTTAAAATCCCCCCCAACTGGAACTTGTTACACCATTAATACTCTACTAATATTTTTGACATTGTTAATATTTTGCCCAGTATATTTACACCATTTTAAAGTAAAAATGTATTACCAGTTTTTAATAATCGCATATATCACATTCAGAGTAATAAAAAAGCCTTACTTTATCTCTACCATTTAAAATCGATTGGTTTAATTTCTTTTTTATTTAACCAATCAACCAATCAGAAACACATTTGTGGTCCATGTGCCAAAATCTAATTGCATGTTGTAAAGCAAAACAGTCCACAAAGAAAACGTATAATTTCAGGTTTACCATCATTGATAACAATGAAAAGCTCAGAAGACATGTGAAGGTGGTTATTCACTGGTTATTTTGGATAGTAAATAAAATGACTATCTTTGTGTTGTAGATATCAAGACCTCTGCTTCCCATCACCACCACTGTAAAGAAGTTGATAAGTTTCTTTACAACAAACCATTTCACATCAAACCACTCTGAATGGATTTGTTTACATCTTAACCACTGAATTATGCAGAAATTTCACTCTATACGGGACATTCTGTTCATGAATTCAAAAGAAGAAAGAGAAAAAGAGAAAAGCTTTATTGTATATATAAAACTTTCATGCTGCATAATTGAAGTTTACCAGAATAAAACATTTGAACAAATGGCCTCTTAAAGCTACCTACACGCTCTGTAATGGAGTGTGTGAGTTAAACAGTGATGAGCATCGCTGAGCTAAAACGTCACTTCATATTATGCCCTATAGGCGTCCACACTGTGTGGAGCTCTTTACTGTGCCGGTGGTCATGTACCTCACTTGGAGTGTGAGTGTCATCTGCATTGGCTGAACACACACATAAAGCTTCCTGCTTATGTACTAGTTTCAGTGTTGAAACAATGCCATGCTGAAACAATGGCAGTTTTAATTTTATTTTACGGGAAGTAATGTTTCAATTTAAAAAGCAAAATAACAGCTGTAGCATCTTATATCTATGCATCTTAATGACTCAAAGGAACACATTTATTTTTGGGTCATTTCATTTGGTCTATATGTTCTCTTAGTCCGCCTGAGCACAAATCTTCAAACAGATTTTTTTTTATTTAACAAAACTATATGGCAAAAAATTTGTATATATATATATATATATATATATATATATATATATATATATATATATATATATATATATATATATATATATATATGTGTGTGTGTGTTTGTGGGTGGGTGGGTGTGTATATGTGTGTGTGTAGTCAAGGTAATATCTATAATGTTTCTTACATGCCTGCCTCCCAGTTTTCTTTCACTTTGGTGAACTTTGGAATTCAACATTTAGTAACTCTAATTATTATGTCTTCCTAATTACTGTGTGCCTCATTAAAAGTTAATTAGTGAAATGTGTGCCCTCTTTAATGTGTTTGAGCCAATCAGGTGTGTTGTGAGGTCTAAGTAGCCCCATTTGGCAGAAGGCCAATATTTCTGATTGGAGTAACTCCATCTATATTATTTCACAACTTTGATGTCTTCATTGTTATTCTAAAAATTGGAGAAAACATAAAAATTAAGAAAACTTGAAGATACTTGAAGCCATTTGAGATCTCAGAAATGGGTAACTCATCCACTTCTTCATTACTGTATGAAGAAGTGTATGAGACAGTATGTAGCCACTGAATATGTAACCACTTGTTTATTACTTTATAAATCAATTAAAATAACGTAGTTGTTTCACAGTTGATATGAATACATTGCACACAGATGAATATCTGCAGCAAAACATGATATAAGATTAAATGAGAGGTTAACCTAACTAGGATGACTTAATCTAAATTTGGTTAACTTGCTAAAAGAGTGGATCACCAAAAAATAGAAAGTAACTATAACTCATATATAAAGTTATTTGAGCATGAACCTGTTAAATAATTGTACTTTTTTTTCTCCAGAGAATAGGTATTAGCCTAGTTAGCAAAATGTAATTTACATACAAGCAAAAGAGTAACATTTTACAGTCCTATAAAATGTAAAAGCGGAACTTCTTTGAATGGTTAGTCTGCATATTTTCTCTGTCATCCTGCAATGAAATGTAATGAGTACCTGAAAAATAATTTCAGTATTTTCGATACTGGCCTCTCAAACTAAGTACTCGAGTTACTGTGCACATTCCTATCTCAAACTGGTCCCACAGGTACCCCTCAGATGTTCCACATTTTTGTTCTATCCCCATGTTGTGAGGCATAAAGCAAAAATGCGGATGGTCTGGGGGTCCCTGAGGACCAGTTTGAGAATCACTGCCCCAAACAGCCATGATTTGAAATGAGATTTCTGAGTTAAGAACCTTATAAATCTAAAGAGCCTTTAGATAACGTGAAAGTTTTGCACCAGTTCAAGGGTTCTTCTTAGAACCTTTCCATAATATCAAGGGTCTTTATGTTTACAAAGGTTCTTCACATTCACACATCTTATTTACAAAGATGTTTCTCAAAAGAACCATTCATTGAAAGGCAACTAAAAGTGGTTCTTCAGGCCATCACTTAACAAACCCTTTTTGGCACTCTTAATTTTAACATTTGACAGGCAGTGTATTTGGTGACATTTTGCTGTGAACTGTTTCTTCCAAAGGTTGAATACCCAATCAAGCGTATCGTTGAGGACGGTGGCAAAAATGTCATCTCTGTTTGCCTTGACTGAGCTGAAATAAGGAGGCCATGTTTGGGAGTGAATTAGATTCTGAGCCGTCAGGGAGAAACTGATGCTGATTGACACGCTCTGCTGCCATTTATAGACCCTTTGTCTCCGACTTTGTGTCCTGAGGTAGTTCTGCTTGTGTTTGTCACTGTAAACAAACGGCACTTCAGTGCACACTTACAATGGCAAAAAGTAAAACACTGCAGTGGCTTAGAGCAGCTGAAGAATACTGACACTGCCTTTGTCAGACAGGAGGAAACAGCTTAGGTGAAACTCTAACAGCTCCCTCAGCAGAGTCTTTCTTTTCTCACCTATGCGTGATGTGAACTTGTGATTCTTAATTTGACATGCACCCACCAGAGAACAAAGACAAGCTTTAAACGGAAATTCAGCTTGCACTGCAAAAAAAATAATAATAACTAAATAAATAATCTTTGCTGTTAAATCTTACAAAATGTGCTTAATGTGGTAATAAGCAGCTGGTTTTGTTCAAGTCATATAAATTCTTTGATTTCAGTGAAGCAAAATAACAGCTCAGATGAACAAAAGGAATATTTTTAATCATGCCAGATCTTGTTAAAGCTGGGCATGTACTGTGAGATTTTAGCCCTTTTTAAGCCTGATTGTCGACTAAACTTCAGGATAGGGCTAAATTTCTGCTTCATCTGTTGTCATTTTATGTGCAATTAACTGCCCTAACAAGCCCCGATTGAATCTCGCAAGCCTATTTCTCAAATTTCTCAAGTTTCTCAAAACTTCACACAAACATAATCACAACCACTGCCCCAACACACATAAATGGAGGCAAAAAATCAACATTTGCGGCACCAAAGTGTGTAAATGTCGAATTTATTCTTTTATAAATAAAACTGCGAAGTATAAACATGATTACTGTGGTTCTTTAAATTGACTTTGTAAAACAGGCTGTAGGGGGACTATATTATCCTACCTATGTACATCATCTCTTGGTTTTAGTTTCAGTGCACAGTCTGGCACAAGTAGCAGTTTTTTAATGGCTAAATGTCAAACAGCTCCTGTTTTCCTATGTACATTATATAATTCTTGCTTCAGTGTATATTATTTGTCCAGTGCTAGACTGCACACGTGGCTAAATCCCAAATGGCTATTTATTCGACATATCATGCACTGTTTGGGTGCAGAAGCCAGTATTTGACCTACTGAATTGTATACTATGTAGTGAGCAGGGAGCCATCTGACATTCAGCCATGTTTTGCTAGGGACTCTGTGCGCAGCATGTTGTTTTGAATAAAACAGCTTTATTGGAAATGGTCCATAGATAGAGCTGACTGTAAGGCAAGAGTGTCCAAAATCCAGCCCCAGGGCCAAATGCAGCTGTGGCGTCTGTTTAAGAGTGTGATAGAAGTAGCCTGCCAGCCAGTATGTTGCAGTTTTTCCATTTTTCTTTTCACCCGATGGTGGCAGCAGTACTGTAAAGTTACAAAGTAATGCACTGCACTGTGGTAACAAAGTTCGCTAAAGTTTAAGAGCCTTTCTTTTCTGACTAGACCTGCAGCTTAATTCACTGAATGACATTTAGTCAAGACTACAGCCTTAAAGCACAAACTTCACATTGAGAACCAAATTTAATGTGTTTTCTAGGTCATTTGCATCACAAATGCTAGCTTTTATGTTGATTTTATCATTTTTATCAAAGCATAGGCCTAACACAGCCTTCAGTTCTATCCATCCAGTTCTACCATGGGAACAGCAACCAAATAACTAAAGGTTGTGGCTTACACTATGACAGAAATTATCAAATCAATTTAAAAAAAAATACATTTTTATCATTTTATCATTAAAATGTTTATCATTTTGAATCTTTCCACATCTTAAAGTGGAATTCCACCGATGTTTTAAAAATGTATCCATAATTCAGTGGCTGAGATATGGATAAAATCATTTAGAGTGTTTTGATATGAAATGGTTCATTGTAGAGAATCTTACTGATTCAGATTTATTTACAGTGGTGGTGACAGGAACCAGGGGTACTAATATCTACAATGGAAATGTATCCATTTTTTTTACTATCCAAAACCACCAATGAACCCATACATGTCTTCTGAGTTATTATATGTAATGTTGATGATGGTAAAATAGTGGAAAATCTGAAAAAAAAAGTTTTCTTTGGGCACTGCTTTGCCTTAGAACACCATTCATGCGTTCCACCACTGTGAATGGATTACAATAAATTGATTTAATTAAGTTTTAGGCCAAAGCTTTAACACAAAACTACTGTAGAGCAATGTCTCAGACATCAGGCATATTCATGACCATGTTACGTAATTGCCTTCTGTGAGTGAGCTTTCAGAGACATGAAACTCTTCAGACATCTGGTTCCTATCACCACCACTCTGAACAAATCTGCTTCTCTAGAATAACACATTTTACTCCAAACCATGTGTAGTATTCAAAATTTAGTTTCAAATAGTAAGACATGTTAACATTCATTGCAAAAACAGATGTTATCATGCACAGGTATGTTTATTATGACACTATAACCACTCAAATTGTTAAAGTGGATTAAGTGCCATTCTAGCCGTGTCACTGCACGTCTTTCTCTCAGCCCTCTATATTACAGCTACATTGATCTGTGTTAGAAAGATCAGAGATCTGCTTGTCTAAATGGCAAAGAGGAAAAAGAAGCTGATTTTAGACCTTCTTTGAGCATCAAAGGCAAATTAACAGTGCAAGAAGGTGTTTTAACAAGTAGAAAATCAGTCAGATAACTCACTGTTCTTGGTTAACCTCTCAGTATCTTAAACAAGCAGCTAAGAACATTTTGAAAACATACATTAGATCAAGCTGCGCAGAATATTCATACTATACATGTTTCAATTGTTCAATAAGTCTGTCATGTTTAGGTTCTTGATAGATCAATTATTATGTTCATCCCAATACTTGCATCTCTCTTTTATCCATGAACTCATATAAGGGGAAAAAGCTTGTTTGTTAGAAGTGTATTGTTCTAGTGCACGGTTAAATCTAATATATCTAAGGTCAGAATACTGTTTTTTGTTTTTTTTGTTTTTTACGAAAGCGCAGTTTGAACCAATTTGGTAGAATAGTCCATACACAGTCAATGGTTCCTGTGACTGGAGTTTTCCGCTATGCTGTTGCTTTTGTTAGTTTGCTTCTTGTTGATTTATTCATAGTTCTTTAGTTAAAACTGTCCAAAACTTTAATAATTTTATTATATTTATCAAGTAAAGTTTTCTGCCATTGAAATAAAACTATTTCACTTCAAATAACCACTTAATACATGTAAAATCATGTATAGAAAGTGGCTAGATAATTTTGAGACAGTCACGTACAAACAGCATACAGTATACAAACAAAACACAACATACAGAACCCTACATCATGTACCCAGGATTATAAATCCAACAGGCCTAAAATGAGGGCTGCTTTCTCCTCTTCTGGCTTTTTCCCCATCTAATAAGCAACATGGAAGAGGTTTTGCCCTTGTAAATGTGTGCAGCCAATGGGAATCAGGTAGGAGTCCAGTTTACAGTGCTTTTCTACAGGTGATGACATTCATATATATGCTTTACTGTTCCCCTGAGGTGCTGAAGCTGCTGCATGCTCTTTATCACTGCAGCTAGTGCAGGATTAAGGTGTAGAGAGAAGAAGAATACTAAAGAAAGCAAGAGGACCAGTAAAAAGGCCCTTAGTGGTACAGTTAGAGCACAGCGAAGCCTTTCGCAGTGTCTCTTGTCCCTCACTAACAAGTTCCATGGCAGAAATCAGACCTCCTGCTGAATGCTGCAATATAAAAGCATAGCCCTCTGCATGTACACACACAATTTTAGGCTCAAGACAGACCACTTATGTTTTTTTCATGAGCTTGTGAGCTGTTCCTTCTCTCCCCAGAGGTCAGATGAAAGTCCAGGAAGGCTTTGATAAAAGAATACGTTCTTCGTGTCTCAGATCCAAATGCTCCTATTGTTTCCTTCAATTTAGGGGTTGGCAACATGATTATATATTAGCATTATTGCTGGGAATTACATCACAATATTGTGGGTTTTATGAATTGTGACAATTTCTTAACTCTTTAAGACCTACAGTGAGACACTTCTGCCTTTGATTACCTTTGCTTTTGCACTTTTATTATTATTTTTTTTTGACAACTGTAACACCAAGTATCCCCAGATTCAACATAACTACAGCTAATAAAATACATCACTCAGGAAATATCACTAAACACTGTATTTGGGGATTAGCCCACAAAACCACAGTTGTGCAAAAAATTAACTTAATTTTTTATACATTTATTTATATTTAAAAAATGATTAAATCATTATAAGAAAAAAAAACAAACAAACACACAAAACATGTCCAAAACTCTTTGACCTAAAATATGATATATTTGAGGTTTTCATCTTTTTTGCCCTCTTTTCTGGGCAGTGTCCCAGTGTATTTTTGTGGAATGATGCTTATTCTATTTGTTCATTTGGCAGTTTCTGTCCAGAGTTGTGTACCATGCAAGAAAAGGGTCAGTATTTTTTATACATTCTGTATCATCTCCATCATTATGCCAAAATCACTCACATCTTCTGAATAACATAATATAGCATGGCATTACATCTCACAGGCAGACGGCAGTTCTACAGGGTTAAAGAGATTTTTAGTGCTTCATTTCCAAAACTGTGGTGATGCATGCATTCATGTCGGGTCAAAATTTTCTGAGGTGAAATCTCCACAGGCAGTTGGTACTGCACCAGTGGGGCTACTCAAGTGCTGAAGTTTGTGGAACCTGAACCGACCCACCTCTATTCTCAGGTCACGGTAAGCTGAGCATCGATGAATAATGGTTATATAAAACACAATTATTATACACACAGACCAAGCGGGCATTTGTGCAGTCTAAAGTGCAAAAGGACCCGCTGGGTTTTATCTGTCCGTGTATCAACTGTACTAAAACAGTTCTAAAATCTGATTGGTTGAGCCATATTTAAAGCCATGTAAAATATTCTATATACAAGCACAACAGCCACAAACATCAGTTGAATTATGCATTGTTAAGTTATTAAAAAAAACATGGAACAATCTTTCAACATTTTGTTGTTTGGCAGCCATAACCTACTGCTGAGCTACATTACATGTAGAAAATTGTTTACTGCAGCTATCATTCATAATAAATTAATTTGTCATTAGACATTGGCATTGCCTATCATTGATTTTTTCACAGTGCTATAAAAGCAGTAAGCCACTCAAAGCTTTGCATTACAGTCGTTTTGCCAATGAAAATGAAGTGCTGTTAATTAAATGTTTATTGCTTGTGGTTTACTGTCCTAGACCACTGAACAACTGCATGTATTTAGATTGATTATAGAGAGCCTTTTATAGCAACAATCAGTGTAGAGAAACTGTTTAAACTGCATAGTAACAAATAGTTGATTGAATATCAGCCCATCATTATGCCATCATTTTGTTTTGTTGATTTATTTTTACCAACTGTTTGATTTTGAGAAATACTTTAAATAATTTAAATAAAAATGAATAAATCAAACATTGTAGACTACTCATAACTTTTCTTAAAAAATGTGTTTTGGTGTTGTCATGTTCTATTATATTTACATTTACTTCACAGGGAATCTACAGTGTAAATGGAGGAGCAGGGCCAAAATTGATTATTTAACTGCTTATTTAGTTAAAACAAAGTCGATTAAATAAAAATTGCTTGTTACTACATGATTATTTAAATGACAAACCGTTGATTTACAATACAGCATTGATTTCTGACTTTTCCCTGAACTCCAGTCATTGCACGGATTTGTTAAATGCCATCAGCAGCGCCTGATTTAATTTAATGAAGGATTGATTACATAAAGTAAGAACTGCATAATAACTGTAAATACTGTAAAAACAACCTCAAGGAGAGATTTGTAGTTGTAGGTAGTTGAGCTAGCGCACTCACACATCAAATCACAATTTGTTGTATTAATAGTAATTTGTGTTAATTTTTATATTAGTGTTTTTACACATGTTTTTTCCTACAATGTAAGACATCTGCTGCAGACTGGGACCAGTAGCCATGAAGGTGTGTGTGTGTGTGTGTGTGCTTTTTCATCTCCTGTTAAGTGGAGCCTATAGTCCTGTCTGCATTAAATCTTATTTAACCTCATTCCCGGTGCCAAAATGGAAGCTGCAGTAAAGTCAATGGCCGGTGGAGCTTTAAAAGGTGGAGATGGTGAATTGGATGTTAATTACCAGCATGCAGGCAAGAAAACAGAGCAAATTTTCCAACCCTCATCCACATCTGTCAGTAAATTTAGTGTGGTCCAATAAACATCATCCCAGGCAGCACTAATTGGGGTGGACACATCAGCACATCACAAACACACCCATATATATAGTACCCTGTACTGTCCACTTTGCTGAAGATGGTTAAGAGGAGTCCAAACAAACACACGCACAGATGTACTCATGTAGTACTGCTATTACTGTTTCTTTACTCTTTATTTGAGATCTACAACATCTACAAATAAACTCAAACACCAATGCAGGACAGTTGCTAAAATTGTTTGTGTGGTACAAGGCTAAAGTGGGTAACTTGGAGAGTTTTTTGGCCCATAGACAGATTTCAATTACCCTTCTGTTTAAGAGTGTGTTATAAGTGGCCTGCCAGCCAGTACGCTGTAGTTTTTCTTTCACCCGATGGTGGCAGCAGTACAGTAAAATCACAGTATAATGCACTGCATTGTAGTAACAAAGGTAGCAAAATTTTTAGGAGCTTTTCTTCCCCGACTAGATCTGCAGCTTAATACACTGAATGGCATTTAGTCAAGACTACAGCCTTAAAGCACAAACTTAACATTGAGAACCAGTGATATTGGCAATATATGTGCGATGTTTCTGATGAGAGCTACAGCAAATGAATGTGCCTCATATGTCAAACGACTGTAACAAATTTAATATCAATATATCAATAAACCTGAAACAGAGCATGGCCATTATAATACATATTCAGGAGAGGGCAGAGAAACTAAAGCAACTGCAAGCTACCCAGGTCTTACAGCATCAACATCTGATCAGAGCAAATTCAGTAGTTCAGTAAATGTGACCCCTTTAAGATTGAACAGAAACTTGGCTATTTATGCCGTTTAATCTGCATGTCCTATTGAATACAGTGATTTCTGAATGCGGTTGCTGCATTTATTTCAAATGTAAAGACCGTTATCTAACAAAACTGAAAATTTTGTTTAGTTTGCCCCACAAATTCAGTCCTGCCAACCTATATGCATTTTGCATAGCAGGCATGCATTTTGCCATCAAAGTATGCTGGAACAATCTGTCAATCTATACTCTATATAATCAAACCTATAATCATAATGAGCAGATGATAGAGAATGAAAAAAAGCGAGTGCATGTGCTGCAGGAATAACGTTACCTAGAGAGTTACCAGGAGGTGTGTGTGTGTGTGTGTGTGTGTGTGTGTGTGGTTTTTCATCTCCTGTTAAGTGGAGCCTATAGTCCTGTCTGCATTAAATCTAATTTGACCCCATTTCTGCAGCCAAAATGGAAGCTGCAGTAAAGTCAATGGCCGGTGGAGCTTTAAAAGGTGGAGATGGTGAATTGGATGTTAATTACCAGCATGCAGGCAAGAAAACAGAGCAAATTCTCCTGTGTGTCTTACAGTTAAAATAAACATGATGTCAGTTGAGGAAGACACTGACAGAAAGAAAGAGAGCAGCAGAACTTTGTGATTATCAGTTATTAATAGGATGTCAGATGTTTGTGTCAAAACATAAGGTGAATGTATGTAAAAATGCTCCTCTCAAGTTAGAAACCAGGCTTTCAGCTTCCTCTGAAGTAACGTCAGATTGTTCACTCAACCCACAAATGGCTGTCTATGCTAAATATGTGTTTTTTATTTAAAGAGTTCTTCTGAAGAAAGAATACATGACGTTTTGTTTTCTTCACAGCCAATTTATATGTTGAAAACTGAACTTGATGATGTAGTGGTGAGTGGGGCAAATGACCAAGTGAAGTGGTGTGAAGGCATGTGAACTAAGCATTACACTATTCTGCTACTCAAAATATTGTGTCAAGGTTGACGGGTCTGCAAATTATATTTTTGAACAAGTTAAAACTTGAATAGGATTTTAAAATAATTCATTAGACATATTTTAATGTTATGCTTAAACAATGTAATTATTTGTTATAAGCACTTACTGATCAAAATTGCTCTGAGCAATTCATCAATTAAGGACGCCTTGTGTATCTTTTGTACAGTGACAGGAAACACGGTAGCACAGAAAAAGCTCCAATTCTATGCACTCATATTTTGGAAACATAATCCATTGAATCATTTGTAAATAATATTTTGGCCCTCAGATATTTAAATATGGTATGATCTGGTCCTCCTTGATAAAAGTTTGCACACCGCTGGTTTAGATGCTCTTCTAGGCAACATCTAAGGTACTTAGAGTGTTCCAGCTCTGTGCGATGCTGCAGATGCTCACTTCCTGTGCGCCGTGTCTGGTTTTAAAATCGCATGTGATTTTGGAGATGAGCTGAGTCTCACATTGCCCATTTGAATATTTCAAAAGACCAAGTCACAGCATTTATAATGCAAGTGCTCGAGAATAAACCATAGACCAAGATAGGGGGGGCTATAAATATGTGCCGTCATTTATTATGAATAGCACTTTGCTTGTTGAATACCATGGGCAAAATTAGGATGTAAGGAGCAAAATTACAGCTCGAAAGCCTAAATGATCTTATTTAAAAGGTCTTAAGCATTGCTGTATTATTACATAAATAATGATGAATCTCCCTCAATCCCTAAAGTATTTATCAGACTTAGATATGCATTTCTATTTCATGAGATCAGTTTTTGCTTGTCATGTTTGGCATATTGCAAACTCCTGTCACCCAGTGAAATGTGAATTAATTATGGAGCCATTTTCTGTCCTTAGTTGACTACTTAGACTAAACAAGGACAAAATGTTCTGTAGTAGAAGTACCCAACCTTTTGGTCCTAGGTGGCAAAATAAAATGTGGTGAGCCAATCTACAAAAATACAAAAGGGTATTTTCATAAAGAGGTTAGATGGGTCCACCATGTTCTATATCTACCATTCTGTATGTGTTCCACTATGTTCTATATTTACCATCATGCATATGTTCCACCATGTTCTAGATATACCATCCTGTATGTGTTCCACCATGTTCTATGTCTGCCACTCCTGTATGTGTTCCATCATATCTACCATCATGCATATGTTCCAACCATATTCTACATATACCATGCTGTATGTGTTCCACCGTATTCTGTATTTGCTACCCTGTATGTATCCACCATGTTCTATATCTACCTTGATGCATGTGTTCCACCATGTTCTAGATATACCATCCTGTATGTGTTCCACCATGATCTGTATCTACCATCCTGTACATGTTTCACCATGTTCTGTGTCTGCCACTCCTGTATGTATGTGTTCCACACTGTTCTGTATCTACCATCATTATTTTTATAAATACACCCTCACTCTAAAATTGATGCCTGCAAAACATTTCAGAAAAAAGTTGTGATGGAAGCAATTTAAGACAGAGAATGTTGTAAAATGTAAAAAGAAAACATCTTAAAGCAGGTTGCCATCATGCTTTGGTTTAAAAAGAGCATCCACTAATCATCTGAGCTACTTATCCTCCTGGGTCACTGGAGCCTATCCCATCAGTGGGTGGAAGGCAGGAAGCACCCTGGACAGGGCACCAGTCCATCACAAGGCAGACATACATGTTCACACCTAGAGGTAATTTGTCTCCAGTTGGCCTGACTGCATGTCTTTGGACTGCGGGAGGAAACCCATGCACCCTGGTCACCTAGCTGGGGAGTCAAATACAGGCTTTTCTCGCTGTGAGGTGACAGTGCTAACCACTGCACCAGCGTGCTGCCAAGGAAAGTCCAGGAAAGGCTTATTCATTTATGTGCAAGGAAGGTTTGAGGCTAACCACTTTTCCAGAATATGCATCAGTGAATAATCCAACACTTTAAGAACAACACTTTTCAATGTGCGATGGCAAGGATTTTAAGTATTTCACCCTTTAAAGTGCATAACATCATCAAAATATTCAGAGAATCAGGAGAAAACTCATAAGGAGTGCATAAAGGAAAAGAAGGTATACATGTGTACATCAGAATCAAATTGAAAAGAGTACTGAACGGTTTCATATCAAAATTGTTTTTGCATGTGTTGTGACCATTGCTTATTGGTCTTCAGACTTTTGCCACACTTTGACAAAATCTAAGTCTCAATTAACTATGCTTATGTATGCTCTCCTGGTTTTGCTTCTTGCTTTCCATAATTAAGCTGATGCTTGGCCTGACACCAGTAATAATTAACCTACACCTTCATGTATTTGTGAAGGACAGACTGGGAATAACCATGTGATTAAAATGTGATATTTTAAGTGAATGTGACTTACTGATATCTTGGATATTTAAAACATATTTTTCTGCAAATGTCTTTCTGCTGACATACACAGATATATATATATATACATCCAGTGGAGCAGATGTTCTCTTTATCTGCTGTCCAGAGCAATCCTGCATTTTGCAATGGAGGTTGATTTTCTCTTCTCATTGCCATCACCTGGTGTGCCTGTCAGCGGTTCTGGTGCATTCCGGGACTCTATTGACCTCCCTGTTGCAATCTGAGATGCTGTAATGGGTATTAGAAGGTCTAGCACTTCAGCCGCACTGAGGGTTTGAGCACAGATGGTGGATGGTGAGGTTTTAAGGTGTAGAATGAAAATAAAATCACTGGCAAAGTGAAGCATTTCAGTGTAAACCACCTGGTCTTCCAAGCTGCTGGGTTACAGCCCATTTGAGGTATTTGAAGGAGCTGCATAAGGTGTAATGGCTTGTGGCAGTTTGTTGATTGTTTATTGATTGTGCTTCTGTGCAAAAACAACACTGATTGTTAACAACACTAATTAAATATTCCATTAGTTACTCATTAATAGATCATGAGTGACTTACTGATGTAGTTAATGTGTTTTTCACTTTATGTTAAGAGCTCTCAAGCATTGTACACTTCAGCCCAAAAGCTTCTTAAGGTTTAAAGGCTTGTACATGGGTCCATGTTTCAACTGACTCGGAGCATGGGTAGGTCAATCCTGCACTTTCATAACTACAAAAATTTCTTTTGTTCTATTTGGATTAGTTTTACATGGGGAGATGGACTATTGTGATGTTAATGTGATAACATATTGTCTGTAATGTGTACACAGCGTGTCATTAGCATTGCCATTAGGTACAGAATGTACAGCCAAGAGTCAATATAAAACTTTTTCCTTTTATTCCATTTTTAATGATCATAGTCATGCACTTGAGGTAAGACATACATATTGTCTTAATTTCCTATCGACAGACTTGTTTGAGCTTATAGGAAGGCTAGAGTAACTCCAATAACCACTCTTTACAACCATAGGAATCAGAAAAGCATCTCTGAGCGCACCTTGAGGTGGATGGGCTTCAATAGCAAATGACCAGAAGAAATTCTATTCCTGTAAACCATGAAAAGGAATCTGAGGCAACGATTTGCACAGGCTCACCAAAACTGGACAATTAGCTATTAGAAAAAATTTACCTCATCTGATCAATCTTGATTTCTGCTGTGATATGTGGATGACAGGTTTAGATTTTTGTGTATACACCATGAATCCTGCCTTGTGTGAACTGTTTAATCTAGTAGTGGTAGTGTAAAGGGGTGAGGAATGTCTTCTTGGCACTTCTTCCCCAACTCCAATCAAGCATTGTTTAAATGCCACAACTTATCTGAGTACTGTTGCTGGCCAAGTGCATTCCTTTATGGTCACAGTTTATCCGTTTTCTAATGGTTACTTCAAGCTTGATAGTGCAGCTTGCCCTAAACCACACATCATTTCAAACTGATTTTATGAACTATAAGTTTACTGTATTTCAATAGCCTAAACATGCCTACCCACAACCTTGCAGTGCAGAGTGAGTTTTTCTCATTTAAAGACTTCAAAAACCCCTTCTGATTATGTATCGTGAAGGACGAAAGAACTTTTGAAAAACAATAGCTGTTTTGGGCTGGGCTGTTTTTATGTATTTATTATTAGCTGATAAATGCAGAAGGATAGCTACCAATACTGAAAGTAAGCTCAATCTCTTATTGCAACTGTGTAACAGGAGTGTCTGTATTGAAATCAGCCTCACAGTAAAGATAACAAAATACTCAACACAAATAAGGAAAACATAATGAATGTTACCAAGGCTGTTGGCCATCCAAACACTTTACTTAAGTTTGGTTTCTTTTCTCTGGCTAAAAATGCAAAAAGCTTGTTATTGTCATCCATTTTGTGCTGAATAAATATAGAATCAATTTCTAAGGTTTTGTTCCACAAGTGAGTTAAGAGAATGCTTGCTTGGCTGATTTTATTAGTCTATATCTAATAGGCTGTTAGCAGTCAGGATTGTTTGACACCACAGGGATTCCCAATGGTTGCATGATATGTCTGCGTAATGCATGCTGGGTACTTTCAAACATGAAAGGACGCAATTCAGCGCTATAGAATACTGCACGACATGACCCATTAAAGTTTTAGGTCAGAATTCCCCTTTAAGATTAATAGCCTGCTATTTAAGAGGTTAGCCTGTGTACACCAAGGCTGCAATAAGAGCAGATTGGTATAAATGTTAGTATGTGCAGTAATGCCATGATTTATTCGTCCTATAAGAAACTAATAGGAGCGAGAGATTAATAGCTGCAGTGCGTGAAGGATTAATAAACAGAGTGCGAGGTTATCGCCCCGAGCATAGCTGCAGATCACAGATAAGATCAGTCCTACTTTTTCAGCTTCAGCGCAGTTGGAGTGAATCACTCTGGAGGCCGCCTGTCCCACTGCATGGTGGAATGAAGCCTGAAAGTGTGTGTGATGCTGTGCTCTTCAGGAGAAGCCATTCCAGCCCAAACACACACAGGCAGTTCACCCTGTTTCAACCCATAATTCACTTTGGAGGGTGCAGACGACCCACTGAATGCTGCTCACACGCAGAGCCACAGTGAGTCTATCTCACTTTAGCAGAGCATTCAGAGAGACAGCGGCTCATGGCAGTTCTAACAGGTTCCTTCATCAACTCGACATGGTGTTGGTTTCCTGTCCCTGAATTTAGCATCAAAACAGGAATAGGTGAACAAAGGGTTTGACATCATTCTCAGGTGCATCTATTATTGCCAGTCAGGAAGAGTTACCTGCAGTATGTGAGCAGGTGATGAGCCATTTCAAAACCTGTCAGGAACATGCTCCACACATTCTCCAACTCAGGAAATCACATTACAAAAATAGTTTGTCATTCAACCTAAAATATGCACTTCACATGGTGACCACCAGTTTAAATGGTTTTACTGAATGCATTCCCAATTAAATTGTGCTAAAAAGAAGCTACACTATGTAAGATTTGGGGATTTGGAGATCTCTCTGGTGGAAATTTGTAATTATCTGCAATGTGCAGAGGAACATTTTGTAATGTTGGTTGTACTTCATTCCCTTTTCCTGCTCGGAGGAATCAGATGATTGCGAGCACATTGAAAGAGTATTTCTCCTTTTTTGTGCGACATGGTCTAAAAAACTACCACAAAATCTGACTCGATGCATCTGACTTCTACTATTTCAGGCCTTACAGGGTGACTCGCAGCACACACACACACACACACACACACACCCACACACCCACACACACACACACACACACACACACACCATATTTTAGTGTTTTTTCCCCGAACTTAGTAAAGCTACTTTCTACTTTAAAAAAAAGTTTACAAGTGACGGAGACGGGCAACATCACGTATAAACAAAAATAATGCATGGCCATGACTTATTAAACCGTAGGAATGAGATAAATAGTGACCATGACTTAGTAAGGACTAGGAATGAGATATATAGTGGCCATGACTTAGTAGTCTGGGAATAAGATCCTGATGCATGGCCACGACTTAGTAAGGCATGATCTCATTTTCACACACCTTACTAAGTTGTGGCCACACATTATTTTTATTTATACAGAATGTCACCAGCAAGGCTCCTTACAAAGAAAAAGCCTGTTCCATTTATTTTAGCTGTAAATAAATTTGGGCTGCAACAATTTGGGAAAAAAAGAAGTGCAAAGTTCAGTGTATCAGGTATGTGTGAAGTACAAACTCCAAACTTCTAGTTAGTTGTTTCAAGTGTCATCATGGTAAGTTTAGAGATGGTCTAACTAAATGACACTAGCTGTACTCCAAATACATGTAGCAGCTGGCTGCTTTTTACACAGTGACAAGGGCAGAAAAAAAACATTTAAATGAAGTGTCATCAGCCCTGAGGTAAAATGTTGTGTAGTCTATCTATAATTAACATATTTATTTACTTATTTTTTGCCATAATTTCCCACATGGGGTGGTTTATAATAAGACACAACTTTGGCATCTGAACCAGAACTTTCAGGTGGCAAAAGCGGTATATGCCAGATCTAGTGCTGCTTATAGGCAGATACTGGAACTCACCCAGTGAAATGTCTAACACATTTTAGCTATTAACTGGTTAAGTGTGAGGTGCATTTTAAAAAATTAATGTGTAATTACTTCACTTGAAAACTGTACCAGGTACCAAGGCAGTCTAAAGATGCCACAGAAGAACCATATTTAGTTGCCAAAAGAACTGTTTGAAAAAAAGATTTTTTACAAGAAGAAACTTTAAAATGTTAAAACTTTAAAACTCTTTGAAACTTCAATGATGTGCAGGTGCCTTAAACTTTAAAAAAGTACTTCACACTTACACATATCATTTACCAAAATGATAATTACACAATTCTTTATATTTTCTACCTCACACTTACCCAGAGACTTCATAGAAACCATTGTGTATTTCATCGTTATATAATTATATTTATAATTTACAATCATGTTATCCAAAATAAGTACTTTGGCATATGTATCTCACATTTACCCAGGTTAAGAAGTAGAATTAGAGGAGTGTGAGTAAGTTTCTATGATGCATACAGTCACTCTGACAGTTTTCAATTCATTACAAGAATTGTAGAGGCAATATGACTTCTGTTGTTTTGTTACACCATAAAAGTATAAAATTGCTTGTTGCACAGAGGAAACTTTGAATGATCGTGTTGTTGTGGCATAGACAAAGTAAGAGGCTGCTGAAGTGACAAAGGTTTATTTAGTGCATTAATTGATGAATTGTCAAAAGATTAATAAATAGTGTAAAAAGACATTTGATATTTGGCTAGAACAAAGCTTTTGCCAGAATGACAAGGCGGTAGAGCTCACAGCATTTAGTTTTAGGCTTTGCATTTTGCTACCCTGACCTGCTCCCCCTTTTACCCCAGCTGAGGTTGTGTCAGGCTTAGGATTGATGGTCCAGCTGGTGGTAGCAGCAATGAGCCAAGCGGTGATCAAAGAAGGCCGTAAATTGCCCTGACAGATTTGGATTGCCTGGATGACCCACAGGTAAAAGGCTGTGGAGAGCAGGTCCATTTCCATGCTGCGGGCTGCTAAACATTCCTGCCAATGCTTATTGGGCTAGTTTCCTCAATTACTCCGCCTCCTCCTCATGCTGGATCCTACTTCCATATGTTGCCCATCAAAAGTTTGGGGACACTTAGTTTTTCAAAATGTTTAAGTAGAGTAGTCAAAGTTACATGACAAATTATTGCTATTATTATTTTTTAACATTGACCAGGGCTGGCTCTAGCCTCCATTCTGCTAGCTGATGTACGATAAATAAGAGGCTAACTAATAACAATGACTACTACAAGCTGTCCATATACATTTATAACTGGCTAATTTGTGCATTGCTGATGATTGATTGGATGCTTGTTTAGAGTTCTAATCTGGTCATCTGCAAAGCCATGCTTCCACAGTCTCTAGGAGACTGTGCCAACCAGTAGCAGGATGCTACATTGCACCCCCTTCAAAGGTCACCTTGTCCTCAGTGACCTAGCAGCTCAAGAAGGTCCTCGTGCCCCCCCATACCAATCCCACTATCTGGCCTCCAGCCTTGCTGCCTTGCTGTTAAGCCTCGTCAGCCCAACTTCCCCGTGGGGCCTCACAACGTCATCCCCATACAGAGTAGCATCGTTTCACCTTGACTGCTGGAGGGTGCTTTCCTGCTTCTGACACCACTGTAACATCAGCAGAGAGTAAGACACAGATGTAACCATATTTCTACTGCTAGAAGTGCTCTTTTTGGAACACATTGGCAGAAAAGGCACATAACAACACATCAACTCATGGGTGAGGTCACCACCAGCCACAAGTTTCACCCTGATGGTAGCCAACATCACACACAAAACCCACACAACTAAATACACACCCCAATACAGAATATCACAATTAACACATAAACATAACTTAAACAAACAACAACAAACTACATAAATAGTCTCTTTTCAGGAGGGCGCTGGCATACCATGAGCCTTTGCATGTGGCCATCTGCATAGCTACACTTCCAGCATCTCTCGGAGCCAGCCAGCAGAGGGGAGCTACAGTAGAGCCAGCGCTGCACATGCACTGTATGTGGCTGTGGTAGAATCTGCGATTGTAGCGCTCTCGTTCAAATACAACTTTTAAATGGCTTTTAAAATTATACCTTTGACACCTTCAACAGACTACAGTGGACACCTATTGAAGACCTATTGATTAATTAAACAAGCAGCAAACTAACAAAAGCAACAGTAACGTGGAAAACTCTAAGTGAAAATGTTACTGAATTACTGAAGGTAAAAAATACATTTAGATGAAGCTTATTTTGGCGACAAATAGCTATGACAAAAAACACTGCTTTTTAAATGATAAAAATCTTTCTTTAGGGTGGAATTTGAGCAAATCAGAAGAATGTGATTAGTTGCAAATTGCTACACAAAACAATGCTATCTATTCTATTCCACTGTCATAAATACGAATTATGCTGTGAGCATTTGTTGATGAGTTAAAAGATAAAGAATTAAACTCCACTTGAACGTGCATGCGCATTATGCAGGTATATGGACGCTACTGATTACACTCGTGATTTCTATGTTTTTATGTGTAAATAACAAAATCGTGAGTGTAATTTATGGTGGGATTTGAGCAAATTAGACAGATGTGATTAATTGCAATTTGCTACACAAAACAATGCTGTGTATCTCCAATTAATTGTTTGTATCGTTTGACAGTGCTAGTTTTAATGCAAATAATCATTTTTTCAATAACTTAACATATTAAGCCTAACATACTGAGCACTAGCAATCCATTATGAGAATTCAGCGAAGACCCCATAATCTTGTTTAATACTTCCACTAGAGGAGACATGGTACGTGCATGTGCTTGTGAAACACATCAATGTGTATAATTGGAGCTTTTTTGTGCTACTGAGGCTTCCTTTACTGTTGGATGTACTACTGTGAGTGAAAAGCCCATTCAGAGTGCAGTTCAGATAAGTAAGCATTTAGTACTGACTGGGTTTATCGGAATAACAATAAAACGTGCCTGATGTGGGTCTTTTATTCCTATTCTTGTGTTTGCTTATTCAAAAAGGTAGTTTCTGCAGAAAATAGCCAAAAATCTATGGATTTATTGCTTCGTTCGATCACATTCTTTACATATCAAATAAATGCAGCACACGTGATTAACAGAGAATAGCTGATTAAATGGTCGAAATAGCCACGTTTGGGTCAGTCTTAAAGGGTTAAAGACTGAGCAGGTCAGAGTTTGAAATGTCTAATTCATGCTGCATGTTCTTACCTGCAAAATTATTGTTTACAATACAACTTGCTAAATGATGCATTCTTCCAGGGTCTATGAACAACACTGAATGAAACAAATGGTAACACTTTACTGTGGGCTACATGACACCTACATAAGCTTGTCATGACAACATGACATAAATGTTTATCAGTGCTTATTCCAATAGGCGTCATCTGTCATAAAGGCTACCTTGATCAAAACTGGCAAATGTAACATTTATAGCGAATAATGCCAATTGGAATAAGCATTAATAAACATTTATGTACGGTTATATCAGTTATCAAGCTTATGACAAACTTATGTATGTGTCATGTAGCCTTATAAATTGTACCCTACAGTAAAGTGTTACCAAACAAATTCTACAAGAATGAAACTTGAATATGGCATTTTTAGTGCACAATTTGTACTTATTTACTGAGTTTAACATTTGGGAAAAAAAAGTGTCATAACTTTTGCACAGGCCATATTTTATGTGTTAATTTTTTTCTGTATATGTTAAATTAAGGAACTAAACAGTAATTGTGTATTAAAATGTGCAGAAGTGTGTTCCCTGATTAGGATGTATACTTATCCTCACTTATCTTTCAAAATGTTTTAATACAAATGAGCATGTTAGGTGTGTCACTATGCAATAACTTCCTGTTTATATACTTTGTTTGGAGGAAAACAGCACATGTAAGATAGAGCTAGTATTTGTGACAGTGCTACCTTAGTAATACATTCAAAGGCCACACATTTTATCCTCTTGTTGTTATGTCAGCACTCATCAGCGCTCAAACCTTTGAGGTTTTTAAACCACTTTTGGTCTAAAAGAATTTCAATATGCATTTTTAACCACAGTTTGATAAAGAAAACAGTCAAATCATTATTTAGGCAAAAACTGCTGTTCTTTTCAAACTTTTGATGGTCAGTGTATCTGATGCTGCTGCCTTTTTTGTCTTTTATCTGTTAGCTATTTGTGACAGCTTTTCCACAAACTTGCTGCGGCCGCACACTTTGTTTTTTATCATCAGTTTATTTATCCACCAGCATGGGGCACAACTGCGTATTTCTCTCCTGATTGCCCCCCCCCAGAGAGTTCCTTCCACCCTGAAGCCTCTCGGGGAGTGATGGGTTGTTAAAGCTGTTTTTGCAGGCTGACAAAAGCTGTTTTTCCTTACACACACATACACGCGCGCACACACACACACACACACACACACATACACACACACACATATACAAGCTATGTTCCTTTGTTTCACACAAAGGCTATGAATAGACCATCAGTTCAGGAGGGACAGCCTCTATAATGTGTCATAGCTTTAGTAGATGGAATAAATAAATATCAACAGCATTTTCCAGATAAATAATAGTAACAAACATTAATAAAGTCATTAATTATTTAGTAACAATAGTGGTAACAAGCTGTTCTTACCTAAAGAATGTATGCTAATGTTCGAGTTGTTACTAAACAATAGATCAATAATTGTAACAATTTCAAGATGGTAATAAAATAGTAAAAAATCTTAGCAAGTTGGACTAACCTAAAAATTACATGCTTTATAACAGAGTACACAAAAGCAACATATGATGTTGCATTTTCCAACTGATGGTAGTAAACAATTGTGGACACATCATATGAGTTTGGTAATTACTGTGCAACAACATGTTGCATCACATAAACACTGTAAACGTCATTCCACCAGTCAAATATAACCGCTGAGTTTGACTGCACACATGAGAAGATCTTAATTGTGTTTGTAACAAGTCTGAAGTGATGTCTGGGGAGATGTTTCCATTGTAGCTGGGCTTGTTAATCCAACTAAGAGAAGTTGAATCTTCAAACCAAACAATGCATTGTGGGTATCCCCATCCTCTAGGGTACATCGGTTGTACACTACTTGTTGTGATGCATTGTGGGATTGTCTGAGTGAATCGAATCCTCTCCACTATGCTGTCAGACATCACTACAAATTGTCAGAATCCCAAAATCATGTGCTTTATAGTTAATAGGGCACAGTTTCAGACATGGCTAATGTGTAATTCCTTTAGTGCCTTCAGTGTCGCGTAAAACAACATGAGTCACCAAAGAAGGAAAATGAAATCATCCTCTCTGCTGTTGGATTGTCATTATTTTCCTGTTAGCTGTAAAACTGTCTTGCGTCCTTTCACCTCTTTTAGCTCTCACCAACGAGTAAAAGTCAGTCTGAGATTTACTCTTGCTTCTTCTTCGCTTCCTCTGACAACATCTTCAGTCTCTTCACAGCCTCTGCCTTGATATCCATATTGGGAATACTGAGCTTCTTCTGTTTATAGCTAGCTGAAGAGCCATAGCTGTTGGTGTGTGACATGGTGCCAAAAAACATTAAGCTGTTCTCACGAGAAGTCTCCTGTGTTCTCTATAGCAGCTATAGCAGTTGTTCAAGGCCCAAAGTGTCAATAACACAGACATCATCCTCCCTATTATAATGATTTTGAAGACATTATTTTAAGGTAAAATTGTTACATAATGTTGCTATAAATTGTAATTGTTATTAGAACCCCTTATTGGAACATTCAGTCATCAGCAATATACATATCCAGTTATGAATGTAAATAATTTAGACAGTGAGTGGTAAAGATTGTTTTTAGTTAGCTTCTAATTTCACAGTCATCAGCTAGCAAGATGTTGGGACCCCCAAAAATCCTGCTTGGGCCCACAAAAGGCTAAAGCTGGCCATGCTTGAAGAAGCAACATCAGTAGCCTACTTTTAACATAGACCTTGTCAAGCTTACTCCTCTCAGAAAATGCAAACTGCTCCACCAAATGCATACAATTTTTTGTAGAAAAAAATTTGATAAATATCTTAAATGATGATGTAAAAATAAGCGTCATAAACTTCAGACACATTTAAAGGAGAAATTTCATTTTCATTTGTAAACACCGCAGCTGCTGTAATGTTTTCCCTACTATTATGTATTCCATTGCCTTGAATTTGGAAGTGTGAAAAGGGTCCATTATGCTTTCTTGGATTCCCAAACCCAGATGCTGTGGCATCACCAGGGATCAAACTCACAATCTACCAACGGTAGGGTCAATGGCACACTTAGTCTTTCTTTTTCGATTTAGAATAACTTAACATATTAAACAGAAAACTGTTTAGATCCTGTCATTTTTTTGCCAAAAACTGCAAAACTAAAGGAACAACTGACAAAAGCCCTACCTTGGGGAACAAGTTCTCTCACAATATCTCTTTTTTGTGATGTCAGCACTCATCAGCACTCAAACCTTTAAAACCACTTTTAGGCCAAAAAGAGTTTGAACATGCACTGTTATAATAAATTTGAAAAAAAAAAAAGAAAACAGTGAAATCATTATTTAGGCAAAACCTTCTCTTTATACCAAGGAAGACACTTTGATCAACATGAAGCTGAGTGTTAAAGCTAAATATAGCCAAAGGATTAGCAAACGTCTGCTTCATGCTTGCAGAAGCTTTGCTTAATTTTTTTTCTTCCTTGACTGAAAAGTAAAAGTATAAATCAAACATTTTTCATGATTTTGTTTTTATTTTACTGTGGTCTTTTATTTATTTTTTTAAATATTTTTTTACATAATTTTTTATTTTACTGCAATATTTAATTTATGGCAGTGGGATGTCTTAAAACTGTCTATAAACATTAAGTCATTTTAATTTAGCATTAACCTACACTTCAGTTCTTCATTCTCATAACTACATACATACACATAGTTTCATAGTGGTTATCAACAAATGTGTTATAATTACTGAGCAATAAGTCTTAATACTGATATTAATGGAATAGTAAGCCAACAAGAGGTTAACCCCTTATATTCCCAGATGTATTACACTAAGACTTATTATTCCCCAGTTATATAGAAGACAATGCAAAACTGGCCAAGTCTGGAATTCCATAAGTACTAGAATGACCATAGAGGTCATTTTGACTATTTGAATTTTAAATGCTTATAACAGAGATTAATCGAAAGAAAATATTTTTTTATATGTTGGGATGTCATAAGACATGTCAGAATGATAAATTTATATTGACTTTTAATTATTATATATTAATTATTCCATAACTGTCCAGTACTAGAAGAAGACATGGGTTATACAATTAACATTAACCGTGTTTCTCTATGAGAAAAGCTCAGATTTCAAATCAATTATTTTCAAATGTGAACATAAAGAAGAACCTAGTCACTGCCCGAGTGTTCATCTTTTTTAGGACATAGTGTCATGTTTACCACATATTTGCAGCCAATTAAAAATGTATAATGTATTCGTTGGGTTTTTATGCCATAGTTTGTTTGTCCTACCTATCCCATTGTATTGCTATTGTTTTATTCTGTTATAGATTGTACATCATAACTACTTGCCAGTTCTTTCCAGTCATTCTGTGAGCTAAGAGAGAATAACCACTGCCAAAATGCTGTCCAACTTTCTGGGATAGTGGGAAAATAGAGCTGGCTCATGGAGTTTAAACTATGTCAGACTAAAATATGCACTTATTTAGTAAAAGTTGAGGAACAATGTACGTCAGGATTTTATTTTGTCAAAATTATCATGTATTAGATATTTTAAACAGCCAAAATGACTGGCTTTTCCTTTAAGTTATAGGGGTGAGGATGAAAGCCTGGACCTGTCTGTGGATCCTGGCCCTTTAAAGGGTTAACTTACTATTACATGTATGCATTACTGCATCAAACACATCACAGTGCTGTCAAGGAACATCTTCATGATCTATTTTAACATAAACCAAGAGTGTCTCTTACTAAGTCCTTGACCAGAGGGCATAGGGTCACCTCTGCATGTCTTATATAACACAGCCTTTCTTTTTGTCTTTACTATAAGCCCTTGGCTACATGTGGCCTACCCTACGAGTGATAAGTTATAAGCACTTTCACACCTATAGCCCTATCCTGCTGTCCATACCCTGGACTAATTGATGTCAAGTCAGCAAAATAAGCCCACATTCACTGGCTGCAGGCTTCCCTTGCAGTGTAAGTGTCAAAAGTCTCTCAGCAGGCAACATATAGAACAGCTCAAGAGAGCTAACGAGAAAAAAGACGTCCAAATTACCTCACAGCTCTTTGAGGGGCATGCCACAGTGCGAATAAAGTAACAACGATGACGTGAGAAAGAGAATAGCGTTATTTTAGTCTTGCTCTATTTGAATGACCTTTCTTGCCTTTTGCCTGAACTGTAAGAAACACAGCAGTAGAAATAGAACAGGATGTGTCTGTTTTGACAGGGTTGCCATTTTGCGATCTTAGATGTCTATACCTGAAACATAGGACAATTATTCTATTTTTGCAAAGCTTTCTGCCCCCAAAAGAATGCAAAAATGATTAGAAAATGTTCACATGAGCTTGCCAGCACTGTGTGGATACAATACAACCAATGTGCCCTGACCCCTCACAGATGAAGCCAACAGCATTGATTATCCTGTAAAAACGTGCTTTTCAAGATCTGGGATATTCTAGATACTAAGCGAACAGCCAGTTCTCATAGTCGACATGTTTGATGCAGGAAAAATAGGCAGGCATAATGACCTGAGCAACTTTGACAAGGGCCAAATCCTTATGGCCACATATCTGGGTCTGGGCATCCCCAAAACAGCAAGGCTTGGGAGGTACTCCTAGTCAGCAGTTGTGAAAACTTTGTGAAAGTGGTCCAAAGAGAGACAAACTACCAACTGGCAACAGGGTGCAGGGTGCCCAGGGATCATCAGTGGCAATGAAAACCATGGTCTGGTCTGAAACGACAGAAGGGCTACTGTGTCAAAAGTCACAGAAGTTTTTAATGATGGTTAGAGTAGGAATGTGTCACAAAAACTGCTGCATATGGGGCTGCATTGCTGAAGACCAGTCAGCGGGAAGAAGACAAGCCAGTGGAGGGAGTGTGATGCTCTGGGCAATATTCTACTGAGAAAACTTGTGCAGTTGTGTGGATGTCAATTTGAGACATGCCACCTGGACAAAATCCACCCCTTCATGGTAATCGTAATAACGCGCCTTGTCATTCTGCACACATTGGCCGCATTCATCAAGCTCCTCAGACTATGAGCTGTTCCTGTCACTTAGATCATCATAAATAAGGAAGACATTTGGTCCTGGATCAGCACTTCTACTCTAAGAACAACAGGAACAACAGGTCTGGTCTGTAATGGCTCCATCTCACAACTTACAGGACTAAAAGGTCTGCTGCTAATATCCTGGTGACAGGGCATCTTGAGAGGTCTTGTAGAGTCCAGGCTTCAGCAGTATGGAGCTGTGAAGGCAGGTGGTCATAATGTTTTGACTCATTGGTGAATGTAATGATATAAAATGCCTGAAGAACATTGCTAGGATGTGCACAATCGAGCAACGTATTGAGCGCAAAGTTTATAAGATGATGACATGTTGCAAAAGCATCAGCGCAATTTCTACATATACTAAATTATCATATATCTTTATAATTACAACAAAAAATATGCATTACATCTGGTCCAGAATTGACATTTGCCATATGCTTTGTTCTAAATCTTTGGTGGATTTAGAAGTTCTGAGCTCAGTAAATTCTGATGACTCTGCACAATGGTGTAATGATAAAATTAAGCTAAACTAAACTGTAAACATGTAATCAAATTCAACATTATCAATCATACTGATGCAAAATAGCAATAACCGTGCATAAGTTGATGTCAGCAGCATTTAAAAAAAGATATTTTACCAGTATTAAGTTTTAAAATCTCCTTTCTGGGACATTATCAGTATGAAACAACAGTTACTTAATACCCAAAACATTCCCACCCCAACATCTTTAGATCAGCATAGAATTAAAGCCTTGTTTGATTAACATTTTATTTATTGTACAACTAGTCTATGGTAGAAGTCTCAAACTGTTGGCCCACTGGCTATATCCAGTCCTGTGACTGAAGCTCTCCTCTAGCCTGTGCAGCACACCTAGCACCTTTAAACTATGCTTTTAAGTTGAAAAAAGTCCACTGAGCATTTTAAAAAGTGCAATATGTCCTTCACAGCTGCTAATCGATATTAAGGACTCCTCCTCTCTGGTCGCTAATGAAGAAAAAAGTAGTTTTGGTTGTTTTCAAACATTTGGAGCAGTACAACACTCATCATAAAGATTTACACAACCTCAACATAAAATAGTGTTTTCAGTTTATTTTTTAGAATTACTCATATATTGCTCATCTTGACCTTTAATTTTCTCTTAAATTGCTATTTCATGTTTACCTGTCAGTCAAGTGCATTAACCCCCTTAAGAAGCACATTCTGCTTCAATGCAGTGCATTTAAAAAGGTGTCATCTGAACACCCCTAACTTAGCTATTATTTCAGTAAAGTTGACCGATCATTAGTTAAATCTGTTTTGATATCTGGTGGTACTACAGCATGTCAGAATTAATAGAATCACTAGAATGGAATTATAGACAAATGGACAGATTATTGAGAGTGTAGAATTAAACGCTCTTGTGTTTACCAACACTTCACTCACAACATCTTCACTTGCAAGTAGCAGAAACAATAATGCTATCACACTTTTCTCCATGTTTAAGAATTAGAATACAACATGAGGTAAAATGTTAAATGAAAAACTTTGTGTAATTTAACTCAAACTTCAAAAAGATATGGGACACTTTTCCCTGTATTTTTGTGACTGACCATCGAGCTAGGGCTGAAAAGCTTTGAGAATCTGTGAATCCAACTCATGTTTCCCATTCAGTCCCTGACTGATTCTGAGCCTTGCTTGACAAAACAGCCTCTTAAAGTATTCCACCAAGCTATATAACCTGATAGATACAGGCTACTACCTTTTTTTAATTCCTTGATATACCCATGACCAAAATAAAAGCTTTGAGAGCCTGGGATCCAACTGGGTCTCCCATTCAGTCTCAGAGCAGACTGAGCTCTGCTAAACATTGGAAATCAGACTAGACCAAGGTTTCTTAGAGCTTTTTGGTCCATGATGAAAGCTGCTTGACAAAACAGCATCTTAAAGTATTCCGAGAAGAACACCCAGCTAGTAGCGCCCCCCCAGATCAATTGAGGTCTACAGCAGTTCACTGTTAATAACAGTGAAAAAATCATGTGTAGTTTGATCGAATATCTTGTACAGCGTGACTTCACTTTCCAGTTGTCCAAGTGTCCCTGTCTATTTAACGATATATACAAATAGCATGTTATTAGGGATGCGCACTGGTAGGTGAATTAACGGTTTGAGGTGCCAGTAATCAGCATTTGGGTATTTGTTGTGCCAGAAATCAGTATTTGGGTATTTGTTGTGTCAGAAATCAGTATTTGACTATTTGTTGTGTTTAATAATAGGAAGACAGAGGAAGTATACAGACCTACATTCAGTTTGATGTTTATCAAATAAGTTAACTTGAATTTGTGAGTATTTTACACTTAGTACATTAGTCTAAGTGTATTATATTACTGCTACTATAAAACGCGAGTATCTGACACAAGTGCATTGCCAAGAACGTGTTGTTAAACATCTGTTTGAAAAAGCTTAAAACATGCTATTATTTCTTATTCTAGTACTATATTCTAACAGTATGGGCATGTTGAATTGATGTCATGGAATTTCAATTGACATTTTGAGAAACCCTATGCTTTCTTAATGGAAATAACAAATCACTCAGAAGTCAGAAAATCATCTTGGTCATGCTGAAACACAGCAAGAGTTTAGGTGGGGATGATGGAGTTCCCTCAGTCCTCCTGGCATTTTGTCCAAATGTCAAATGTCACAGTAAAAGAAGTGAGCAGTGCTGCAGTGCTGCAGCCAGCTTCCTGCCTGCCTGTAAAATCCACTGGATAAATTCAGTGCACCATCGTACACTGAAATACAGAGCAGCCCTCCACTCCCAGTCAGCTTTTAAAGCATAGGGTATCTCTCAGCCCCTCTCAGCATCTCTCTCTCTCTTTCAGCTGCGAGATGGAGCGAATGTGCTTCTGCTTTGTTGCGTCCAGTTTCCAGGTCAGGTGTGCTCACTGAATCTGAGATGTGCATGTGTTTCAGCACGGCTGTGATTTTTTTTTCTCTCCATGCTGCTCGGTCTCAGCTCAGAAAGAAACTGCAGAGAGAGCTCTATAAAGCACACGTCCTGCTTTCTTTTGTATCTGTCAGCAATGTTTTGTCAATTGCCCCCTTTTTTTTGAGGGCACAAAACAGCTATTTTTAGGCTTTTGACCATGTTTCTAGTGCAGCTTTCGCTTTTATATATATATATATATATATATATATATTTGTGCTAATGTCTCATGTTTGTCACTTCTTGTTTTTTTATTCACTTTATTTTGTTTGTTATTAACCATGTTTTATGTTTAAAATCATATAGTAGTAGTTTATTATCACTGATGACCACAGTGCTCCTTAAAAGTTTGTGAACCCTTTACCATTCTTTGATTTTTTGTGGCAAGGCCTCAACTATTAACTAACTGGTGTTTTTAGGGTCATTGTCTTTTTGTGGACCCACCTTCTGTTACGATTACATCCACTGTGGTATCTCTTGATACAATCCAGAATTCATGAACTTCATGAAATGATGGCAAGCTGTCCTGGTCCAATAGCAGCAAAACAGCACCAAACCATGACGCTGCCACCATCATGGTTCAAAGTTAGGATGAGGTTCTTTTGCTGGTATGCAGTTTTTGTTTTGTGCCAAACATAACATCTCTCACTTAAACCATAAAATTCTGTTTTTGCTTTATCTGTCCACATAACTTTTTTTAGTAGTCTTCTAGCTCATCTAGTTGCTCTTCAGTAAACTCCTGGAGAATAGTGGTTATACATATTATTATTATTATTCAGTGTTTGTCTGATGATGGATTAAACTACCTGACAAGTGAAGATCAGTGAAGATTGAAGTCAAACTCTTCAGAAATGGTTTTGGAAACTCTTCGAGTTTAATAAGCAGGGAAATGTTTATTTCTGTGATAATCAGAACATCATTTGACTGCATGTACTACCAAATGTGTGTGGTAAAGACCAGACTTTGACATTGAAGATTCAGGACGATATTTTTTTTTAATAGGGTAGCATCAGCCACATTCCTAACTGATTGTCATCCAATTGACTGAACCTCCTGACCCTCACCTATACCAAACTGATAACTTAAAGTATCCCATACATTTGCCAACCAAAATATATAATGTTGCATCACTTTGGTAAGTAAATGGATTCACATTTTAGTAAATTATTCACAAAATTTTAAGCAGCATTTTATGTCTTGCTATGCAATGTACTGTGTAGAAATCTGATACACCACTTGTTCTGGCATGATCTGGCTACATTTGCACAACCTTAGCGCCTTAATTGCATATTTTCTCATTCTTACCACTAGGGCAAGGGTGGTGACACTACTTTACATAACTTTGAAGGGGCATTCTGGCCTAAAACTAGCATTTAATCATAGCGTTATGTAATTGCATCCCTTAGTCTCATCAGTTTGACAGAATTCATAATTTTGTATTCTTTTATAAATTTGAGGTCATCGCCGTTCTCTCACCACATTTCCCACTAACATGCATTGAGAAAATACATCATACAGCCATGCAGAAGAAATGCGCTGACATAGAAGCTAATGAATACTAACATGATATTTGGCTGCCTAGCAGTAAGCACTAGGCACTGGCAGTGAAAAAAAATCCAACAGTGCTTTTATGTTTTCACATCAGTGGGCTTGTAGTTCAAAGGTTACTCCCACCTTCAAGATATATCATCTGAAGGGGGTTCTCCTAATCTTTAAACCAAAAATGGTTACATTTTTCATTATGGCTAGAGTGCCTTCTGAAAAGTCATCCCTGAAGCAGTCATTAGGTATGTCTAATTTCAAATCACGTTTTCCTCCTATTGTTGCCATGCCAACTTGAATCCACTGAGTATGAATTGTATCAATTGTAATAAATCAAATTATTATTCTCCTTGATGTCAACCTTCAACCACATATCCTAGCAGCAAAGCTACATGTTTCTCTTGGTCCAAGGTTTGGGATAAATACTTGGATCACAAGAAATAGCATCTTTGCATGTTATCTCTGGGGGAAAGGGTGAGGTTCTCTCAGGCTGCCGGGCTAAAGTAGGCATGGGTTGTTTGAGGGCACCACTCACTGGCTGTCCCCCAGGATGTTAGATGTGTTCTGCCCACTGGCTGAGAACTGATCCATTCTGTGTATATAATAAGTCAGCTTGGGTCAGCCTTGCATTAGGAATGTCCACTGGTGCTCATGCCGGAGATAGATGTAATTTGCTGCTTGAATTCTGTTCTTTCACATTCATGGCCATTAGAGGCCAAAGAAGTGGCATTATTGCATGATTAAAGGTTAAACTTAACCTAGAAATGCTAACATAGCTAACCATAAATAAGAAATAATGGAGACGAGCATGCTTGCATTTGTCTAATGGTGACTGGCGATGCAGACGAGTCATGATTCACAGTATTAGTGGTTTGGGTTGAACCATCTTTGAGAGAAACTGAAGGTGATATTGAAGCTATACTTTAGCCTAAAATGTGAACATTCAATTATAAATGAAAACTAATACATGCAAACATGCTTGGGTAACTGGTGCTGCTAGTTCTTTAGCATTACTACCATTGTGGGGTGAACCTTCTTTGGATGAAACTGAAGGAGCGAAAAAGTAAAATTAATCCCAAAATGCTTAGAAAGCCAACTATAATTTGGAGCTAATGGAGTTAGCATGTTTGTGTAACAGAGGCTGGTGCTGCTAACTCATGATGCATTAGCACTGTTAGCAGTTTTGGGTGTAATTAAAGACATGAACAGTGAACCTAAGTTAAAATGCTAATATAGCTACCAATAAATGAATGCGAATGGAGGTAGTATGCATGCATTTGTGCAACAGCAGCACTGCTAATTCACGATTCTTTAGCAATATTAGCAGTTTTACGTGAAACTGCTTTGGGTTTACCTGAAGGCATGAATAAAGGTATAAATAACCCCAAAACACTAACATCACTAACCATAAATGAGAGTTAGCATGCTTGCATGTTATAGTAACTGGCACTGGTAATTTCATTCTGATTTATTAGCAGTATTAGCAGCTTTTTGTGAGATTTTCTTAATATGTCAGTATCTCTTGTCTGAAAAACACAGCCTATTGTTCTGTGATCCAGCTCATTCTTTCTGACCATCTGTCTGACCAAAATCAGGCGGATGTTTCTTGGTGAAATGGTTAGTCATTAAAAAGCTTCTCCCCTCTGGTTGAGCACTATGAAGGCTGAGTGCTCACTCATGGAAGTTTCAGTGGAGCCCACCTCCTCATACTGCACTGCTTTATATGCCTCATTTCGGGGCTGGCAGAGTCGAGCCATTGAGAGAACAATGAAAAACCAGAGAAAATTGGATCTATCTCGGTGAATAATAAGGAGAGAGTGAAGGGAACAGGGTTGAATAAAGAAGGCCAGCACACCACCAAGACAGACCAGCATGTGGCCACACCATTTCCAGTATAAATTCACCACACACAGCCCTGATTCAGGGGACACACACTGTTTCCATATCATTCTCCCTCATGTCCTTGCTGTGCCGCACCGTGACGGAGCATGCCTCAACCTAAATTTGAGAACTATGTTAGTTATTTCACATTCTCAGGGCACAAGACCAGGCAAGCATTGCTCAGATATTGGACACGAAGTGAAAAACAGAAGGACCACCGAAGACTGAAGGCATGTCACTGTCAACAAGAGAATGCAATAAACGAGAACGGATGTAGGAAAAATGAGAAAAAAAGGCCCAGAGCAAGGATGGCTTGCATGTGTGTTAACTTTCAGCAATTAACAGGCTTAGTTATTAGTTATTATTCAATACCTGAATCTGCGTCCGTCTTCTGTTGACATTCTGAAAATATGCCATTATTATGTGTTTTCAGCATGATAAAGCAAGCAAGTTTATTTCATTATGAACGAGTGGTGTAATCACATTGCCTTTTTATTTATTTATCTGTTTATTTGTTTATTTATTTATTTTTAGCATTTTTGTCTTTCGCCTCCAGCAATCTGTTACCCTGAGTCATCAGCCAAGGGTTGTAGAATTGGCTGAAAATAAAAACATCCCTAACAAATGGCTCAAAACAGGCAGTCCCAGAATAGCTCTTCGGAAGTCTGTCTCTGGCTCAATGAGCCGCTCTCAGTGTTATTGAGTGTACAGCACCTTTTGGCTGTAGCACGCTGAGCGTATGGGGTAGTGGCCTCTATTGTCTGCTTTTCCTCTCTTTTTTTTTTTTGCTCTTCTCTCTGTCTCCATTATTAGGCTTTTTTTGTTTTTTGCCTTTGGGCAGCCCCATGTCATTTCAAGCTTGCTTCCTTCGCTTGAGATTAACTTGAACGCAAGTCTCTTTACTCCAGTGAGGACAGAAATGAAATTAGCTCTGGGATGGCTATGTGATCTCATTTAGATAGCAGTATACACTCCTGTTGGATGCATGACTGTTTTGAAGTGAATGGATGATGGATGTAACGTTTCTTATTGGACTGTCAATTCTAACTGCAGAACAGAGGCAGCAATGGGGTTGTTTTAAAACAAACTTTCCTAAGTTTTACAGTATGAAATTCAGTGTAGGACAGGGATGTAGCTATAGGAAGCCTGAGGTGGCCTAGACCCTCTCACTTGCTCTCTCATGTTGTTTGCACAGGATTCACTCAAACAATTATTTTTTTTTTGATAGGAATGAATGGGAGAATGCTCAACATCCTGAAACTGTTACACTTATACACATTAACACTGTAACACCTTAGCAACACCATAGCAACCACCTGGGATAACATAGCAATGGCCTATGAACACCTTAGTAGCCACTCTGGCTACCCCTAGCAGTGGGCTAGCAACACCTTAGCAGCTACCCTGGCTACCCCTAGCAGTGGGTTAGCAACGCCTTAGCAACCACCTGACATAGTACAGTAACAGCCTAGCAACAGCTTAGCAACCACCTGGGATACCATGGCAATGGTCTAGCATATCCTTAGCAACCACCTGGGATACCAGATCAAAGGCCTAACATCACCTTAACAACCACCTGGGATACAATAGCAACACCCTAGCAAAACATTAGCAACCACCTAACAATCAACCAAGCAATGCCCTAACTGGAATTGCTATATAAACCAACTAAATCGTCAAAAGCAATCAACAATGTTCTACAACTGCTTTAACTTTTGAAGCCTTATTAGCTGGCTTTGTGAAGCCAATTAAAGCTTATTCATGAATGTTCCCTTTCTAGTTTGTCTTGTGCTCTTAAAATACAGGATGAATGTAAAGTCATTGAGTTCTTGAGTGCTTGTGCCCTTATTTCTGCCTCAAACAAACATAGCTGACTACCTTTGATCATATCAATTTTGAGTGGCTATCACCATGGCAACATTTCCATGGTTACATGCCACCGGTGGTCGCATACCATCAGTGTTTTACACCAATTCTGTAGTATAACAAAGAATAACGCTTTATTTTATGTTATTTTATTTAATTTTATTTATTTATTATTTTTACAGCATCACCCTGTTCGACTGTTTCAACAGACTGAGGGAAGTTAGCTGAGCTGTGCAGTTTTCTAGCATTGGCTTCTTGAGCAAGCTGGATAAGCAGTGAAATTGACTTTGGAAATTCTGTTAAGGTTGAATAATGCAGAAAAAGCTATGGGCCTGTGGTTAATTAACATTTACCCTCCACGGTATGATGTCAGTAACTAGATGAGGTCAGCAATTGTGTGTTGTGTTTACTTTTTTTTCTGTCAGTGAAGTAGGGTAGGTAGTTTTGTGGTGGTTATCAACCTTACTATGGTGATGTCTCTAAGACATAATGCTTCCTAGCTGCCCCCCTCAACCTGTAACCAGCACCCCATCACACACACAATTAAATTCTGGCTACGCCACTGGTGCAGGAAAAGGGCAATTAAAAGATAGTCCTAATGTGATAACATAGACAGATAGACTGCTTCATATTATCTTCTTTTCTGCTTCATATTTGATAAAGCATGTTCTGATTGGATTACATTACTTATGTACAATAAAATGAAGATTCATTTTTTTTCCCCCTACATATTCAGCTGGTTAGTTTTGAGAGATGTTTCCTTTGTAACCATTGAGCATTCCAGGATATTTTAGTTGGTATGCAATTATAGGGACCACCGTATATCAGCAGAATTAAATTAACTTCACTAATGTTAAATTAATACCTATAGAGTTCACATGAAGTCATGTTCAGAGCTAGTACTGCCTCAAGAGCTCTGATGATAAAAGGTTGTGCTGAATATGTTTTTATTACATTGCCATTTGTGTGTTATGTCCATGTTTTTCACACCCGAAAAAAGCACAGGTACATACATCACTCACAAAATTATTTTTGTTTAAATGTGTTACACCATAGCAATCCATTGCATGGTAATGGTGTCGGTAACTGATGAATATTTGAGCACCGGAGTGTAATATACCAGTGAATGCCTTTAAAATGCATTTGAGATGCTGAGTGACTGGAAAATGTTAAAGCCTCCTCTATGGTGGACGCAAGATGAAAGCTTATCTGAAATTAATGCAGAAGTGCACCTATTTGTGGCCATCATACTTGAACATGGAGCAATTCTTCCACATAGGCATGAGGACGCAGACGAAAACTCAGACTTCTTATCTTTCTATATGTTAACACTCAGAACAGAAAATATTATTCTATTAAAATGATGCACTTGACCACTTTGTAGGAACCCCTCCTTTGTAACTCCACTACTGTTAGAGACTGTAGATCATCTGTGGGTGCACATTTTGTGTTAGCCATTCTCTAGCCCTTCGTCAGTGGTTAGTTTCTGAGTTGCTCTTGGAATGATCCACCATCCAAACAGTATCTGGACAACAGTGGCCTTGGGGTCAGAAACTGACCAGAGATTAATGGGATAGAGGGGGCTGGACAAATTGTGCAGTAACTCATAGGCTACAGTCTGATGGAGCTTCTAAAGTGGACAGTCTGTGGAAATACATGGCAGTAGTTTCTGATAAAGTGGCCAGTCAATGGAAGTACAAGGTATCTTCCTGATGAACAAGGTTTCTGATGAAGTGACCAGTGAAAATTAAGTACAATATGGTGTTTCTAATAAATTGGCCAGTCAGTGGGTATACAAGGTAGGATTTTTGATAATGTGGCCAGTCAGTAGAGCTACAAGGTACAAGTTTCTAATAAAGTGGCCCGTCTGTGGAAGTACAAGGTAGGGATTTCTGATAAAGTGGCCAGTCAGTGGAAGTACAAGGGAGGGGTTTCTGATAAAGTGACCAGTGAAAATTAAGTACAAGTAATGTGTTTCTAAAAAAGTGGCCAGTCTGTAGAAGTACAAGGTAGGGGTTTCTGATAATGTGGCTTGTCAATTGAAGTACAAGGTAGGGGTTTCTAATATAGTGGCCAGTCAGTGGAAGTACAACACAAGGGTTTCAAATAAGTTGGTGAATTAGTGCAAATAGAAGGCAGGTATTTCTAATAAAGTGACTGGTGAGTCACTTATGTTGCTTAGTGCATGTGTATAGAGTATTAATTCACTCCTCTGCATTTTTTATTGTCAGCACCATTAAAATACTTCTATGTTAAAATAACACAAATGGCTTTTCAAGGAAGGCTCCCATATGCACTGTTGACTCTACCATAATTGAGGCATAATAGTTGTGTAGTTAAGAGTGTTATGATACGTTTTACTGCAACAAATATTTTGACTCCAACAGCTCTCATATTGGATGCAATTGAGTTTTGTCACATTTAGCTGTCTGTTTGGTATTAGCTTTCTGTTTCCTTTTAGGCACTTCCTCAACATAATTACTTAAATTAACAGGATCAAGCTTAAGCGTAAATTATTCATCTGCTGCAAATGCAATCCACAAAACTTTACCATCTCAAAATGGCAATAAAGAGGCAATAAAAGCTCATCTAATCTATTATTCATTGCAACAAATCTGAGATAGCATTGCGTCTCGAAGTGTTAATTGCAAACCATGAATATTTATCAACATAGTTTCACTATGCAGACATTATTGTATTGGAAAACAAGCATTAGTAACATCTCATACATAAACTGTTTGGTGCATTGCTTAGTCTGGAAATGGTTCGGATAAGTTGCTGGAGAGCAGCTATTTGCATTGTTTGTTGTAGCAATTGTTTTAAATAAAATGCAATGCCTTGTTTATGTTTTGAAACACAGGCCTTTTTCTGACATGTAATAAATGGCATAATCCAGTTTTGCTTGTCAGACGTTCCTCTATTGTCAAAGAGAAACCGTGTTTATTTGATTCCTTTTTTTATTTTTTTCAATGCCGTCCGGAATTCTAACCTCATTCGCGTGGCCTCTAAAACCCAGCCCCATTATTGAGCAGCATCTGTACGGGCTGGGCAGATGCATATTTCACTGAACTGCATCTCTTATTCATGCACGATTCATTAGTGATGTGAAGCGCTCTTGGAACAACATGAATGATGGATCCTGAGATCTTTAAATGATGCTTGAGAACCAGACTCGACTGGCTGCATAACAATGTTATATAAAGCACCATGTTGTTATATAGAAGCTAGTTCTTTTTCCTTTATATTCAAACTCTCCCATACATGTTGAGATACAGGTATGACCAAACTGCATATGAATACTTTTGGGTGAGCTGTTTAGGGAGAAATCTGAGCATTCTTCAAAAAAAAACAGACACTCTGTCATGTTGGAGAGTGGAAATGGCACTGGGGGTTGTGTTCTTGCATTGCATTTCTCATAAGACAAAATAGCAGACTGACATCAAAAGAGCAAAACATATCTCATGAGCTGGTATAACCTTTTTCTCTCTTATTTTTTTATTGTTCTTCTGTTCTTCCTCCCCGAGCTTGTTATCTCTGCAGTGTCACGTACATTCAGAGATTATAATGAATAATCCAAGCCTCTGTGAAGTATGTGTGTGTCTGTAAGTGCAATCTTCTACACTTGACTGACTGCTGGGTGATGGATGGCCTGGAAGCAGCTGAAGGTTACAAGTAATTCTCTTCTTGATTGTTCGTAGTGGTTCTACTATGACCAGCATGGTTTGTGTTCCACATTTTGCTGAGATTAGTTTCCAAGGTATTTGTTCTACACAGGTTTCTGGTTGATATGTTTTGCAAAGCAAATAGTCTAATGTATTAACCCTTGGAAGTCTTATTGTTTGTGATAACAAAACAATGATGCAATTTGATTATTTCTTCCTAAAGCTCATTAATAAAAAAAAGCAAATAATTTCTGTTAAAATTATTGATTCTGAACATATAACTGTGTACAGTATATTTACTGCAAATAAAAATAGAAAGCAGTGATTTGTAAATTCACATTGATTTGTATTTAAACAAAAGATATTTAATGTTTTATTTCATCAACTTCATTGTTTTTTGTAAGTACACACTCATTCTGAAATTGATGCCTGTAACAAGTTCCAAAAAGTTGGTACATGGGAAATTTAAGACTAGACACATTGTGAAATGTTCAAAAAACCAAATCTCACTAAAAACGTGTCAGCAAATAATCCAGCAGTTAGGTGTTTCAAATAAAGGACGTTATGTGTTCCAGACCAAAGAGAGACAATCCAGATTGTTACCAGCACAAAGTTCAAAAGTGAGGGTCTATCAAGGTATGGCAGTGTATTAGTATAGCATGGGTAACTTGCACATCAGTTAAGGAACCATTAATACTAAAAGATATTGAAATACTTTGGAGTAACATATCATCACAATCGGAAACAAAATCTTGTATCTTTGTATGTATTTTTTATTCTATTTACAGATTTCAAAAATGCAGCTGTCCTTTACAATATATTACAATTTTAAGATGAATGGACCAATAAAATGTTCTAAAATTACTTGGGCAAAACGTGTGTTGTTAATTTTCCTCCAAAGTTAAGAACATATTTCCCTTTCCCCTGTAGCTGCCACTTTGGAGATATGAAGTTTTGCTGTGACAGTGACAACATGCTGCATTGTAGAAAACATCCAACCCAATCGTTATGTACCACTAAAATGACTTTGATACTTAGGTATGACAGTTTAAAAGGCTACAATAAATATCATAACAGGATTTGTTTTGGATGCAGCAGGAATGTGCTGTATGTTGTGAGAAGATACATCAGCAGACAGATTTCCTAAATGGGTGGATATAGATCTTTCATAAATGTGGACCTCCTGTTGATTCTCTCCTGAATATGTGACTCGTTTGGACAGGGGAATTTGTGTCTTTTAGAGAGTGTATCATGTTTGTTTGTTTGTGTGTTTATTCCCTACCCCAGAGATTCCTTAGCTGTTTTATTTTTTCTGATGCTTTGATGCTGCATCAAATCTGACACTTTGATTATATTTTCTGAAAATGTATTGTGTACAATCTTATTTTGTGACCACAGGAGCGAAGTTGTTTAGATATTTGTTTAGTATTTGGGTGGTGGACTGTTCTCAGCACAACAGTGACATGACAGTGGTAGATGAAGGCATGATTTTATACATGTCAGACTTCCTGCTAGGTTGAGAGTGGAGCAGCACCCAAAAATATACAGCAAAGTGGTTTTGTAGTCAGAAACTGAGGACTGACCATAATGTCTAAATCATTTGAATTGGCTAAGTTGTTCTCTTGTTGTTATGCAGCACAAGGTCAGGAGAATAAGTCGATCTGTGATTATTGGCACATGATGTAACATGATCATGATGTTCATTATTTGATATTATTATTATTATTATTATTATTATTATTATTAATATATTAATATAATAATAATAATAATAATAATAATAATAATAATAATAATAATAACAATAATAATAATAATAATAATAATAATGTTATTGTTAGTAGTAGTAGTAGTATTTTACCATATTATGTTGTTTTACACTTGCTTTGGTTGTCATTAGTTTGCAACCCTGTTATAAAGTCCAGCTTTGTGGAAATAATCATGCATATGATATTGAATATTTCATTTTGCTCAGAAGCTAAAGAATCTTGTGTGAGTTTAATGACTGCATTGAGATTTTGGGATTAGTAAAAGTGAATCTCTGTTAAATCCACCTCCCTTCCCTAAAACTCTTTATTTAAGTCTGAATGCTCACTGTTGTAGACTCAGTTTCAGCTGTCAGAATCCTTACTGTGAAATCTGGATCTGGTATGAATTCACTGTGTGACTGAACGGATCAAAGCTAATTGCTAGGAGGCACCATGCATAACTGAAGACTTCAGCTAAGAATCCAATTATTTCTGTGGTTTCATGATTCAACAGACAAATATGAAACACATACTCCTCAAGAATGCCGGTCCTACTTCAGTGTTAGTTCACATCCAACAGACACTATTGTTGGACGTCTAGGCTGTGACAAGTACATTAGATGTCTATTGATAGCATCTATTAAGTGTGCTGTATATACACAAGTCAGCCTTGGACATAGACTTAGACATGTGTATGTATCATTCTACTGAACTGGTTCAAAGTCAGAGTGGAGACTTTAACTTCATCGTTTCTAAATACCTTTTTTTTGCAGTTTGAATTTGTTCAGTAGAATAGTCCATATAAACAAATCAACTTTTATAACATGGTTAAACCTTGAGTACAACATTCCATCTTTTTGGCACTATTGCACACTGACCCAGAACAAAAACCTGTTGTATGACTGAGACTATGATATACTGACTTATTGATAAATATGTGTAACGCTTCAAGTAATGTGAGTGACTGCTATATTTATTGACTTTGAAGGGGTTTCTGTTCTTCAGTAGTAAAAGGGTGGTTGTCTCTGGTGGATGTAGAGGCTGTGGTAGAAAAACACTTGTTGTTTATGCTTAGCTCTCGTTGACTTTGAGATGAGCCTGAGATGCCAGTAACTCATTAAAAGGTTAACAAAGATGTTGAAGTCCATTTGTTCCAGGCTATGTTACTACATATTTTTGGCAACAAGGCTTAGTCAGATCAAAAATAGATGCCAGATGATGTTGGATACAGTCAACTAATGATCCACTGACTGCATGCCAAAGTGGCTAGTATCTTGCCATTAGAGGGAGAAGCCACTGAAGGGAGGTAGGACTGTATAGTTAACAAAAATAACCAAGGGACACTGGACAATGGCAACCACTAGTAAACTATCAGCATTTGATAAAAACTGTTTGATATACTGAAATTCTGGAACAGTTCTTTGAGGCAAATGCTATTGCCAATGGTGACCGACAGAGAGCTAGGCTGATTAGTGTAGTTGGCCCTAGAAAGTACAATTTAAAAGTTTAACCTTATGATTCCTCAGAACCTAAACCTAAAATGTATCGGCGGCTGCTAGACCTCTGAAAAAAAAATTGACCCAGGCCGAGTGAGATAGTTCAGAGGTACAAATCCGACTCACACTCACACAGGCCAAATGAAACGGTGACAGACTGTGTGGCTGGTGCAAGACTGTAACTATGCCAATACTCTGCAGCAGATGTTGCGGGACTGCTGTCATGTCAGTGAGTTGAGAGATGTTACTGTGGGTTGTAATTTCATATCAACTTTCTTAAATGAAAAAAAATAAAGAACAGACTTCAAAGGGACCAAAACACATCTCATGAGCCTGTACAACACTATTAAATTCAGATTTCAATGATAAATCATAACAACTTACCTTAATATGGCTTGTTCATAATCCATCTGTGTGATGACCTGAGAGCAACAGAAGGTTATGATCCAATTATTTCTTAAATGATGAGCGCTTCAGCTATGACAGGAACAACTTTTGTCAAAAGAAGTAAACTGAAAGATAGCAGTTCTGTTGATATAGTATTCATCTGCCACCGAATACAAAAGAAGGGACAAAACTTAGGCTTCAAGATGGCTGCTACTGTTTTGTAGTATGTTATACAGTGTCAAAAACCACATAAATAAATCTATTTAATATTAACTAACAAGCTAATAAGCTTCCAATTTACCTTCCTAACTGTGTTAGCTTTACAGTTCCAGTGCAAAACTACTGAAACTTTGGCTTGTGCAGGTTGTCAGATAGTAGCTGAAAATAACTATACAAATTACTACTGACACATTCAGTACATATTGTGATTAAACTGCACAACAAACTTTAAATTTAATGTTAAACTAGGGAAGCTAAGCTTTTCCTACAGTATGCAATATGTTGTATTGTATGTCTGAAATCCCAGGCTTGATTTACATTACATCTCCAGCAGATCCAGTCAAAGCAGATTTAGCTTTAGAGACCCTCCCACATCGCTGTGGTTTCATTTTGAAAATATGAAGGCTGAAACTGTGTTAGCAGGTTCCAACGCAACTAGTGAATTCCAGCATGACTTTTAACAACTTCATAACACTTGGCATAAATCTTGAACGTATGGTGAAAAACCACAAATGGTTTTTGAGGGCAGTAACGAGAAGGCCGGAGACCACATGTAGCTCTATACAGCTAGATAGCAATATATCACCAGTAGGAGTGTTAACTAAAAACATCTACAGAAAGCACTGAGAAAAGGCTTACAGAGCTGTATATACAGATTATAAAGGTTTCCAATGACGTGTATAATGTATTTGTCCAAAGAAAAAAAATTATCTCAGTAACTTCACAGGAGAAGGCAAAATGTCCTTAACTTGTAAAACATGCCTTAATGCAACTGCACTGCTCACAGTACACCTGAAATTAACATCCGATTTACAAAGGCTGTACAAAAGATCACAACCTGCACATTTCCTCGTCCATTAACTGCACATGCTCATGAATCACAGGCTTTAAAAGGTGTATTGTTACAAAACAGAAAAAAACCTGTGTCAATAAATGAGGTTCTTTCCCAGCAAAACATTCCAAATGGGTTTAATTCTGCTCCTAAAAAATAGATTTGTGAGACAATAACACTGACTGCGAGCACATATTGCGACTGCATCATGGCACATCTTCTCACATGTACATCTCTGAGAGCTGAAATAATGTCATGCTGTTGATAAATGTTCTTGCAGCACGTGTTTGAGGCTTGTGCCTACATCTAGCCACTCTGTCTGCTGCCACTGTTTAAAGGACTTCTCTCAATAACACACCTTTGAGATGCTGCAGCTAATTTATGCCTGGTTATACCTGCCCACCGTAAGTTTCTCAAACTTTAGTAAAGTGAGCGTGAATTGAAAAATTATGCATCCAGACACATTTCTAATAGTGCCACAGATTTTTTTGTGTGATCCTCCCTTGTTTTGTGTGATCAAATGCATATGCATGAGGGAGAGAAGTGCATTTTGCATTTTTCCATGCACATGTGCCAGTTTTGTACGTAACATGCGGGCAGCATGCATCCATTTGCACATGGAACAAAAACCTTGGTACACTGAGCCCAGAGGTGAGAACAAATTGGATGCATTGTGCCTGCATGCTGTTGTCAAAACTGGTGCACCTAAAAATGCAGTTTATGGATTGTGTGCATGGTAAAATGAAAAATCTTCTGTTTCTTCTGCATAAAGTGAAGGGAAGGACACGTTAAAAACATGTTAAAAAAGTTTGAGCAACTTGCAGCGGTCAGTTTTGCGACAATTTTCCTCTTTCAAAAAAAGACATATATTTGAGTTAAGGTTCCAAAGGATGCATGGTTAGATGGAAGCATAATAATGTTTGCTGAAATAATGTTTACGAACAGAATAACACCAGATGTTATCTGTGAGAAGATGTGCTGTGATGTGACTGCATCATGTGGGCAGTCAGCATGTTGCGAAAGAACTTTATCAATTAACCTTGATGACTCTTCTTCACTGAACTTTCATCTTCTGTTTTATCTCCAGCTTGTTTATGGCTCATTATTTCACTGAACCTTTTAAACCCTGCACCACACAAGTAAGTGGTTAGTGGGAGGTGCTATGCACAGTTTGCATAATAAGATGCAGTCTTGTTAATTGATGGCTAAATTTAGGAGCATTTTGGATGCATAGTGCTATTGCATCAAGGCACATTTTGCACCTGTGCTTGTGCATACCTCTGGCCCAGAGGATCCAAAAAGGACAACATGGTCTGCAGCTGCCACACGACTGCGTAACAACTCCACATTAGAAACATAATGAATAGCAGTATAAAGAGAGCCAGGAGAAAATTTATTACAGAAAAGTGCCATTTTCGGTGCGTAAAGGTGAAAAGATGAATTGTCTCTTACCTGTTCATAACACATGATGCTTCTGTCTTTCGCTGTTTGAGATGTGAATACAGATGGCAGCACCTGACTGTTTGAGAAAGAGAAATGTTTTTCACACTCTGGCTCCACTAATAGTCTTTACAAGCTTTGAAAAATACCCTTGGGGAATAGTGCACATGATTTGTCAATGCGTCAGATCTTCTTTTTATTTATAATTGGAGTGAATGAGCCATACTGGAGTAGGAGAAACTGAGGATTTATACTGAAAATAATCAACCCATGCTGAAGGAAAAGGTAAAAGCAGGTAAGACTTATACTGGACGGTGCTTTGTTTACACATTAAAAAGCTTAGGAAAAAAAATCAATTTTTGAGTCCTCAGTTGACACAGTGGTAGAATTTCACATACACCAACTGGCCATTTCATTAAGTACACCTTGTATCTAAATTCTTTGTCCATTTTAGCAGTTCCACTTACCAAACAGGTGCGCTTTGTAGTTACACAATTACAAACTGTAGTCCACCTGTTTCTCTGCATGCTTTACCCTCTTTTATCCTGTTCTTCAGTGATCTGGACCCCCACAAGACCATCACAGAGCAGGTGTTATCTGGGTGGTGGATCATTCTCAGCACTATAGTAACACTGACATGGTGGTATGTTATTGTTAGTGTGTTTTGCACTAGAATGAGTGGATCAGACTCAGCAGTTCTGCTGGAGTTTTCAAACACCTCAGTTTCACTGCTGGACTGAGAGCCTCAGGCCTCAGGACAACAGATCCATTTCCTTACGTTACAGGAATATTTGCATTTTTAAAGATAATGAAAGGGTTATTAATAAAGGTAATTAATAAACCGATGTAAAGCTTGTACTTGATCGCACTACCTACCTCTTTTTGGCACAGTGCAGCTTGTGGATGAAACATGTTTCTGCACAAGAAAATTTTCTGTTAGAGACACATATTGTCATCTTTTTTCATCCATCTAAAATCACAATTTACAACTGTTAGAAGTTCATTTTTAACATTTAAAACAAAATTGTTTTTATGTTAAAAGAAATGTTGAAAACAATGCTGAAAAACAATGCTGAAATGTTTGTTGCCTAGAAGCAACATTATACATCAGTGTAATAGATTTAGCCAGCAGAAATGTCATTTATGCAGGCATTTACAATTAGGTTTATTTATTTGTTTGTTTGTTTATGTTTTTTAGGAAACTTGTTTATTATTAATGTGTTTACAGTTTAGCAAACAGATTAGATTTTGTCATGTAGTGCTCAGCGCGCATCATGTTTTATTAGAAAGAGCATACATTATATTTTATATTAGAAAATAAAAGCCAGTTTGGATTCCTTCAAAATTACTCTTCCCATGTTCTTTTCATGTTTTAGCATAGTTTTATATTTAATTAGTTTTATATTTATATATTTATAGTTATTTGTGGCTTTAAGTGATTATTTAATATGCAAGAATTTGAAACATTACTTCACAATGTTTTAGCATAGTATAATGATTTCTTTAAAAATAATTTGAAACAGAGTTGTTGTGTATTGTTTTTTTTGTTTGTTTCTTTTAGTATTTCACCTTTTTTAAAGATTAATAAACTGTGTAATTACTCAGTTTCATACCAAATATTTAGGGAAAAAAGCATTCTAACAATGCTTTACATCGTCACACAATATTGCCTCAAGGCAACATACGTTTAAAAAATCAGGTCCAGTTTGTGCAAGAAAAAGGAACCAAACTTTTTTTTTTAACACTGCTTCCCGTTATGCAAGCAATATGGGGCTAAATTAACAGACATGGTCATATCTTATTATGGGGGTTTTCATGCCAATCTGACATGCTAGAGATCACAAAAAAGCATCAAAAGACACATACTGACATATAAGCATGTAAGATTTACAAGAGTGTATACGGTGGCTGTTAAAAATATTTAGGGAGAAATCAAAGCGTTCTTGAAAAAGACGCACCATCATGTTAGAGAGTTGTGATGGCACTGATAGTTGTGCAGTTCTATCAGATTTCTCAAAACGGAAAAAAGCAGACAGACATCAATAAAGCAAAACACAGCTTATGAGCCCATATAACTTTTTGCGTTATTTTTATTGTTCCTTTTTTTCTTCCTCTCGCAGCTCTATTTTCCTGTTTAGTGTAAATCCTTATTTTTAGGAGAGATCATAATAATTAACACTGGCTGTCTATGACAGATGTGTGCAGCATCCATCAGTGAGATCCTGAGCATTTTGTGGTTGCTGTTGCTATTGAATCTCATAATAACAGCTTGGACGCGTGCGGCATGTGAAGCATCACTATAAGAGATTTCTCAGTTCTCATTACACTGTGTGAAAAAAGCTGGCTGATTGTATCTGTTTTGGAATGGAGGGACGGAGTGGGGGTGGGGATAGTGGGGGTTAGTGGTCAGCGGTTTAGGGAGATTAGTGGTGCTGGACAATTGCATGATTAAATTGAAAATCACTCACTGAAAAATTGCCTTTGACCTCATTGTCTTATTTCTCACTCACGGAGAGAGAGAGAGAGAGAAAGAGAGAGAGAGAGAGAGAGAGAGAGAGAGACAGAGGACATATCAGAGGCCATGCAGAATGTTGTGAATGTATTATCATTGTGTACAAAAAGGAAAAAAAAAATATTATTATTTGTTTTAATTGCAACCACTGGTGTTAAAGTTTATGGAATTTTTGTCATTGTGATTTTAACAAAGTTTAATATTATTTGAGTCTATAACACACAAACGTGCATTTTATCATATATGGATCATTCTATTGAATTGCTCCATGTTTCTACATTCAGTTTTGTCTCAAACAAAACGATCAAAACCTATATCAAAATTTCACCAAATGTTTCAGTAGAGACAATGTTATGTTTTGATAGTGACAATATTTAATGTTACACACTAATTTTAAGACTTTGGGACACATTTATTTCAAAACAAGGGGATCTACCTGCTCACCATGTGGCCATCTAATAACCGAAGTAATGTTTAAAAAATATGGTGAAATCTAACAAAAATAGCATAAGACAAACACATAAAGACGTGTCATGTGCTTGAATATATTTCCACTGCGAGAAGGAGAATATGTTGGGTCAGGCTTTTCCTCCTTTTTTGAGTGGTGAGGAAAATGGGAAATCCATTAATGTTTAAATATAGCAGCATGATTTTATAGAGCAGATAGGCAGGCACACATGCAGCATGATTTTATAGAGCAGATAGGCAGGCACACATGCACCCTGCGTTCTCTTGTTCACTTTTGTTTCCCATGCCTGAGACTGCTAATAATGCTAATCATAGACAGTGCTAACTGCAGCAATAATCTCTGTTTACAGATTAAACACTTTAATGAGGCATTTCAGATACATGTACTCTATACAATCTAATCCTACACCTGTAGACTGCTTAACTGCATGTTCCTCTGAGCTCATTTGAGGGTGCAGAAAAACTAAGGGTGCAGTGCATGCATTTGCACCCCTGTAGGCCCAGGCCTGTGTCCAGTACAGTTTGGTGATTTCCCAGCTCAAAAACACTTGATTCAATTCATCAGCCAGGTTGAGTAGGTTTGCTTGAGCAGAGTCTGTCTGAAATGGCCTATTTCATACTGCTTGCATAACGACTTTGCACAAACATTTGGATGAATTTCCTCAGTATGCCAAACATACTCAGATAACGTACTGCTCTAGACAAATATTCCAAAATGCAGGCAAAGTTTTCTTCATGATATACTGGTCTAAGATGGTCTATGCAGGTTTTGCTGGTCTAGTGCTAGTCTGGTGCTGGTTTAGCTGGTCATCCTAGCATGATAATGCTGGTTGACCAGTATACCAGTATCAAAACACAACATATGCTGGTTTTGGTGGTGATCAGCATATCAACTTCCATTGCTGTTGATCAGCATACCAGCATCCAAAACACAGCATATGCTGGTTTTGCTGGTGACCAGCCATGCTGGTCTATGCTGGTTTTTCTAGCAAGGCAGTGTAACGCTGAAGCCCCATCAGTTTTCTCTGCTGGTTCTGAGGTGGGCTTGCTTGTGTCATCTATTTAGTAAAATTATTGCATAGATAATGTGATTAGAATACTAACTTAACTCAGCCAATCGATCCACATGTGGAGTCACGCTGATTATTATTCAGACCAACAAGCTCAAAACAACAAATACAAATCTAATGAAAATAAAATGACTGACTTTTTAGCAAACATAGGTGTCTCTGGAAACCACACAGGTTCACCACATAGCTGAACCCAAAGCTGAAATAAGTTTATGTTTGACTTTTAAGATGAGTAGAAAACACCCCCCACTCTGTCATAGTATCTTCCATAACCCAGCAGCCCACCAGACCAAATGAATTTTGAATGTATTGACTTATCAAAGGCAAGATATAAATGGTCCATAAACCTTTTTAAATGCCTGCTGTTGCAGCATGCGATAATTGTGTTTAGGTTTGTAAATTTGCTGTTTTGTTTTTCCTCATCTTTGTAGACTAGCTGTCTGATTTTAACTCTATTATGATGTCTTCATTGTGCAAAAGTTGTGCCTATGTTGAGTGGACGCATGCTTTATAGTGTAGGGTGTGGCACTGTTGGTTGTTTTGTGAATCCAGCTTTCTGGTTGTTGTTTTATTGATGCTTTGTATCAGAACATGGTGGAGATACTAGAATCGGTATAATGATAACAGCACTGCTGTCAACAATGCTGCCTGATGTTATGACACTATGTTGGACAGTGCATTTGGAAATTGTATCTGACAGGCTGGCCTATTCACTTTTGCACAGATGTGTATGGAGTTTGAGATAAGTAAGCATAAATAGGGAGTTTTAAACAATTACTTCAATTTGACAACAGAATGCCTCTGAGGGTTGCATTTGCTAAAGTAAAATCACCTACTTTTCCAATTTTTCCCAATTTAGTCATATTTAATTCTGCCCACTAGTTAGGACTCCCCAACCACTTGATACCAACAGCACTAGGAGGATGTAGGCAAGAAAAATGGTTGAGGGAAAATTTGAGGGTTTATCCATAATTGTGTATTCATGATTGTCAAACAACAAAATAAAATAATTGTTCATGAGAAGAAGGTCTCTGAGGATTGACGCGTGAGACTGACAAATTTACTGTACTAATTCATAAAATGACCATGACATGTCATCAGAGATTAAAGAAACATGTTAAATTGAAATAATGTCTTCTCCAAAAACAGTGCTATAGCCAGTATGTTCTCCTTTGAAATTTCTGTTCGGGAACAGAAAATCTGTTTGTGTTTTTCTGTGATCCTGCCTACTGCCCTTCCCAGCACCATTTTGACACCCTGCATTGCCAGATATGAAACAAATTGGCAGGCACAGCATGCTGCAGCCATAGAAGCAAGCAAACAAACTGGATCCTGTCCTAAAAGTTGGCGTCTTATTTGCTGCACCATTTAACGTGGAACATGAACATTTGAACAAGAAGCTGGCTTCGTTCAAGGCAGCAAGTATTTTCAGAGCAGGTGGCTTTTGTTTTCAGAATAATTGGCTTAGCTTTGGCTACCGTACACAGCCAGCCATGCATCTAGCTAACATTGACGGAGTTATAAAAAATCCACATGAGCTGGTTTATAATTTGAGAACAATAAAACACTACAAATGTATACATCAGCTGGTCAACTTACAGTGTGTGACTCAGTATTTCTTGCCATTGTTGAAGTTTAATGTTGCCCTCTCTGGCGCTCGTTCGTGGAGGTTCAGACTGCAGTACACATTTTAAACGCTAGTTGTCAGTATAACATATTGTACCTTTAAGTTAGCTTTAATACAACTGCCTCCATCGTTCATGTGGTTGATGTTTCTAAAGAAAAAGTGCTTCTCTCATTTTTCACCATAGCTGAGCAGTCTGCCTTCAAAATAAACTGTCCTTCCTCTAAGGTGGGCTGATGGTTAACGCTGTTCGACCTTGTTCTCTTGCCCATTCTGCTGATAGCAGGATCTGAATGTGCATCAGTCTGCTTCAGTAGCCTCAGGATATGAATGCTGCAGGGCTTCTCAGAGGAAAGCACATCTCGCTTTTATAAGTCACCATATCACATCAGATCTTCCAGGATTTTTATCTCCTGTATTTTCAGTTCATTCTGGATTTCTCTCAGGAGGATAATACTGCTCAAATTGGAATGAAATACATTTTACAAAATCTCTGATAAATATCCCTTTTCCTATGATCTCATTTATATTAAAAAAAAGGTGCTATTCAAAAATTCTCTTTCTTCTCTGTTTATTTAGTTGTTGTGCATTATATTTGTGCTTCACTATTGTTATTATTTAATATTAATGATAGAATAAAATAAAAAAGTAATCTTATTACTTTTACTACCAATGCTGTGGGTAAATATTGGGCCTTTGTCAATATACACTACCATTCAAATGTTTACAATCAAAAATGTGTTATTCTATAACAATGTATCAAAATAACAAAATAGATTTAAATCTTATAAAGGGACCAAAATGTTTATTCAATATGTGTTCAATCAGCTTGTGAGTTGTTATATACTGTAAGTAATACACTGTAATTTTATACATTTATTTATATTTACATGATGTCTTTCAGTATTGTTTATACTTAATAATAACAGTAACAACAACAACAATAATAATAATAATAATAATAATAATAATTTTAGATACGATATTAAATAATTGTTCAAGTTAATCGTTACTTTACTTGAAAAGTACAGTTATATGGGACTCATATAATGACAGCAGTGGTGTTTAAGTGCTCACCACTGTGTTTTTTCACCTGTGATTATGTCTTTAGTATAAGACTTATGATGTGTTTCAATGAATATGTTTCTACTTTTTTCCACTGTTACTACTTATTTCAACAGTGGTCATCTGTCAGTCTATCAATCTGTGCTGTAAGTCTGTGTCTCAGTAAGAGACAGCAACTTTCATATGTAAAAAAATGAAATTTAGAAGAGCTTTCAGTTAAGTTAATGTAACATAATTTTACTTAAATCCATTTTTGGATGATTTCTATTGGTCTGTTCATCATGAAATTTTGACATAGAGTAGAGGACAGATGACATATTCAAATTATAGTAAGACAACAAAAGCAAAAATGGAGATGCTATTTTTTTTCCTACAGTGACAAAATATAAACATAGCATTGTTGGCCAGGACAGGTGACATTGTATCAGATCAAAATCAAATATTGTCAAATTACTCAGGCCTAGATTGCACACAACACAATTTCCAAAAACATCCAGTCAAAGCCAGCACTGAAGTCAGAAACTAATCACTGATGAGAGTTAGAGCACAAGTTCACCACAGGTTCCCAACTTTGGTTCTGGAATACCCCCTGCCATGCACATTTTGCATTTTCCTCCTCTAACTCACCAACTTCATCTCAGTAAAACTATTCTATTGAGCTAATTAGTTGGAACTAGTGCACTGGAAGCATGAACACACTAAATACTAAATTTGCTCAGGTGAGTTGACATGCTTATCTTCATCTCTATGTTTATGTCCTTGCTGGAAGCCAGAAAGCCTTGAAACCAATGGGATGGACCACCTGCTAATTGTGTTGATGCTGCAACCCTGGAGTTCACTGGTGTGCGGCTGACAGGAGAGTTAAGTATAGGACCCTATTAGGATGTTTGGACTTACATCTATATACAGTTATCTGAAGATAACATTATAAAATTCACATTACATGATGTGTATGAGAATTATATATATTATACACTATATTTGTACGACAGTTTGTTCAGACCACACAATCTGACTGGATGGAAAGCATTCTACCCATGTTGTTATATTATGGGATTTTCTTCTACCTTTCTCCTCACCTTTTATTGTATGCAAAAGTTTTGGTACTCCTAAGCTAAGTTTTGGTTCAGACCTGAACATCATTTAATGTGTTTGGGATTACTTAGATCGTGAGAAGTAGAAAATGCAACTTCTAAGACTGAACTTTGGAGATGTGGAAAAATATCCCTTCAGATTTCTTTGAAAATGTAAAACTGAAGCCAAGTCTCCTGAAAAAATGGATGCTGTATTAAAGTCAAAGTGTGGACACACTGACTACTGAAAATACTGAAAATATGTTTAGTTGTTGTTTGTTTTGTGTAATTTTTGTTAAATATTTTAAACATGAATACATTCCTAATGATGAAAAATGCCTTTATTAGATTTCCATAATGCTTAATGTGTAACATATCAACGCACTCATACAACTGCATCAGACATTGCACAAGGGCACATCAAGGCTCATATGAGACAACACACACACGTCCCAGGCCTAAGCAGATACATGTGTTATCTATGATCCCAGTTAATCCATTTCATGACTGTATTGTTCCTGGATAGTCAGTTAATCTAGTTCATGACTGTTTTAATCTTGGATAGTCAGTCAATCCATTTCATGACAGTGTTGATCCTGGATAGTCAGTTAATCCAGTTCATGACTGTATCGTTCCTGGATAGTCAGTTAATTTAGTTAATGACTATGTTTATCCCTGGATAGTTAATTAATCTAGCTCATGACTGTATTGATCCTTGGATAGTTAGTTAATCCAATTCATGATTATATTGACCCTGGATAGCCTATTAATACTGTTATTGAATGAACTGATCCCATACAGTCAGGTTATCAAAAAGACTGTATTATTTTTATTGCTCTTAGTTAGCATAAAGATAAAAAAATACATCACACATATATTTTACACTGCATTCTCTTACTTTACTGTCAGTGTCTAAAGCATATAGCTAAATAAATATATTGAATCTCCGTTGATAATTTCAGGTCATTCATTGTATGTTGGCTGGTGAAGTCCGATTCAGGATTCAATGGATGCTTCAATGCTGGCTCTAGAAAAACAATAATAGAGTTCTACAGTAGAATGAATGCCTACTTTACACTTTTCTCAATTTTCTCAATTTAAAAGAAATTAAAAACAGATGAACAAAAAATGATATACCATATTTGAAAATCATCCATTTTTAAATGACTGGAGTGATGTCTTCTCAATCATCATCCCACTAGGAATGTGATACCATCTGTAGACATAAGTAAATACCCAAGAAAACACATGATACCATTGTGCTTGATCAGAATACATTCATCACTCAGAATCACCAATCATGTAGTCAGAGATTATATCTTATCAATGTAAAATGGAATGCATGTGTTAGCCATCCTCTAACTCTTTATAACTGTTCATTTTGTTTTTTAAATAATTTTGAACAAGAACATTTTTTGGATGGTGTACTATTCTCAATCCAGGGCCAGTACAGGTATAGGAGTAACTGGGTATCCAGGATCAACTTAATTGTGAATTTGTATTAACTAGTGGATTAACAGCCCATACAGTATCAATATATGAACAGGTAAAACTATCTAGGATAAACAGAAGTCATGAGTAGAACTGACTATCCAGGATCAGTAGATGTCATGGTTAGGACAAACTGACATTTCAAGGTTGATTCTGTCAGACTGTCCAATATAATTCAAATCATTAACTGAGGATCAACACAATCAAAGAATTGATTAACTTTTTATCCAGGAAACAGTTCTGTTGACTATCCAGGATAAATACATAAACAGATTCACTTATCATCCAGGTAATACACTCATGAGCTGGACTAACAGACTATTCAGGATCAATACAGTCAGTAATAGGATGAAATTGCTATTCAGGGTCAATAGAGTTAATAATATGACTAACCAGTCATCCGGGATTAATGCAGTCAAGAAATGGATTACGTACCTATCCAGGATCAATACAGTCATAAACTGAATTAACTGCTTATCCAGGATCAGTACAGTCAATAAAGCAAGTTACTGGCTGTCCAGGATCAATACAATCAGTAATAGGATTAAAATGCTATCCAAGATCAATACAGTTATGAACTAGATTAACTGGCTGTCCATGATCAATACAGTCAACAATATGACTAACTGGCTATCCAGAATCGATACAGTTATTAACTGGATCATGACAGTTTATGACTAAATGAATTGAAAGGCCAATATAGTCATTAACTAGATTAATTGACAGTCCAGGATTAATACCTGCAGTAAAAAGATTAATGACTTTCCAGGATCAATACTGTCAATAAAAGGATTCATTTGCTATCTCAGATTAACACAGTCATTGATTGACTATCCAGGACCAGCAGCTATTGGCTACCCAGGACAAGCAGCTCATCATGCTATGCAAAGTACTTCCAAGTTTGCTAGCGTGCTAACTAGATATGCTTTAGTTAGCTCATGAGTCAATCGGTTAGGTATTTGTTAAAGTTGTCAAACACATCCTCAAAAAATCACACTTTTCTTAGTTTTGCTGTTTGTTAAATGTAATTTAAATAGCCAGATAGCCAGTTAGTCAATGCTACTCTGTGAGATAACTGACTAGCCTGTATGAGAGACTCGACATTATCTCTCCAGACTATCTGTCAGTTTATGAATTGACTTTATTAAATTTTTGTACACATTTGATTTATCCTAAAACATTTCAGTATGGAAAAAGCTCATAAACAATGTATTTGTGGAGTTACCAGTAGGCACTGGTAAGAATTTGAAAGGTGCAGGCTGATGATGTTACAAATTGGTGATTGGATAATAGCAGTGCTTATTCAGGAAAAAAAAAATATATATATCCAGGAGGAGGCGCCACTTATAAAAAAAAAAATTGTGCGGCTTTCAGAATTGGCCATTTAAAGTATCCCACCACACTATTAGGACTCAATGGAGGCTGACTTTTTTAAACTTTTTAATCAAACTTTTATTTCAAAGTAAAGGTTAGGTTAAAAACCAGATTATAACTTCTAATGTCAGTTAGTTTTCAATACAAGCCCTGACCAAACCCCACATTGCTTAGTTTCTGACATGAGACCAGACCAAGGATTCTCATAGATTTGTATTCACTGGCTGAAGTGACCAATACAGGTCTTCTAAAGTAATTCAGTAGAATATAAAACCGAACACATGCAGACTACCTATTTGCTGTCTTAAGCCTTCTGCTTAGTCCTGCAACATAAACTTTTTTTCACTGTTTAGTTTAGTTTAAAGAAAAACAGGTTTGGTTCAAAAGCTTTGAACTCCTGGCAAGCAGCATGGTCTCAAACACCTGAAAAGTTTGAGCGCTGAATTGAATAAAAGAAGTGACATTTTTAGCAAGGTAATTTTGAATTCATTGTCTTAGTAATGTCATGAAAGCCAACTCATTGACAAATAGCTGTGCCCATTCACCTTTAATAGCTAGAAAAGACTGTTTCACCTTAAGCTGAACACAAGGCATCCAATCAGAACAGAGCTTATTTGGTAATTTACTACCTAATCTATAGTCTTAAAGGCCCTCTAAGAAACCAGCCTGTTTACTTCTGGGGGCTGAGGCATAGAGGATTGGAAAATTGGTGAAGAAATATGAATTATGACTGTTTTTTGCACATCAACCCCCACAAACATAATAAGAAGACCTCAAGCAAAAATAAATAAATGCTTCAATAAATAAATAAAAAGCAATACAAATGTGGAATGTGTGCCCTTTATGTTGTTGCCAAGGACAAAAAAATTGCTCTTTTATTTTCAAAACATTTTGATAGGATATTAGGAGATTCCAATCTTTTGATAATTCGTGTATTACAGGGTTCTATGTCTTCATCTCACCAGGTTTCTAGCCGTCGTTTTCCACTGAAACCCTCTTTACAGTAACCAAGTAATCAAGAGCATCTGCACTTTTCACCAGGACTGTACGTATCCCAGCGATTAAGTAGAGGACTATGTTGGTTATCTATAGCCTGTTACGCAGTGCCACTGTCAGATTAGGACATTAGATATGCAGCAGCATGCCGGGCAAGCTTTGGTTCGGTTGGATGGAGAATAAAGGGATTAACATCTTCAGCGAGAGGCAGCTGAATTAAATACGCTGGTTAACGTGACCGCCTGCACAGCATTACATCATGAATTTACCCCTCATTGGGTGCAACACTAGTGCTGATGCAACTGCATCTCACTGTTTAATTTATTTCATTTTTTTCTTTTCTTCCCCCCATAAACTTTACGGATATGAGTCACAGCCTGGCCATGATGTTTTTATGGTTTTCAGGAACGCTCTGACCATATGAAGCCTCAGTGGAGCTGTTTAGTGGTGAGTGAAGCGTGAGTTTGGATTTTGTGAACTGGAAGAAAGCGTTTCACGTTTGGTTAAGGTCACAGGACGCGCTCACAAACACACAGAAACACAAAAACACATAAATGCCAAAGGTTCAGACTTGTCAGAAATAATGAAAAAAAAACACATGTGAAAATGGAAAGGATTAAATAAGACAGCAGAAACTGCACCTGCAAGTGTAATCAGTTTACATAATCAGAAGATCAGATGACAAAATTTCATATTTCATTTATTCCTTTATTCTCTCTCCCTCTCATTATATAGATATATGTCCATAAATGGCCATAAATATTGGCACCCCCGCAGTTCCAGAAAATTTTTGAAATTGCTTTGTTATTCACATGTGCTTTTTAATGTGTCCACTGTACATAACGTCATCAAGAAGTTTGCAGCCCATGGCAATGTGGATCACCTCTCTGGACATGGACAGAAGAGAAAAGCTGAGAAGAGATTATAGTGAAGGATAATTTGAATGGTGCAGAAAGAACCAAACAAATTCAAACTGAGCTGCAGAAACAAGTTAAAACAGTGTCAGGTCATACAATCCAGCAACATCTGAATGAAGGGGGACTCAGGTAGGAGACCCAGGAGGACCCCACTGCTGACACAGAGACATAAAAAAGCCAGACTAGTGTCTACAAACACTTACTGTAGGAAGCCTAAAACTTCTGGGAGAATTTTCTGTGAACAGATCAGACCAAAAATAGATAGTTTTTGATAAAGCATACCATTGTTCAAAAGAATTTGGAGTGCAACATATGATCCCGTGTCAGCTGAGTCTCTGTTAGAGATCATGGGACTTTTAGGAGGATAATATCCCAAAGCATACTTTAAAAAGCATTCAGAAATGGTTTAAGACAAAATGCTGGAATGTTCTGAAGTGGCCAGTCCAGATTTCAATCTCACAGAACACCTTTGTGGAAAGCCAAATCTGTGGAGTTCTGTTTGCTTTCTGCACTACTCTTCTCACCAGCGTACTTTGACGCGTCTGATCGTTTCATTTGTTGTGTGACCCATTTGGCGTGTGCTGCGCAACCCTTTTGGCTGAGCACAAGGAATCATTAGCCCACTGAAAATCCCTGAATTAGCATAGCCCCCTGAGTCTGGAGCATGGCACCAAACTGTGCTTCAGCCAGAGTGCAGTGGAAGACGGGATCAGACTTTTGTCTTCTGATGAGTGTGAAGAGTGTGGGTGGCATGCCGCTGTGTTACTGAGGTGAACTGCCACTGGGTTTAAATAATAGCTTTAAATAGAGAGGTCAGGGAAGAATAGTAGTTTTCTTTGGGAAATCCGCATAAAGCAATAGGTGGCAATTCATTGAAATGTCTTTGCTTCACTGATACTACACTATTTTGAAAAACTAATACTCCATTATGTTGTTAGGCTTCACTGAGGGGAACTGACATGAGTGTTTAGCTATGGTTTCAAATAGAGATATCATATGCTGAGAAGCTAAGAATAACAGCTTTCATGGGGAAAATGTTTAAAACAAAAAGTGATCATGGATTGTCTCACTTAAACTGCAGTATGTTATAAAGCTGGGAAACTCTGCTGCAAATAGCAAGGCATATTGTTCTGTTTTACCCGTATTCTTCTTACTCCCCATGATGCTTGGTGCGTCTTATGGATAGAACTTCCTGTAAAGTGTAAACAGTCTATATTTGTGAAATGCTAATGACATCCTAACACAATAGAAATGTGGGAATAAATAAAAATGTAAATAACTTTTATTATTGGGATGCTTAAATGATTTTGTGCTGATGTTTTTAATCAACCTGTCAAGACAGCTGAACCTGCATAAGGGAAATGCTTTGTCAAAGGATTATATTTATAACTTATACAAATTACTAATGCTAATAAAGTAATTTATAGGCATACAATCATAAATTAATGTCATTACATAGCAATGTTTCACGCCAAGCTAGCAGGGTTAGCTCTCCTTTGTGTTGGAGTTTCATGTCAGCTGTAGTTTAAACAAAGACATTTTAAATTTGTAACAGGCATTTAAGTAACACATTGGTTACTTTGTATGTCTCAGTTTTAAGTAAGTCTTTCTGGGAGGGCTTGTGGAGCATTAGCCTATCAGCTTTCTTCTAACTTGCTCAGCATATTCTAATGATTGCATAACATGTTGGCAGCAACCAGTGATGTTCAACATTAACAACTGGGCTTTTTTTATAGGCAGTAATTATGAAGCCATGTTCATATGTCCTTTAAATCTCTGCAGTTTCTTAAGAGGTTCATGCTCATAATGTTCCCATTCTTGTCATGGGTTCAGTTTCACATGCAAACTGTTTAATTTCCCAGAAATGCTTCAGAGACATTTAATGGGACATAAAATGATAATATGTAAGCACATTTTCCATGACTTGGCTAAAACAGTAGTGAATGACATTTCTGTTCCCCACCAAGATTTTTTGGCCATATTCTTGGAATACAGCAGACACATGAAAAATAAGGTATATAGAATAGTTAGTTGTGAGAGCAACTGGTTGGTGGAGAAGTATTCGAGCCATGCTTTTATTACAATAGCTATATCACTCTGCCAGTAACATCTACTTTGCAGCCAACCACTTGTATGTCTCTATTTTAGCACATGCAAAACAGGAAAAGGAATACATTACATCTTTTCTATAGGATAATATTTGACCCAGTTTGGTCACATTCTATAGAAGAGCATGACAGCAGGACTACATTCCAAACCTGTTGTTGCCTCTAAGCGAGCTTTTTTGGCCAGCAGCTGTGATGGTGGAAAAACTAAATAAGCTGGAATTAGCCAGAAACAGAAGACAATTCCATAGTCATGATGAGCTGTGAAATGCTTCACAGACTGGCTGGAACAAAACCATATTCAGGTTAATCTGGCAAGTACTGAAGTACTGAAAAAGCTGAGATTAACCTGAAGTTGACATAGATTATGGATGCTCTTCAATAACACAACATCATGATACAGTTGGTTTCATATTGGCCATTCAAGATATTTGACTTTCCCTCTTTGATTTGTCATAAAATAAATATCCAGAAATGATCAAACTTATGGATTCTCTCTCCTTAGTGGATTGAGAACAAACTACAACCAAATATATATTTAAAAATGTCTGTCATTAAATTTAGCTGAACATAATGGTTCAGAAATGCAGATCACAGGTACTTTAGTTATTAGGGCTGTATAAACAGTGCTTAGCGTGGATGTCTTTCTTAGGTTTATTTCCCATGAGTTTAGATGAAAGAAGGCAAAAATGACATCAAATCATTTGTAGTGACTTCCTTTAACTGGGATTTGTAGTAGGCTTAAAGGAAGCCACTCTCTTTACTACAAGTGATTTGGTGTAACTTTAACCCTATTTAAGCTGGATTAGTTTCACCAGAGGATGGCCAGTAATGCAATTTGCGTGTGATTTGACTGCACAGGACAAAGGATCTGAGTAATTTCCCTGAATTACCCCAAACAACCCAGATCGAAACATTATCGCACAAACGTTTATATCAGCATTATGCAACAGATGCCACACTTCCAAACAACAAACATGTTGTGTAGCTAAATGGCAAATAATTTATCATTAGGCTAGTAAAGCGGGTTCATTCACCCTAAATGTTGTTGAACAAGACAGAAAATTTATTGACTTGCGAGAAGTAGAGATATTTAATAGGTAAAATAATCCAGCTCGAATAGGGCTTTAGACTTATTTTAATTAAATACATGGGAAATATGTTATGTACTATTTAGACGGTTGCTTAATGAATAATGCGTCAGTGACGTGTTTCTTAACAATGGACATTTTTAAAATGTATTTGGTTGCATTTTGTTCTCTGATGTTGTAACTTTGATTATTTATGTTTATTTCATGAGAATTTGAGAAGAGAAAATTCAAATAACCTGGGAATGTCCAATATAAAACCCACTCTGCTGTGCTCCATTTTTGGCAGGAGGCAAGATTCTGAAACTGCAATTTTATAAGCTTATTTGAAGGCAGACGTTCGCCAGAATATGAACACTGCCGTAACTAAGTACTGTATTGTGTGTTTCGGGGACAATGCAGTACAAAGCAACATGTAACAGTAATGTAATTAGTTTTTCATATAAGAAAATTTTGTAATGTTACAGTTTTTTTAAAAAAGCAATGGTATTGATTACATGCAGTGCACTTCAAATAGACTTTCAATCTATATATTATCTTGGTCTATCCTTGTACATAATTTGCGCAAGCTTGTGATATCGGCTGATTGCGCCACTTGGATTGTGAATGTGAGCTGTGTCTGTCAGAGTATCTCATCAGGCTAATATGAAACTTACATGTAAAGATCCTCATGCTAAAGAAACACAGAACACACTGAATATTTTGAGCTGTTTTTGTCCTATTATTTTACTATCCTTTTACAGATTTGTATGGGTTTTCGAGAGTGACAAAAAGAAGTAAAGTAATGAGTAGTGAGATTCCTATTTTTCAAAGGAGTAATCCTAAAAGTAATCCGAATACAGTAGAAATTAGTCATTTGTAATGAATCACTTTTCTTTGAGTAACTGCCCAACAAAGTTTATATTGTATCTTCCCCTTCTGGTCAAAATGATTCTCTGCCCAGTTTTCATGGTGCCCAGTTAGGAATAATGTTGATAAGGGGTTGATTCCTGGCTTAGCCTGCACCTGCTGGACTATAGCGACTCATCACTCCAAATAATGGCCTATTGAATATGCTGCTGTCTGGGGGGAGATTTATACTGCCTCGTCACACTTCCATAATTGAGCAATCTGTCTTTCTGCCCCCTGATACAGTGCAATAATCTTTGCGTATGGCGGCCGTTCGGTAAATGCCAAGTGTGTCTTTCTTGGCTGGGAAATGTATGTGTGTGTGTGTGTGTGTGTGTGTGTGTTTGTGGGGGGTAGGAAGTAAGGAAACCCCCACAGAAGCAGTGGTGAGACATGTTTCACAGCTAAAAGTGTTGATGCAGGTTGTTTAAGCTGCATTTCAGTATCAGGGCAAAACATGTTTCAGCATGTTTCAATACTGCTTCGACCACGCATTACTATGACCACCTAGTCAAGAGCAGTATAGTGCTTATGCAGTCCCACTGACCTATTAATGCTCCACACACAAATAGGCTATTTCATAGCAACTGTTTCTAGGTTGGACAAGCTATATAAAAATACCATGTAGACTAGTGAATTTAGGTTAGAGTTCAGCTTTTTATATCATTTGAAATTAGTAGCATGATCTAAATGTGTTTATTTTGACAAAAACTGAATCATGCACAACAAATTTTGATTAGGCTTAATGGGATTAGCTATGAAAAAATGCATTTGTGGATGGTACATGGAATGGCATTAGTGATGAAACAGACCCCTTATCCATCACTTCTACATTATGTGTTGGGATAATGGTAGATAAATAGAATTTCAGAGCATGTCTGCTAGATTTCGATGTATGCAGTACAGTAGGAAGGTTACCCTGGGGATGAGTGTGTTTACGTCATGTGATTTGGCATGCAGCCATGCTACATAAATCTCTTCGGAGAGCATTGCATGTTAGACGATATATGTGGCTTAGTCATCTAATATCTAAAATAATCCTGTGAGGTCAAAGGACCTTCCAAAAGCCTACTGCATCTGTTATGAATCTTGATGAGAAGCTTATGTCTCCTAGGGCTACTTCCTAGTTTGTACCTGTTTTCTTTGGCTGTTGTGGTCATATAAAATGGTAGGTTTGGGATTTACTGTCAGATAATAGGCAATGCAATATTGCCAGTGGTTATGAAGATCAAGAACTTCACATTATTCCGGTCACATATAAGTGGGCTATATAAAAGCATGAAATGATGTTCTACCAGGTGTGAAATAAAAGACAGGGCCATTGTTTTCTGATGACCAAAGCACAGACTACAGAAACAAGACAGTGTTGTACAAATGCATGAAATTATTGCATAATTAGTATAATAACTGTGCAAAACCAGGCTTAAAACCCAATTAATAAATACAATGGATATGTGGGACAAGACATTAAGAAACAGAAATTATAACATACTTTAAGCAAAAATGTTTCTATATACTACCAAAATGGTTCTATGACTTGTAGCAATGTAAGAATCCTTTTTGATGCTATAAAAACCAAGGTGTGAAGTCCCTTGGCCAGCAAGCCTAAGAATACTCCTTGGACAAAGTGTTCATTTTCTCAGCCAGCAGGGCTGGGAAGACTCCCTATAGTTGCGGAGTAGAGTCTCTTGGCCAGTTTGACCACCATGGAGCTTCCTGCTATACAATGCTGTGCCAATCTCACCTGCATGTCACTGACCCTCCTGATGATGCTGCTGTACAGACTCATACCATATAATCATAGCCATTGCTTCATCTGTGTTTCCCCTTTTCTCTATTTTAATATTTTACACTAATGTAAAAACCTTATTCTCGCCTGTTGTAAAAAGCGCTATATAAATAAACTTTTGACTTTGACAACTGCTTTTGCCAATTACTGTGTTCATGTGATGCTGATTATTTATTTGCAACCACTTTAGACATTTAAATCATGTCAATACAAAACATCATTTTTTTCAGTGTAGGAAGACTCCTTAGTTTAACCAATACAAAACAAAACAAACAAGATCGATGTCAAGCGGCAGCCAATATACACACAGTGTACTCACACACAACATGGTAGATTCACTGTAAATCTCCATAAAATTACAGTAAATTCCTGGTTACTAGTTGTATTACTTTCACAGTAATTTACTGTATCATACACTGTAAAAAATTTGACCAATAGTTACTTTAAAAAATTATGGCAACAAGTGACACATAATAAAATTGAGTACATTTTAATTACCTAAACTTTGATTAAAATGCATTAAATAAGTGAACTAAATTTAAGCAAAAAAATTAAGTAAATGGTAATAAAAGCAACAGTTAAAATGTGTTGTATTTAGTAATAGTATGCCACATTATGAGTTAATGTAGCCCACAAATATTTAGTAAATACAAATTCATTTAACAAATAATTTAACAAGTAATATCTACCAAGTATCTGAGCAAAATTACTTTATATTTACTCAGTATCTGGGGAAAATTGATTTACATTTACTAAATATCTGGGGAAAACTGGTTTATATTTACTACACTTAACTACAGTTGTGGTTGCCAGAACTTCACCGTAAAAATATAGTGGCAAGGTATGAGACATTACAGTATGCTTTTTTGGCAACTATACATTTAACTGTTGAGAACTGTTGTTTGTTTACGGTTAATTACTGTGAAAAAAAGCATATATTGTAAATCTGTATACAGTACATTATTTTATATATGTATAGATATACTGTTAACATAATTACAGTCTATCAGTGATAAACACAGTACAACCGTATGACGGATTACAGTATTTTATTGCAAAGTTCAACTTTACAGTAAATTACCAGCAGCTGTAGTTGCCAGAATTTCATTGCAAAAAATACAGTACAGCACATAAGGAATTATAATTAGTTAGCATAGATTTAACAGTCAACAACTGCTAATGATCAATTACAAAGGAAATAACAAATAACACTCATTACAATCCAAGGAACAGACTATACTGATGAACTTTAAGAAATTTCCTTGCATTATTCAATAAAATGTCCAAGATACTCACAAAGCAGTGCTGATATCCTGAAAAAAACAACATGTGTCCATATATATAAAGGATAATCCACTGTGGAATGAATAAAGATCATGAAAAGAATTAGCCACTTGCCCTGGTTGATCAAGAATAATGAGTCCAGACTTGACTGAAGAGGGTGCTCATCATAGGAGTCTCACACGGACATGATGCTGGATAATTACTGGAACTTAAAAGTGTGCACCAGTGTGGTCACCAGTTCTGCATAAGGACTCGCATGTTGACCATCAAGTGTTCACTAGGGACCAGCATGACCCTCTCTGTAGCCAGAAAACAGAAACAAAGCAAAAGTTAGATTGATCAGTGCTTGAGCAGGGAGGCCTTCTGTTGCTCAACTGATCTCCAATTAAGTATACATAGGAGAAACCAGAATTCTGGAATACAGTGTTGCCAGTCACTTTTATAATTGATAGAGTTTGGGAGTGAAAGGTTGAAAAAAGGTCACATTTCAATGCTAAGACATCATCAGCATTTGTTTCACCTCCGTCGACTAGCAGCCTAAATGTGCAGATGCCTCCAGTCAATCAGATTCCTTAGCAACAAATTACTACACCCTAACAACCACCTGTCACTATCTGGCAACCAACTAGTTCGTCTTAGCAACAACCTAGAAACACCCTAGCAACTGCCAACAACCACCTTAGAAACCACCTAATACATCAGCAACCACATACTTCACCTTAGCAAGCATAACAGCCCAGAAGCCACCTTATGCACCTACACTGTAAAAAAATTAGTTTGTACAAGAAAAAAATCTAATACCAATTTTCCTTGGCTTTATCTTGTTGGGCCAAGATCTGTAAATTACAAGTTTTACTGACTGATACCTGTCAACACTAAAATATTTAGTTGAGCTAACATAAAAATATTTGTTGTACTAAGTACAACTAGTCTCAAGCAAAGGGGAGAAGAAGTACAACACAGGTGAACACAGCTGATTAATCAATAATCTGCCACTGTTCTAAGAACGTAATATATACATTGTCATATATTAAGCCACTACATACTGTATCATGTCTTGAAATGTGTTCACAGGTAAGCATACATGAATTGATGACACCAGAAATCCTTTAGAAACGATTACGATGCATTATCTGCCTAAGCAAAATATATACAAAATTCAGACATACTGAGTGGAATAGAAGGTAACAGCTACAACGGTGTTAACAAAAAATACAAATTAAATTACATCACTGTGCTTGATTATATGTATACACTTACTGGCCACTTTATTAGGTAATGCTGCCTTGTATTTACTTACGTTTCTATTGAATCAGGTCCATTAAATATATATGTGCCCTTTGTAGTTCTGCAATTGCAAATTGTAGCTGATCTGTTTCTCTGCATACTTTTTTAGCCCCCTTTCACATCATTCATCAATGATCAGGACCCATCAAGACCACCACAAAGCAGGTATTATTGGTTAATTCTTAGCACTGCAGTGACACTGACATCGTAAGTGTGGTACTAGTGTATCAGATACAGCAATGTTTTAATCACCTCAGTGTCCCTGCTGGGCTGAGAATAGTCCACTGATGAAGGACTAGAGGATGACCAACACAAACTGTGCAGCAGCAGATGAGCTATCATCTCTGACTTTACACCTACAAGGTGGGCTGACAAGGTAGGAGTGTCTAATAGAGTGGACAGTGAGTGGACACAGTGTTTAAAAACTCTAGCAGCACTGCTGTGTCTGATCCACTCATACCAGCACAACACACACTAACACACCACCACCACGTCAGTGTCACTGCAATGCTGAGAATGTTTCATGAATAATACCTGCTCTGTGGTGGCCCTGTGGTACAAAGGGGAAAAAAAGGAGGGGGGGGTGTAAGTCAGTAGTACTGTAAAAATAGCCAGTGAGCATATATGTAGAGTATGTCTGGGAGAGAGAATGAACATCTGAATCCTACCTGTTAAATATACTCAGCTCTTAACAGATGTGAAGGTCTCTGGTCAATTTCTTTGTCACTTGCAGTTTGTGAACATGGATTCCTCATGACTGCATCTAAAATGAAGAAATAAGTGAGCAAAATTAGTAATAAACACTCACCATACAAAACATAAGGATAAAGAATCCTGAACAAACAGTAAACAGTATCAAAAATAAATCTACAAAGTAACAAGAAAAAGCAAAGGTTTGTGCAAAACAATTCAAGAAAGAGCATATTACTGTGAATAACAGTGTACTGTCTTTCACAATAGCACACAAACATTAAAGTTCTATTGTTTTCATACAACAGTCTTGCAAAGTAAAGAAAAAAAGCAAAGCAGGTGAGTCAAATACATGTTAAAATACATAATACTGACACTGTCTTGTTCTAAAAGACGTAATAAAATATTTAGTGTAAGATGTACTAATATTAGAAAGAGCAATACCATAAAGATATTATATATTAAAGTACCTGGGACAATTCCTGATCAGTCAAGAACCAGAAGTAGCAGATGGTGGCTGTAAAAGATAAACATCTGTTAAAGGTTTAAAAGGCTAGCTTCAACAACTGAAACAGATACAGGCACATTTATGTTGGCTAGAAGAAGAAAATATAACATAACATAAGGAGAAGAAAGAACAGATTTCACAAACTTTAGTGTGATATAGGATGTAAAATCACTTGGCAGCTAGTTGCCAAATCGCAGCTCAGTTGACCTTATTAAACTAATGCTTTAACCGTACCAGTCACTCAAGATCTCCCCCTTAGATTTCTGTGTTTAACCTCTAAACTTGTGTGAGAAAAGCATCGAACATGCTCTGTGGTGTGTGAGCCCGTTAGCCTGCTGGCCACCAAGCTATCAGCCGTACACATCACAGACCGTAGTTAGCTAGCTAGCTAATTTCTGTGTTTCTGTCATTCAAACACCAGTCAGTCTCTCGACATCTCCTGTTCAGATCTGAGCCCATCACGGTCAGCACAGCATAGCCTGAGTGAACCAGTCATCCAGCAGAGCTATTAACTTAGCCTAAGCTCGTGCATACGTAGCTAAACTAGCTAGGTTATTTAGCTAGCTAGCAACTCACAAGTATACACAAGTATACACACTAGTTTATAATACTATACATTCGACACCGTCTCACTTTAAAATTGTAATGTAGCTAAAAAGGTGCCTTCCTCATATTTTGTGAGAGCAAAGTCATCTAAAAGAGGTGACTAGCTTAACCGTTAGCAAGTGATGCTTATTTTCGTTTTGATGTATGAAGAGTTCAACATTCACAAATTACAGAATTAGGATTGAATAAATATTAATTGAAAAGCTGCTGCTACATCAAATAAACCAATAACTTATTCACCAAATGCACTTTGAATCCTTTCGAAGTTTCCAGAAGCGGCTCTAGGCACGCAGTTGTCGCCTCCGCAGTGAAATGTTGGTGACGGCTCGGAGCTCAATACGTAATCTGTTTTGTAATCTGCTCTCCTCAGTACGGGTGGAATCTTCCAGTATGTCTTTTGCCGACACATCAGAGAGCCTTGCCTCTATCCGCACCTCAACAGCAAAAGCTGTAATTTAAGTCCAGGCCATGCTTCTATGCTCAAAACTAAAATGCATTAGCTAGCTGCTATCTTAAATTTGACTTACAGCACAGGAAATTTGACATGTCTGGTAAGCTGCAGTAATGTAAAAGAACAGGCAGCTGTATAGCAACATACATTGAAATTGTTTGTGTCCAAGCAATAATTAAAAAGGTCTTACCTTTGGGAAGTTGGAGGACTGCAACCCCTGAAACGTGCAGTCACTGCTGTCCATGAGGCACAAAATGCGTTGAGCAGAAGTGTGAGGTGAACCAATGACCTCCCAATGAGTAAAATCTATCAATTTTCTGCATTGTTGTTGTTCCTGATAAAACGTAAGTAAATTCTACTGAATGTATCACAGCTAATTTTAATCAACCAAAACTGTGTAAAATGCAATTAATAAATCATTCAAATTTATTGGATTCAGCTCAGTTTGATTTCTAACTGAACATAGTCTTTTTTATTATGTAGAGGTTACTATTAGTTATTTAGTAAATATTTATTAACCACAGTCTCACTTTTTACAGTGTATTAACAGTAAATAACACTAAAATAACAACTTTATACTGTGACTTCACAGTCACCTGGACCACAAGATTACTGAGATGTAGCTGTATTCTGCTGTATACTTACAGTAATAAAGTGTATTTAAAATACAGTAAACTCTGTAATTCTGCATAACAACTGTAAAAGTAATGCAACTCAGGGGCCAGTTTCCATTTACAGGAAGATTAACCTTGCTAATAATTTGCACAAACATTACCAAAAACTCTTACCTGGTAATATAAATAAACATTCTTTTTGTCAATACCCCAGTGTTTCAGAATTACAAAACATATAAATAGAATTAATAAATTCTTTATGGCAACAATTGTTTTTGTCATCCTTTGCCGTATTGTGTGTTTATGCTAATCTGTGTTTCTACCTCACACGTAGGTCCACTCTACAGGTGTACAGTTACAGATTGTAGCCCATCCGTTCCTGCACAATTGATCAGCCCCCCTCTACCCTGTTCATCATTGGCCAGTTTGTAACCAGGCATTATTTGGGTGGTGGATCATTCTCAGCACAGCAGTGACAATGACATGGTACTGTGAGCAGTGATGATATGAGTGTATCAAGTTTTTATATGTCAAAGCACTGCAAAGTTCATAGCAGTCCACCATCAACAATATCCAAATAAGAGCAGCTCTATGGTCAGAAACTGACCACTAATAAAGGGCTAGAGGATGGCTAATGCAAACTGTGAATCGACAGATGGATTATAGTCTCTAACTGTACAACAGCAAGGTGGCTCTACAAAGAAGGTGCTTCTAATATAAAGTGGCCAGCGCATGAACATTAAATAAGGTCACTCTGAGTAATAGACCTATTATCTCCTTAAGTTGGATTAGCCTATTCTGAGTTTGCCCACTTTCTAAATTGAGTTTCATGGTCTTCCACTTAAAACTCCAAATTGCTCTTTTTCCGTTAGTGTGGGAGAACTCCTTGGCTCCAATCTATTTTCATGCAGACAGTGATTAGTCCATAAAGGAGCCTCACTCTGGAGCCCCTTTCGACAGGGCACAGAGGCTCGCTCAACAAGAGCAGCTGAAATTATGCAGGGGGCACACGCAGTGGCCCTGTAATTGACAGAGTCCACACTAGGCCATTAGCAGCACTCTTTTCATCCATCTCACACTCACCCACGCATACACACATACGCACTGGTGCTCTGCCTCCTCAAACGAGCAGCAGAAAGATGTGGCCTCATGCTGAACTGCCAGGAGGAGGATATGGAGCATTACTGAAGAGTCTGCGAGTCAAAAAATTAGCTGGACTTCTTAATAAGATTCTTTCTGCATTAGGAGGTGGAGCTGATGAGTTATGAGAATGGAACAGATGGCAGTTTACAGGGAACACAGCTGAAAACTATTGCTCACTTTGTAGCTGAATTAATTGAGATGAATGAATATTGCGCGCTATGCGTAATGTATTAGGCTCCAGTTATGTGGCAAAGTTTGGAAGCCCCCAAATGATATGATTTGTTGATTTTCTAAGTAAAAATGTTATTTCGATGTTATTCACTTTTTAGTGACAAACTTTGATTTTTTGCTAAATTTAAAAATGGTTCATGTTTCAAACATGTCAAGCAGTTGCACACATAAAAAACACTACATCAACGGCATTGCTTTTTATAAAATTACTAGTTTTGGCAGTAATTGTGTTCATGCAATCCTTTTTTCAATTTAAAACCATTGGACATATTTTAATTGAAAACCATTTTTACTGCATATTGGAAAAAATACAAATATAAAATGTGCCATTTATGTTTTAAATTTTCCCCCAATATGTTTTGCATATGAATGTATTCCCAATTACTTTTGCATATGACTGTATGTAATACATGCATTTCAAAAACATGGTTTTTGAAGTGTTCTTTAGTAAAGACAATGGTTCTATATAGAACCATGAACACTCAAAGAACCATTTGCATGCTAAAAGCATTCTTTGCATGGTGAAATGGTTCTTCAGATTGATGGTGAATGTGCTATATGTTATATTCATTACTAGATAGAACCTTTTTGTAAAGGATTCTACATAGAACCAGATTCTTCTATTGTTATGATGTCAAGCTTATAACAACATAGAACCCTTTTCAAAAAGGTTCTATTTAGAATCATATACATCATAATTCTCCATCAATCTGAAGAACCATTTCACAATGCAAAGAGCCTTTTAAGCATGCAAATAGTTCTTTGAGTGTTCATGGTTCTATTATAGAACCACTGCCGTTGCTAAAGAATAGGGGTGTAACAATACATTGTGACATGATACATTGCGGTGCAAAAATGTGACGATGTGCATCGTGGAAATGAATGATAACAAGTACATTCTGTTTATTATGCCATCTAATGCAATTGCATTTTTGAACACCAGAGAGCGCAATTGATTTTACCCACACCAGCACATCATACGTCATGCTCCCATACGCCACAGTCTTTAGCCTCAGTTGGTGTTTTTATTGCAAATGACATGAGGCCGTTTTCTGTTGTCGATAATGATAGATTTCAGCATCTAACACGCTGGAGCCCAAGTACAGCATTCTGCCACGTCCGCACTTCAGTCGTTCTGTTTTACAGGCCTGGTACAATGAAACAAAAGCAAACGTGATTCAAACTTTCCAAGAGGCAGCGTAGCAATAACAACAGTGGGGTGGACTTCGAGGGCTACCCAGAGCTAAGTCACTATAACCGCACATGCAATCACCGGAGAGAGGAAAATAGTAATCTTCTACTCCAAACTCGCTCTATTTTCAAGCCGCATACTGGGTAAAACATAGCCGAGGTGCTGGGGGCTGAAATCAGTTATTTTGGATTTGAAGCTTGAAAGAGTTAATCACAACTGTTGTTACGGACAGTGCGCGCAATATGGAGGTAGCAGTGAAAGAGGCTGGACTACCACCACACATAAAGTGTTTTTTGTGTGGTGGTAGCACGCTTTAAATCCGCCCAAGCCATTTAAAGCACTTTAAATCTTACTGCACAAGCAGTCTTAGGTGTAAACCACGTCAGTCGTTTACTGGGTCGAGTGAGACGCCTTCTTCTACCGAAGTGCTGCGGCCACCGCTGTGCTCGCTGCTAAACAGAAACTGCTATGGATCCCACCACATAAACTCATCATAGATGTCATCACACAACATGGAATAACTCGCTTTCTTGAACAACAGGAAGCCGTAAGGGCAGCTCTTGTGCGTACGAAGATACGTCGAAATGCCCGAAACCGAATCTCTGGACGGCTCCAACACCAGTGATGCCGAGGATATTGTGAAACTGATGAAACCTCTGAAAACAACCACCACGAGAAGAACTCCACAGTGTCACTCAGTGTCACGATTTTCGCTTTTCCTTCTAATTTCTTTTAATTGCAGCAATGAAAACATTCTTTTTTGTTTAAATCAAATGCAAATTTGTTAATCTTTGTACAAGAAAAGTACACAGTATTTAAATTGTTAATCTTCAGAAATAAAAAAGGAACATTTTCACTTGGATATTTAATATATGGTGAGGCTATATTAGAATGTTTTGTTTACAGTGTTTAAAGCGCTGTTCCTAGTAATTTCCTTTACCTGCAGGGGACTAAAGTTTTTGGTTTAAAACGTATACAAGCAAATGCATTGTTTTGCATTGTTTACACAAAAAAGAATGTCATTCATAATTTTTGTTCATTCAAATTTTGTTTAAAATACCGTAAGAGAATCGAATTGTGAACTTAGTATCGAATCGAATCGTGAGCAGAGCAGTCTTTTAGTGTTAATGGTGTTTTCACAGATGTACAAATTTGTCCACTAACACCCCCCATACTATGACAGACCCTGGCTTTTGAACTTTATGCTGATTTCAGTCAGGATGGTCCCTTTTATTTGACTAGGAGAATACAGTGTACATGGCTTTTTCTGTACATAGTGCAGTCCTAACTTGCAGGTATGGATGCAGCAATGTTTGTTGACAACAATTTGTATCCCCGAGTTCATGTGGTAATATCTGTTACAGAAGCATGCCTGTTTTTAATGCAGTGCTGTCTGTGGGATCAAAGGTTACAGGAATTCAGTTGTGTTTTTTGGCTTTGCCCATCTAGATTTCTCAAAATCTCTAAATCTGTTGATGATAATAGAGGGTGAAATATCTAAAATCACATTTTTTGAATTGTATGGTATTGTAAAATCTTATATTGTGGAATGTTGTTCTTGAACTGATTATTTACACATTCTTTGGCAAAGTGACAAGTCTTGACTCATCCTTGTTTCTAAAGAAAGATTTTAATTTTATATCCAAGCATGACTGCATCACCTGTTTAAGATGTTTTTTGAACATTTCACAATGTCCCATGTTTTAAATTGCCCTCATCAATTTTTTTTGGGAACATGTAGCGGGCATCTATTTCAGAAGTCTATATTTACTAAACGTTTTCTGCATCTATATTTACATAAAAACAATTGATAAGGTAAAACCTTAATTATTTTGTCTATGTACTGTTGTCTAAAACAAGTTAAAGATGATTTACAAATCACTGCTTTCTTTTTATTGAGGTATGTGTGTCAGGATACAAAGTTTTTGTGAAATGTGCAAGGTCGGAGAGTTGTAATACAGTGTAACAGCTGTACACACAGCAAATTACAATTTCCGATGCTTTTAAGTCTAGAATTTAAGCATTTTAACATTTAGTCTAAAGCAAATTAAAAAATCAATACCATTAAAATTCATTTCATCAATTTATTGATACTATTGAGTTTTTTAAAATCTTTGCTATTATTGTGTTTATTATTCTTATTATTCGTCTTATGAATTGAAGTTTGCATGTATGACTAATTACCCAGTTAAATCACCCTGTGTGTGACATAACAAGAAACATGTCCACCATGTGCATAAGATTAATTGAATCTGTGTTTGGATCAGCACACAGCACAAAAAGGGGGGATAACTTCCCCAAGCCTAATTTTAAATTCTGATAAAGACCGAGATCCAAAAGCAAACAGACAATGTGCTCCCTGAAGACTGTGCTTTGGGCTGACGCCCAGTACAGCTTATCGACCCAGTGCAGAGTGGTGGCACGGAGCTCGGCACAGGGTCAATACAGCAATGAATACGAGTGGGCACACAAGCTCACACCGTGATGCGCAGACGCACGGAGACCCAGCTGTGCCGAACATGCCACCCACAGCAGCCAGTGCCAAACTCCTATCAGGGCTCGTAACGACAGCAGCTCTGTATTCATGAAAGATGAACCAAAATATTCAAACACTAGAGAGACAAAACAGCCAGAGGAAAATGTTACAAAAAAAATGTAGGAAAAGAAAAACAATGCAATTATCTAATCAGCCAATCATGTGGCAGCAGTACGGTGCATAAAATCATGCAAATGTGGGCCAGCAGCTTAAGGTAATGTTCACATCACATCACACCACCATGGCATGATTAATAGTGGCAGATGGGCTGGTTTGAGTATTTCTACTCTGCTGATCTTCTGGATTATTCACACAAAAGTTTACTCAGAATGGTACAATAAAGAAAAAACATGCAGTGAGCAGCAGTTCTGAAGATAGAAACACCTTATTGATGAGAGAGATCGGTAGAAAATGCCCAGCCTGGCTCAAGCTGTCAAAAAAGGCTAAGGTAACTCCGAAACCACTCTGTACCATTGTTTTGAGCAGAAAAGCATCTCAGAATGCACAACAAGTCGAACCTTGAGGAATATGGGCTTCAATGGTAGAAGATCACATCAGTTCCACTTCTGTGAGCCAAGAACAGAAAGCTGAGACTTGGTCTGATGAATCTCAATTTCTGTGGCAAATAGGATGTAGGGTTAGAATTCGGCACCAACAGCATGAATCCATGGACCCAACCTGGCTTGTGTCAACAGTCCAGGCTGGTGGAGGTGGTGTAGTGGTGTGGGGAATGTGTTCTTTGCACACTTTGGGTCCATTTATAGCAATCTACAGCCACTTGAATGCCACAGCCTGTTGAGTTTTGTTGATGACCATGTGTATCCCTTCATGACCACAATTTACCACCTTCTAATGGTTACTTTCAGCAAGGTAATGCACAATGTCACTAAGCAAAAGTTGTGCCAATGAGTTTAATGTTCTTTAGTGGCCTTCTCAGTCACTGGATCTGACTCTTATAGAACACCTTTGTGATGTGGTAGAACAAGAGATTCACAGCATGAAAGTGGACATGAAAAATATGCCTATGTACATATGTAAAGGGTAACATGGGGGAAGAAGCCCCCCTCCCATATTGTTTTTCCTGATCAAATGATGGGGCCAAATCTAATCCTGGATGTGGATGACTTGTCATAATTGATGAAACCATGAATTCTGCTCTGTATCAGAAAATCCTGAAGAATGTCTGACAGTCAGTTTCTGACCTAAAGCTCAAGCGCACTTGGATTATGCAGCAGGACAATGATCCGAAGGGCACAAGCAAGTTGACCTCTGTTGAGGTCAACTCAAACCAGTTGTTTGGTTTAGAGGGTAATTACTTGTTCACATGGGTGATATAGATTTTGAATAAATCTTTTCAAATAAATCTGAAGCAGCTTCCCGGTGTGTGTGTTCTTCTCCAGCTTGACTTGTTCAAGCAGAAACAGGCACGAGCTCCCCCTCAGTGTGTGATCCAGCTGTGAATTCTGTTGAATTTGATTGGATGAGGTTGATTTTTTTTAACTCAGCAGAAACACCTTCAGGAGCTGAACCTCTGAAAACCCCCAGAGTGCCAGAAAAACGCTGATTAATCTCCCGATGTTCATCAAATACGGCACATAAAGTCACATAAGGAATGTGTGTGTGTGTGTGTGTGAGAGAGTGTGTGTGCGTGCGTGTGTGTGTGTGTGTGTGTGTGTGTGTGTGTGTGTGTGGTGCGGGGGGCGGGGGTGTTCGGGATTAGGCGATGGTTGCATGTTCGTGAGGGGGCGGAGCTTCTGGGGCGGGATTACACACATTCCTGCACGAGCCCACAAACACTCCAGCATCCACGAGCTCAGTCTGGATCTGGACACTTTTCTATACGCGCGCGTTTTTTGTGTGTGTTTTTTTTCCTTTTTCAAAAGATTGATTTGAACAGCATTTCACCAAAAACGGCACGTGAGCCATCAGCACATGCACAATTAACGCTCGTAAAATGAAGAGGACTGTGAGAGCTGATGCGCGCGTGAGTGAGAGTGAAGGTTGCGCGTGTGTACTGTGGGGGGAGCGCTGTCCGCGGTGCTGAAGAGCTGAACTCTCGCTGTGTGAGCATCTATGCGCGTGAAGTGTGGAGATGACCGGCAAAAGGCTGCAGTTTATAGCTGGATGGGGATTCGCTGTATTGGAAATAGCAGCTCTGCTGAGGTAAGATCGTTTAATAAACTGGTAGAACAAGAAAATGACGCTCAGTCGGTTTAAATTACAGACAAACCAGCGCAGCCTGGAGTTCCCCGTAAAACCCATAGAACTGAGTTCACTCTAGCAGTACTTAAGCAAAACTCGTGTTCAGTTCACTTGTAAGACTTTTACGAATGTGGAATGAACAGTGTAAGCACTAATATAGAGTTAACTTAACATTCAAAAAGCGAAACAAATACTATATGAGTTAATTTAACACAGTGCAACTTCAACACCGTATGAGTTCATTTCATCCTGTACGAGTTCATTCAACACTGAGAGCTGATTACATTTTGTACGAGTTGTTTGAACGGGAGCTTTTGCTGTGCAACTCTGTTGTTTGGTTCATTCATTGTTTTTTTTAAGGTTGCGTCATGTTTCGTTTGACTTACAATCGTCCATTCAGTGGAATAAACGTAAAATAGTGACGAAATGATCGCAGCAAGTGCTCGAGGGCTTCTTGTTTGGATAAAGAGCCTCGTGCTGTGGGACTAGACGATCCGTTTCGGGGTGTTTTGGACGCCGTTGAGTAAACTTTTTAGTCGTTTTGCTGAAAGTGCAACATGTGCTGCGGTCCGTTGGATTTCCCTCAGTTTGAGAAGAGTTTTGCACTCCAGAGACTGAGACTGTGGAACTTTGAAGCAGCTTCAGTTTACAGACTTGGTGCTTGATAAAACTTAATAAATACTTTGCATAAATACGCATTTCTATCACATAGAAGTGAATGAGAAGAAGGGATTTACCTAATACTTTGAGGTATTCCACATCCAGAGAGAGAGAGAGAGAGAGAGAGAGAGAGAGAGAGAGAGAGAGAACAGTGTCTTTCCTCGCGCGCAGTTTCTTATGCAATATAACGTTTCTGTACTGTAGAAACTGAAATATTAAAGACTTAGAGAGAAATGAAGAATTCTTTAATGAGCAGTTTCCCCCCCCCCCTCTCTCTCTCTGTCGCTCAGTTTTCTGTTTTTTAGTCTGACGAGTCTTGTTGCATAATACATTAATAGCAGCAGTGATAATAAACCATGTACAACAAGAAAACCTTAAATTACAGCAACAACCATTTTAATTGTTTTGTTTTTTTCTTTGATGTGGTTTGTGCTTATGCTAATAATATCAGTGCACACAAACAAACACTGACACACACATACACCAAAAAGACCCCCAAAATGAATAAACACAAACAAATTAAGGATGGCATAAAAATAATCTAGGGCCTTTAGATTCCCTCCCTCTCTCTCTCTCTCTCTCTCTCTCTCTCTCTCTCTCTCTCTCTCCTTTTTCTCTTTCTCACTCGTTACCTCTTGCTCTCTCTTTTTCTATTTTTTCTATCTCTGTGTTCTTCCTCTCTCTCTCCCTTGTTTCTCTATTATTTCTATATTATATATGTTTTTTCCTCTCTCTCTCTCGTCTTTCTCTCCAAATTTCCATGGCTCTCCTCTTTCTCCCTGTATTTCTCTCTCCTTCCCCTTCTTCTCACTTTTCTTCCTCTTTTCTCTCTCTCTCTTTTTTCTCTGTTTGTCTTTCCCTTTCTCTTCTTTCTCTTTATATCTCTCTCTCTCTGTCCTCTCTTTGTCACTCCTGTCTCTCTTCATTCTTTCTACATCTGTCCCTCTTTCTTTCTCACTTTTTTCTCTATTCTTTCTCTCTATCTCTTTTTCTCCTTTCATTCTCTCATTATCTCTCTGTTCTTTCCCTTTTCTTTCTCTCTATCTCTATTCTTCCCCCCTCTTTTTTCTCTCCATATTTCTATCACTCTCCCCGTTCTCCCTGTATTTCTCTCTCCTCCCCTTCTTCTAATTTTTCTTTCTGTCTATATTTATCTTCATCTTTGTCTCTTTATTTCATTTTATAATAAAATATAAAATAATAAAAGCTCTTGACAAATACCTTTGCTCTTCACTTTGTTTTACTCTGCTGTATTCACTCTAAATTTTTGCTTATGATGTTATTGTATTAAATATTAATGGAATTAGTTAATATTTTACTGAAGGGAGAGACAGAGACTTGGGTATATGGCCAAGTTAGTTCAAACTTGACCCTACGGCATAAAATGTTGTGTATGGTTGGACTTTAGCAGGTTTGGCTGGATTTCATCATTGCAGGTCAGGTTTACAGAGATGGAGGATGGCGCAGGCATGTGTGTGTGAGAGTCTGTGTGGTGTATCTTGGTCATTAAAATACACTTATAACCCATTAAAACCACTCCCATTTTTCTCCTCCACTTTATCCAGAAAACATGCTGATAAAAGAAATGCATTTAATTTACCTGATCTATTTTCTATTATTTTCAATCATCTGTTCTTTTACTTACTTTTGGTGTTATAATTGTGTTAATGCGACATATTTTATTCTATGTGAAATATAATGTATTATATTATGTGAAAATGATGCACATTTGAAAGGAGTAAAGAGATGCATTTTTCTTCAGTGCTGAAGAGCCATATCTGTAATATCATTGGTGAATATAGGAGGATACTTGCTCTCCAGTAGTGCTGGATGGTCATCAAGCCACTGGTTGATGATGTAATGAATCATAGCTTTGCATTATTGATATCTGTGTCTGTCTCCTCATTCTAAATAGGCTTGTGTTTGGAGCAGCAGCAGAAAAAAAGACAGAGATAGAGATAATTACACAACAGGTGCTTTCAGTGAGGCTTAGATGTTGTGTACAGTCGGATAAGAGGAGCTGCTCTGTCTTGTACTGGAACATGTGGATATTCATTCAACACTGCCATCACATCATAGTCCATGTTGTTAGAGGTGTATTTTACAAAGAAGGATTTCTCAAGAAGACAGATAAACCTAATGTTATAAGCTATTGTCAGAAAATTTGGTGAGTTTTGTCACTCAGTGTGGCCAAGGACTGCCTACTTTGACAGAAAAGGGCCGTTTAACAATGACAAAGTGCTGTTTTTGTGCAATGAATACCTTGAATAACTTTGAAAAGTGTGATGTCATGAACTTTTTCAGTCCAGCAACTATAACTATAAAAAAGACTTATCACATTGTGCACAGCAAGTAACTATTTACAACAATGTGTTTCCCATTGGACTAATAAAATCTGGTGCACAAAAGTGCCATCACATGGATGCATGGTCAGCCGATCAGGATGATATTCTGATAATTGTGGCTAGCTTATCATATAACATCTTACAGGTTTTGAACATTAACATAGATTTCAGATGTCATATGTACATCCGTAGGCTTAGATTAATTCAATGCAAAATTAATGCAAAGTCAAGCCCAAGAAGTGAGAGATGTTCGTATTAGACAATGTATGCTTTGGATTTAAAGAGACAATACAGTTAAAAATTCCTTCTAACCACAAATGTAGTTAGTCAGCCAAGACATGTTTGGTGTCTAAAGTTTGCTTTAGTAGTTTTACACTGAAGCTATGAGGCTAATGTAGCTAACAATTAACAAAAGCTCATACACCACCACTTAGCTTTGTGCAGCCTGAACAATGTTGAACAGTCCTGAGTTAAACCTACACTATGAAAGTTTCGGGATTTAGAGATCTCACTGGTGGTTATGCACTGGACATTAAAAGAGGATTCAAGGAGTATTCAAGGAGAACTCAGTCAAAACTTGATGACAGACATGTCTTCTGAGGCCTATGTAAATTACCTGTTATAGTCATCATATCTTCATCAGGATATTGTTGATTTTGCATTTGAGACCTAAACATTGAGTGTGTGATGTTAATACGTAGAGGTGTATTATGTGGTATAAAAAAACACTCCTGCTTAATTTAACCTGACACCTCTGACTTTTAAATATTAATTTCAGGATTCATAGGGTGACTCACAGTAGCGCAAGTACACCACATTTTAGTGTTTTTTCTCTTGACTCAGTAATACTACTTCTTTTAATTTTAACAAAAATTACTCCACTACTTTCACTACTACTGGCTAATCATTAAGTACATCTCCTTGTTTCTACACTCATTGTCCATTTTATCAGGTCCACTTACTATATAGGTGCACTTTGTAGTTCTACAATTACAGACTGTAGTCCATCTGTTTCTGTGCATACTTTGTTAGCCCCCTTTTACCCTTTTCTTCAATGGTCAGGACCCCCATAGAACCGCCACAGAGCAGGTACTGCAGTGACCCTGATGTGGTGGTGGTTTGTTAGTGTGTGCTGATATGAGTGGATCAGACAGTTTTTACACACCTCAGTGTCACTGCTGGACTGAGAATAGTCCACCAACCAGCTAACAGTGTCATGTGACCACGGATGAAGGACTAGAGGATGATCAACACAAACTGTGCAGCAAGAGATAAGCTATTATTTATTTACATTTACAAGGTGGACCAGCAAGGTAAGTGTGTCTAATAAAGTGAGTGGACACAGTGTTTAACAACTCCTGCAGCACTGCTGTCTGATCCACTCGTACGAGCACAACACACACTAACACTCCACCACAACATCAGTGTCACTGCAGTGCTGAGCATGATTCACCACCCATATAATACCTGCTCTGTGATGGTCCTGTGGGGGGCCTTGACCATTAAAGAAAACGGTGAAAAGGGGCTCACAAATCATGCAGAGAAATGGATGAACTATGTACTGTAATTGTAGAACTACAAAGTGCACCTATATGGTAACTGGAGCTGATAAAATGGACAAGAATTGTAGATACAAGGAGATGTACTTAATGAAGTGGCTGGATGGTATAGTTTGCACAATGCAAACCGCTAAGGCTTATAAGCTTCCACTTATTAAAAGCTACATTAGACTACATTAGTTCCAGTGCAAAACTAAAGAAACACACTTCAGACATCAAACTTGTCTTGACTACATTTGGGGAAAATGTGGAGTTTTGATTGCTGAACTTATCCAGTCTATCTGGAAAAGAAACGCTGCTTTGTGAAATATTCCTTAGATATCTGCTCTACTTGTAAAATGGCCTTGTCTTTCTAGCAAATAGATCTCTTCTTAGGCCACTGCTTCTCAGTAAGACTGGTAAACCTGTGTTGGTGTGTTGATTTAGTGGCTGATGTTTGTCCCTGAGTGCACTCCTCCCTCAATGTCTGCGTGATCTGTCCACACTGCTATACAGACAGCACTGTTCTCCCAGTGCTGAGTGGAACATTTTCAGTCCTGTGTCTCGTCCTCTGCTGACAACAAGACTGGTCATCAGCTGGCTACTTTTCAAAGGCTGTCTACAGTCCTTCAGGAAGCCGCTGCTTTCTGAATCTTCAAACTCAGTTCTCCGCATGAAAGAAGGATGACCTGTTGCTATAGAGATGCTTTGCAGTGAACAGCAGTTTGAGTGCTTTAAGAAGAGCAGCCTCAGTTGTTTCAGAAGCATTTTTTTCTAGAATTGATGATACTTTGACACAGCATGCATGAAAACATTTCCATAGCAGTGAACATGTTCACACAGTCATGATCCTTATTAATGTCCTGCTTTAAAATAGAAAGGCTCTTCTACGTTGTAAAGGAATTGTGTAGAGACATGTTTGGTGTCTGAACTGACAGCTTCTTTAGTTTTGCACTGGAACTACTAGCTAATGTAACTTGCATGTTTGATTTACAGTAATCTATACAAATGGACTACTATATGATATTTAGTTAAAAGCAGAAGCAGCAGCCTGAATTATGTATGTACTTTTGTCCAGTGTGCCATATGGTGTTAGAAACCACATGTACGAATCTGTGTGAGGTTACTTAAGCTTGTTTATGCTCTGGACATTTCGTATCTGTATACAAGGGCGACTGAAAAAGGTTGTAACAATTTTTGTATTAGCCTTTAAATCTAGGCTGCTGTTTGTTCTATGTCTTTCAAACTTTGATATAATATACCCATATTTGTCTGCTACAAATATAACAGCAATGTAGAAATCTACTGCTTACCCATAAAACAAGCAAGTCTGGGATAGATACAAAGACTTCCACTGTTACAATCTTATAGAGGTATATTACAGAGGTATTTTTTATTATTCTTATTGTTAAATTCTGAGCAAGAAACAAGAAAACACTTATATTTAATTTAAGTAAGTAATTTATTATGCCATATTAAAAGAAAATGACAGTAAAACAGTAACTTTATACTGTGACTCCACAGTCACTATGATGTAGTTGTATCCTGATGTATACTTGTGATAATAACCTGTAGTTAAAATACAGTACTCTTCTGTGTTTTTGCATGACAACTGTAAAGAAATGCAACCCAGAAGACAGTCTTTTTATTGTACATTTAAATATGAAAAAAACTTTTAAATTTACCAAACCTATATGTTAATTAAAAATAACAATATTAATGAGCATACTTATTCACCATGATTTACACTGTATTTGATCTACACTGTATTTGTATAGAATGTCTTAAAAAATCACAAAAACATATTTTGCAGACATTTTAACTTTTTGTTAACTTTTTGTTTATAATGTCCTTAAACATGACCAAACAATCTCCAGAAATACCAATAAACAATAACATTTTTGTCAACACTTCAGTGTTCCAGCATTTAAAAATATAATAAAACATAAAATATTCTTATTAAAATGTTATGCTTTTTTAACTGTCTTTATCCAATATCAACATCAACCTCAAAGTAATTTGCTATATTATTACAAAAAATATCTTGAGATGATATGATTTCAAAATAAAACTGATGAATATAATATTTTACTGGGAAAAATTAATGTTAAATAGTTGCCAATAATTGAACGTGTAGAACTTTCATTGACAGTTAAAGTTAAACTTGTGAGTGGGCCAATTCTTTGGTCTTCCTACGTTAAATTGTGTGTTATATTTCACCCCTTCCTGATCTGTCATGACATAACTCATCTTTTTACATGCAGGTTTGAAACTAGCATAGATTTTACACATCATATTAAACTAGAGAAACTGCTGATTTAGATTTTCTAACCTCTAATTTGGATTTTGTTACACAGTGTTTCTCCTGCCAGCTCAGGAGGTGAGTGTGCACAGTAGTGAATTCACCCCATAACTTTCCCCAGTTTTCCCTACTCTGACCAGATGTCCACTTGACAAAAATTAGAAAAAAATGTTGTCACTTGACACAGGGGTCATGTCAAAGCTGACAAATGCAGCCTTTATGATAGGTGATGCCTACTGGAATATGCTTTCATAAATGTTTATGTAGGTTAACTTCAGAAATAAGAGCCTCAGGTTCTGGCTGAGTAGAGCTGCTGATTATGTGCCTGCATGCGTGACTCTGCTGGATTACTGGATCAGTCATCTATGAGATAAACTGATCACAATCTCTGTTCTGAGAGATAAATGAATGAGTGTGTCTCCCTCTAACTCTCATATAAACACAGTTTGAGAATACATTTACACATTCAAACACAGGTAAAGCAAATAGAAAGATGCATGCAGTATATGCACTGTAAAATCAGAATGAGAAATGACTTCACATGCATGGATACACATGCAAACAGCTTCCAGTGTAATGCAACACACACACACGCACACACACACACACAAAATCATGTGCCTGCGAGTGGACCGCGTGACAGCTGTCACTCAGACCATGTGAATGCTGGAGCATCTCGACGCTGTTAGGTGTGGCACACACAGGACCAGAGGAATGCAGAGGAATCTGCACTAAAATGGATTTGAAGGTGTTGTTTTGTTTCATAAATCACTGTGAACAAAAATCATATCCACAGGGGCTGTAGGCTTTTAATCTTTTGCATTAGATTTTAGATTTAGACTGGCCTTTTTATTAGAAATGTATACCTTGTGCTACTTTCTACTTCAACTCACTGACCACTTTATTGAAAAACCCCAGTCATGTACTTCCACTCACTGGCCATTTTATTAGAAACGTCTACATTGTGCTTCCACTCACTGTCCACTTTATTAGAAACACTTATCTTGTGCTTCCACTCGCTGTCCACTTTATTAGAAACATCTACCTTGTGCTTCCATTCACTGGCCACTTTATTAGAAACATTGCCCTTTTGCTTCCATTCACTGGCCACTTTATTAGAAACACCTACCTTCTACTTCTACTTATTGGCTACTTTATTGGAAACACTTAAATCCTGTCAGCTAGAATGTTAACTATTGGTCAGCCTACTTTAATGATAGTAAAATATATTTTATGGAGAAGATAAATAGAAAGCAGTTAAAGAGAGCGGCTATGGACTGTTTTTGTTTACGTTTGCAGCATAAACTCTGTTTCTGTGTGCAGTTTTGTACACTGGCCTTGATTTGTTCTCATAGTCCTGTGTTCCTGGCCCACAGCAATCCTGCCACCAGCATGAAAATGAATCTAATGAATTGGACTTTGAATCATTGAGACAAATTGTTTAAGTAGACCAGTTAAGTTAAATGAATCGAACTTCACATCACTGGGTGAAGCTTCAAGGGAAAAGTTTCTGATAAAGTGGCCAGAGAGTGTACATAGACATAGCTGGTTTGCTCTATGAAAAATACACCACTACGCACTACTATATAAGGAAAGACAGTGGGGGACGTTTGTACAGTGTGCCATTAATAATGAATTCATGCATTAGAGGATGGTGAATTGGAGACAGTGATATTAATTATGTAATCTGTGTTCCGGGGAAAATGTGAGGAAGCAGGTTGGACAGACTGGATTTGTTTTGACAGGCATGCTCTTAAATAAATTTGTTTGCTTATTTGTGTGTCCTTTTGGTGCTTCTGTAGGAGCTGTTTCTCAAAAGAAAAGAAATAGAGAGACGAAATGGAGATGGAGAGAAAGAAAGAAGGAGTTTTTCATGTGTAAATTATCAGTATTTTTGTCTGTGCCAACAAACCACAGCCAACTCATCTAATCCAAACAGTGCAGGATACAACACTCTATCTGCAGACAATACAGCTGTTATTTGTCTAAAATATTGAACTGTTTGAAAGGCAGACTTAACATTACAAATCAAGTGCAATGAAGTGCAATGAAGATCAGACAAAAAAGTTTTTCTGAGTAAGTGAAATGTAATGGTATGTCTTCAATACTTTGCTGGGGTGAGAGCAGAGTTGTAGTCTACTCTTGATGAGTATCTTTTAGTAGTTCATGAAAGCAAGCACAACCACACTGAGACAAACTAGCTGATAGTCATGATATTCACTGTTATTTACATCTTGTAATTTTATTTAGCTCTGAAAAGGATCACACTCAATGTGCTCTATTGAGATGTAGGCTATATCAAGTATTTTGATGCCCTCTGTGCATAATGCCACACTTTTATCTTATATCTATGAATAAAAAAGTAAGGCAATACCCTTAATAAACAGCCTAACTCACTGCTAGAAGTCATGATCATCACTGGTAACAAATGGTAAACAAACAAATGCTAGGCGGTATTGATCAGAACTCAAAGAGTAAAAAAAATCTTCCAGTGTTATTGTAACAGTGGTATTGTAAAGTCTGAGTATCTTAAATCTTGACTTTAAACAGGTACAATTAAAAAATAGCATACTGTATGTTCTACTGTAATTGTACTGTTCTTTTTAACACAATCAAACCAAGCATCTCATGGGCAATCCATTCTGAGAATGTGATGATGGCCAATAAAACTTAAATCTGTTGCCTGAAGAGTTACTGTGTACATGTCTTCATCGGCCAGAATGAAACACACAAGCAAGTAGAATCAGCGCTTTCTGTGTGCTACAGTGTTTCTATCACTGTATAAAATATGCAATTATGAAGCAGTAAACCTGTATTCTCTGTAGTGACAGTGCTCCATCCAGTATCTCTGGAATGAGATAGAGTGCTCGTTGCGATCCAGATCTAATGATCTATTATCAGCACCTGACCTCTCTAATGCTCTTGTGGCTGAATGCAATCAAATCCTCACAGCAATATTCCAACATCTAGTGTAAAGCCTTCCCAGAACAGAGGTTGTTACTGAAGCAAAGGAGGACAATCACTAATTAACCCCCTTAACTTCAGAAAAAAATGCTGGGAAAAATAATGAATTAAAAATGGGTTGTTTTGCAGTTTAGTTTTAATATGTAGAATATATAGTTTTTTTTTTTTCTCTGTGGGATCAACTTATAAAATGTGTGTGGTTTTGTTTACCAAAAAAACATTTTTCAACCTCACTCCTCACTTTAACTCATACAATTCAGCAGGTTGTTTTGTTGTACCTTTACGACTAATGTATGCAAATGAGCTCTGTTCTGATTGGCTGCCCTGTATTGTGCCACATTCAAAAAAGCACTCAGAGCTGAAACACTCCTTATAACTTCAGTGTGGTAAACTGCTGTATGTTGAATAGGAGGATATATGTAAATGCACTGACATCACAAAAATAATGAATTTAAAATGGTCTGTAGCTTAGCTTCTATACATGGAGTGATGGATGTTACAAAATAGTGATGTAATTTTAAGGAAAAGCACTGAATATTTATTAACAATAGGTTGTAGGACAACACATTAAACAATGGATGACTGAAGAATAACTCCCAACACACACATTTACATATTGCAGAACTGTGGGGCAGATGTGGGTCCACATCTGTGTTTTTCTGGCTCTCATTGTCCATCTCTTTCTCTCTGCCTCTCTCTCTCTTTCTCACTTTCTCTCTCACTCTCTCTCTCTCTCTCTCTCTCCCTCCCCCCCTTGGACCACTCATTGGAGCGGAATGTTCCGGTAAAGTGAAGAGTAAAGCTCATAGTGTGCGTTCTCCTCCAGGCCAGGTCCATTTTACCTCTCGCTGTCCACATTAGCACCATCCGGCCCCTAGCCTCCAGCCTAACCCTTTAACAACCCACTTCGACTGCTTTTAAATCACAAAACTCACCCACCCAAACCCTGCCCCTATCTTTATCCCTCTCTCTCTTCTTCTGTTTAAAGGAGTTTCTCTCTTTTTCCTTTGAGTTTTTTTGCCTCCCTGCCTGCTGTATCAGTGTGGCTATTGTATGAGGCAGATTAGGAAGCTCCTGTTGCATTATTGATAAGATTTTGTCAAAAAGCGTCGATTGCGCATTGAGTTATCCTGTTAGCCCTGTTTCCCTTGAATACCTTCAGAGAGAGAGAGAAAGTAAGAGAGAGATAGTAAGAGAGAGAGAGAGAGAGAGAAAGAGAGTGAAAGAGAGGGAGGCATTGCCTTTGGTAAGCAGCTTAAAAATGTTTAAGTTATCTCCAGGCTTTCTGTATCTGAAGCAGAAACTGTCATGCAGCATGATTTCTGTGCCAGAGCTAATTCTACTTAAAATAAATAAATAAATAAATAAACTTCAAAAAATGATTTTTTTTAGCAAAATCTCTAGGCAAAATGTCACCTATTTATGATCAAACAATATCGCTTTGAAGTAAAAATGATCTTTTTTTGCTCATTTATATATATATTTTAAAGAATACAATAGTAAAAACACTTTCACTTCAGTGTTGTAACTGGAAAGCAATGTAGTGAATGAATATGAGAATTATGGTGAACAGTTATTAATTATATCATGATCCTTCATCTGTACTGTTTTCTCCTTCTAAAAGTGGCCACATGGACAAAGCTGACCAACTTTTAACTGACCTGTAGAGGAAGATTACTGACCAAACACATATAGTACCAAAAATGCAAATGTGGCAAACAGTGAGTAAAAACTGGCTGTCGTTATAGCATTTGCATAAACTGGCCCTGACAGCTCTTCCACTATGGCCAAAAATATGTGGACACTTGACATTTGACTTGCGCATAGTGATCTTAGGCTTGTGTGCAGCTGTTTGGCAATGGAAACCCATTCATGAAGCTCCCGACGCACAGTTCTAGTTCTTGTGCTTGCAGAGGCAGTTTGGAACTCTGTAATCAGTGATTCAACAGAGGATACTTAATATTTACGCACCACATGCTTCAGGATTCTGCAGCCCCGCTCTGTGAGTTTGCCTGGTGAATTATATTATTTACCATTGGCTATATTTGCAGAGATCAAACCAGCTTGTAGATGAAATTACTTTTAAGACTTGGCTATGCCTTGTGTCAAGCAGTTAGCTGTTTTTTATTACTTTTATTACTCACTCACACAAAGAATTTGGTTCCAGCTGTTGCTGTCTCACTAGTATTAAATGCAACATACAAACAATGTACAAATAATTTACAGACAGTACACTATATATAGTATACACAGTCATGACAGTACGTGACTGAGATGCCCTTTAGCAGGGCGCCTAACCCCCAACCGCTCCCCGGGTGCTGCGTATAGGGCTGCCCACTGCTCCGGGCAAGTGTCCTCACTGCCCCCTAGTGCGTGTCTTTACTAGTGTGTATGTGGTGTTTCAGTGCACGGATGGGTTAGATTACAGAGGTGAAATTTCCCCATTGTGGGACTAATAAGGGTCACTTAATCTAATCTAATCTAATTTAATCTAATCTAACACAAACAATATGCAAACTATATATGGACAAGTAATATACCTGTATATGATATTATTTACCAACCAAGAAACAGGGTGTTATAACTATCTGGAGAAAAAGTAGCAGGAGCTTTGGCCCAGCAGGTGATATTACTGGTCAGCTATTTATGAGGGTGATGGCATGAGGAAAGAAACTGCTCCTGTGTCTGTCAGTCTTCGTATACAGGGTTCTGGAGCGCTTACCAGAGGCGAGGAGTTGAAAAAGGTTGTGTCCAGGGTGCAAGGAATCTGTAATGATTTTCCTGCCCGTTTCTTGGTTCGTAAAGAGTACAAGTTCTGTACCAGTGATTTTTTTTTCAGCTGACTTTACTGTTTGTTGCAGTCTGTTCCTATCCTGCCTTGTGGCTGCTCCAAACCAGACCGTGATGGATGTGCACAGGACAGATTTGATGACTGCAGTGTAGAACAGGCTCAACAGCTCCTGTGGCAGACTAAACTTCCTTGCCCTTTACAAAAACATGAAAACTGAACCAAAAATATGCTCAGCAGCAAGATTTGTTTTGCTTTTTCAGTGTATAAAGCATGATCTAGAAGTGGATTCCTGCTAAGGCAAACCTTAAATGCCCAAAAGATATAAATGTCTTTAAGAAACATAGTATACTGTAGTGCTAATTTAGCCTAGTGAAACTACATTTTTGTATTACACCTGACACAATGTTTAATATACTGAATATTTATTCAAAATATTTAATTTTAACACCAGAATAAACACTAAAATTACATAAAACTAAACTAAATCTCTTCCTTTTCAGAAAATAAAAACAAAATGTAAATGATGAAGGCATTTTTGAAACAAATATCTATCTATCTATCTATCTATCTATCTATCTATCTATCTATTAAGCCTCTAATTCCAGTCTACCCACCGTTTTATAAAATAGTACATTGTAATGGGAAAAGGAAAATAGGTTCCCTTGAGTTTTGTGGATACGCTGCAATGTTAAGGGTGGCTGTCAGAACTCCAGCAGCTGAGGGTCCAGCAGGCTGCTGGGGAGCAGTGACCTGAGTCACAGTGGCTAGTCACGGTCCTCTGCTGCCCAAAATAAGCTGTGATACAGCAGGGACCCTGGCAGCTGATGCACAGAGTGCTAGACTGTCACACATCAGTGTCACTGCTGTCACACACCATAGGCTGTGGGCTCCCACCTGAGACAAACAAAGGGGCCCTCCTGCTCGCTGCCCAATTTAGAAACTTCAGCAATGGTGTAGAAAGAGAGTGAGTGGAGGGGGAAGGGTGTCCTGTTTTGTTAATTTGTGCTTGTTTTAGTAGCATTTTTGAACCTGGTGAGCAGAAAAGATGCTGACCACTACATCAACATGTTTACACACATGAGCGACAGTTTTGTTGTCATCATAATGTCATAGAAGTAGTACTTTGCCTTGTCTAGAGCAGTGGTGCTTTACTCCAATCGTAGCAATGCCTGGCCCTGCACAGTTCTCAAAACTGTTCCTTCCTTAACAACCCTCATCCAGCTCATCAGATAACTGTAATTGTGGTAATTTTAACTGGATCACATGTTGGGTAAGTGGTCTGGAGTTGAAAAACACCGATCTAGAGGCAACACTATATGCATCTAGTCAAAGGGTGTCCAAATTTGGCCCTGGAGGGCCTGAGTCCTGTCCACTGTTAGGTTCTTTAGGTTGCCAAATCTGGTTCTTTAATATCATCACTCCCAAGAACACATTTTGGCACCTTTATTTTTAAAGGCCATGGTCCGCCTAACCAACATCCCCCAACAGACACCTGCATTCTAGTATTGGCAGTCATCTTTATACTGTTACAGAATAAGAACTGACAACTGAACCAGAGTGAAAAAGGGTTGGGGGTGGGGAGTCATTCTAGAACAAAGTGATTGTGGGCAAGACCATTAAATAATAGTGTGAATGTGGGGAATATTCTAAAACAGTGTGAATGTGGGAAAACATTCTTGAACAGTGTGAATAGAAAGAACATTATAGAACTGTATCAAAGGGGAGAGCATTCTCTATAGTCTCTATACTAACACTCTAGAACAGTGTAAAAAAAGGAAAACTCTTTAGGGCTAGCTATAAAGGTACCTTCATAACATGCATAAGCAGTGAACAATGTGTTCATAAAGCAATACTTGAATAATTATTTATTTATTATTATTATTATTATTTATTATTCTTATTATTATTATTTAAGAATGCCATTGTACTGGCACAATTGGCCTAAACTAAAGTGAAGCCTTTTATTCCTTTTATAGCACTGGTATGCAGCATCATTCCCAAATGATGGAACTTATAAGACTTAATTAAGAACACCATTTATCAGTTATTTATATTTCTGCTTGAGTTAAAGTTCAAAGAAATTCTATTAAAGAGACCAATGTGGTGGTAACATGAGCAACAAAGTCTGAAGCCACACATCTCCTAAATATAAGTAAATCTGTTGATTTTAAAGCAGGTAATTTTGTATTCCTACTTTTGTACAGGAATATGTGTTCATTTGGGATGAGTGAAAAATAAAATCAAAATCTTCCATAGAACTGATATATGGTGTTTTAAACAGCCATTACTGAGAAATGATGGTTTATAAGTGTTACAAAGGGAACAAATTTCCATCACTGTTTAAGTCATATGTCATCTTGCAATTACTGGCATAAGCTATTCATTAATATTCAAGTATTACTTTATGAATGCATTATTCAATGTGTTATGAAGTTTGTGTGTAGGTAGCATATGTAGGTATGCCTTAACAGATTGGATTGTTCCTTGTCATTGTTCAGGAGTGACCAGAGTGGTCAGCCACTGCAAGTCTGCCTACAAGGCTTTTACAAGAACATGCTGTGTCCTTGATTGGGCAAGCCAGTTGGAAAGTTTGTCTTGTTATACTTTTACAACCTCACAGTATCTGAATTTTAGGTTTTGTCTTGGTCTGTGAGTGGACAAACCTTGAACTCCTAAAACTCAATGAATGCAAAATGAATATTTTTACTTTGTGTTCAACAGAAACCTTCTGAATTGCTGTAGTTGCAGGGTGAGAATTCAAATAAAAGCCCTTGTGAAATTGGACGTATAAGCATCTGTGTTAGCGCTTCAGCACATGAATCATCCAAAGGCTCTCGTAATCATGTCCAGGGTCATGAACAGGGTCATGACCGGGTCATGTCGTACAGATTTGCTGCGGACAGCATATGCAGGCACAGGCTTATCTTTGATGAGACAGAAGGGGGGCACCAGCTAAAGGCACATTTCTCACTGGACGCCAAAATGGTGCTTGACCTTTAATGGGACCTCCTTTGACTTGCATTGCCAAAGTTCAGTTTTAGCCCGTCTGTCACCAAAATGATCTCCACCATTTGTCATGTGCTTACTGTGCCATTGCAAATGGACATTTGTAAGTGTCAGCCATCTCCTTTGCGAATCACTCTCTCTGACCATTGTGTCAAATCTACCGTGCAAATGACCAAACTCTCTGCAGTCATAACTACTCATATAAAACACTCCAGCATCAGGACTCTAGAGTGAGATCTTTAGAGGTGATACACACTGGACAACTATAATATTGACAATGACACAAGCTTATGTTTGCCTGATCTGTCGGTATTTTATGTTCAGTGATACACATCACATATTATGGCACCCAAAAATTGCTCTGATGAAAATTTCCTCTTGGTAAATAAGTGCACCCTGAGGTGGGAAAGGGAGAGAACCCTTGCTTTACTTAAAGAAAAGCACAGTAAAAACAGCATTATTAAGGCATGAGGTAAAAAGTGCTTTAATCTGAACTTAATGGACAAATTTGGGGCATAGAAGTGCAGCAACGCCTAAATATAGAACTTCTCTTAGATAGTGGTTATTAGTACAGGAGCGTTCACTGTTCAGCTCTGTTTAACAGATTTATCTCACAGATATCTGAAAGCATTGCTGATATTGAGGTACTGGAGAGAGAGCTGCAGTGCTCTGCAGGTGTTCTGGCTGAGGACAGCACTTTATTTGTTCATCCAGAAATATAGGACACCAGCTTACTCACTTCAAACCTACCTACAGGGTCACATATGAACTGTTGAACTATCTGCATATTCTAAATGACATAATAAATAATGTTGCACCAGTAAGCTAAACTCTTTAGAACAGAGACTGTATAGTTTCTGTTAGGTCTCTAAGAGAAGGTCAGAGGTCTCTGTGTTTAAATTGTGTTTAGGTTTATTAGTATTTCTTTAATCAATCCCAGGAAATTTGGAGTTATAATTATTATATTGCTAAGGATATAATTTACATGAGGCTATACAAATATTAGTAACACTTCCTATGAATCCTATATGCACAACACATTATAAAAGCATTAATAAAGCATTATTTGGCATATATTAACACCCTACAATGTCTGGCATTAGCTTGTGTAATTGATTTTTAGCAGTTATAGTTACACGCATAACAGTTTATAAAAAATGAGTAGAAAACTTATCAGATTTAATAATGCACTATAATCTGTTCATACAATCATTGTAAACATGAATGTTGTAATACACTGTAACCCACTTTAACAAAGTTCTGATATATTTTCTACATCACAGCAGAACCAGGCAACCAAGTGAACATTTGTTATGTGTGGTTATAGTTATTTGTGTCTACAATGTTTTATAAAGTATGCTAAAGTATGTAATTATAACTGCATAAGAGCAATTATACAAGCTTAGGCATGGTATTATAAGGCATCATGTTTGTAATGTATTATGAATATAGGATCCATAGGAAGTGCTACCAAAATATTTGAGGTTTTAAAGCTGCGCTTAGATTGTTTGTTAAAACTGAAAAAAGTAGTATTAATTAGTCAGGAGAAAAAAAAACTTGCTAAAACATGGCATATGTTTGTGCTGCTATGAGTCACCCTGTAAAGCCTGAAATAATACTTCAGATTTCATGGGAGTTTTCATGGGAGTTTCATGGGAGTTTTTCAGAACCACATCATACATCTTTACATGTTAATATTAGACACACAGGCTCATAAAGATGGCTTGATGTTTAGATCTCAAATGCAAAATCAACATTATACTGATGAAGATTTGATGACTTAGGAGATAATTCACTTACAGCCTCAGAATTTTTCATAAACTTTTGACCACTTTTTCTTGGAATACTCTTTCAACAAGCTTGCAATCATGAGATTCATCTGCTTGGGGAAGAGGTCTGAAGCATTTTACAAAATGTTCTTCCTTTCATGCAATTACACAGTTCCACCAGAGAGGCCTCCAATTCCACAAAACTTACATAGTACAGCTTTAACTTAAGTGACCAGGCTGCCTTAAAATATTTAATTTTTAAAGCAGTTAAGTTGACATCCTTTTTAAGTTAAAAAGAAACATTTTTCACAGTGTGATTATTACATATAATTACATCAGTGGTGAAGCATGGCCATTAGAGTTAGGCCTTCAGTTCAGTCAATAAATGTAAAAACTTGGTCAGAACCTCTATGATGAAGCTAATTTCTTATAGGTGTTAGTGCTAAGCAAATGGAAGTGCACAGTTTTGGGTGCTACTTTAAGTGGTCCTTTTTAGATGAAACAAACACTCAACAGACTCTCAGTAACATGTCAAAAACATATGAGGGTTAGGATTAGGTTCTGGGTTGAGGTTAAGGTTAGGGTTAGGATTAGGGCCAGGGTTAGCATTAGGTTTAAGGTAATGGAAATAACATATTAACAATACATCTACTTAATCTAATTAATGTATCAACAGTTCATCTTCAAGATATTTACCTCAGTGTATTCAGATGCTGCACTACTGCTACTCTACTGATATGTTGTTAATGTGTTATAATTTAAAAATACAGAGTTTGTTAATAATCTTCAAGGGACCGCTTCTAATAAAGTGTTGTCATTTTTTGACCATTCGAGGCATAGATCATAGATCAGATTATTTGATGATTTTGGTTATTATACAATGAACAGTGTGGCCTTGCTGTCGATGCTCTGTTCTTTGACAGTGGTTCATAGCTTGAAATAACTGCCCTCCCTTATGACGGTGAGAGGAATTGCAAATTGTGCTTTGAATCGTGACCTGCAAAGAAAGGAAGTCTTTTGAAATGCAGACCAGTCAAGGATGCTCTGAATATTACATTCCTTTTTCTTTTTTCCATTTTTAAATACATTCACTGGTAGCTCAGTGCACTGTCTTTGGAGTCAGACTGAGGACTGTAGAAGCTCGGCTGAATTTTATTACCCTGGGTACACAACATCGCAGACAAAAAATCAATATGACAGAGCCATTTAGCCAGCGCACTACAAATAAACTTGTGCTACAAAGTTGTCATGCAAAAAAATTGAGTTCATACTTCAAAGGTTAGGCCTACCAACACTGGCTTTTTCATCAGTTTATCTGCTCTTCACTGAAGTTTGACAGTGCCTTCTTCTACACTCTTAAAAATAAAGGCCCCTAGATGGTTCTTGGCATGGATGTATGCTTCAAGGAAAAACCAGCTTGTGGTTCCCACAAGGAAGAAAGGTCCCAACATGAGACTATGAACAAGCTTTGGTCCCTACAATGTGGCACAAACTTGGTCCACACATGCACACACGCACAACAAACTCACACAAATACACTCAGGCTTTCTCTCTCTCTTTCTCTTCCTGTCTTTCTCTCTCTCTCTCTCTTTGTCTCTCTCTCTCTCTCTCTCTCTCTCTCTCTCTTTCTTTCTCTCTCACTCTCTTATCCCTCCCCTCACACACGCACACATGCACACACACTCACACACACACACAACTATTTAAAATATTTATTTATAATATAAAGTTGTGAATTTATTCATAAAGTAATATCATCAACATAAATAAAATATCTGTGAAGGACATACATGCATACATGATGCATGGCTCATACTTCAGAAACAGCAATTTAACAAAAAAAGTCTAAAATGTGTTTTTTAAATGTAAATAAATGCCCTATTTTAAAATAAATAAGGTAATTAAAAAGGTATAAAAGTAGTAGGTAAGTAAGTTCAAATGAAATTGTAGAGTAAGATATGTTCTAGGACTTTTTTGAGGTGATTTAGCCATACAGGGTCAAAACTGACCAGCAAAAACATCAATAATAACAGGATGGTTAAAAAAACGGTTCTTTACACACACACTTCATTAACAAATATAGTTCTTTGAAGAATCATCCACTGAAAGGTTCTTTAGGGAAGAACCAAAAGTGGTTTGTTCGTGGAATCACTCCAAAAACCCTTTCGACACCTTTAATTTTAAGAATGTAGTTTGTTTACTCCTTCAAGTACACAAGATTTGTTCTAATCTAATGAATAGATAGAAAAAATAGGCCTTTTTCCATCTTTTTTTGAAACAAGCCTCCAGAAATAAGCACATCATTAGCATCACAACAATGCTGAATTAATGGAAGACAGCAAATTATTACAGCAGTGTCAGTTTATATTTATTTTGTTTCTCTTTGAATTGCTTTAAAGCAATTATTTTAAAAATATCTTAGACAGCATTTATCCCCCCAGATAACTTTTCATCGTCTCTCATCTAAGATTCAGTCTTGGAGCAGTTAACATTACATTCATGTAACACATTAAAACATTACTTATGTTATTCAAAAGTCATTTTGTGGCAGTGGATGCTTGACTTCCAAGCATTTGTCCCATCTAAAGTGTTTCCTTAAAGGAACACTTTACAACAAAATCTGCTGTAAACATGTTTACTCACACCTTACAGTGGTGCTGCAGTAGTCTCCAGAGTGGGATTTTCCAGGTTAAAGAACAGGAATACTACCTGCTGATGAGGTATCTCAAAAGTAGAAGGATGTTTTGAATAACTTCAACAACTCTGGGCTGGATTTTTGGGGCAGACAAGTTTTATGTATTTATTTATTTGTTTATTTACATTAGCTGGTGAATGCAGAAGGAAGCTGGTTACTTAATGTTACTGCTAGGAAGCCAAATTTCTTTTTGCTGCCACATGGTTCTAGACCATTTGAAGTAAGTCTTCAAATCATCATTAGATAGAATGTTTTTTTTTTTTTTTAATTTTTATTATTGACCTGGAAGCTAACTACCTGGCTGTCTAGATACCTTGCCTCAGTTTGGCTTCTTTTTTCTGCCTAAAAGTTTGTCAATTTGGCATCTAGCATCCATTTTGTGCTTAACAAAAATAGAATCACTGCTTATTTACAGTTTTGTTCAAAGGTCCAAAGTAAGAGTTTCACTAATGCTAGCTTGTTTGTATTTATAAGGATAAAGACCAGTGGCTAGGTGCAGTCATGACTGGATGACACCACAGAACACTGCTAAACAAAACTTATAACACATTAAAGTCTAGTTTTAAGCCGGGAATGTTCCTTTATAACATGGGCACTTTATTAATCCCAATTTGTTCATAGCTGACTGAATTTCTGGATCAGGCTGAATTTCAGCTTCCTCAGTCGGCGTTTGTCAAGCAGTGTGAGGGGGAAGTGAGGCCCAATTAATTGCCCAACGGGCTCCAATTGAGAGGTCAGACAATCAGATAGATCTCAGTTGGTTGACTTGCAGGTTGAGCAAATCTCACAAACTAATTTCTTAAGGTTGTGCGCAAACACATAATCCCAACCACAGCCCCTACACAGGCAAACAAGTTGATCTTTGTGGTAACAAAGTCTGTATACGCCAACTTTGCTGTATTTGACTGAACAGAAGTGAAGTTGATGACTTTTTAATTGTCTTTTTAATTGTAAATGTATTGTAAATAGTCCACAGAGTTGCCTGTAGAAGTTGATTCACATGCAGTTTGAAAGCAGCAGCAAGTCAGTCAAATTGAGCATATTTATGCACTATGAGCATATAAATTGGAGGCATTGGCTGCACACGTTGGGCAATTCAAACGTGCAGTATGAGTTCTGACCAAAGAACTTGATTTCTGAAATTCCACAGTGTACGCCTGGTGTAATGTGTTTGTCACAGGGCAGCAGTGCTGACTAGATATGATCTGTGTGTGTATGTGTGTGTGTGTGTGTGTGTGTGTGTGTGTGTGTGTAATGGAGGCAGAGATGGTAGACATAAAGGATATTAAATTACAGCAGATATGATGAGCTGATGGAGTGTATCGATGTGTGGGAAACATCTTGCCTGGCTCTATTGATCTGAGCATTGATCTGTATAGCCAGCACAATGAGTCTATTGTTGGAGACAGTAACAGACTATTAGGGAAATAGATTAAATGAAACTGGCCATGCCTTTGATTTGTGAGTGCATGTGAGGTCATTTGATGACTACATTTGAAACTCCATGCAGGCAGTGTAGATACAGGTATATCTGAGATGTGTATGGCATGCTTGCATAACTTTGGTTCATTGACAATATATCTTCACCCTGATTTTTCACTTCAGACACTGAAGGTGAGCTAGGGGCCCTAAAGGTCAGAGGTCACAGCTCCTCAGGATGTTCTCTGGAAGAGGTAATAGAGAGTTCAGGTGTGCTATATTGTAATTTATATATAATCTGAATGTTTGTCACTGTCAAGACAAAACCTCATATTTCCATTTTTGCGTTTTTCTAACCAAACTTTCAGTTGCCAGCTGCACTTTACATTTAACAAATCAATATAAAAACTATTTTCTTAAACATGATTTTCTTTGATTTATTTCTTAGTTTTTGCAACTGTTTCCATATTAACAGTCAGCAATCTAGCATTGCACTTCTTTAACAAGAACTATTCATTATTCACCATCATGGCTAACTATTTAGCTGTTGACCAGCTAATGTTAGCTAGCAAGCTAAAATGTGGCACTTGTATTCTATTCCTGTCTATTCCTGTCAACACTCTCTCATGATCATGGGGCAGCTTTCTCTTCTAATTTCATTTCACTGGGGATCCTTTTGATGTAGCTGCAAAGCTACAAAGTGATGGTTAAACTTTCCAGCATGCAATACTCACTTGGAAATATGGAAAAATTAAAGTTTAATGCTGAAATGGAAAACTTCTGTTCAAATTCTACTCAAGAATAACAAAAATCTACAGAACAAATTTTATTTTGTAGGATGGGAGGGGAAGGTTACTTTGGCCTGTTTTTCTGGCCTAAAAAACAGTTTAACGTAGTCAATAAATTACACATTTCTATTGTGTAGTCAATTAGAATTTTAACATAAGACAATGACACTATTCCCTCAAGAAGTTTAATGAAACATTTTCAACATCCAGAAAATGTAGTATTTTTTTCATTTCTTAAAAAAAAATATGTCAGCAAACGAGCAAAGAATCCATTCCACCATCATGTTAGAGTAGTTTCTTAGCGACTTTGGGTGTTCACAGCTACAGTGCCAATGCATATTTATTTCCGGTCGCATAGCTTTCCCTCCCAATTGACTACACTGTGTGCTGCAGGGAAAAAATAAAAGAAGCAGATTGGATGGAGAGCATACATAGAACATAGAGGTCTTGCAAGCGGTAGACTAGATTGCAATTGACTCAAGGCAACAATGGGAAATCTTGAGCATCTGCATCTAATATAGTAGTGTTTGCTTACAGGAGAGAGAAAAAAATGGCCTTCTGTTACAGTCATACTATCAGACATGGAGTTAGTATGGTAGGAGTGCTGCAGGCTACCGGAACATGTTCTGCTGGTTCCTTCACAGCTGAGCAGCTGCATAAGACTAACCAGATGCTGCAGAGCTTTCACACCTTGTTAGCTTTCATCCTGGGATGCACTGGAGCAAACCACAAAAAAACAAAACTGCAAAAAGTACACAAACGGTTCTATACTGGGTGGATTAGGCTTTTAGAGCAGCACCATTTCTCCTTACCCCAAATGCAGTCGATGAGTGAAGACATGTATTGCAATGAAGATACAAAATACTAATATAGATAATAAGTTACAGAAGCCCATCATTTAGCATCGTGCTAACTGCATACCTAAATCATTTCACACTTGTTTCAAGTATCAATACTTTATTGCCATATCTCTTTGTACTTGAGTGAGAGGAATTTTGGTGCTGCTCAAACACAATCTCAATAAAAATAATAAACATTGACATAAATTAAAGTAAACAAGGTTAAGATTGTGAAGTTCAAAAGTCTGATAGCAAGAGGTTGCTTTAAACTATGTCAAGTTGTTCTCAAACAGACTTGCTTATGTGGTTTCTGACACTGTATGGACATGTCAACTCAGCAGACCGCAGCACATGTTTCTGCCATGCGTTAGTCTATATCAGATGAGCTTTAGGCCCAATCCCATTTCACCCCTTGGCCCTACCACTTAGCCCTTAGCCCTCTTTCACACCTAGGGGTAGGGTGTCCTGATTTTTGTTGAGATGGAGGGGTAGGGCGAAGTGTTAATCATCAATCAACCAAAGAAATCATTAATCATTGTATTATCTTAGTTCAGTGTCATTTTAATGTATTATGGTTCTTTTCTTCATAACAAGCAGAAAAAATCTGTAATAGTATGCTAATGTATCGGTAGCTAGCTAGCTAAATTTCCCATTCCACCTTAAATAGTCCAGCATGTAACTGCTGCTCCATTTAAGGTGGAGAAGCTGGCGAATAACTGAATTCAGTTTCATATCACCAAAGAATTAGTGGTGAGTGATAATAAATAATTATTGCATCCCCCTCTTTGAAAGCATAGGATTCTCTAAATTTAACTAAAGACCAGCAGCGAGGTTGATGGTAGACTGGCAAGGTTGCCTACAGAGCATCACTAGCAGCCTGTTAAAGAAGTAATGTTCTTTTTTATTTGAGGGTTGTCCTATTTGTAGGGGATGATTTCAGCCACTATCCCTTATAACTTATTTCCAAGGTACAAGGTGACACTCAAAAAACAAGGGGTAGGAGTAAAAATAACAAATGGGATTGGGCCTTAGAGCATGGAGAAGTCAGCGGTGTTTCTGGATGTTGTTAATATGTGGCTTTTTGTAGTAGAGCTGTAACTTTTATTTATAAATGCAGCACTAAACTGTGTTTACTGAAAAGGGTTTTTTCAAAGTATTCCTGAGCTCATTACAGAAGGACAAATTTTACATCACAGACAAAGATTTCTCCAGATTCCTTAAATTCCTTTGCATTTGAGAAACATTGTTCTTCAACTGTTGGACTGTTCCTCCATTTCAGTTTTTCACGGTGTGGTGAACCTTGACTCATTCTTGCTGATAAACGACTGAGCCTTTAATGAATGCTCCTTTTAGACCTAATCATATAGCATCACCTGTTACTTATTCACCTGTTTATCTGTGGAAGGCTCCAAAATATGTGTTGTTGATCATTCCACAAGCTTACTAGTCTTACACTGACCCTGTGTCGACTTTTTTGGAATGTGTTGCAGATTTGGAATTAGTGTACATTTACAAACAAAATTAAGGTCACAGTAAAATTGGTGAAATACGAAAAGAAAATCTTCTTTGTGCTGTTTTAAGTGAAATAATTGCAAAAGACAGTTTACAAATCACTATTTTCTGTTTTTACTGGCATTTTACTTACTGTCCCAACTTTTCTAGATTTGAGTTATATAAGCCATTTCGAAACCTGCTTTTTATCTGTATTTAATCCATGCAGTGCTAAAAGGTGAGGTGTAAGCCTGATAGCTTCTACATTTAAGTCAAAACATCTTTTGGGGGGAAATTACATTTGTTGCCAAACTACCACTTTAAATGTGTTCTTGTTAACAAGTTGACTGCCTGTGTTCTGAGTTGGGGAGTGTATGTGGTGGCATGGTTGGTGGAATGTTGTTCATTCTGTTTGGTTTGTGCAGTGAAATCATCCAGAATGGTCCATTTGATTGAATTGGTAATCTCTGTGTTTGCAGGCATTGGCACGGCCGCCCGATTCTGGCTGTTTTGTCGTTTTAGAGAGCACCTCCATGTAATAATCATTGTCACAGAGTTAATCTAGGGGCAGGAAGAAATTTCTGTGTATATGCGTGTGTGTGTTAGGGGGGTCAGCGGTGGCATGGGGTTGGGTGTTGTGCGTTTTGACTGATGTAATCAAAGCAGCCAACAAAATACACGCAAGAGCACACAACAGAGTGAAGAGTGAGGATTTGATTGTGTGTGTGTTTCTGTCTGTCTGCCTGTCTGTCTGTGTGCATTTTCAAGACAAAGATTTTCCTGAAATCGTACAAAAACAAATTTAAAAAAGGACCAAAATGGAGGTGCAAGGTCTTGTCCCAACAGTGATGTTATGTAATACATATGAGACATGTTTTTGCCCTAAGGTGCTTATACATAATCCATTTGGGGTATATTTTAATTACATATAGAAATATGTATGAATCCACATCCTGAAACTATAATAAAAAATTAATAAATTCACATGTGTGTGTGTGTGTGTGTGTGTGTGTGTGTGCACCTCACGGACTGTCTGTTCTAATATGAATAGGATCGATGTGAAGCCAAATGAATCAGAGGTACTTTTAATTGCTAAAGAAAAGCAGGCCTTAGATATTCAGTTGAACTTCCATCTGCTCCAATTACTGCTGGAGCCCCTCAGGGCTTCATGGCTATACAGTCCCATCTCAAGCCTTGTGCTCTAATCTGCTTCCACTGCTTCTCATGTATTTATACATGTCTGCATGCATATTGGTCTTTGCCTAACCTCAAACCACATTCCTGATTGACTAATACTGCACTCACTGCTGATACTGTCGCTTCTGAACACTAACAGCATTCGCTTCAGTGGACTTTGAAGATTGAGTAATGCTTTATCACAGACATCTGCTCACGGTGAAACTCTTACTTAATATTTATATGTAGCCTAACATAGTGAATGCCATTTCCTTATGATTTGATTTACATACACGGTCATGCCATGCTCCACCTACAAAAGCAGACACCAGTTGGCTCCTGAGTTTTGTAGTTTTAGAGAGCACCTCCATGTAATAAGCATTGTCACAGAGGTAATCTGTGGACAGGATGAAATTTCTGTGTGTATGTGTGTGTTAGAGGGTTCAGTGGTGGTGTGGGATTGGGTGTGTGTGTTTGTGTTGGTGTGTTTTCATCACAGGAGACAGTAAAACACACTCTAAGACAACAAGGAAATCAAGCTACACAACAGAGTTAAGAGTGTCTGTTTGTATGCATTTTTAAAACAAAAATGTCCTGAATTTGTAGTAAAACCAGAGAAAAAAAAGGTCTAACCTACAGGATCATCAAAACACTTTTGAAAAAACTCCATGGTGATTTGAACTGAAAGAGTGAAATTTCTTTTTAGTTTCTGATGTGACGATTAGAGTTAGGGTTAGAAAATTCATTTTGCAAATAGGTACTTTAACAAGTGCCACTCACTATGGTTTTTAGCCAGAAGAATTTTGGTAAATTAACCTCTCCATGCTCCACCTACACTGTGAGAAATAAAGGACCTGTACATTTTTTTTTATTCATCAAGATACAAACAATGTAATTGTACTCTCAAAGGTATAACAGTGGTTGTCAGGTCCAATTGTGCACCTTAAATAAGTTTTTCTCGGTGAATTTGTACCTTTTCATAACCTAATGTTTTAAAACAGAACAATAAAATAAAAAGTCTGGAGACGAGACGGGGTGTGTGGAGTCAATACAACTTAGAAAATATTATTTCAGTGGATTATGGTATTATGTTCCCTGAATAAAGGTACTGAGATGTACCATTGAGTGTCCTACTCCAGTGACAGTTTCATACCTTTATTTCTGAGAGTGTACAAATGCATAATATCAACTGTTTGCCATATTTTTCATGTGGAAGTGTCATTCATTACTGTTTTTAGTAATGTTAAAGAAAGTATGCTTACTTTTTAAGTTATTATTTTGACCCATTAAATGTCTCTCAGGTGTTCTGGGACAACATGCCATTTGTGGCTGTCAGTAGAGCCAAGAGAAGATGAAATTATGGCAGACTGTGGCTTCATAAAAACTCCTTGAAAAAGCCTAGTTGTTAGCATCAAAGGCTAAGCCCATTAAATGCAACCAGATGGTAAACTACCAGTTGAACATCACTATCTGCTCCTGACAGACTCACTTTAACTTTATTACACATTTCTGAATTTTCAGTGTCCATACTTTGCCTTTATTACAGTTCCCTTTCTTTTTTTAAGGGGACTTGTTTTCAGTTTTTCATAGTAATCTGCAGGGATATCTTTCTCCACCTATCAAGTTTAGTCTTAGAAGTTGTTTGCATTTTCTGCTTGTGATAAACCAAGTAATGACAAACATATTCAGTGATGTTGAGGTCTGGACTCTGGGATGGACAGTCCATTGTTCTCGGAACACTAGCAGCTTCCTTATGTGATTTTTTAAATGTTGTTCTTCTTTGTTTATTTCATTTTCTCAGTAAGGGCTTTTTTGACAGCTACACATACTTTCAGACTCATAGCACTGAGTTGTCTTCTCACAGTGGAAGGATAGATTTTTTCAGATCTGTAGCAAGAGTGGAGCTTGATTTTCTCCTCTCTCTCAAAGATAAAAGCTTTATGTTATTTTTGTTTTGGAAACTCATGATTTCCAAAATTTCCATTTTAACTGGAAATTAATAAAGGAAGGCTAGTCTCTGACTTTTGCATAGGACTTTCTACTATACTACTTGCACTTGCTATACAGCATTTGAACATTTATTGCATCTAATATAACTGAACAAAGGACCTGACTGCTGGCCAGAGTACATCCATCACTGTTCATTCATGAGGTTCATCCATGGTCGTATGCAATATACACAAACACACTACAGACTACAGTTTTCAATCTAGAAAATGGCATGACCCAAAATCTCTGAGATCAATTTGTTGTTAAGCCTCAAAGGAAACCTCCTTTTCTTCCAGATTTGAGGGAGGGGTTTGCTTTGCTTTCAACACACACGCATAAGAGGTGGCACAGAATCCCAATTGTTCAAGCAAATAGAACGACATCAGCTATGCAGCAAGAGACACACGAAAAAATCAATACAATGTAGGCACGGGTCTGAAACACAATCCATTTTTATGGCTGCAAGCAAAGAATGGTGGTGACATCTGTGTGTCATTCAATGCCATAAGGAATTACAGAGGAACGAGATGCATTCTACCTTGTATTCCATCCACAACCACCAATACCTGTAGCTGTAACAATAAGTGAAACAGAATGCCTTGAAAATATTTTTTTTTTCTGTACAAAAATGTAGTTTTCTATATGTAGAAAAGCCTTAGTCTCAGCAAGAATGGGCATAGACAAAAAAGCTTGGTTTTCAAACTGAAAGAAAGCGAGAGAGTATCAAAGCAAGAAACTTTCCTTTCTTATTTATTTATTTCTTTGCGCACTCTTTGTGCATTCAGCCTGCCGCAAGCGCTTTTTGCTGTAGACTGTGAAAAACACAGAAGAAAAAAACTTAAGTGACTATGTTAAAGCACCTAAGAACTTTGGGATACTTTTTTTGGGATACTGGGTTTGAGGCCTAAAGCCTCCACCATGTAGCCTAGTTGCATTTCTCTGCTCCATGTACTATTTAGTTGAATTGGAATGTACACTCTTGTTCAAAAGTTAATAATCACTGACTATACATCAATAGTATAAATCCAATTTTGTTGCAGGTCCATGTATAAAATGATACTATTTATGACACTGTTACTCCAAAAACTCATTGGAAGCTATTAAAAATGAAGAAATGTTAGATGAGTCCACGACAGGGGCATGGCCAGACTGATCACAGTCCTATCCAATGGAGAAAGGATACATACAGCCAAAAATGTGAAGATAATGACATTTGAAAATTGAACGCTGTCACTGTATTATGGCCAATCAAATCATCATACTGTCTGCTAAGGTCTGTCTTTTTTCTCAGCCTCCAATTGCTACTTAGCAAGAGTTACTATCCACTGTTACCTCAAGCCTTCATTATCGGCATGGCAGTGTTTGAATTTAAAGCTCCAGTTGCTATTAAAAGATGTAATTGGGGACATTTAAAAGTGAGACTCTGTTCTGTAGAATATTTCTACCCATCCAAACAAAACAAATAAAAAAAACATCATCAGTTTTCTGTGAATTTGGTGCCGACAGTGTAGGCTGGAATGGGCTTTATGAAAATGTCTATGTCTTTTTGGGCTCTAAATACTTAATTTGCTGCTGTGCAAAACCTGTGTGAAACATAAACCTGTCACTGGAGGCCAGACACAGTTTGGTTACATCTGTAATTTTAGAAAATGTATGAATGTTTGGTCAAATTCTTGCTTGGAGTAGTCACAAACACACTTAGCACTGCTATTACATGAGGCTGAAGTTGGCTTCCTATTCCCCAGCTTCTTATTCAAATTGTACACCAGGATATAAGTGCTACACTATTTAAGGTGGAACGGAAAATATTTAGAAGCTTGTGAAAAAGAAGCTTTGTTGTGGATATCCATGTCAGGAAAAAAAAGTTTGCTGCCGTGACTTGCCGTTTATTTTGCCGTAGTTACAATCACTGTGTAGTCTGAAATGCACACACAGCCCTGATCAGTCAGAGTGGTTTTTATAGCTTTTAGCACTATTTATGTCTTTGCTTTGTCATCATCAAGTCACAAATCTTTAGGATTATTTGGAAAGTTTTAATTTATGTTTCGTTAAACAAATTTTGTGAATACTATTACATTGTTGCTGTGATTATTTTTTAATAGGACATTTATTATGATAAGTTTGTTCTTGGTTCTTGCAACAAAAAAATGGATATGAATATACATTACATTTGTGTAATTAAAATTGGATCCACATATGGAATGCCACAATATTTGAAAAACTTTGTCTATAATGGTATTTTCATGAACCGAAAAAAATCTTCCAGAAATACAATATGACTTCTTGAAACACCTAGGCCCCTGCTCTCACCGAAGTCTGTGCATGCTACTGCTGTGTAAGTTATCATCAAGCAAAATAGCAGCAATTATTAATATTAATAAACATAATTAAATGATCCAAACATTTGAACCATAATGTACACTCATCAGTCACTTTATTAAAACCTCTACCTTGTGGCTGTACTTTTCAAGAGTACAGACACCCTGACTGTGCCACATATCCCAATGCCCAATTCAAACTCCCTGTATTCTTTATACTTTTTTATACTTTTTACTTTTTTTTAAAGCTGACCAACAAGGTATGCAGAGAGATAATTTGTCTAGCTTGTCACACTTAGATTATTCTTTGACTTTGAAGTTTTTGTCATGCAAAGAAAAAAAAAGTTAAAAACTGTCATTTTTTTACTGGGTTTTAATGATAGCATTCTTAATGTTTTGACCAAATATGAAATCTACACACAATTTCACAAATAGATTTGATCATCCACGACATGTCTAGTGTTCAGAATTTCATCCTGTACTTGTGCACTTGAGCTAAGATGTAGCTAGCAAGTAATGGAAGTGTTTTAGCACCTATTAGCATCGTGCAGACTGCATTACATATTTGCCTCAAGTCGTGTCAAGTTGTTACATCTCAAATGGGTTTGCTTATGTGGTTTCCATTAGCTACATTAACCTTGTAGCTCGAATGAGAAACTAAAAAAGAAGCAAACTTTTGACATCAATGCTTTGTCCAGTCACAGGAAAATTGTTTGCATTTGATTTTTGGCCCATCTCTAAGCTTGCTCTGAAAATGATGTTCACAGTGTTCTTAAACTCCTTTGTGTCATTGTATCAGATCTGTGTGAACTGGTTTTAGATGACATTTGGCTTGTTAATGAATGAGGACAGGTTGGTAGCCGGCTGCCCGATATCTGACCCAAAATGCCACACTGATAATGCTGCCCCTCCTCTGGCCTAGCACCCCACTGACATGACAAAGGGCAACATTAAGGACTGACAAGCTAACGGAAAACAAACAGAACGGAATCAGATTCCGCCCAGCATGATCACTAACACAGTGGACACGAGGCTGACACACAGACAGTGGAAGCATGTGTATGTGTGTGTGTGGGGTTAGGGTGGGGGGTTGTATTGTCCCATAGCAATGACATCCCAATGTGACTGAAGCCTGTGGGGGGCACAGGAAGTGCAGCCAGACTCACTCCATTCTCACACAATATTTACCACACGCACTGAGCAAGACAGAGGCAGAAATGTTGAAACGACCTATCCATGCTCTGACCATTGTGTTTGTAGCTACTTTTGCAAAGCTGGAGAAGCTTTACAGAAAACTGGCAAAAATCTCATTTAGCCTAATGAAAAATTCCAGCATACCACTCATTTTTTGTCATTGACTGTTGTTCATTTTAAATTATCTTAATTTGTATGCATGTGAAAAATCACACTGTTAGAATAGACGGGGTGCGTTTTTGTTTTATAGTAAACGTCTGATATGCTAAACAGGAAGATTACTGGCTTTTAGCTTTTTCAGTGTTGCTAGCTAACACAGCTAGATGCAGACTATATACCTTGCACAGTATGGTTAAAAGGTGACTTTATTGTTATCCTATGTATGGTCGTGCTTTCTGTTTTTGCTCTAGTCTCTTTGCCATCAGCAAATCCCCTCAAGTAACTTCAGCCATGCCTAGTGGTGTAGGCTATAATGTTAACATCACTAGCAATGCTAAAATAGTCATGAACTTTCCTGCTTAGCCTATTCTTGTGAAATTTATACTAAAAATCTTCATTACATGACAAAAACTACAACCAATCCATTCTAATTGTGAGACTTTTCACAAGCATCTAAAAGAAATCTCATTTAAATATAGAACACCCCAAAAATTTAGGTATTATGAATTATGTACTTTATTTTTTACCAATTTGGCAAAGCTTGTCTAACCTATCAATGGTAGCTATGAAAAACATTTTGTAGGCAGCGCATGAATAGGTCAAATGTAGTGGCCTGTCTGCATGGAGCTTCATACTGACCTGATGTTTTAATTAAGCAGTGCGTTTCAGGGCATGATGCAATAAAATGTACACTCACTGTAACTGAAAAGAAATTAACCCAATTCAGCAGTTTGCGGTTTAATGTCTACCTAACCTTTTTCTGTTTTGGCTTGTTTGAGCTGGCTTTTGTTTTCCATTAAGAAAAGATATGGTGTTTTCAGTGACCAGGCTGAGCTCTGAGTGAAATGGACACAGCAGATTGGTTTAATCTGATTAGATTTATCTGAGTCTTAAGACATCGTACAAGCATGTAATCATCATTTGAAGCAGATGGACTAGTGTATGAATGTCGAAACTAGAATCTGGTTGGATTTGTGGTGATTCTAATAGTATTTTTGTTCAGCTGAATTCAAGTCAAGTCAAGGCATTTTTTTACATAGCACTTTTTACAACAGGCATTCTCACAAAGCAGCTTTACAGAAAATCAGGGTACAAGTCCCAGTGAGCAAGCCAACGGTGATGGCAAGAAAAACTCCCTAAGAGCAAGAGGAAGAAACCTTAAGAGTAACCAGTGTGTGCTGTTAGCAAGAATATGAGAAGATTTCAGTGAGGCAGGTGAAACAATGTCCACGATTAAATAGTTAAAGTCTGAGTCTGTGTAGGCATGAGTATCATCACGAGGGTGTGTGGCATGCAAGTGAGGCTTTCTGCATAGCACTGGACAGCAGGAAGTTCCATTGAGGTCAATTTTGTCCAGAAGGCAGGTGAGCAGGGGCAACCAATCAAGGCAGAGTAAGCAACGCATGAAAGAAACACAAACAAAGAAACACACAGACAGTAATTTCTGCTTGGGATGACTGAGAACAATATATAGTGTTACCAAAGTGCAGGCAGCGGCTAGGACAGATATTACAACCTAATTAAAAAGGAAGAGCCAGAGGGTGACATGAAGACATGAGGGCTTTCTGAGATGTCAGCACCGCTCCACTCCACCGTCAACAAGCTAGAGTGAAGCAGCAGGACGACAGCACTGACATTCTCAGTTTTCTATAATGCTCTGTGTACATTGACTCCAAGATCTGCACATTTTCTCTAATGGGAAAAACTAATTACTAAAGGCTTGACTAAACAAGTATGTTTTTGGACTAGACTTGAAGGTTTTTAGCCTGACTGGAAGGTTATTCCAAAGCTGAAGGGCTTTGTATGGAAAGGTTGTAGTCCCTGATGTAACTAGTAGGTGGCCCAAGTAGGTGTGATGGTGAGGTGTAGGTGTTTATAGCTTTTATATATCAGTAGCAGAATTTTGTACTCAATGCCGAGCTTAAAAGGCAACCAATGTGGTGTTGATAAAATTGGGCTGATGTCATCAAATAAAAATTAAAACTGGGCTATTGTCATCAAATCAAAATTAATTCACCTGAAATTACATTACTTTCCCCTGCATACTTTGTTAGCCCCCTTTTACCTTGTCCTTCAGTGGTCAGGACCCCCATGGACCCTCACAGAGCAGGTACTATTTGGGTGGTGGATCATTCTCAGCACTGCAGTAACACTGATGTCGTGGTGGTGGTGTGTTAGTGTGTGTTGCGCTGGTCTGAGTGGATCAGACACAGCAGTGCTGCTGGAGTTTTTAAACACTGTGTCCACTCACTGTCCACTCTATTAGCCACTCCTACCTTGTCAGTCCACCTTGTAGGTGTAAAGTCAGAGACGATAGCTCATCTGATGCTGCACAGTTTGTGTTGGTCATCCTCTAGTCCTTCATCAGTGGTCACAGGACGCTGCCCACAGGACACTGTTGGCTGGATATTTTTGGTTGGTGGACTATTCTCAGTCCAGCAGTGACACTTCAGTGTTACTGCAGTGCTGAGAATGATCCACCACCCAAATAGTACCTGCTCTGGGAGGGTCTAAGGGGGTCCTGACCACTGAAGAACAGGGTAAAAGAATCTGGTTTCTAAAAGAATCTAATGGGGCTAACAAAGTAAGCAGAGAAACAGATGGACTACAGTCTGTAATTGTAGAACTACAAAGTGCACCTATATAGTAAGTGGAGCTGATAAAATGGACAATGAGCGTAGAAACAAGGAGGTGGTCGTAATGTTATGCCTGATACAGTATATATATATATATAGTCTTAGTCATCTAAATATTTGTTTCAAATGGTTTATCTGGACAATAACTGTGTTTTTGCTTGAGAGAACACTATATAGAACATTATAAAACACAAATAAAACACAATAAACACAAATAAACAATAAATAAAATAAAAAGTAAAAGATTTCTTGTTTTCAAAGAAGTGGTAAGGGCTATGTTCATTTCATCCACAGCATGATTTAATTTAAACAAAGGTTGATTAAATCTGTGTGATAGAGCATAACTGAGCACATTTAGACATTCAGCATGCAAAATTGTGCATAAAACACCGAAAGCCACCTCCTTACACACACACATACACACACACACACAGAGTTCCTGTGATTTGTTAGTCCAAACCACAAAAAGTCTGCTAGTCTTTTAGCACAAAAGAAAAAAATGCAACACTTTAAAAGCATTTTCTTCTGGGAGGCAACTTTCTTTAATAAAAGAGCCTTTTCCAAAATGCACTTCCAAACCTCAGGCTAGATGGGGAGTGTGTGTACAGACCATGTGTGTGCTGTATTAAGAGGAAAGAGATTGTGCATGTAGACTCAAGAGTGAATCTAATGTGTGCTGTGTGTGAGAATGTGTAGGGGGTTGCATTCTTCTCTTCATGGGGACACAATTCTGTTTACACACTTACCTCATGGGGACTAAAGGCATTGTAGAGACCTGGTCCCCACATGGAGAGTCTATTGGAATGTATAAGCAGGCTATGACTAGTTGCCTTCTGCTGGATTTTGCTTAAGCCCACAAGGAATGTTTGGTGTTGAAGTGTGTGTGTGCTGATCTACTGCAAAGCCGCCTCTTTAGACAGGGTACATGTGAAGTGTGTGTATAGGTTGATGTGTGTGCTGTTTGAAGAGAGGAAAGTGTGTGTGTGCAAGCTTGAGACTGAGTCAGATGTGGGCTGTCTGTATTGTGATTGAGTCAGTGCTGTCATTCTGCAAAGGTGAAGCAATAATTCCTCCTCTTTAATGACTGAGAACTACTGCTGTTGTCCATTTATCTCTCTCTTTCACTCTGTCTCTCTCTCTTCCTCTCTCTCTTTCTCTCTCTCTCTCTCTCTCTCTTGCACACTAGGGTCATAGCCAAGCATAAACCTGGGCCTACCCAGGTTGATCACAGTCCTACCCAATATGGAAAAAGCCATTTTGTAAAGATAATGCAATTTGATTTGTTTTCTGTGAGTGTTGTTAATGAATAGTCAGTTCACTAGGAGCGCCAAAAGTTGAAATCTGAAAACTGTGGACAATTAAAAGTGAAATTCCATCCCATAGAGTATGTGGGACCCATCCAAAGGAGGAAAACACCTTGTTATAAGTTTTACTACAAAAGTTAAAATGGGCCTTATGAAAACATCAAAGCAAAATAAGAATGTGACCATAAATGTTCTTTATGCCCACTGAGGCAGTTTGTCTATGATGATTAAGATTAGGTGTTTAAGTTCACTGTGTTTCTTTTGTACATCTTTTATCTGTCATGTAGTCTTCTGTGGGTCTGCCCACTGTGCCAGTATGCTTTAGCCTAGGATGATTAGGTTTGAGTTCTGAAGTTTACTGTGTTGTATTTCTCTGCTTTTGTACATCTCATCCATCTGATTTATGTTGTTTGGGCAAACATATGTCTGGTGAGCAGACACATGCTTTGTTGTAAAAGGTGTTACAGTGTTGGTTGTGTTTATGTGAATCCAGTTTTCTGATTTAATGCCAGAATATGATGAAATAACCATATAGCAGAAGCATTGGAATAGGTAGGGAGATGACAGCACAGCTATCCGTAATTGGCTACATCTTGATGTAATGACATTGCAGGACATTAGCATGTTTGGAATTTCTACCTAACTGGCCAATTCATCTTTTCATAATTCTTTCATAAGACTATTCAAAAAATTATTTCTGCCCATGCCTACACACACACTCTCTCTCTCACACACTCACACACTCACACACACACACACACACAGGGTTGCCTTTATGTGGCATGAAGACATGAGGTCACACATACAGTGACAATCAAAGGCTTGGACTGGCTTTACATGGAGAAACGTTCATGCAACTAGATTCATGTTGCAATTTACATACAACTTTATTTCCATGCAACTTGACATGAAGCAATTTAAAAACAATCAACTGCCTGCAACATATTTGATTACCCCATTTCTTAGCCAAATTAACAGCTCATATTTTTTAATGTGTTGTATCATTTCGTTATAAATTTCTGTATTTAACATATAATATAATTTTTTCAGCTGTTTATGCCATTTGTTTTATCTATGTTTCATGTATATGCCATTCCTAATTTTCAGTCTGTTCTGTGTATGTTAAGCCTTTGAGAATTAATGTTGAAAGAGTTATTATGGTTGTACTTGATATCTCACTCATCTCACTCAGACCTGATAGGCCATGTCTCCCTTGTCATAAAAACACTACAACTTCATCTCGGTCTCTTCTTCTGTAATAATTTTCATCCTTTACATCCCATAGGAGTCTATAATCTGTGCAAACGCAGCGGGCATCATGAGAGAATGCCCGTAATCTAGCTACATAGATCTAGCTACATAATCTAGCTACATAGATCATGCTAAATGCAGTCTAACAAAAAAGAATAAATGGTGGCACAAGCAGATATTTAAACAGCCATTAGCATTAGCTGAGTAGTTAAACCAGCTGGTTACAGAAATATATTACCTTCTAAAAATTTCTCCTAACCAACATGTTACTAACTTTAAAAAAAAATAATAATAAAAAAATACCTATGTTTTACTACATTGATTAATTATACTTTTTCCAATGTTATATAGTGTTTTTACTAGCAAAAACACACTGCCAACATGAAAACAATTCTCCTGGCTTCCAAAGACATTTAGAAAGTAGTCTATGTCCCACAAGTATTCTAAATATGTGAGTATTTTTTTTTTATTTAAATCTGAAAATAAATCTCAGACAGTTTTAGAATCTTTGAAAATAAAAAAAAGGCAAAGAAAGTTATAATGAAATAAAGAAGGTAATACAAGAAAGTTATATAGTCTTATTTTTTCACTGAAGCACATGTTCAGATGACTCTCTGAAGGTGGATGAGGAAATAAAAAAAATGATACGCTATCAGACACACACACATGCGCCACATTCTCTAGATTCCTTAGTGAGTCACTCCTTCCTCTCTTCTTCTTTCTCCTCTGGATGGATGAAGGTTTTTGTAGTGCCCCTCCATCCTCTTCCTCTCTGCCTTTCTGTCACTCTGACCCCTTCTTTCATCTGTGTGTGTGTATTTTCTCTTCTCACTTTATTCTCTCGAGTCAGAGTTCCTGAAGCATCTCCTGACTCCTCTGGTAAAAGCCTCAGGTCTTAACAACAGAGAGAAAACCATCCACAGAAATGGAGCCTGGGAACCGTGTGTGTGTGTGTTTGAGCGTGTCGGTGATCTATCAAAGGGAACTTCTGTTTTTTCCAGGCAAGTGTGTTCGCATTTGAGAGCAGTAGGTGCAGTTAGTTTCCCACATAGTATATTTGACCTATGTGAAATATATATTATTAATATATATTATATATATGGTTCAGTACAATAATCTGTTACAATACAGCAACACATTAAGGTGAGCTCCCTCTATGAAAGAGCTGAAGTTTATATCTCTGTCCTCATTCAAATAGATCAGAGACTGGTTCTGTATAACTGGAACAGACCATGGGTGTTGCCAAGATAGATACAGTGGTCAGACTAGCCCAGCAGACACCAACCCTCCTATTGATGATCTGCCTTCCTGTGGGTTTCACCTCCAACTCAAACCTAACACACTTCTTTCAGCTAGTCAAGGACTTCTGAAGGCAGTGATTAGATGGACCAGGTAGAGCTGATTAAGGTTGGAGCTGAAGTCTGCAGGAAGGTAGATCTCCAAGGAGAGGGTTGATGACCACTGGACTAGCCTATAAAGATGCTGACAGTAGATTTACCAGATCATTACACACTTTCCCATCAGTCACTGGTGTATCTCCTGGATCTTTCCTCTGCATGATCCCAGTGCTGCTGTTTAATCTTCCATATTCCTAATTGCACTGTCCAGTGCAGCCCAGAGAAAGATGGGTTCCCCTTTTAAGTCCAGCTTTCTCTCGGTGAATCTTATGGAGTCTTTCCTTTTGAGTTTTGATTCCTCTCCTCAGAAAGTTTTTCCACAGATGCTCATAAGGGGTGGCATCAACATTTTTAGAAAGCTAAATTGAATTGAATTCACTGTAAAACAAGTTTTGGTCTTTACATTTTAAAAGGGTAATTTATATTAAATCACTGAGTTCATCAACAGACCTTTAATCCACATCTTACATTCTGTCAGTTTATAATTTGAAGTTCAATAAAAGGCCAAACTTTTAAGATATTTGGGACAATCTCTGTTGCAAAAAAGCTCAAACAGATTTAAATATTGAAATAAATTATATGTGTAACGTGCTGCTACTTGAGTTCTTTCTCAGATTCCTCTGTGCACTGAAGTGTTGAGTGAATGCATGGATGAATGTAACGCCCAAACCATACACACTCTCTCTTCTTGTTCTCTGGCTCTCAATCCAGTTCGATCGGTTTCAACTTTAACATCCACTGTGACCGCCTCGCTCCACTGACCACCACACTGACACTTCGTTGCCTGGTGGTTGCCATGGTGACTGGTCTCATTTGGACTTTGTGTGTGTCCTGATGCTATTGAGGCTGCTGTTTTCAGAGCTGGAAGGCAGAAAGGGGCTTGGCCTCTGTTTAGCAAGAATCAGGACGACAGTGAAGGAACTCTCTGAAACAAATCATGTCAAATCATCAAACTTTTTGGATGAAGGAAAAAATTAATTTACAGTAAATCGCTGATTTGGCCAAAAATCAAACAATTACCCCAAATGTAGCCAATCAGCCAAAACATGCTTTGTGTCCAGCATTTGCTTCTTCAGTTTTGTACTGGAGCTACAAGGCTAATATAGCTGATAAGTAATGGAAGCTTAAGTACACCTCTAAGCATGTGCCAAACTGCAGGCCTAAGTCATCATACACTTTCCATTACTTCATATAAAATGTAATGGAAGCTTATGTACACTTATTAGCATGGGTCAAACCGCAGGCCTAGGTTAGCACTCACTTGAACTGTGATCCTCAAACTATGTGGAGTTGCTTATGTGGTTTTTGATACTCTATAATATACTGCTAACTATAAAAAAATTGACAGAATAGGGACTCCCAGGTAGCGTAGCCATCTAAGCAACTGGCCCTTTCATCCTGTTATTTTGAGCTTGATTAATGGTGATGCCACAGCCGTCCAAGGCCAGCAGTCCAACTTGCCTTGTTCTCTCTTGGGGTGAGGTTGGCCCTTCCTCTCCCCATCACTCAGCGTGATACTAGCCAATGTAGGCATCTGTTAGCTGATCTGACCGAATTGGTCAGTTAGTGTTCTCCTACAATCACATTGAGCTATCCAATGAGGTTGTGTTAGCAGCAGTTGAATTTGCTGTGACTAAATAAAAAGAAAAGAAAATAAAGAGTACAGGCAAAATTCATGCTACAAGATAGCTGATACTACTGTTTTTATCTATGCAACATCCTTTTGTCCAATGTTGTCATCTCTTTAAAGGAAACATTAGGAAAGAAAATGTTTCACAAAAGGTTTTAACAGCATATCTAGAAATCGCCTTTCATTGGTTGCTATTCTATTGGTTATAAAATGTTCACAGGTAGTGTTTTAAATTGGTGTTTTCTTATAACAGCAATTAAATGTTTCTGCTGCAGAATGTCCTGCAGCCTGTGTTAACAAAAAAAAACAGACAAGGAGAGGGTGAGAAAAAAAGAGAGAGAGAGAAAAGTGAGAGTGCAAGAGAACGAGAGAGGGAATGAGTGACAAGGAGAAGAAAAGTGCAAAAAAGAGAGTTTGTTAGTGAGTGTTAAGCAGGCCTCTCTGTGTCCAGAGGGGGTTTTGCAGGTAATGAGCTGCTATGTCTAATCCCAGCTAGACCCCCTATACTCCTGCAGTCGGAATGTGCTAACTGAAGAGAACAGCTACACTGCCCTGACTGACCAATGGTGGAATCAAGCAGAACTAGCTTGCTGCAGTTTTTCACAAAAGCCTCAAAGCTAGTTGCCTTCCTATGTAGTAACAAGTGCAGGGAACACCAATAGACTGAATAGACCGATCAGTTGTTTGGAACAATCTAGACTCCCTGGAGCTGGTGATGGAGACATTCTAGCCAATCACTGGAGCACCTTTAGCTCCAGTCCAGTTTGCCAGAGGCCATCAGACTTTACGGCCTATCTATCTAACCATCCAGTCATCCATTCATCCATCCATTTGATGTGCACATGTTAACTGTAATGTGGATGTGTTAGCTGTGCCTATGATATTTAAATAGTAAAGCTGCAATACCTTTACATTAATGCCATTTGCTGGGCATGTATTTTTGACCATTTTTCTCAGTGCTGTCAGTAGGGATTTTTAGTTTTAAGCTTCAGCTTACTGATGAAGTATATTGCTGCTAAGCTGTATGGAGCCACATCACTCTCCTGACATTTCTCAAGTGTCTCCAGTCTCTTCATCACTGCCCTCAAAGAGCATTTGTAGTATTTCAGCACATCATGAAGAAAACCTTGTTTTTCTAAAGCCTGATGTTAAATAATTTGAAGTGTGCTGGATGGTATATTAATCCTTTGATTGGCTACTAACAAAAAGAAGTATAGGAAAAAATACAGCTGCTGAACATGAGATCGAATGGATGCTTCCATAGTTAGGAGTCTTGCCCGAGGACTGTAATTGGTGTTTTTCCTCGTGAAGGGACTCAAACCCCAGTTTTTCATGTAGACTGCAGTGTTGTTACTCATTACACTATACCAACTGCTATATACTGGAAATTCCCCTTTTAGTATCAGTAAATTTCCAGTTCCACCTTGGTATTTTGTGTATTCTGGTTCTGATCAGTTCTTGCTTGTTTGCCAGCTTATTTCATTATGGATCTGCCTATAATAACCCTGTCAGGTTATTTTAGACTGTGCCTGTGATTGCTGGAAAAGCCAAAATTAAGAACACTCACAATTACGTCCAGCTGCCTCAAGCACTGTCACACACATTTAACTAGCTGTTAAATGTGCATATTAATAAGTGGACCTCACTTTTCTCTCATGACTAGTGGCCATGACTAAAAGGGTTTATCAACACAGTCAACTTGACAAGACCTGGATGGTTTAATTGGTGTGTTGATGATCCCCCCTTGAATGTGGTCATTCTGGCTGATCTGTGGTCACACCTGATTGCAAGCTTTTAGAGTTACCATTAGCTTATACTTCTTGGAGTCAGAATACCAAATATGGGTCCCATGCTAATGCAAAGAATGTACATGGCCTTAGTCTGAGTAACATTCTTTGAGAATGTTTTTGCTTCCTAAATAAGCAGATATTTTCTTTTGCATGCAGTAAAGTATTATCCATCAAAGTTTGTTTCATTAATAATTACATTTCTGCAGAGATGGGCACTCGAGTCACACTTGAATCTCATGTTGAATGACTCACAACTCAACTTGGGCTTGCCTTTAATTGACTCACAACTTGACTGAAGAGTAAAGACTTTCAACCTTAGAAAAACACAAGAGCAACACTTAACACGGTAAATAAAACCTTTACTTTAAATTATAAAATTATAGCGACCGTCAGGCACAGTCATTTGGTGGAATGTAATATAATTATTCTTGCCGCACACAGCAGCACCAGGTTTGGTATGGCTTCAAATAGCAAGACTTTTAGCCTTTGTTTAGAAAAACCTTCAATATTTAAAGTGCTATATGCAGCAATTGCTGTGTTTAACCTGTTTGCGCTTCCACTAGATAATAAATAAATATTTTTACCTGTATTTCTGTTATCAGATTTACTAGGACACTGTTTGCTCTCTGTAAAATGCTGTGACTTTGTGTTGAGCAGCTAGCACACAATGAAATTAAAACACTTTTATACATGTTAATCTAGCACATGAATTCATGATATATTTATTTTTAGTAAGTAACAGATAAATCAAGTGTACAAACATACAGCATCCCAGACAAAAGACTGTAACTAGGCCATGATACAAAACTATAACCTGTAAAGTTTGTATTGCAGTGCATTATGTAGAAGTACTATAGCAAGTATAGTGTAATAATTAATAACAAATTGAGACTTAACTGAAGTTCACTAAAAACTTAAAGACTCACCCATCAGAGACTTGAGACTTGACTCTGACTTTGTTACTCAGAGACTTGAGACTCCACTCGAACCTGCTCCTTAGAGACTCAAGACTCGAATCGCACTCGCCCCTGAGAGACTTGAGACTCGAATTGGACTAAATACTTGAGGTAGACTCGCTCCCTCAGAGACTCGAGAAATGCTTGACTTGACTTTCCTCAGGGTTGGGGATGAAATCAGGTTGCACCGAATTCAGCAGCAGTGTCTTGTCCTGGCTGGACGATGTCATATGTCTCTAGTAGTGTTGAACTCCCCTAGATTTCTTCACCTCTTCCATCTCCTGCTTCTCCAGCCAAACACTCTACAGCCCTCTAACTCCATGCTGATTCGGCTCTGTGAGCCATGCTTTTGTTCTTGTGCTTTGAGAGCCCTTTGTTTGTAAAGGAAGAGGTCCAAAGCAAAAAAAAGTGCAAAAAGCATGAATTTGAGATTATCTGGCAACCCGACCCCAGAGGGATGCCAGTGTCAACAGTGCAAAGCAAATTTGAGCCACGCTCTGCAAAACAGCCTGAGAGGAGCATGTGTGTCTGTGTGTTTGTGTGTGTGTGTGTGTGTGTGTGTATGTTTTGGTTCCCCTTGTGGGTTGCTTTTGCTGGACAGCCTGTTTATGTGTGTGTGCAATGCTGTAATTCCACATCACATCTGCAGAGAGATCACTGCCTTTAATCCTAATCTCTCAGTGTGACCTTTGTCCCCCAGCACGCATAGGCTGAGGCCCCAATGTATTAAGCCTTTTGTGCGAGTTTCAGGTGCAAATCAGACACATTGTTATGTACATTCATGTTATGTACAAAACTGGCACATGAGCCTAAATGTGCAGTTGATAGGTAAATCAAAATGAGCTTCTGTTCTTCATGCGGATGCATTTGAGGGGGGATCATGCAAAGTGAGGGACAATGGTGCAAAAAGTGGGTTGAGATATTATACATGTAGCTACATATTCTGCTCTATTTACTTCACTCAACTTGGCACACGACTGTTTTTGGTTCGATTTTCCTGTGCCTTTTAAAACTAGAAGAAAATTTGCATGAGGGTCTCAAAAGATGGTCATAGGTCTGAAATAACATTTTCGTTACTTTGCGAAGTTTTCGTAAAAAGGAGGTCGGAATGACCTCTACCCCTACTCCTACCTGTACACTCCAGCACTCAGCCCTCCTGTTCCGATCTGTCCCTCACAACAGCCCAGGTAAGAAATGAGCTCAGGAAAATAAAGGCAAGGAAGGCTGCAGGTCCAGATGGCATCAGTGCCAGGCTCCTTAAGTCCTGCACAGATCAGCTGTGTGGAATAGTTGGACACTTGTTTAACATGAGCCTGCAGCTGGAGAGTACCACAACTGTGGAAAACATGCGGTGGTACAAGTGCCAAAGACACAGCACCCAAGGGACCTCAGCAGCTACAGGCCAGTGGCACTGATACTAGAGAGACTGGTCCTTGTCCATCTCCACCCTCTGGTGAGCTCATCTATGGACCCACTTCAGTTCGCCTACCAACCTGACATTGGAGTGGATGATGCTATCATCTACCTCCTACACAGAGCTCTTTCTCACCTGGAGAAGCCTGGGAGCACTGAGAGAATCATGTTCTTTGATTTCTCCAGTGCTTTTAACACCATACAGTCTGGGCTCCTGAGGTAAAACCTAGAGAACACAGGGGTGGACCACCACCTATCAAACTGGATCCTGAATGACCTCTACAACCGACCATATGTGAGGGCACGGTGTGTCTGACATGGTGGTCAGCAGCACAGGGGACCCGCAGGGAACAGTCCTGGACTGCTTCTTTTCACCCTGTACACTGCAGACTTAATGTAAAGCTCACCAAACTGCCATCTACAGAAGTCCCCTGATGACTCAGTGATCCTCTGCCTCATTACAGAATACAAAGAAATGACCCAGGACTTTGTGGACTGGTGTCTACAGAACTGCCTCCTGGTCAATGCGGGGAAGACCAAAGAGATGGTGCAGGCACTCCTGAGGACTTTTTTCGACACTGTGGTGGCATTAGCCATCTTTTATGGAGTGGCCTGCTGGGGCAGCAGCATCTCAACTGCAGACAGGAGGAGATTGGACAAACTAATTAAGAGGTCCAGTTCTGTCCTGGGGAGTCCCCTAAACCCAATGAAGGTGGTGGGAGACAAGAGGATGTTAGCCAAGCTAGCATCCATGCTGTGAAGAACAGCTTCCACCAAGCATGAGTGTCTGGTAGCACTGGGCAACTTTTTCCGTGACAGGCTGCTTCACCCCAAGTGTATGAACGAACGTTATTGCAGGTCCTTCCTTCCTGCTGCTGTTAGACTGTAGAACCAGCACTGCTCCCAGTAGAACCCCCCCACCCCCGTGTTAGACCTCACACACCTACAGAAAGTAAATTGTGAATTCATCACCATACAATATAATCAAGACTTCATGTGCAACACCCAATGTGCAATATTCCATATGCAATTTTTGTCAAATATCCTTATAATGTAAAGATTGCTCTTTTATTCTTAATGTTTTTGTTGTTAATTTTGTGAAGGATAGGGTTTATATATCTTTTATTTTTATATATTATATATTTATTAACAAGGTTTATACTTTGATTCTTAATTCTCTTCTTAATACTTACTTTTCTGAATGCTTTTCTATCCCTTTGCTGCTGTTGCACTGTGAATTTCCCCACTGTGGGAATAATAAAGTATTATGTACATTATATTGCCAAAAGTATGTGGACACCTGACTATCACACCTATGTAAGCTTTTTGGACATCCAAATACATGGGCATGAATATGGAGTTTACTGTTTACAAACTTTACTGTTAGCACTATGCATTTCGGTAGGTAGAATTATCTTGACATCTGCCAAACCAAGATTCGCCCATCAGATTGCCAGATATTATAGTATAATTAATCATCCCAGAGAACATATTTCTACTGTTCCAAAGTCCAGTGGCAGCATGCTTTATACCATTCCAGCCTCCAGCCAAAGCTTACCAGTGTATATAGTGATTCTATGATTGTGTGCAGCTACTTGGCCATGGAACCCGTTCTTGTGCTGATTTTACTTCCAGAGGCAGTTTGGAACTCTATTTTGAGTGATGCAACAAAGGTGTTTTTACATGCTACATGCTTTCGCACTCGGCAACCCCACTCTGTGAGTTTGCGTGATCTACCGCTTTGGCTGAGCTGTTGTTAAAAGTTAAATTCAGGCATATTGTGGGCACATACTGAGGTCGCATCAAAGTACATTTGGCACTTTGCTTGCGCTCATATGTACATGGCCCTGAGTGTGACTGAGAGCCAATCTGATCACACACTCAGTGTTGCTTCATCACACACACTCCAGTGCGCCAGCACTTGATATTTAACAGTGTGGAACATTTAAATGTCATGCAAACCGCAGTTGTGTTTTATGCAATTACTGATTCTCCCTTGAACTACAAAGGTTAAGTGTAGTCTCACATTTAAAAATGCACTTGAATATGAACGGCATTGTTTAACATCACAAAATATACACTCCGACAAAGACAGTCCTGAGGATACTGGAAGTGGTTTATAACTGCTGTGTCCTGTGGGTTTCTTTGTTGCTTTATTTATTTATTTATTTATTTTGCCAATTAGCCCGCTTTGTTTACTCCAAACGTTCCCCTGTTATTTGAGAGGCTGCCTGAGGGCAAAGTCTATTCTTCTTAGACCACATCCTCTCTGAAATCTACTGTACACTCACTATTCAATTTATTAGAAACCCCCTACTTTGTACATCCACTAACTGGCCATTGTATGACCTGCACATACCTTATAGGTCCACTGTGTAGGTGTACAGCTACAGACTGTTGCCCATTTGTTGCCCACAATCTGTCAGCTTCCCTTTACACCATTCATCACTGGTCATCTGATCTATGACCCCTGATAAATTGCTCTGTGCATTATGTTTTATGATGATGCCCAATCGGTACCCTGCATGCTTCTTTTGTAACATTGTATTAGTGGATCAGCATGGGAAAAAGTTGTTGCATTAGCAAATCTTGAATTGAGTTTCACCAATACTGATACCACCTTTAAATGGAGGATGCACAAGTCAGTCAGGAAGCCTTTTAGAGATTTTAAAGTAATCACTGCATGCAGGCCCAGAGAGAATGGAACGAACATGGAGCAATCCAACTATACTTTAAATTCTGTGGTTTGTTTGTTTTTGTATATTCTCTGTGTTGTGTATTTTGTAAATATGGAGTAGAACAAATGTGAATCAATTAGCTCTGTGTGGCAGCTGTGATTGGATACAGAAGTATTTGAACTGCGCAAGCATTGAGATGAAGTCATAAATACAAATTTAATGACATTAAAGGAGTCACCTTTCTCATTCTCCCAATTTTTGCCGTTCTCCCCATTTCTCCACACACTACCATGACTATCAGTGTCACCCCTGTGCTTTGCCAGACCAGATAACATCTGGTCAACAGCAATCCTGTGGTCCGAAACTGACCACTGCTGAATCGAGTAGAAGGCGCAGATATATTGTGCAGCAACAGATGAGCTACAACCAGTAGGTGTAAGCCTGCAAAGTACACCTATATAGTAGGTTTACCTGAAAAAAGACCAGTGAGTGTAGTAAAAGTGAACTGATGAACTGGCAGTTCAGTGTATATATATTTAGGGTCATTTGAATTGAATTGAATCCTCAGAGTCACACATTGTATCTGTCATGCTGTATCATATTGGCCCCACTGGTAGAAATATGTTTGCATTAAAATCCAAACGCTTTGTTTTAGAGTAAATGGCAAAGTCTGCACAATCTTCTGATCACTGGTTATGATGAATTAGGAGTTTGCTGGTCTTTGTTATTACCAGTCAGTTTCAGATGGGTTTCATCCCATTTCCCAGCAGGAGATTGGATGGTGCTGAAAGGTGCATGGATCAGCGTACATTTTTACAAACAGACGTTTGATTCCATGGCCTGAAGGAGCTCACAGTATTTGCCATCAGTCAGTCCTTGCACTTAAATCTCTTCAGCAACAACCGCTTCAGTGTTGGATTGGGCAGATTGTAACAGATCAATAAAAGCTCATGTCCACGGATTCCAAAAAAAGCACCTGATTTTAGCTGTAGCCTGGAGCTGCAGCTACATACTTGGTACAAACTCTCGAAGGAATGGAAAGATTTAAGAGATGCTGCTACAGGCCAAAGCCTTAGAAATAGTACTAAGACTGTTAGCCACACACACACACACACACACACACGCACACACACACACACACGGACACACACACACACACACACAGTGTATGGCAGAGGGGCAATCAGAGAGTCATAAACAGTCATTATAGTCTGGGACTGACTTCATTCATTGTCTCTACGAAACAACTGGCAAAAGTTCCCACTGTAGCACACTATCTTCTACTGTCAGGAGAGGTTCTCTGCCGCAGGCTTGTTTTCACAAGCAAAACACCTCCCAGAGAAAATTACCGTCATTTAGTTGTTATTCACTGGTGGAATTGTAGGAATAGTGAAAGTATTTCTCAGGTACAGTGAAATACACAGAGGCGGCTGTTTTCAGAGCAAAACATTTATAAGTAGAGCTGCTACCTTTCATGTTTAAAGGTGAATTCCACCAACAATTTTCTTTGTGGAGAACAAACTCACATCTCCACAACCACACATTGCCATTGTTGCGGGGGGGGGGACTGGTCCCTAAAAAGAGACACACACACACACACACACACACACACACACACACACACACACACACAGAAACACAAACACCAATTAATTTTAATTTATTTTACTGTTATTTTGGCTTGAATAGAAAGAAATAAAATATCAACACTGTGTGATATGGTGCTTAATCACTATTCGCTATATTAGAAAATCAAGAGAACTAGATTTTTTTAGAATGTAACACTATTTTAGGAAATGGAAATTCTCCCCTAATCACTCACTACTGCCTACACTGGATAACTACATAGAATGTCAATATTAGGAACAGAAATGCTTGCCTCCCCCAGTCACTACTCCCTACATTGCAACACTATATATACACTATTATATTAACACTGTTATAAAGAACAGAAATTGTATCTAATCACTATTCCATTCATTCGATTAGAACACTATTATTTGGAACAGAAATAGTTCTTAACACTATACCCATATATTGTCACTGTTCAAAAACAAACAAACAAACAGAAAACAAAACAACAAAAAAACAGGTATCTTGCATTTTTCTCAGTTTTATTTTTCAGCATTTTTTGAGGACAGCAACAGTCCTTTACATTAAATTGCCATTGTCTTACATTCAAAGTAAAGAATGTTTTTATTACACTGGAGTTCTATATAGACTACTATTTTAAAGAACAGAAATAGTCCCGTAATTTGACTATTTCACACAAAAAAATCAGAGCACTTTATAGAACACTGTTAAAGAGACAGAGTTTATAACCCAAAGTAAACAATTTTGTACATGATTTAGATAATTCTTGACGACAGTAGGGTCTTAAGAAGGGTCTTAAGTTCCATTTTAAATGAGTTTTAAATGTACATTCCCAATTCCAAAAATGTTTTTTACTGTACACTGTTAGAAATAAAGGTACTGTTCAGGTACATTTTTCATTAATCAAGGTGCAAACAGTGTAAATGTTCCCTTAAAGGTACAACAGTGGTTTTAAGGTCCAATTGTGTGCCTTAAATATGTTTTTCTCAGGTGAAAAGTATGTATTTGTACCTCTTTATAACCTAATGTTTTAAAACAGAACAAAAAAATAAAAGCCTGGAAATGAGACGGGGTGTGTGGAGTCTATACAACTTAGAACATATAATTGCAATGTATTTAGGTACAATTATGCTCCCTGACTAAAAGTACTGAGATGTACCCTTGAGGGTGCCACCCCAGTGACTAGAAGGGTACTGCCCCAGTGATAGTTTCATACCTTTTTTCTCAGGTTACAGGTATTTAATTGAAAACAGCACAAAGAAGAGATATTTAATATTTTACCTTATCAACTTTATTGATGTTTGTAAATACATGCTAATTCCACATTTGATGCATGTAACACATTTCAAAAAAGTTGGGACAGGAGCAGTGTGAGATTGGGAAGTTTGTGGAATGATTAAAACACCCATTTTGGAAGTTTCCACAGGTAAGCAGGTGATAAAGTAACAGGCAATGCTATCATGATCAGGTATAAAAGTAGCATTCACAAATTGCTCAGACACCACTTCACGAAAAACTGTATGAGTGAATAGTCCAATAGTTTAAGAACAATGTTTCTCAAAGCATGATTGCAAGGGTTTTAGGGTTTTCACTACTGTCTACTGTCCATAATATTAAAAGAAATCTGTAGAAATCTGTGTGTAAAGGGCAAGGCTGAAAACCACTACTGAATACCTGTGATCCCTCAGATGACACCACAATAAAATCTGATATGCTTCTGTATAACCGCATGAGTTTGGGAATACTTTGAAAAACCCTTGTTAGTAAACACAGTTTGTTGCTGTATCTACAAATGATGTATCTACAAAAAAGTTAAGACTCTAATACACAAAGAACAGTAACATCCAGAAACACCGCTAACTTCTCTGGGCTAAAGCTCATTTGAGGTGGACTGATGCAAAGTGGAAATATGTGCGGTGCTCTGACGAGTCTACTGCCACATGCCCCGTCCCGAAAATGATTTGTAAATCACTGCTTTCTGTCCTTCTTTGCTACACTACATTCAGTTTTTGAGGGGAAAGGGGATATTTGTACCTTTTCATAACCTCTTATTTTAACATAGAAAAATAAAATAAGGGCTTGGCATCAAGATAGGTTATACTGAGTCATTTTAGGAACATGACTGAATTATGATATCATACAATTATGTTTCCTAACTAAAGGTACTGAAAGGTACTACATAACCTTGAGGGTACCAAACAGTTTAGTACCTTTTCTTCCTGAGAGTGTGGGGGTCCTGGAGGACCTGTTTGAGAACCACTGCACATCGTCTGTACACTAGCTTCAACGGGGCATTTTGGGATTACAAAAATTATCCATTATGTTTTCAGACTTTACTACAATTTAGTTCTTTATGTAGCAAACAGGGCATCATTTTGGACAAAGCCCAAGTTTGGCCCATGTGGTTTAAAAAAACATTCAAGTTTTTCATTCTGTTACACACCTGCTTAACAGAAGTGGTTTTGTCAGGTTCGGAATGGCATGGGGGTCAGCTGTGGCTCATTTTCTCTTCCATTAGTTTTTCCGGCAGCAGATGAAAGTCCTTTCAGGAAGTCTGGCATGTCTTTTTAGCAGCAGTTACATCACAGTACACTACCATATGAGATCCATTCTTTTGAAGTGTGTCTGTTAGAGAAGTGCACAGACATGCTCCTGTTGTTCCATAAATGCATTGTTGTGTTAACTTGGGTCACATGGTTTTGTCCATCACTAGCTTTCTTTGGTTGAACAGAAGTGCACGACGGCCTTAAGGCACGCCTGGAAGAGAAAACCTAAGTATGAGTTATGATGTCAGTTGACATTAGCGAAGCTCTCCCCATTTGTAGCCTTGGTGACTGTCGCAGCCCATTTTTCTAAAATCTCTCTCTCTCCTTCTCTTTCTCTCTCTCTCTCTCTCTCAGTCTGGTGGCCACGAAGGAGCCCGAAAGTGCTCGGGGGAGAGCAGTGCCCATGTCTCCTTCAGATTTCCTGGACAAGCTCATGGGAAGGACCTCAGGTTATGATGCCAGAATTAGACCCAACTTTAAAGGTATGGCTAAGCAAAGGACTGTTTAACAACTAAATGAATTTTTTCAAAATTTCTGTATAATTAAATCATTAAGATGTAAACAATGTCATTCAGAGAGGTTTGAGGTAAAACGTTCCGTTCTAGAGAAACTTACCAAATCAGAATTGTTCACAGAAATCTCTAGGAAGTAAGCTTTTACAATAAACACTTACACCATCTGGGGTCTGAGACATTGTTTTATGATAAACCTGGCAAAGTCAGTTTCATAAAGCACAGATGAAGTATGTACTGTTTACTCCCATTAACATTAAACTACAGGCTTATTACTCAGTTATTAACTCCTTAAATGGCCAGGAGCTTCATTCCTTACTCCTATAATTCAAGAATAACTTATTTTCCATGTAGTTACTTAATTATGAGCCTTATGATATAATAAGCTTGAGAAATTAGAGGGATTAATCTTAAATCTTATTATTCTATGAAACAAATGTATAAATAATGTATTTATGACAGTGAAGAATTGAAGTGTGGATCCACTTATGGATCCTTTGAGTTTAATAGCTTAACCCCTTAAAATTCCAGGCTTATTACATACTAAGGCTTATTATTCAGTAACTATAGGGACAGTAACTATAGTAACTTGCTATTTAAGAGGTTAAAATGTGCACATATGACTACTGTTTGGACGTGGTGGCTTCATAAAATCAAAGGAAGGCAGAAGTTCAGTCAAAACTGTGATTATTATTGATTTGCTGCCACTGTCATATTTAGCAGAGGCAGAGGAGATTAATGATAATTTGGGTAGGTGGACAGACAATAATGAAGGCCAGCAGTAGAGTCCATTTGACCCAATAGACCGAGGTCACAGACAAGGACATGTCACACTGTGGGTTATTCCCATCACATGCAACACTGAATGTGAACATTTCAGTTCTTGTCTTCTGTACTTATTTGTTTATACACTGATGTCTTTGCACTGTTTGAACGTGAAACCAGTATGTGTAATTTCTGTATTTATTGAGTGGTCTTTTGCTACTGTAGCACCCAGATTTCCCTATGGGTACCAATAACATAGATCCTTCCTTCCATCCATCCATTCATCCAACAATTCATCCATCAATCTGTCTGTCCATTAAATTAAGCAAGGTCACATCATCCATAGCAACTTAAACCAAAAGTAATGAATTGTATAAAATTGAATTGTATTTTAGTTCTTGAGTTCATTTTTCCTTGAAATGTTACTTTCTTGAGTAGAATTACATTATAGTTCTTTTACGTTTACTTGAATTAATTTGCTATAAAGTTCTTTTACTTCACTACTTTAAGTAGCCATTGCAGATTAAAAATAAACATGCATTTTATCTTATGAATGGGATTAAAGAATGCTTGATAAAATTTAAAAGATTCAGTTCTGAACAGCAATCAAAATAAAGCACTGCAAACTGCCCTGCACTTCAGTCCTGATGTGTTCAGAGACATCAAGTTTAGTGAAGACAAAGAAAGGATAATGTTACCAGCACACACGAGGAACATACTTTATCCAATTTGTTATCATCATTCCTTTTTTTCTGACGAAAGAAAACAGCAAAATTATGAGCTGCTTCCTGAATCATGTGGAAATCTCCACTTTTCACAACTTCCACCCTGAGTAGGCTGGCTAATCATAGCTAAACAGCCATTATGTTCTTTTATTATTATCTTCTTGATTTGTTGTTTTAGAATAAATATGATAGCTGTTAATTCAACCTAAAAGCATACGCATCTTATTGTGAGTGCCTATTAGATAGCTGATGCAGCTAATGTAAGTTAATATTCAAGGAGAAGTAATAGGCTATAGGTCTGTAATTAAAATTATATTATTAATTGATCAATCTACCCACAACCTAGTAATTTCACCAAACCACAAACTTACAGTAGACAATAGACATCATTAAACAGTAACAAACCAGTTTTGTTTGTAAAGAATTATTTACATTTATATAACCAGGCCAAGTTAAAAAAATAAGTATTTGAGAAGTACTTGAGAACTTTGCTCCAACTTGTATTTTCCTTTGTTTATAGTTTTACCTGTTTTATTAAAGAATTAAATTGTATACTTTCTCTTAAGATCTCTCTTAAGTGACATCTTAAGATGACGTTTGTTGACTTTGCCTGTTTTACTATGCAAATATGTTCTTTTATAGAAACTGTGTGAAGTCAGACAAGCTTTACAGAATTTAAAGGAAAATCCCATTTAAACTTTTGAGAAACTGCAACAAAATGATGAAATGTACAATGTGTTGTAACTTAAAATCATTAGGTTAAATAAGATTTAGCCAATGTTCTGTAAAGCTTGTCCAAACTTGTAACAGCTGCCACGAAAGAAATCATTTGTGTATGGAGCGTGGATAGGCCAACTGGTAGATAGAGCATGGATAGGCAACAGAGAAATACCAAATAAATGAACTGATTAAGGTTATGCAGCTATGCTAGAGTAGGACTAGACCATATTGACATGCAGCCCATGAAACACATTATTATATGTTTTCAGTATATTCCAAAGTATAAATAGAATATACTGTAATAGAAGTTCAGTTTGTACTTTTTTATATGGGGCATATAAAAAAGGTCCAGCTCCACAGATGGATTTGTGGTGAATCAGTGAGAGCGGTGTGCATTGCATGTTCACCAGAATGTAGTGCGAGGACTTGGACATCCACTGGTGCATTCAGTCGAATCAGCCAAAATCAGTCCAGCACTCGCCCATTACATTCAGCATGGCCCTGTCTGAGTAGGTCCAGTAGTTTCATTCAATCTATTCAATCTGTGGCTGTAATGTCATTGATTCTTAGCATTCCTCTCCCTAAAACATGTTCACTTGGTGCTGTATTTGATAATGTTGTTGAAAGTATTTGACAGAAAATCACTAAGTATATAGTCTGAATATGGCTGTGTGAATTACTGTTGATTTTTTGTTATTTTATACACAATATTAACTTATTCAACATGGATTTTAATAATACAAACTATTCACCAAAATGCCTTTGCTGTTGATAAAAAAATTAGCACACTATGTTGCCACATGCCATTCTTAAACCATGGGCATTACACCTATAACAGCCTGCTCTCTTCTGGGAAGCCTTTCCACACAATTTTGTCGGGTATCTGTGGAAATTCGGGCCCATTCAGTCAAAGATTTGTGAGGACAGGTACTGATGTTGGACGAGAAGGCCTGACTTGCAATCGACATTCCAATTCATCCCAAAATTGTTTGATGGGGTTAAGATCAGAGATCTGTGCAGGCCACTAGAGGTCCTCTACATCAAACTTGTCAAAGAATGTCTTAATGGACCTCACTTTGTGTAAAGGGGCACAGTCATGCTGGAACAAGAAAGGACCTTCCCCAAACTGTTGCCACAGTTGGAAGCATAATTGTCCAAAATGTCTGTTTAATGCTGTAGCATTAACATTACCCTTCACTGGAACTAACGGGCTAAGCCCAAATCCTGAAAAACAGCCCCAGACCATTATCCCTCCTCCACCAAAGTTTACTTTTGGCACTATACATTCCATAGGTAGTGTTCTCCTGGTATCCAGATTCATCCATAAGACTGCCAGATAGCAAAGCATGATTCATGACTCAAAAGAACATATTTCCCCTGCTTCAGAGTCCAGTGACAGTGTGCTATCTATACATCCATCCATCCATCCATCTATCTATAATGCTTACTTTAATGCACTGTAGCAAGATTAACCATAAACTGATTCGTAGCAGTTCAGGCCAGCAAATGACAAACATGTCAAACCTAGTTAATGTATTCTTCCACTGTGTGTTCATGCATACAATAATGAAGAGTAGGGAGGGGGTTAAATGGCAAATACTTGACTAATTACAGATGACACTAACTGACTTTTTAGTGTAATTGACTAATTCCTAATTACATCCATCTCTATCCCCAGGACCTCCTGTGAACGTGACATGCAACATATTCATCAACAGCTTTGGCTCTATAGCTGAGACGACTATGGTAAGTATTTTTGCTCTTCTCTTCTGACACAAATGCAGGGTGATGTCATACATGTTTGCATGTCATGTTTGTATACACACATGTATATGCTGTGCCCCCCATGGCATTCTTATCACTGTAAACTTCAGCACTGACATGAGCAGCATGTCACATGTTAATGCAGAGGCCATTTAAGGCACTAATAAGCCTAAGACTAAAAATCTGCAGCGCGAGGTGGACATTGTTACAATCTCAAAGGTGAGGGTGTATAAATAATCATTTACAACCCAGGACAAGACTCAAGAGGAACCCACATATGATGGTACAGAATGATATTTGTTTATTTTTATTTGAATTTAATTGTAGAAACAAAAAAGATAATGGACTTACTATGAAAAAGCAATCAATTAACACAGGCTTACATAAAACTTACATATAATATGATAACTGCATAAAAAGCTATCTAACATGAAAAATCTGGTTGGTTGGGTGGGCAAATGGAGATATCAGAAGAATACTATATTACCCTGTTATTATACAAAAAGAGAACAAGAGAAATAACACAAACCCTCAGATGTTTATGCATCCTGAATACCAAGGGGTTTGGTCCAGTGAGGGGTTTTCCAGCTGGACCTGTGCTCCAGAGGGCTTTCCCAGCTTTGTCCCAGTGGCCGTGGCATGCAGCGTCCAGACCAGACCCCATCAGTGAAGACCCCTGAGGGCCGCCCATGTCATGAGACACAACAGTGTCACGCTTTATTATTATTTTTTTCCATAACCGCCATAGCGCAGCGCCTACGGCTCTACTCTTGGGTACTGGTTATGTAAGCCTGAGCTCCAACTCATCTGACCTGATGAATTAATTAAGCCACATTAAGCTGTTAGTGGGAAGGCTTAGCTGAGGCTGGTTTCAAAGAGACCATGAGCTGAATAACACAGAATAACACTGAATAACACAGTGCTGCTGAAGGTGCTCCTAGTCATTATGCTTTAATGACTTAAATGGAGCTCAGTGCGCAATGGGTAGCATTGATTGTTAGGAAGTAATTGTACAACAAACAACCGTTGCAGGAGGTTATTGAAGAAGATTAATGAACTGCTGCTCTCTTTCTCTCACTCCCACTCTGTCTCTCGCTCTCTCTCTTTCACATACAATTTGCATTATATGTACACATATGCATTATATTGTAAACTCCTATATCTAATAATGTCCAATATGCATTACATATACAGTACTTGCAAAAGTCAAATTTAGAGACCACCCGTTCATTTATTTAATTTCCAGTCTAAATGGACATTATTATTTTTCAGTGTCAGGAAAAGAGCAGAAAATATATATTTAACTTAAAATTACACAGAAGCCCCAAAAACTACATATAATATCTAATTTCAGTATTTATTGTGTCCATCCTTTGTCTTTAATACAGCTTACTGCATTTCAGGTGTCCAGTTTCAGTGTTTGGGTGTAAAGGTTCTTGCTGTCTGTTTCCTTTTTTAGTAATAGCTTCTTGGCAGCTACACATTCTTTCAGACCCATAGCATTGAGTTGTTTTCTCACAGTAGAAGGATGGACAGAAACACATTTTTTCAGATCTGAAGCAAGAGTGAATCTTGATTTTCTCTTTCAATGATGAAAGCTATAAGTACTGTTTATCTAATGGTGATAGGTTTGATGGTCAACCAGGTCTTGCAAGTTTGTTAGGAGTTCCATTTTCTCTACATCTTTAGTCATTTTTTTTAACTCCAACTTCGGAAACTTTCTGTTTGATTTTCTTTTTTCTTATGCAGGTGGATTATACTAATATCTCATCTCAGAAATATCTGCTTTAGTCAGTTTAGATAAACTTGAGAAAGAACAATGAAAGGCAGCTAAAGATATTTGGTAGGTGCTTGTGTGAAAGTGTTTGTTTGAGAAGACCATAATATCTGACTCTTTTGTTGGGAGGACAGGCAGAAGGGTGCACAAAATGAAGCATGGACAAAAAAATACTGATAGATTTGATCTCAGGGACAAATCATAGTCTGGGCCTTTGGGCAAAAGTGTCTTAACAAGGATTTAATAAACATCTTGTGTTTGTTTATATGTGCTTTGAAAAGTACTAGCCTATAATAGTCTATTGTTTCCTGAACAGTTATATTTCTATACATTTCTTTTAATTACTTTATAAATGGTTGCAGGCTATAGGCTAAAACCTTTTTTTGTTTATGTATTCATTAAATATTCAAGGGCCCAGTCTTTAAGATGCTTTGGGCTTTGGTCTTAGACCCCCTTGAAGTGCTCCCCCTGGTCAGCAATCCATAAAGCATGCCACCACTAGACTCTAGAGCAGTCCTCTCTACCTGGCAGTCTGATGGACGAGTCTGGGTTTGGCAAATGCCAGAAGAACATTACCTGCCTGCCTGCATTGTGCGAACTGTAAAGTTTGGTAGCGGAGGGATAATGCTATGGGGTTGGTTTTCAGAGGTTGGCCTAGACCCCTTAGTTCCAATGAATGGAAATCTTAATGTTTCATCAGACCAAGACATTTTGGACAGTTCTATGCTTCCAACTTTGTGGGAACAGTTTGGGGAAGACCCTTCTCTGTTCCAGCATGACTGTGCTCCAGTGCACAAAGCAAGCTCCATAAAGGCATGGCTTGGTGAGCTTGGTGTGGAAGAACCTGACTGGCCCACACAGAACCCTGACCTCAACCCTAGTGAACACCTTTGGGATGAACTAGAGCAGAGTCTGAGCCAGGCCCACTCGTCCAACATCAGTGTCCAACCTCACAAATGCGCTTCTAGATGAATGGGCAAAAATTCCCACAGACACACTCTGGAAGCTGTTATAGCTGCAAAGGGCCAACCAACTCCATATTAATGCCTATGGATTTAGAATGGGATGTCATAGAAGCTCCTGTGGGTGTAATGTGTAGGTGTCCCAATACTTTTGTCTGTATAGTGCATATTTAAGTTAAACATAGTTAAACAGTTGTACAAACATAAATTCATAATATTTTTCAATAAAACACAAAACTGTAGAAACATTGAAAAAAATGTAAGTATTATTCAGTACAAATTTAGTGGTTAGGGTTTGCAACAGTCACCTCCCAATAGAAAGCACCCTATAAATGATGATTTTGTATATATTTAGATTATAGATCATTTTTACTGTGGCACTGCAGTTTGAACTAATTCAGAAGAATGGCCCATATGTGTAATAATAATATGTATTATATGCAATGTAAATATCTATATGTAATACAACATTTTTCCTACAGTCTGAACCTTTTTGCCTGAGATTTATAAAAACACCCCCCCACCCCACACACACACACAAACAGACACACACAAACACATGCACATTTGCACGTATGCACAGCCAAGTATGCATCCCCTTATGGAGAATAAAGTGAAAGAACAAGCAGATGTGCTTGGAGGACATCTGTGCTAGTCTGACATTGTTAACTCCACAGTAGCATGTACTTGGCATACACACACACACACATACACACACGCAAACACACACTCAGTCTTGCCGCTGCCTCCCCCGGCTAGTTCTGAATAAGTTATATTCTTTGAGGGGACAGTAATTATGTTTGACGAGGCTGTGCTCTCTGTTCCGAATGGACTTTCCCTTTTATACAAATACTCCAAACACAGCACAAACGGCTTCACTGTTTCCTGAGACTTTATACCAGTTTGTTGTGATCTACATTTTAGATCCCAGCTGTGGGCAAAAAGTAGGATTTCTTTCTTTCATATACACTGAGGGGAATGTAATTCAATATTGTTGCACAGAGACTGTTTAAAACCATAACTTTCTTCAAACATTCCTCACAAATATACCATTGTCTATACACACATACATGAGGTCTGCATATATTAGTGAATATACAAAATATTTGTATATTTATTTTTCATATCTCTCATATATGACCATTCTACTGAATTAATTCAAACTGTGCTCCAACATGATCTATTTAAATATTTAGCTATTTAAACCCCTTTAATAAAGATGGTAATAAGCTAAAAAAAAGTAGCAAATCATCATTTATAGGGTACCAAACCCCAGGCGTTATAGGTTTCCCAAACCCTAACCCCTAAATTTCAATAACAATATAATAATGCATTAGAATGACTTTTTTGATGCTGTTTTTTGAAAGATGTTTTTGATTTATAGAGTCAAAAAACTAGAGAGCCTTATTTTAGCCACAGCCTTTCATTTTAGAGCAGTGAGACTGCATCCCTGTCCCTCACTACCACATGGTGAGCACATAGGGCTCATTGTTTTGATGTAAATGTGTCCCAAATTTAGAAAATCAGTGTCTGAAATGAAGAATCGTCACTACTGAAAAACATATTTTATGGAATTAAGCACAGTTGTGGGGGATTTTACTGAAAAATATTGTGATATTTTTGTATACAACTGTTCAAAGCTGTGTTTGTTAGTCATGTACTGCCTAGCGTTTTGAAGTTATGTAATGTAGTAATTTTGTCAGTTGTGCTACGATCATTGGTGTCTCAACTTTACTGATGTTGTTCAATAGAACAGACTGCATTTTGCATGTCAATATCCATACCTTGTTTGCACTGCAATGGTAGAACAACCCATACAGTATATCATGGAACTACATTCTCTGGAGTGATGCGGCACCGTCCATTACCTTTTGGATGAGTTTCAGTGATGTTTGTAGTCCAGAACTAATCATCCAACAGCAGCACCTGACCTATTGTGGCTGAATGCAATCAAATCCTCACAGCAATGTTCCAACATCTAGTACAAAGCCTTCCCAGAAGGTTAGAGGCTGTTACTGCAGGGGGACAAATGCCCTTGATTTCAGAAGAAACACTGAATGAGCTGCAGGACTTATAGTGTATCTATGCATGGATGTTTTAGGTATATGTATGCAAGTGAGTATTTCATATGTGTGAGTACACAGGGATATGTATGTATTTCATGTGTGCACATGTGAGAGAAGTTAAAGAAAGAAAAATAGCCTAAATGGCTCCTCACAGTTGCAAGAGTGTTTGAAAACACTGTTGTCCCAAAATACTAACACTGTTAATAATGAATGAAGTTAGCATAGTGAAAATGAGGCCACGATTAACTCGTCTCCTCAAGCTTTGAAGTGTTGTTGGCCACATTAGCATTTTTGGGCAAATGTTCTTTAAAGGAGAAAATGGCTACAAGCCAAATTGTAAAAGCTTTGATTACAAGATCAATACTTGTGATCACACATACATATAGGCGAAGCATGAAATGTTTGGAATTATTTTCCAGATTAACACTGTATATACAGTAATAACTTATATAATGTGGATTTACATATTACAAACCATTCAGTAAAGAAATGATCAAAAAAATTTTTTCACTATTTCAAGATTTCTGTGAATTAAAAAGTTATAACATGATAAATAATATACTGTAAAATTCTATTTATATTATTATTATTATTTTTATCAGCTTATCTTAAATCTTCACAGTTTACCGAAGGGCAGCAGTTGTAAGACTACATGACAACTGCATAAGTGTTTCATGACAACTGAGATAAACCTACATAAACTTGGCTGCTTCTGCCCATTTTTATGTCATTTCACCTAGTAAGTGTGGGATAAGCTGAAGAACTTATATTAATAAGAAGTTGGTAGCTACTTTATGTCTAAAAACATTATGGACATGTCATAGGAAAAGTAAGAAGGTTCTTATCTTTAATGTACACTCACTGAGCACTTTATTGGGTACATCTCATTGTCCATTTTGTCAGCTCCATCTACCATATAGGTGCACTTTGTAGTTCTACAATTACAGACTGTAGTCCATCTGTTTCTCTGCGTACTTTGACAGCCCACCTTTACCCCATTTATTAAGGGTCAGGAGAGAAACAGATGGACTACAGTCTGTAATTGTAGAGCTACAAAGTGCACCTATATGCTAAGCGGAGCTAATAAAATCAACATTGAGAAACAAGTAACCTGTACCCAAGACAGAGAGGTAGGTATGTAGATATAAGGTAGCCATACCCAATAAAATGCTCAGTGAGAGCACATTGCAGCTAGTAACCTTTTCATTTTTCCTATAACATGTCCATAATGTTTTTAGACATTAAGTAACTACTAACTGCTTATTAATATAATAAGTTCTTTCTAGAAATATACTTCATCTTGTTATTTACCCTGTAGTAGTTCAGTGATCGTTTTTGGAGCCATATGCAGCCCTGTTTCTAATATCCCTCAGGCCAGCCGTGTGCTGTACAGAGGTAACAAGAATAGAGGGGCTGTAGTCGTCTCTCTGGACAGACTGGCTCATATGCAGCAGCTGGATTACCGTGGTGCTCCTTAAAGACCCTGCATTGCCATCTGGCTCCAGCTATTGCCTTCACTGAGAGCTGCCCTCAGTGATGTAATCCTGAGGTAGACCGGAGCTTTGTGTCATTTGCTGCATTACTGAGGTCTCCCCACAGGCCACGGCTGGCCAGCATGCTGGAAAAAGCCAAAGCAGTATGCTTTGATTATGTAATGTCGTTTTTCAGTGCTCATCTAAAGGGAAGGAGGGAAGATAAGTAAATATAAATAGCAGAGTGTCCCTGTCATATCGGAACCTCGTCACTCCATTTATTCATGTTTTAAAACCATTTGAATGGATGAATGGGCTAAGAGAAATGTTCAGTTCATTAAGGTACCATTTCAGAGATGGTGGTTTTGTTATGACATACGATGATATACATTCTGAGAGGTTTGGTTCCATTTGCAAGCTTTGTCAGAGTTAATGATTGCTTAAGTGTCAGTTGATTGTCAGAGGATTTAGACCATTGTAAATTATTGGGGCATTTTTTGAACGTTTTACTGTGTAGGAGATTTCTCTCATGCACAGCTCTTTATCCCCCAAAGCATGTATTTATGAAAGATTTACTAGATCTTCTAAAGATCTGCTTTTGAAGAGCTTCTGGGACATTGCATCAAAACAACATCTGAGCGGCCATGGATCAATGTGTCCGAGAACATTCGTTCTGCAATTCCCAGCACAGCTGCTGGTCCTCTATGGATAAAGTGCTGGAAATCCAAAAGGAGATATTAAATCTGAGCAGCTCACACCAGATCACTGAAAGGAACAGAGTGTTAACGACGGCTGGATAATACTGTCCCGTGACACAGTAGCGTCTGCACACTGAGTCCTGCAGGGGATGCCATCATCCAGCTTGGCCTGTGGTTCAAAGCCCAGTTAAGCCAATTATACGGTAGAGATATTAGTGTAGCAGGAGAATATAAAGTTTTGTCTTATTATTTTAGATATGCACTGGAGCTACAAGGCTTATGTAGATAACAAATAATAGAAGCCTATGCCTATCAGTTTTTATTGTACAAATAACAACGATGTTACAAAATAAAACTATGTAAACTTGGAAATCAGCCATAAATAAGCCTATTCACCTCTTACAGTGGTGCATAATAGTCTCGAGACTACCCGCTAGGTGGCAAATATCTTTATCACCATGGGATTACCAGCTGTGTATGATGTATTTATGCAATGCATGCTGGGTATTGTAGTGAGAAAGCATTGATGAAAAAAATAACACAAAAAGGATCTAAAATTGTGAGTTCTGTTAACTCTATGAGGCTGAGGGGTGCAATACAGTGGTACAGAATATTACATAATATGACCAATAACATATTAAATGCTTTTTTCAAGTACACTTTAGGTTGGAATTCCCCTTTAATTTATCTCAAATAGGCTTTTTATGTGGCTTGCTGTTATGATGTCAAAACAGATTAGACGCTTGCAGATTAAAAAACATGGTTGGACTTTACTTGAGGGATCTGGGTTAACACAAAGGGCATAGTCAGAACAAGCTAAGGTCAAAACCAGAGAGCACGGTAACCAAAACAAAGGGAGCATCAAGAGTAATCCAGTAAACAGCCTAGGTCCAAAAACACGAGAGCAAAAGATCACAGTTATCAAGCAAACAGGGCAAAACCGAAGAGACAAGTCAGAATAACATGGAAAACAGGTCATACACAAGAAGGCTTACACAATAGGAAATGCTCGATACGCAGCAGAGGTGTTGGCAATAGCCTACCTCACAAAATGCTAAACTAAAGCCCAGGTTTAAATACTGTCTAACTGATTACATGTAATAGGTGTACAAACTCAAAACTCCTATTAGGTGGAGTGTTGGTAAGAGAGTCTTTTGGTTGACAGGTGATTCCCCACTGACTCATGGGAAACAGATTTCTCAACCAAGTTCATAGGCTTAAGTTAGCCTGCAGGAGAGATGGAAAAAGCACCTCAGCAGGAGGTGTGAAAATGCAATGTTTTCTCAAAAAGTAAGGGACAAAAACCACAATGTGTTTTGCGTGGCAAGGTATTAGCAAAGAGGTTTAAAAGTAAAAACATGCCTTGTGCAGGCAGGCACACTAGCTGCTACTGGCTGCTTTTAGTTGATGGCTAGCATGAAGTGAAGACATAAAACTTGACAAAACTCACAACATTAATGAACTTTTTATTGGGCTTTCAAACGGAAAATAATGACAGCTACATGAAATACGGCTTCATCGCCACTGGGGATGCTAATGCCCCAATTTGTGTGTGGTACGCAGAGAAGCCAGCAAATGAGGCTATGAAGCTGTCCAATTATTTTACTTTTGAAAATGTTCCTCGACAACAGCAAAACAAAGGCACCACAACATTGCCCCTCAACTCCCCTACCAATCTGTCAAACACACTGTTGGCTATGGGGATTGGTCTGTGTTGTTGAAAGGGTTGGGAACTCCTGGTCGAGAGGATGGAATAAAGCATTTGAGCAGAATATCATGAGTGTCTGAGCTGCAGTGTGACGGCTAAAGTTGAAATTAATTTTATTTGCGGAGGCATTTGTTGGTGTTTTCTGTGTGCGTCAGCCTGTTCTCTTTTGACACGTTGAAGCAAGTGTGAACCGCAGCATGAAGCGGCTTTGACATCATCTCGGCGCTCTTCGTCATCGTCATCATCACACACTTCACTCTGCGAGTCTGAGGGGCACGAGCTCAGCTGTTGATGAGCCAGAAATCAGACAGACGAGTTCCGCTGAGCCGCTAACTGCGTCTGCTCAGGGCCCTGTGGGACTGACTGAGGATGGCGTGCTCAAAAAGAGTGTGGGACAGACAAGGAGAGGAGCTGCCTCATTCTCCCGCAACACACACTGCTCTGCCTCACACTCTTTCACACACACAACCTCAGCCGAGCGCAGTCCTGGGAGTGTGTTGTAAGGACACGGAGATAGATTGGATCTGAAAACTGCCGGAATTTCTTCTCAAACCCTACTTGTTCTTTCCTTAGCACTTATATCATCATCGCATCACAAGTTACATCCCCCTCAGTCTCAGTGCCCTTTTGCTTTTTTAAGAGAACGGAGCTTGGAGCCACCAAAATTGCACAACTATAGGTTGAGAATGAAATGTCTACCTACCTCCTCATTACTATTGTGCTATGTAGAGGTGAATTATTTCTACTTTTTTATTTCTACTATTTCTATTTACTAAATATCACTAAAAATGTATGAATCAATAGTTTTTAACACCTTTTAATAGGACTGGCATACACAGCACAGAATACTCATTAGTGTTTTAGAATGAACACTCAAATATTCCTTCTCAAAATAACCTTTCAAAACAATATTTTTTATGTTTCAGAAATAGCTATAATTTTAACCTCTTTCTACAGGCCCCTCAGTGGCCATTCTGGTGGAATGGAAATTGACTCGGATATTTTTAATTAATATAATCAAATAAAATATATTTCCCCATAGCTATGTTAGAGGAATTAACTAGGACACTGTTGTCTCTGTGTGTCTGAAATGTTGTGACTCTGTGTTGAGCTGCTAGCAAGCAATAAGGAGTGCAAGGGGACAAATGAGAACTCCCCTGCTGTCACAGCAATTCACACCTATCCACACACATTGCTGTGATAAAATGAACAGCACAACTGCAGCTTTTTTCACATCAAGCTTACTTCACATAATAAAACTGACTTGCGTGCTCACCTACAAAGACAAAAATCCAGCTCACTTCCAATCTTGTAAATCAAACTGATTTCCATCTAAATGTATCCCCTCAATGCAACTGAGACACTGCCTCTAAAACAAGAGGAAATTGCATTTTATGGCTACTGTGAAAAGAAGTATATCCAGTGGGCAGCAACAGTGCATTAATAGTCAGGCCGAAGCCCAGCTGCTCGTGCACTGGGTGTAGCTATAAAAGAATTTACAATTAACATACAACTTTAATGAGTCAATTCTATCACTTGTATGTCATTCATGAGTTATTTTATGACAAGTTAATTTACTTTAGCTAGCTTGCTGGTTTTTAGGAAAGCAACATTGAGGGCAGCACACAGGCAGAGTTAAGCTCGGTCATGGCCAGGTTAAGCTCAGTCATAGCCAGGTTTATCTTAGTTATAGTCTGGTTGAGCTCAGTCATAGTCGGGTTGAGCTCGGTCATAGCCTGGTTGAGCTCAGTCATAGCTGAGTTTAGCTCAGTCACGGCCAGGTTTAGTTCAGTTATAGCCAGGGTTATCTTAGTTATAGGCAGATTTATCTTAGTTATAGGCAGGTTTAGCTCAGTCATAGCCAGGTTTATCTCTGTTATAGCCAGGTTTGTTTCTGTTATAGCCAGGTTGAGTTTAGTTATAGCCAGGTTTAGCTCAGTCATAGCAGGTTCATGTCAGTTATAGCCAGGGATGGGGGAGTAGCTAAGTAGCGCGCTACTTTTTGTAGCTAGCTACAAATACATACCCAGCCATTACCATGTCTTGGGATGTCTTACGACATGTCTAAAGACACATTATGAAGACGTCTTAGGACATCTTGAGGCATGTCTTAAGAAATGAAAACATGTCTTTAAGACATCTCTATAGACACAGATCTTAAGATGTCTTGGCTATAATAACATCCCAAGATGTCTCAAGATGTAGGATGCATAATATGTATTTTTAAGTTTTGCCTAAATTTTTTTTTAAATAAATCTTTTACTTTTAAATATTTTTAAGGGAATTTTAAAAGTAACATTATTTACAGCAAAAATTCTAGTAATTATTTTTTTAATTATTTATAATACAGCATTGCTGCAAAATGTATTTATATGCATCTAATTCAGTGCTTTTAAATACCTTTTTATAGTAATTAATCCTTAATGTTTTAAAAAATGTGGTAAAAATTGTTTTTTACAATTACTATTTTACAGTTGCTTCATTTTTTTAATGAAGATATCATTTTATCAAATTTTAAAATAATAATAAGAAGAAGGAGGACAAGAACAATAGTAAGTATGCATAAATTACAGTGATGTAATTTAAAGGGGTATGGAAAATCATTATTTTACAGTTTTGTATTTCCTTGTTAATCTGTTAAAAATTCAGAATACTTCTACATTCAAATAATTTACTCTGCAATCCAAAGCATAGCCCATGAAAAAACACCCACATAGCTTTCAAAAAATATAGATTACAGTTATTGTTTATTGTTTTTACAACTGTGTATATGCATAGTACAGTAGCGTCATCACACTTCTTCAGACAAGGAAAAACATGTTAACTGACTTTGTGTAGAAATTTGAAATATACTGCAATACACAGTTCCACAAACCAATGAATCTGATTTTAAAGTCTGCTGTTATTCCTTATATAAGTTATGCTAAAGTTATTAGCAACGTAGTACTATGAACAATTATAAATGATGGGAAACAATTTTAAGAGAAATTCATATGGACTAAAAAGAAAAACTGACCAACAGAGTAATACAGAGGTCTGAACCCCAGCAGCACTCCTAACATACCTGAGCCAGATAATGATCAGCTGTCAAACACTTAATACTAGACTCAGATGTGCTAGGAGCTGGAATAGAGCCAAGCTGTGGACATTTTATGTGGACATACGTGGACACAGGAAACAGGTAACAGATAACTCGATGTGCATATGTCCATGCCATAATGCCTGAACACTAACATTACTGATATCACACTGCTAATGTTACCAATCTCTCCTTTTAGAGTTAAATCCGTGATAAGTGAGAGAACTGTCAGATTCACAGCCCAACGCTTCTTCCTCTGTTTTTTGGAAAATGCATCTGTTGAAAAATCAATTTTAAGACAATAAATTTGAAATTACTTTTGGATCTGCATACACAAACAGGCTGAATTTAAAGGGGACCTATTATGCTAATTTCCGGTGTTCATAATTTTATTTTTGTGGTCTACTATAATATATTTACATGCTTCAGTGTTCCAGAAACACATTATTTTTCTCATACTGTAAATCTCTACTCACCCTCTGTCTGAAATGCTCTGTTAGAGCTCCTGTGTCTTTAAGCCCCTCCTTCCTGATGAGCCCAGTACGCTCTGATTAGTCAGCTCGCTCACTTGGTTCTGACTGATCAAGCGCCAGAGCGGTTCCGCCAATACACGGCCTCCGGCAGATGTGTTGCGTTGTGTGAGGGTGTGCCAAGCTCGCTGGTAGGTGGACAATAGGGATTGTGTTATGGGATTACATCATCTTGTAACAAAAGAAAAGGGCTGGGGAACTCCAGCCCTCAGGCAGCTGAGAAAAGTGGTTTCTGTGGGAGAGAGTTTCTCCCTCTGGCATATACTTTCAGCTTTGTATCTTATATGCACAAAAAGCTACATAACACACTAAATGAAAGGGAAAGCATTATATATTCCCTTTATAAGTAGAATATAATGTACAGTATACATACTTTTACTCATCTAAAATCAACTCAAGGCTTTAAATAATACCTATGCATGAACTCCAGCGTGGCACGCATAGCTGATGTTCAGACAATGATGTTCAGTATAATGAAAGCATCAGGATGAGGCCACTTGGGTAAGAGCACAGTTGAGTGTTGAGAATGATATGGACTGCCATCATACTGGATGATGCCCAAAGAGAGGATGTTCCTTTGGAAGGATTGAAAACAACAAAGTTGATTAGATAATTCACAATTCTATTGTTTTCATCCTCTAACATGCCTCAGTCAACACGTGACAGAAATGATCATTTGTTGTTGAGGTAGGTGTGAGCTTAGTACTGATATCTGTACCTGTTAAAAGCTGTGTTAAAGGAGAATTGCACAATTTTTAAGCACAATTTTATCATTAAGATGCAAAAAAAGTAGTCTGATATGAAATGTTCCATTGCGGAAAAACTTACAGTCAGAGTTGTTCACAGTCGCAATGACAAGAACCAGACGTTACATACGCTAACCTCACCTAACGCTGGTGCGTCACTCGGCAGATCGACCCAGAAATACAGAAAAAACGTTCACTCCAACTAACTGTTAGTGAGGTTGCTTATCTCATTTTGTCACTACTCACCTTTTAAAAGCAGATTCTGACCCTTGCAGTCGTAACTCCAGTCGCCACTCCAGTCGATCCAGTCAGTTAACGTTAGTAAGCTACGCAGCTGAAAAATCCTCGTTTTTGGGAGCTGAAAAACGTCACCAGGCAGGCGGCGCTGTCTTAGTAAGGAATGTAAGAGACTGTCTTATCGAGGTTTAACACTCGCTAAATAAACAAGATAAAACTGCCCGCGTTAACGACGTGACTGGGTCACTTACTGTTAACAGCTTGTAACGGTTGCGTTTGGCTTTAAATGGAAGAACGGCGGAGAGCGCTCGCGCTTGTAACGGTCGCGTTTGGCTTTAAATGGAAGAACGGCGGAGAGCGCTCGCAAAACCGAACGTCCAAGAGTCTCGCGCTCTAATTGGTCTGAAACTCCCGCCAGTCTTTTGTTTGTCCTCCCATAGATCTTTATATCCGGTTCGCGCCTCTCTGCTATACTGAATGAATTGTGCTGTTTTGTTTTTGTTTGTTTGTTTGTTTTTAATCTAGACACAGAGCAAAAAACTGCAAACCCTTGAAATACATAAGACAGCTGTACATGATTATTTTACAAAGCATCACTGAAGAGGCTGTCTTAATATATTAAAGTCAAAATATGAAGTTGGACATTTAAACAAAAATCTATTTATTATGTAATTTTATGTGGTGAAACAATATAGGTCTTTATATTACTACTCAAATACATTTGTTTATTATTGTTTGTGTTTTCCAAATACCTGGAGATAATAGTTATACATAGCATATAAAAAGTTTGTTCTCTCTTTCTGTTGGGCCAAATTAAAAGTCCTAATGGTCTAACTTTGGGCAGCCCTGATCTACTTAGGAAAATAAATAGAATGTAGATGTTGAAGAGAGTGAAGCAAGTGCTTTTTTTGCATTAAGTTTTGGTGGTATGTGATCTCTAAAGTACCCAGGTTAGCTGTTAAGTACATTTACTTCCTATTAGTTCAAAGTTGTTTTATCTTGGTTCCTAGCTTGTTGTCTCTGGTTACAATTGTACATTTGAAAATAGATCAATGTTGTGTTAATCATAGCATGTTTTCTGCAAATGAGCAAAAGGCTGTGACTGACTGTGATTGTAACATTTACCAATGGAGATAAATTAAAAGTTATTCTACCATGAACTTTAATGATGTAAGGAAATGAGTTTAAACATTTCAAGATAAGGTAAATGGTTTAAGAATTGATTTTTTCTTTTGCTCTTTTGCTACTGTAAACACATTTCTGCAATAATCAAAACATAACACAAAAAAAAAAATCACAAAAGTACAGCAAGTAAAACCTTAGTGAATGTTCTTTTAGTAATATCACACAAAAACTATTAGATTACAGCAGGCTGGTTCTTGAGGACATACTTGTTATATTCTCATTATATCTTACATTAGGGAGTGCTGTGGTAATCCTGGTGATCCTCTGTTGTTCAGTTTGGCAGTACCACAGGAATACCACACTCATACCACAGGACGTTTTGTAATGGACCACTCTTTGGTCTCAACTGAACTGTCTTAAGACACAACATATCTGTGTCTTAAGACAAAGTGATGTCTTAAGTCATGCCTCATCTTCAAGACACACAAAATAATGACTTCTTTGTCTTAAGACGTTAACTTTCATGTCTCAAGACAAAGACAGTGTCTTCATTCATACGTCTTAAGACGTTCTTGAGATGTCTTGGCATAAGAAAATGCCTCAAGACATCTTATAAATACTGTCAAGACATCTTAAGACACAGTGACAGCTGGGTATGTATTTGCAGCTAATAGCTGTAGCCGCTACAGTTTTATGAAATGTAGCTTATAGCTGTAGCGCCTACAAATTTTTCTGTAGCTATAGCAAAAATTTTCGCTACAACTTCGCTAATGGCTGCAGGCAATCCGAGCAAAATCTGAACCACAGAACCCGGTCGTTAACTGGGCTGGCGGTGACTGTGCAAAACTGACTGAGCCGCGGAGAGTTCGAGCAAACGGTCACGCGCTGCCCCCACGCGCTGATCACCCTTTACTAGTAGACTTAGCTCAGGGGTCGGCAACCGAAGCATTTTATATCCGTTTTACCATCTTGTCTGTAAATAAGTCTCAGTGTTTGCTAATGTGCTAGTATAGGCTAAAAAAAACATAATATAAACGAAAACGCAGACTTTGCTCTGCTTCTTCTGCACATCAGTCAGGAAACTTGTCTTTGAACGTTCGACTTTTTCCGAGGCTGAAGTCCGATTCTCATTTACCAGCTTCTTGTTTGAATTCTTCCGTTTCACCTTAAATGGTGCATGAGACGCCAGAATGTACGTTACTGCTGCGCCATTTAAGGAGAAACAGGAGAATTCGAACGAGAAGCTGACTTCACGACTTAGTGTTTGACAGTTTCTCGTTGCAGATTAAACGTATCCGGAAACCACCTGGAGTGATTATAAATGTAAATAATGCCTAAAAAAAGCCTTTTTTTATATGAAATTTGATTTGTTCTCTGTGAGCGCTGTCACTGAATTATGGCCAATCAGACGCTGCCATGCTCCGCATTATTTTCTCAACCCTCCAATCACCGCTTACTAATTGTTGCTGTCCGCAATTACTTCAGTAATCAGCGCCTGTCACGTTCGCGACTAGCGTTAGGACTCCGAGCTCCTCAGAGGTTTCTCAGGATTTTATGAGATTCAAAAAGCGATGAAACTACACAGCGAGCAGTGAGAGGTTCTCAGCTGACCTCAGTACAGCTGTGGCTCGTCCATAGACTGAACTGCCTGCTCTGTTTATCTCTGTACGAGACGCTACACAGCCCAGAGAACCAGAGTAACTTTGACTTCTTGAGATGTTCAGGTATGCAGCACACATGCTATAAGCTAACATATAACATCGCTATGGCAAAAATGTAGCTAGCTGAGAGTTTATGAGCACAATCAACACATTAAGATTGTAAAATTAAAATACTAATTTTTTTTTTGCTTGGACTGCTCGTAATGTGGCTAGCCGTATCAGCATGCTTTAATCTAGCTCCAGTAGCTGCTCAGTTTAGGCTACAGGCTCCATAGTCAGCTATATTAGAGATTAAATGTGAAATTAAAGTTGTGTTACCTACTCATAACAGACTACAAGCAACACGAAAGTTCACTGTTAACCAGCATATTGAAGGTATAGTATCATGTAGTAAACATTAAAAAATCAGCAGGTACATTAGACTATGTTTTGTCCCATTAGCTATATGAGTAGCCGCCTTTCCCTTTAGCTGGGCTTTGGTACAGACAGCCTTTAATAACATACGTTTAATGTGTGCTTTTACAATAATCAGTGAGTACAGAGATGCAAAAGAGACAAGCAAAGATAGAGAGAATGGTAAATGAAACAAAATCAATTTGAAACTATCACCTGATTTAATATAGGTTTAATGTATTTTTTTAGCTGAAATTAAACATATGTATATAAATAGTTAAATGACTAATTAAACCTAAACAGGGCAATTGAAGTCAAATAAGTTTATGGAACATTAATAGCAGTTTATGGAAGAACGGAGGGATGAAGAAGGAACAAATGAAAGAAAAAGGTGCATAACAGTTGTAGATGGGTAAAAAAGGAGCAGTGATTGAATTACAAAAGGAGAAACTTATTGTTGTAATACTCATAGTAAGTGAGTAACATTTCTGCAAAATGGACCTCACAAAAATTCTGATCCTAGTTACGGCCCTGTTAGCAGTTATACGTTAACTGCAGCATTTAAGACCGTTTATTGTTAAAACTGTGTTAGGATGATCAGCAGAGCTTTATTTTACTGCAAAGGAGGATTATGATATTTTACCTAAAAATCTAATTCTGCTGTGGGGCCATAACAGGGCAGTAAAAGAGCCGCGTGTTGCCGACCGCTGCCTTAGCTAAAGTGGAAAAAACATTTTCGTAATAGAGTATTACTTATAGTACTCCGCAGAGCCAGGGTCACTGATAAAAATGTTGAGGCTAAAGTGTTGCTGAAGTTCAAAGGACTCTATATGTTGTATCTGTACACATCTTGCTGAAATGTTTAAATTGGAGCAGTTTTATTTTTAACAGTTGACATTGCTTTGCACAAAATTGTTTGGTCTGTATTCGGTTATTTTTGTTGATTTTTGTTAGAATAAACCCGGAATGATTGACTTTGCCTTTAGTCTACATTCTTGTTGGATATCATGGCTTTGGTTGTGTAAGTTTGATTGTTGGTTACACTTAAACTCACTTTTTGGTGATCTTTTTGTATATTTGCAGCTTTTCAATTGTATGTTTCTTTCTGGCACGTGATTAAATGCAGTGTCTTGTTCACACTTTCACGCTTGTTTGGTGTGTGAGGTGGAGATTCACAAACATTCTGACAGTCGCGCTTTGAAAGTAGCTAAAAAGTAGTGCACTACTTTTCAAAAAGCAGCTAAAAAGTAGCCTCTACTTTTTGACTTTTTGTTATAGCCAGGTTTATTTCAGTTGTAGCCAGGTTGAGCTTAGTTATAGCCGGGTTTAGCTCAGTCTTAGCCAGATTTATCTCAGTTATAGCCAGGTTTATCTCAGTTATAGCCAGGTTTATTTTAGTTAAAGCCAGGTTGAGCTCAATCATAGCTAGCTTGAGCTCAGTCATAGCCAGCTTGAGCTCAGTCATAACTTGGTTGAGCTCAGCCATGTAGTCTCGGCCCATGGCCTCAAGAGTTGCTAGGCTAAAGTGGCTAAAGTTAATTTCACCACTGCGCCAGACTCATCTGTATGAGAGTGATTGTGATGGCAGTGGTGCCAGTGTTTCCCTCTTCATCAACTCCCAAAACTCACCACAACAAACAGATTTCAGCCTGAGCTCCTCAGTTTTATCACTGCCCTCACCAGAGACTAGTAATCCTCAAATAAGTACTGCTGTATTTACATATCTGAGATGATTCATCAGACTAGTTGTGCCTCCATGGTATACCAGCTTCTTACTGCACATTTACACTAAACATTTTTTTTATCATCTGATAATTTATAGAGCTCATGTTTTCTGCGCTCTTGTGGAAAGTATGAAAAAGATTACTAAATTGAGAACTGAATACAAAAGTAACAAAAAAAACATTCAATTGATTTGGGCCAGCCCTACTTTTTAATCATTGGTTTGTATCAGTATTGTCTAGTTACATGAACAAATCAACTTCAGTATCTTGATCAAGGCTGAAGTTGGCTTCTTATTTTTGTCTCTGTAAATGTGAGTGTTAATCAGAGGCATCACTAGAGATTTATGCTTAGGGGGCTTATTATTTAATCAGGGGGTCTGGGAGCATGCTCCCCCATGATGATATTTTTTAATGGCTCCAAAATGTCTTTTCATCATGAACTTTTAGAGTGGCAATAGGCAGAAATTTTTTTTAAAAATGGTTATTTGATCAAGTTGGTGCAACTTATACAACTGATTTCTGTCCACCTAGACAGATCCTAGAACAAACAAAGGTATTAAAGTCTATCAATGCTATCTCCTCTCTCTTAGATAAGCTGCAGGTCCTAAATATGTTTTCAGATACACAGCTTACAGTAGGCATGTCAAACTAGGGACCTTCCAGGCCAAAGTGCTGTGGAGATTAACGTTTACCCTCACCTGATGCTCTGAATTCAGTTCATAAAAGCTTTGCTAATTAGCTGATGAGCTGAATCAGGTGTGTTTAATGAGGTAGTGTGCTGAAGTCTGCAGTGTTTTGGCCTGCCAGGACTGGAGCTTGGCACATGCGGTTTATAGATTGGTACAGTCTCAGTTTGTGCAACCAGACTGAGTGTGATTAAGTTGTGATTACATGTTTAATAGTCTAGGTCAGTGTTTCTCACCTGTTGTCCTGCACATTTCTTGTGTTTGAGAAACACTGGCCTAGTGACATGGTCATATCTAGGTGAAATGGTCATGGAGACATCTGGCAGCACAAAAATTATATTTTTGTAATTACTATTATTATTATTATTTTTTATTTTGTCTCACAAATGAGGATACATTAGGGAAATAAACTCTTCTGTGAATCTGTGAAGTTTCTTCAGTTTCTTAAAATAGTTGAGTTTCCAGCTAATGTTCTTGCTTTATGACCTATCTCTGTCTGTTCTATTCTGTTCTATTCAATCTGTAGCTATGTACTGATTCAGACTGTATATTTTATATTTAGAATAAGGCCTAGTCTTTATTTTTGTATGCTTTTAGCGAAAATCCTGTCACAACACAGTGATCACTGACTGACATTACTTCACACCGTGAGTAGCACCTGATCCCTTTCATCAGGTTCTGATATGACTGACATATGATTGGCCAACGTTACACTTGTCCTTATTGCTAAACAGCAGAGGATTTCCATGACCTGTTGTTATATTAGAAAGTCTCTGGTAGCACTGCCAAGGCAGTGGTGGATCAGAGCAGCAGTAGCACCAACCCCAGTTTGCACCTCCTACAACAGTATATTGAGAATTTGGAGACATAACAGCACAGTTGAATAATGAAGAATAAATGCAAAATACTGTTGATGATTTAAACTAATGATGTATATTAATTTGGGAGAGCCAAATTATATTTGGGGGGGGGCCTAAAACAGGCCTAGTGATGCCCTTGGTGTTAATGCAGTTTGTATGCTAAACAGAATTCCTAATGAACACTCTAGTTTGCTTCAGTGCCCTAGAATTCCATTTTTCAATTGGCCAATAAGAGAACAATTATCGACGTACACAATATTGCCCTAAAATTTAAATACAGCCACAGCCAAGATCTCTTTTTATTGGTGGTGAACCATGACTATTAGAGCTAGGCCATCAGTTCAGGCCATAAAGGTCAAAACTCGACTATGATCATGTTAATTTCTGCTAGCAGCCCTGTGAGTTTTCTAATAGTATGTTAGTACTAAGCTAACGCTGGTGCCCAAGAACATTTTTTAGCCATTTAAAGCTTGTAAAATACATTCCGCACATTTTACTTTGCATGGTTCAGTTTTACACTGAGTGCGTTTACATGCATTTAATAATTCAATAACTGCAGAAAATCAGATTTTGTCAGTAATCCAATTAACCTGTTAACACGCACTTGAGTAATCAGATAATGGGTCTACATGAGTCAACCAGCCAATAAACTCACAGAAGAAGACATGACGTAAACGTAATGTAAAATTTAAACGTTATGCCGTGGCTGTTTTTTTAAAGCGTCGTGCTACTTTTCCTGAAAATATGAACAAACATCATCTTTAAGACGAAGAAAAGTCAAATCCTTTATTTTGTCAAGCATGTAGTTGGTTTCAGCATCGCTCCAAAAGTGTTTTTCTTACATCTTGCGACAAAGCTGATTGCTTATTTCAGTTTTTAGTCTGTATTCACACATGCGCAGACTGAGAAATCCAAAAGAAATCCAAGTAAGAGTTTACATGCGCCAAGAAATATGATTACTGAGCTAAAATCCAGCTCTCTTTATTAGATTTCTTAATAGGATTTCTAGACCTTACTCCAATCTAAGAAATCAGAGTATGCTGTTTACATGACCATTTGAATAATCAGATAACTGCAGAAATCCGATTATGATCAGATTATTAAGTGCATGTAAACACACTCAGTGACTCAGCAAGGAGCCTTTGCATAGAGCTGTCACTGCTGTTTTCCATTTGTTCTGGTTGAAACCTGGTTAGTCTCAGACATATGCTCATATTCACAGTGAGTGACATGTCTAGGACTTCAAGAAGAACTAAAGTGGTATTTTATGATCTCATTAATTGGAAATCAAAACATGATTGGTTGATTCCACTGTCAATTTCACAGTAAATTACTGATTAATAATGTTGGTAGTTGCTCTAATGCCTTTTGTTCAGCTCCTGAAGGCTTAGCTTAACCAAATCTGAAAGATAGTCTGTCTTATCCACCCAAGAAACCATGGAGAAAAAAAATTCTGATTGGACAGTCTCTTGGGTATTTAGCCCTTATGTTTCCAACCACAGCTTAGCAATAAAATGTAGTTTAATTATAACAAGCATTATTCCATTTATTAAAAAATACTTAAAATTACAGATGTTTTTAGTTCCTAAAAATCATTAGGCCTTCCCTGAAGGTGCCTCACTGCTCTTTATCATTAGTGTCTTATTATGTCAAAATTGTCATGCAGTTAATTGTTAAATTTTCATTATAACCTTATAATGAACAATTTTGATTTATATACAAGCTTTACAATGTTTAATATTTTGTTCTTCTTTTGACTTTTACATCATTTAGATTTGCATCATGTAGGCTACAGCTATAATGTAAAAAGAGAGTTAATAAAGGCAAACATTATGTATATAATAATGAATGTGATATAATCTGACACAGAGTCAAATATTCTCAAAGCATTTCCAAGTAGAACATTACATGTCTCTACTCTACACAAACAACATCTACATTTAGCAGACATTTTCCCCCTCAAGATACTTACATTTACCAACTGCAGGGTCAGTCCATGTTGAGCAAGGAGGGGTTAAGTGCCTCGCTCAAGAGCATGATGGCAGTAGCCAAAAGCTGGTCTCAACCTCATGACCTCCTGAATCACAGCCAAGTTTTCTGACCGCTGGGCCGCAACATGCAAGCATATATCCGTAATGCATATAATATGATCTGACAGTGCTTCATGTGTTGTGTAGTGCAACCTTGTCTCTGTAGGTCCTTTACATTTTAGATTTTGAAAACAGCTTTGTTACATGTTTTACCATATTTTCTGGTCAGATTATGTATGCTAAGCCAGGATTAATTAGAGTAGATAGTAAAATGAGTGGATTTTTCTTAAATCATGGATTGGATTGGAAACTAATGCAATACCGGTTTGTGTAATATGTCTCAGACTCTCAATGACCTTAAATCACTCATCATTATTAGCAAGATAAACAATTGTGACCTGCAGTAACCTCTGGTTCTGTTTAGATCCATGAGTTATATATAGAACCATTTCATGCTTAAATGGCAATGACATCATTCTTCAGACTGATGGAGAATGTGTTATATACACCCTTAAAAAGATGGCTCTGCAGGAGTTCTTTGGTAAAGATAATGGTTCTAAGAACCATAAATACTTACGGAACCATTTGCATGCTTAAATAGTTAGAATTGTTCTGTGCAGCACCAAAGACAGTTATTTTGTTGTTACAAGCTTGACATTTTTTTGTGCTATCTAAAACCATTTTCAAAAAGATTCTATATAGAACCATATACAACACTTTTTCTGCCAATCTGGAGAACTATTTCACCATGCAAAGAACTATTTAAGCTTGAAATGGTTCTAAATACAACTTATGGTTCTAAATAGAACAGCTGCCTTTACTAAAGAACCCTTGAGAAACTATATTTTTTAGAAGTGTATGTTTAAAGATCCTTGACTTATCATTTGACTGTATAATACTTGGCAACAAAGAACCTTGACTTATATTTTAATCAGAGAGAATCGGATTCAGGATTTGGTAATGTTTGCCCTAAACAAAGAAATATGTCAGTTCAAATGTAAAACCTGGACTATATTGCTATAAATCTCCAGCATGATAGCACTGAGCTCAGTAATGCCTGTAGGTAGGTCCATAAATCAGCCATTTAAGCCTAATTTAGAAGGTGCCGAGGAACTGCTCTCTCCTCCGTTGTGTGTTCGGTGGTTCTTTTTTTTTGACTGACATTAAGCTCTGCTCTTCCTCACAGGATTACAGAGTCAACATCTTCCTCCGGCAGCAGTGGAATGACCCACGGTTAGCCTACAGCGAATATCCGGATGATTCCCTAGACCTCGACCCTTCTATGTTGGATTCCATCTGGAAGCCTGATCTGTTCTTCGCAAACGAGAAGGGGGCGCACTTCCATGAAGTCACCACAGACAACAAGCTACTGAGAATATTCAAGAATGGCAACGTCCTTTACTCTATAAGGTGAATCTTGGCTGTGTCTGCCTAGACAACAAAAAGAAAAAATTCTGACTCGGATTTCCATGGTTTTTCATGATTTTAACTGTTTTGTTTCCAGCCAAAACTTAACAATGACTTGAGTGTTACTACAATACTTGCAGTTGAAACACAAGATAAAAATGAACTGAACATTAGAGACGTGTTGTTTAGTTCTCAGAACCCCCAGTGCATTCATTAGGCCTTCCAATGAAGGCACGAAGGATTCCCCACTGATAACAATGGATCATTACATTGCAAACTGATCACGGTGATTAATGTTCATATCTCTGCTGTGCATATGTCCACAATGGTAAATGTGAGGCAAACAGCAAGAGAGATATAGCAGCTGTATAAGAAGCCTAATGACATTTACTGGCCTTTTGTAGCTTCTGCCATCTGTAAATGTTAGGCATTTCAGTCACATTGATTAACATAATAAACATGTAGGAAATAAATATCAACTATATAGACTGTATTGATGCAAAACTGTGAAGTAGAATTACTATGCAACAATGGATCCTTTTCACACTTCCCTATTCAATACAGCGGACATTGTCATAGTACGAGAAATATTACAGCATTAACAAACGGAAATGTAGAGGAGTCACATTTTTACATCCTCATAAAGGTATTTACCTATTTTTTCCAGACAAAATGTTGTTTGTTTTGTGGAACAGTTATCATTTCCAGACAGGAGCAAGCTTGACAAGATCTACATCAGTGGTCTCCAACTGTGCTCCTGGAGATCCTGCTGGTTTCACCTCTAGCTCAAATATAATGCACCTCCTTCCAGCTATTCAAGGACTTCTGAAGGCAGTAATTAGATGGATCAGGTGCTGTCTATCAGGGTTGGAGCTGAAGCCTGTAGGAGGGTTTCCAGGAGCACTGGTCTATATTAAAAGTAGACAACTGACAACTGTTGTTTCAGCGCTGGATGGAAGGGCAGTGCAGATTTAAAGAAGATTAAAAGCTGTCAACACGAGAGAAAAAGTCAAATTATCTATAAATAAAATTAAAACTGGCATTGTTACCAAACAGTTAATGTTATCACACATTATTATGTTGGTTAGCTTACATAGAAACACTGATTACAACCTGGCCATTTATAACACTGGACACAGTACAAAACAATATTAACATTAGACAGAGGCAATGTACAAATGTAAAATAAAGACAGTGAGGTACCTTTCAACTGTCACTCTCAACCTGCACAACACTGACTGTATTCTAGGAACAGCTACTGTAAGCTGACCTCTTTGGGGAACTTGTCTTGAGATCCTCGCCTCAAAAGGGAATTCTTGAAGGCGTTCTTGTAGACCTTGTCAAGGTTTCTATTCTGGGAAAATGAAAACTGCTTCACAAAACAAACTTTCATGGAAAAATTAGCTAAATATCCTTGATGAGGACATAAAAATGAGCCACCTTACATTCTTGTTCGTTAAGCTAAAACTGCTGTAGTGTTTTCCATACTATGCTAATTTCTGCTTTGTCGTATTCCAAAGTGGGAAAATGATCTTTCCATCATGTTATCGGCACAGTTTTGGTGTCTAGTACAATACTGAGACCCAGGTCCAGATCATCAAGATCTTGGCCCTTGGGGCTATATCTCACTACGATGGCAGCATGCTAACTGCTGTGTTGGGCATGTCATTACCATAACTGCATATTTTTCCTAATAGTGAAAAAACAATAACAATTTTACTTACATGATAACAAGTGTGTACATCTGCTCATCATTAGCACAGCACTTAGATAACAAATTAAAATTGGACAGCTAAAATGTACATAATAAAGACAAAAAAAGCATCAAGCTTAAAAACTCAACCGTTAAGCATAAGATAAACCATACTGCCTTTTTTTTCATTTATATCTTACCTCTGATGACTGACTAACATTTTATATCTGGCTTTGAAATGCTGTCTTCTACTTTTATCATGTCCCGGTTTTACAGATCCCCCCATCTTTTGAAAATCTAGAGGAAGCTAGCTCACCGCTAAAAACCTGAAAGCTTGACTGATGTAGTGGTGGCCAATGTAATGCCTGCTTATGCAGTGATTGGAGGAGAAAATTAAGTGAAGGAAAGGCATGGAGTGCATCAGGAGTATGATTGGCTGTAAAGTTGAAAATAATGTAGTTTTTTCACTGTGCCGCTAGTAAAGTTCCTACCATGAATCAAAACAGCTGTTTAGATTTGGTCATAATTGTTCTTCAGGGCCCCCTAGTGGGTCGGGCTTCTGGGCATGCACCTATAAAACCCATGGGATGATCCGGTCCTGCTAAGACCATCAGTCAGTATCCATACTTACATCCCCAGTGTATACAGATCTCAGAGAAGGAGAGTGTGATGGTGTGCGTGAGGTGGTGGTCAGGGTGGGGAGAGTTAATGGAGCTAATATGCAGATGTTAAGATTATACACAGGCCTATGAAAAAGGATGATAGAGAGCTGTGCAGATTGAAGATGATGGAGGATTCACTTCGAATGGAGTACGCATGGTGGACCGCGGAGGATGGGGTAGGGGAAAGAGAGGAGACAGACAGAGAGAGAGAGAGAGAGCATAATTAAGACATGGCCGATCTGCAGCTGTCAGACTCTACATTACTGGCCCTTGCTCAGGAAATGCACAGCTCAAAGTAGCTCTGAGCAGCTCACTCCCAGCGCCTCGCTTTGATGCAAACAAGGCTTTACAGCAGCACTTTATACCCACTGTGACGAATTCACAGGACGCACATTGGATTTAAATAAATTTCTATTCACAGTGTGGACTGACACTGATACAGCATGTCTGCATGTGGTGAACCGGAAGATAGCATAATGTATGCAAGGAAAATGAATAAATCAAGCTGTTCAGCGTTGAAAATATCAAAAATATGGATATGTATGGTTGATATGGTTGATATATTGTATTAGCATTTTTTGTATTCAGTATTCTTATTTCCGCTGTTTACAGATTGACCCTGACGCTTTCATGTCCAATGGATCTGAAGAACTTCCCCATGGATGTTCAGACATGTATTATGCAGCTGGAGAGCTGTGAGTAACAGCATTTGATTCTCTCTCTCTCTCTCTCTCTCTCTCTCTCTCTCTCCATCTTCAGGGCAAGCTTATTGCATAACACTGCAGACTCATCGTCTAACACTTGTTTTTCTTTTTTTTTGTTTTTTTTCCCCCTCATGTGTCATCGCTTTTCTGCAGCCTCTAGCTGTGATGAGGTCACCTGCAGACTTGATGAGAGGTTTCAAAGCCATTAGGGTTCACCTACCTGTGTGGGGTTAAATTAAGCTACTGTGGGCTTCTTGTTTTCTTGTGCCTGATTCATCTGGCTAATCCACTCACAACCAACAGGAGATCTCATACTGTCTTTAACTTCCATGTTGCTAGCCTTCATCTTTTAACCTCATTGCTCTGTTGGAGAATGTTAATGCATCAGTAGCTCATGTCTGATGCTGCACATTCACTCCACATTGTAGAAGCTATCAGTGTGGCGCTTTTGCAGTGATAAATGTCTGGATGTAATGGTTATTTTCTTATTGGTGGCGCTGGGGGGGAGGTGGGGGTAGAACAGGGCTTGCATACATGCAAATAAAATTTGCATTAGCTACTCAGCTAGTTACTGGAGTCTCTGAAAAGTGATATTTCTAGAAATTGCAAACAACACAACGTTACAGTTTTCATTCTGGAACAAAAGGGGTGAACAAGCATTCAACCCACCACTTTTCAGACTACTGGGGTGATGCCCCACCATTTTTAGATGGATTTAAGGCCACTTAATTAAGAAAAAAAAATCACTCCCCCTACCCTCATAGACCACTCACTATAAGCACAAATTAAGACCACTATAAGCACAAGTACACCAGTTGGTTAACCTCTGGCAGATAACCTTCTTTATTCACAGGCACTGCTCTGTCAGTTGCTGACTTATCTTGCTGTATTTGCATTGTTCATGAACGTTTTGGTATGAGGCATGTCAAGTGGAGGGACACACACACACACACAAAGGTAGGGGCAGAGGGAGATTAAATGCCTTGCCCAGGGGCAAATCCCAGTCAGTCCTAGGAACTGCATTTACAACCTTCCCAAACACTCCTGTTGATTGCTGGCTTATTTCTCATTTTGATTGAAGTGTAACAAAAGCTTTGCATTGCTTTGTCTAAGTTTTAAAAAAGTATAAAATAAATATTAAAATTGGGCTTTAACCAAGTAAGAACTACAGAAAATACACAATCAAAATGCTGTAAAATGCTTTTTTTGACAAAATTGTTGGTACATTTTTGGCTTCTCTGCAAAATATAACTTAGTGACAACAGATTTCTATAGACTGCCATATTTTTGGCCATGACAAAAGCAATCTAAGTTAGTTTTAGTTAGTCAGTCAGTGGCCAAGTTATCAGTTATGTTTTGTCAGTCATTACCATACTTTTCAGCCAATTTTATTTAATTTTTTATTTATTTTTTCATTTTTAAAACAAATATATTTTGCCCCACCATATTTGGCGATGTGGCACCACCCCTGTGGTCATGTTACATTATCCTCACTTGGAGGAGTGAAGTATTTTAAACATTGTGTCCTCATAACTGATGATTTCTCAATAATACGAAGTTTTCTACAATAGTGAAGAACTTCCAGCTGAAGAAAAACTCAAGCACAAGTAAATCAACTTTACTCAGTGTTGCCCTCCAAGGGTTGTACTAAACCTCTTAGAAGTTACAACCTTCATTGTTTTTGTAGATCATACATAATGTGTCTGAATGAACATGTTTTCTACTTCCTTTCATTATTTACATTTTAGCTTTATATTCAGGAGAAGAAATTGCTTCTTGGATTACTTACACCACTGCATATACTGTAACTTAATAATATTCCATGTTCACTTTAATCCTAATGGAGTATTTGAGTCTTAAAACAGCTTCCAAATAAACTCATAGCCGAACATGTAGCCACATAATTAACTTTGACTTGAAAATGAACTCAAAGTGACGGCACTGCGTGCCCCATTCTAGAGAGCAGTAACTGCAGGGCCTTGGGGTGAATAGTTAACTGCACTGTCTTATTTAAATCCCTGTAGATTTTAGGCTGGAGCGTCACTCGGCCACTCTGCAGCGTAAGTGCTCTCTCTCTGCTTAAACATTAGTGAACGCTGTGGCCGAAGTGTCCAGTAAGCCATGCCAGGCACTTGTTCCTACACAGGGCCCACAGCACCATGTGGCAATAATTCATACAGTTTCTCTCAGGACCATGGCTATATGTAGTGGTTCCTGCTTTTAGCAGAAGCCCCCCTGTCAGTGGAAATCTGTCTCTATCTCTGCATATTTCACCACATCCTCATTCGCAGCCCCAGGAAATGCTGGTATGGTTGCCTGATAGGAATGTAAAGCAAAAGCACCAAACCTTTGCTGCTAATCCTCGCTGAAGTGCATCCACAGGATGGGGACAGTATACATTACATAATAAAACTGAACAGCTATTTTTGTCTTGTTTAGATTCTCACTCAAACAAATGTAGTAGTAAATGAATTGTTAAGATGTCACTTTTGAAGTTAAATTAAGAGCTTAGTAAAAGATCACACATCCTCTCTTATCTTGGATGTAGTTTGGTGTCTGATGTTTGCTTCTTTAGTTTTGTACTGGAGCTTCAGAGCTGATGTAGCTAGTAATGGAGGCTTATACCCCACCAGGTAGCAACACACTTGCTATAAACCATGTTGAGTTGTTAAGTAATCTCAAACAGCCTTGCTAAAATTAGAACATCCTTCCTTTATTACAAGCTGTTACCTATTAAAATGTATTAAAGTAGATAGCATAGCTAAAAACATTAGCAGCCGCCTGAATTTTGTCAATTTTTATAAATGATCCTGCAAAACAATACAGCTTGACCGCATTGGTTGACCAGCATAGAATACGTTTTTGTTTGAGTTTGATGGCTTAGCTGGTTTACCAACATGACCAGCTCAAACAGCAAAGAGTATGTCTTGTCTAGTCCAGCTCGATGTCCATCTTGACAATCTTAGACACAAAAATCCAGCTAATCACCACCAAAGACCACAGTCTATAAATGGACCATTGTACCATATTGGTTCAAAGTCAGAGATGTGCTGTGCTTCTTTTGAATAACTTTTTGAAGGAGGCACAGCACATGGACGCTAATCAGAACAGAACACATTTACATGTGTCAGTATCAAATACACAGCAGCCAAAACAGCCTGTTTAATTCTAAGGGACAAAGAGAGGTTAGAAAATGGTCGTGTAAAATGAATTCTGACCATTTTTGGTCAGACACACAACACTATGAGTGCCCATGTTTGTTCTGTCAGCCAGTCAAGTGAAACATAACATTAGCACCTTATTTTTCTAAACAGGATAAAGAAATCATGCTAAGTAAATATGTAGCATTTGATGGCAATAAGCAAAGCTGTCATCCCTGCCACTATGTTAGTGCTTATTTCTTTATATTATTGATATCAGTGTAGGGTGATTTGTTTCCTCCACTGAAAGGTGATATTTTTCACATGATTGACATTTTAAAATTGACCAAAAAAAAAAGAAAAGAAAAAACTGGCCAAAAAAAACTGATCAGAAACTCGGCCTTGATTGGTGCAAGAGCTGCTTATCATCCAATATTCTGGGCAGATTAAGTGTGAATGTTGTGATGATGATATAGCCTGATAAAAAGAGATCCAGCATCATGAGGCAGGAATCCATGGTTCGAATGAACTAAGTTTAAGGCTATACTTTGTAAGATTTAAAGAAGTAGCAACTCTGAATCAGAAGATTAAAAAACACACTAAAATATTGTTTTCATGCAGTGAGTCACCCGGTAAGGCCTGACATAATCATTAAAAAGTCAGAGGCTCTGGGTTGGGAGTTTTTGTATACCAAATCCCCCGTACTTACATAGTGTAGCTTTAAAGTTAGCCAGCCAAGCAGGATACCCTGCTGTATGAGATGCAGGTTATCCACTCAGATGTTTATGTTTACAAACATTCTGATTTGGTCTATTCCATTAACACTCTGGGGTCTAAGGGCATTTTCTTGATTTTTGCATGTCTTAAATTTTTCTTAAAAGCATGATACCCCTATGTTTCATATCGAAATTCTCCGCTATCTTTGTTGCTACTTTACAAAACCACTGCAGCAACTTCAGCAGCTGTAAACTCTTTGCATGTCATTTCACATGTATCTCCAATGTCGACTGAACGAAGAATGAAGGTTTTCTGATGTAATGTGTAAATCCTTAATGATTTCCTGAGTATCCATTGGTCAGTCACGGACAATCTTGTGATAAGATGGAATGGAAAGGGCGACTGTATAGGTTCAGGAAATGTTTCAATTGTATTGCTGCACTGTATTACCGCAAAGATAGAGAAACACATATAGAAACATCAATATTGATGCACAGATGACTTTGTGGACCCCAGAGGATTAAATTGGGAAGACATGTAGGTTTTCAACCTACTTTTGAATCACATTCCAACATGTGAATGGTGAAACAAATTATGGTTTATCCATATTCTTGTAATCTTGAGGAGATGGATGAAAATTCCTATTTGAGTAAGTGGCTGAAGTGAAGGCGATGTCCACCTCTCTGCCTGCCCAGCCAACCTTAGCCTCAACCCCCACATCAGTGGGCAGAAAGCTAAATAAAGAAAGCCAAGATTCCTACTAATTACATCTGCTATAATTTATTTAAACATTTTTTACACACCATCTCTTTTCCACTGCAGTTAGCCCTGGGGATATTTTCACTGGCACAGTTTTAATGCTTTGAGAGATAATTTGTCTTCATTTGTGGGCCTTGCACTGTTTTACTATGAATGGCGGTTGGCGAAGGCTTGTGGTGTGCCTATTACAAAGCTCAGACAATGTGAGGATGTGATTCTTACAAAGTTTTAGGAGAATAAGGCAGTGAAAGAGAGTAACAGCTAAGACAATTTAACATTAGGTACATTTAGTCGTTTTCCTAAAACGACAACTATACACGATCCATGCGGTCAATTTTGGAGCAATATGAAAAGGTCCTGTCTTAGAAATGAGCAGAAAGCAGGCAGAAAAGCTGAAATACAACTACTGACTCATAAAGCCTCTGCATTGAGTCATGTGTTTTTTTCGGCTGATGACTTATTGGAGTAGTCTCCAAATGCTCACAGAAAGTGTGCACTGTCATGTCTTCTGGGTTATACTACTGCATTATGGGAAACCTTTGGTCTGAGGCAAAGCATGCACTTACTCCTCTTTTTTTACTAGCAGAGTTGATTATATAATGCCTCTGTTGAAGTCTATATGAAACAAGTAAGTTAGATGCAGTCATCTCTGGTGATACGAAAAGCATATTGTAATTTTATACTAATTATTTGTTGTAACTCATAGCTGATTGGAACAAATCGAGCAAACTGGAACAAATTCAGTTTGATTAATAGTCCTTATGAATGCAGCTTTCTTTTGTGGAATAACATAAAATGTAACTCACTATATAATTAAATGTGTAATTATGCAATATCAGTTAAATAGTATAGCAAAACAAATGTAGTAACTCTCGGCTTCTAAAGGTTAAAAATTAATCCAGGTTAAATCTGGTGTCCTTGAGCAGAGAAAACACAAAAATGTTCAGTGATGTGTTCTTCCAGAATGGCTTTTGGCACCTAAGCTGCTGGCATGTTTTCAGTAAAATTGTACCTGCGACAAACATCCTCTGACAATACAACAGAAACATGTGTTCTGTAACACTACTACTTTGTCTCTTGTCTCTGCAGTTGGCTACACAATGAACGATCTGATCTTTGAGTGGCAAGAAAATGGTCCTGTGCAGGTGGCCGACGGACTGACCCTTCCACAGTTTATCCTGAAGGATGAGTCTGACCTCAGATACTGCACCAAGCACTACAACACAGGTATGAGTCTAATCTCACATATTGCAACAAACTTTACAACACAGGAATGAGCCTAATCTCAGATACTGCACCAAGTACTGGAACACAGGTATGAGTCTAATCTCAGGTACTGTATCAAACACTATAAAACAGGAATGAGTCTAATCTCAGATACTGCATCAAACACTACAACACAGATTTGAGTCTGATCTCAGGTACTGTATCAAACACTACAATTCAAGTATGAATCTAATCTCATAAACTGCACCAAGTACCACACAACGTATTTGAATCTAATCTCAGACACTGAATTAAACACTACAATTCAAGTATGAATCTAATCTCAAATATTGCATCAGACATTACAAAACAGGAAGTCTAATCTTATATGATGCGCCAAGTACTACACAGGTATGAGTCTAATCTCAGATACTGAATCAAGCACTACAACACAGGTATGAGTCTAATCTCAGATACTGTATCAAACACTACAACACAGATTTGAGTCTAATCTCAGGTACTGTATCAAACACTACAAAACAGGACTTAGTCTAATCTCATAGACTGCACCAGGCACCACACCACGCATTTGAATCTAATCTCAGACATGGAATTAAACACTACAATCCAAGTCTAATCTCAAATATTGCATCAAACATTACAAAACAGGAATGAGTCTAACCTTATATTCTGCGCCAAGTTCTACACAGGTATGAGTCTAATCTCAGATATTGCATCAAGCACTACAAGACAGGTATGAGTCTAATCTCAAATACTGCACCATCTAATCTGAGGGACATCAAGAATGTCCTTTTTGTCTTTAGGTTTGCTTAAATATGTTTTTATAATGCCTGATGCACATTTCATAAATGGTCTGCTTAGCTTCCCCTAGCAGATAATTGCTGTGCAGATTTAAAGGAACATTTGCCTGCTCAGTCTGTGTAATTATTCAGACTTCCTGTGATAAAACTGCAATTAAACAGCCCTCCTTACATTTTACATGCTAGATGTTCACATGACCTTAAAAAATGCGAAATGCAGATTTCCAGTTTGAGAGCTTATAAATAATAAGATGTATCTCCATAAATAATAGGGTATATCTCTGAGTGCATTCAGCATTTCTTAGCATTTGCATTCCTCAGCGCATGGATGTGCCTGAGGACTTTTGGCGCTCGTGGTTTTCCCTTTAACCGCTGGCTGTTAGTGGACTTTGTGCAGCTGTATGGATCTTTGGCGGCCACTGAAGCTATCTAGAGTGTGAATGAGTGGTGCATTATGTACAGCACGTGCATTTTTCATAAGCTGTCATGTCCATGTTAGCACAGCTGTGCAAGCAGCATAATCACATTCAGTAATCAGGGCAGTGCAGGGCTCTGTTTTTAGAGGACGGCTTTGTGTATTTATGAGAGAGTGAAGGTGTTCTTGTTATGGCAGAATGAGAAATAATATTCGCCGCGAACAGCGACTAGCCTTCCCATCATCTGGGTAATTGCAAAACCTTGTTTTCCAAGCTCACTGCCTTTTGGCTATGCATACATTGCTGAGTAGCGTTCCTTTGTGGACGCCTGGCCTCGTCGCTGGCACATAAACATCATCAGTGCAGTGTGATTTAGCTCAGGAGTTTGGACAGGTTAAATGGATCCAGTGCCCTTACTTGTTAAAAAAATCCAAATGAAGTTGCTTAAGAATCATCTCAGGGATGAGCAGCACAGCCAGAGAGTTTCCTAACAAGCTCTAATGAAGGCATTCATTTCACATAGACTCTTTTATTATTGAATAGGCTTCTGCACTACTGAATAACCTTGATGCATACTTAAAGGTGTAAGTCTCTGAAACATTGACAATGTCCTGTTTTTTTCCTCCCTCTTTCCAAAGTGCAAGGTCTCAGGGAGCTAAATTACAAAACTTTTGAAAGAACAAAAAGAAGAAGTCATGCTGAGACTTCCTGATTAAAATATGCAACAAAAAGAAAATCTTACTCTGAACTTCCACTCACTGGCCACTCACTGAGCTCCACCTACCTTACAGATCCACTATATAGAAGAACAATTACAGACTGTACTCCATTTGTTGCTGCACAAATTTATTAGCCCCCTCAACCCAATTCATCATTGGTCAATTTCTGACCACAGAACCATTGTTGACCAGATATTATTTGGAATTTGTGCCATTCTCAGACCCCTAGGCTCAGATATGATCTTTCTAACTTGAAGGTATGTGATTCAAATCTGTCATTAATGTGAATGAACCTGCGTCCTAAAACGACCCATATGTGCACATCCTAATCATTAACGTCATGTGAATGAACCATGTGCATTGTGAACAACAAACAAGCTTACCAGCAGAACAAGTCTTTGCTCTGACAGTAATTAGCTCTGAACATCTCTTAGGTGTTCATTATTAGAGTGACATGAAGGCAAAAAAGGGTCAGATGCATTGCTTTCACACTGTTTACTGGCACTAACTTCGGGTTAGCTATCGCTGCAAAGTTAACACTGAAAGACAGCACACACACCGTGACACATGAATTCTGATCTGAGTGTTCTCATTAAGGTCGCATGGCCACAGATTGGATATGTGTGCAATCTAAGACCACATATGACAGAAGTGTATCAGATCGCATTTGAAAAGATCAGATTTGTGCGTCCACACTGTTCTGACAACATCAGAATTGTGTCACATTAAGGCAAAAATCGTATTTGGACCTCTTGAGCCCTTTCAGCTCTTGAATTGCCCTATTATGTTTGGCTAAATTCACATTAAAAGTCTCACTGCTAAGTGCAGATTTTTTGCTCAAATGCAATCTTTATAACTTGACAGTTTACATTTGTGTAGATAAGCAAGTCAGTAAAATAATAATCTGTCATCAGTGTGAACAAACCTGTAATGAAGGTTGCATGGCCACGAATCAGATATGTATCTGATCTAGGACCACATATGAAAGTGTCTCAGATTTGATTTGAAAGGATCAGATCTGTCCTCAGAGCTATGAAAAAAATTTAACTGTGTTACATTAAGGCAAAAAAATCAGATTTGTGCCACTTTAGCCTGGTAACGTGAACGTAGCAGGAAATGTGCTAGATTAAAGCATTTACTGCTTGAAATGAATGGAAATTTTTAAGGTATATTTCAATGCAAAAATGCACCAGGAACAGGTATATTAGATTTTTATTTAAAAAACAAACAAACAAACAAATAAAAACCAGAATGTGCCCTAGTTAAACTTGCCCATTTTCACCTCTGCATAATATAATTTATTTTTATGGGGAATCTGCAACTCTCTAAGGTGAAAACACAGAGGAAGAGTGACATGTGCCTCAGGGTCAAACTCTGCACACTTCATAAACACACACACACACATACACACACACATTGATTCAGATATCCTGACAGGCAAGATGTCTCCTGGTGGCTGTGTTGGAGGTCTCTGTGTGCCCCTAAAGGGAGCTAGCTGTCACTCAGCAGATTCCCCAGACTCCTCACAAACATCGCCTGCTGTAATTGAATTGATATCTATGTGCTTGATATTGATCATTGGCAGAAATACTGTTTCAAATAAGTGGATGGGAAATTACAAGGTGACCAGCTAATTTATATCTGCAGTTGTGAATGGAAATAATATAGACCACCTCATTATATAGGCCAGCTGTTTATCATCTGTATTCAGCTGTAGGCACTGCTTAAGGACATACACCTACTCATATACTTATCCACAACACCTTGCAGCTTTATCAACATACATAAGTTCTTCCAGTATTTATCTCATCCATGTCTAGTCAGAAAGTCACTTCAGCACTGGAGAAAACTGCAGTTCAGCAAAAAATAAAAAAATATATTTTTTTTTCTCTGCCCTAGATGCAGTCAATCAACCGAGAAGAAAGTAAAGACAAATTTCAGGCATCAAGATGGTTGCTGCTGTTTTTAGCTATGCTATATACTTTTGCCCATTTTATTTCCAACAATATGTCACACAGTGTCAGAAGCCACAAAAGCATGTCTATTAGAGGTTACTTCACAATTCCATATGATTTAGCTATGCAATTAGCACGATACTAACCTAGCCATTAGGTTTCATAAGTTTTTAGTTCCTGTACAGAAACTTAAGAAGCAAACTTTATACACCAAACTTCTCAGCTAATATTTACCAAAATATGGATGGCACTGGCAGGCCCAAAGTTTTATTACACACTTCTATAACCTAAGAATAGTTCAACCAGTTTGCATTGAAGTCCCTGTAGTTACTGAATAAGAAGCCTTAGTATGTGATAAGCCTGAGATTTTAAGGGTTTAAAGAAACACATACAACAGGCAGGATATTCACAAGCTTTTTCATGAGCCTGAATCTTGAGGAGACAATTTTAGTTTAGTCACGTTATTAGCTGCAAGCACTGCATTGTACATAAGTAAACTGCTACAAACTAAATGAGTGCTTCACTTTAGAAAAACCTTCAGTTTTAAGAACAGAACTGAAGTGCTACATGCTACAACTGCATGTTTAAAGGAAAGAGGCAAAACAATTTAAAACAGTTAGTATAGCAAGTATGTTAGCTAGCTAGTGTAATAGCTAATCCAACTGAAATATTAGTACATTTTAAAGGAAGGTGATCTGTAACTTGCTAAAACTTCAGCGATATTAGCTGATAACTTTAGCTAAATTGGCTATTGTGCTAGTTAGCATATGTGCTATACAAACTACATGCTAGACAACTGTTTCAAGTTATTTTGCCTGTTTTCTTTAAACACTGCATTTACTGTGTGAAGTGTTCTGTCATGTCCATCAGACAGGTTATTCTATAATGAAAGGCTTGTTATTTAAATCCGTAAAGAACCTGATGCCGCTGTGAGCTGCGAGAGCAGCATTGCAGTATTGACTGCACATGACCGTAGCAAAACTGACAGGCAACACATGTAAGGTTGGAGAAAAATATTTATTACTGCATTAATGTTGGCAGTGAATCAATTTTGTTTGCATTTCTTTCTCACATTGAAATTTTAGAAGTCTTTACACAGTTAAGGGTGCAACTCAAGTCCCAATCTTTGACGACAGGTTTTCCATCATGAAGAAGAACCATTTTTTGCAAGAAGAAACATTTTTGCATTTAAATGGTGCTTTGAGTTGCCACAGTAGTATATATAACCCTTGTTAGAGAAAAAAAAAAAAAACCTTGAAAAACACTTTTTTCTCAGGGGTGCATATTTAAAATGTGGCTAAAACTGCACACAGCCTCAGAAAACACACCATACGCCTATTTGCCTGGATCCTATCTGTATGCCCAGTTATCACAGAATACTGTGAATTCTAACCACTGGCCTCATGGTAGTGATGTTTAGCATTTTTATTTCTTTAAATTGTCTTTTATCTTTGCAAATGGTTTAATTTTAAGTTTTGTAACTATTTTTGCAAATGCCTTTCTGAGGTACTAGATCTCAGGATGTCATAAGCTTTATAATTTAAGGCTATTATTTTTCTAGGTTTGTGTGAAGCACTTTCAATTGCTGTGTATGAAAGGTGCTATACAAATAAACTTGCTTTATCGTGCCTTTTGACCATCAGCATCGGATGGTCGGGCTAGTTCTATAGGGCCTCAACCCGTGGTGAACAACGTGTTCTTTCCAAGGAGCCATCCCAGCTGGTCCTCTGGCCTCGAGCAGCCCTTAAACCCTTTACGGACCCACTGAAGTGACTAATGGGGAGAAGAGAATATATAAAAGCATGTGTTTGTGTGGATGAGGATGTGTATGTAGATTCTGCTACTACCTCATAGAAAACACAAGAAATGATCATGGATATTCTGCCCTGAGACCATTTATAATAGCTTTCAAATCAGTATTTGGCCTAAAATATACATATTTTTAAGAAACATCACAATACAGTCATTAGCAGCAGTCCTCATTTTTGCTGCACTGAATCACAGATCACTCTTTATGTTGTTCTTGTAAGCTATCTGATGTTTTTTATCTAGCAAGCTAATGTTGCAGACTGTCAATCAACGACCGTCCACTGTTTGAATTCGAGTGAGAGAAGCTAGCTGTTGTGCCATTGGTAGGCCTGTGTGCTGATATTAAAGCCAAGGTGCTAGACTAGAGCTGTCTTTATGCGCATCAACTAATTAATGTTATAGAAAGGTAGAAGATGTGATGAGAAAATAAATGTGGTGCAAGCAAATTTTATTTATATAGCGTTTTTTACAACAAGTGTTGTCACAAAGCAGCTTTACAGGAAAGCTGCTTTGTGACAACACAGGGTGCTCGGCTCCTCTAAAGCTTTGATCTTAGAATCGCCCCTGATTTTACCATCATCAACTTACATATAAAAACTCCGACATGTGTAGAGTTACTCTTTATTTTGAATAGTCAATAAAATGGCAGTATCTGTGCTGTAGACATTGCTTCCTCTTGTTCCTGTCACCATCACTATAAAGAAATCTGATTCTGTAAATGTTTCTTCAGTGAACCATTTCACATCAAACCACTCAGTGATATTGCTTGCATCTCAACCATTTAAATATGCAGATATTTGAAAAAAAATCTGTGCAATTTTCCTTTAAATCACACAAATTGTGTTTGGTGTGTAAAGGCTTTAACCTTAAATGGCCAGAGCCTGTCAAAGGGGTAAAAGTTTTATTACACACTTCTATAACCTAAGAATAGCTCAACCAGTTTGCATTGAAGTTCCTATAGTTACTGAATAATAAGCCTTAGTATGTAATAATCCTTTGAATTTAAAACAGGCATCGTACTTCCAATGGAAGTGACATTTTCAAGCAAAACAACACCTTTTGGCCAAAGTGTAGCAGTGGCTTGAGTTTGAGCAGTACAGTGCCCACTAAACAGAACTCCAGATCACAGCCTCATTTGTTCTGAGACCTCTTAACTGTGACTGGTCCACTGTGTGGGCTTCTAGTGGTGCTCAGATGTACAACAAGTTCTGTTAAAGTATACTTACGAACGCGCTTTGGCAGTTGTTCAATTGAAGTTGAGGCTCTTGAAAATGGTTGTAGCTAATTTCAAATGAGTTGCAGAATGCTTTACACCCCTTGCTTTCTCTCTGATTTTTAAAGTATCCTGCATGGTCTATCTACATGGCCTATCTAGTCCTCTTTTACTATGCTCACGGCCGAAATAAATATGTGACATGGATGCTAACAGCTGCCAGCCAGACCCAGAGAGTGAAGCAGCACAGAGTGTGGTGTTTGTGAACTGTAATGGTATTACAGCATCTTTACACAGCTTGAGGAGTGCTGAGATAAGAGCTGTAGTGTTAATTTAGCACTGCTCTATCTGGGACAGCTGGGTGAAAATATGTCAATCTAATCAGAGCCACCAAAAAAGATGATTTCTCTCACAGAGGTTGTAAATTAGATTCATCCTGCACCACAAGGGCCTTTCTTCAAGTTTCTATAGCACGCAAGTGGTTCCATCATTAACACTTAGGCCTCTGCTTTACTCTCTGTGGTGTATTAAGGGCAGGCTGAAGAGCATTTACTGCTGTATTTTGTGACATTTTATCTTTTTTATTATTAGTTGCTAAGTTACTGTCTAAAGTGCTCTAAAATTAGCTCAAAGATGTTTGCTGGCTGAGACTGTCACTGTTTCTTCACCAAACGACCAAATGTTTCATAACATTGTTGACTTGTCCAAATGTGCTACAGCTCAAGGACATTGCAGTTCAGGAGAGCAGAGGATAGAAAGAGACACAGCTGTGGCATGCGGCATGTGAGGACAGGGTCCTTCAGAATATTTGAAATACTATAATAGAATTTAAATATAAGAGCATTTCAAGGTACCTGATGTCACTGTGTAAATATATTCAGAGAAAATAAAGCACATACAAATACAGGTTCATATCAAATTTCAGAAAAGACCCTATGGTGCTAACAAGTATAAAAACAAGATGGAAAAGTATTAAAAAGAAAAATTTAGCCACAAGTGGCAATATGCAGGGTCCAGGCACTATTTCGTAAGTAGGCCTCAATATTGGAGTTATTTTAATAGCACCCCTTTTTAATGTGTGCTCGCCAGTCTTTGCAGGCTGATTCAACGCGTTGCATTGAGTAAGTTTAAATAAGCTTTGATTGTGTAGCTTTTCTTGCATACTATAGTGTTTCAACTGCACCAAAATTTTAACGCTGTCCTCGACTTCCCTAGGGTACATGCTTTTGAAGTTTCTTAACAATCACATTACATTCATAGTAATGGAAGCTCCACCCATATTTTTCGATGGTGCTTGGACACTACACAATGGAAATTCCACCATTTCAGTCTTTTAGGGGTTTGTGTAGACCAATTGTAGAAAATAAAAAAATATTCTGCTGAAAGCTGAAGGCAGGGTTAATTGTAAGACTGAGGGGCTGGTCACTCTGTTTAACCCCTCAAATCCCAGGCTTATTACATACCAAGGCTTATTATTTAGTAACTACAGGGACTTCATTGCAAACTGGCTGTTCTTAGGTTATAGAAGTGTTTAAGAAATCTTTAGGCCCAAAATAATACCTGACTACCTAATTACATAAAAATATATTCATTAAAATCTGGGCATAAAAGCGTTCAAAAGATGGGGATATAGACTGTGTTCATTCGGGGGTTGGTTGTAATTTCATGTTAAATCTAACCTGGCTGTGTACAGTACTGTACTTTAGCCTGGCTGGCTCTCACTGTGTTATGCACATGCTTTAAAACACTGCTATACAACAGCCACCAGGTGATTTTACCATGTGAATACAAGAATATGACCAAAAGCACATTTTACTTTAATCTATTTAACTATGTAAAACCTCCATGTAAAATTTTACCCAACATTAGTTTCTGCCGTGTTCTTTCTTACATCACTTTCTGCAACAGATGTTGTCCAAAAGTAGCTTTCCTTAAATATGAGTTCAGCCCCCTGATGCAGCAATTCCAAACCCTTGTCCTGGAGAACCCCCTGCCATGCACATTTTGGTGTTTACTCTGCTCCCAACAAACCTGATCCAACTAATCAGCTTAACTTGAAGTAGGTGTGCTGGGAGCAGGAAAACACTAAAATATGCAGAGCAGGGGAAAGAACCGGACCACGATTGGGAAACACTGCCCTCATATACAGACAGAGACAGTGTCAGGAAAAACTCCCTAGGAGCATGAAGAAGAACCACTAAGAGGAATCAAAACTCAACAGGAGAAACTCCTTAAGAGCATGAGGAAGAACTGCAGGCAGGCTATACTCCAGGATGAAGTTTGGGAACCACTGTCTTAATGAACAGAGGGAAACATTGCCATGAATAACACCAGTGGAGGATGAGGAAGAACCACTGAGGGGAACCAAGACTCAAAAGGAGAAACTCCCTAAGAATATAATGAAAAGCCACTGAAAGGAACCAAATCACAAAAAGAAAAACTTTCTAAGAGCATGAGCATGAAGGACCAAAGGATTGGTTCAGAGGTTAGGGAAGTGAGAAGAGAAGAGAATGTTTTGTTGACTTTTCTGGTTTGATTTCTGTGCTTGAAGTCCTTGGGAAATGTGGTCAAGAGTTTTTATGAAAATTTGATATTACTAAAATTTAATATATGAGCCACACATACAGGCTAGAATATCCTCTCCTACTTTCAACTGGATTAGTTTGGCTTGGATAATCAAATGGACCAGTTAGCTAAAACAGTTTGAGTACTACATTAAAGTGCTTCAGTCACTCTCTGTTGTATTAAAGCACCCTCATACATTAGCCTTTCAGTACAATAGACCAGAGCGTGTCTGCTTGATTGAAATCCACTTAACATCCAGGCTGCTCTGTACCATTTATCCTAGACTGGAATCAATAACTCGATGCTTGACGCAAAACATTTTTGGTGTCAGTGATGTGTATAGGTATTCTGTCAATCAGGTGGAGTGGATGACCTCAAACACACTGTCGTATATTGATGAACTGAATCCTGATATGGAGCATTCGCATTATAAAGGAGCTGTTCGTTTGTTTAACCCTCAGAAGTCGAGACTTATCTCTTTTGTTTTGCTATGCTATAGCAATTACTCAAATATATAGGTAGTTACATACAGGGCCAGAGTGGGAATCATTTTCAGAATGAGAGTTACGTGACACAGATCAGCAAAAGAAAAGAAGACAGTAATCACTTATTTTATTTCCAGAAATTGCTAATACCTATCTAGCATAGAGAAAGGCATTACTTCAGTTAGTAATATACTTTTTCCTAACACAATTTTTAGACGCAAAGCACCTCATGGGCCTGGCTGGTAGCTCGCTCGCTCGCTCACTCACTCACTCGCTCACTCGCTCGCTCGCTCGCTCACTCACTCACTCACTCACTCACCCACCCACCCACCCACCCACAAACAACAAGATTATCCACAAGGGGGAGCTACTAGCATTCTAGGGAGAATTCCCATTGGCCGCCGATAATGAGAAAGAGAAAAATATATGGTAATTTCTTCAGTAGTGCTGTATAAAAATGAACGGAGACTACCCAGGACAAACAGTGCGTACCAGACGAATACTGGAGTGCACATATCTAGACATGTTAGTGACCTACTGCATTCTCAGTGTGTGGCAATTGGCCAATCACGCAAATGCCACCACCCTAGAAAAAAGCGTAATTATGATGACAAGGAAAGATAAATCCTAAAGGGTAGCTATAGGGAGAGAAGGAGAAAAGCTTCAAAAAATGCAAGGGGTGTTTGTGTGTGTATGTGTGTGTGTGTGTGTGTGTGTGTGTGTGTGTGTGTGAAATAAAAAACATAAAGTTACTGAAGGTTTTAAAGAACGTTATTATATAATATCAGAACGAGGAACCTCAGGGCAAAAGCACAGAAGGGATAAGATTGCCACTTTATTTAGCAATCTGAATGTAGTTCCTAGTCAATTATTTCAATTAGTATTCATTTTAACACTTTTTTAAAAAACATACAATAATATCATTTACAAGAATGAATTTATGTAAGGAAAAGTTTCACTTTCTCACATTAATCTACCCCAACCTACATAAGTCAGCTGGGATATGGTAATATCCACTGGCAAAAAAGGCAAATGGGATACTAAATACTGGTGCTTTGCATCAATGACACTTTTGTATCCTTGTTTCCAGCTTATTAGAAATTATTGCTTACTTTTATTTCCTGTAGTGAAACAACCAAGCTGACCAGTTAGTGACATAATGAAACTGGACAAAGTGTTTGTCTTGAATGACTTTCAATGAGCTACAGAATTAATGCTACCTAACTGAATTTAAAAATAATTGAAAAAAATCTAATTTAAATATTTTTAGAAAAGATCTCCTCTTCTACTTACAAACACATTTGTGGTGTGAATTAAAGTTTAGATTCTGCACTTTCAATAGAAATATTCCACTTGTTTCCATGAGCTATGAGTGAGAAATAATTCATTTCACATTGTACTATACTTTGTAATAACAGTGTGAACCGTGATCAATGTTGGAGTAGATACTTAAAATAAGCAGTCCACTCTAAATTATTAAATTATTACTTCTCTCAAACTGTACTGGGATTACTCTACTTACTACTTCCTGGAACAAATAATTTCTTTACTTTACATCTATGCTACTCTCTAAAACACAAACAAGTCTGTAATAACTAGAGAGTAAAATTCCATTGTTGTTTTTGGTATCTTAATTAAAAACATATAGCCAGTTTTGTCTCTTTCTGTGAATAACACTCAATTTAATCAGATTAAGGCTTTTTACACCCCTTCACTCACCCACTGACACATTCATGTAGCACTTTCTCTCATTATGAGCTGAATCAGAATTACTCATGTGTCCTCCAGAAAATTATATATGCTACAGCATGTATGTTTGTGCCACAGACTTCCCCTAATGTCCTTTCACACTTCCCATAGGCTTGTGTCGACCTCATCAGTCATGAAGCCCTGCTGTGGGGTCTCCCTGGCCACAGACTCAGGGGCCACCCAGCAGTGACCATTCTGAAAATCTCACATTCTCGCACTTCTCGCTGCTTTCCCTCTGGTTCTGTCTCCTCTCTGTCTCTGCTCTGCCCTGTCACGTGGTCTCATAGCTTCTCACGTCTGCTTGAAGGGGTTATGTCTTTGTTATCAAGCCCCTTGTCATGCATATGTCTATGGGTGGGAGAGTAGTGTGGAAAGGAGGAGACTGCTGGACCAACATGATCTATGCATGCTCCTGTTGCTAGGCAGGTCAAGCATTACAGAGCACTGGCAAAAATCTCATTCAACTCAAAGAAAAATTGTAGTACAGAATGGTTATTTGTTAAAATATGTTTTTTGTTAAAATAGGCCCAACCACTGTAAAGTTTAATCCCTGGCAATGCCCCAGCCATCCATGGCCAGGAGTCTAAAAGAATATAACTGGCCTTGCTTTCTCTGAGTGGGTTTGATGGCCCTCCCTCTCCTCCAATCACTCAGTGTGATGCTAGCCGACATAGGTGTCTGTTAGCTGCTGTAATAGAATAGGCAGTTAGTGTTCTCCAAGGGTGTTGAGGTGTCTAGTGATGCTGCATTCAGCTTGGAAAGATGCAGTGGCTCTTCAAGTGTCTCAGAGAAAGTATGTGTTAGCCCTCACCCTCCCAACTTGATGGCATCATGTGGTAAGAGGAGACATAAGTGTAATGATCTGACAGAAACCAGACGCTCGTGGATTGAAAAGATCACAGCAGTTTTAATAACACAAGGCAAAAACATGGTCGAGTAACAGGCGTGGGTCGAGTCCAAAAAACACAATAGAAAAAGAAAGGTGATCATAACACCAGGAAGGAAAAAAAAAGGAAGGCTCTGAAGGAAGTTGTGCAGTGACGTGATCTCCCGTTGGACTCTGGGAGATGGAGTCCGTTTCCTTTTGACAGCTTGCCAAATGCGTGACAATAAATGGGTGAGAATTGACTAAAATTTGAGGCAAAATAAAATATATAGTTAGCAAAACAAATCAGCTGGTTAAACATCTGATTATTATATCATTATATTTTTGTACTGTTTTTATTTTATTTATCCATGCTGTAATGACAGCCACTACTTGATAGTTCAAGCTCCACTATCATCAGAAATATCAGATTTCATTTAGAACTTTGAATGATGATGGATCCCATTTCCAATACACCGGAATCTGAAAAGTTCATTTCCAAAAATGATTAACGGCATCCTTTAGAAAACAAGCTATCATGAGTTATTCTTAATAAATAGCGCCTTCAGAAACATGATTTATGAAAATTCATTAAAATAGAAATATCTGTTTTTTTTGCAAATAAACTCATTTGTTTTCTGCCAACTTCCAAAGCCAAAAACAAATTTAAAAATGTTGTTGTCAGTTTTGTGAATTTAGTACCTACAGTGGTCCTTAATGAGCTGTGTCAAAATGAAAAATTTAAAGAATGCATTGTGCCATCAAAGGTAAGACATAAATGGTCCATAAAAATTGTGCTACTTGCCCTGGCAGTGTGCGTTAGCCTAAGATGATTAGGTTTAGGTTTTTAAGTTTGCGGTGTTTGATCTCTGTTAAGTTGCCTTCATCACACAGAAGTTACAGTGATATTATGTTGATGTGAATCCAGTATTCTGGTTAACGTTTACACAGTCTTGCTATTGTGTTGTGTCAGCATAAAGCAGAAGTACTGGAATAGGTATAATGATGACAGTACTGCTATCAGCAATAGGCTATAGCCTGATGTCATGATATTGTGGCACATAGCAAAACCAGAGAGATGCGAACAATTTTGATAGCTGTGGGCACAGACACACAGATCTACAGGCATGCTTGACTACTTTGAGATGAGTACAGCTATCTTATTTTGATCACAAACACATACACACAAGTTTTTAAAACACGTATGCAAACAACATCCAGATATGGGAAGCATTTTAATGCCACAGGTAAACAGGACCTAAGTTGCATCTGTTGTTTTCTTTTTTTAACTAGTCCTTTAAAAAGGCTGGAAACAAAAACCAAACCTTGATTTATAACAGTAGAGAGTGCTCCACATCATTAAACCTTCAATAATTCCCATCTGCATGTACTCACAGTGGGGCTGTTCTGTTTCTCCTTAATGAAAATGTAAGGTATAAATGGTTAGCAAGATCCATTAGACTCAGCACTGTGCATAAGCTAATAGCCTCTGTTGCTTTTATGGGCCATTTTCTCGCTCATCAACTTTAAAGCAGCCCAGAGACTAAACTCAGAAATTCAGATGCAATCTGCAGGGATTGTGGGGCGTCCCATCCAATCAGGCCGATTTTAACCGGACCACTCGAAATGTGCCAGAATGGTTTTTATCTGCACGGCTCAAGCTTGAACTGACAGTCCATCACAATTACGCGGTGTGTGTGTGTGTGTGAGGTGCTGTCAGACAGGTGCTGTAACACACTTTGTGCCTCCTCTTCCTCCAGCTGCTCTTCCTCACACACACTTGCAGCTTCCGCAAATTTTTCATCCGGCCGCGCGCTGACATATGTCAAACTAGAGCTTCAAGAAGTCTGGAGTGTGTGTGTTTGTGAGTGTGTGTATGAGAGACAGTTAAAAAGAGAAAAGAAATAGTGCATTTAAGGTTCTGAACAAAAGTTTTCTTCTCATTCTTTCTTCTTGCATGTGTGTGTATCTGACTGAAACCAGTCAGAACTGATGTGTTGAGAGAGAGAGAGAGAGGTCTTACATTCTCATAATTCTGGATGTTTAATAATTTGTGTTACAGGGGATGACAGTCTGTTTGTTCTGTGAATTTTATGATTCCTTCTGTAAACAAGTTATTCCATAAACTACGCTGCATGATCTCAGCCTAATTCACCTAGATCCACCTGAGAGCATCTCTGCTGTTTTTCACCTCGTCCAGCCTCTAGATTAACACACAGAACCAATACATATTTAATAGTATGATTCAAAACATCAGGGACTTACTGTTACCTTAGAAAAGCTAGTTTCAGCCCTTAGAAATTCTTATATTATTGACATTTCACTGTAAAATCGATTCACATTTTTAAAATGTAATTACATAATTAGTTTTACTTTACATTACTTTTCAAGGGAGGTTCAAGACTGTACACACAACACAATAACTTTTCATCAAATTCAAGTCATACTAGAATATCTCCCCTTCAAGTCTGCACTTTCCACACAATTTTACCACTTGTTTCAATGAACTACAAGTAAGAAATAATTAACTTATGATTACAACATGATTTTGTTATAACTATGACCTCTAAGGGGGTTAAACTCACAAAGGCCAGCTCTTGCTGTAATAATCCAGATTAAATAATCTAGGTTAAACTCTCTCTCTGTCCCTGTAGGCAAGTTCACCTGTATTGAGGTACGTTTTCACCTGGAGAGGCAGATGGGTTACTATCTGATCCAGATGTATATTCCCAGCCTGTTGATCGTCATCCTGTCCTGGGTGTCCTTTTGGATCAACATGGATGCTGCTCCAGCCCGCGTGGCTCTGGGCATCACCACTGTCCTCACCATGACCACACAGAGCTCTGGCTCCAGGACATCTTTGCCAAAGGTCAGCAGCTTTCTCAGGATTGGTCTTAAATCAGTTATTACTTAGAGCCTGGGTTTAAAGCAATGAAGCCAAATTACCATGTTAAGCAATTTCCCCCTAACTGTTTGCTTGTTTGGTTTTGCAATAGTGGTATGATGCTATTGTAGCTAACAAGCAATGGAAGCTTACAACCAGCTGTTTATATATTTGAGATTACTTAATTCAACGCAAATTGAGGCATGTATGTAGTTAATCAGCCAAGATATATTTGATATTATTATTTATAAAAAAGGAAATTCAGGCTTCAAGATTGCCACAACTGTTTTAGCTATGCTATGTACCTTTATCCAATTATATATACTGTGTCAGAAACTACATAAGTAAGTCTACTTGAGGTTATTTAAAAACTGGGCACAGTTTGAGGCAAATAAGTGATGATTTAGGCTGCAGTTGGCACAGTGATAATTAGTGGGGTATCAGGTTTCATTACTTGTTTGCAACATTAGCTTGTAGCTTTAGTAAACTCCACTGACCAACGATATACTCACTGAGTACTTTATTAGGAACACCTGTACTCATGCTCATTCGTGCAATTATCTAATCAGCCAATTGTGTGGAGGCACTGCAGTACATAAAATCATGCAGATACAGGCCAACAGCTTCAGGTAATGTTTACATCATCCATCATGGGGAACGGAAAATGTTTTTATCGTACACTTTGGGCCCATTTATACCAGTCATCGCTTACAGCATGTCACAAAGCAAAAGTCATCTCAAACTGGTTTCATGAACATTCTTCAGGGGCCTTCCCAGTCACTAGGTCAGAGTCCAGTGGAGCAACTTTGGAATGTGGTAGAACAAGACATTTGCAGCATGAAAGTCCACTTGGATAATCTGCAGAAATTCAGTGATGCAGTCATGTCAGTGTGGACCAGAATCTCAATAAATAATTTCCAACATCTTGTGGAACCCATGCTATGAATAACTCGGGCTATTTTCAGAGCAAAGGGAGGTCCAACACTGAATTAGTATAGTGTTTCTAATAATAAAGTGCTGGACTTGACTGATCAAGTATGTTTGGGGTAAGGGAAGACTTTGAAAACTAGTGCCATAAGATGGTGACTCTTAATCCTAATCCTTCAAAATTTTGCTGCTTTTAATATTTACTATTGTAGTTCAGAGGTATCTGTTGGGAAAATAATTTCCTAGTGAATCATGCTGGCGTAACATTGAACAGGAACCAATAACAGTCATATAAAGTTATAACTTTTTGCATGATAACATGTTTGGAGATAATAGATTCGAATTAGATTAAAATATTTTGAAATTCTAATACATAGGTCATTTTAACAACTTTTAACACTTACTTCCAGAAATATTTTTACAGTCACCAATGAATTAGTTACAAAAAGAGTATTATATTTTTGTGAACATACAAACCCCAATTCCAAAAAAATAGGACAGTATGTGAAATGCAAATACAGCAAGCAGTGTTTTGTAAATCCACTTTGATCTGTTTTTAATTGAAAACAGTCCAAAGAAAAGATATTAAATGTTTTACCTTTGATTTACCTTTTTAACTTCATTGTTTTTGTAAATATATACTCATACTGAAATTGATGCCTGCGACACATTTCAAAAAAGTTGGAACAGAGGCACTTTAAGACTATGAGTGTTGTGAAATATTCAAAAACATCTTAAACAGGTGATGCAATCATGCTTGGGTATAAATGGAGCATCCAGGAAGGGCCTAGTTCTTTATAAGCAAAAATAAGTTGAGGCTCCCTACTTTGCCAAAAAAAAATCTGTGAGTAATTCAGTAGTTTAAGAATAACATTCCTGAATGAGCAATAGCAAATGATTTTAGGTACTTCACCCTCTACAGTGCATAATGTCATGAAAAGATTCAGGGAATCTGAAGAAATCTCTGCATAAAGGGCAAGGCTGAAAACCACAGCTAAATGCCTGTGACTTCAATTTCTCAGACAGTACTACATTAAAACTTGCTTGCATGCTTCTGTGATGGATATCACAACACAGGCTCATGAATACTTTAACATACTGTTGTGAATAAGCACTGTTTGTTGCTGTATTGACAAATTCAAGTTAAGACTGTACTATGCACAGCAGAAGACATATGTCAACAACATGAAGAAGTGCCATTGACTTTTCTGGGCTCAAGCTCATGCACGGTGGAAATGTGTAAAGTAGTCTGACGTGTCAACTTTTCAAATTGTTTATGGAAATAATAGACATTGTATTCTCCAGGCCAAAGAAGTAAAGGACCTTCCAGATTGTTACCAGCATAAAGTTCAAATGTCAGGGTCTGTCATGGAACGGGGGGTATTAAAGTCCATGGCATGGGTTATTTGATGTCTTATCTTATGAACTTAATATTTTTTTAATACTTATATACTTAATTTGTTTATTCCATGTAGACCACTGTGTTACACATGAAGCAACATATGCTGCACACTAGATGTCTTTTTCAGGGACGTCCAAGCTTTTTTTCAACATGACAACGCCAAGCATTCTGCATGTGTTAAAACACCATGGCTGCATAATTAAAGTATGGTTGCTAGACTGGCCTGCTTGCTGTCCAGACCTGTCTCCCACTGAAATTGTGTGGCACATTATGAAGCGCAAAATATGGTAATGAAGGTCATGTATGGTTGCACAGCTGAAACTCGTATAATTAAAGAATGACAGAAAAATTCAAATTTTTAAAAACTGGATACACTGGTGTCTTCTCATTCCCCAAACAATTATTAGGTGTTATTTAAAAGAAAGGTGATGTAACACAGTGGTTTACATGGAATAAACAAATTAAGTATATAAGTATTAAAAAAATATTAAGTTCATAAGATAAGACATCAAATATCATGTTTTTGTATTGTTTTCAATTAAATACAGGCTAAACAGAATATATTAATAACTGCTTTCTTTTTTTTTAAATTAGCATTTAATATATTGTCCCAACTTTTGGAACTGAGGTTTGCATATAAAATGTGCACTAAAAAACTCCTGTTTAGGGGAAACAAGAATAGCATATCACAGATTGCCAAAAATGGTCCTTTAAATGATTTTTTATTATTGCTCCCCGTTATGGAACATGTAAGATTCACAGATCGGCACTGGTTTTAACCCTATAATGCAGAAGTGAATGCCATGTGCCAAGCACTTTAAAGGCATATAAAAGCTTTGACAGCCGTTATATAATATAATTCCACATTCCAGAAGACACGGTCTTCACCTGGTGGACAATTATTTAGTGATTTACGGTCGAGTAGGTGCACTGTAGTGGGCTGTAACACTTCATGAATGAGTAAAATCATACAGATCCCCCTTCTACTTAATAATGCAGTGACTGAGCTGCTCAGTGCTGGCCAGGGTTATTATAGTAAAACTAAAAGTGAGACTGAAATATTACTACTACTAAACCTGCTAGCGTATGTATGACACTTCAGTTCCACACTTTTATAATATAAATGAATCCAAATAAATATTAGTTTCATAGTAGCTACTGAACAATAAGTCTTAAAATTATTGTCTATTAATCATGCGTATTAAGGATTTAAAACGTTAAATAACAAAAATGCAAACAAAATGTTTCCTAGTATACCGTATAGAGCACAATAATAAAACTATGTAACTACAAAGCTTTTATAACCTTCATGCAAGCCCAAGTGGAAGAGCTAATAACTAATTGAGGAATCTGTGCATGTGTCCATGTTGTGCAGGTGTCCTATGTGAAGGCCATAGACATCTGGATGGCCGTATGTTTGCTTTTCGTTTTCTCTGCCCTGCTGGAGTATGCGGCAGTGAACTTCGTCTCCAGGCAACATAAGGAGCTGTTGAGATTCCGCCGACGGAGGAAGAAGTCTACCAAGGTAGGCCTGTGCTGTGGAGAGCACGTGACAAAGGTCATGCTGATGTGGTGGATAAAAAATTTGGAAACGATGCAGATGTCTGCTGACCAAGGCGAAGGATATTTCTTCTAAAATAAATGGTGTTAATAAGGAGTTTGTTCCCCCATTTTGCGGCAGCAACAGCCTCTTATTTTCTGGGATTGCTGTACACTATTTGTTGGATCATTACTGTGAGGATTTGATTGCATTCTGCCACAAGAGCTTTAGTGAGGCCAGATACTGATGTTGGATGACTAAGTCTGGATCACAAACACACCCCCTTAACCCAAAAATGCTGGTGGAGATGTATCGCTTCAGAGGACGCAGTTACACTGCCCCACAGCCAATTCAAGGTCTGTAATGAATAGACTGTATCCAAAGGCCAAGGCACATTCACATTCATTCAACATTGCTCAACAAACACCAACATTTTAATGACAGATAAAACCAAAAGAACCAAAATGAACTGACAAGAACATTGTAGACCAGTGCGAAAGGGCGAGAACATTTTTGATGGGGAAAACATTCTTAAAAAACTATGCATGAATGAAAACATTTTAGACAAGTGTGAATTGATGAGAACATCCTAGAACAGTGTGAACGGAGAAAAACATGTTAAAACAGTGTGAGTGATGGAGAACGTTCTAGAATTGTGTGAACTGGGGAGATCATCGTAGAACAGTGTGAATGTGGGAAAACATTCTAGAGTTCTAAAAGTGTGAAATGATGAGGGCATTAAAGAATTGCACCTAATACAATGGAGAAACACTTGTGAATGAGTGAAAACAGTCCAGAACAATGCAAATATGGTGAACATTGTTGTATAGTGAGAATGCAGGAGAAGAACATGTGTGAAAGTGTGTGTCTAAGTGCTAGTGTTTGAATGGAGAACATTCTAGAATAGTGTAAATGTGGAGAATAGGCAGAGGTTTCTAGAACCATATGAATAAGATTCTAGAACAGTGTGAATGGGGAGCACATTCTAGACACTTCCCAAAGATCACACACAGGTGTGAAACACCGACCCAGCATTTGAGTTTGTTGGTGTTTGCAAGAGAACGTTGGGCTGGTATGCTCTGGCCTTAAAGGTTTTTTTGGAATACTATTCAAATCCCATCTAACTTAAAAAAAACTGAAAAACAAATAAAAAAAAAAACAGAACCTGTAGGATTGAGTAAGACAGAACAGATCCCTTTAAATTCTCAGCAGTAAGTATTAGCCTAGTCACTCCATCTCTCCCAGAAATGTTGATAGCTACAGTCCGCACAGATGTAAACAAACACTTTGTGAGTAGATGGCAAAGCCTAAATGAAGGCATCCACTGTGCTAAAGGCCAGCCCAGAGCAACACACTGCTTAAAATTGGACTTGACAGAGACTGAAATGGATTAGTGGAACTGATTGGGAGATTAATGGAGTTTTTTTGCCTTTTGGACTCTGCTAGAATTAAGTCTGAGAGCTCTTATTAAATACAGTTTGCATGGCTGATTGAATGGGCCTTGTGATTTTGGGAAGCCTCTGTGTAGATGACTCACTGTCTGAGTTTGTTTCATCCAAACATCATTGCTTCGCTAATTATGAATGAAAGCTAGCGTGGTCCAGGTTGCATAATATGAATTAGATTATGCTAACTAGTCCCATTTAATTCAGTTCAGGTCATTGCTGTTGGCTCTGCTAGCATGTTTGTCTGAATTATTAATTTAATACAAAGGGTCTAGATCATTCTTCTTGTGAGGAGCTTGTATTGTGCAGTGAGGGGGAAGCAAATATTCAGACATGTTTGCTTTTGTTGTTTACTCTAGTTCAGGTGCATATATCTGCTTCAGATTACACACAATATCTTTTGACATTGTACTTATAAATATGAAGAAAGAAACATGTATCCTTAAGCATAAGCAAAGATATATTTAAAAACTATTTTTGATGGGGGAAAAAGTATTTAGACACTATATTACAATAGTTGGTTAAAAATAAAAAATATTCAAGTCATTCATATTAATGTTACATAAATAAAAATGAAAATAAAAGTGTTTTAGTGAAAATTGCATGTGGTGTCATTATAAAAGTTGTTATTGCTCAGAAAGAATTCACACAACTAACAGCACATATGGTAAAGGTGAAAACACTTCTCAGAGACATCATTATTAAATAAACATTGGAATGGAAAAAACTACAGAGGGCTAGCAAAGACTTCAAGCATCCCTATCAGTACAGCTGATTCTGGCACTACAATTTATTACCCCTGGAAAAAGGTGTGTCATACAAGATTTCTCCCAATCTAATGAAAAGGAAGGTTATAGAGAAGCCAGCAGTCACTTGAAAAGAGTTGCAAGCAGGAACAGTCGTTAAACAGAGAACAATAAGCAAAGACATGTACAATTTGCACATGAGTATTTATACAAATCTGAAATATTTAAAACAATATACTCTGGTCAGTACTCTTTGACAATAATTCAGCTCATCATGTTTGGTGAAAGAATGGTTGCACGCATAATACTAAGAACACCACATTCGCAGTGAAGTATGGAGGTGGGAGCATCATGATATGGGGCTGCCTCTCTGCAAGCAGTATTGGGGCATTACATGTCATCAAAGGAGACATTGATGTATGACACATAATTTATAAATGCACAACACAAAATTTAATCTCATCAACCAAGACAGTGAATGGATGTTTCAACAAGATAATGACCCTAAACATACAGCTAAAACAACTCAAAATGTTTGCGTGGCCTAGCCGATCTCTTGACTTGTATACTGTGGAAAATGTATTGAGGATTTTGAAATTGCAAGTCCGAAGGAAACTTGTAAGCTTTTGTAATGCATTATGTGTGTGAATTTGAAGTGGATATATGCACAAAAATATCTGAATGCTTGTTTTCTCTCACTTTAAAACTAGATAGATCCCTTCTTTATAAATTCTTATACTCACCAGCCACGATATTTGAAACCCCTGCCTTGTAGCCCATCTGTGTTGGTCATCAATGGCCAGTTTCTGACCACAGAGCAGCTTTTGGCTGAATATTTTGTTTAGCAGATCAGTGACATTGACATGTAAACTCTCGCAAACTTGTACAGTCATGGCACACAATACAAGCTAACGTGGTCAACAGTGGTCTTGTGGTCAGAAATTGACCAGTGATGAATAGGGTGGAGGGTGGATGAGTAATGTACATGATAATGGACTAATTGTACACCTTCACAATGAACCTGTAAATTAGTTGGCCCTCATAAAGTGTCCAGTGAGTGGAAGTACAAAGTAAAGTAAAGGAACCGAAATGACCTTGTTGCTTTACTCACTACTGTCAACCTTCTTTTAAAGTGTTCTTGTGGGGATCTGGCACAATAGTGCCACCCAGAGGTCATGTCCTGTAATGGCACTTTAGCGGCACGTGAGAAACTAATTGAACATGTTTATTTCAAAGCTTAAGCTTTCTGCAGAGCACAAGGATCAATGCTTACCCTCCACATGGGACAGCAATATTTGTATTGCCTCAAACTCATTTGCTTCACTGTTGCATGCTAGACTTTTTGGCAAACTGTTGAGACGTAAAAATATTGACTTCCTGATGCAATGCTTAACCTGGGGAACGTCTCTGCTGTGTTCTTTAAGAGATCACAGAGGGAGAAGCACATTTGAGTTCAAAGAACATTTTTTGGGGGGTCAGCATGCATGCTCTTCAGTCTCAGTGTTCTTTGTATGTGGTATGTGTAGAAACATTGCATCAGTGCAGTCACAGAGTTAAAAAAAAGAAGGAAGGTTTGAGAAAAAGAGGAAATGTTTACTCAAAACTAAGTCCTTTCCAGTTCATGCAACACATTAAAATTTCATGCTTCTTACTCGTTTGATGCATGCAAATCCCATTTATTATTTCAGTTCTCCAGGGCACGTTCGTCCTAATAAATCTCCCTGCATGCTGAAAACCATCTTATTGTCTGCTTTGTTTGCCATTTTAGTTTTGTTTGTTTTTGTTTCCCTCTCTGTTCATGCACATTCTGAAAGGTGCTTGAAAGCACGTTTGAGGAGGAACTCTCCGAATCGTTGCAAAGTGTCAGTGGCTTGAGGAGTGCAGAGCCCATGTACGGATCCATGGGCCACATCTCCGATTCCAACGACAGGGTAATCTCTCAGAGGATGGCTCCATTTGTTCTGTGACACCTGCCCTGACCTGATCCACAGTGACAGTGCTTCCCCCTCCTTTTATTTCCTATGCATATGTCATTCATATGCACCATTCCATCCATATGCATAGTTTCCTCTGGAGATGAGGAAACATGTTTCCCTTTCCAAAATCCAGTTTTTGTCCCTCATTTCAAAGTTGGCAGATGTTTGAAAAAATGTTAAATAGAGTAGATCTACTGTCATAATATAAAAATATTCACTGATGTAGAACTACATCACAAATATATGAATCAGTTACTCTACACCCATTTCCATGGTTAGGCTTGGAATAACTAGTTCAAAGACAGACCATTACTGGGCTGAATGCTATCATGGTTTGGATAGTTATGCACTGATTACCTGTTTAATGTAATATCTAACCTAATCCCAAGGATTAGTACATTGAAGTAATATACTCTGATAACTTTTGTCTTTTAAGTCATTTAATGAAAAAAATTCTAATAAATTTAAATACGCGTTTAAACAAGACAATTGGGAAAACTGCACTGTTTTATAAAATAAAATATGTATGTGTCATGTACAGTTGTATGCAAAAGTGTGCACACCCCTGGTCAAATGACATGTTTTGTTGAGTGGCAATAAGTAACAATAAGTTAACACATCCTCTATAGAGAACATACTTCTGTGCATTTTATTGCACACTTACAGTTTATTTGCTGAGTTTAACATACTGGGAAAAAAAATAATGTGTGCAAAATTTGTGGTACATTTTGTATGTCAAATTTCATTGTGTCCTTATTAATAAATATATTCGATTACAAATCAACTTATTATATAAAAAATTATTTAATGTATAAAAACAAATAATTTTTAGTATTTATAGTTTGTATAATTATACTATTTTGTCCAGTGTTCCCAGGGTAAATGATATATTTTTTTTTTATTAGTATTATTTTCTCGTATGTGTATGAAAAAATCTAACAACATGGCAGAAAGTCTTCAAGTAACAAATATATTTCTTGCTTTTTATGAAAAAGGCAAAAGGCAACACTGGATAGGCTACTTTCCACTCTAGAAAGATGAAAGCAGCATGAATTTTAACCTCTTGCTCGGGAGCTGAAATTTTAAGTGTTTTTTGCTTACAGCTCAAGCGTGTTCAGGTTTACAGAAAATTGAACAGGAGGTGAATAAAATGTCGCATTTTGACAGTCTGAAAAATTGGGGTTTGGTTTGCAAGAGTAGATTCAATGTAATCTTACTAGTAATCATCCTAATTTTATATTGTATTTGTAATTTGCCTGCTTTTCTTTTTCTGTAGTCATAGTAAAACACACTTATCTTCTTTGAATATTATTAAGCAACACCCGTGTTTCCTAACAACCCAAATCTGAATGCTATTATGCTGAAGATTCAAATAAGTGTTAAAGAAATTTATCAAGTGGACAAAGAAAAAAGGAGATGCAAGTCATTTGACAAGAGGATAGTCCATTCTGTCAGGACTAACTTCAATAGCATGACAGTTTGCTTACTATGCATTACCAGATAAATAGTGAAACAGCTCCTTTCCCCCACTTCTGAAACCAAAACTACCACCCGTGCAAGTATACACTTCCTCCACAGCCTTTGGCTGCTTTTTCAGTTCACTTGCACATAGTGAGGTTAGACTTCACAAAGTCTCAGCAACATAGGCAGAATTTCAATTTAGGCTGGTTCTGGTGGCATAGACACTGTAGACATCACTACAGTGAGGCTGACAACCACAAACTAGCCTAAACCATTGTAGCCATCATGACCAGAGAGAAAAACCAGATAAAAAATTAACCACATACACACAAATGCTGACCTCACATTTAAATGCCTGTAACAATTGACTCAGAAGTGGAAATTTACACATAGATGCAAGGATATGTTAGGGTTCATTCTGTATTATAATATCGCAGGACAAAATACATTTTGTAACATTTTCATTCGCACAAAGGCTTAGACTCCCAGGCTTAGGCCCAAGGACAAAGTGTCCTATATTATAGCGCATCATCATATTTTTTACTTACTTTTTTTCAGTAATGCCTATGTAATGTATTAAAGCCTATTTACCATGTGTGTGTTGAGAAAAATTGCATAAAACTCCATTTCTCTCTCTTCTTATGCCAGTAAATAAAACTTATTGCGAGCAGCTTGTAATGGAAAAAGTAAGCTTATGTTTGTGTTTTGATGTTTTTCCCTTTTATGTTGTACCCAAATCACTTCCATACACAAGTTTTTTTCCTGCCTTGAACCCCCTGCCCCAACCAAACATCACTTTAACTGTATCTCTTTGCTTCTGCCTTGGTGAAAAGGACCACTTCCTTCCTTTAAGATGAATTGCATTTGACGGTTTTCCACTTGGTAGAGTCTCAGTGTTTTTTCCCCCCAGTGGAGTTTTGACATTTTGTAGAGAAAAGGCTGTGTGAAGAGCTGGCAGTGGAAAGTGCAGAGAGAGTAGGGAGTTGAAGGGTGATAGAGAGCAAGTAGAAAGCTAAGGTGAGGTGACCCACTGCAGTCAGAGGTCAAAAGGCACAAAGAAAACAGAGTTTTGGACATGAAAGAATGAAAGAAAGATGAGGAGACTAATGTGACATGACATCTTTTCACAAAGGGAAGTGCATTCTTACTGCACCATTTAAGTGAGGGAAGCTATAACGTACTATAAAGTTTGATTTGACATGTACAGTGCCCTGCCTTTGGATCTTTACAGGTTTGTTTGTTCTTTTATGGTAATAATGACCAATAGAAGTTTTTACTATTCCCTACATTTTAGGTGAGAACAAGTATTGGGACTAATAAATCTAATGAACCAAAAATAATACAAATTTGTTGTGGTTAAAGTGTGATTTCTAACTCCTTACTGCATACACTTATCTTTAAAAATGGGTAAAAGTATAATGAATAGTTAAATCACTAGTAGCAGTTATCTTGGAGCTTAAACTTTGCCTGTACTTTTGACCATGTTTATAGGTAACAGTATGTTATGCAAGGTCAGAAACCACATAAGAAAGTCTATTTGAGACAACTTAACCATATGATGTTGTTTGTGGCAAATTTGCAACAAATTCAGGCATATCATTTGCACGATGCTAATTGTTGGGGCATGAATTTCCATTACTTGTTAACTACTTTAGCCTCGCACCTCCAGTACAAACTAAAAAAGCAACTGTCTGATAGCAAACATGCCTCAGCTGGTTGACTACATTTGGAGTAAGGGGGCAAACTGTTTAAAATAGTTTTTTTCATCACTTTGAGAGACATTGAAGGGTAAGACCAGAGCAGTCAGCTAGCATTCATTGCATTTCTCACCAAAACACAGTGTTAGGGTCATCGTTCAATCTAAGTTGGGACATTCAGTAAGCATCTCTCTCTCTCTGTCTCTTTTCTTGGGCTAGGAGGAGGATGTGAGGGAAAGCCGCCTAAGCTTCACTGCCAATGCAGGCAAGGATGGTGCCATGTCCAAGCCTTCAAACAACGCAGCCATTACTCCCCAGGGACAGCCATCCAGCACGGCAACCCTGGCTGGCAAGAGTCCAGAGGAAATGAGAAAAATCTTCATCGACCGTGCCAAGAAGATCGACACCATATCACGGGCTGGCTTCCCCCTGGCCTTCCTGTTCTTCAACATTTTCTACTGGGTCCTGTACAAGATCCTACGGCATGAGGACGTCCATAAGCCCTAGAAGCCGAGCATAGCTGCAGCTTCACTATATGTCCAAAAATATGCGTCCAAAAGTGTCCACAGGCCCCTTCTCTTTTGTGGATTCAGATACTTTAAGGTACATCCATTGCTGATAAAATGTGCACCCACAACCATATAACCTCCAAACAAATGCACAGGCAGTAGAATGATAGATATGCTTGGGAGCAGCCTAAGGTCACCATGCGCAATGCCAGACCTCAGGTATGAGGGTAAAGCTCTTCGGCATTGAGCTGTATAAAGGCGAAGAACCACCTTTGGGATGTGTTGTAGTGATGAAGCTCCATTGAACACCTTTGAGATGAGTTGATGGGATGAAGCTCCATTGAACACCTTTGAAATAGGTTGGAGTGGGTTTGGGATCCAGACTCTTGTGGCTGAATAAAACCAATTCCCAGCGGCACTGTTCCAACATCTAATCAAAAGTCTTCTCAGAAGATTAGAGAGGGGCCCACACTCCCTATTAATACCCTTAACTTTGTAAGAAACACTGGACAACCAGGTGTCTGGACATTTTTGGACGTATAGTGTTCATGTGAGTGATTGATGGCATTACAGACTTCTGAAACCAAACACAAATACATGGATATCCTGTGATGACATGGACCGAAAAAAGACCAAGCGGCCCCATTCAGTAGCTTTCAGTAGCCATGCTACTAGTGCTGTGTCACATACTTGCGCAAGAAGACACCACATACACTATGCAACTGAGAGGCATCCATGAAGCCTCTGAGCTAACACCACACACCACCACCCACACACGCATACATACACAGAAATGGACCCAGCTCAACAAGTAATAGCCCTTCTGGAGCAGAAGTTTTGCTTTGGCCCCTCTTAAAGACAAAAGTGGGACTTTCCCCCATTGCTTTCATCAGCCCACTTTTCTGTCCTACAGCTTCTACTGCCAGTGTTGAGTGTATTTGTTTAAAATGGCACTGTTACAAAAACATGTTGTATGATTATGTAGAAGGGTTGAGATATAAGAATTACATGCAGATGTTCTTTCATATCGTTACTGTCCAAAAAATAAAAACAAGATAAAAAAACTAGTATCTCCAAACAACTAACTTTACAAGAGCAAGTGAAAGCATTCTTTACTTGTAATGTAAGTTAATATAAAGAGATGTTATTCCAAGTACTTGGAATAGGGGTAGAAGGGCGGCTGCTGTGCTTAAATGATCTAGAAAATTTGAAAAAAATTGAGGTGGACAGCAATGATATGTTTGAACACCAGCAGCGTGCTGCATTCATAGTTTTTTACTTCAGAAACCAGCATTCTGATAAGAGTTGTTTCCAGATTAAAAGAAATGTCTACCAGTTTTTCTTTCATAATTTTACATCTTGTTGGTGTGGAGGGACACACAATGGCTTTACCAACACTGAAGATGATTGAAAAAGAGGGAAGAAAATGATAATAACTGACACAAGGCACAGAACTGATGCTAGCAACAATAGCACAAACAAAGGATAAAGCTAGGAGAGCAAATATAAGCTATGACACACAGGGAAATATGTGTGAATTTGTAAATATAGGGACAGTCACTGTATAAACATCACATAATAATTTAGCTGAGGCAGAGCACAGAATCCAAAGCTGATAGTTGCGGGTAGAGATATTTTGTATGTTTTCAGTTTCAGAATGGTAAACAGGCATTCTGGCCAAAAATAGCATTTAACATATTTTTTGTCCCATTTCACAATAAAAGCAGGAACTGCACTGCACACGCTCCCATATTAACAATGAATGTAGCCTTTCGCACCGGTTGAGTGCATCATGCAGCAAAAAGAAATCCTGACTGCCAAAATAGCCACTGATATAAAGGCTACTAAATACAGCTATGTGGCTTCCTTCTACGTTAGCCAGCCAGTGGGAAAAAAACACGTTTTAAACAACCTAGTCTGAATTATCCACTCCAAAGTGCTTGTAGTTTTCTCAACGGTTCTTCTACCTTCAAGAAACATCATCAAAAGGGGTTTTCCTAGTCCAGAAAATGAAGAACCCACACTCTCAGAAATAAAGGTATGAAACTATCACTGGGGCAGTACCCCTCTTGTCACTGGGGTGGTACCCTCGAGGGTACATCTCAGTACCTTTCGTCAGGGAACATAATTGTACCATAATCCATTGAAATTATATTTTCTAAGTTGTATTGACTCCACACACCCCGTCTCGTCTCCAGACTTTTTATTCTATTGTTCTGTTTTAAAACCTTAGGTTATGAAAAGGTACAAATATGTACTTTTCACCTGGAAAAACGTATTTAAGGTACACAATTGGACCTTGGAGTTGTACCTTTGAGGGAACATTTACATTATTTATACCTTGATGAACAAAAATGTGCCTGCACAGAACCTTTACTTCTAATAGTGTACTGTAGGAGATGAGCAGGCATGTTTCTCATTTTGGTCGGACTGACTGTTTAAAAGAGTGGAAGTATATTAGGCCGCAACTGTGTATCCATGCTCCGCCCACAAATGCACTCTTTCATAGCAGTTGTTGGTGGGTTGGACATGCCTTACAGAAAATCCCTTTCAACCTAATAAGAAACTATACAACTCAACTTTGGTCAAAGCACTACATGCAGAGTGCAATGCTGCTATTTTATAATGGTATTCACTTTATATGCATGTGCAAGGTTACACTGATAGGATAGATCAGGTGTAGTTTTTTTGTCATGTGACCAAGCTATTGTCAGCTAACCATTGTAACGTTAGCAATAGCTCACCTTCCCAGTTTTAATTAGCTACAACAATATGGTACAACTCAGTAGCATGAAATAAAGATCTGGAAACTCAATGAATGGTGAATCTAAACAAACATTGTAGAAGTCTAGTTTTAATATTTATAAATTAAAATTTTCATCAGATCCAGTTGGGTTTTCAGTAACAAGCTTGTCCAACCTTGCAATAGTACCTTTGAAAGAGCTGTATGTGCTCTGTATGATAAGAAAACTAAGTCAGCAAATAGAAGGTCTGGATGTAAAGCCCAGTGATGATGATGGTCTCTTCCAGTTGAATTTGATGAGAATAGCTTAAGGTGAATTTTCTTTTAGTCTCAAAACAACGTCCAGACCAGCAGAAAAGAACTGTGTTTACACTGAAAATAAGCTAATTCCAAAAGTAAGAAACATCACTGCAGAATAATCCACAGCCTTATACCATCTGTGGATCTTCCTTTTCCTGGGCCGCTGCAGTTTTACAGTAACGTTGTCGCAGAATAATCATGACCAGCCCTCAATGCCATTTCGAGTATCCCTTTAACAAAAGCACTGCTGTTCAACAAACCTCTGCCGGTCGCTGAAAACCCACATAATGCCGCCAACATTAATCAACGTGCCTGGTAGCGAAAACTGCCTAAATGCTTGGCATATGTTCTTAAACAATAGGGGGAAGAGCATGAACAAACAATCTGTACTCAAGAACAAAAAGCAAGTGGTATTTTTCAAAGGGGGATGATTTTATTGATATGGTTTTTGGTGATTTGTATGAGACTAGTGTCTCAACTGTAATGAAGAAATGATGTAAACAGTAACCGTTGGAAACATCCACACAAACCTGGGGTACATTAGAAAGAAATATTCTTCTTGAGGTTAAAGTGAGCCAGTGTATGTATGATTTTAAAAAGTTTAAATGAGGAGATTTGCATGTCTGGTGAGTATAGAATAGTGCATTTTTCCTAGATAGAAGCTTTCTACTTAAAAGGAAACAGCAATATGAATGAAATGAGTGCACTGCTGATTTCGTCATCATCTTAGAACTGACGTAAACATCTGTTGCTAATCTGTTAAGTGTTTAAACCCATTATCAGGGATTTCACAACAAAAGATGGAAGTATTTCCTAAGAGGAAGGGGAAGATGGTTTGAAAGAGAGGCCCTTCTAAAACACAGTACTATGCCAAAGTCAGGGACCACTTTTCATTTATTTAATTTCCAGTCAAAAATGGCTGTTAAGTACAAGTTCATAATTTTTCATGAGATATTTCTGAAGAAAATTATGGAAGATAATCCTCTTGCACAAAGAAATTGCAAGTGGCCAAAGTAAAAAAAAAAACGTTGAAACTGAAGTAAATGGGACTTTTAACAACCATGCAAGATCTGGTAGACCACCGAAACTGTCACCAAACATTACTTAAAGTTGTTACAGTTATCAAAAAATAATACCAAGCTTCACTCTTTCTTCTTATCTAAAAAAACCCACTGGATAACATTTTGAGTGTCATTTTGACTGAAAATGAAATAAATAAATGGTGCTCTCTAACTTTTTTTGCACAGTACTGTACATTTTGGCCTGTAGACTTTAATACCAAATGATGACCTTAAAATAAAAACATTCAGAGAGGACCTGATACATGTACGAAGACATGATACCACTATTCTGATGAAAATTCTGAAAAAATTGAGAGGACCAATGGCATTTGTGGCAACAAGCCTTTTTATAAACAGTTGTTTCACTCATGGAAATACAATAGACTACCCTGTGTTTTTAGAAAGTAGAAATATTACACCAGACACAGTGTTTTAATCTGAAAATCTGTGCCATATAATATGTAAAAACATACAGTTCTGACACAAGATCCTTCCTGTGACAGCTATGATATTGATAGATTTGAACACCACACCACATGAGTAGTGTACACACACCTTCACGCTGCAAGAGGTTTATGTACATTTATATTGCAAATATATTGAATAATTTATTTTGTACAAATTCTTAACTGTCATGCATGACCTATGATCAGTATTGATGTAGTTTTTTTATGTGTGTTGGACTTGTCATTTAAAGTGTTTTTGCTGCTGTGAACGAGAAGGCACATATTATCTTGTATGTACATCTGTAAATACTTTTCATATATCTAATAAAATTCCTGGGGAGAACACATGGAAATAAATAAAATGTTTATGAATGAAGGCTGTCTTTTTGTATATTTTATGAGGTATGAGATATTTTCACATGCCTCCCTATACGCTATAAACAACAATACTAGCATATTACGTACTGCTGGTAAGTAGCTAGCTGGTTATTTAAAACTATATCTAGAGCTGATCAGCATTTGTCAAACATGCTAGTTATATGTATATCATAGCAACACAGTGGACAGCTCAATACACAAGTAACACTCCCAACAAGTCTCTGCGCAATATAAATGTTGCATTTTATGCTAAAGCCACAACTGTATGTAGCTTTTAGATACACTGTAAAAATATATAAATATAAATGTTATATATTATAATAATATAATATATAATATTTTACAAAGACAATGTAAAAATATCACCGTATTAACATTTATACCTTACAATTCTATTCTTAAACAGAGTAGCCAACATAGATGAATTTTGGGAGCAAATGTCAACTTTTTCGCCTGTGATTTGTTAGCCTACATGTCTCCACTCATACTGGAGAAATGGTTATGTTTGTGTTTGTGTGTGTTTTAAAATGCACTAAAAGTACACAGTGTATGTCTGGTGCGAATTTGCCAAGGCCAAATTTTTTAAATGACCATGGACTTGGTCTCCGACTGCCACAGCAACATCAACACGAGAGCAAAACTTTGTTGACTGCCAGCTTGAGTCATTTGTTCATTAGCATGGCAGTGTAAACTAGGCTTACGTCATATGGTATCAGGTTGTGTCGTATGTTGATACTGGTGCATTTGAGTATGAGTATGAATACGAGTTAAGATGTCCTCACTAACTTATTTCGCTAGAATAACTAACCACAAAGTGAAACAAAAAGTTTTACAACTTAACATTTTAAGTCTGTTGTTCAGCACTAGTAATATTAACAAGCCTCACTCTTGCTTCAGATCTAAAAAAATCTACAGATTTTTCTGTCCATTCTATGACTGTGAAAAGACATTCAAAACTATGAGTCTGAAAGGAAGTTATTGAGACTTATATTTCTTTACATATATGTTTTCTGAATAAATTACTGTACTTAATGGCAACAGACATTTGTGACTTTGGTATAAAGTACTATATTTACAATCAGGTTATTGTACAGATATACATAAAACTAGCCTGTTTTACAAGTGCTGAAGTTTTCACTGTCAAAGTACTGTAAAATGTAATGGTCAAAACCTGTTTTTAACTGCACGTAAATAAACCACACATGTACTGTGTTTTAACATTGCTGTTGTTAATTTACAGAAATAAAATGTAAATTCACAAAAAACAAATTACCACCACTGAGAAAATGTATTTTTACTGTTATATAACAGGTTTTATTTGAGAATGAGAATTTTTCAGCTGAGAATGTTAATGTGCATAGGCTGCTCTCTCCATGGTTTTGGGCCAGACCTGATTCAGCCCCCAGTGCACAATTTTGGATTGCAGCTCTGAATCCCTCAGCCTCATCGGTTTGACAGAATTGTGTTTTCCTGTTTCTTGTGTATGTGTTTTCATCCATCAATGTTCCCTCACCACAAAGTCCAAAACCCAGCAAACAAATACGTAATACAACCATTGGGAATCCCTCCATGACTATGAAGAAATCTTGAATGCTAGTGTAGCCACTGACGTACAGTGTGCCTTGGAGAGCTCTTTTAATCAAGACATGATGGTACCGCACACTCCAATAACGAAGAGCTATCTGAGGATTAAAAAAGACCTGCAAGATATTTTCTAACAGTGTTTGAATCATTGATTGGGTGCACCTGATTTCAGTTCGACAGAATTGAAATAAAAGGGGTTAACCTACTTTTTCCACATAAGTTAATTGCATTACTGTTTATCATTTCAATGAATTCCTTTCCAATCATTCTAGTCTGGTTTGCTCAATTTGTTTTCTAACAACTTGCTCTTTAAAGCAAATGTTCTTTCCACCATACATGATCAGAAGGGGTTTTTCCTTGTCTTTAAACCAGAAAATCTTGCTGTAGAAGCCTCTGTATTATCCTTGTAGGAAATAAGTAGGAATGTTATGTTTACAACAGATGTTTAAATATTACATTTTGGCCCGATTGTCTCTCAGGGGGAAGTGCATTAGGCCAAACAGTGGCTGAAACTGATTATACATACTCCGCCCACAAAGACATTCTTTTACAGCACCTGTTGCCAGGTTGGTAAAGCAACATGGAATGCTGACAAAAAAAAATCAACCTAATAAGAAACTGTACACAACTCAGCTTTTGTCAAAGCACTTACATTCAGAATGCAATGCTGTTTTTAATGGTATTCACTTTATACGGATGTGAAAGGTTACACTGCTACAATAGATTAGGTGTAGTTTTTGTTGTGTGAACAAGCTGACATCAGTTAACCTCTGTAATATAATCAATTGCTCAGCTTCCCATTTTTGATTAGCTTAAGCAACATGGTGCCATGGAACCACAAATGTAGATCTGGAAACTCAAGGTGTAGTGACTTTAAACAAATATTGTAGAGGTTTAGTTTTAATATTTATCTTCTAGTGATATTCACAATGTATGCATTTCAAATTTCCCACCGTTAAGATAGATCAGTAGTAGATGTAGTTTTTATGATGTAATCAAGCTAAATTAGCTAACCTAGCTAATACATAATAAGCAATGCTACATAATAAGTAGTGCTAGCTTATCTTCGCAGCTTTGATTAGCTACTGCAACACAGTAACAGTTTTTATCTGGAAACTTTTTAGAGACTCAGCATTGTGAACTGGTTGAAATAACTTACATTTTTTGATGTCTTCACTCTTTTTTTTCTAGCTAGGATAGCTAACCACAGAGTGAAACATAGAGTTGCACAACCTAAGACTTTAAATCTGTTATTCAGCATTAGTAATATTAAAACATACCTCGCCATTAGAATCATGGGTGCTAAATCTTGTATTGTTCAGTGTCTAACTGAAAATTGAGTTTGAGATTAATATGCATGCAGCTATGCACATGTAGAACAAGAATGCATTCAGTCGTTCAAGTGCCATTGTTATGTTTATCAGTCAAGAATCCCAGATGATGCCTTAAAATCTGGTCAATTATGTAAAAAAATGGCAAGGAAGCCTTTTGTTTCAATCTGCAGACACTTAAACCTAATTCACTTTAGTGTTCAAGTAGTTCTTTAGTTTTTTTTTCCTTTTTTCCTTGACTTTGTTCTTTCTCTCTTTTTTGTGATGCATCTTTTGTATTTTCTAACATTATTTTCTATATATGACAGGTGTTATTTAAAAAAAAAAAAACAATAATATTCAAGCATGTAGGTCTAGAACACATTATTATTATTATTATTATTATTATTATTATTATATTATTGTTGTTGTTGTTGTTGTTGTTGTAGTTTTGATAGTAGTAGTACAAGTATTAGTAGTTTTAGTAGTAGTAGAAAAAGTAGACGTAGTATTATGATTAGTAGTAGTAGTAATATCAGTAGTAGTGTGAGTAGAAACATTAGTATCAAAGTTAGTAGTAATACATTGTAATATCGGTTGCAGTATTTTGTGGTTTATTTATATGCGTGTATTTTGTGTCAGAGTTCATTCTGGTGCGTTGCCGCCTGCTGCTCAGCTCTGGGTGGAGGCTGCTCCTCTGCTACGCCCCCCACCCCCCTTCTTCTCAGTGCTACATAAAGCGCGGCGCTGCGCGCGCCCGGACACCAGCATGGCTCTGCGGGGCAAAGTGGCGCTGGTGACCGGGGGCGCGCAGGGGATCGGCCGGGCAGCCGCGGAGATCCTGCTGGAGAACCAAGCCAAGGTGCAGAGCTGGATTTGCTGGCTGGATCTGCTCTGTTACATCTTTGCGATAAACCTTCTTTGGCTGCGTTTTTAAAGCGGCTCTGCCTCTGCGGAGTCAGTGCTTCGAGATTGAGGAATGCGGAGTCCTTTATGCGCTGCTTTATGGTCGTTTCACGATTGCATGACCGTGTTTTGTTTTACTTTCTAGGTCGCGCTCGTGGACCTAAACCAGTCCGTTGGCGAAGAGTGCAAAAATGCTTTAGACCAAAAACATGGTGAAGGCAACTGTATTTTCATCCAGTGTGACGTGACGGACCGAGGAAGACTGCAAGGTGATAAGAGTCACTCATTACGGCTTGTAAATAAAGTTGTTGGTGTGGGAGTCGCTGCTTCTGGGGCTACTTTGGCTTTTAGAAAAGCATAACTCTTAACTCTTTCTGCTTAAAGCTAATGCTTACAGGCCAGTACTGTCTTTAGCTGTTTCTGCGGTCTTCTCTGCTTCTCCTGCCAGATCATAACATGTCTCATCCTCTCTGCTTTGGCACAGCCTGAACTTTTCAGGTAGACTGTTTATTATTTCGTTAAGCCCTTGAGCACCTATGTATTGGATCATGGTAACAAGATATGATTGTTCAGAACTCCGACAGATCTCTCTTATAAACTTCCTAAAGGGCCCGGGGCAAAGACTTTGGAATGTTCCTCAGACGTCCAAAGTGTTTGTGCTTTCTAGGGGTCCCTTTCTTTTGGCCTAAGCGTACTATCAGTGCATGACTGTGGATTTGTCCCATTCTATTCATCTTTTATTCTTCGCAGACAGGCTCATTTGTCTGTCCTTGGTGTGGCGTGGAGCTCTTGCAACCCTGCTGAACTTGTTTCTGCAAAGTGTGTTAAGTTAAGAAGAGCTATTCATCGAGTGTATGTCTGTGGAATGCTGCAGCTGCCAGCCAAACACTGGCTCAAATCCTGTTCCCTTTTCTAAAAGTTGGCAGAGCAGTATATGCAGCTTCACAACTGTATAGAGTGCCTTCAGGGGCCATGTTGATCGTGAGTCATTAAAACTTGTACTCAGTGTTTTTTCTTTTTTTTTTTTTTACTATTTTAGAAGCCTTTCAAAGCACAGTCGAGCAGTTCGGAAGATTGGATATTGTCATCAACAATGCTGGAATCAACAATGAGAAAAACTGGGAGAAGACCATAGAAGTAAACCTGGTAATTACAAGCGTGTTCTGTCTTATGGCTATTGGCTGTTTGGTAATAGGCATATTTACTTGTGGTGATTGCATTTGTCCTGATCCTCAGTTTACACAGCTTAGCCTGGATTGCCTTACACCTACTGCTCCAGGGCACAAAAGCCACCACCTGACATTTAAGATTATACGCGATGAGCTACTATCACATATCAAACATAAAACGCCTCCTGTTTTGCTTCCCTCACATTTCAGGCCTAAGAAGCCCAGCAGTATAACAGCGCTAGTGTGAGCCTTTGACACACTTGTCAAAACCTTTTAATAAATAAGCATTAAACGGGAAGCTGTTTAGTTCTGTTTTTTGCAAGAGCTACAAAACTGCTACAAAAACACTGCTTCCACTGGAATAATTAAAAAAAAACTTGCATAGACCCTTGTTGTGTTGTCAGCCATCATCTGCACTCAAGCCTTAGGGGCCTTTGGGGGTGAAAGAGTTTCAGTGTGTGCTTTCAACAATAGCTTGGAAAAGAAAACCAACTTGCTCTTCATTCTGTGGAAGAGACTTTAATGAACTGAGTGTTGATGGAGAATACCCAAAGGATTAGCTTTATTATGTGGAGATGACAGGATACCTCTTTTTCTGCACCGCTATTTAAGTCGTCAATGTCAGTTAATTTTGTTATTTTTTTCTGAAAATGAGTTATTTTTAATTGAAGCACTTCAGTTAACCTATCATGCTCAAACTACTCAAACTCTTTGTCACAGGAACAATGACACAGCTAGTAATCTGAATGTGTGCTATATGAGGCTGGATTTGTTACAGGACTGATTGTGATTCATTCTTTCTCAGTTTCATTCCTTTTTTTGTTGATATGCCCTCAATAATAGTATTGGATCAGCCAGCTGTATCTTTATGTTGGCAATACCTTTGTAGTAAACTAACGGTGAAAATCAAATATTGCGTGAGTATTACTGAGTGTCAAGGCAAGGTGTCCTCAGACTTATGACAGTCTGTGTACATCATGGTGCGGATGATAATGAGGAAATATCTCACAGTAATGGTGCAAATGGTATATTATAGTGCTTTTAGGAAACTGGGCCCAAAACTGTAGATGTATTGATAAAAACGCCAGGGGCTGGTGGCCCCAGCTATACATACGTTCAAATATAGGCTAGTTATAATGGAAGTGTTTACTGTGTTGAGGTCTACGTGTTACTAAAACAGGTTGCACCGCATCAACTAATTTTTTAGGTTGAACTTAGTACATACTAAATATTTAAACCTACCACAAAGTGGGTGTCAGTGTTGGGGAAACCAATGGCAAAAACATAGATAGAACAGAGAAGACCAAAAACTTGACTTTGGTGGTTAAGAAAGCTTGGCTATAAGTGGTTCTACTAGTTCTAATCATAATGTTGTTTTTAACTTTCAGCTCCAGGCACACATAAAGCTTCCAGTTCAGTGAGACTGCACTTTCATTTGTAACAAGGAAATATTAAAGGATAAACAAACAATGGCTATAGATTTTCGACTTTGTTTAGTACAGCTGTAAAAACTAGGGTAGTCAAATGATGATAATCAATCACAATTAATCACATTTGTTTTTGTAGTTAATCATGATTAATTGCATTTATTTGCTCAAATTTGACCAAGAAAAAAGAGTTATACTAGTTAAAAAGCTGTGCATTTTGTTATAGGTACATAAGTGAAGAAAATAAGCATCACCTGAATGCATTTATTACTTTCAGTAATTTATTCACATGAATTTTCATTGTGTAGATGCTGAGTTCAAATGAACTGAACATGAAACTCATGTGAATGTATGCTAAAGTAACTGATTTTACTGGTTTTGCTGCATGAGCTGTGTGTTTTACTTGTAAGTGAAACTTTATGCTCAACATGCTGTGGTGATAAACAAATTCACAGCATTGCAGGGACCAGAGGTAACTTTGTTTTTGTAATGTAGTGAGCCGTTTAAAAGCATGCATTTAAAGAGAGGAAAACAGCTGTGGTGTCCCGGCATGCAGTTAGCTGGGTTTCATGGTGGAACCAAGAGTAGTTTGAAGGATCAAACTAGGAAAAATGCAAAAAAATGTTTTTTTGACTCATTTGAGAAATGACTTGCACACCATGTGTAAAAACTAAAACTTGTATACTTGTACACATTGTTCCCTTATATTTATTTTTTCTTCCATGGAATGGATGCTGCCGACACATTTCTATGGCAACATGGTTATGGTTGATTCTGTACTTGTCATCATCAGGTTAAAGCAATGGTGTTCACACCGTGTACACATTAGTTAGCTGGGTCTAGTTAGGACATGACTTACAGAATTGTGCCACAACCAAGTAGTTTGAAACTAACTATTGTTAAGAAAGCACTGCAGTACAAATGCTCTTATAACTAGTGCAACCCAGAATTAAGTTATTAATGTAGAAATATTCTAAGACAGATGGTGCTTAGAAGAATACAAATATAACAGGGCATATCAGGCAATGCAAACCAAACACTTAGCACCGGCCACTCTGGACTCTGGACAAGAGCGCAGGATGGACATTTGATTTGGCAGGCTGCCAGGCCTTATCTAGAAATATGTCAACAGCATCACTGTGACTAAACACTCATATCGCTCTAGAGTGTTTTTACTCCACATGGTGACATCAGTAGAGCTAAATCGAGACCTAATGCTCCAAGCTTACCCTATAATTTTATAACAGATTTGTAAAAGTAAATGAATTATTTGGAGTTAGAACCTCTTAGAGGGCAATGACATCTATTACACATTTTAATTTGAGAATAACTCAGTTAAGCCAGTAGTCCATGTAGTTACTAAATAATAAGCCTTAGAATGCAATAAGCCTGGGATTATCATTAATCAAATGCATTTATTAATCAAAACTGTATAAAAAGGAGCACAGATTTGACCACTTTTAATCACATATGACCTACTATACGTCTGATTCATGGAACTTTTATATGAAAAGGAACCAAGGCAAGATTTAAGTGCAAATGATGGATCAGCTTTAGCGCATGAAATGAAGCGCCTGCTTACGAGTGTTTAATGGCAATATGTATTTTTTTTACAGACGTCAGTCATAAAGGGTACATATTTAGCCCTGGACCACATGAGTAAAGAATATGGCAAGGAGGGAGGAGTCATCATCAACGTTTCATCAATGGCAGGTAAAACTCTCATCCGTACAACAGCAGATAACTGACCGAATGGGAATATTTGATAATTGTCAAAAAAGGGATATCAAGGATAAGGGGCATGAACGTTTTTTCCACTGTGGTTCTTAAAGGGACATTTAAAAGAAAAGTTCATATTTGCACATATTTGTTCAAATAATCTAATAATCTAGCACTGATATGCAAACAGAAACCACTTTTTTAACTGCTACCTTCAGGCCATTTGATAAGAAGTCAAAAAACTATCAATATAACACTGCAAAACATAAAAGCTTCTACTGGAAGTGAAACATCATCAAAAAGCTTCACATGTTCACATTTGCTCAAATAATCTGTTACTGATATGCAAACAAAAAGCAGTTCCAAATCAGAGAGCAAAGAATACAGGAAACTGTCGCTTTGTATTTTGTTAAACATCAGATGAAAAGCATATCTGTGCCTTACAAGTGCTAATTTTCCAAAAAAAGCTGAGTGGAATAGAGCAGAGTGATAGCCTTTTTGCTTCAGACGTGGACTTTGCTTATAGGGACGGTGCAGTTGTTTTGGCCATTAGCAAGCTTTAGCATGACTCAGATGTTTGCTCAGCCTGGTGACGCCTAAGCAAACAAAACACTTTCAGTCACATTAAAGACGGCTGTGTTGCAGGCGGTCCAGTGAAGCACGGTGTCTGCATGGGAGAACAATGCAAACTTACATAACACTGTTTCGTTCATAGACGTTTGATTCCATTTTATTTTAATAGTGTCCTTTAGTTTAGCTAAAAGTGCTCAGATTGTCTACAAACCACATGGTGAAGTTCAGGTTTGTGTTAGTTTTAGTTTTAAGTTCAGATTAAAGTTTTGGACTGAGGTTAAGATTAGTGTTAGAGTGAGAGTTAGGTTTAATCCCTTACATAGCCCAAAGTTTTATTACACATAACTAAAAATAGCTCAGCCACTTTGCATTAAAGCCCCTGTAGCTATTAAATAATAAGGCTTAGAATGTAATAAGCCTGGGATTTTAAGGGGTTAAATTTTTAGGTGTAAGGTTATAGTGAGGGTTAGAGTTTCTTAGGTTTAGGTTTAAACTTAGGTTTTAGGTTGAGGTTAGGGTTAGAATTAGAGTGTGTGTTAAGGTTTAGTTTAAGTTTTAGTTTGAGAAATAGATTATGGTTAGAGAAAGTGTTTAATTTTAGATTTAGGTTTTGGTTTGAGGTTATGATTTGAATTAGAATGGGTATTAGTTTTAAATTTATGTTTTGGGTTAAGATTAGGGTTAGAGTGAGTGTCAAGTTTAGGTTTGGAACTAAGGTTAAGGTTAGGCTTAAAGAAAGTGTTAGGTTTTAGTCTTAGTTTGAGGATAAGGCTAAGGTTAGAGTAACTGTTAAGCACAGCCTTAGGTTTAGATTCTGGTTTTGTCTGAGGTTAGGTTTGAATAAGAGTGAGTGTTAGTTAAGTTTTATGTTTAGGTTAAGCTTAAGGCGAAAGTCAGGATGAGAGCGTTAGATGTAAGGTTTCGGTGTGAGGTTAATGTTAGGGTTGGAGTGAGTGTTAGATTAGGTTTTGGTTTGAGGATAAGATTAAAGCTAGAGTAAACGCTAAGCTCAGGTTTAAATTTAGGTTTTAGTTTGAGGTTAGGATTGAAGTGAGAAATAGTTTTTAGTTTAAGGGTAGGTTCGGGTATTGGCTTGAGGTTAAGGTTGGTTTGAGTCAGTGAAAGTTAAAGCAGGGCAACAGACAAAAAATGGCTTTTGGAGCCAGTGGCTCCTAAAAGAAAAAAAATCAGGCGGTTAAGCTTTTCAACATTCACCTCAGGTCAGCTCTGTGATTTAAGTATATCTGCCTCCCACCATATCCCGCCTTCCGCCCAATGACAGCTGGGATAGGCTCCAGCACCCCACCGCGACCCAGAAGGATAAGCGGTTTAGAGGATATGTGTGCGTGTGTGTGTGTGTCTCCCACTATGCCTGCATTGAATTTCATTTTAAGCTCTTTGAATTATTTTTTATTAATTTTTTTTTTTTTGCGTGCACAAGACACTGCATGGGCTAAGCGAGTTTCCTTAGGAGCACTCGTTGTGATAATAAAATCGTGTGCAGTTGTATGCATCTGACTCGTGCCATGTTTTTTCACAGTCTCTTTTTTGAAATGATTCATTCCTGTTGAGAAATCACAGGAGTCCTGTTAAATTTTCCAAGCTACATCTTTGTTTGTTTTTGAACAGAATTCGCAACGCACCTCTGCCTACTATGCTGTAGATTGGGGTTCAGTCCCCTTCCTGGACAAGCACCAAACACTAAACCAATAAGAGTCCTTAGGCAAGACTCCTAACACTACCTTTGCCTACCTGTGTAAAATGATTAAACTGTAAGTCACTTAGCATAAGAGTGTCTGCCGAATGCCATACATGTAAATGTAAATCTTCGTGCTCATCTTCCACTAGTTCACAGCTACTAACTGAGTCAAACTGAGGTTGAGCAGATAACCTCTAAAGGTCTGATTTACCATTTTCTACATGCTGACATTCACTGCAAAATACTCATCTTGGCTCAGTTGCTTTTGATGTCACGTTTTGCCACTCTGGTTGAATTCCTGCGAGCATCAGTTACGTTTGTAAAATATGTAAAGAAACAAAAAAGTAATACATACAGAAAAATAGTAATTAAAAAAAGTTACCCATATAAAATCATAATAATCCAAAGTTGCTACCTGTCACCACTGGTGAGTTAATTAATTATATTACTGTAAAATGAATACTTGTGGTCACACTTGTGACCATTTTAACCGTAGTCTGGAGCCCTGTAAAGGCGAGTTAGTCGAGAATCTCCAAAGCGTCTACAGTGGATCATCAACATAGTGTTACCTTTTTGTCTGTAGTGCAGATAAATCCCTATAATGCGGAAGCACAGATAGAAGATTAGTTGATCAAGTAAATTTTTTTTGTGTTCTGTATTTTGACTTGCACATTATTTCTCAATCTCACTCTCTAAGGAACTGTTATTTGTATGCAAAAGGTGAGGGTGAGACATAACATGCATAGCCCCAGTGCTTTGATCTGTGAAGGCCTATTTGCATCAGAAATTGCTCTCAAATGGCAATCAGTTGAGCATTTGATCTGTTTTTGGAGCCGTTTCCATTGCCTAAACCATCTACTAATATTTATATTAGCTTTCTGGGTCACCTCATATAAACTATTGACATTGTATCTGCCTGTTCTTTATGCCTCCTAGGACTGGCTGAGAAAACAATAGCCCACTCAATTCCAACTCCCCTTTAGACTCGCAGCAAAAAGAAATTTCTCATAGCTGTCTAGCTTACTAGTACACCTGCCAAAAAGAAGTCTCTGGAGGTGGTAAATCAGGAATGAGCACAGATCATAACATAGGCCTTTGTTGTCTCTGTGAAATGTAAGAAACTCCACTATGGCTTTGTTGGGCTTTGTTGTCCATGATGCTGCATATTTAGATGTCACTGCATGAGCAGATTAATGCTAATGTGAAAAGTGTGTGTAAAAGTAGTAGCAGATGTTATAAGCAGTAGACAGTGAAAAATGAATATAGCTTTTTATTTCATGCATTTCTGATAATCCTCTGGAGAGTTTTGTTGGAAAGTGTTGTTGTCCATCTGGGTTTAGGGATCATGAAGTTTAAAAACAGCTTGAACCTTTGCTGAGGACTAGATCCTACTAGTAGTTTTTCGTAGAAGGGTAAACAACAGGGATGGCCTAGTGGAGGGACATTCAGGCCGGTTAACTGATCTGTGATGCTTTATTGGGCCAATACTGCCTTGTTGCTTGTTGCAGCTTGTTGTCATTTATTTTCACACTGAAGTGAATTTCAAAACTGAAATTCAGGACACTTTCAACTGAAACTGAAAGTGAAAAAAGCAAGAATTACATTTTTTGCTATCCTTTGCACTTCTGCGCTATTGTTTGTGAATTTTTTCATCATCAAAAACTGAATGGCATTAGTGTACCTCTGTTGTGTCGCTGGATTCTGCACATTGAGTGAGATGTTGTGTTTTCAAGTGCTGTCAAGCATGTAGTGAAGAAGTTTTTGGTTGTTGTTTCCCATCTTGATACTGAGAATGATAAATTGAGATTATAAATTGCTTGTCTTATATCCTTCCTACAAACGTGAAACAGATCCAAGTTGACTTTTTCACTCTGCTGCTGCTCAAACTGTCTCTGCACTGACTGGTGCAGGAGAGCAAAGAACAGACACCACTTTTTACTGTAGGCCTATTTAATCTTTTCATTCAGAATTTTTGGCTATTTTTCTCTTTTGGTTGAAAACCGAAAGTACCTGTTAGAAAGTAAAAACTGAACAATTCTGTTGCATGCCTAGTGTCTTTAAACGTTAGTGCTTGTGCCTGGATTGTCTGCAATCTCTTTATAGAGATAATGCCTGTATAGCGAAAAAGTGAAACTGAAGGTGGTGGCTGCTTCAGACTACAAAGCTAAATGAAAATGTCTTGAGGGCCCTGACCTGAAGGATTTCTAATTCCAGATGATGATGAAAAGATGGTATTTTATTGAACATTAATGCAACAGTTGATGGAGTTATAAAATAACTTTCTATAGATCTCTATCTTCTGTCTCCTGTGAAAGTTTTTGTGCCCACTACCTCTCCATCTTCTCCCTGTTCTTCAGTATTACCTCTCAGTCCTACTTCTCAGTCATATCTCTCAGTCCCATCTCTGTTTATCAAAGGGGGTCTGGCCTTCTAGCACAAAGCAGAAGCCATCTAGAACTCCAGCCCAAGTTTTGAGAGTTCTCTTCCCTCCTGCAGTAATACTGTCTCTTGTAATATTGAGATATTACATTTCCAAACTATAATTATACATTCAGTCCACTGAGAAACTAGGAGCTGCAGAGGTATCAGTAGAGGGTGAAAAGGCAAGGTATATATATATATATATATATATATATATATATTCCTTAATAAGCTCAGCAGCATATATATATATATATAATATATAATTACTATTTTGGAGATACTTGTTTTTCTTTGGACAGCGACGACATATATGTAAAGGACAGTGTAAAGGACAGCTGCTGAGCTCAAATGATGCAGAAAAGTAAAAATCGCAAAAAATGGAGATACATGTTTTCCATTGCACAGCGACTATATATATATATATATATACACATGTATACATGTGTGTATATATAGTCTTCTATTGAGTATTTAGTTTTCTTAGTGTATAGGTAAAACAATTAATCAAAAAAAAATTACACTGTAAATTTAATAAACAAGAAATATGTACATGATTAACGAAAGTGTCACTGAAATAAAAAAAGAAAATCTTATTTTGGGCTCTGTTTTAGAGGACTTTTATTTTATCAGACAGCTGACACATGCAGGCCACACATACTTTAGATAAACAGATAACCATAACGCAGTTCAACAGACGTTAAAGTCGAATTACTCTTCAGTTCAGTGAATGCATTGTTGTCCCGTCTTTATCCATAACTGCACCGATGGAACTACTTGGCGTTACAAGAAATCAGTGTTTAATTGCATAAGCACTGTCAGGCTTCATTGTTATGTGATACGCGTCACATTTGCAAGCAAAAGAAGAATGTGCTGCGAGTGTGTATGTGGAGGGGGGTGGTAAGGGTTCCTGCCCATGTGTTTGCTCAGGGCTCCACTACACTGTTTCATTTCAGAGTTTTGTATACATACACTGGCGGCTTGTAAACACGGTCTCGCTGTCCAGTAAACCAAATGCTTGCATTTTACAGTGTTAGAACCAGCCTCATCTCTTTTACACTTTTCCCCTGAGCAGACGGACTTTGTTAAACAAAACAAGACGTTCCTTCTAAACACGCTTCAGGCGAGTTCAAACAAGAGCAGGCAGAAATGGCCTTTAGATGGTCACAGAGAGATACTGTGGTGTCCTGAGTGTGTACCTTGATAGGCATCAGATATTTTTTTTCTTTTTTACACTGCTTTCAGCAGCATGTTAAAGTCATAGCTATGTTGAAAGTACAGTATTGGGCAACTGTGCAGTATTTAACAGCATTCAAGTGAAATACTGCCAGTATTTAACTTGTGCACTCTTAACAAAATGGTTCTGTATAGTAGTGTAGCAGCATAGTAGCATAGTAGCATAGTAGGCGTCTCTAAGGTTCTATGACTTGTAACATCACTTGATCTTTTTTGGTGCTATGAAGAACCATCTTTTAAGAATCATATACAACAGGTTTTTCCATCATAGAGAATCATTTATGCATTCAGTCACAGTTCTGTACAGTTGTATGTGATTTTCCAAATGAAAATAAGTTAAAACATCCTTTGCTTAAACATTGTCCTGCAAATTTTAGTGCACAATTTCTAATTATTTGCTCATTTTAGCATAGTGTAATAAAATAAGCATAAATTAAAAAAGTTGTGCCATAACTTTTTCACTGGCTGCATTTTATGTCATTTTTTTGTACACTAAAATGTGCAGAAGTGTGTTCTCTGTGGAGGACATGTACTTATTTTCACTTACAAAATCAACAAAATGTATAATTTAACCAGGGTGCCCAAATTTTGCATACGACTGTACATAACTGTTGCCTAAACTAAAGAAGCTTTTAAGAACCATTAGAACAGTTTCTTTGTAAGGGTGTAGTGTGATATTTTGAAGGAAGAGATGACAGTTATTTGACACTCCTTAACAGCCCAACTTGTACAACTTGTACAGTACAATACATGTTCGCTGCACAGCTTGTGTTCAGCAGGTTTCCTGTCTTAGTGTTTCCCAGCTCTGTGTTCTGGAGTATCTCTGTTCTGCATTTTTAGTGTTTTTTATCCTTTATTATGCCCCTTTTTTGCTAGCAATCTGAGTGTGCATCCACATTGCAATTCACTACTATCTGGAATCAATGTTTTCCATAACGTGAAACCAGAATGGCAGCAGATAAATGTATAAAATTAACTTTAAAAGTTTGTAGGCCATTCTACCGTTGGGATGGCAAATGAAGTATGAATGTTGATATGTAATTCAAGCGTCAAACATAGCTATATTGAATGTCAGTAAGGTTGTAACACCTTTACTGTAACGGCTGTAAAATTACTCAGTTTGGAGCATTATTAGAATTTACTGTATTTCACTGTCACTTTTTCAGAATCACATTGTATGTAGATAATGATAAATATTGAATTTATGTTGTTGTTTTGTTTTTAATTTTAAAATTGATGAATGTTTCATGAGTTACACCACAGACACAATCTTCAGTGACATATGAAACTGTCAGAATTTTAGCCCGATTTATTAGAAATCTAAAAAGAGATTTTACTAAGCGTGTACTTCTCAGTTCATCTTTCTTCTAATAATGTCTTATATTTCAGAAGTGACATCACATCCCAAGGCAGATAATGTGGCCAAAAAATCTTGTAAACAGATCATTACAGAATAGTAGTTGTCCTCAAACAGCTTTTTGTTGTTGCCAAAAAGTTGTCCACTTTAAAATTGTCTTCTTTAAAGTGATTCATTCTGCATTGTATGAGATGTTATTGTATATGAAGTAACAGAATTTGTTAATACGAAAGGTGACTCCAAACTTTTGAACAGTAGTGTACACAGTAGTGACTGAATAACTGATAGTAGTTATTGAACTGTTAGTAGGGGTGAATTATGTACTGGTAGTCAGTACAGTATCGTAATAGTATAGTAACTTGTAAATGGGAGAATGTAACCCCTTAAAATCCCAGCCTCATTACATACTAAGGCTTATTATTCAGTAACTACAGGGACTTAAGTGCAAACTGGCTGAGTTATTCTTAGATTCCATGAGTGTTTGGCCCCTCTAGTGGACACTGACCATTTAAGGGGTTAATTATGGTCTGATTTTGGAATTAAATTATACTTTAGTACTCTATTTTTAGCTTGCAGTAGTATACCATAATGCTGGGTAATTACATTATGCTTCACTATACTTCATACAATGATAAGAGTGTGAACTTGTTTTAGAGAAATTCTGTATTGCTGCCTCTTTAGTAAAATGTAGTCCTGTGGTTAATAACAGAATGATAAGTCATTTAAGGGGTTAACAATCCCTTCCTGAATTGAAGTACATGTGTTAGAAGTGGGAAAACACCACAAGGTACTTATCCAGGCTTCTCCAGGGTCAAGGCTGGGAGCCACTGCTTTATCAGAACTGTGTGGATCAGAAGAAGCTTTTACTTCAAGCATAGAGGCTGTTCAGCCAAGAGTCACAAAGAAGTTTATTACACCATTCAGAGCCAAGAGGAACTGATTCTGTCTGTCAACCCGCCCAGAGTCAAAAGTCTGTTTATTTATCCTGGATATGGAGGTTAAAGAGCTTGTGGTGAGGCTCACATGTTTTTTCTGACTGTTACTTACCAGAAAAAAAGGTTCTTGACAGTTTCTGAGGGTGTTTTCACACCTGAAAGTCCAAACCAAGGTCCGAACCAAGTTTCATGCTTTTGTTACATTGTATACATTTGGTTTCACATTTCACATGAAGTTTGCATGACATATACTTATCATGATACCTACTTTCTGTCGTCATCACTTATATTATATTGTGTTTTTTCAATGCTAACTATTGAATTTTTCAATGGACCAAATTACAATTAAATATTTCATCTCCCCATGTGGTACAGAGGCTCATTTTACTTCGCTTCCTGTTCTTTTTCTTCTTCTGTTGTTAAATGGGTGATGATAGCCTGACTAAACTTTCTGTAACTGGTCCAAAAGTCTGAACCATCCAAAAAAGTGTTTTCACACTGCACAGCAACTGAAACACACCATGGTTCAGTTTGATCCGGACCAAGACCGCCTCTTTTGATCAAACCAAATTTTGATCCTTTGGTCTGAAGCGTGGTCAGAGGCATCTGTCACATTTGCTATTTTGGTTTGGACCAAACTGAAAAGTCTGAAGGTCTGGACCAAACAAGGCAGGTCTGAAAGCACCCAGTTCCCCAGAGCAAAGTTTCCCAGCGCAACGATGAACTATATCGTTATCCTATTCATAAACCAATGAATGAAACAGTGTTTGTTTGATATTTGACTGGAGTAGAATTGACACCAATCTGATACCAGATATCAGGCTGATATCAGTGTTGATTATTGGATATCTGAGAAATAAACAATATATGTAATCTGATTGTGTCACAAATCTAGCCTGAAATAGCACAGAATTGCTTGTAGCATCACAAAACATAAAGCAAAGTGGGTAAAATGATAACATCAGTAACCACATAATAATGTCATGTGATAACATTAGGGATTGAATATTTTTAAATATTTCATTTTAAAGCTCACATAGTATCGTATCAGTACCAACTAGTACTTAAGTTTTCAATATCGGTATTGGAGTTAGAAAAGACAAAGTGGTACTGTGCCATCTCCAGACTGGAGGCAGTAAATTAAGCCCCATTCTTCTGTTTTGCTGTTTTTTCTCTGCACAGCTGTATGAAGCCGTGATTTATTCCTGCAGTGCTGGAAAGACTCTAAAGCCACTTTTAGTTGCAACGCTTTTGCCTCTTGCTGTACTTACGCAACAACAATGCAGCGCTCACCGCTGGAGACACGTCTTTGTGTGATTACCTCATTGTTTGGTTTTTTACAAGCTAACCCCAAAATTAACGCAGAGCTTGCAGTCGAGCCAAGGTTGGAACATCTGTGGCCGAGGTAAATATGTGAAACAGAGGCTTCCATTGTGCCTGAGCAGATTATTCGCTCGTCAGCATTGTGTTCAGATTCATTCATCCAGAACACACAAGAGGCTGTTTAATTGTACACACCGTCTTTGCACGTCTGCTGTTGGTAATTGAAGGGTTGGTTCAGGTTGTAAAGTTGTTTATCATGTTAAAGCCAAAGAGGTTTGAAGTAATGGATCCAGTACGCAACAGTTCAGTGATAAACTAAGACAAAAGAAACAGACCAAACAGACAGCTGATATTTATTAGAGTGTAGTGGAGAGCAGGAAGACAAAAAAAACTGGCAGTTGGGATTAAATGGATTCATAAAGAGAAGCAGGGAAACTGCACTATAAAGCTATGAACTATGAAGCACATTAGCTTGGGAAATGATCCTTAGCCCTTTTGTGTTTCTGGAGAGCAGCTTTAAACACACTCAGCAGCCAGCAGGGTTTTCGTGTTGAAATTAAAAATGAAGGAGAGAGAAATCCTTGGCCTTGGAAGGTTCAATTTTTCCATGAGGAAAACATAGGGAATCAGTCACAGTCGTTGTTCAGCATTGGCCCCTGGTGAGATGAAACCCTGCTGTGTGAAGCTGAAAGGGCCTCATAGCAAAACAATATAGAAATGTAGACCAGGTCACCACACCTAATAAAACAATGCAGATCATGTTAAGGGAATTGTCTCATACAATTTCCAACTCTTACCCCAGATGTAATCAGCCAAGACGTGTGTGGTGTCTGAAGTTTGCTTCTTTAGTTTTGCGCTGGAACTACGATGCCAATTTCGCTGACATTTAATGGAATTATACTCTACCAATTAGCATCATACCCAAAACATCAAACTTTGGCCTAAAACTGTGTTGCATTGATAAGTTCTCTTACACTCTATGATGTTCTGTCCATATAAAAAATGGACAAAAATACATTGCATAGTTAAAAACAACAGTAATATCCATCTTGAAGCCTGAATTCTGTCCATAGTTTTGTCCACTTTTAAAAATAACAGCATGTTTAATAGTATGAGACGATGCAGTTTGCATAATGCTAACTGTATAATTGTCAATTACTTGTTAGCTACATTAGCCTTGTAGCTGCAGTGAAAAACTAAAGAAACAAACCTCAGACATCAAACATTGACATATTGGCAAATCAACATTTGGGGTAAAGAAAAATTGTGTAATGAGATTTTTCACCAAGCTATATAACGCCTGTAGTATTGTAGCCTAAAGGCCACTGCACACCAGACGCATCATAATATAGCATTACATAGCAGATGCTGTACAAAACGCTGCTGTCCTGCTGTGTCATTTGGTGGGAGGTAAAAAACTAGGTCAAGTTCATTTTTACACTATAAATAAAGCTTTCAGCATCATTTATCATGCTTGCTCCCTCACCTCCTCAATGTTTTCAAGCTGAAAGATATAAGATGAAAAAAGACGTTAGCGGAGGTAATATGGTTTTAGCATTTGTCTGTTTATCTTAAAGACTGACTGCCTTTCAAGCCATGTCATCTGCTCTGGCTTTCTGTGGTCTTGATATGGCTTTAATTTAAAACAGCAATGACAAAATGCTGCAGAAAGAGGAGAAACTGAACAGTGCTCAGAGTCGCAGGGCACTGGCACGCATCAACGCTGAATGTCAGCTCCAGTGTGGGCAGTTTTATTAAAAACAATGACAGTTTTTGGATGCTTCATGCCCGGTGTGCAGTGCCTTTAAAGCTTTGACTTCTGTAGTTGTTTAATGTATGGCTGGAGTGCATTCATTGGTGTGTTTCTGTTGTTTGTATTCTCCCAGCATTCCTGCATTCCCCTCATCAACCGGTGTATACAGCCACTAAACACGGCGTGATCGGCTTCTCCAGAGCAATGGCAGTGAGTACATCATCCACTTTCTCCTCTTTTTACTGTCTCATGTCCAACAGTATGAGATGCCATGTTTTATGGAACTCTGAAAAAGGTTCTTTATGCCAACTGATCTTCCCTCAACAGATACACTGAAAAAGTGCTGCATTAAATTTACGTGATAAATTGTCTGACATCAGCACTAGCAAAAGTATATAAACTGAAAGACAAAATTTAGCTGATGTAATATAATTTATTCATGTAGAAATGATGGGCTCTTTTGTCAAGTAAATTTCTGTCCAAGTGTACCATCTTCAGTTTAAAGAAGAAATCTGCACTGGCTGAAATATCATTAGGAGAAGGGCATAATGCTGCTTTGCCTGGCAGATATGTACAAGAATGGACAGCTTGAGGGAAAATAGGGAAGAACGTTGGCAATAAAATACTAGCAGTAGCACTAGTTTCTAATATAAAATGTATAACTAAACATATTGTTGCCATCATACAACTTTTTTTGAGAAATTTTACCCAATTTTCTCCTCAAACTAGCCATGACAAATTCCCACCTGCTAGCTAGGTCTGCCCCAGCACATAATGCTGCCAAACCGGGAGGGTATCATGTGTAGTGCCACTGCAGCTAACGCAACATCATTGGGCAGCTCAACATGCTTGAAGGAAAACTAGGCTTTTTGAGACGTTGCGACATAAACATATGGTTCTGAAAGCTAGCAAAAGCTAGAAAATAATTGTGATCAGATGTATATCAAATAAATGTTATTAGGTGATTATGTAATAATAGTAACAGGCTGAAGGAGAAAGCTAACTGCCAGTACTGTTATATCAGCTAACAGACGCCTGCATTGGTTAGCACCACACTGACTGATAATGAGAGAGGGAGAGCCATCCTACCCACCCAGAGACAAAATTATTGGCTTTTTGACTCCTGGTCAGGCATGTCTGTGGCATTCCTACGATCAAACTCCTGATAAAATAGCCAAAGCTTACATGGTTGCACCATGGTTGAATGGAAATGGTTATGCTTCAAGTCAAGAATGTTCATTTTACTAAAAAGATACTGTAAGGAAAAAAAGGATGAAATGAAAAAGTTTTCATTGCAATAAAAGCACCAACTAAGCATGTGAAAGGCTCTGAATTCAGCAGAGACAGACTTTGAACATTCAAATATTCTACAAAATATGCTACACTGCAAAAAAGATTAGATAAAATACACAAGAAATAAACACTGAATTTGAGGAGAAAATGACTAAATGCTAGTGAAATTACCTGTCTGGAATCTTAAATTAAGTTGGTTTCAGTCTAGAAATAAGCAGGCTCTCAGATTACTTGAGATCAGACTTGCTACAGCATGGCAATAATTTTAGCACACTGAGAAAATGAAGGCCAAGAAACAAGAAGACAAATGACTAATTTAAGTGGAAATTACTTAATGCTAGTGAAGTATGATTATGCTGTTACTTGAATCAAGTTGACTCATCTTGAAAAGGTATGAATTCAAAGATACAAACTAGTATATAACCTCTAAAACAAGATCATTAATCTCATATTTCCAGATGTAAGATTTTAAAATTTGGCTGGCACAGAACAATTTGCAGTGTAGTGGAACTTACGTTTGCACGTACTATTTGATGTTAACTGTTAGGAAACTTGAAATGTAAATGAGGAACCATTTGTTGGAAGTGCTTCTCATTTGCCCATTAGCAATCTCACTCTATAATACCATTTGCTTCCTGACCTAACAGTAAAAGCAACCCCACAGGTGTGGACTTCCTTTGTAACTGTTATAATTAAGCCATTAAGTGCTGATGTTCCACTAATTCATCTGATTCTGATGCACATTTTGGGGCAGGACATTACTCTAATTTCTTACCTTACCATTTCAGCCAATGCAAAAAAATCCCCTTCTGCTGTTTAATCTGCTCTTCTCTGTTAAAAAAAGTGTTGTTACATTTATGTGATGCATAAAAGGTTTGATCTAACAAAGCCAAACATTTTTAGATTTTTGCTTTATTTGTGTGACCAGCTGTCTTGAGAAAGAAAAGTTATGAATAGAGATGATCACAGTGCATTCAGGAATAAAAGCAGCATCGAGCTTCTTTTATGTAGTGATATAAAACAGAATACAGTGTTTCTCAAAGATTTGAAATATAGTTTGGTGGTGAGGCAGAAAGTGGTGGGGGTGGACTCTAAACCCTAAATAAATAGCCAAATTCCTAATAATAATGACTGCAATCAAACAGTTTTTCATTTACAAGACTTTGTAGGTATGTCAGTTATATACAAATATTAACACTAAGATCTATTTAACAGCCTTCATTTATGTTTTTATGTCTTCTTTGAGTGTGAGTGACTTATCTTCCTCCTGTGAAACTATATACTGTCACATAAATATATATAAAAATGGTCTGAGCTGCTGCCTTTGTCTTGCATCTTTGTTAGTACCGTAAAAGACTACGATTTAGATCAGTTTCTGAGCTGTTAGGTTGCGCTTCAGCCTGCCAGCCATTTTTATGTGCTCTTGCAGTGGTCAGAGTGCATGAAGTGTTTTATGTAGGGCCTGAGCGATAGGATTTTTAAGACTGATACCAATTTTTGCTATTTAAGGATTTAAAAATCCGATATATCCAATATATTGGTTGATTGGTCGGTTTTTCTTCAGAAACACATAACATAAGCAAAGATTTTTCCTAATATTTGTCATGTGTAGTTATTTAAGAGTCTTTACCAAGATAACATTATAATTATATAATGCAGTTTAAAAATAAACTTGATAATAGATTTTTTTTTGTCATTAAATAGTTACTGCTTTACACCTAATCACAATATCTTCTTTCAATGTATGATATTCACATCTAGTTTATCTCTTTACCAGCACTCTTAATTCTATCCAGTGCAAACTACGAGAAACCATCTGTCAGCCACCATTTGGTGCCGTCTTAAACATGCCATCTTAAACTATGCAGTAAACTGAAACAGTGCCACTTTAGCTGAAAATATGAACAAACATCATCTAGAAGATGAAGAAAATTAAAACCTTTATTTAATCAAGAACAAGCTTGGTTTCAGCGTTGCTACAAAAGTGTTTTGCTGCCATCTCGCTTGTTTATTTCCGGTACAGCCATCTGTTCTGCACATGCACAGACTGAGAAATCCGAAAGAAATCCGAGTAAGAGTTTACATGCACTAAGAAATCTGATTACTGAGCAAAAATCCAGCTCTCTTTATCAGATTTCTTAATCAGATTTCTAGATCGGAGTATGGTGTTTACATGACCATTTGAATGATCGGATAACTGCAGAAATCCGATTATGATCAGATTATTGAGTGCATATAAACACACTCAGTGTGCTCTGCATTCTAACAAAACAGTGCCATTACAATCACACACATGTTAAAAAGAGAAACTAGATTAATTTCTTTGGCTAGATAGATAGGCTACTTGTTCAGCTCACATTTATTTACCCCCTGGTTTAATAATTTCCAATGCACCGACTATACTAACTACAGACATGCGAGTTACAGTTGCAGATATATTCACCTTTGCTTCATTTAAGCAGAATAAGTTGAACACTATAGTTTAACCTCTCACTAACATGTATTGTTTTCCACCAATAATCGTAGCATTAGCTAGCTTTATGGGTAACCTAGTTCAACAATGAACAGCGTTATAAGCTGCTGTAAGCGTTGATGCCGGAGAATTTGCAAGTGACCAAAAATAAAATTCAAGCTACCCTAATGACAGCAAAACACTTCTCTGACACAGTGAATTTGTACACAGTGTACCTGACCTCTCTCCTCCACCTCTCAATACTCATCAGGGCTGGGTTTCCCAAATGCATCTTAAGACTATTCTTAAAAGATTAATCACTAGTGTAACTGCGAATGCGACCATTCTTTCCAAATAAGAGCAAGCAAATTTAGCCATAACGTGTTTGCTAGTTGCATGTAGCAGCTGTTTTTCACAAGTGCTGCTCACTGTCCTGTCATCTTCTTCACTCTCTCTCACTCTTCCCCTCCCCCAACCCAAGCTGCGTTCACATGGCGGTCAAAGTAAAAGCTTTATACAGATTAATAAAAACACTGAACTTATTAAACAGTCAAAATAAACTTTGGTGAGTGTCAGTACACCTTGCCACATTACCGAACAACAACCTATATGTGGAAAGCACTGCAGTGTTACACAGTCTGCTCTAGTTCCACATGCTGACATGGACACGGCAGAATTAAACGAGATGAAGGGCACATGGCCAAAGTCTCTGAATGCATTGCAGGCGAGACGTTTGGTTTGACAGCTTTAGAATGGTACATGATAAACAAGAAATGCCATGACAACACTATTTCTTAATATTGTCATTCCAGTAAAACCTCTTTGAGATGAGATCTCATTTTAAAACAGATAGATGATATGAATGATATATGGGGAGGAGAAGCAGCTGCAGAATTCACTCAGACTGCACTAGCTGACCTGAGAGCTCACAGATAACATCACTGTCTCCTCTGTCTACATGTTGACACATTCTTTGCGAAACGTGTGTTATTTAGGCTGACCTTGTTTGGACACGTTTTCTTCCTGGCAGGACGCGTCAGAGCAGGGTGATTATGGGGTGAGGATCAACGCCCTGTGCCCGGCCTTCGTGGACACACAGCTGCTTCACACTGTCGAAAACGAGGAGACCATGGGCAAGTTTGTCAAGTTCAAAGACGATTTCAAGCAGAGTATGGACAAATTTGGGGTGCTTAAGTAAGTACAGGGCTCTGTGTCCTCTTTGTTCGATAAAGATGGATTGCTTGACTAATTTAGTATTAATAACTCATCAATGTCATCTGTTTTAATAGGAGGTATTCTACATGCTACTCCCTTATTTTTTAGGTTATTTAAACTTTATTCACAAAATGCTTGTTAATCTACATGCCATCCTCAAGGGATCACATATTAAAGGCCTTAAAGTAGTACCCCTTACCCCACACGTATTCAGTCAGATATATTTGGTGTCTAAAGTTTGCAGTAGTAGTAGTTTTGTACTGGAGCTCAAGGCTAATGTAGCTAACAAGTAATGGAGGCTTAGCAAATCAGCAATGAATGCAGGAAGGCAGAAATAATGACTACAGTTTACTCCCAGTTCAGTTCTAGTCAGTTTCCAGTGCAGGAATTTGACAGAAGCATCAGCTGAAGACGGCATATGTGTCCTCTGATATAGTCATCCAAATCCCAGTTTATAAGCTGTTTGATGTGCAGTGTCACTGAGTGAACCCAACACACTCCAAGGTTTGTAGTAAACGAAGAGCATGTCCTGTTTAGCTCAGGCTCATAAGGTGCATGTTAACCAGCCACCGGGAGATTAGATGTGATAAACAAAGCAAAGCTGCATGAACGAGATAAGAAAATAGAGATGGAGCTAAAGATAGACATGCTGTGTTTAGAAGAAAAAGAAAGAGGATAGAGGTAGACAAACCTCAGTTGAGATATCCATGGTGGAATGTGGAATCAGTTCATCTGCCTTGGTATATCATTAAGAATAGGAAAGAATATTCTGGTTGATGTGAGGCGTCTCTTATCGCTGTGGGAGTAAACAGCGTATACGGCATGCTGGGAGTTCGTGTCAAGGACATCTCTTGACATTCTCTTCATTCCCTAGATCACTGTCTCCCAGTTCCACAGTTTAACATTGTTTTGTTCTTCTCCCATCAGCAGGGTGTTTCACACGCAGGGTTTCCCAGCTGGATAACTTAAGCCTAAAGTGAGAAATTTCTCTTGATGTCTTTTCCAATTGGACAGACTTGAAATAGTTCAAACTGCAGTCCAACAGTGAAAAAACTATTTAAAATATTTAACGAAATAAATAAATAAAATCAAATTAGTATATAAACTATATATTTATCAGGACTATATTATGTTCTATTTAAACCTAAGGCATTAGTTGAGAAAGTAAGAATCTAAATGTATACATAATCATCATTTATAGGGTACTTTCTTTTGGGAGGTGGCTGTCCCAAACCTTAAGGCCTAAATTTATGAAAATAGTTCTTACATTTTTTTACTTTTCTTGTAAAAGTTTCAGAGGCCACTCATATCTCAATAACAATAAAAATGCGATTTATCCCATGCCGTACAAGACAGTGCATAGTTAAAAACATTAGTAGCCATGTTTAAGTGTGGCTTTTGTCTAATTTCTTTACGTTTATACATAACAGCATGTTATACAGTGTCAGAAACCACGTAAGCAAGTCAGTTTGAGATTTTTTTTTTTTAACCGGTCAGTAAGTAGGAATGGGAATCAAGAACCGGTTCTCAACTTCCCAAATTGTCCAATTCATTGGAATCATATGCCCCTGAGGTTATCTGTTCCATAAATTGATGCTGACATGTTTTTCCGACAGTTGCACATTGCAAAAGCTCATGCACCATGACATCAAACTCTGTGTTTCATGTCAAACTCTGTGTCTACACTGCTGGAAACTTGAAGGAATACAAGAAAGAGGATATAGTGGAAAGGAAGGAGCATGGCTTCCTTTCACAAGAAAGATGACAACAGGGCTATTTGCAATGTCTGTAAAATGATCATTTTAAGTAAGTGTGGAAACACCAGCGATATGTTGAAATCCTTCAATGCTACACTGGCTAAAATTCCAGGAATGTCATGTATTGGACAATGTAAGCACGAGTGCATTTGCTTCCCAACTGAGCAGCATATCTATTACTGAGGTTAAATGCACTATGTTATACAACTCCTTTTCCAAAAAAGTTGGGATGCTGTGCATCAGATTCAAAATGGTCATATATATTTTCAAAAAACAGTAACATTTCTGATTTTCAACATTTAATATGTTGTCTTTGTACTATTTTCAATCAAATTTGACATTTAATGATTTGCACATCATTGTATTCTGTTTTTATTTACATTTTGCAGTGTTACAACATTTTTGGAATGAAGGTTGAAATAGCATTTGCACACAAAGAGGTTTTGCAGATTTTTCCTTTCCATCCATTTTAGATGTTTTAGACTTGGTGTTGACTCGCTTTAATATTTGTTTTTCAAGTTATATCCTTGTAAGAAAAGGAGCATTGTAATTTATTTAACATGTTCAAATCTTATTACCCAGACATTCTATACTGTTTCTCGGAAATAATAGAACAGCTGTGCTGACGCTGAAAACCTGTGTAGGCCTACTTTATTCCAAACAGAAAATTGATCAGGAATCAGTAAATTAATCGATAAAGAATCGAACCCATAAACAGATTCGATAATGGCATTTGTATCTATTCCCATTCCTATCAGTAAGTATAGGCTTCCATTATTTATAAGACACAGTAGTGTCATAACTGTAAACTTTGGACACCAAACGTACTATAGCTGACACTTTTTTGATTAAGAGTGAAATCTGTTTACGTTTGATTTTTCTCTAATTTTCTACCAGTTATCTCTCCTGATGGGATCTATTATCTAGATCAAGCCTTCATTTCACATGAATGTGAAAGCCCCTGAAAAAAGGTTCTGCTGTTCATGTGGTGAAAGAGAGAGGGAGAGAGAGCAGTAGCCAGTATGTTCCTCTAGATGACACCTAATGCGTAAGCATACACACCTCAGGCTTATTCACAGTGTCTACATCCTGCTGAAACACACTGCGACCACACTGCAACACCAGCAGTACTAGAACAGCTTGTTCGTACTTTTGGTCAGATGTTGCAGTCCTTGGTTAGATATTGCAGCTGCTGTGGTGTCTGATGAAATGCATGTTTGCCTCACAGTTTCCTCCACTTTTGGTTAGGAGATGATTTTCTACCACAGAGCATTTCAGGAAAAAACAATGGTAATGAGTTTTAACAAATGATCAACAAATATATATATATATATATATATATATATACACACACACAATGTGATAACACATCATACTTCACATCATGAAAGATACTAAATTTTAAAAAAAATTACAAAATGTTAGGGATGCTTGTATCACAGGTGTGGTTCACTCTGGAGTACGGGTCAGAGCACAGGGATACAATACTAAATATAAATGGGGAAAGAATATTTATTAAGCCGATTTTTCTAAAGAATTTGATCTGTGAATGCTGTCATTATATTATGGCCAATCAAATCAAAACAGCTCTCCAATCACTGTTTAGCAACTGTTGCTATCCGCCATTACCTCAAGCCATTCAGTCTGTCGTCAGCGCACCAGTGTTTGAATTTGTTGCTCCAATTATTGGTAAAGATGTAACTAGGGACGTTTAAAAGTGAGATTCTGTCCCATACAGTTTGTTGCTTTCTACCTACCCAAAGCCAAAAACAAATGTAAAATGTGTCCTCAGTTTTTTGCGAACTTGATGCTTACAGTGTTTTTTACAATAAACACTGACAAGGGCGTTGTAAAAAATGTCAAAGCAAATGTCTAATTTTACTTCAATGCATTGAGTCATAAGAGGTGAGGCATAAATGGACCATGAACATTTTTCACACCTTCCATGGTCATATGCTTTAGCCTACGATGAAAAGGTTTAGTTTTAAAAGTTTGCTATGTCTTTTTTACTCATTTTACATCTCATCTTACATCTCAGCTGTCATATGTTAACTTAATTAGGTAGTCTTCAGTGGCCAAATGTACCGATGCTTTATAGTGAACAGTGTTGCAGTGTTGGTTGTGCTCATGTGAATCAAGTTTCAGGTTGACTGCTATCAGTTTACCCACCATAGGGTAGAAGCATTCGAAACAGGTAGGGTGATGACAGCACTACTGTCAAGAATAGCCAATAACCTACTGTTATGACACTAGGGGACATTAGCACATTTGTAAATTGTATCTACCAAGTTGGCCTAACCTCTTATTCATAGGCCTACCCAATCATTTCTTTGTCCCTATGCCACTGATACTATTAGCTTTTAGCTAAGCGCTAACTGCAGCAAGCTATAAACTCAAACACTGTGTAATCATTTCATGTACCAATAGAAATGGCCCACAATTACTTGGAATAGAATTCTGTCACACGAAGTTTGGTTATCACAGGAACAGTAATGTTTGCTTTATGCTGTGTGTTCTCTGAGAGGCTTTTAGGAGATATATTTTGGCCTTAGGTTGACATTTTGTGAATTATGTTGTTCTCAGCTATAAAGTATTGAGCCACTCAGGCAGAATAAGTGCCCTGGCAAGGGCACTGTACAGATAGGACTGAGGCCAAGCCTGTGAGTGCACTCAGGGAGCCATCAGCTCGATCTCTTGACGGAGCTGTTATCTGTCTGAATCCCACTTGAAATGCGTTATCTAACAAAAGAAAGATTGGAGAGTTGTGATAATTTGGCTTTGGTAACATTAGAAGTACAGCTAGAGGAGAGAAGGATTGTTCTCATACACTGAAAAAAGCATTTACTTCAATCAAAAATGTACATAATTTCCACATGAATGAAATACATTATGTTGACACAATTGTTAATAAGTAAGACAAAATTGTGCTGATGTATGGTACTATTTTCAGTCAAAAGTGCTTTTAAGTACAAATTATTTACTTTTCAGGATGAGGAAAAAAACAGAAAATCCATATTTAACAGAAAATTACACAGAAGCCTCAACAACTGTCACATTTTTCCATATTCAGTGTGTCCACCCTTTGTCATAGTTTCAAATGTTTTCAAGAGACTTTTATTTTTTATCTTCTAAGTTCAATCTTAGAAGTTGGTTGCATTTTCTGCTTGTCATGATCCAAATAATGCCAAACACATTCAGTGATGTTGAGGTCTGGGCTCTGAGGTTTGGGAAGCCCATTGGTCTGAGAACACTTGCAGCTTCTTTGTTTGACTGGCTAATTTTAATCTTTTTCACCTATTTCCTTGAACTGCTTCTTGACAGCTACACATTCTTTTGGATCCATAGTGTGGAGTTGCCTTTCTACTGTGAGAAGATGGACAGAAACACCTGTGTTTTTTTCAGATCTGAAGCAAGAGTGGAGCTTGAGTTTCTCCTGTCTCAAAGATGAAAGCTTTAAGAACTGTTTAAGAACAGTTTTGGTGGTCTAGCAGGTCTTGCTTGGTTGTTAGATGTCCAGTTTTCTCAGTATATTTTAATAATTTGTTGAACTCCAGTTTTGGAAACTCCTGTTTTTTTTTCCACTTATGTTTCATTGATATTCCGCTTCTTGTGTAATGCGATTATCGCATATGTACATGTATCTACTCAGAAATAACTTTGAAATTAAAGAAGGGTCATCTTTTATTCATGTGGAAATGATCTATACATTTCAATTCAAAAAATTACTTTATAGCATTATTTTCTCTAGGGCTGGGATTTGATTCCCAAATCAGACGATTCTATGATTCCAAGCATTTTGGAATCGTGCATTAACTCCAGAAATTTGGACTTTACACAGTGATATTCAAATTTGCCCACGCTTGTGTACACACAATATTCAAGATTCTGCTGTCACTGACTAGATCAGAGTTCTTCTGGTCCTCAAGGCACAGTTTGGTGATTTCCTGTCTTCTCTGGTTCAGCTCTTCTGTTATCAGGTTTACTAGCTATGTTTAAGTAAGGAAAGCTTTCCTGGACCAGAATTGAAGATCTAAATAGCATGTCTGCAAATGTACCCTTGCACACAAATAATTAGAGTGGCTTCAATTTCCTTTGATCAAAGTGGAAAATAAAGTAAAATGTAACATTTGCAACAAAAAAGTCACTTAAAATCAGTAAGTTTGTTGTCTGTCTAAGGTTAAAACAAAAGCAGTAGCAGCCATGCACACAAATCCTCACATAAAAGTACGTGTGATAAAGGGGCTTATGTCTTTATTTTTAGAACTGAGACTCAGGCAAAAAATATTATTGTATGGAATCGACTCTTGGAATCGACTCTGTTAGCTCTGTGTTTTTTAGTGCAGTGTGTCTTCTCTGGTCACTTATGTGAATGTTTGTGTGTGTTTCCAGGCCGTCTCTGATCGCAGAGGGAATGATGCGCATTATAACTGATGAGACTCTGAACGGTGCCGTGATGAAGATCACATGTTCCAAAGGCATTCACTTCCATACCTATGAGCCACTCTCTGCCTGAAGCAGCACCTCAGCCGAACATCAGCAGCTCCAGCTCAGGGCCTTCATTCACCAACATTAGGAGTGCTGATCAGAGCCTGATTAAACCCCTGCTTAAACTGGGCTTAGCCAAACAGCAAATGCACATTAGTATTTTAGTATTTTATCTACTCTGACACACCCACTTCAATTCAGGAAAGTCTTGTTAATGACCAGATTAGTTTGGATTAGGTGTATTAGAGAAGGGAAAACACTAAGAGATTAAGCCTTGTCCTGAAATGCTGTGTAGTCCGGGACTAGGCTTAATCCCTGTCCAGGAAACCAAGCCTAAAAACTGCAGGGCATGGGTACAAGAATCCCTGCCCTATAACTGTTTATGAACTGCAGAAATGCAGGGTTATTCACAGAAACAGTGTTTTAGCTTGCTGTGTGACTTACATTTTTCAACCTCATCTCTATCTGCTAAATCTGTAGATTAGTATTTAGGAAAGAATAAAGTATCTTAATTTAAAAATACCTTTCACTTAAAGAATTCATGAAAATGTTTTACAGGTAATAATAAACATAATCATTCTCATGAAATCTTGAACAGTATTCATTATAAGATCTTAAACAACAGCCATGGGATTCAATTAACTCTGTCACTTAACCCTATCAAATATCGCATTGGCAATAACTTTAGAAACTTCAGTAATGGATCCTTTAAATTGTTTAAATCTGGCTCTAGAGGAGTTACAGTGCGAGCATGTTCACATTGGTTATAGTAAAATGGATCAACAAGCGGATTTGGAGCTTTTTGTGAAATATTGTGTTTCCTATCACTGTAAAAAAAATATGCATAAAGCTTCTATTACAGTTGAATGCACTGTGATTTGTTTCCAAATGAATAAACAAGCACATTCAGAGTGATAAGAGCGTATTATTATTATGATAAAATATATGATATGATATGTGACTTATATTCACATCTGTGGTATTTTCTGACACAAATTACAGGAAAATCTACAAATTTTCAACTTTAGATTGTGTATCAAAATAATGTAATATTGATAAATCATTCTATTAATGAAAAATAGTAGATTAAATTGCACTGTTTTACTATACAGATCAACAACACCGTAAGAAATATATATGTGTTAACTTAAAAAAGATGGTAACCAGCTCGGCCTAAACTTTTGAACTCAAATAAGAAGTATAATATCGCTGCTGTTGGGACAAAACCTCATATCTCCATTTTTGGAGTTTTTCAGTTTTTGACATAATTTGAAAATGTCTGTTTCCCTTTACATTATCTATAAATTTCATGATGAATGGGCCAAGAGAAACAGCCCAAAAGTACTTTGGAAAATGTCTGGTTTCAATGACTTACATTAAAAGTAGTATGTTTTTTCCTTCTTCTGTAAAGTTTTGGAGATACGAGCTTTTGTTCAGCCAACAGCGATAATAAGTTAACAGACACTAATTTATGTTCCGTTAACTTACTATTAGAAGAACTCAAAACTTGAAGGCAGTCTGATTAACTTTTGTCAAATCACTACATTTTTTTCTTACAGTGAAGCTTTAGTTCACCATAGACAAAACACTCAATACATGGCAATCATTATACTGCACCTATTTTCATATTCAGCAACAGCCCATTGGCTTTTATTACTAGTTAGTAAACAGGTTTTCAGAGTACAAGTTTCTGAGTCATTGACCATGGTCATAGACAGTGCACAACAGATACAACAGATAGAGATTACTTTGAAAAATGCGGGAGTATTCCTTTAAGACACGGATTAAGGTGTTCCAATGAGAATCCTCCTTAGCTCTTCCATTTTTGGACAGTCTGGGCTTTTTGGCTTAAACTGTCCAGCCACAGTAAATGAGCAAACTCGCTCTGTGAAATAACCCCACCTGTTCAATAATCCACTAAAATAGGAACGGGGTGGACAATCTGCATACGATTCACGTTTAAAATGTTCACTATTTCAGGTTCCACACTAATATTAAAATGCAATGTGTAAAGGAATAGGGGGAGCTTTTTTGCTGTATTAATTTTTGATGATCATGTGTACAAAAGTGTGTAGTCTGATGATTGTAACCGCATTTTTTAATGATTCTTTGGAAAAAATAATATTGTGTCTGGATATTTATTGACCATAGTTACTGCTATATAGTCTTGATCTTACCTCAGTAGTCCCTCGTAATTATAGATTTTTTTTTTTCAAACCAGTTCGTCCAATTACAAGAACAGTTCCGCCAAAGAATAGCCAAAATATTTTATATTCTTTTTTAAATATAAAAGTAACCTTTTCTTAATAAAGGTTTATTTTGCTTGAAAATTTATTCATGAGTCAGTGGCATATTCAGGTTTGCAGGGTGGAAGAATCTGTATTACTCTGTATTGAATTAAATATCATTGGACAAATCAAACTGTTGAAATAAAAAATTTTTATAACTACAAAATGAGCATGTTTTTAGAAGTCCTAAATATCAGATAAGTTATAAAGCTACTGTGAGCACAGGCTTACCAAAACTGGACAGTTGAAGATTGATTTGTGACATGTGGATGGTAGTGGACAGAATTTGGAGTGAACAGTGTATACCTATTGACTCAACCTGCCTTCTGTCAACAGTTGAAGCTGGTGGTGGTGTAATGAGGTGGGGAATGTTTTCTTGGCACACATTAGACCCTTAATATCAATCAAGCACCATATAAATGCCACAACCTATCTGAGTATTGTTGCTGACCATGTGCCACAATATGCCCATCTTCTAATGGCTACTTCCAGCACCTTTATCACAAATCACAAGAAATTTTAAGAGACATTGAGTTCAGTGTACTTCAGTGGCCTCCCTAGTCACCAGATCTGAATCCAATCAGTGGTGAACCTTCATGGCCTTCAAGGTCTCCAAAGAAAGCTTAATGATTTCTATGAAATAAAATGTCTATGTCTGTAATATTGTTTTGGTTGGAAACAAAAGGGATAAATTGTTGAAATTATCCAATCCGGGGATTGTGGTATCTAGGTAGATACAGCTAAGCTAGCTCCTATCAGTTAGGACTTCAGAATATACAGTTAGGATGTCAGAATAACCACTAACATAATTAGTAAGTGGTGTTGGAATCAACCAATCATGTTTTGATTTTCAGTGCTTTTGGGACGAATTTCATCAGAAAAACGTCACTCTAGGAATTATGGAAGTCCCAGATGCATCCTACACATTACTAATTATGTACCAAAGTGAAAGTATATGTGAAAGATTTTCTGACCTGAAATGAGGGCCAAGCTTTAATAGAGAGCAAAAAGGGGTTCTGAATAAAGTGGTCAGTGAGTGAGCTAGAAGTGGTTAGCTTATAAAACTACAACTCTTAATTAGTCCTTAAAGTTATTAATTATTGAGTATTTCTGTGAAACTAACATGTAAGGATGAGCAGGGCACAACCTACTCATCTCTGCTCAAAAATGAAAAGGAAAATGCTGTTTCAAGCACCTAATGCTTGTAAACAATTCAGCCAAAAGTTACAACTTGCCCAATATGCAGGCCCATAACTAGGATCAAAATTTAAGTGTCGTCTATTTAGCAGAAAGGTCTTGTACGTCACTCAGTGAACAAACTGACTGGTGAATATGTGCCAAAAAATGCAGTCTCTGCTAAACTGCAGCTAACAGGAAGGTAGGCCTCATACATTTAATGAGACATAATCTAGCCTAATGTAACTGATTTCTTAATTGTTACATGATACTGTGGCCACAATAAGTTGCTAACCAGGGTATTTTCTTACAGTTGTTGTAATATGTGTAGCCAACACAATGCAAACAACTTTGAACTACCATTAATTTTTCATTTGATCGCTAATATAGAAACAATGGAGCCTGTAGCCCAAACTGAGAAGCAACTGGAACCAGGCTAAAGCATGCTGATTTAGTTAGCAATTTTAGAAGTGGTGCAAATAAAAAAATGTATAATGGTGTTCGCATTTTACTTTTTTTGTTAATTATGCCTATAAACTGTCACATTTATATATCACAATGCAGTTCTATGTCGTAGACAAATCTTGCCAGCCTGAATAAATAAAATTTACTATGATTAGTATAAAGAGTGCATGCAAATTTCAGCATGATAAAATGTAAATATATTTTAATTAAATTACATCTATAGGACATTTATGATGAATCTGTGAATAAAAAGATTGAAAAAATACTGATTTGTATTGATATGGTGGTATTATTAGTATATGTTTTGTTTATGTATTTAAATAACAAAATTGCACTTTTATTTCATGAACTAAATTGTGTAGTCTCCTGTGTACCTTTCTCTTATCTGTCTCATGACTTCTGGTAAAAGTACAGTTTGAAGCCAAATGCATGCTGAAAGTCAAGATAAATCACTTGCAGAGCAAAACCACTTTCTCTTATTTCTCTTATTTCAAAGACATGACGGATGATGCATAGGATGGACAACCTAACAACCTATCAACACCAGCTTCAGTAGGGGTGGCACCTGTGATAGCCAATCAGATTCATATGAGGCTATGCACAACCCCAGCCATCAATCACACTACTGAGTAGCGCCCCCTTGTGTGTATTTTTAAGTCTTTAGTCTTTAGTCTGTTGAATGTGATTAAATGAGTTTGTGAGTGAGTGAGAGCATGACTGAGTTTGTGAATGAATAAGTTACAAGCCAGTTCTATGAGGTGCTTCCCATCTACAAAGTTACCTTCATGGTTCAAAAACAACTTTCGGCCTGAATGTGAAAAAAAACTGTAATTGCTGTGAAGATTTGTAGAATATGTTGCTATGGAAATACAACCCCAAGTTGGGATGCTGTGTAACATGTAAATAAAAACAAAACGCGATGATGTGCAAATCATTTAAATCCTATATTTAATTGAAAACAGTACAAAGACAACATATCAAATGTTAAAACTGAGAAATTTTATTGTTTTTTTGAAAAATATATGCCCATTTTGAATTTCATGCCAACAAAATGTTCCAAAAAAGTTGGGACGGGGGCAACAAAAGTCTGGCAAAGTGGTGTAATGCTAAAAAAAAAACACCTGGTGGTTGATTGGCAACAGGTCAGTAACATGAGTGGGTATAAAAAAGCATCCCAGAGAGGCTGAGTCTTTCAGAAGTTAAGATGAGGAGGGGCTCACCACTCTGTGAAAGACTGTCTGAGCAAATAGTGCAACTATTCAAGAATAACATTTCTCAACATAAAATAGCAAAGAACTTCTGCTTTTCATCATCTATGGTACATAATAACATTAAAATATTCAGAGAATCTGTAGAAATCTCTGTGTGCAAGGGACAAGGCTGAAAACCATTATTTGCTGGCCATGATCTCTGGACCTTCAGGCGGCACTGCATTAAAAACAGACATGATTCTGTAGTGGAAATCACTGCATGCGCTCAGAAACATTTCTGAAAACCACTGTCTGTGTACACAGTTCGTTGCTGCATCCACAAATGCTAATTAAAACTCTAAAGTGCAAATACAAACAGGATCCAGAAATGCTACCACCTTCTCTGGGCCCAAGCTCATTTAAAATGGACTGAGGGGAAGTGGAAAAGTGTCCTGTGGTCCAACGAATCAACATTTGAAATTCTCTTTGGAAATCATTGACACTGTGTGCTGTGTCAATGTGGGCTAAAGACCACTCAGCTTGTTGTCAGTGCACAGTTCAAAAGCCAGTGTTCATGATGGTATAGGGGTGCATTAGTGCACATGGCATGGGTGACGTGCACATCTGTGAAGGCACCATTAATGCTGAACAATATATAGATGTTTTGGCAACATATGCTGCTATTCAGACGCCGTCTTTTTCAGGGAAGGCTTTGATTATTTCAGCTAGACAATGTCAAACCACATTCTGCATGTATTACAACAGCATTGCTCCTTATTAAAAGAGTCCAGGTGCTAAACTGACCTGCCTACAGTCCAGACCTGTCACCACTGATAACATTTGGCACATTATGAAATAAAAAATACAACAAATGAACTGCTGAGCAGCTGAAATCCTATATCAAACAAGAACGGGAAAACTTTTCTCTTTTAAAACAACAGCAGTCGGCCTCCTCAGTTCCCAAATGTTTACAGAGTGTTGTTAAAAGAAGAGGTGATGAAACACCGTGGTAAACTTACCCCCTTCCCAACTTTTTTGGAACATGTTGTTGGCATCAAATTCGAAATGGGTATAGATTTTTCAAAAAACAATATAATTGCTCAGTTTCAACATTTGATATGTTGTCTTTGTAGTATTTTCCTTTAAAAATATGGTTTACATGATTTGCACATCATTGCATTCTATTTTTAATTACATTCTGCACAGCGTCCCAACTTTTTTGGAAATGGGGTTGTACAAGAAAGTGACCAAAATCATGTTCTATTTGGACCTGTACGTTCTACTTACCATGCCTTAGGCTGTAAGATAAACAACTCTCATGTGCAAAAACACCCCTGCAAAAATTATGTTTTGTTAATATACTATGTGACAGTGTGTTAATATATCCTCTCCCTGAAACAAACTTAAATATGGCATTGTTTCTGAAAATGAAAATCCGGAGAGTTGTAGAATATTGTGCCTTCTGCCTATTGACCGCTGGGATGGGCTCCAGCTCCCCTGCGACCCAGAAGGATAAGTGGCTTAGAAAATATGTGTGTGTGTGTGTGTGTGTGTGTGTGTGTGTGTGTGTGTGTGTGTATGTGTGTGTGTGTGTGTGTAATATTGTTGATTTCACAGTAGTTTGCAATGTAAATGTTGAGAAAAGAAGGAATGAGGAAGGTGTAATATATTTTGTGCGCTGTGAGAAAATCCTGGAATTATTTCCTTGTTTACACTTCCTCCACAGAACCATGTCCCCAACAGTGAGGCAGAAATACAGAAAGCTAAATGCATATTAGATTATGTAGATTATGCAGATCATATACAATTTTGTGACAAATATGAAGATACAAATATTTAGTGTATTGTAGTCCTAGATATGGAGAACAATTTACAGCAGAACGATTTTTGAAAGCACCTTTCTCTGACCTCTTGTCCCCTCCACTATAGGACTTATAAGAACTTACTTTTAGATGGATATTGCAGGTAATGCTGCACTGCTACAAAAAAGTTTGTACTAATTCTGAGACTTATGCCAAAATATTGGAAAACTAGAAAACGTTTTTAATCTTCCAAGATTGATAACTTAACAAATTTGTGTGGTTAATTTTTGTCATATAACCATAAACATATATCAGCCATGCATTTAATTGCAGGGTTTAATAAAGAAGTGTTCACTTTGTAAAAGTGTTTTTCTATTCCATTTTTAAAAACAAGAACTGACCCAAACACAAAACACCTTAAAAATCACCTGCACTCCTGAACTAGTTCAAGTTCAGTTCCGAACTGCTTGAAGGACAGCTGCAACTGTCAATGATTTGATGGTCTTTTTGGCCTTTTTATGTACAACCCCAATTCCAAAAACATTGGGATGCTGTGAAAAATGTAAATAAAGGTAAATAAAAACACAATGCAATGATTTGCAAATCTCATAGATCCACATTTTATTCACAATAGAACATAGAACACATATCTGATGTTGAAAGTGAGACATTTTACCATTTCATGAAAAACATTGTCATTTAAACAAACAAAAATGTTGGGACAGGGACGTGTCTACCATTGTGCAGCATCCCATCTTCTTTTAGCAACAGTCTGTAAATGTCTGAGAAGTGAGGAGACCAATTGTTAGAATTTTGGGAGAGGAATGTTGTCCCATTCTTGTCTGATGTAGGATTCTAGCTGCTCAACAGTCCTGGGTCTTCTTCGCCGGATTTTTCGTTTCATGACACGCCGAATGTTTTCTATTGGTGAAAGGTCTGGACTTTTGTTGCCCTGTCCCAACTTTTTTGAAGTTCAAAATGATTAATGATTTTCATGAAAAGGTAAAATGTCTCACTTTCAACATCTGATATGTGTTCTATGTTCTACTGTGAATAAAATATGGGTCTATGAAATTTACAAATCATTGCATTGTGTTTTTATTTACATCTATTTACATTTTACACATTTACATTTTTGGAATTGGGGTTGTAACTTAAAAGTGGCCAATTTGGCTAGTTATCTTCCTGGTTTGCTAGCTAGCTCACCTTTGTGGCTGATATGAAACAATATACTGCTGTTCTTCTCATGCACTCACAAAAATCTGTACATTTACACAAAATCAAGCTTCAAAGCCTCAATTCTTCTTGGTTGAGCATGAAATATTAGCAAAAACACTCTGTGATATAAATGCTAATAGCACTAGCTTCTTTTAGCTTATGTTGATTATTCTATAAAGTTGTAATTCACAATAGCTTTCAAAACATCAGCCTATCATCCTAGTTTACATGCTTGCTGTCTCATTCATAGTGTAACAGTGCTTGGCATTTTCATGTGGAAGACTAAAAGATTTGTTAAATTGTCATGGGCTTCAGCTGAAAGTGTTACCAAAGACAGAGAATCCCTCAGTGGGATTTATACCACTTATTACAGCTCTACCTGCTTTTGAACACTGAAAAATCTGAAAATTGTAAGTAAAATTCATTATTATTGACATTATTTCCTCAAAAATAATAAGGCGTTACTCTTACTGCCAGTGTTCTAACCATTATGCTTGAATTCATTGTAAATTCTGCCATATACTTTTGAGTCACCCAAGCTATGAACACTGTAAATATACCCTCAACAGTACAACATGGTCCTTAAGGTTCAATTATGTACCTCAAATGAGTTTCGCCTCGTTCACGTTTCCAGGTTTTTCCAGTTTAGACGCACCTTTATTTCCAAAATTTAAATTGTTCTTTTCTTTTTGGGATGTCCTTTGAAAAAGTAGTTTCCAACAACATTGAGAGAAAAGTCAAAACAGTTTACTTTAAGGATCTAAAATAGAGTGCAATTTTAATGTCATTTTATGCTCACTGCATAATTCCATATGTGTTATTTCCTAATGTGATGTTTTAACTTTCAAATAGATGGTTAAAAAAAGGAAAGGTATGTGCATCTAAGCTTTTGACAGGTAGTTTAAAAATCTGTAGATATTTCACCTTTTTTAAAGCCTGGAGTGTGTATGGAGTCAAAACAAAATAAAAATACAACTGCAACAGAATTGAAGGGGTGCAAGTAAGTAATGGTACTAAAGACTTATCTTTGAGGGTACCACCCTAAGCATCAGTACCCTGAAAGGTACAATCTAGTACCTTTTTATTTTTTTGAGAGTGTACTGCCTAATAAACCTCCATTGCTATGCTGATAGATCCTAGATGTACTAAGATGTTCCACTGCAGTTCTGTATTGTAGCATTGGTGTAGAGTAAGAGGAGGCCATGATTAAACCACAAGAGAATGCTCTTTATTAACGGCCAGTGTAGAAAAGCACACACAGAGCACTGAACAAAAGGGGAGGTCACCACCAGCTATACACTTCACCCACACTAACTAAACCCACTCACTAACACAGAACAACACAATAAACACACATAACTTTAGACTAACAAACAACAATATAAACAACATTTAAGTCTCTTTTCCAGAGGGTGGACGCCTTCAATGAGCTTCCTGGTGCAGCATGAGCCTGGCCACACCACATGACTCTCTAGAGGCCAGCGCCAGCCAGTAGTGGGTCGCTACGCTATGTTACTCAGTTGCTTCTATTGTGACATGCTTGATAATGCAACAATAGAAGAACACTTTTTTAATGCTGTATAGAACCTTTTCCAAAAAGCTTCTTTATAGAACCATATGCAACACATTCTCCATCAATCTAAAGATTGATTTCTCCATGCAAAGAACCCCTTAAGCATGCATATAGTTCTTTGAGTGTTTATAGTTCTATATAGAGCCTTTGTCTTTACTAAAGAACCCTTGAAGAACCATCTTTTTTAAAGTGTGTACTTGAGTCATTACTTCTCTGAAGTAAACATTTTTGCATGAGTATGGGTTTGGGCTGCTCTGCATATCTCTGGTAAAATAAAACATTTACTCAATTACCTGGCACATGCACAGATGGACCCCAAAGGGGGCTTGAGCTTCTGCTATTTTGCCCTCAGAGTGCAGCAGTGTTTTTTTATGGCTTGCCCATTGCTGAAGATGCATATAGGTGAGGCACAATTGGCTCAGTGTAGCCTCGGGAACAGAAATAGTGAATTTGGTACCACAAGCCTTATCACTCTTGGGCACCCGCTCTGGTGCTGTACTGGTCACATATGGAAAATTGGTAGTTCTTGGGCATCGTTCCCTCGCTTAATACTCCATATGAACAGGTCACAAATCGCTTGTCTTCCTCCTAGAAACTGAAATAGATTCATACACTTGATGTATTCTGCTGCTGATTAAATGTCTTGAACTTGTCTGCACTGACCAGTGCAATTGAATTACTATTTTCATTGTCATTATTGGTAAAATTATTTGTATAGGCCTAATTTAGGGATGTCCTTTCTTCTTTGCAAAGGGCTGGTCTGCAGGTTTTTATACCAGCAAAGCAGTATCACACATGATCACTTGTTTGAAGACTGCAGCTGGTTAAACAAGTGGAATCAAGTGTGAATGGAAACCTGCGGTCACACTGGCCCTTCATGGGTAAGACTAAACACTCCTGGCCAAATTAATCTTTCTTTTTTGGTCCAAGATTTCAGCCATGTTTCTCTTTTCTGCAGCTGGAATCTAGGTGCATCCCTATATGTTATACTGAACAATAACTAAAACATAATGTAGAAAAAGCTTCTTGAAAATATTGTGGACCTCAAAGTTTAAAGGAATTTAAAAGTCAGTTTTATAGTTGAATAGTATGGTGGTTAACATGACGTTGGTGTACTAATGGCCTCTGATCTCAGTTTGTCTTGTCAAAGCATTGATTACTGTAATGGTCTCTTAACTGAACTCCCAAAACGACAAACAGCTTCACCTGATTCAAAATGCAGCTGCCAGAATTCTCACTAGAAGCAACAGAAGGGAACACATCACCCCCAAATTCTTACACTGGCTACTCGTATGTTATAAAGTAGACTTTAAGGTACTATTACTGATTTATAAATCAGTGGTGTTGGGCCAGCATATTTATCTGATATACTGTAGTGATATGAGTCGAGTAGAACTCTCAGATCTTTAGGAACTAGTCAGTTAGTCCTGCCTAAGATAAAGACTAAACATGGAGAAGCACCATTTAGCTACTATGCTCCTCTTAAATGGAACCAGTTGACAGAGAGCATTAGAAGAGCCCCAATACTAGACACTTTTAAATCTAGGCTGAAAACATTCCTACTTGAGCAGCTTTCAGCTCAGTTTAAACACTGTTAGCTCTACTGTTATTCTCTCCTGTAATGGCACTTTATTATCTTAAATTTTTAATTTGCCTTTGAATTTAATGTCATATTTGTTCACTTTGTAATCAATTGTTTTAATCATATTTTAATCATGCTTTTTAAAATTTGTATTCCCCCTTATATTTTATATTTGAATTTAAATTATCTTTCTATCTTCTCATTTGTAAAGCACTTTGAATGACCACAGTGTATGAAAGGTGCTATATAAATAAACATGCTTTTGCCTTGGCTACTGCCCACTTACCACACACACACACACACACACACAAACACACACACACACAACACATACAAACACTGGCAATCATAGTTCAAATGCCTGCTTTGAAATGCAAACCATTACAATTCCACTTCGGTGTAAAATTACAGTTTCAAGTTAACTTGAATTCACATTCAGGTCACACTTTCTTCCCTTTGAGTCTCTGCCCCAAAACACACACACACACACACACACACACACACACACACACAGACATACACATGGTCTCCAGAACTTTGTCAACCTGCGCTTGTGTTTACATGTTCAGCCCACCCAAACACACATGCAGATGATTCAGAGCCTGGAGTTAAACACTTTTTAATTGTATTTAATGTGATGGAGCTGAAATCAAAGGCTGTAAATGCACTGATTGAACTGGCTGTCACAGTACAGCTACTTTACTCATAAACAGTCTCTCAGCATGGGATTTTGGACTGGTCAGTTTAGGTCACAATAACTTACGTTTATACTGGCTTTATCTGATCAGTGATTTACATTTGGAATGTAAAATACAACCCCAAAGTATAGTAAGTATAGTACTGAAAATAAGAGTAGCTTGATGTCTTGTCTCTACTTCATTTTATAGTCTTGAAAATAAACTCAAAGTGTGGACAGATCTTGGAAAAAGCCTTAATAGGTATAGAACAGTGGTTACCAACCATGCTCCTGGAGATCTACCTTCTGGCAGACTTTAGATGCAGCACTAAATAACCGTGTCTCATGTATCTACTTATCCCCTTCAGAAGTCCTTGATTAGCCGAATGAGGTGTGTTGATACTAGTTTGGAGAAGAAACATATAGGAAGGTAGCCCTCCAGGAGCAGGGTTGATGACCACTGTTATAGAACCTTTACATAATGAATTCACACTTCACACATTTACACATTAAGGCTGCATTATGTAAGATTTGGGGATTTGGAGACCTCTCTGGGGGAAATGTGTAATTACATGCAATGTGCATAAGAACATTTTGTACAGTGGTGCTTAAACGTTTGTTAACCCTTTAGAATTTTCTACATTTCGGCATAAATTTGACCTAAAACCTCATCAGATTTTGAAGTCCTAATAGTAGATAAAGAGAACCAAATTAAACAAATGACACAGAAATGTTAGACTAGGACATTTATTTGTTGAGGAAAATGATCCAATACTATATATCTTTGTGTGGCAAAAGTATGTGAAACTTTGCTTTCAGTATCTGGTGTGACCCCCTTGTGCAGCAATAACTGCAACTAGACATTTCCAGTAACTGTTGATTAGTCCTGCACATCGGCTTGGTGGAATTTTAGCCCATTCCTCCATACAAAACAGCTTCTACTCTGTTATGTTGGTGGGTTTCCTCCCATGAACTGCTTGCTTCAGATCCTTCCACAACATTTCTAGAGGATTAAGGTCAGGACTTTGATGCGGCCATTCCAAAACATTAACTGTATTCTTCTTTAACCATTCTTTGGTAGAAGGACTTGTGTGCTTAGGATCGTTGTCTTGCTGCATGACTCACATTCTCTTGAGTTTCAGCTCACAGACAGATGTCCTGACATTTTCCTTTAGAATTTGAGTTCATTGTTCCATCAATGAGGGCAAGCCATTCTGGCCCAGATGGAGCAAAACAGGCCCAAACCATGATACTACCACCACTGTGTTTGACAGATCTATTTTGGTCTCATCTGTCCACAAACCATTGTTCCAATAGCCTTCTGGCTTGTCCATGTGATCATTAGCAAACTGCAGATGGGCACCAATGTTCTTTTTGGAGAGCAGCCGCTTTCTCCTTGCAACCCTGCCATGCACATCATTGTTGTTCCGTGTTCTCCTGATGGTAGACTCATGAACATTAACATTAGCCTCTGTGAGACAGGCCTTTAGTTGCTTAGAAGGTACTCTGGGTTCCTTTGATATCTTGTGGACTATTACATGCCTTACATTCCCAAACAAGTCCCCATCTGATGATTTTATCAGTTTGTCTCACACATATACCAGCGATTTTTCGTACTATTAATTTTTAAGAAGAAAAGCAGGACATCCTGGCTGAATTCGGCTGAAATACAGTACCAACACGGTACAGCGGCTGTTGCCAACTTAACCACTGTGACAAAATGGTTATGTGATTTACACATGTCTATATGTCATCATTTTATAAGTACCCTTTAGGTAACAGATAAAGTAGAAACAGCAATATATCCATATCTGATGCTCAATATGTAAGTCCGGCCCTCAATGCTGGATTAATGTCTATCTGCCCCTACGGTCGGCTAATGACAATAATTACAACCAACTGATTGAAACAGAAAAATCTGCCACATGTTCAATTAAAGATTCTTTGTGGGTTGTATACAAAGACAAAGTAATCATTACAGAATAAGATATTGCTTTGTTTCACTCCATCTTTGCAAAAAAGATTGGCTACCATGTTTTCAGACAAAGCCTTTTTCAGAGTGTGCTGTCTTGGGAAGGGAAGATCATGAAAATGAAAATGCAATCTGGTTGTATGCATTTTCAAAGGCATTTTGACACGGAATGAGTGCAGTAGGTGAGAATATATACTTGCAAAGAGGAAAGGTGCTGTTTTCTATTTACATTTGAATTTTGCACAGCAGACTTCATGCAGCAGCACATGGACACCATAGTTTTGCATGTTTTTTGACTCAGTAACACTACTTCTTTGAACTGTAACTTCTTTTAACCTACAATGTAGTTAAACTTTGGATGTCTTTGAATCAAAAGCAGAGCAGAGCAGAGCAATATCTTTGCCATGAGATTTTCATTTAAGTTCAGTTGTAGCTTATAGCTCAGGTATGTGGGAGAACAGGACATGAAGTATGTGACGAAGAGACGCTGCCTTCACAAAAGCATTGCAGTACTGGTTTGGACACTAATGCTTCTGATATAAGAGCACATAAAGACAGGCCGGTGGAATGTGCCTTCCTCTCGATATGAAAGCGGATAATGAGAGGGTAGTGTGAAAAATCTGGGTGTGAACACTGTGAGTAAAACCTTGCTATGAAAACTAGCAGCTTTGCATTTATGTAAATCCACACAGGCCTCAAGGCTTTGTGCAGAGAAGTATGAGACACATCAGTTCCTCATTGCTCATATGTGTTAACCACAACATGCGTGCTGCTAGTACTTCATGACATCATCAGCAGAAAGGATTGCCAAATATGTTGTTTTGTTGAGGCCTCAGCTATGGGATCTTAGAGGAAACCTTGACACATTTTCAACAGAACAGGCCTTTACACACTAAGCATGTTTTATTCAGAGGTCATTAGGCTAATTCAAATGATTAGAACTGACGATATCTTGCACTCCACAAGCAATTTTTCAAAAGGTGAAAATGTGACATTAATTTTTTGCCCTCTATTTGATATTTGAAAAATTTACAGGCAACATTACCTCCCTGACCAATCACGGCTGTCTCAACTGTTGACATGCTGATGATGGATTAGTTGCATCCCAAATCCCAAAAAACAGCAAATCTACATTTTCTCACTACAGAAAGACAGAGAACTAACTACAGACAAGTATATTTAAAAATGGTTATTCAATTATTCAGAACAATTCAGAAGCGCATATGACTATGCACATTGTGGGTGACTTTCATTTTTTTTTTAGCTAAAAGAAGGCAAAATCACTCCAAATTACTTGTAGTAAAGAGAATGGCTTCCTTTGAGGCCTACTAAAAATCACAATTAAAGGAAGCCACTCTCTTTACTACAAGTGACTTGGTTTGGGTGATTGGTGTGATTTTAGATAGAGCCATAAAACTGTTGCAATTTCAGGTTCAGCTCAGCTTTTTTTAGTACTTCAGAACTTGCCAGATTCATCTGAATGTTGTTTTGTTCCATTCAGTCTGTTTATTTGTTGAATTTTATCCTGATCATTTCTGGCTAATTCACATTTGTTTAGTCAGCTGTTGACCAAAAAGTTTGCTTAGGATTAATGACAGGTTTGGAAATTAATGTAGTCCCGCTATTCTTCAGAATCTGAACAAACAGGCATCTTACTGATATTATCTAATGTATTCATTTTCTGTTTTTGTTTGTAGTAAAGTGGAAATTTACGGTCAGCTGCAAAGCAGTCATCACTTCACAAGTGGTGCTCAGTATTTCACAAATAGCAGCACAACTTGTCAATCAGAAAAACAGCACAGCTAGAGCACTTCTCAATCAAACTGACTGTGCCATCGGAATAAACTGTTGTATAATATTTATTGATGCCCATAGACTTAAAAATAGATTTGAAAATAGTCAATCAACTGTAGGACTAAAGCTGTATTCAACCGAAGCTTGTAAAATTTCCCACCTCTGACTATATACAGAACTGAGGAAAATGCTCCCTCAGCTGGGAATTCAAAATGAAAATGGCTGCTCTCATTGTGAACAGTAGTAGAGAACCACTTGTTTACTTTTAATATTTCTGATGTTTTACCTTCTCAAAATAGTGAACTTTATGGTCAGTGTTGTAGATTTAGCCAATTACTGTCTGTATGTCGACTGATCTAAAGCAAATATCAGTACTTCATGGAGTTAACTGAGTTTTCAGACTTTGTATTCGAAAACATGGAGATTGAAAATCATGAAATTCTGAGCTCTGACTTCCCACTTCCAAACCAAGCCAAATGCAGCATAATTGTAAACAGTGATAGAATGCCGTCATGGAAAATCTTAGAATGTAGAATACAATACCTAGAACTACAGTTTGCAATCACACTGAAACACTAATGTATTCATCTAACATCTTAAATTCTCAGTCTACATTCTAAAGCTTATTATTTAGCAACTACATGGAAATGTGCAAACTGGCTGAGTTAACCTTAAGCAACGAGGAATCCTCCAGTAGCTCCTGGCTATTTAAGGGGTTAAGTTTGGACACTTGGCTGGCCCTGAGGCTGTACTGGGAGTGGAGGGAGGACCAACAGTTAATAACAATGGGCCTCATTCACCAATATCTTCCTAAGTTTTTTTTTAAATTTGTTCTTGAAAAGGTCCTTAGAAAAAGTCTGTCAGATTTATGACGTGTTCTTGAACCGCAGGATTGTTTGAACATTTGTGCTCTTGAGTGTGTATAGATTCTGTTCTAAGAGCAAATCCCAAGTAAGAAACATTAATGAATGTCAGGGTCTTCATAAACTGCATACGTTGGTTTAAAGAAGAAATGTTTTCTGAGGAATGGTTGGTAAATAAGGCCCAATGTGTATGCTTTTATAATGACAATTACATGCCTCACTTGAAAGATATGCAACTGTTTTTGCTTTAAGCTGGTATCTATTGTAAAAAGGAAATAGTTCATCAAAAGGTGTGATTCACGGCACATTAAACAACGTGTCTTGACGTAATTCCACTTTCTTCAGAAAATGTGTCACAGCTGTGAACATCAAGTTCTGTGGGTTAGCTATGAAACAGAGAGTACACGAAAACCAGTAGTGTCGTTCCTCATATGTCCTCCTGTGACTTCTGGTAGTGTTTTTCCTTGTAACATTCTTCTGAGAAGAAGGAAGAGAAATGCAGTTTATTGGGTTGTATGACAACTTTTTCCAAGAGCGTAGAACATGCGGACAAAACCCACGTTCATTGCTCTCGCTAATGGAATAATCCTTTATCAGTCAGAGTAGAGGTGAAGATCATCAACCTTTAGAAGTCACAATGATTTGATAAAAAGTTAGTAGTTGCAACAAGCAACTCTGTCAAAAGTGATAATTCTAAACTTTAACCCCTTTCACATTTGTTCTTGTAACTAAGAGGATATATTGTATTGGAATTTTGCTTTTGTTGTGTTTTTTATAAAAACAAAAAAATGCACATTTTTGCCAAGCTTTCATCATTTTTTGACATCAACACACACAAAATTCAGAAGTGCAGACACAAACCTGTCAACACAGAATGCAAATCAAATAAATGTAAATCATTATGTAGGAATGGAACTAATAATGTGATTATGTAATCAGGTAATGAACATACTTTATGCAAAGACGCTTATGCTAATGCCCTGTCAATGGATTGCAAACATCCCTTCTGTACAAACTCAACTTGTATTGTTACAATTAGCATCCATATTATAAATAAAAATTATCATGTGGATGGTAATAGAAGCAAAAGATATGTAAGGAGGTGCTATTCTCTGGGCAAAAAACAGTGAACTCAGGACTCGATTACAGGCTACTGTAATAACAAAATGTGCAAATCGTGTAAATTTTCAGTCTAAGAATTTGACACTGTAGGCACGTCTCTTTCCAATAGAAGAAAAGTGAACAAAGTTCAAAGTCATTATTTATAGGGTGCTTTCTATTGGGAGGTGGCTGTCCCAGATGGGAGGTGGCCATCCCAAACCCTTAAATTTCAACTTTTGCCTGTAAAAGTAATACTTTTAAAAACATTGCTCCGAACTGAGTGGTGACCCACGTAGCTAGCCTAGTAATTGCATTCTTTTTAGCCAAGGACTGACGTCTTCAGTTGCAAAAGGGATGCAACCAGTTAGACTGAAAAACGGAAACTATGGTGTTTACTTGTCTATACTATTAAGAACAAGGAAGTTATTGAAGTTATTAGTCATTCAGCCCACAACATACTTAGAGTCTGAATTCAGATGTTTTATCTTACACAATCGGTGCTCAGCGGTCCTGGAGGAGCAGGTTATAGTGCAGGAAGTTGAGGACTCATTGCTCATTAAGATTGCTTCAGTTTTCTGTTTATAGCCTCTTGAGACGTTTACAAGGAAGGTAGATCCGGTGCATCATTTATACTGCAATGATGGCCAACATGGTGGTGATAAGATTATCTAATGGCAGAAAAAAAAGAAACAAGCTTTCTGACTGACTCACTGACTGACAGCTTAGGTACTGAAATTCAGTATTGAATGGCACAGACTTTGTCGATAATCTGTAGTACTGAAGTAATTCCGACAGTACCATAAAAGCAAATGTGAACTAAAATTTGCAAGAAAATGTCATATTTAAGTTCCCTGTAAAGGATGCGTACTTATTTTTACCTAAACAAGCAACAACTATGGGTGTTCAAACTGTATAACAGCATTTAATTTCAATGAATAAATACATACAGTATAGAAACATGTTTAACATGTCACATGCATGTATGAAGAGGTCACAGAAAAAAAAACAACTTTATCTGACCCAAGAGTATCCTGCTTTCAGTGGGAAGGAAGTGCATTAAAAAATAATAATAATAATTAAAAAGGTCATTGTTGGACTGCAATGTAGACTAAATTGGAGATAAGTAGGTGTTTAGTTCATATATTCTTTCCTCACTATGATGGGAAAATTCAACACAATGTTCTATTTTCTGCCACTTCCACTTGTGCACATTTCAGATTATCTTCAGTGTAAACAAAGAGGGTGGGTGCATTCAGGGGTTTGCCCGTGTTCCATGAGTTCTGTAAACTTCAGCTGGGCCAGGTCATCCACACACACATCCTCCAGGCTTTCTGAAGCTCACACACAGTACAGAAAGCAACTTCCCTCAATGTACCTCTCTAGTTTTCCTCTTTTGTGTCATATTAACCTCCTTTAACTCCTGAGATAAACATCCTAAGTCTTATTATTTGGTAACTACATGGTAAACAATGGAAATGACTGAGTTACCATTATGTTATAGAGGCTATATTTGTGGTGTTTAGGGGTTAAAATTTGAAACGTAGGCTCATTATTCAATATGATACTAAAATAGTCATATGCACAAGTTTGAACACTCAAATTACATGTTTTGTTGATTTCTTAAGTGTTACTGTCACTTAGAAAATCAAATATTTCACTGTAATTTCACCAAGGTGCTCAAACCTTTAGGACTGTATGTATATAGTTATATGAATGAGAAACTGAAGTGTGGGCCCAAATACAGACAGAATATACAGTATTGTGCAAAAATCTTACGCACCTGAGCACATTGTTTAAAATTACATATGTAAGCAATAAGTCTGCTTCTGCCTATAAAAACTCTAATAATACTTAAAATGCAAATAAAAATACATACAGTAAAAAGTAAAAGATGTTTTTCATAAAAGTAGTTAATATCTTGCAAGCTGGTTAGAAGAACTCAGGTGTGTTTCCGCATTTCTCCCTCAGCCATTGCATGGAATTGTTTAGTTTCACCACAGCACACCTGATTTAATGTAACTAAGGTTTGATTAAACAAGCCAGGCATTGGACATTAACTGGAATTAATATATGCTCCCATGAGAAGAGGTCTGGAAATTTTTGTGTTATATTAATATTATTGTTTTTCTGCTTTCTGAACCATTCAGTTTTTAAGCATATTGCTCTTGTGTCCCTAACACAGCACTGAAAACAAACAAATAAAAGGGACCTTTGGATGTTTCGACTATTTCAACATATTCCCAAGGGATCAAGCCCACGTCAAACTCCACACACACAGTGACTGGGTTTATTCCCACTGTGTGCTGAGGTGAAACACCCCTCTCGTCCCTCAGGTTCAACGTGAGCCCCCGTGTTTGTTTTCCAGCTCCAGTCCCACGCGGCCCTCCGAGTGCTCGCCTGAGGGCTCCTTCCCAGTGATAAGATGTTATTGTAGGACTTCCCATGAGCTTGTGAAAACTATTTTGACTGGCAGGCAATGAGGCCTTGGCCACATGCCAACAATAATACCTCGGCTTTGATTGGCAAAGAAAATAAGCTTTGGGAGCGGTGTACATTTCCAATCAAGGAGCTGAGAGGAAATTCATTTCGGAACGAAACAATGAAATAAAATGAACTCAGCTAATTTGGAGGGTTACTGAAGGGGAGTCGGAGGGGTGCGAGCATTTAGGCCGCAGGGCAATGTAAATACAGAGGAGATGAAGAGGCATAGTGTAAAGCAATTAGTTCATGGCCTTTTATGCTATAATTTTCCAACATAAAGTCTGAGCTGAGACCAGTGCAATGGAAAACATTCTTTAAGTATGGGGTTATTATTCACTCGAGGGCTACATGATATGGACAAAGTACCATAATACTGTGGTATGTCAGGGGCTCTTATCCTACATTATCCTACACTAGTATTTGATTTTTTTTCCCAGATATTACACACATATAGTGTGGTTTTATACCCCCAAAAAACAGTTTTAATGTTTACACAACCATTTCCAACCTCTCTTTATCCCTTATAATTAAACAGTTTGTTTTTTGTTGTGGTGCTTATAAAACTTGTATATGTAAATCACCTCTGTTGTGGTTGGCTGACCTGTTTTGTGCTTCATTCATAAAGCATTTGGGCTAAAACACTACTCATAACATGAATGGGAGGAGCTAAACTGCTGTGAACAGGCAGACAGATGTACATACATTGGTTTTCGTAAAAACACTGAATTCAAAACAGGCTGCTCTGCAGTTTAGATTCCATATATGGACTGTATGGATGGAAAAGTGAGTGATATGCTTTGACATTTTAACAGTGTTTACATAATACATCAATACACTCTTTTATTTCCAAAAACTGAGGAAAATGTTTTTTTTTCCATGACATGTGGCCTTGAAAAACCAGTGATGAACTTTTGATGTGATGTAGACTTGTCTGCATTATTTTGACTACTAATTATTTGTTAGTTAGGTCATACAAACGTAACCATACTTCTTTCAAACACTCTCCAGGTAGATCAAATTGGATATTCACAGACCACAATAAACTAATTTTGTGATTGACTAGAGGGCTCATTTACATATCAAAGCCTTCTGCAATAGCAGTATTGCTCCTGGATCAAGCAATAATGATTAGCATACTATATTTTGTGCAGCCCCATAAGCAACAATATAAATAACTAGCAAAGTCTTAGCTATAGCCTTGTGCTTCTACCACTGTGTGCAGCAGTGTTCTACAAAAGCCATTTCTCACTTTCTCAGTTCATTCTGCTCATGTCAGTTTTTCTATTAGCCCCTCTGCTCCAAAAGGCCCTCATTAACTTGAATGATGAGCTCAATTAGCTTAGTGTGACTCAGGCATAGCTCGGACCAACCAATCAGGAAGGAAAAAGAGTTCAGTGGCATGCATGAGGTACGGCTAATTAGGGGTGAAAATGAACTCCTAATGCAGAGTAGGGTCTGGCAAGCTTACACACACATACACACATACACAAACACACACACACAAACACTTGTTTTTATACAAAGACAGGATGTGGGATCATACTTATGTTCCATATGTATTATAAGTATATACTTATGTTATAATAATATGTCCCATATGTATTACATATTACATATGACATATAAGTATCTATATGTAATAACCAAATGCCATGTCATCCATATGTATGATATGAATGTAAGTACCTATATGTAATAATGTGTCCCATATCTATTACATGCATGTAAGCACACTTAAATTGAATAATAATGTCCCATATGTATTTTATTCTTCTAAATATGTAGAAGCCTAACCTGATCCTAATCGTATCAAAAAGAAACGGTTTTGCTCTTTCAGCTTTAAAAAATTAAACACGGTGTTAGTGCTGTTTTTTTTTCTTGTTTTTTTTTGTCATGAAAATGTGCCAATTATTTCTAAGTATCTACATGTAATAATAATAAATCCCATATTTATGTGATAATAACATGTATATGTATGTAAGTACCTATATAAATTAATAAAAAGTCCCATACACACACACACACATATATATGTATATATAATAAAGAACCTGTATGTAATAATAATGTCTTATATGTATTACATATAAAAATCCACATGTAATAACAATTTTTCAACATTAACCTGAACCTAACCTCAGTAACCAAGAAATGGTTTTGCTCCTTCAGTTTTAAAAAATTAAACATGGAATTTTTTGTCATGAAAATGTTTGAAAGCCATAGTACAGACACACCGTACATATACTAGCTCATATGTAGCCTCAACCAAAAGAATCTAAACACCCCAAAGGAAGAAAAAGCCTGTTTGAACGAGGTTAATTCTCACCCAGCTGACTTAGGCACTGCTCCACTCCCTTCAGCTCAACCCCCTACCACACCACCCCCACCCCCTAACATGCTTTTCTGAAAGGCCATGATGAATGGAGGTGCAGATTACCATATAGTTGAGGAGCACCAGAGCCACGCACTGCTTGGTTAATCAGGAGAAGCTAATGACACGTTCGCTCCAGCCACAGGATGGCTCTTTGTTTCATTTTTGTTTTTTCTTTTTTTATTTTTACACATGTGATTATGATTGCAATCATTATGACTGGCGTAATATGCTATTTAATATCCTCTGTCCCCCAAGGAGTGTGTTACTGAAGCCTGGACTGCATACTAATCTGGCATTGGCGTGAGTCGGCAGCAAGGTAACATGCACTCAATTAGAAAGGGAGGCAGATGGCACAGTGAAGTCCCCCCTGTTGAAAGGACTATTACATACAGAGATGGTGTAAATCAAACCATACAGTAAACTTTAACACACATACTAAAATAAACTCAGACCACTGGGGTCGTCAGCCAAGTTGGTTCAAGTACAGTGATTCCGAAGAAAGGCTGACAGAAATGTCAGAGACATGAGAGACGCCAATACTTCAAATGACAACAACAAAATGAGCCAACAGTCTGATCAATTTAACCTATTAAATGATGAAGGCCTGTACAGATCCACGTCAATAGCAGAAACATGCAAAGGTGTGGTTCTTTTACTGTTTCTCTACACGTGTAGGTTTATCGATTACCCTTAAACTGCGAGGACCCCTATGTTGGTCCTCACTTCAACTTCACAGTCATGTATGCTGGTAATATAATTTAATAACTCCATGCAAAGGCTGGGGGCATCTAAGAGACATCTGAAATTTAAACTTTGTTTTTCAAACTATCTTACAAGATATCAACTTTTTTGAAAAATATGATGTTTTTGAGATAAATACAGTAAAACTTAAACATTATGTTTATTCTAGTATGTTTTTTTTTTTTTACAAGAAAAAACACACTTATTTCTAAGGTAAATGGTTTAACAATGTGTGTAGGGGCCTAAGACATGTGCCCAATACTGAATTAGATAATAATATACAGTAGTTACAGAATATTGTCACACATAGAGGGTCACTGAGGCAGGATCTATGCAAGGGTAAATTTAATAAACAGGCAAAATAAAACATGGATTTAACACAAACAATGAGCAAAACACAGAGATAGACATATTACACCAAGCAAAGGCACACTGAAAAAAAGAGGGATGTTTAAACACAAAGACAAAAGGAGTAACAAACAAGACACAGGTGACAGAGATAATTAAAGGTCAGAACTGAAGTTAAACAGAGAAAGGGGTCAAGCCAGACCAGCCTAACCATGACAAATACTTAGAGACAGAATTGACTTTTTTTTCAAGGTAATGTAGTTCCCTGTGCTCTTTGAAAGACATTTGTTGAGAGTATAAAACAAATAAAAGCTTAATTTAGTTTCTGTATGATGTGTTTTCCTGTCATGAATTCCGGTAAAGAACTGGTGTTGATTTTCTAAATTAATGATCAATGCTGTAATTGGCTATCTCAGTAGAGGGGCTGGGGTAGGAGGTGTGACCCTTGTGCAGTGGCGGAGAGCTCCACAATGGTGGCCACAGAGCACTGTATAGAGGAACCACACTTTGACTTTTTAAGCTTGTTTACACTGAAAAGACAACATACAGTTGCAAATGAGTATGCCAGTCGGTTTTAGCTTTTGTTTACATCTTAGTCCTGCTAAGATTATGCTACTTCCACTAGCCTGGTTCTAGGCATTTGCCTGTTAACTTAGCATCAAGCTAACGGTGGTGAATTTGGACATTTTATAGCAGCCCTTTAGATTAAATTCAGATATTTAAAGCTTGTAACAGACATTTAAGTTACATATTCTTTATTTTGGATGTTGACTCCTTCTGTAAAGATTTAAGCTGAAATCAAAGTCTCTAAAAGTTAGTGGAGGCTGTAAGCATAGCTAAATGCTCAACTTACTCTACTGAGGATAGAATGTGGTCCAATCAGCCCACAGAAGGCCAGTTAACATCAACAGAGAAGAGTCTGCTGAATCAGTCAACGACACTAAAGTTTAATGTGTGTAATATGTGGATGTATTACATCGTTGTTCTGTCCTGTCTATCAGAGACAGAGTAAAGACAGGGTATCAGAGGAGGCTGTGATGCTTGCTCGACGTGACATAGAATGGAGCAGCAGATCCAATGAGCCTGTTGAATTACATGCCTTCTGTAAAAAATAAATATGCCAAAACAGGAGAGACTTCACTTTGCATGATTTCTCAGATTATAGATACCAGTGTTGTAGTACTTAAGTCTCAAGAGCATAATTTAATGGTCCTGGTTGTTTCTTGCTCTCAATGACACTTTGAATCAGTCTTGTCTCGCGGTAAGGTAAACTCAGAAACTGTCCTCAAGACCAGGTAAGTGCATTTCCCACATCTGAGGGAATTGGAAACTAAACTTTTTGCTATCATTTTTGAACATCGACAACACCTTCAAACAGAATAAAACAGTCCTTTCTCTACATCATGGGTTCCCAACCTTTTACAACTTCCAGCCCACAAACAGATTTAAGTGATTTGATCATTTTTTCTGTCTCACCTAATGAAATGAGTTGGCTGCTTCACTTGTTGAATGGCCCAACCTCAGGATCTTTCCTTCTGAATGATGCTTTTAACCACTTATCCAGGATGGATAAATTCCATACCACTGAAAAGTGAAACATTTTTCTTTGACATAGCTAGCTAGAATTTTGCCAGAACAATTCATGAGCATGATATAAATATAAAGTTTTATTTTTGCAAATAATCAGCAACATTTGTCATATCTGATATTATGTTTGGTTTATGGTCTACATTGTAACAAATGGCCAACGCCCCCTAGCAGTACCAGGTTGAAAACCACTGCTCTGCATATTTGAACAAAGTCTGTTCTGCCAGTTGAGGATGGCTTCACTGGGTATTATTTGTTTGTTGGTGTTAACTGGTTTCAAAATTTAAACATTTCCTGAGGTCAGATTGGAATGCTATAATTACTGTTTAATAATAAAATAATATTTAATATAATGAATAAAAATATATGTATGTTTCATGATTAATATTCAGTCGTTCTGATTTTTCCCATTTCTTTTTAAATTTTTATACTCTGAAAAAATCTCAATTTAGTCTTATTCTCATCACTCACTCGTCTTGGACACAACTACTACAAAGTCTCGGTCTTGACTCAGATTTGACGCGTCCTGGTCTCGGTTTTGACTCTGAGGCATTGGTGGGCACTGGAGTGGGTATGCTGAGACTCATTCAGAGAACATCAGCGTTCCACTTAATTTATTTTTCATTTAAAAACCAAACTGATCCTCTTTTTAGATCCACCCCACCTGAAATAACCACACTGACCATTAATATCTTAAACACTTTATGACCACACCTCACTATGCATCAGACAACATGCTGGAGTACATAAACTCAAGATCATCTCTTGATTCACAATTTGTGTCAGTCATCCTCTAGCCTTTCATCAATGGTGAGTTTCTGACCACTCTTGGCTTGGTATTTTTGGGGAGTGAACCACTCGGAACCTAGCAGTGACAATGACGTGTGTAAAAACCCCGGCAACACCGCTGTGTCTGATCCACTCATACCAGCACCAAACACACTACCATGTCTGTGTCATTGCTCTGTTGAGAATGATCTGCCACCCAAATAACTGTGGTCTTGTGGACACAATCTGATCAATGATGAAAGGAGTAGAGGGGAGGCTGATAAATTATGCAGGGATTCTAGGACTGTATGAATGGGGTGGCCTTTGGGTGGCCAGGGCAATTTTAAGGGGTCCAAAGTCCAAATAAACCCATAAAAAGTCATGGTCTATGAGTCTTTTATGCACTTATATGCATATCTTACAAATATACTCTTTCACACACAGCTGAAACAGCTATGAAATGAAAAAAGCACAAGTCATCAGTTACAAATTCCTCAATACTGATAAAGCAGGCAACTTTTACTAGCAGCTAGCTAGCTAGGCTATTCTGTTTGCTGTTTTTATTTTTTTTTTTAAGTTTAGTTAACTAAAAATTTCAGTGGTGAATTGTGGCAAAGACTATGTTTTAATTGAGTGGTCAATAACAGTGAGAGAGAGTAACGTCTCTGGGAGAAATAAAACATCAATGCTCTTGTTTACTTAAGTACATTCATATCGAGATTCCTGGAAGTGAAAAAGACAGTGTACCGATGTACAAGACAAAATCTCACTTTTGTTTCTCCCTCTGCTGGTGTTCAACTGTGCAAAACAGTTCTGTGCTGAAGTACTTTCTCCCAGTTCAGTCGGTGGAAGCGTTAACTAGTTATGTGACAGAATATCTGGTGTGACATCCAGGGTGGCCAACCAGCTTTCAGGGGCAGCCAGTGCCAATTGTGCTCTGGCTATGCCTCTGGTTACAGCAGGAAATAATCCTATTAAGTGCATCTAATTGGTAGGTTTTTCTGATATGATGGACAATATTTGAAGGTACAAGGTAGGTTTCCCTAATAAACTGACAACTCAGTGTATGTCCTGTGCATCTGAGAGATATTCCAGATATTACTGGTTGCAGCACTCTGTTCACTTTTCTGTTTCTAAACTACTCCACACAGAGAATGAAAACACTGCTGCAGCACAAAGGCACAATCTTATGGAAGCATACCGACGGCACAGAGGTGATTAAAGTCTTTACTGGGCTTAGGCACATCTGGCCTGTCCGGACCACTGCAGCTCTGTTGATTACTCAAGGTGGGTGGGTTGGTGGGGGCAAGACGTGTTTCTGAGCTGGAGCCAAAGCCTCCTGCTGGACGGAGGCGATATTTTGGGTACCCCAGAAGGAGGGTGCTGCTGGTTGGAGGAATCTGAATTCTGTAGTCCTCTGTGCTTATCACATTCAGCTGTGGCTGAAGGCTCTGCCTGAGGTAACCGGGAATCAAATCCTCTCTGCTGCAGGGGTCAGGCTTAAACACTGTCGAAGTCACCTTTCTGCACTCTCAACAAAACGAGTGCACAAAGCCCAATAAAGGCCAAAAAGCTGATTTCCATGAACTTCCTCTCAAATAAAAGTTAACGCTTAAACAGACATTCACATCATCCACAAGACTTATTCGGTAACTACAGAGGAAACAATATAAGCCAACTGAGCTATTATTAAGTTCTAGGAATGAGGAATGGGAGTCTGCACCCATCATCAGCTACATAAAGGTTAAAGGGGGTAATAATTTTCAGTGGAAATACTGCATGCCTGGAATTAGTTTATATTATTGAAACTGAAAAAATGGGATGTGAATTTCTCCCACCTCATTTAAATTCTGAAATTAGCCTAATGAAGGCAAGAATATTATTCTTTTCAGCTGCCTTAACAAATCTGTGATAGGAGGCCAATAATTTCATTTATGTTCAAAAGAACTCAGTCACAACAGTGCAGTAATCTAGTGCTGCAGACTTTGTAGAAACTTCACAGTTGGTCCTTTGTAGTCTTTAGGGATGTACCAATATAGGAATCGTGGGCTGATGACAATATCTGATATTTTCCCTGTACATATCTACTGATGCCGATACATAAACATTTTGAAAACACAGAAATTTGCACTCACCGCTACAGAGGTTAGCTTGTTGCTAGATGAGGAAATTTTTACTCTTCACTATGAAGGTTAGCTTTGTTGTGGCTGGGAGAAAGTTTGTTCTGAGATTTTCACTCATCGCTATGTACGTTAGCTCGTAGCCAGATGAGAGAACATCTGTAGATTTTTACTCGTCACTACAGAGTAACCTCTGTAGTGACGAGTGAAAATCTACAGATATTCAGCTTGGTGTCAGCCGAGATAAAGTTTCTCAGTTCAAAAGAGATTTTCCTTTGCTGCTATGGAGGTTGGCTCGTTGATGGCTGAGCAAAAGTTCATTGATCCGAAGTAGATTTTCACTTGCTGCCACTGAAGTTAGCCCATTGTCTGCTAAATTTCTTCAGTCTGAGGGATGTTTTCACTTGCCACTTCAGAGGTTAGCTCGTTGCCAGCTGAGATAGTTTCTCAGTCCAAGGGGGGTTTTCCCTCACCGCTATGGAGGTTAGCTCGTTGATGGCTGAGCGAAAATTCATAAATCCGAAGGAGATTTTCACTTGTCGCTACAGAGTTTGCATTAGAGAAATCTACCATTTATTTCCGTAGGATTACAATTGCAGTACCAGTAATAATATACAAATATTAGTAGCCTAGTGTCCCAAATTATCTTTTTAAAAAAAACAAAAAACAAAAAAAACAACAAAAAAAAACAACTATATATTAGTTTAAAATATTAGTCAAATCTAATACTGGTCATATTAATCATATAGTACCTTCTACTCATAGCACAAAACTCAGCCCTTTACACCACACAAACACTAGTGTCTTAGAGCAGCAATCACTTCACACACACCTACACAGAACTCAAAATTGTCATCAGATATGAGGAAACTTAGAGAACAACAGGATTTTATTTATTTTTAAAAATGTAGGACTGGGTTGCATTTTCAATGCAAACCTGAAACCTGATAAATCAGGAAAACATCTTAGGTAATAACTGGCTAGTAGGCCATCCAAAGGTTATTCTCTGCGATTACACAAATGCAAATAACCATTCCATTCAAACTGCAGGTCAGTATGTATACTGCAATCAATCATATCTTGATTTTATAATGAGGCATTACTGTAGGCAACTGAAACTGCTCTGCTTGTGCATACATTCTAGTTGTACAAAAGAAGGCAAAAAGCTGGATTACAAGCCAACATTATGTACCACAACAATAGGTCACAAATGCATTCTTTCATAGGAACCAATGCAAGGTTAAAAATCTCATTCAAAAACTTTTTTTGAATTTTTTTTTTTTGTTTAGAGTGAGAAAACTGGAATTTAGCATATAAAATGTTATGTTATCCAACTGAGCTGGACTATGCCTCCATAACAAATCGAAACTAGTCAGGTTAAAAATGACAATGACAAGCTAATATTAACTCAGTAACACACAACAAACAAATAAATAAATACATACATACAAACATAGTATTGTGATCTCACACACACACACTCACATAATAAAACTGAAGTGCAAACCAAAGTTCCAAAAAACTTGCGACAGCATGTGAAATGGAAATTAAAACAGTTTTTACTGTAAATATACACTCATTCTGGAATTAATGCTTGCAAAATTCCATAGAAGTTGGCATAGAGGGAATTTAAGACTAGGAACGTTTCAGTTTAAAATGTTTCAGTATAAAAGGAGCATCTAGGAAACAACTAGTCCTTTGCACTTTACTAAAAATGCATCAGCAAATAATCCAAAAGTTCATAAATAATTTTAAAATAATGTATGTTGTGCTTTCCGAGGGATGTCAATTTGTACTGAGGAACATCCATACTTATTGTAACATGATGACCGCCAAGCCACATTACAATGTAATCGGAGACTGCATGTGCTACACTGTCCTGCCTGCAGTCCAGACCTGTATTTGTGTTTTTGTACTGGTGTCAATTTAATACAGGTTACACAGAATTTACTAATACCTCTTCTTTTCACATACTAGTCTGGCTTTTGTGAAATTAAGGTTTATATTTTATTAAAAATGTGAATTTTTTTGTCAATGTTCTGTATGGCTGTCCAACTGACCACGCATTTGTGGACAGAGCAGATGTAGGTCACAATGTGAGAATGAAAACGGGCATTCCAGTGTATTTAGTATTCTGTACCTCATGAAAAGTGGGTCCAAGGGGGAGAAAAGAAGACTGAAGCATTTCCTTTAGAAAAGCCTGGGACTTGATTACCTCCAACAGAGCTTAAGCAAATGGAGGAGTCAGCTTTGAAAGGTTTAATTAAAAAGCTGCAGAATCCTCTAAGAGCCATTACAGAACACACTCTGGAGCTTCAGCTGAGAGTGTACGTAAGGGTGGGAGGGCTACAGCGTCTGCCACAACTTTAATTACACTCCCGTGTGTTTCGACTCCACTGAAGCAGAATGTAAAACACACACATGAAATTAGAACCTCACACATGAACTGAGCCTGCATACCATCATCAACACAGCGTTGTCACTCAGTCAGAATCTGTCCCCCTCTGACTTTCATTCTCACTGTGAAAAAGAACGAGAGCTGAACGAAATTAATAATTCATCCTCACACATCCGCAGCCATGAACAAACTGAATATAAATAGTCTTCACACAGGCATCACATTATCATTGCTTACATGGTTTTATTTGATCTGAAAGCTAGGGTAATGTACAAACCGAAATCGAATACAGAATGATTTTGCCCTGAATTAGACCATTTATGACACTTGTGCCAATACACAGAGTGGACCACAGAGGGCAGCAAAGGCACAATAAAGGCACCTTGGGTCAGGGTTACAGTGACATCTAATGGACAAGACACACATTTCAACTATACTTAATATTAGCCAAAAGGCAGAAAAGGCTTGACATGCAGCTACAGCAACAGAAGGCACTGCATAATGCAATAAAACTGCAGGTTTAGGTAATAAAAGTGGTTCTGACAGATCACACTGGAATCATTAACTTGAAAAAATACTCAGCTTCATTTCTAAAACTGTCTGTTCACTGGCCCATGTATTGGAAAATGCATAAAAAGCCCTTACAAAAAGCATATAAATAAATATTGCTGACTGTAACAACTACTGGCCATCTGATGAGGTCCCTTTTACACTTACATGTTTACATTCATCTGGATGTGTTGAATACATGATTCCACAAAATCATATTGTGGGCTCTATATTCTTCAAAAGGCTGGATGTGTTCTTCATCCTAAAACATAAAAAAAAAAAACACTGGTGTGACTCTACTGTAGTGAGCACGCATGGAAACATAATACAAGACTGCATATCGTAAGTGTCCAAAAAAAGAGTCTGCATTTTTGTTGATTTTTATTTTTCTACATCATGTCAACACACCAGCTGTCCTTTATATTGTGTTAAAAAATTCATGATGAACGGCCCAACAGAAATGCTCAAAAATCCGTTGGAATAAAATCTCTTTACGTTAACTTACATTGAAAGGTAAGAGTGTTATTGCTTTCTCCTGTAAAATTACTATTTTGGAGATGCTTCTTTTTCTTTGGTCAGTATGTACTCTCTCTGTCCCCCTCACTCTCTGATCTTACACGGTCACACAAATAGTGGGAAAGACACAAACCTATGAAATACACAACTGTACTTACATATTGGCTATTCTCTCCAGTCTTTCTTTAATACTCTCCTAAAAAGAAGAAGACAGGACATGATTAAAACAAAAACAACGATTTTCAAAATTTCAGCTCAGTTTATCTGATCTTCCTCTGAGCATGACAGCTAAAACCATGTAATGTCTCAAAAAGTTTGTCAGTCAATATAGGCAATGGAAACGGAAATTGTCTGCAACATATAATAATGTTGGCAAAACATTCTTCCATTCAGCTTTAGCAGAAAAATCGTATCAGTACATGAAATGTTGCAAAAATCCACAATGGAAAAATAATGCATTTACAGTTTGGTGTCATGTTACAAATTTTTCCCTCACAAAGCTCTTCAAAAAAACAGACAGCATGACAAAGAGGAAACGAGAGCGTAGAGAGATGCACAGAAAAGACTACAGCTTTTCTAAAAACAGTAAGTGCTCAAGCAGCTCCATATGGCAGAGAAATGTGATGTCTCACATAACAGTTATTTAAAAATCTAATAAATTAAAAAATAAATAAACAGAGTGTCTTTGACAGTAAGTTATGGGGGAGACAGAGAAGCCAAAGGTACACAAGTTACCGCATACATGAAATTAGAGGTGGAATCATGTCAAACATTTATTTTTTATCGATAAACCAACACCCAATGTTTTATGCAGGAAATTACATCTTTATGTAAAGCATTTTTATCGCTAAAAAGAAATAAGCTTCTGGGCAACAAAAATGACAAACATTTTACGCAATTTTATGTTAGCGCTTGCAGTTTGCACAGAAAGTCAATGGAAACATAAAGCGGGTACAGGAGATGACCTAGGGTACAGCTCTGCATCTAATGGCTGCCAGAAAGTTTTTTACTAATAAAACTAATACACATCAGGACACGCCAGGATGCTCTACGGGCATCCAAACACACCCACACAAAATATGTGATTATAGTTCAGAATGTGTCAGTAATTTCTAAAAGCATCTGAAGTTTTTTCAAAGTGCACATTTTCACTCTTTTTTCATTTACTAGAATTTTCACTCAAGAGACAAAAGGAAAGTATCCAGACAGCCTTTCTAATTAGTGAATTCAACTACGTTAAGGTGCACTCATTGCGGACATAGATGTCCAACTGCACACAATCACCTGGAGCAGGCTCACCTGAGCTTAAGGTCATGTTGCCCAAGGCTAAATGTTAAGTAGGGGTATTAAGCCCCCAGCACTGGGCTGTGAAGCAGTGGAACTGCATTCACTGAAGTGATAGACGGAGCTCTATCCAATAGCTTGGATAAACTGGATGAACTGGAGTGATGTTTCTGATCCAGAACTAATCCAACCACAACTTTTGGACATACAGTGTAGATTAAGAAATGCATGGATGGATAAATGGACAAAAGGATAAAACTCACCTCTGGAGATGATGGTGGAAAGCTGGCTGAAGTATATGGGGCACTGTTACTGTCTAATGCTGATCGCATCACCACCATGGAACTACTCAGGGGAACTGACTCTAAAACTAGTGACACGTATAAAGGGACAACTTTAAGTCTTCAAATATACAACCACAGAACATACATTGATTTTTTTTTTTCGTTTTGCAAAGTTCAATCATTGAAAACAAAGTAATTCAGAACGGGTTGATATTAAATTGTTCAGTAACTTAAAAGTAATTCAGATTTCTTAACAGTGCTGGTGATAGTATATATGTGCTATCAAAACCACCAGTGGACCTACACATCTTCTGAGTTTCATATGTAATGTCAATAGTGGTAAAATAGCAGCAGGCCTAATTTATATGGGTTCTATTTTTTATTATAGCATCTTGCATATTGCACTCTGCCATAAATTGATTTAAAATGTTTTAGGCCAAAACAAAGTCTTTATGTGACTGTAGCTTTTAAAGCCATTAAACGCTTCAGATGGCTGGTTCCTATCACCACCACTGTAAACAATTCGGACTTGGTACATTTTTCTAGAAAGAATCAAACCACTCTCTATGACTTCTGCACTTTACTGATTTAAAGTATTATTTAGGCAAAACAACTGGCAGAATTCCCCTCTAAAGCCCTCATGTACAAGAAATTAAACATCGTAAACATGAAACGTCATCTAAGAGTCATGTCCTCAATGCTGATACAGAGTTTAAAGTGGCCAGTATGAGCCATCCTCACCTGTCTCCTCAGTAAAGTAGCTCTTCTCTTCACCAGCTGGAAGATTCACCAATCCTCCTGCTCGACCCGGATCCTGTACAGATGAAGAAATCCAAAAGATACTCAATAGGGCAGCACAAAATGCAAAAAGCATAACTGCAATGTTTTCAAACTAGTACTTAATATCTTGGGAGCTAGTTAGAAGGACAGAGGTTTGGTTCCAGATTTCTCCTTGATGCCCAAAGTAAACATAGATATGTTCAAGTCCATTAGCACACCTGATTTAATTTAATGAACACTGATTAGTCAAAAAAGGTACTGGTTTCACAAATAATACTGGATGTCCTTAAGGACAGGAAATGGTTAAATGAAATGGTTAATGGTTTAATAAAAATAGTTTAGTTATAAGTGAATACAATATTTGTATTTATTCTAATATAAGTGTCTTTCTGTGCAAATAAACACTTACTGCCTAATTAAATAGCTTTTTACATAGAATTTTCTCAGGTGCCTAAACCCTGGAGAAATTAAATGTTTTGGTTTGTTGACTACACATCCTTTACAGAGAACATACATCTGCACATTTTAATGCACAATTACTGTTGATGCTGTATTTAACCTATAATAAAAAAAATACATCATAAAACGCAAAAAAAAAAAAAAAACGCTGCTGTGCACCCTGTAAAGCCTGAAATAGTCATTTAAAAGGCAGAGGTGTCAGATTTTCAGGACATTTTTAGACCACATAATTCATTACACGTATTAAAATCACATCAACAGGCTTAAAAAGAAGGTCCAGCTCAATGTTTCGCTCTCAAGAGCAAAATCAACATAGTACTGCACAAGATTTGATGAAAATAGTACATAATTCACTGATCTTAAAAAACACAACCAATTTTCGACTGAGTTCTCTTTGAATACTCTTTGAATTGAACTTGATAGAACTCATTAGATTCATCTGCTCGGGGAAGAGGGCAGCTGATGCTACAAAATGTTCTTCTGCACACTGTAGAGGATGCATATTTATTTTCAGTTAGAAAAAAGCAACATGTAATTTGACCAGGGATGTATAGATTTTGCATATAACTTTATACATATAAGGCACTACTTGTGATAGTAAGATAAAAATATACAAAAATGTTCAACTTCTGAAAAATGTTTACTTAATTTTGCAATTTGCTATTTATGTACTGGCTAACAGTTTTGAATTATGCTCAAAATTATCTAAAATTATCACTACCAAAACAGTCACTACTGAAACATTTGGTAAGTTTCAGTAGTGTTATGGCTGTTTTGGTAGTGACAAAATGGAATGTTCTGTCATTTGTTTTAATAAAATAAACATAACTAAGGTATATGGTCATTCAAAGCAAAATAATTTTAGTCTAAAATCCAAGTCAGTTAAAAGTCTGAAATATCTTTTGAGCTCTTTGAACCAATTTGGAAGAATGATTCATGTAAATCTGTGGTCAACTATCCCATTTTTCCACCGAGCAGTGTGTTATAGTCTGGTTACAAATCTGTGAAGATTTTGTTGTCAATTCTACTGCCAAGTGACCAGTACAGTACTTGGGTACCCGTGCTGAATTTGGCTACCCCTCCTACCGGGGTACCAAGCATGGCAAGCCAGAACACATGGCTCTGGTCTAACACACCTACACAAACCAATACGCTCATTTAAAGGCCCTTCCTGAGTTGAAGTGGGTGTGTTAGAGGAAAGAAAACAATAAAATGTGCAGGGCAGAGCTACTTCAGGATTTGGTCCAGCTAGACTAGACTAAGCTGTTAAGTTTGAGTTGTTTGTGGTACCTGCGCTGAGTTCAGAGCCAGTCTAGTCTCCAGCAGCAGCACACGGCTCTGCAGGTTCTCCCAGTCACTGCGCTCTATAGTGATTTTCCCAGCCATGCTTTTCTCCAGAGCCTGCAGCCTCGCATCCAGTAGGGTCAGCTGCTGCCCCAGCCTGCACACACAGTCCTGCAGACCTGCCTCCACTGCCCTTAACATGTTCTCTGACACATATCCCTAAGAGAAAACATGCACAAGTGAGAACATGTATGTGCGTCTTTTAACTCATTAATAGCATACAATTAATTGCTATAGGCTGGATGTATTGTTATGTTGGCACTTTTAGGTATATTTCACTCCTTCAACAGACGCTCTAACAGACGGTAGGTGGCTCGTGCAGACAGCAGATGGTGCATTCCCAAAGGAAAATAAACAAATGGATAGTTGCAGTGCCTGATTGAATGAATCTGCGCATATGTGGGTGGGTGAGCTAGTGACAGAGATAATGTGAAGAATGCAGCTTATACAGATTTGCACCATGTGAGCAGCAGGTCGAGGGCTCATAATGTCAGAAGAATCTTTTCCGTCCTCATCATCATCAGCCACGTCCTCCTTCTGCTGGGGCGGCTCGTCCGAGGAGAGGCTGAACTGTGCTGGAGTGCTGCAGCTCAAGTGCCTCTCCACCAGCGGCCTGTTCAGAACAACCTGCACAAAACAAGACAATCAGCCATAATACCGTACTCCAGACCGAGCCCCATAATGAAACCATTTACTAACATGGAAATTCTAAATGGGTCTGGTTCTAAAATCTAATGAGATTAATACATAATTAATTATGTATGATTAATACATAATACATAATTCAGAGTTGTTTTAAAATACTTCATACAGTAACACACACACAGTAATGTGAAAAGCCCATTCTTAATTTATTTACTTTCTAGTCAAAAACAACCATTTCATGACCAAGTTATTCATTTTTCAGCATCAGGAAAAATACACAGAAACTGCAACAGCTAATATAATGTCAGTTTTTCAGTATTTAATGTGACCAGCCTTTCCACACCTCCAAAGTTCAGTATTAGAAGTTGGTTGCATTTTCTGCTTCACTCAATCCAAGTAACTTCCTTTTTGTCTCCTTCATTTTATCAGTAGCTGTTTCTTAAGAGCTACACATCCTTTCAGACCCATAGCACTGAGTTGTCTTCTCACAGTGAAAGGATAGACAGAAACACCTGTGGATTTTCTCCTGTTTCTCAAAGATGAAAGTAATTAAGTAGGCCTACTGTTTATCTAATGGAGACAGTTTTGGAGGTCTGCCAGGTCTTTTTTTAATTTTTTGAATTTCAGTTTGGAAATTGTGTTTTAGCTTCCTCTTCCTTATACAAGTGGAGTACATTTAATCTAATCTCCACAGAAAAAAAAGAACAATGAACAACTTGCCCTTGTGACTATAAATTAAATGAATGAACGAAGGTCTACTGTATGACCAACTAAATTATGTATTAATGTGTTGTGTCATTAAAAACATGCTCCTGTTTATGGGATAATTTTTGACTGTTGTGTTGCTTGGCAGCTATAGCCAAATTAAACTGTACTGCGTGGTGGAAGAAAGGCTTATTGTGGTTATTACTATTAATAAACAAAATTATTTATTGAGCACTGGTGTATATTGTCAGAATTTTATAAAGGCAGCAAGTCATAAAAAGCCTTAAGCAAATTAAAATCACCGTGACATAGCATCTTGTTGTGCTTTGTTCTAGTATATGCCATCACTATTAATAACACAATTATGTGATTGTTAGTGAGGATACTAAAATGAACATTAATGGGACTGATTTGCAAAAGGTGTTGATTTAGTTTTTACTTACTGTCTGAGCTGACATCCTCTGGGTTTGTTTGTGTGAGGGGAATTCTGTAGATTTCGAGTCACAACGGGATAGCAGCCTTCTTTTTGGTGGACTAACAGGCTGCAAAGTTAAATTAAATTCAATTAAATTAAACCTCTGACTGGAAATCCATTGATTTACTTTTACATGTGAATATGTATGGCCAAATTTTTGCATTTATAAACAACATCAAGCCACACAATCAGTACCTTGGCGCCTTTTGTGAGCTGTTTGTGTTTCTCCAGCACAAAGCCAATTATGTCACAAAGAAGGCCAACCTTTCTCTCAGCAAAACCGAACTGCAGGAACTGCTGCTTAGTCAGCAGAGGCTTGTAACTGAAGAGATCACGCAGGACCTAACCAAAGAGACATGAGTACATTCTCATTCAATTTAACAGTGAGGACAGGGGACAACCCAGATGATGAAGAACCATCTGACAATTAGCAATCAAAGTGTTACATTTTTCTACTGAAACATGCAACTCAGAGTCCCACTCTGGCAAGAGAGGAGACAATGTGGGGAACAACCAGGAATAATCACAGGAAAGAGCTTAATAGAAACAATCTGCTTGAGCGTACGGGAGGAAGGCAGAAATGGAAGGTATGACAGCACTGCTAAATGTCGCTTTCCTGTTACAACGCCTTTAATTCAGAGCAAATGCCTCCACTGCCCTCTGCAGCTCTCTGGACGTCATGATGGCATGTAGCATCCCGGTATGCTTCTTTCCTCTGCGTATCAAACATACTTTAGCCACTCTTCAGGCTGGGAGGAGGGCCAAAGCCCTGCCTGAGTCGCACGGAGGGTCAATGAACAGGAGAACGTTCTAGTAGACACAGCAGCTCATCTGCTTTGTAGTAGTGCGCACAAAACAGAGCTCATATCCAACGGTTTGGACCAACATGAAAAACTCTTTTTCTCCCCTCTGTCTATAGGAAACATGGACCAAAACAGTAATTACTCAGAAGTAGTCTGCCTGCAGGGAGCCGGAGTGAAGCTGGAGTGGAGATGAGTTGAGCTGGATAGAGTTGTAGGCTACAGATGCTCCACATCACGTTGCTCTCTGGGAGAGCCTTCTGGTTTAGATAGGAGGGGTAAAACTTCCCAGTGCATGGACAAGGTTGAAGATAAGCATATTAAGTCTGACGACACAAAGCCTGAGCAGATAAATCCTGAACTCTGCGCCAGAACAGAATAGCATAGCAAAACACAATGCTTTTATCTCAGATTCAGTATAACATAGGGGTGCATGATTTGAGCAGAAATTTATATTAGAATATTTTCCTCTCTCTGGACTATAATAATGAGCAGTGTTTCCACACACAAGTATATTTCTACCCATTTAAAAAATGTTTAACATTTGTATTAATCAGAATAAAATCTAAAAAAAACAAAAAAACAAAAAACAACCTGATTTGAATTTGACCGCTACAAGAACGCAGCTTGGGTGCTTTCTCTTAATTTAAAAGAATGCCTAGTTGAGGTTACACCTTCGATTCATCTAATATTTATTTAATAGAAATATTTTAACGAGAAGCCGTGCGAAGAGGAGGAGAGACTTGTAGCTCAAGTATCCTGAAGTGTGCAAATTCACAGTGTAAGAGAAGTTTTTTGTGGTCATTAAGCTAGCTTAAACCTTACTGAAATATAATACAAAAATGGCTGGTAGGCAGTAGTGCTACCTACTGGTCGGACCTAAATCATCTTTTAAAGCGCTAGGATGCCAGGTTAAAACTGAGCCAGGCAGCAGGTCAGGACATCCATTTTTATATATATTTAAGTGACAGTATATACTTTCACAGTGGAAAACATTCACACTCAAAGAAGACATAAAGACATAATTAAGCCTGTAAATTAAAAAAATCTTATTAGCATTAATATTTGTATTTAACTGACATATCCATATGGCCTTGTAAATGAAAAATTATGTGTATTTGTAATATCTGGGCACAATATTTTTATAAAATGAAGGATTAATTACATAAACAAGTGATTATTATGGATTTTGTTAGTTATTTATGCCTTAGAATCCTTCCACCCCCAACTCCCCACCTCAGCACCAAATTAAATTTCAGACCTGTAACTCTGGTACAATACAAGGAAGATAAATGAAAAAAATAAATGAATAAATAATAATAATAATAATTATAATAATAATAAACAACAACAACAACAACAATAATAATAATAATAATAACAATAATAATAAAACAACAATAATAATAATAACAATAATAATAAAACAATAATAATAATAATAATAATAATAATAACATAATAGCTTCTTCATTTTCCTATACATTTTGATGGAGGAAAAAGCTGCTGGTGTTTCCATCTTTAGCTGCAATGACATAGTGCTAATAACAATATAGTAAAAATCCACATTATGGCTCAAAGTCATTCTGGTGCTCATTATTATACTGGAATAACCCCTAGTAAAAGGTTTAAGCATTGGTAAACAAAAAGGGGAACCTATTCAAAATCTTAAAAATAAGTCAAAGAACAGAGCTCTGGTTCAAAATTCTTCTTGTAAGACTGCAGCAAGCAACTGGAACCATTTTAGCCAAGTTAATTATTAGTATCAGCATACGGTGGTGGGTATAAGAGACTCCCCACTATCAGGAAATGAGTGCTGCTGATTTCCTCAGAAAGCATCAGGGAGCACATGGGGACTTATGGCATGAAGGCTGATGAAGGCAAACGCATAAAGGATCCAAGCAGTCAATAACAGATAGTAAAAGACAACATGCTGATAAAAAGGAGGCCTGCTGCTGATCTTCAATAAAACGAAAAATTACCAGCTAAAAGATTCAGCATAATGACTCCAAGACACAACATCCTGAACAGATTTTGAAAAGAGGACTCAGCTGGAATTGCAACTGGTCTGTAATTGAAATATGCAACTCAATTTTATTTTCAGAAATACTCTCAATGATGACACTTGCGGATGTACAATAAAAAAGGGTGACGCACTGAGTTTACTTGATTCAAAGGTGTACTTAACTTTTGGCAATGACTGTGTTGGTCTAATAAATTTTATTCATGTGGAAATTATGTGCACATGTGAATGTGTAAAATAAATATAATGCAGTATTTCTTCAATGTAAAGGTCTGTTAAAATATATATACACCACACGTCATATAAAACGTACACACCTTGTAAACAGTCTCGATGAAGCTCAGGTCATTCTTTCCTGTAAGCTCAACGCCATTCTCCACCAGGTGTTCGGCCACAGCTGAGGAAAAGGAGGTGAAGGCATAACTCAAGATGGGCAGAAATAAGCACGGGTCTCCTTTGGCCAACCTGGCACAGCAAAAAAAGGAACAGAAAACATTTAAACAAACTGATTGATTAACATATTAAAATATACATGCAAAATAAAAAAGCTAAACAAAACACTGTGTGCTGGCCATCTTCTGGCTGTCCTGCTGGAGACAAATGAAATCATCTTCCTGGATCATCCTCAGTGTATCTGAGCCAAATGTGTACTCAAGAGATTGCTGTGTTTGATGCATCGCACTTCAAACCACATCTCCGAGCATCTGATGTGCAGCTTTGGGATGGAGCTGGTTAATGTAAAGTGTAGTGTTTAAACTAGAGGGGCACTGCACAAGCCCTCCGCTCCCGACACTGCAAAACTAAAATAGAGGACATGAAACGACGGCACAATCTGGCTGTTTATACTACTCAAGATGTTTAGGCCTCAAGCCAATAAAAAAAAAAGAAAAACACTGGCTCATGAGTTCAATGATACACACATCATCATGGTTAACTCCATGTGGAAAAATGTAGGCTGTTTAAAAGAACTAATCTATAGCTCAGGCTGTAGGCCCCTGTGAGGTCATCATTCAGTTTCAGTTTTGTTTTGGATTTATTTGGAATGTGTTGCAGCATTTTTATGCAAATTATATATATATTTTGCATCGTTTTATAAAAGTAAATATATTTATCATCTCATTAAAATCTGGTGTAGAATAATGTTTCATTATTAAATTTTATCTGAAGCCTGTTTCACAAAGCATGCACAACTAACAAACATAGCTGACAAAAATAAGCGATCCGAAAAGCATAAGAAAGGTCTACCCTCAGGCGGGCAATCTGATGATATTATCATTATTATCATGATACACAATCTGCTTTTCTGTGCATGATGGGGATATAGTCTGAACATAACAACTGAACTGAAACATACGGCAGAGGACATAATTAGTCTGGTTTAATTATTTTTAGTGCAGCACAGTAAATCAGTGTGCCCAGTTTTTACAGCAGTTTTTTAAATGGCACTAAATGTACACTGTGTCTGTGTGTCAAAATATCATGATAAATATTGTGTACTGTGAAAATGTCTTTGTATCCTGATATATTGTTGCCATTTTGCCCACCCCTACATCCACCTCCGTCAGAAGGTTGTTCCTGATTGGTCCAAAACTCTACCTTGATTGGTCCAAGAGCTATTTATGATCTGTAATCCTGAACTTAAACTGCACAGGCATGCAGCATAAGTTGCCATGTCTGTGAGACTAAAAATCCAGGGTTAGAATGAACTAAGTTTAAAGCTTAAAGTAAGCTGGCTAAGCAAGAAATCCTGCGTCGTGAGGCAGAGCCCTGGTTGTGAATAAACAGGCATGGACATATTGGCATTCCAAATATCTACTGAGACTCAGGCAGGTGGTTCTGCTTACAGCAGCGCATCACTGATGAAAATGAGATCAAGAGGAGCTGTCAATCTGATTTCCTGAGAGAGCAACCAGATGCATGGCTCCCCCAGGGTTTCAACATTTTTCACATTATAAAATTACACATTTAGACCAACTGGATTCTTACATTATTTTCTGTTATTGTTTTGCATCTAGGAAAAGGCACCGGTTTTTGGCCAATATTGGTACTTCTTATGAATATCTAACTATTCATACAGCCCAGTTTTTAAGTAACTAGACAGTGAAACATTGTTTTTGTTTTAGCATATTGCATAACAGCTCTTCTATAAAAAGGAACTCTTTGCAAGAAATCTTTTATGGAAGGAAAAGAGAATTCCATAACATTTCTGCATGATTCAATCATTAATAAGTCATTCAGAGTGGTTTAATGGGTACTGCTCCATTCTAGAGAAACTTAACAAGTCTTAATTGTTCAGTGGTGGTCTTAAGTATTAAATGCCTAAAGAAGCTACCTTACAGAGAGCTATTACATGAAATGTTTTTTATTACATGAATATGCTGCTAAATGCCTGAGACATGGTTTTACAATAGCTTTGAGATAAGCTTTTGGCCTAAATATATTCATGGTGGAGAGGTACATGCAGAGCATTGTAAGGCAAAATAATCCAAAAAGAAAACATCCCCCCAGACTGACTACTATTTGACCATTATTACTTACTTTTACTTATAAAACCTTAAAAGACGTGTGCATTCACTGGTCATTTAGATTCTAAATATAATGGGTATATTTGCACTGACACCTAGTTGCTATCACCGCCACTGTAAAGAAATCTGAGTCAGTAGTTTCTCTACAGTGAACCATTTTACTTTAAAACACTTTGAATGACTTTGTACACACCTCAATGATTGAATAATAGTAAAAGATTTGCTCTGTGTACAGCATCTAGCATGTCTGTTAACCTTCTCCTCATCTCATGTATGTTGCTAATAAATCTAATAGCCCTTAAAATTGACCATCTACACTAGTATAACTGTTTTGAGTAATTACCAGTGGACACCACAGATACTGTAGTAATACCCAAGTGCCTTATCAATTCTTAAACTTCTGCTTCAAGTGTGAAACTAATGACAAACCAACAAAAGTACTATTCCACCTAAGCAATTATAGATGAGAGATCACAACCTTAAAGCCACATCATAAGTAACAAAGGTCACTTTCCTTTAATATTGCTTCCAACATGTAACCATCAACTACATAAATGATGTGTCAACTTAACTGGGATCAGCTCTAAACTACATGCTTGGCTACATGGTGTTGACAGTCCAAATTCCTTTGAAAATGCAGACACATTTCCAGATACAATCAACAAAGCATTATATTGTGTATTTTAAGGACAGGCCAAGATCAGCAGCACTTTTTTTTCATATAATTTGTACTATTCCCACAATCATGTAGGGTGGGGAAACAATGATTTTCCACACATCTCCCTTCTTATTTCCCACATTACCATTCTTATTTTAAGACAGTCTCGTGAACTTAACACACTTATTCCATATGAGTGCCAGTAACCATCCTGGAAATGTATGCTGCTGATTAAATGTACTTTAGTAATATACTTTAATAGTAAGTCTCTTCGATAAAATAACAATGGATATGGGATTATGAGTCAGCCTTGCATTCATTCAAAGCTTCTATTTACCTCAAACCACTTTTTTCTTGTTAATATGACTTCAATAAGGCACTCGTGTCATGTTTTTTCAGAAAAGGTAGCACACTGAATTAGAATTAGCTCACACCTTGTTTGGGGAAAAGGAAACATTCCCACATGATTTCAGACATTTTCATCTTAAAAATCAAGTAACCACACAGCGGCAGGAGAATTACTAACACAAGTCAGGCCTTTTTCTGTGATGTACACTACAGTCCATGATAAATATTATTCACTACAGTTAATTCCAACATGAAAATGGACAGCCAGAGTAGACCCCATGACTGCAAGAATCAAAATTATATATCATTTATACATGGACCATTCTACCAAATAAAAAAAAAAGAGAGTTTAGATACCTTAGGTATTTACAATGATTATCTTATAATCTATTTAAACTCAAGACATTATGGGGCCTGATCCAATCAGTGCTGCAGCATCAGGAACATTACAAAGATGCACTTCTAAAATACACTTTATATTTAAAAGTCATTCAACATTTCTTTTGAAATCAAGGATATTAATAGAGAGTTTGTCCCTGCCTTTGTTGCAGTAGCATCCTCTATTCTTCTGGAAAGGCTTTACGCTAAAGGATTGCTGTGACGATTTGATTGTATTCACCCACAAGAGCATTAGTGGGGTCAGGTACTGATGTTGGATGATTAGTTCTACATCAAAAACACCAAACGCCACTCCACCTCATCCCAGAGGTATTAGATGGACCTCCATCACTCCAAAGAACACAGTTCCTTTGTTCCATAACCCAACGCCGGAGGGTTTTCCTTCTCTAGCCGACAACTCTTGGGCATAGTGCCCTTAATCTCATGTGCGGCTGCTCCAGAGTGTCCTATTCTATTGTCAATACTTTTCTATGGTGATTATACAACCTCTGCTTGAAAACCTATGTCAGCAATGGTTGTACCTTAAAGTAACTAGAATGAGTGTCTTTGTACTTGTGGACCTATGGTGCATCTTTCCATTAAGGCAGCAGATTAAAATATTTTTAAAAAATCGACATTCATACCCTTTGTAGTCGACTTCTCTTTGATATTTCAGAGATCGGAGTGAAGTTTGCAGTTTCCTGAGGCTTCCTTTCAGATCACCTGTAGCCATCGTAGCCATCTTACCGAGCCTGACAGTGTAGAAAAGTAAAGCAACCCAGCTTTCAGACAGATACCACATCATTAAACTTACGTTAAATGACAACAGAATGAATTATAAAGCTGTTGTCTTTAGACATGTAGCTAACGCTAGGTTATGCATTTATATGTAGTCAACATGAACTATTTTCGCACGAAAGGTGCAGTATTACTTGATTTCCGCCACGTACCAATGTTAACGTTATTTCAGCCGGAGTGATAATAAAGCAGATACTCCTTGGCTAGCAAAAACAGTAATTCAATAGTAATTTAATGAACTTTAGATTTAGATATATGAGTTAGCTTAATAAAAATCACTTCGTTTCGTTGCATCGTTATGTTAACTGTTAACAACAGCGCAGCAGCCTCACTTTCGTCCCAGAGTGACAATGAAGATAAATGGATTAAATTATCCTTTGTGTATAAAGTATGTTCTTCACATATACTATCTAATAATCTTCATATCGCGCTGGTCTACTTGTTTTTAGAAGTTTTAAAGTTGCATTTTGCTTTGGTTGGTTTCTAAGCGCGCGCTGCTGGTAACAGATTGTCCTTTCACATCCACACATTCGCTAAAAACGCCTTCAACAACAGTAAATCGGAGGACTTTCATAACAATTATATTTGCTTGTTTATTTATTTTTTTCTCTTTAATTAAGGCCTTCAATAATTGTTCTTACTTTCAAGATAACGCTACTTATATTTCGGAGAGTTCAGTCAGGTTTAAAAAAAATAGGCAATCGAAAGTGCTGTTTTGGTTTTCTCCCAAATGAACCCAGCCAGCGAAAGCGTGATTTGCGTCACTTCCACCAAAAACAAGAAACGTCAAACGCGACGACGACACTGCTTTTTATTATTTATTTGTGTTATTATTATTTTCTGTGTTTTTTTTAAATGAACATAATTTGTATATCGGCCTTGAAATAATGATTTCTGACTTTCACTCGCAGGCTCAATTTTTTAAATAAAAAATAACTGAAATGACACTGATAAGAGTGTGAGTAGGCGGGCTTTATGAGGAGGAGAGCTGAACAGAGAGAGCTGCTGAGCGGTGGAGGAGATTAAAACTGATCCTGGAGTCTGTCTCATCGGTCGCACCGCTGTTTTTGGAGCTTTTCGAGCAGAAATGATTACTTCATTTGACCACCAAGAGTGAAGGACATTTCGCACCATCAGCTGCTGTCAATTATTGTTAATTTCGTCGCGGCGGCGGTGAAAATAAGTCCATAAAAACACAGGTGGGTAGGTTCAGTTACTAAAACTACGACGAGGATTAATGCCAGCTGCATCAACCAATAGCGGCGCTTATTGTTGTGATTGAGTTGCGGTGTAGCCAATCGTTTGTGAGCAAGGGCAGGACTTGTACGGCAATCTAACGTGATGAGGGATGTCGATTAGGTGTTGCTTCGAAACCATCAACAGAACAAAAATCTCTATAGATATTGGTTGAACCCTAAATGTAAAGTAATTTTTGACCCACAGTCAAATTAGTAGCAATAATTTTCTTTGATATTCTGTTAATAACATATGATTGGATGAACGTCAAAGCACTTACGTAATGATGAGCAATATGTGCAAATTTAAACAAAGCAGCTAGAGGCCAGTGAATAAAGAGGAATTTCCATTCACAGACTGAATACAGATAGATCACTGTGATTGGACTCGATAGAAAAAAAAAGCTGCAGGTGTACCTTAATTCGCCTGAGTGATTCAGTGGAAAACGCTGGAGCTGCATCAGGCTGAGTCAGTATTTACAGTCAACCTAGGCAACACAAGACTTCAGTGCAACAGAGACACATTCAGGGATTTATTTCAGAAGAGCGAAATGACAGCATTGAATGTTTAATATCTGGGGTACCATTCATAGTTCTGAATTCTCAGTGGCATAAGGAACCACGCCTAATATCTAGACTAAATTGTCTGGTTACTGTAACAGACAGAGCTCTGAATGATTTTCTGAATTCATAACATACGACTAAGTGTCTAGATAGATAGATAGATAGATAGATAGAGTTGCAGGCAAAAGTTTGGGTGCCCCTGGCCAGATTTGTTGATTTTTCTAAGTGAAAATATGTGCACATCAATTCTCTTTGTAGAGAATGTGCACATATTTTCACCTAGAAAATTCAGCACATTTGAACACACAATTACTGTTCTATTTATTTGCTGAACAACGCTGTCTGTAAACAACTGACTCTGTAAGTGTCCCTAGGATGAAGCATTTCCACATCAAACTACTACGAATGCTTTTCTTTACATCTCATTTAATTATGTAGAATATATATTTTTTTAATTGGTAGAGTAACCCTTTAATGTATTGGGTGAAATATCACACCATAAATGGGCCTTTTTTATGGCATATTTTAGATTTTATGTCTTATTTTTTTTCTAATATGTTAAATATTGTCACTGAAAATGTCAGTGCCAGATGTTCCCTGTAGAGGGTGTGTTAACTTATTTTCACTTTCACTCAAAATCGAGCATATTAACTCGAGGGGGTATATTCAAACTTTTGCCTGCAAATGTATATCCGCATGGGCTGATAGTTGATGATGCATTTATTGTACTCTAGTTATGTGACACTGGGCTACTAAAATAGCTGCATTTTATTCATTTAACTATATTTATAATCCTAAAGAACTAATCCTATGTTTTTCATAATACTAATCCAGGTAAACTTAGTCCCAAATTCTACATTTCTGTAGAACGTATGTAGTACTGTACTGTAAGTACTGTAGCTTATTTAGCATAGGCTGCTGTGTTCTGAGTAGTTTAATAGTCAGCTGCCTTGCTATTAAGTGTAAAATGTGTTTCTCTTACGCTTTCCTGAACTATTCCTAGTCAGACCAGCCACACTCTACCAGCCTGTTTCTTTTTAGGTCAGAGAATGTTGTGGAGCGAGTTAAATGGCATTTTACTGTCTCAGGATTGAGTGAACACACTCAGTCACTCACTCACACTGAATGCAAGACAGTTGAGAACATGTGAGAAGTTCTTGCACAGTGCTGTGTCTGACTTTGCAGCACAGTAAGTCAGCTAGGAACAATTCAGAAGAGCCATTAGCAGAGGGGAAAAAAGCATGACTTTCAGACGGGTTTTTAGAAAAGAAGTCCCTCTAAGGAATCCAGATAGTGGCCAATAAAAAGTCTTAATGCGTATCACTGAGAGGGGATTAGTGCCGCTGCGTTGAAGTCGGGCTTTAGCCCCCATAACTGGGAGGCAAAAATGTTAGCTTCACACTGACATTAACAGGGCGATCCAAGGATTTAGCCTTATTGCTGAGCTGTCTGATGAAGGAAGGTTTAGCTGGCTATAAATGGAAGCACTAATGTGCAGTGCTAAATAGATCATTCCCATTTTGTTTTATACGAACAGTAGGCAGAAGAATGACAGCCTGTATGCATAAAGTTATCAGGGCAAGAGATTATACGCTGTGCTAAAACGCTAAAGTAATGGCTTTAGGCCACTAAAAAGCAGGTCAGGAGTTTTTCATGGAGTGTTCTGTTTCATGGACTGTTTGAATAGAGGTAGCAGTCGTGTAGGGACTCATAATGGGGTCATGCAGTTCCCCTGCTGTTCTGCCCCATACAAGTGATACATCCAGATTTGGTTTTTTTTTTTTCTTTTTCAAATAGTCAAGAGACGGATTGGGTGCAAAGCTTCATAAATAAAGCTTTTTGTGTAGAGCATGAAAGGCAAGGCAGAGTAACATAATATCCAATAATACCTTTTTTTAACAGAAGCAACAGCTGACTCCTGCATGCTAGGGGCATAGGGCTGTGCAACGAAATACAGGACTTTTATGATATGTTCCAAATTATTTCAGTATCAAAAAATTCAATGGCTTTCAATACTAAATTTCAATACCTAATCAGTTGATCTTATCTACATCAGTGAAAAAAAAAGCATGCTTCTGTAAAATAAAATAAGCATGCTTCTTTCAAAATCTAGAGTGCTGGCTGTCGAAATTACATTCCACATGTGCTTCTTGAGTAGTATGCGATCCGTTGCAGTCAGTCAGCGTTTGTTAAGGAAGTCAAATTATTATTATTATTGTTATTATTGTTATTATTATTATTATTATTAGTTTAATTGGTATTGAAACATTTTAAACAGTACTCAACGCTTCAGTGTATACCTTAAATCTTTGACCTCCAATAATTCAAGTCAAGTAATAATTACAGTACATTAGGATAAGGGGTGTGATGATCCACTTAGCCCACGATTTACGATACTGGGTTTGAGATTCAGTATTCTCACAATAGGATGAACAAAATTTGCATGAAGGGAATAGGGACGCGAACAAATTCTTTCAACTGACTGTTATCGTTATTAGTCTATGATTAAACGTTAAACGACAAAACCTAAAATCATGGACATACTTTCTTGAAGGAAATGATAACTATATTTCATATTGATGCACAACTTAATAATGACACCAGAGCTGGGAGGCAGAGGGAGTGCTGGAGTGAGTTGTTGATTGGTGGTAATTGTTTGCAAACAACAAAGAATTCATTAGTTAGCATAATTAATAGAAAATCAATTATCCACAATGCAGATTGACAGCTGTCCAAAGTTTTTTAAGCAAATATTTGCCGATACTGTTATGATTCTGAAATCACTGTGCATTCCTAAATATTTTGATTTTATAACTATTCGAAAACATACACTGAATGTGACTGGAGGGACTAGTTGAATAGAGACCATAAAATTATACAAAAAGATTTTTTTTTAATAATCTGACATTTTTTTTTGACCAAAAAGTGAGCATATGCAAATATTATTATAATCTCTTATAATTGATTCAAGCATTCCAAAATCAATGTAGCTGAATCTCCACCTGCAGCATGATTAAGCTCCGGTTGCACATGCACAGAGTGCTGTTTAAGTGTCTTGTGCTGACTGTGAGTGTTGTGCTGCTTCTACAGGACTGCAGATGGGTCAGGGATTGTGGAGGGTGGTGAGGAACCAGCAGCTGCAGCAGGAGTACAGCGAGCAGTGCTTCCTCCAGCGCGAGCGCCGACGCAGGATGGGCCCACTACTGGCCGAGCCACAGCCGCGTCGGACGCCACAGTGCCAGGTCCCCGGCTCAGACATCGGCCAGCTGCTGCGCGCCCGCAAGGGCAAAGAGCAGCAGGGCTTCATCGACCTGGAGATGCTGCCACCCGAGCTCAGCATCACCATCCTGTCATACCTGAACGCCACTGACCTTTGCCTGGCCTCCTGCGTGTGGCAAGACCTTGGCAACGACGAGTATCTGTGGCAGGGGTCAGTGATGGACAAAGCTTACCTTTTTGGAATGTGATAAAATTGCTGTGTGTGTAATACATTTTCGATTTATCAGATTTATCAGAAAATTTTAACTACTTAAAAGAATAGTTTGGCGAAAAATTACATTCATATAATTTTTCACTTTACCCAAGTATCGTTGATCAGCCAAGACATGTTTGACAGCTGAAGTTTGCTTCTTTAGTTATGCACTGGAGCTATGAAGCTAACAAGTTATGGATGGTTATACCCCACCAATTAGCATGGTGGTAACTCTGTGTCTAAATCATCACACGTGTGCCTCGAACTGTGTTGAGTTGTTAAGTAATCTCAAATAGACTTGCTTACAGGGGTTCTGACACTGAATGACATACTGTTATCTATAAAAAATAGATTTTTGATGCAGTCTCAGTATCTGACATCTGTTATACATCAAGCTGACCTCAACTGTCAGGATTTTGTCAGGTACATTCTGTTTGGTTATACACTCTTCCAACGCAAAACAAACTTCTGCCAGCAGTTGCCAGCAGATAGAGTTGCAGGATTAGAAAAAAAAATTTAAATGTGAATTTCAGAGCATCACATCTTTACAAGTAACTCAAGAACTTTCTTTGAAGCATTTTGTAAAGCAAGATATTTTGCAGTGTGTAAAGCTTTTTACCCCACGGTTGTGGTTTTGTGGTAGCACTGTTTTTAAAACTCATCTACCCCTATGCGTCACACAAAAACATTGGTCTGTGATTTGTCGTTTTGAAAGTCAGTCAAATGGTCCTTTCCTGTCAAGATTGGCTACACAATAATGAAAAACCCAGTATAACAAGTGTAATGTTACATGCTAAAGAATGACATAAAACCCCTTTTTCTTCACACATTAATAAGCAACAAACTTTCTACACCCTTCAAGTTCCCTTTTAGTTATTATATTTGTCCCTCAGGGCCATAATGAGTAAAGTTTATGGTATTAAGTTTTGCCCTTTGTGTGAGTGTTACGAGCTGATTTGTTCTTCTTTGTGCTCAACCTTTACTTTAAATCTGTTTTGTCCTATGAGAGTAAAAATGGAAACCCTCTTAAAGTGAGAATCTGTGCAAACACTGCATAGTGCGGCACACAGAATGTCTTCATGATGCTTCTTGCACTTGGCACACGTCTAGAAACACACTGGCTTTGTGTGCACGCCACAGTGCAAACACTGCACTGATTAACATAGCAGTGACTGCAGTTTATCAGAGTTATTGAAGCTGTTCGTGCTCATGTTTAGTTTGTCTTGGGGCAGCCCTGTTTGTGGTTCACTGTTTGTAGGCTTATCACAGGATGGCAAAATTCATTTTATGAGAGAACATCATACTGGTATTCACTTTTGAACTGGTAAACCTCAAACCTTTAGTAGTTCCTAAATAAGGCTTCACTTTAAGGGGTTAACCAAAACTAATATAGCAATTAATGTTAAAAGTATAAAGAGTATTAATTCTTGTTAGCATATTTGATAACATAGCTAACAACGTATGAATTCATTCGTCATATTGCTAAAGTCCCTGAGTCACTTTTCAGTGATTATTCTAGGTGTATATCTTTTTATCTAGTAGTAGATCTTTTTAGTAGTATTGAATGACATTATCTACTGTATTATAGAATAGATTTTGTCAATGTGGAAACATTGACACCTTGAAAGCATTCTGATATATTTCCTCAGTTTTAGTTTAATGGCTTGATGACATCCAGAAGTAGTTTTGTGGTTTTTTTTGTTTTTTTTTTGTTGTTTTTGTTTTTTTTTTCCCCTTCTCTCTAAAACACTGAGGCCTGTGCTGTGTTTCTAAACGCTGTCTCTCTGTGACCTCCAGGCTGTGCAAGTCCACTTGGGGTCACTGTTCCATATACAACAGGAGGCTTCCTCCTGGTTTCTCCTACAGAAAGCTCTACATGCAACTAGATGAAGGAAGTTTGACGTTCAACGCTAACCCTCAGGAGGTGAAAAGAGCTAACAGCTCCTTTCTCACGCTCGTACACACTGCTGCTGTTTTATGCTAGGCTAAGCGGCTGAATGTAGACGCTGCTGTGTTTTGGTTAATGATGAGGGGGTAGTCGGACCTGCATGCGCTTTAGTGTTTTTGTCTGTCTCATTAGCTGCATTATCACAGCTTTAGGCCTCCACTTAAAGGACATATGATAGCTGTGCTCTGGCCCAATTTGCAATTTGGCACTGAATATCTCTCTCTCTCTCTCTCTGTCTCTGTCTCTGTCTCTGTCTCTGTCTCTCTCTCTCTCTCTCTCTCTCTCTCTCTCTCTCTCTCTGTCTCTGTCTCTCTCTCTCTCTCTCTCTCTCTCTCTCTCTCTCTCTCACGACCTGTTTCATGGGTGCTCTTTCTGCAGGGTATCACTTACCTCATGTCCAAAGGCATTCTTGTGGACCACCCGAAGGAAATTGCCAAGTTCATATTCTACACCAGAATGCTGAATTGGAAGATGCTACGGATTTACCTTGATGAACGGTTTGTTACATTTTTAGACCGATTGAAAGTGAAAGGTCATGTTTTCTGCTTTTTCATGAGCTCCTACAGATTTTCATGAGCTCCTGCAGATTTTTTTTCATTTGATAGACGCATCACACATTTCGAACAATTTTCGAGAAGTTATTTTGATTTTTAATTTGGTTTACCGGACTACTAGTAGCTACATTTCCTGCTTACATTGCTTGTAGCTACATTGCCTGCTTTCTGCACAAATTGCAAGCAGTAAAATGCATAAAAAACAGTTTACATTTTCCTAGCAGCTAGTTTCTAACTGACTTTTAGTGATGGAAATGCTTTACGTATTGATGTCATTCACTGTCAATTTTGGTTTATCATGTTTCTTTTTTAATGTATTTTGCAATTTGTATACATTTGGCTTCCCTTACTTTCCTGACTCACAGATTTATTTATTTATTTGTTTTAATTTTAGATTCATTTTTTTTTCTATCAAACCGTTATGCAAGGCGTCACATTACTCTGCCATATAAAGCTGTTTGAGCACTATTCATTTAGAAAGGCTGTAGTCTTTTCTGGACATTTCTCTCTGCAAGAGCTGAAAAATGGCAGCTGTAACTGTCCACCCTGCTGTCTGTGTTTGTTTGTGTTTTTTGTAAAAGCCATGTGAGGGGAAAATATGCCACATGACACCAAATCTATGCATAAATGCATTCTTTTTCACAAAACAAAGTGTGGGTTTTCCAGTGTAGGTTTTTGCAACATTTCTAGTATCGACAGTTTTTTTTTTCTGCCCGAGAGCAGAATGTTTTGTCTACATTAATAAAATACTACCAACAAATTATATTTCCATAGCCTGTGTTGACAGACATTTTAAAGTGTTTTCAAAAAAAAATCCTTTGGATGGAAATGTACATGTAATGTTTTCTCAAGGGTTGTTAGTAAAGGCAATGGTTCTATAATGGGACCATAAACACTCTAACAACCATTTGAATGCATAAATGCTTCTTTGTATGATATGAAATGGTTTTTCTCTATCATGGAAAGACCAGCTATATATGGCTCTTTAAAAAGTATTTTAAAAATGATTCTGTGTAGCATAAAAAAGGGACTCATCATTGTTACGAGTCAAAGAACCCCTTTTGAATACTATATATAACCCTTTCTTGTTATCAGTGTAGCTACTGAAATGAGATTAGTCATTGTGGTGTAGTTAGCCCAGTGACAGTCCTCTACTAGCTTTTATTTTATTATTTATTGGTCAAAATCAAGTCATTTTTATATAGCACATTTAAAAAAACAGCCAACGCTGGCCATAGTGCTGCTCAGTAGGCCGACTACAGCAAATGAAGCATAGATATAGATAGTACATAGATATCAGGAAGACCACATTGGCGGAAAATTAAATACACAAAAGAATAATGGCACATGTTTTGAATAAAGTATTTCTTTAATATAGTTAGTTATTAGTTAATACTATGTTAATAATGATGTTTTTCTTTTGACAATGGTCTTTTAAACCCTAAAGACGTGATGTGCTGGACGAGCTGGTCACACTACATAACTTCAGTAACCAGTTCCTGCCCAATGCGCTGAGAGATTTCTTCAGACACATTCACGCCCCAGAGGAGCGAGGGGAGTACCTGGAGACCCTCATTACGAAGTTCTCCCACCGATTCTGCGCCTGCAACCCTACGCTGGTCAGGGACGTGGGCCTGACTCCAGGTGAGTGCTGAGCAAAAGTGCTTTCTGCAAGTCAGCTGCATTGGTTGTGCAATGTTAGAAGCGATTTATAATGGATTATAATAATATTCAGTAACATTCATATGCAAATTATTTCCTGTTGTCTAGATTCCACTATGTAAATACTTCCTCCAGGCACATTAGTGTATCTCATTTTTGTTTGTTTTTGTTTAAATAATACTGAATTGTGCCAAAATCATGTAAAATTCAAGATTTCATGATGCTCTGAATTGTTTCCTAAAGAATCAGAACCAAATAGACTCATTGTGAAGTTAGAACCAAGTCCAGATACTTCTCAGCAGACCAATGGGTTTGTTGCTGAAACTCTAGGCTGATGCTGCCTTCTCATTCCTTTTGGATAAAAACTTTTGGATAAGTGCCCAGCTTCTCTAAATATCTTGTTAGGGCTGTTCCTGGGGGGCATGCTTATATCACAGGAAAACACTTTCATGGGATTGCAGTTGACCATTTCTCTTTTAAATGGCCCAAAGAAAGAATTGTTTGGTCAGACTTACTTAGATCACTGGCTAACATTAGTTGATTAACTAGCCTGATCTATTTTGCTGTTTTCCTCATAGTAGGTACATAAGCAGTGACTACTAAACAAAAGTTACATTCAGAAAAATAAAGAATTACCTGGCATTGACCACTGAAACCATCCTTTCCCCCGTCATGATGAAAGGGTAAAGGTCGGTAACAAGTTGTAAACTCTGGAATCAAAATGCTTTCCACTTGTAATTATGACTTTTATGTCATCAACCTGTACTTATAATAATTCTGATGGCACATGAAGACAACATAAACTGCAGGCCTGTTGCAGAAAGACCGATTTGCATCCACAGTGCGTAATCAGTGTGGTTTGAGCGGCTGGTAGTGGCTGCAGCGCTGTGAGACTGCTGGTGGTACTAACACTGTCACTGGCCTCCAAATCCACACTTAAGCCCAGAGGCTTAAAGTGTTAGCAGAGCAGGGCAGCGCTCCAGCCAGCTGAGAGCAGGACGCTGCTGGAGCAGCTGACCCAGTGCCTTCTGCTGCCTGCCCCGAGTGTACAGTGATTCATTATGAACGAGCAAGCTGGATTTATTCCTACTGTGGCCCTTGTTGCCTTACACAACAAATATGGCTGCTAAAAAAATAAAAATACGAAGATGGCTGTTTAAAATGTTTCTCATTTTGAACATGTTTTCAAAGTATTTATTGCCATCTGAATGGATTTTAAAGCTTTTATGGAAAAAATCGAGGTCCCACAGTTGGATAGTCTCCTATACATTATGTACACATGTTCAAATTGTTAATAAACTGTATGGGGAAAGTAGAATCCTAAAGCAGATTTCTAATGATTCTTTTCACCAAATGTCTCCGTAATTTAATGGCTGAGATGTAAACAAAGTCATTCAGAATGGTTTGATGTGAAATACACCATTCTTGAAAATTTACATACTCAGATTTCTTTACAGTGGTGGTGACAGGAACCAGGTGTTGCAGTGTCTACACAATATATATCCATTTTATGTACCATCCAAAACCACCAGTGAACATACACATGCCTTTTAAGTGTTTCTGTGTAATGTTGATAAAGGTAAAACAGTGGATAATCTGAAAAATATCTCTCTGCATGGATTTGAAAATAAGTTTTAGGTCAAAAGCTTATTGAAAACTATCATAAAACAATATCTCGGGCATCAGGCAGCATATTTGCAACCAAAAAGAGGAGTATTAAACTATTTATACATCTGGTTCCTTTCACCACCATTGTGAACAGTTTCTCTAGAACAAAGTATTTTGCATCAAACTACTCTCAATTATATTGTTTACATCTTAACCATTTAATTATGCTAAAAATTTGAAACATCTGTGGAATTTCCCTTTAACAGAGATAGAATTGGGAAAGATTAGAACCAGGGCTAGGTTTAGGAGCAGTATAAATGTAAGGGTGTATAGGTGTTTAGTTAAGTAGAATTTACATGTAAGTTAAGCATCTACAGTAGGCTATTCAAACAAAGTGTTAACAAAATCAAATTTACACAAATTTCCACACAGAGTAAAGGGCTGCAGGAGCATGATATGTTATTTGATGCTGTATGACATGGTGGGCGATATGGCAAAAATGTAATATCGCAATGCTACAAAAAAATTTTCACAACAAACGATATGCCACAAATATTTATTTTTTCAGACATCTGATCAGCTGGAAAAGAGAAAAAGGAACCAGTAGAGCTACATTTAAAAAAAATATATTATCAAAAACTATGAATATAATGATTTGCTCAATATTTGGCATACTGCTTTGCACTAAATACAGTTAAACAGGACTAATTTTGCTCTATTCATAATGAAATAAGCAGTTGGTCAGTGTTCTGCAAGTACTGACAATATCCATGATATGTTCAGAAAAACATATTATATTGTGATATAATTTGTCATTTATAATCAAAAATTGTCATATTGCCCAACCCTAGTATGACATTTGATGTATAATTACTGATTATTTATTTCTATTATAATATAGAGAGGAAAAAATGAGTGCAAGAGTGGCTTGTGCAAAAGTGATGGCACATTTTATTTTTTATGTTTTATTTTTTCTAATGTGTTAAACTCAAATGTATGCTAATAAATACAAATTACGCACCAAAATTAGCAGAAAATTTTAAAAGTGTTCCCTTTAGAGAATGTGTTGACTTATAGTTATATATTATATTATATTATATATAGTTTCACTTAGAAACTCAATAAAATATGTAATTTGACTGGAGGTGTTCAAACATTTGCACATGATAGTAAAAATAGCAGCAATATATATTGGGCCTATATATATCTTTTTATTTTAACAATGAACATTTTGGTGTGTTTTTTGTTTTTTTAATATAGTGCATGGCAGAGAGAAATAAAATGGCTACAATAACATTGTAGACATTGCAACGCCTGGTTCCCATCACCACCACTGTAATAGACATTCAAGCTATTAAGTCTCTCAACAATGTACTCATTCTCATCAAGCCACTCTAAATGACTTTGTTTACATCCTAGCAATTGAACTATGCAGACATTTTGAAAAATCGGTGGAATTCCTCTCTAAAGTAGACGAGTAGACATTAAACTCATTTAAATAAGCAGTCTGTAATGGAGATTCTCACAAACAACCAAAAAACCTGTGTGTTTTGCAGATGCGGTGTACGTGCTGTGCTACTCACTCATCCTGCTGTCCATCGACCTCAGCAGTCCGCACGTGAAGAACAAGATGTCCAAGCGAGAGTTCATCCGCAACACCCGCAGGGCGGCGCAGAACATCAGTGAGGATTTTGTGGGTCACCTCTACGACAACATCTATCTGATCGGCCACGTGGCCGCCTAACCCAACTGCACACGCGTACGGGCTGGCCTCGCTTGGGAAACGCAGCAGGCCAATAAAACACTCAGCCACGGCACTGATACGCATTCTGCTCTATGGCTAAAGCAGGGGGTCAGGGGATGGCCAGTCATCCTAACACTGTGTTTTAGAAGTGATGATTAGGACATGCAGTGCAGCGTCTTACAGTAGCGGAGTTTTAGGGAAAGGCAGATGACAACAACAAAAAAAAAAAAATACCATGGGATGCTATAAGCAGCCTAAAGCTTACTGAGAAAGGTAGCAACACAGTTAACCCCTTAAACTGCAGGCTTATTGTTCAGTTATTAAAGGAAAACTTCAGAGGTTTTTAACCTGTTCTCAGTCTGCTGCTTCTGTTGCATACAATTGATGGACATTATATTCCTGTACTTAGAAAAGAACAGAAAAGCCTTATTATAGAAGCCAGTGGGCAGGTTTTTAATCCGACCCATTCTGCATTGGTCACAGTCTTGTGCAGTACAATTGTGTGTGGAAATTTGGGTGCCCCTGGTCAAATGACTTTTGTTATTTTTCTAAGTGAAAATAAGTGCACATCTTCTACAGAGAACACACATTTTACCACACAATTTTTCTTTGCTGAATTTAACATGCTGGAAAAAAACATCGCACATTTTTCGTTTTACATTTTTTTTTCAATATGTTAAACAAGAAGAAATTGCACTAAAACATCAACAAAACATGTCTTTTGACTGGGGGGAGTACAAACTTTAGCACACCACTGTGTGTTTTCCTTTCTAAGTACGGGAGAAATGGTCCACCTTATTGTCTGCTATTGTCCGTTATTGTATGTGCTGCGGAGATCATGTTAAAAAATGCTGAATTATTCCTTTAATCCTTAAAGCCTTATTATTCACTAACTGGAATTGGAATTAATATGTAAGTGGTGTAGTTATGAGAGTCGGGGGTCCACATACAGGCCTTTGCAGTATAAGGGGTTAATCAAAACCACCTACAGCTTAACCATGCAGAGCCCTGTAGCCACACAAAGTGTTCAGTACAGTGGAGTCAGTCAAAGCTAAACGTAACAGCGTCATTATGAATTGTAATTCAAATATAGCATAAGCATCCATGTATACTCGAAACGTCCATTTGAGTTAAGTGGCCTGCTTCGTAGCTGTCACGACTATTACATGAATGTTAATGTTTTGTCCGTTTCTAAAGTCTACTTGAGAGGAGGTTGTTTTTCCACTCAAGGCTCTTTTCCTTCCTTTATGGTTGTGGATCTCAAAACAGCCATAAAAAAAACCAGCCTGTTCTGGATGTGGAAATGTAGGTGCTTAGAAAAAAAGAGCTTTGCTATAATTATAATGAAGATACACTAACAAATATTCTTGGCTCAGTCTTTAAACAGCTTGTTTCAGCACATACTCCAATACAGTAATAGTCAGCATAATATGAGATAACTTTAGAGTATAGTGAGCCGTCTGTAGAAGAAGCGAGGTATGGTTTAACCCCTTAAACTCTGGTTGTTTATCTTAAGACTTGTTATTCTGTGACTGCCATGAATTATTCATTAAGTACTATTAAGCTAATACGGTTGTGTGCAAAAGTTTTAGCACCCTGATCAATACTGTTTTGTGGATTTTTAGCACGCATCTTCTACAGAGAACATACCTCTGCACATTTTAATGCACAATTACTGTTTATTTAAAAATATGCTAAAATATGGTGCCTGTGCTCTGCTGCACAACTATAAAGCCTGAAATAGTAATTTGGGGGCCTCGGAACGAAGGTTTGGCTTGATCTCAAAATCAGTATTATACTGATGAAGATGAGGACAATGGCGGATAATAGTTCACTTACAGCTTCAGAAGACATGTTCTTCACAGGGTTTTGACCGAGTTTTCTTTGAATACTCTTTCAGCCTGCTCACAATTGTCAGATTCATCCACTCGGGGAAGGGGAAAGAGGCACAACCAATGTTATAAAACATTCGTCCACATGCTGCGTGCATTTCCTCCATAGAGGTCTCCAAATCACCAAAACTTACAACTTTTGTCTACGACTGTATGTAAGTTGTGTAGTTATGAAAGTGAAGAAGGCCGACTGTTCTTCAGCGTTTCAGGGGTTAAATCTTGGATATTGATGTGAAGATTTATGTATGTGCGTAACTTAAACATTCCTAAGTGGCACAAAATGTCCACTGAAAGTTTTCTTTGTAGGGTTGTCCTGCTGCTTAATCCCTGCTTTAATTTTATGGCCTGTTTTTCGCTGTAGTCATGTGTGCTGCCTTTTATCATCCCACTACCTGAGTATATACCTGTAGTCGCAGTGTAGCTGGCTGCAGTCTGCCTGTATATGATCTGTAAATGTTTGTTAAAACTCACCCAGCTGCCACCAATGACCAGCCAACCCCTGATCTCTTTCACTGCTTCCACCTGTAGTATGCTAACACGAACAAGACTCTTTCATTGTTATTGTTTATTTTTATTTTTTTTTTTAGGTTGATCAAGAGAGCACTTTAACCCAAGTTTTTCATTATTATTATTATTATTATTATTATTATTCCCTTTTACTTCTGTTGCTATGTTGGTGTGCAGTTAATGCATATCTGAAGGATGTTTTTCGCCTCTTCATATCTTTAGGATTTCCACAATAGTGCCATTAGCAAAAGCTACAGTGAGTAAACTGACGTATACAAATGAGTAATGACAATATTCAACAGCTCTGCATACAGTTTAAATTAATATGAATTGTTTTATTTGCACATCATGTACATATTTAAGTATAGAGATTTATATACATAAATTTATTTTTAAATATTTTAGCTAAACTTTTTGATTTCTCCTTTTTCCTTCCTTATTTGATAGGGTGAATTCTCTTTTTGCACTTACGAATTTTTGCCAGGTCACAGTAATATAAGCGTGCAGCCTCTAATGTCCACGGTCTTTCTGACATTACTGTCATACAAAATCAATAACGATGTAATGTAAACAAAGAACAATGTGTCGTCCCACATTTTCTATTTCCATCTGCATTTCCATTTTACTGTCGGCCTGAGTCTTCAGAACGGCAGCCTTTCAGGAAATGACAAACACTTCAGGGTTCTCCAATTCTTTGGCATAATTAATATTAATTCTGATTATTATCAGTGCACAATTGATTTGTTTAGCTTTTGGAGCTATAAGAGCAAAAAGGGGACAGTTTGCTCTCAGTATAGTAAAAAAAAACATAATAATCCGTCAAAAATAGAGATTTCTTGTGACAGCAGATACAATCATGTGCAAAAGTTTGGGTGCCACTGGTTAAATCACATTTTGTTGTATTTCTGAGGAAAAATAAGTTAACACATTCCCTACAGAACACACCTATAGTTACTGTTTATTAGCTGTATTGAACATATTGGGGAGAAGAAATTAAACATAAAATGGCCTGTGCAGAAGTAATAGCACATTTTATATTTCATTTTTTCCAAAAATGTTAAGCTAAGCAAATTGATAGAAATTGTGAATGTGCTATATAGAAGGACATGTTAGCTTATTTTCACTTAAACTACACATGTCATTTGACCAGGAGTGTTCAAATTCTGCACATGACTGTATACTGCATAATTATACTGTAAAATGAACAGTTAGGTTTAATCAAGCCTCTTTAACAGTAAATTCACAGAGACAGAAGTTAATTGTTTAAGACAGGTTTGTGAATGGCAACACTGGACTAAAAAACTTCTAGATTGTATAAAAAAATAAAACTTTAAAAGCACTGAGCATTGTCCTGTGCATTTCTTATGGTGATTGTAAGTGTGTTCTTACATGTACTTACATTTCTTCAAATAGAAATCTTTGAAGCTTTATTCACTTAACAGAAGACAAAGTTCTTTATAATGTTGCTGTTGGAACAAAACCATGTATCTCCAAAATAATAACTGGCATCATCCATTTGCATATTGTTTTACTTGTTTTAGTTATCTTAGTGTTGTCTTCTCCCGGCCTACCTCCCACAAACCTTTTTATAATTTAAATATGATGGACATCGTAGATGCAGACAAATAGGAAATGTTCCAAGGGAGTTACCCATTTTACATGTGCCATCTTAGTGCTGCAATGCTTTTGAGAAATCCATGACTGATTAAATAAGAATGTTATTCAAAGTTAAAAGTTATTAATCGGCAGCGAACATGTGTAACCGTGACATCAGACCTGATATTCTTACATTTTTCCAAGTGCAGAGGTCAAGTCAAAGTTTATTCATATAGTGCTTTTTACAACAGGTGTTGTCGCAAAGAAGCTTTACAGAAAAATTCGGGTCCAAGCCCCCATGAGCAAGCCAATAGCGACAGTGGCAAGGAAAAACTCCCTAAGAACAAGAAACCTTGAGAGGAACCAAGACTCAAAAGGGGAACCCATCCTCCTCTGGTGTGTAAAGTATTCTGAAAATAATGACTAAGTAAACTGTAGTAAACTATACAACTGCTGTGAAACTTCTCAATCCCTCCAATATCTATCAGCATAGGAACTGAGGATTGTACTTTTCTTATCTTTTTAGATCCCTTTCATCTAAAATGAAATGCTAAAGCTCCAAAGTTAGAGGTGTGACCAGTCACAAAGCAGTGCTGATGCTGTCACCAGCGTAACAGATCTGAACCCAGAAGGAATTAACAACTAAATGTTCATGAGCAAAGCATACATCCATTTCTTCTTTGATATTAAACTATCATTTGAAAAGTACAAATCCATTAAAATATTACTTGAGTACATGTAACTGAGTAAGTGTAGCTAGTTACTGCGAACCTCTGCTGATGTGAAATCTGGCCTTATTCATCACTCAGACACTCAGAAAATAGAGCCGTAGACATTTGGACGTCACCCACTGAAGGCTGACAGAGAGCAGAAAGCAGCAGCAGTAGTCACAAAGATTTAACAGAAAGGATTAAGCTCCATCTTATCAACAGAACATTGTCAATTATCCTGAACACAGTGCTGAAGACTGGAAACACAGTTTGGCACAGTTTCCATGTTTCCTGCGTCCAGAGTTACTGAGATCAGGACAAAATGCAAAAAAAAATGAAAACGCATTACATTTTAACACCAGTCTGCAAAACGCATGTGAATTTGAAAAATGTCAAATTTCCTTTGAGAAAACAATATGTATTCACACACACACACGCTGACTCGTTTGGATTCACTAATATCATTCATATAAAACCAGTTTTGTTGCAGATGTAAGTTTAGAAATGGTTCCTGATGCTTCTAATCTACAACTTCATAGGTAACTAGTATGAAGCTATAAAAATGAAGAAATGTTAGATCTGTCCAGAATAATTAACAGAGCTCAGACTAGATGATTCTACACTAACTGAGAAAGATACTTAACTTTGTGAATGTAGGTATAATAGGAATAATATCTAGAATGAAATTCTAATAAAGTTAATATCCAGAATGCATCGTATCTTAAAAGTAATAATCAAATATTCGACAGATTGCTTATGGAGAAATGACTATAAATAGATAATTATAATATACTATTTACCATTTAATAAGTTTTTGAAATATTGAATAAAACTTTTTAAAATGCCTTCTGGTGTTCAGCTTACAGTACTTCAGTCTACACTCTGTAAGTTCTTACTGAATAAAATAACAGTGATTATTAATGTGACAAGTGAATCCAAACTTTTGAGCTACTACCTACTACCTGCTACCTGATATGATGAGAGTACATATCTATGTCCATATCTAATTCATTTAAATTTCCTTTCTTCAAAGGTGAAGTTAAAGCTGAGGCACTATGGAGAACATGGAGAATATGTGCAAAAAATATATTTTGTACCATTTTGTAATTTTATTTTTATTTTGTTTGAATTAAAAATATATGCCAATATCTGCACATATTTAGATGAAATGTATGTAACAGTGTCCATTTTTAACATTTACATAGATGCCAATAATACATGAAAATATATTACAAACTTTAAGATACACTAAGACATATTTTGAGAATAGAAGGAAAATTATTCCTTTGAATATGGATAGTAGAATATGTGGTCATTAGTGAGGAGCTGGACTTCATACTGGACGCTGGACGTCATCATACTGCAACTTTACTGATTTTTATGGAGAGTGGAAGGGTTGGTGCTTTTGGGCAATTTAAAGCAAATGTTCGTTTTCAACAAAATAACAGTGTTATAGGACTGATAGTCAAAACATTAACTGTTTTAGAAACTGAGCATTTTTGAAGCAATTGTGGAAGAATTGTTTATTGAATCCATTTCATTAAACAGAAAAGCTTATTTAGCGTACTCTAAACCAAGGAAATGTAATCTTTGCATTACAGACTGTTTAGAGCTCAGTTCTTTGAAGCTCATTGCGTAGCGTCTCTTCACTAACTGTAATATAATACGGCTCTGTATGGAAAGTAAAGACTGTGTCGGGGTTACAGAGGACACGCCCCTCCTTCCTCTACATTCTGCTGTCTTTAGGTTCCCTCACTCCAACTGTAGAATGCAGGAAACCATTTTTTGTTTGTTGGTTTGTTTATTTGCTTACATGTATAATCCAGTTATAGTGTACATATTGGAATAATGCAGTAGCTGCAGAAAATACAGCAGCATGAAGATCTGCACTAGAACATTTAGTTTGACAGTTTGACTCCTTAAAAGGCCAGGTCCGACTTTTATTACACACTTCTATAGCCTAGAAATAACTCTGCCAGATCGCATTGTTTTCTGTGTAGTTACTGAATAATAAGCCTGAGATTTTCAGGGATTGATAAGGACTTTTATATGTGCAAATGCATTACACTGAGAGACATTCTTAAAAATGTAGGATACACAAATTTCTCACTTTTCCTCTTTTGGTTTCAGCAGTGCATTTCAGGTCCATTATTTTGTTTAAATTAAAAATATATGCCAATATCTGCACATATTTAGATGAAATGTATGTAACAGTGTCCATTTTTAACATTTACATAGATGCCAATAATACATGAAAATATATTACAAACTTTAAGATACACTAAGACATATTTTGAGAATAGAAGGAAAATTATTCCTTTGAATATGGATAGTAGAATATGTGGTCATTAGTGTTGAGGAGCTGGACTTCATACTGGACGCTGGACATTATAATCCAGGTTTCAATATATGCAACGTAACCCAGCAGCTCACTGACTTTTATTAAAGCTAAATAAAAGTTTTTAACACTGTACAGCTACTCAAGTGCAAAATGTATTAGATAATTTTGGATGGTCTCAGAATTTATTTTTTTTTTTGGTAAGGTTTCCTTCAGCCTGGAAAGACACGGGGAAAATTGTTCTCAGAAGAAAGGCGAATTAAACCTTTGACACTGAGTATTTTGGGAAAATATTGAAGCCTTGAACTTGAGATAGCAATAACCAATGATAATGATTCAATAAGTAGTTAATATCATTGATTATAATATTTAATATTATATATTGCTATAGTATATAATATTATAGCCATATATGTATGTGTAGGTGTATATATATATATATATATATATATATATATATATATATATATACACACGGATAGATAGATGGGTGTGTGTTTGTGTGTATCAAAATTTCCTGTAATCCTGTAACTATTAGTATCTGCAAGATGGTACATTGATTTTATTCCTGCTATTGTTTATAGTCTAAGACTTATTATTGCTTATTCTCTCTCTTGTGTATCTGTTTGGTGTGACTGAGTATCAAAGGTTTGTGGCTTAAAGCTTGTTTATGTGAGGTGCCATTGCATTAAGAGCCCAGTTTTGGCTCTAATTTGCCATGATTGATGAAGTCCTTATGGGCAGTATGACTGCATTTCGTCAAAACAAAGACCTGACCAGCACTGAGGCACACTGAGTCTGAAAGACGCCTGGACCGGCCTCCAGTGGACAGGACACCGACACGTAAAGTGTTTCAGACAGATTAAAAAAAAATCGGAAAGTTTCATATTATTTTAAATTCAATTATTTTTATTATGAGGAGCTTTTCATCATTGCAACATACAATCATATTTGTGAATACAGTCTATTAATAATATTGATATTGAAACAAAAGAAAACATACAATTGAAAAATACACCACAAGGTTTGATTTACAAACTGAAAATATATTGACAAAAATTGCAGTTGAATTTTATGTTGAAGTAATAAGGTCTACATATACATTACCATTCGAAAGATTGTTGTCTTTTTTTTTGAATAACACATATAGGGGAGATGGAAGTACATTGCTGTTGTCGTAACAAAACCTTGTATCTCTAAAGTGATAACTTTAGAGATGATACAGGAGAAGGAAAAAACTTACTTCACTTTTAATGTAAGTCAGTGGAACCAGAATTCTTTCCAAGTCGTTTTGGGCCATTTCTTTTGGTTCATTCATCATGATATTTACACACAATGTAAAGGCCATCAGGTATTTTCAAATTATGTCAAAAACTGAAAAACAAAAATGGAGATACAAGGTTATACATATATACATATATACATATATAGCGATATACAGCACACAGTACACAGTATTTTAGGTGTTTATTCAATATTTCACACCCAGAAGTTATAAAATGCTAAATAGTATAATACTGTATTTATCTATTTATAGTCATTTTTGATATGACATTTGCTTCGAGATTTGATTACCACTTTTTAAATACGACCCATTCTGGAAATTAATTTTGTTAGAACTGAATATGAATCATAGTATAACTTCTTTCTTGATGTTGTACAGCTTTCTCAGTCATTGTAGAGTCATCTACAGCTCTGTTCATCATTCTGCATACATTTAACATTTCTTGCTTTTTACAGCTTCCTACTCTATAGTTGAAATGAATGAAATCATATTAGCATTGTTTTATACATGTATCTGCAACAAAACTAGTTTTATATTCATGAAAACAGTGCCTCCAAACTTTTGAGTGTAAATACACATACTGACTGTACTGGATTGACTGGTGTGTTGTATATAGGTATAATTGCATGTCATTTCATGTAATGATTTTTTTTATACTAACAGTCCAGATGCTGTAATTACAGTGTGGATTAAAACACAGGATAGTCACTACAACCATTAAAGGTGACTACAACCATTCACACACACAAACAGACGGGTGAACTGACACACCACTGTTCCATTTGCACACATGCAGCTTTGATTACACCTGGATCTAAACCACAGCAACACATAAACATAGAGGAAAACACACAGAGGAGAACAACTATGCATGAATTTATTCAGTTGTTTGTTCAATGTGTTTGTTCATTTATTTATTTATGTGAAAGATTCACCATGAGAGTTTCTTTCCAAGAATAAGTGCATCTGTGGTTTTATTGGATTTTTTCTCACGCAATTCAGCCTCGGGCTCAAATGTCAAGCAGATGTCAAAGAAATGAAGAACCGCAGTGGCTAAGCCACACATGTAATAACCCCTTTAATATCCAAATCATTTAGTGATTGGGTTCTGGGGTCTTATTTTTTTAATAGTGGGAAATATCTAGGATGTTTAAAGCCAATGTGTCTTTGATGTCAGTATATGGAGATGGAGAGAGGGAGGGTGGCAGACAAACTGGAGACAAAAAGCCGCAGTGTGTATGTGTGTGTTTGCCTATCCCTGTATTTTATGCATGTATGCGTGCATATGTATATGTATATATGTATTTGTATGTATGTGTGTGTGTGTGTGTGTGTGTGTGTGTGCGTAATATGTGTGCACATCTACATATGCACTTTTGTGCATATATATATGCATATACACTCACATATAAACCACACATCTAAATGCATAAAAACAAAAATTATGTATGTGTGTGTGTGTGTGTGTGTTCTTTGTTCAGGTTTTATGACGTGTTTTAGGTTACCCTGCATTTCGTCTCCAATCATTGTGAGTAACTCAGTCTGAGCTCTAATGTTTATTGGATAACGGGGGCCTTTACGCTCCACTCCACATTATCTGCACCAACCCACAACATCGAACCCACCGAACCCTTCAGAAACACCAGCATCCAACTCCACCGGAGCAGCACTACTTGTACAGGACACTAATGTAGATGAAGCTTTCATGGTTTTAGACTGTGGGATGGTGCAGTGCAGACAGTAATCATATATTCACATAGGATAACTTAACAATAGAAGTAAAAACATTCTTAACCTTTAATGTAATTTCATGTGAGGAGTCATTCTGGACCATTGCTATCGGTCTATTCATTACAATGAAGTTTTGACCTGACAGCAACAATTTATACATACAAAAATATATAACACACAAACATATATTCATACACATATACATCAACAAACATGTACACACACAAGCATATATACATATACATATACATATACATATACATATACATATATACATTTACAAATACAGACACGTCTACATACATTCAGCACTGTGCAAAAGTTTTAGGCACCTGAAAAAATTCAATGTAAAATCTATTTCACATGACAGTAACCATCTTTTTGTCAAGAAAAAAGGCTAATATTAGAATAAATACGGATTACATACATATTAATGTGTTCGTCTAACCATTTACAAAACTCTCCTTGAGGCCCAGCATTATAGTAATTATCTTGGTCATTAAATTAAATCAGGTGTGCTGCTTAACAAATCAGTGCGATGGGTGGCAAGGTCGAAGAGAAATCTGGAACCAAATCTGTGTTCTTCTAAACAACTTGCTGGTGTATTTATAATTTGAATGCCATGATTGTAATGATTATTATGATTATAATGTACTTTCGCACATGTATGCATATACACACACTAATATATATATATATATATATATATATATATATATATATATATATATATATATATATATATATATATATATACACACACTAATATATATATATATACATATATATATACTTTTTAAACTCTTTTTTACTCTTTTTTTCAATGATATTTTTTCATTTATTTCCTTGAGATGCTATGACATTTATTTCTTTATAGCAGCAAAATGAAAGTTTTATTGAGATCGGGAATGGATGTTTTATTGAGATAACAGTTGTTATGTTGTGATAATGGCATACGTATCATGAGATTTTGACAAAACAACATTAGTTGTGTTGTGATTAAGATATAAATGACTTAAGATCTCAAGAAAACTAATGAAAATAACTCATCACAGAAACCTGTGAATATTCCATGACAAATAAATCAATAGAAACATACCAAAAGGTAAAAAATCTTTGCAATAATATACATCCAAATTTAAGTTTGCATCTCCTGTAAAGATCCTATTTTTTAGATCAGAGATTGACAGTGATAAATACATATGCGTGGTGCAGGGCAGGTACGGGCTGGTAGAGCTGCTGTGGGCTGGTAGAGTGTCTTGGTAAGGTTTCTGATGGCCTGTTTAGCCTGGTGTCCTGCCCCATCAGGCGGCTATAACGCAGACTGTGCCCCTGTTTAGAGGGCTGTTTCCTGCACCCCCCCACCCACCCAAACAGCGCCTAAAGGGAGAGACACCCACCCAAAAACATCAAGAATTCAACCAGTGAGGGATTATTTAGCTTTCCTCACTTCCTCAGCCATACATCATCATTATAAAAGTTCAATGAATTAATTTGCTGGTCTCGTCTGGTACCTTTACAGGCAATCAATACATCCAGATTTTTCCACCTCAAGATATTTGGTCATTTTCTTCACGTGCGTCTACATTCGGCATCCCTTGGGGTATTTTGGTTGTCCTTTGATTTGTGGCGGACAAATGCAACTTTTTCATAATAAAGGATTTTGGCTTTATGTTCTAATAACTTAAATTGTTCTTTGTATGGTGTAAGGGTAAGTGTTGTAACTATAGAAGAACGCTTTTTGGTGCTATGTAGAGCCATTTTCTAAAGGGTTCTATATTAACCCATACACAACACATTCTCCATCAAGCTGAAGAACCATTTTACCAAACAAAGAACCATTTAAGCGAAGTTACTAAAGAAACCTCAAAGAACCATCTATTGCACAACTTAATTGTATATATTTTATATCTATATTTCACAAAATGTTGAAAAATGGATTTTATTTGAAGGCCACTTAGACTTCAAGGCTATTTAGCCTACCTAGTGGGATCTGTTTTTTTTTCAGTAACAATATTTGCACTGCTTTGTGAATGGCACATCTTTGACTTTGGAGCTTTAGCATGTTTATTTGGGACTAAAAGAGTCCCAAAAATAACTCAATAGGGCTGTACAATGTTCAGTTCCGATACTAATAGATGCTGGATGTTCTTTGAAGTTCCACTGCAGCTCTAACAGTTACTCAATATCAGTTCCTTGATACTGATACCTTTACTTCTGATATTGGAATTTTTGTGCAAGTTGTTTTGCTTTAACCCAAGCATCAGTACTTTTTACTTGAGTATTGATTAGGATACTCTACTCACCTCAGTAGAAGATGACAGAAATATTCAAATGGGCATTGAAAAGGACTTTAAAACACCTTTTCTTTCAAAAGCTAGCTCAAATATTCTAGCTTTATTCTAGCTAGTTCTAGCTTTGTAAAAGATGGAGTTAAATATTGCTGTAAAGGCTGCTGTGTTGGAGTAGCTGCAGTTTGTCTGTGACACAATGTGTGATATATGATGGAGTATAGGAGGGGGATACTGTATCAGAGTAAAGATGGGCTGGGAGGCAGATGATGGAATGTTTCATTGTTTGTGAGCACACAACACAAGGTTAAATCTAAAACAACAGTGAGCTGCTTCCTCACTGGTAGTGATGTATTTGTGTGTGTGTGTGTGTGTGTGTGTGTGTGTGTGTGTGTGTGTGTGTATGTATGTATGTATGTATTAATCTCTTAGTGGGAACCAAATGCCCTCAGGATGATGAAAACATTTATGCATCACCATGACCACCAAACCTTGTCTGTGTGAGTGTGTGTGTATATGTACATACATACATACATACATACATACATACACACACATGTCAGGTGTGCTGATGAACTTTTTGATAATAACAAGTTAGTGTTATGTTTACTGTATTAGTGTTTATTTGCATCTATTTTTATGATTTGTAGTGATTTAACAACACACTTACTGCCCAGATAAAAAAGTTTTAAATAATGTATTTAGGTGCCTAAAACTTTTGCACAGTACTCTATATACACACATATAGAGCGTATGTATGAGCCCATGTCCTGTCATTATATTAAAACAACCTTGTGTGTGTGTATGTATAAATAGACATCTGTGTTATGAACAGCCTGTTCTTCTAACTGTATCCTCTCTGTGTCTTACAGCTCCCAGCAGGTGTGTGGCAGCTGGGGGAACCTGTGTGTGGAAGAGCCTGCCAGGGGCACCAAGCACACCCCAACACTCATTCACTGACTGTCAGAAAGGAGGCCATCAATCCATCTCTAAATTCTCGTCATCCAGTCTGAATCTTCCCTGACTGCACGCCAGCCGGAGCAGCCAGTCTAGAGCTTTCCTCCATTCACTCTCTTCAGTCAGTGTACTGAAGAGGCGTAATGTGGGAGCGCTCTGGTGTGCCAAAATAAACAGCTAGACAACTCTGTGGCCTATTTTTCCCCTCTGTTGGTTTTCTTTGGCGAGCGTGCAGCACTGTCTGTGAGCTTAAGTGCTGGAGATGTGTTTTATTGCATGTTTGGGCCTGGGGCTGTATCTCTACCCTCTATTAAAATTGCTAATTGTCTCATTTCTGCAGTGTCCAGAAACCAATTGACCCCTTAATGTGCACAGACATCCACATCTTAAAGCATACTATTCAGTGTCCACATAAAAACAATGCAAAATCATTGACTTATTGTTACACTGTAGGAGTAAGAAACAGACATCTGGACTAACTGACAGGTCTGTGAATGATAACGGGTTAAAAAAGCTTTTCTAAGCTGTAAAATAGAAGAACTTTGATCCTCAGCTTGGGCTTTCCAGCACAGTGTCTCTAAACCACTTTACCACTCGTGTCTTTATCAGACCCTCAAGATCGGTGCACATCATCAATGCTGTGCACATATACAGCTTATACAGTGTGCCTTTTTTCTTGCTTGTTTGCCTTGAGATAAAGCCTTTAGTGTTGGTCTCAGGGAAGCCCAGATGCACTTTGCTGGGCACCTCACAAGTCTGAAAATAATGATTTGAGTACCCAAACAGCGCATAGCATATCTAACAAGTCATGTGCACAATTCCTTGCTAGACATAAAGTGCACTATTTGGGTGAAGAAGTTTCAGAACTCACATAGTGCACAATATAGGCAGCATAGAGCAATGAGAATATAATATAATGGACTTGAATATGTATTAGAATTGGATATGAAATTGAATTAGATATTAAATAGAATTGGATATGAAATAGAATAGAATACAATAGAATATAATTGACTTAGATATGAAACAATAGAATAGAATAGAATAGAATAGAATAGAATAGAATAGAATAAAATAGCAAATTAATACCAAGCTCTATAATCCAGAATGGGAACGAATGGAGCAAACTAAATAAATAACCAAATAAATTAACATGATTTTATGGCATTGACATATTTCTTATTACATTTTTGTTGCTGTTATTATGACGTTACCTGTACAACACTGGTGAATGCTGAGGAAAGGTCAATAGAATAGAATAGAATAGCAACTTCATATTAAACAGTATGAAACAGTATAGAATAGAAGAATAAAGAAAACTAATTGAATAACAATATATATTATGATAATATTAGTATACGATACTGATGTATTTATAATATATATTTATGTTAGGCTACTGCTATTATGACGTTACCTGTACAACACTGATTAATGATAAGGAAAGATTATAATATTTATATGTATGGTGTGTAGTTGAGAGTCTGACTCCCCCCCCACTCCCTACCCTTCCTCCGGCCCTCTGGCTACAATAAGATCCAGTGGCTCCAGCGCTGAGCCTGGATAATGCATCTGTCCAAGGGCCGTAATTACCAGGTCATAACAGCCCCCCTCACCCCCTCGCCCCTGCAGCCAGCAGTCCACACTCGGACTCCCCCTCTCCCTGCCTCCCCCATCCCAACTTACCCACCCAGCCCTCTTAAGCCCAGTGTCAAACTGTTTGATCTCTGATGAGGCGGTGGAGAGCAGCACAGCGCACGCAGAGTTTGGGAAATGGTCATCTGCGCACAATGAGCAATGAGTAAAAAAAAAAAAATGATTACGTTCGTTGCAGTTGTATTTAGTACTATTTTAATGTATGTCAACATGTATTAACATCCCTTTTTAAAACATAATAAACATTACATTCCATGAAATTCATTGTTATGGTGATTTTCAGTCAAAGCCAGCTGAAGCTGAGGGAGCCGCTGTAACAGCTCGCTTCTCAGCAAGAACAACACGCTGCAAGTGTCGAGCTTTGAACTGAAAATTTAAATTCACATTCTGTAAACTTTTTCTGTTGGATCCATCTAAAAAATAAAGAGCCGCTGACCGCGGTCAAATAAAGAGTCGTGTGTGTGTGTGTGTGTGTGTGTGTGTGTGTGTGTGTGTGTATGTGTGTGTGTGTGTGTGTGTGTGTGAGAGAGAGAGAGAGAGAGAGAGAGAGAGAGAGACAGTCTACACATTTACCAGCGTCCCATTTTGCTTAGTTTTGGTAGAAATCTAGAGATTCTAATCTATTATTTCACATGCAAACGTTGGTATATTAATTACAGGCGAAAAGCTATTTAAGTGGACCTTTGGGTTTTTTGGACGAAAAATTCACATTAAACACCCTCAGTATGAGCTAATATCGCGCCTATATATACAATGATAGATAGATAGATAGATAGATAGATAGATAGATAGATAGATAGATAGTCCTAACGTTTATTTATACTAGTAATGATATTTAAATTTGTTAAAAAGCAGTAAAAAAGAAACGAAGTCATATGTTTTATGCAGTATCGTTTTCTTCATTCTTTCTGTTTAATCTACTTTTAAAACTAATCCAGTTTTGAACTCTTTTTCAGCGCTTATTCCTCATCAAACTCATCCAAACTCCGTTTGAATCCGTAAACGTAATTATTATTATTATTATTATTATTATTATTACTGCTACTACTACTACTACTACTACTATTATTATGATTTGTAAATGGGGTGATTTTTTTAAATAATTTGAATACTTTTAACTCGGAATTTTTCGTCTTTAAAATATGTTTTTCATTTCTGTTTCGGTCACCTGTGCCTGCGCAGAAAGATAGATCGAATCTCCGCTTTCGGAAAGAGCACTAAGAAGAAAATAAAGAATGAATAAAAACTGTATGTGAGTGTGATGGTAACAGATCGACGGGGGAGGAGACTCAGAGGATGTGATTCCATAATCAGTGAAGAATCATCACCGGCTGATTTACTGTCGTCTGAGGAAACACACACACACACACACACAGACACACACACACATTGACTGAAATCTACACCAAAATAAAATCGATTCATTTCCCTTTCAAAAATGAAAGACGTAGTTGATAGATAAGTAAATAAATACCCTGAACTATATTGCTGCTCTTCTGGATCTATAATAATTAACCCATCAGTTTTTTTCCTCATTTATGCTTCACGTGATTAAATAATTCCACTTTTCATTTTTCTTTTCATTTCTCTCTTTCATTTGTGACTGCTACACACGTAAATACTACAACAAGTTTTCTTCTTGTCTGTGTTTCCTGAACGTTTTCATTTATAGTTCGACATCACTAATGTTCCTGATTATCACTATGGAAAACTATATTTTTCTTCTAAAGTTCGCTTTGATTTATTAGTTCAGATCATCTATCAGGTCGTGTTCGTGTTGGTTCCACTCACTGCTGGAGTTTCTGTGAACTCAACTTGTGGCCGAAGGACTGACTTATGCGTCATTATGGGACTGTGAGAGTGTTTGGATGAAAGTACCAGAAGTCACACTGTATAAAACGACCATCATATTATTATAATGCAAATTAGAATAGTTTCTAAACGAGCTGAAGAAACTGCGAACTAAAATAACTAAAAGTTCTTAAATCCAATCTACAGGAAGGTCTACAAAGAAATACTCAAAATAACACGAAGAAATAGCCAACACAACAAGGTAGCCCGAACGTACTTCGTTATACTGCCCCCTGACACAACCCCCCCTCCCATATGTATAACGACAGTAAAGAGTTAAAGTGAATTGAAACACAGATTACACAAAATATTCTGTATTACACAAAAAATATCCAGATTACCCAAAGATAAACTCCTACTACACCCAGAAATGCTTGATTTACGCATAGTAGAATACACCAAAATTTTTAAGATTACACAAAGAAATAACTCAGATCACACAAAAATACTCATACAAATTAAACAGAGAAAAAAGACTAGACAAAACTCTGGATTATGCAAGGAATAGCTGCAGATTAAACAAATAAAAATTCTAGATTACAATAAAGATTACATAAAAAACACTAATGTAATGAAAGTGAAGAAGTGCAGATATCTTGATTTTATGCTACTTAACAACAAACCCCAGCACTAATTAAATAATTAAGAGTAATCAGTGATAAACATTGTAAACACTGACGTAAACAGCGCGTGCACACACACACACACACACACACACACACACACACAATTTACAGCTAAACACCATTTGCCCACGATGATGGAGCGGTCAGGAGTTTACAGTGTAGAAGATCTTAAAGACTCTTAAACTGAACGAAATTTCTTTCCTGTTCAGCACAAACGGAAACAAATAGGGTGATTTTATCCAAACCTCGCACTTCTGGTGCTGCAGTTATAGAGTATTAAGCAAACACGCTTCACTATCGAAACCAAACTAAACCGTGTTTTTGGTGAAGTTGCGGCGCCGCTCCTCACTGCAGCACATAGGTGTCCGGTTACTGTCCTGCACTTCAGATTCAGGACTTATTTACAGGTAAACAAGTCATGATTTCTGAACAACAACGCACAATGTCTTTATCTGTCGTCTGTAACGTAACATCGCGGAATAAATTAGACTTAGTTTTAATAAAGGCTGACTATGCAGTAATACAGCTGACTTAGTTTAACTGGAAACTGATTGGCTTAAACATTTCAACTCATAAAGTATGATTACATTATTGCATTATTAATATTTCACATAATGACATAAACGATATGAGCAACAACAACAAAACAACAACAACAATAACAACAACAACAAAACAATAATAATAATAATAATAATAATAATAATAATTATCATCATCATCATCATCATAAATACACTCTATTAAATGTAACATAAGCATGTTCTGTTGTTGTGTATTTTGGTTTTTGGTTTGTACCTCAGGTATAAGATATGTGCTCTATAATAATAATAATAATAATAATAATAATAATAGCTATTATTATTATTATTATTATTATTATTGTTATTATTATTATTATTATTATTATTATTTATGTTATTCCAACGTGGTGCTTTTGATGAAAATATTATTGCGGATTTAATTTTAATAAACGCGCCGCTAAACAGACGAGAAAACTCGAAATAAAGATAGCATCATCACTCAGATAGAGCGAGAGCGAGAGAGAGAGAGAAAGATTATTATGGCTGCTACATCGCTAAAACTTGTTTTTCTTCTCTCTGATAATGTCCATCACTCTTTAATTAAGGACCATTTCACTGAGCGCCACTAATCATCATCCATTTTCTAATAATGCCTATTTTCCACCTCAGCCCGCTCCACTGAGGCAAAGCTGATTTTATCTTTGCTCAAAGTAGCTTCACAAACGTGTGACGGGCTTCATTTGATTAGATGGAACGATCATGAGAGCAGATCATCTAAGAAGGCCGTTCAAAGTATTAATGAAGAGCTTCTAAAGCTTTTACACCAGCAGCACACGAAGGAAAGTCTCAGACAGACCAGAGACAGAGCAGTGGCTCAGCTGGAGGTGTGAAGTTACTCAGCCACTAGGTGGCGATAGAAACCCCTTAACCTCATAAGCCAAAGGTGGGTCCTGAGTTTGTGTCTTAATGTGTCAACAGGAGGAACCAAAGCAAAAAAAAAACATTTCATGCAGAGCATGAAAACAATAGACGAGCTTAATAAAGACAGAGCAACTTCTTTGATAGTTGATAGGTGCCGGCCACTTCTCTGCATCTGTCCATCATGTCCAACCATTCATTTTCCATCTGTTTTCAGCAAGAGTGGAGTATGACAATGACCAAGAGGCATTTACAACCCACCCTCTTCCTCCTTTTTCCTACTGCTGCTCTGTCGCTTTCTTTCTGTCTCTCTCTCTTTCTAGCCAATTCTCTTTGTCCCTCTCTCTTCTTGTCCCACCAAACACCTTCCTTCTCACTGACCTTGCAGCTGGCCATTCATCAGTCCATGGTAAATATCCGTCTTCTGTTCCCTCTCTCTTCTTTCTGTGCCAGGACAGTACAGTGAGAGGTCAGAGCTGCTTCTGGACGCTTTATTGGATCAGTTGGGCTTGAGCACGGCACCTCACTGGCCACAGGAATGCGGGGTGTCCCCACAGCCGCCAGCAACCCATCATCATAGACGGTTAAAGGAACAGTCCAATGTTATCCTTGAAAATAGTACATTCAATAGTACATTTTAAATTGATTTTCATTTTTTTCTTGTGAAATGTAAAGAAAGATATAGTTGCAAAATAACCTAGAGTCAAATGTGCAACTCGGTGTTCTCCAACAGTTGTGCTTATAGCTAACCTATGATAAGACCTAATAAAGTGTAGAACATATGTAACCTCAGGTCTCCACATTTTTCTAAATGCTGTGAGAAGTGATGCATTTCTATGTCAACCTTTAGTATTCAGTACTCCCAGAATACTAGCTGCCAAGCTATTTAATAAACAGTATCTCAGACAATGAACCAAGAATGTGAGATTTATGTCCTATGAAAGGCTATGCACCATGTCGTGCTTTATAATCATGCATCCCAGAAAAAAAATACAAATTTATGTTTTAAGAACTCTGAAAACTATGAGAAAAAATTAGTATTCTTCTAGCCAAGTGTGCCATTGTACAGCAACTCATCTTTCTCCTACATTCCCACACACATCATTTAAACCTTGGTGTTATTGACTGCTAGACATAAAAACACATCCAGGAAAAATTGTCCATTGATCAAGGAGAGAAATGGATGAGGCTTCGGAAGTGGCATGTCAAAAGAAAAAAGTTTGTCAAAGGTGCTGTGAAGCTTCAATCTTCACCCCATTCAACATGTATTAGCATGTGAACAGTCTCTGCCACATTATTTGTATCGGTTGCCCAACATAGGCCCAACAATTTGGATCTGAATGTGGGATCCGTTGACTATATTATACTGAATCTCATCTGTGTAGTGGTGCATAAGGATAACAAGAAGCAGACAAAAATGAAGATATATTACTCACTTGTTCCTTACTCTAGAGGTTTCCTTGCATTATTGATTGAGTCCCTGTATGCTTCCTGTTTTAATTCAATTCAACAACATCGAAGAATTTCTACCATTTAGTTCCTCATTGTTTGACAGGGAACTAAATCTCTGGGCAATCATGTTGTGTATAGCATCAATCATTCTCCTGTTTCAGTGGCCACAGTTTTATGGCTGCTATAGACACAGGGCGCTGAGAAGTTAAAAGTAAAGCTCTGTACCTGGATTATGTGCCCTTTTGATGTCTCAGACTCTAAGATGGTCGGTCCCTGGTGAAAAAAACATGCAATCAAAAAAAGGCCCCTCTCTCAGCAAAGGGCCGGAGAGAGAGCGAGACCGAGCGAGACAGACCACCAACAGCCAGAGCAGAGACCATGGGGCTTTTTATGAGCCTGGCTGGACCAGCTAGTAGCTCAGAATCCATTTCAGTTTTCTTGGAGGGGGGTTAGCAAGATGTATAATATGGCCTCTTAGCCCCTTAGGGGGACGCCATGGATTGTAAATCCCGTGAGTCCTTTTTTTACTGCGCTCTACATCGTGAATGGGACGCGGGTCGACTTTCAATCTGGAGTGAAACACAGGATGAAGATAAAACAAATTGGATCCAAGACGTTCCCAGAAGAGCAGGGGGCTCTTTTGTTTTTTCCCTACTCTCAGCGCAAAGACAAAAGCATCAAAGAGGGGGACTGGGGGGCCTATCTTAATCTGCCTATTGTGCGACTCTTTTCTGAAATAACTGGACTGTGTGCCACAGCCCGTCCCGGGCAACACTTTCATGGAAAATGGAAAAAAGGAAGGAGAGAGAGAGGAAAAACAGAGGAGGGAGGAAAAAGACGGACCCCTTTGAAATGAGAGAGGTTGGAAGAGAAAGAACGAGAAAGAAGGAGAAAGATATGAGTCAGACTCTCTAATCTACACCCATCCAAATCAGTCTCTCCATAAGCGTGGCCTCGGTGCCATAGGTCCTTCCTCCGGGCTTGTGGGGCGTGATACAGGGACCAGGGGCCCCCACAGCAACAGGGTGCAGCGGGGTCTCCTGCCCAATCATAGGCCTCCCCGTCCTCTTGGGTTACTGTTGGCACAGCCTGAGAGAAAACAGACACTGGCCTGAGTTTACCAGCCTTGCCGAGATGGGGGAAGGCGGCTTTTTTGGCCATGTTAGCAACAAGTTGCCCTCAGCTTAGGTGCACTGAATATCATAAAACTCTGAGAAGGACAAGGAAGTTATGTCACACGATGTGATTAAGGAGAATATTCTGCTTAGCAATGCTGTAGAAAAGCCTCTTTTGGTTCCCTAAAGAATCTTTGGTTCTGGATTGAATGGTTCAATGGAGCTGTTGTTATAAATGACGTGCAGGTATGATTAACTTTTTAAAAGTACAAGGAACCATCTTTCAGGTTATATACCAATTCCTAGAACTGTACGAGTTAAGAACCATTCAGAAACCCTTTTTTCAGGCTCTGGTGCACATCAGCATAAAATATATAGTAGTGGGGAACTGTAAGTATTAGAGCTAGGCCTTCAATTCAGGCCATTAACGCCAAAATCCACCTCTACAATATTATTTACTTCAGCTAGCATCCCTATGGAGTTCTAGCAGTATGTTAACATTAAATGTTTACGGCAGTTCGGCATTCTTTTCAGCTCCGTACTTACAGATTTTCTGCTGGGCATTTAAAGAATTAAATTTTTACTTTTGAGTAAAAAGGAAATAAATATTACTGGCATGTACTTTTTTAGTTTGCAGAAATCATTAGGCTTTTTCTCAAGGCCTAGAAGGCCCTGAGAGTTCTCCTCTGATACATAGATTGGGATTGACTGTTAAGCAAATAAAACCTCACATCTTTATTCTGGCTGGTCTCTGAAAGGCTGTGGAGAACTACATCTCCCAGAGGTCTGAGCAGGCCACTGTTTAGCAGTAACAGGACTGTTGAAAGGTGTGAAGGAGCCGGCAATGCTAAGCAGATCCACTAGCAAGGGTGTTAGCGCCTGGGTGGCAAGGCTGACTTTCCCATGTCATAACAGCTTTGGTGATTTCGTTCACACCGATTACGATAGCTGTAAAAATACCCGCAACTTGCGGCATTAAAGTGCATCAGATCCATTTACCGACCATGCTAGCACCTCGCAGCATCTGAGTGACAGCTATAAGTGCTCACTGCCATTTGAGAACAATAGCCTAGCTTGATTCAAAGCACCATTCAGCTAAGATGACACTGACCTAGCACCTCTCTAGATACATCAAAGCGACATACTGTTACTCGAGGCTTGTCTTGACTTACTAGCTCACAAATCCCAAAAGCAAGAAGTGTACATAGCCCTAGGGTGGTGGTGGGTTGAATAAAAAGATAGTGGACGTGACTTGTGGAGGAGCCATGTGGTCCTAATGAGAAAACATCTCTCAGTAATGACCTGGGTTAATGGCTCTGTCGAAGGGGGCCCCAATGTCTGGCAGACGCAGACAGACAGAGAGAATAAAACATATGGAGGCCACAGGCGACAGATTGAGCCACCAGGAGCAAATCCTCGAAAAATAAAACTGCTAACAGCAGCCTACAGGAAACAGCTACTGTTGAGATATCTTGGAAGTTTGATCATCTTATTATCAGGGCTCATGTTTCTTTGAAGGAGCTTAAGTGAAACTCTATTGGTCAAATGGCCAAGATTTATTTGATAATACTGTTATGGAAGTCCATAAATGTATGTTAAGTTCTTTTCACTAATTTTAGTCACTCAACAAAAGACAGAGGGTCTCCATTCATAGTCAGTGTTTGAGTGGAAAACAGGGGGCATAATGCATTAATTCTTCCCAAACAAGCTGTTCCTCACCTCAGCTTTATGGGCCGAACCACACACACCCTGTGCTAGACTTCACACCTCATTAACTGAAATAAAACCCACCCAGCCTTTTGAGTGGCCATGGCCAACGCACCTTTACCTGATTGTAGTGCAGAGAGTTGAAGCTGTGGTGCGAATTTGATCTGTTAAGTCATTATTGAGTTAATAAAAAATCTTTGTTATTATAGTGCTCACTTGGTTAATTACTTATGTCCCCGTAAATAGCTTGTTTGCAGTACTGTGCAAAATGAGATATCACCCTGCAATTATTTAAAATGACTAATTAATTAACTAATTAACTAACTAATTAATTAATTAATTAATTGAAATTGTGAAAATGGCCATTAAGTTATTTATTTTTTAGCAGATATTTCTGAGATATGCTGTAAGATAATCCACTTGCATAAGGAAGAGGAAAGTTAAAGGAAAATAAGTGAAAAAACAAGTTCAGAAATTGGAGTTCAGTAAAATGGGACTCCTAACAACCATGCAAAATCTGGACGACCACCACAACTGTCACCATCAGATAAACAATATGTCGCTGCTGTCGGAGCAACAATTCTTATCTTCATTTTTGCTGTTTTACAGTTTTTGACATAATTTAAAATGCCTGTTGTCCTTTACATTGTGTGTAAATTTTATAATGATTGGACCAAAATAAACAACCCAGAATGACTTGGAAAAATGTCTGGTTCCATTGACTTACATTAACAGTAAAGTAAAGTAAAGTATGTTTTTTCCTTCTCCTGTAAAGTTACCGTTTTGGAGATACAAGTTTTTGTTCTGACAGCAGAAATGTAAAGCTTTCACTTTGGAGAGATAAGAAAAAATCACACTCCACTCTTGCTTGAGATCTGAAAAAATCCACAGGTGTGTCTGAGAAAAAGAAACAGGCAAAGAAGAAGAAACTTATACTAGAATGGTGAAACTGGACATTGCTGTGGAGTAAAGTTTTATGGACAGATGAATCTAAGTACATAATTGAGATCACTTGGATTGGAAGAAGTTGAATGCAACCAACATCTAAGACTGAACTTTGGGGGAAGAAAATTTGCTCAGAACAATGGACTGGCCACCCCAGAGTCCAGACCTCAACATCAAGAGAAGCAGAAAATGCAACCAACGTTGAAGACTGAACTTTGGAGGTGCATTAAAAATATTCCTGCACATTTCTTTGAAAAAATGAAAGTATCCTGGGAAGAGTAGAATCTATGATAAAAGCAAATGGTGGACACAGTAAATATTGAAAATTGATATTATAGTGAGTTGCTGAAAATATTCAACATAGAGTTCTGGACAGGTCTAAATATAATCAATCATTTAAAAGGATTTTATTGGCCACTTAGATTTAGTAAATAATTTTATTATTTGTGTTGCATTCCACACTCCCCCTGTAGAAATTTCGAAGACAATGTGAGGTCAGCCATCAGCTGCTTCATTGATGTCCAAAACAGCTCAAGTCTCACTTCTCTCTTGATTATACATGCATTGTTGTTCCAACTGTGCCAGTCTAAGAGGCTTACTGTCTTCCATCTGCAGAGAAGATCTATGAGTTTCCACAAAATTGAGTGTGGTCCATTTTTATTTCTGATGTATGTGGCTTATATGTGGTCACTTGCTGTCAGGTAACTATTAAATGCATACCTATAAATGCTGAAGAAACGTGGCCATTTTGACATGCTGCAATAAAGCTTAGTTTATTTTGCATTAGAGAGTGTGGTTCCACTCCTCTATCAGGTCTCTGTACCTTGCTGAGCCCGTTTCCTCCCCATTTCTTGGAAACTTTGTGCACTGGCCAGATTGGCATTAATTACAGCTTATAACAGAGCACTAGTCACTGTATCACAAACTCACTTTCATTTCCCATTCCCCCTTTACTGCCTGCCCCCTTTACTTTACCTCTGTTTTCATATGCAGCACTTTATGTCTCTATTTAGTCTTTTTGAGGAGATATTTGGGCAGATACGCAGCCTTTCTTATTACAAGGTGAGGGGTCAATGACAAAGTGTGTGGGACGGAGAGGAGATGAACTACTGGCGCTTTTGCTATCTGCGCTGAGTGTTTCCCACAGGAGATAGGGCCAGGATGGGCCCCTTACCTCCCCTGACCCCCGCGCTCTGATCTACATGCATGAAAGGATTTCTCAGCCCATGTGCTTAATGCAACAGACTTCATTCAGCGCTGGGATAGTGGCCAGAGGCGGCCTAGAGTAAAAATGAACCCAGGCAGAAAGATTTTTGATAAATTCTGGCAAGGTTGGCACACTATACTGTTCATATGTAAAACTGAGGATTGAAGCATGAATCTGTGAAGGTTTTTAAATTTTTTTTAAGAAGATTTTTCTTTTTACAATGTTGAACATAAACCTAATTGTTATTAAGAAATTGAAAGCTGATTGTTTGTTTGTTTGTTTGTTATTTACTTATTTCTATTTACTTACTTATTTCTTATTTGCATTTGTATAATTTTATTTTCATGTGAGTTCAGTGATTTTTTATCAGAATTGCAGGATAACAAAAACAGCATTATGACATATGCATATACATGTATAAATATGATGTTTTGCAAATTTTAGTGCACAATTTCTATTTATTTGATAAGCTCAACATATTGGGCAAAAAATAAGTAAAACATACAATATATCTATCTATCTATCTATATATATATATATATATATATATATATATATATATATATATATATATATATACACACATTATGCCTAGACTGGGTTCTTAAGCTGTGTTATTTAAGGGGTTAATAAACACAAATAATTGTATTGTATCTGCATCAAGTGTTTTGATAATGGACAATAAACCAGAATATGTCTAATCACTGAACACAGATGAATTATACATACAGAAAACTTAAACTTTTACAACACACTAAGACCTGAAAACTCTACTTTCATTTGTTTCAATCAGCATGAAGTTTGATATAATTATGCTGATAGACAATGACATACACAATATTGTTTCCAGTCACTGAACACAGCTGATACACACAGTGAGCTTAAACAGTTACAATATTAGGCCTGCTTTAAAATAAATGAAATAATGCTACTTTGTTGTGCTGTAATATAATGGCACTCCCAAAAGCAGAGCACAATACTGCACTCATTCTGACTGAGTCCAGGCCACGTTAAGTGCCCCCTGCATAGGTAGACTGCATGGTTATCAGAGATAAGGGCAGTGTGATAACTCTGGGTCTGATGTGGATCTGCCTGCACAGTGCTGTCGTCTGTGTGGACGAGCTTTGCTCTTTGATTAGAGAGCGGAGCGGGCGTCTGGCATTGGGCGCTAATGTGATTAGACCTTTACGCCACAGCCTTGATGTCACGCTCCCTAAATCAGTGCCTTTAGTGGCCAGGAGGGCCAGCTGGCCAACGCAAGCCTGACCAGGGCCAGCTAACCGTGCAGCAGAGAGGTGATGAGCATACAGGGACAAAAGCCTGAGGGTCTGTGGCTAAATGACCAGAAAACATATTAAATGTTAAATGACAGGGCATGAGGCGGCCACACACGAGTTTAGGACTGATGAGTTTATGCTAGGGCTGTTTTACAACCTTACAAGTAGCAGCCTGCATGATAAAACAAAATACCATATTGCGATCATGTTGCTACAACTACAGCCCTTGATGTGACATGGATAAAAGTCAATCTGTGTGATTTTACATTTGTTAAGTATTTTGAATGCCTTGATTCATCCAAACATTCATAGAAACTCAATGGAACATCGAAAGTTGTTCAAGATGCTCACAGCACACAGTCCTTAATGACAAATATCAGACACTTTCATGTAATTTTATGATATTTTATTCTGTTTTATGAAGTGTCTGAAGACACTTAAATTAAAGAATTAAAAAAATATAAAATAAATATTTTATTTAGTGTGTAAAATATATGAATTTGCAAATTGAACGCCAAAAACGGTGCCAACATAAACTGCATTCAATTGTCTCCATAATTACACTAATTATTTGTTTACAAACATGTACTTTTTGAAAAAGCTTGAAACTGCTGGAGTGCTTGGTCTCTGCCCATTCAAACCACAATGCTAACAATTCAAACCACAAACCAAGTGTGGTTAACTGTGGCTGTAATATCGTGGCTAGAGATAAGATCCAGTAAGCTTTTCTTTTAGACATTACTGAAGTTCCTTACAGAAGTAAGAGAGTTTATTTAGAAATTCAAGGTGCAAGATTCATAATTTAAGACACTTTATTGCCAAACAGTAACAGTGTTAGTGTTTCCATTTAATGGACAGTAAACATTAAGGTAAACATTAAATAAGACAACATAGGAAGATATTCAAAATACCACATAGCACTCGCAGAAGACGAAAAAAGTTTTAATCTTTGAGAGAGAGGAGAGAATCAAGTTCCTCTCTTGCTTCAGATACAAAAAAATCCACGTGTTTCTGTCCATCCTTCCACTGTGAGAAGGCAACGCAACACTATGAGTCTGAAAGGATGTGTAGCTATCAAGAATCTGTTACTGAGAAGAGGAAATAAACAAAAAAGAAGAAATTGTGTCTGTCTATGGTGCTTTCTGTCTATACACATTAGAAAAATGTGTTACACAATTCTCTCAAAAGATGTAAAAACTCAAAGATGTTGATGTAATATGATTATTCATGTGCAACCTACTGACTCCTTTGAATCATGTAAATTCAATGCACTGATTGGCTCAGTATGTAGTACATACAGAACGTATGCAGACATCCCAGTGTAATACACTCTGTCCTCTGTCTGTACTCAGAGCAGTCTAAAGGCCTTTTGTATGAAAGCGTGTGTGTGGGCATACACATACAGACAAGCCAAACTGCTGGCTGACCACGACCGCGGACATCGCCATGACTCCACTCTAGTCACAAGCTATTAGCAGAGACATCTCTCTCTCTCCAGTGCTAAAGGTTAGCCGCATGCCAGCTTTCATCTACACTGTCCTTCAGTGGCCCGCGGGTGGCACCGCTCAAGGCGACCCATTATGCGCCCGTCCGCTGCCCTGATCACAAACAAACGACGTCGTCCTGCAGCATAAGTCGTCTGCTGGCCTTCCAGAGCTTCCCGTCCCGGCTGACAGAGGAGTGCTCAGGCCACAGGGTCACTGAGGATTTCCCTAATTGCTCTAGGGAAGCAATGCTCCATGTTTAAATAAATACAGTTAGCGTTGACCCTGCCACTTAGTGACGGCTGATAAGGAGCATGTGCGCGTGTGTGTGTGTGTGCCTAAATCTGACCATTTAAACTGTATTTAACTCTCCCTGTAAATGCACAAGTTATTGTTTATTCAGTTTTTTTATAATGCATCTGGTAATGCTTTACACAAACTACATGCACATGTAGCATTCATGGCACATTCATTAACATCACAATAACACTCCCTTACAATTACATAAGCATTTTGAAATCATCATTAAATGCATTTGTTAACTAGAAAGGGAATGTTTGTGAATGAACTTTAGGTTGGGCAAAGCCATTACTATGAAATCCCTGGTGGTTTCTAAGGAGTTGCTATTCTGTTGCTGTGAAACCTAGGGGATTGTTAAGGTGTTGCTAGGTCATTGCTATGCTATCCCAGGTGATTGTTTAGGAGTTGCTAGGACGTTGCTATGTAATCCCAGGTGGTCGCTAAGGTGTTACTAGGCTATTACTATTGTATCCAAGATGGTTGCTATGCAATCTCAGGTGGTTGTTAAGGTGTTGCCTGCCCATTACTATGTAATCCCTGGTGATTGTTTAGATGTTGCAAGAACATTGCTTTGTAATCCCAGGTGGTTTCTAAGGTGTTACTAGGCCATTGCTATCGTATCCTAGGTGGTTGCTAAGGCATTGCTATGCCATTGCTATAATGTCCTTTTCACAACACCATTCTGAATGAAGTGATAAGTCTACTTTATGAGAATGAATTGAGACAATAACAGGTGCTGATATGAGATAACTAAGTACTCTGCTTTAAGTGGCAATTTTTTTACGAACCAGCGCTCCAAATGTGGATGTTTTGTAGTGTAGTTACATAGTAATAGTAGTAACGTGGTGCGTCCTCATTCACACAGTTGCTCTGTTCTATCAGAGATCTATTGCAGTGAAAATGCAAAATCACTGATGTAAGAGATTTTAGGAAAGTCATAATTTCAAAAATATGACATTAAAAGAAGGACATGTTCCCTCTGTCCCCCATCCCCACTTGTTTTGAACCAGTAAGCATTGTACCACTAGTGATTGTATCACTAATGTTTTCACAGTTTCACTCCTACTCAAATATGTTTGTCAGGAAAGTAATCTACTTTTCCAGTTACATTCAGTCCAATGTTAGTTTAACAACAAATTAGAAGTTTTTTTTCCTTTTTCTGTTGAGTTGGTTTAGGTACTGTTGCCCACACAATGGCTTGATCATTTTATTTTAGACCAAAAGGAACTAGAAACTGTTTTTTTTTATTTAGCTACTTTTACTGAAGTAACAACAGTTTTACTTAAGTATGAGTGTAGTCCACTCTACACAACTCTGGTTTGTGTGTGTGCTGAGAGTGTTTTGGTCAGTGTGTGCCCCCTCATGATCATACAGTATGTGAGAGGGCAACAGTGAGGAGCATAGGGGAAACAGGAAGTTATAAATCAGAGAAACTGCCCGACTGATTACCCCCGCTAAATCAAATCAGCAAGAGACTGCTCGACTCTCTTGTTTTCTCTTTCTTTCTTTCTTTCTTTCTTTCTTTCTTTCTTTCTTTCTTTCGTCCTTTCTTTCTTTCTTTTTATTCTGTCCTTCTCTTTCTATTTCTTGGTCTGTTTCTCTCTCACTTACTTTCTGTGACTTTCTTTCTCCCTATTTTTCTCCTTCTTTTTCTCTCTCACACATTTTTGTTGCTCTTTTTCATTCCTTTCTTCCTCCCTCACTCTCTTTATCTTTGTCTCTTTCCTTCTTTCATCACTCTTTCTCTTTTTCTCTTTCTGTCTGCTTTTCTCTCACTCACTTCTCTCTCTCTCTCTCTCTCTCTCTCTCTCTCTCTCTCTCTCTCTCTCTCTCTCTAAGCTGATTTTATCCCAGATTTGACTATCTGACAGGTGAGTTGGATTTTGCATGGAGAGAGAATACACACACATCCTCATCCTTCGTTCTCTAGGCTCTCTGAACTGAACACACACGCACTTGCTTCTCTACTGACACACACCAGATACCCAGAAGCCTCGGTGCTAATCGGTTTAGCTGCAGTCCAGTTGTGGCTCTGTGTAGCCGTTGGCTTTTGTTTTGGCTTTGCGAGGAGAAGAGTTAACCGAATTTTGGGCCGGCTAATTGATGCCCGTCTATACGGTTGTTCTTGGAACAGTGCAGCAGGAGCGGCTTGATAACGTGGTTACATATCGAATATGCAGTGATTCATCATAATGTTAAACAGAAACAGCACCGTGGAAGACTTTGTTATTTGTCCATCCGATTCTGTGTGATGTGGTCTGTCTGTGAATGATTAGATTAATGGCATAATGTTTCTTTTACCAATTTTATTTGTTCTCTTTTATTCCTTTAAACCCTTAATTTGGCTCAGATATGAGCATACAGATGGAGCTGAGGGTATGTAGCGTTGGTCTATTGAGCAAAAAGGTCTCTTTATTTGTATATTATTTGTATTTTTTATCATGCATATCCATAGAAGCACCACTTTTGGTTCTGTTTTCCTGTTCAGTGGTTGGTTCCAAAAGAAGCATGTTTGTAAGTGAGATGTGTAAATATAAGAAGCCTTATCGAAGTTTGAAGAACTTCTACATAATGTAAAAGTTCTACACCAATTAAACATTTTTTCCTAGAACTGTACATCCATGATAAGAGTGTGCACCAGTTCCACCAAGACAAAGTCCTCATTCATGCAAAAGTACTTGGCCAATGAAGTGATTCTGAAGTTTTGATTCTGAAAATGAGAGAAAATTTGTGGTTTAACAGTCTGTAGTTATTATCAGTGGCTTTGGGGAGCCAGGCCTCTTACGCATATCTATGTGAAGTGAGGGAATGAAAGGTCAAAGGTCAGCTTGTAGTTCCTAAATGTGATGATAGGCCCAGTGGAGCCCAGATAAGAAGGAGCCACAGAGCTGTGCTTGATAAAAGAGCTGACGTGGATGTACATCTTCACTGTGAAAATGGAAAAAACAAGAGCTTTAAATTCTACATTATAACCACAATATTGCTTTTGTAAAGTTATTCTTTGTGTAATTTAACCATTTTTTAAGGGTCTGTATGAGGGTCCACACTTCAGTACCTCACTCCCATAATAACAAAAATTGCATATTAGTTTCATAGTTTGTTGTCAGTCAAATTAAATCTCCAAAATGGTAATTTTATATAACAGAGAAAAAAACTTAACTTTAATGTACAGTAATGTGATTTCATACAAAGCATGTTTAGACCATTTAAAAACAGGAAAATAATTATGAGGTTTTGTTATGACAGCAACAATTTACTGAATAATTCATATTGTTTTCTAAAGTTCTGAATAATTGTTAATAGTGACTGAAAAAGTTTTAGTGGTTACTAAAGAATTCATAGTAGTGAATAAGTCATTTATAGTAGTTACTGACATTTTAATAGTAGTTAATGAATAATTTCTAGTAGTTACTGAAGTACTAATAGTACTTCATGAATAATTTACAGTAGTTACTGAAATATTAATAGTAGTGAATGAGTAATTTATAGTTACTCTAGGTAATTACTGAAGTGTTGGTAGTAGTTAATGAATAATTTATAGACGTTACTGAAATATTAATAGTAGTTAATATATAATTTCTAGTAGTTTCTGAATAAATTATAATAGTTACTGAATAATTCATAGTAAATACTGAATAATTCACAGCAGTTATTGAATAACTGATAGTATTTACTGAATTATTTGTAGCAGTTACTGTATCATTCATTCATACCAGTGAGTTACTGATTAGTAAGTCTGCGCTTTAAGGGCTTAATCATGCTGTATTCACTCTTATTCTCAAAGATACACTTTAGCTGCACTCAGAAAATGCATCTTTGCGAAACAGAACAGAGATTTGATTCCATTGTTTTCAGGCAGTAGAGATGTAAAATCATTTTGAATGTGATTCTTTACGTCCCTGGATTTTGAACTCCGATTTTCTCCGATTATTTACAGAAACTTTAGTGTTGAGTTTAGTGCTGCTTTGTCTGTCCAGAATGTGACTGTACCAATGCAAGCGTTCATGTAAATGGATTTGTCATTTGTAAAAGTATTTTCTCTGTTCGAATGTAATTCAATACAATGAAAAAATACACTGAAAGAAATGAGCTTAGATTTATATGGAGTTTGACCCACTACACTGAAGTTAATGGTGATTTCTGAGTCTTCCTCTGCGGGTCAGTGAGATGCTGATTAGGCTGCGTTTGCTCTGGAGTGTGTATTAACTGTCACAAACCGATCAGAGAACACTGCACACACAGCACACACTGTTTTGCCTGCAAAGTTTGACAGATGCAGGGCTTCATGACAGCATTTGGAGAAAAAAAAAAAAAAGAATCTGAATTTCAAAAAGGATTCCTCAAATATATACAGTTCTGTGCAAAAGTCTTAGGCAATGTGAGAAAATGACAGGTAAATCAATTTATTTGAGTATTAACATGTATTACATAATATTGGAATAAATACATACGAACAAATAAACAACACATTGTGATTTGATGTGTGTGTTAGAGTGTGTTAGCTTAACCATTTAAAAATATCTGCTGGAGAAAGTCCAGTATTTACAGTTACCATCCAATACTTTTTTATTTTTAATAGTTTATCTCACCAATGCTTCTTTAAATAAATCCAGTGGACTGATGGAACAAAAAAGGGTTCTTCTACTGTTACAAGCTTGACATCATAACAAAAAAAAATCCAGTGCAGCTGATGGAACAAAAAAAGGGTTCTTGACATCATAACAATAGAACACTGTTAATACTATATATAACCAAAAATGTTCTATATAGAACCAAGACTTTCCCCATCAATCTGAAGAAACATTTCACCATGTAAAGAACCATTTAAGCATGAAATGGTTCTATATGGTACTCATGGTTCTAAATAGAACCATTGCCTTTACTAAAGAAACCTAGAACAACCATCCTTTTTTTTAAGTGTAAATACTACATTTACTTATGCGGTGATTTATTGCAAAAACTAAATCAAACTCTCGTATCTGGGCTCATCATGGGCAGTTTTGGCCTCTTTGATCCATCTGACATGAATTATCTTCAAGAGTAAATGTTTGTATTCAATAAAACTGATGAAGACAAAATGGCCTTTACAAAATTCTTCCTGTGGCTTTAAATGGCTTTAAGGTGTGGTTTCCCAGAGAAAACATGGTTCGGTTTGCTTGGTTTAATTACTATTTGCTTGGATAAAAACTGGCAACTGAAAGCATTACACATGACATTTAAGCATAACAAAGCTGACCTAATATCACAAAAACTGTTGTTTTGTAAACAGACACACATTTAATAACAGTTTATTTGGAGCGTCAGAATGGAAATATAGGTCAGTTATCTCCACAGACATATATGTGTAAATAGATGTAAACTATCTGACCCTTCTATTTCTTTTTTGTTAATGGAACAACATCTCTCTCCGAGGTGGTTCGTGTGTGTGTGCGTGAGTGTGTGTGTTCCATTCATATTTTGTATTTAATAAATGTTTTGAGTGCTATATAAATATGGAAATAATCCTTGGATGTGCAGGCAGGGTAACCAGGAAAATATTTACACATGGATGGCACTAATAGGGAGAGGGGCAGCGTGCCAGTCGCGGGGCAGAAGCGTATGGGTTTGAGCTCCATCAGGTGCAGCGTCCTGCCTTGCACTACCCTCTCAAAAACCCACTTCATCCCGAGAATGGGACCAGCAACCTGCAAAACAAGCAGAGCGGCAGCTTCAGGCTGAGTAGGAGGTCTAAAATATTTGTGCTACTGTTTAAAGATGGTATCAGCACATTTGTTAATGTATTAGGTAAATTATATGTGTATTTGTAAGATGCACCCTAATCTTTCACTGTGTTTGAAAACAGTTGGACTGCTGCAGGGATAATAGAGAAAATATAATCCGTTCTGGGAAATTTACATGGTTGTTTTAATATATGTTGGACCAATAAAGTCAAGGAGTTTGTGTCTATTTTATATGAAGAGTACAATATCATGGAAAAGCTGACTGCTGCCTGATATAGATCAGATTTTACAGCTTTAAAATCTGTTGGCAAGTATATATCTTTGGTAAATGCCTTAGCCAGTAGGCCCACTGTACAGAAGTGCTTTAAATCTATAGTATAAACACTGCAGTAATGTATTGTATTCTATAAATTCAGGGAGATACAGGGATATAAGTCAAGAACATAAAATGTTAGATTACAGTAGATTACAGTTACAGTGAGATTAGATTACAGTTATGGTGATAACTTGTTATTTGAAAAGCACTTTGAGAAAGTGAGGTAGTTTGTGCAGTCGTCTCATGCTATTTTTATCCCAAAGATATGCTTGAATGCATTTTACATCTTTTGGTATTCCAGTAATGAAGGAGTTTTGTGTTCCAGTTAACAAGTAGACCCCTAATATTAATTATAAGTGCAATTAAAAGACATTTGATTACTGCTTGCTTTTGGTAGTTTGCTTAATCACTAGTATCAGTGCATGTAACTGCTTTAACCACTTGAATGGAAAGGGCCCACTGGTGGACCCAAGGTTTTATTACACACTTCTATAAGATAAGAATAGCTCAGTCAGTTTGCCTTGAAGTCACTGTAGTTACTGAAAAACAAGCCTTAGTATGTAATAAGCCTGGGATTTTAATGGGTTGATGTGATGCTCAGTTCATAAAGTGATGGATAAACAGTATTGAGCCGTTTTGAAAAATAGCATGATCTTTCTCTTAACTACACTTAACTACGTACTTACAAATACAGTACAAATACAGAATGAGGGCTGTAAATAAACAGCAAATTACTAGCAACTGCAGCCAGTAAAAGAAATTTACACAAAATATATTTGCAGTGATTATTCAGTTTTTAATCTTAAGAAGTAGTTTTCATTAACTGCTGTTATTATACTGTAAGTTACTAAGTTACTAATTATTATACTGTAAGTTACTACTGTAAGTATCTACTACGAAACTAGTGTGTAGCTTGATTGAATGGAATTGAATGGAAGTGTGAACCCAATATAAGCCCTTTAAGGGGTTAAACTAGTGTAAAATTTCAGTCTTAGAGTAAAACAACCTGCATTGAATATTAAAAAAACACAAGCAGTTTCTACTTCATTTGAGAACAACAGCTTCATTTGAGCTACACTGTGTGAAAATTTCATGATGAATGGACCTATGCGCCTAAGTAGCTTGGAATAAAATCTGTTTACACTGAGTTACATTAAAAATAAGAGCGTTTTTGGCCTTTCCTGTAAAGTTATTATTTGGGAGATGCCTGTTTTTTTGAGGATGGTGACGATATGCAAGTTAGCTTGAGATTCAGCTTAAAGTTAAAAAACATCCGAAATATCAACCTCAAAAGAAATAATGTCTTGTGATGAAAGCAGTTCCCCTTTTACTTTTTTCCAGCCATCTTGAGTTCTGCAAAGATGCCCAGATCTGCTTCAGCTTTACTGGAACTGACCTGGTTTTGACCAACACAGCTGTGTATCCTTCAGATACATCCTTCTAATTAGCAACATGTTTGATTCGGAGGAGCCAATCTGACAATAATCTGGCAAGTGGATTCTGGATGTGTCAGGCAGTTTCTTATAAGGACATCATTTACAGCTGAAACCTAACGAAAGCACTTTAACATATAGGTTTGAGGAATGTGCTTGTTCCAGATGGAAAAAGATCCCTCAGCCTGAAAGGGTAGGGAGAGGGAATAGAGACATCACTGTCAGAATCTGCAGCGGGCCGCAGAGCCTTTCAGACAGATGGCATTGCAAAACCAATCAAAATCACATTCATTCCCCTAATCACAGGCCAAATATTGAAAGAAACTGCAGTGTTCCATTAAATTTTGGGCATTCTCTCTCTCTCTCTCTCTGTCTCTCTCTGTCTCTCTCTCTCTCTCTCTCTCTCTGTCTCTCTCTCTCACACACACACAAACACTGTTTTTACACAATGTCAGGACACAATGCCATATACATACATATACTGTCATTGCTTATTATTACACACAGGTACATATACATAAACACACACACACACACACACACACACACACACACACACACACATATATATATTCTATTTTTGTTGTTTTTACTTGTTTATACTGAAAAGAGGAATAGAAAAGTTGGATTAAATTTCAAAAGATACAAGGTTTTATTCTTATATATATCGCTGTTGTTGGAAGAAACCTTGTATCTCCAAAATGGTAACTTTACAGGAGAACAAAAAACATACTTTACTTTGAATGTAAGTCAATGGAACCAGACGTCTTTCCAAGTAATTTTGGGTAATTTTTTTTGGTTCGTTCAACATGAAATTTACGTACAATATAAAGGGCAACAGGCATTTTCAATTCTCAAAACTCAAAAATGACAAAAAATGTGTGTGTGTGTGTGTGTGTGTGTGTGTGTGTGTGTGTAATAAGTGCATGTATTGATGTATTGTAATAATGTGAGCTATAGGTATTCTGTGCATAAGCAAGTACTTATATGTAATAATATGTACCTATATATGTAATTAGACTGTTCCCAACCAACTTTAGGAACCAAAAACAAAAATACTTTTATTCTTCCAGTTTAAAAAAATAAAGCTTTTAGAAAAAAACACTTCACAAAGTCAGTAATCTTTTTTCCTCTAGTTTTCCTACAAAGTCAGCCTATTTTATGGAAATGTATGAAAACAAGCACAAATACACAGATAAAATGTACACGTTCACTACATTCAGCAGAATTGTGCTGAGGACCAATATGGTTCTGATTTGGATGTTCTAGGTCATGTTGGAGTTTTGTTTCTGAGGTGGGGGGAGATGGCTTTGTTTTGTGTGGAAGTTCAGGTGTACTGCTTTGAACCAAAAACAGAGGGATGGATGGAAAAAATACGAGAGGGAAAAAAAGAAGTGAAGGAGACTGAATGAGGAAGAGATTGAAGGTACAAACTGCTACCATAGGAGTGAGAGAGAGAGAGAGAGAGAGAGAGAGAGAGAGAGAGAGAGAGAGAGGGAGAGAGAGAGAGGTTTTAAGTTTTTGGATAAAAGCTCAGCACACCCTGTATCCCCGGACATTTTTATGGCTGCCTTTCAAGATTACCGTGCAGAAATACCGCGGCTCATTTGGAAATCAATTAGCCGGCAGGGTGATGAGGTGTAGGCCTCTAGCAGCCTGACACCCGCTGTCCCTGTATTACTGTCAGCGAGGGCCAGGCCTCGCCCCCCCTCCGCTTCCACGCATCTGGACTACATATGTTAGCTCTCTCGCCATCTCTCTCTCTCTCTCTCTCTCTCTCTCTCTCTTTACCTTCTCCTCTCTCTTTCTGTCTGTCTCTCTCTCACTCTCCTTCTCCCTTCTCTTTCTTTCTCTCCCTTCCTCTCTATTTTTCCCTTGTCTTTTCAGTTTCTCTCTTTTCCCATTCTTCTCTTTCTTCTCTCTACCCCCTTCACTCTGCCCCTTTTCTCACTCTTCCCCTCCCATCTCTCTCTCTCTCTCTCCCACACTTCCCTTCTTTCTTTCTGTTCTCTCTCTCTCTCTCTCTCTCTCTCTCTCTCTCTCTCTCTCTTTCTCTCCTTTTTCTCTCTCTCTCCCACAGTTCCCCTCTTTCTTTCCCTTCTCTCTCTCTCTCCCTTTTTCTCTCTCTCTTCTTTTTTCTCTTTCCCTTTTCTCTTTCTCTCTCTTTCTCTCTCACACCTACACACTTCCCCTTCTCACTCTTTCTCTATCTTTATTCTCTATCATTCTTTTCTATTTTCCTTCTCTTCCATCAATATTTTGTATCTCTTCTTTAACTCCGTTTCTCCCTCTTCTATTTATCTTTCATCATTCATCAATATCATCATCATCATCATCATCATCTTCTTCTGCTTCTTCTTTTTCTTCTACTTCTTCTCTCTCTCCCCTCTTCCTCCCTTATCTCTCATTCACTGTCTATCTTCTCTCTCCCTATCTCTCCTTCCTTGCTCTCTCACCCTCCTCTTTCTGCCTCTTTCTTCCTCTTTATTCTCTCTATTTTCTCTATATCACAATCTTATCTTTCTCTTTCATTAATATCTCTCTCTAAATATCTTTTTATCTCTTCTTCTCTCTTTCACTATCTTTCTTTTTGCTCTCTGTACTTCCTCTTTCTGCCTCTTTCTCTTTCTCTTTCCTCCTTTCCCCTTCTCTCCCTTTTTCTTTCTGTTTGTCTCTTTTTCTCGTTTTCTTTCTGCCCCTTCTCTCTCTTTCACTTTTTTCTCTCTCTCTCTGTGTCTTTCTATTCTCTTTTCTCTCTTGTTCATTTTCTTTCTTTGTCTTCTCTTTCTACTATTCCTACCTTCTATTTCTATCTTCTGTATGTCTTCCCTGTCTTGTTCTTTTTTCTTTCTTCTCTCTCTTCCTCCTCCCAACACCCCCCCATAACAATTGAGTCCTCTACATTCAGTGAATTCCTACTGATGCTGTTGACTGTACACTGAATGTCAATAGTACAGTGTGATGGAGGGTTGTTTGTAACTTTGACTGGCAAGTCATCTGCAATGGGTTAAATGGATTAGAGACACACAGCCAAGGCAAGTTTCTATAATCACACTGAAGTTACAGTAAATGTATGAGAGGAAGTTATTACTCAGAGCTCCTAGCAAGAACCTTTAATCTACATTTTGCTTAAAGTGATACCTTAAAAAATTCTTTCACATGGTCATATTTTTTCACACAATCCCATGTTTGTTCACATGTGATAACATATTTTTAACATGTGAGTTTTGCAAAGACCACGTTTTTTTAAATGTGAAATTCGTGTGACTTTTTTGTAAGGGATGGTTTGGTCAAAAATCAAATCTAACCTTTTAATTAATTAACCTTTTTACCCTCAAACATATATGCACATGGTCAGGCAAGGCTTGCTTGTTGTCTGAAGGGTGCTTCATTCGTTTTGCACAGTGTAGTTAATACATAATGAAGCTTATAGCCACCAGTTTAGCATTGTGCAAACTCAATGCCTAAATCATCACGTGTTCCTCAAGCCACATAATGTTAGACATGCTTATGTGGTTACTGACACTGTATTGCATAGCTGTAACAGTAGTAGCATCTGTCTTCTTAAAGCCTGAATCTTGATAACAGTATGTCAGAAGCCACAAAAGCAAGTCTATTTGGGATTACTTCACATAATACTAAATCTGTCACTTAGTGGTGTGCATGGTGGGTGGCTAGGGTGGTACTGCTCATCACAGAATTCCCCTTACTGAAGCTGGTAGTTGACTGGCTGTATTGTCAGAGCAATGCAGCCTGCAAATGGTATCTTTATTTTTATGCACATTTATGTATACATCATATATATTAGTTATGTATAGTTGCTGTCTAAAATAAAGCGATTTCTTCATTTTTGTTGATTTATATCATTTAAACACAGCAGCTGTTCTTTATATTGTGTAAGATTTCGTGATGGACAGACCAATAGAAATAATCCAAAATTACTTGGAACAGAATATTTTTACACTAGCTTACATTAAAAGTCAAGAAGGTGTTTGCTCTCTCCTGTAAAGTTACCATTTTGAATTTAATTTTAGTGGCAATATGTTTTATATTCAAAATATATGTGCAACATATGATTATACGTGATTATATATACCTACTGACATTTACACAACAGTTAGTTTCTACCACAGAATTTGACTGAAAACCATTTTAACCATGTTATTATAATGGTATAAAAGCAATTTTTCATCATAACTGCATCATTTCACTGACTGCTGGTTGCTAAGTAACAACAATGGATGCTTTGCACAACACAAAAAAGTATAAAAAATAGGTAACATTGATTTGAAACAATCTTTGGGAATTCTATGCTTTGTCTTCTTCTTTGTGGTGGTACAGAATTCATGGAGCCAATTGAAGAGTTATCGGCAACAATACAATCATCTGTGACCAAATCACAACAGTGATAAGTATTTGCAAAAACACACCTCCTCTTATGTTCTGTCACTAAAATATGTCAATACTTGGGTCTAAGCACTAAAATTCCAAATACTCTATGTTTCCTCATGTGCACTATATATATATATATATATATATATATATATATATATATATATATATATATATATATATGTGTGTGTGTGTGTGTGTGTGTGTATCAGTATATATATAGGTATGTATATGTATATATATGTCAGTATGTAATATGTATTATTACATATTGAAAGTTGAAATATATGTCAATATTTTGGTCTTAGCACCCAATTCTAAATATAACATGGGTAAGAAAAACATGTACATACATTACCTCAAATTCAAAATTCCTGTGTGAAATATACCAATATTGTGTTTTAGCACAAAAACTCAGAACAAGTCTTGAATTTTTTGGAGGGACTTGAATAAAACAGAAACTTCACGTCAGAGAGGGACTGTGGAGGCCAGCAGATAAGCAATAAATAATCTGAGTTTCCACCATGATGAGGTCACTGGTGCCGAGGTCCCTGGCCACTGCTAGCCCACTGTTTGGAATAATTCTCCCCCAAACCCCACCACCATCACCACCAAACGCCCCATCCCCCATCCCAGGCACTGCATAGAGATTAGAGCCCAGCCAGGGTGCCAGTGTTATCTGTGTTAGTGAAGAAAAGGTTACACTACACTAACAAGAATGTCCCTGGTCATGCATGACAAACTCCAGCTGCCCGCTATCCAGCGATCCCTCCGTCTGGCCGCTCAGAAGGTTCCACTTAAAAGCCCCGGGCAGGGAGGGGAGGCAGAGGCGTCTCTAGAGATTATGCCTTCTAACTAGCCGTTTCCACCTCGAGAGGAAAATGGACCGGCTCATCGCGACGCCATTGGCCCACGGTCTGCTGGCGTAACTCGGGCCTGGCAGATGAAATCATTTACCTTTACAACCTCTTGAACTTTTATGGTAGTTTTTTTTTCAGCATTTTGTTGCTGCGTTTCTTGTACTGCCTCATGTTTATGTCAGCGTCTCTAAGTTTCACTTGAAAACATGGTTTGGGTTAGGATCATGATGAGGGTTTTACATTTTTTAAAGTCATCAGGTAACCCTAGAGTCAGCATATCAAATTGTCAGGATAATTTAGAATTTAAAAAAATCCAGTAACGTTCATGGAGATTCCTGCACATTGTAATTAACAGATATGTCCTGAAAAACAAAATTATTTCAGGATAATCTGGCATCAGGGTCAATAACCTTATAACTCCTCTACTATTAAAATGATACTAAATTCCTTTATAATTCTTCTCATTTATAAGTCTTCTAACAAGACTGTTTTTGAATTCTGCAGAAAGCAAACCAGCTTCGTGACAAAGCGGTCCACAATGCTAAAAATTAGGTGAATGATAGATGTCGGTCTTTTGTCACTGCGGTCCTGGTCACATGACCAGTTGTACTCTATTATCCTGTCAGGCTGCTGATAATAGAGAAGATTGCTTGTTTAGACTGTGTAGTGCCTGCCTCTAATTCACCGTGGCTCCAGAGTGACACCTTTAAATGGCCCATCATCGGAAAATCCACATTTTCCAGAAGGACTAAAAACAACAGGAGCCCAGCCCGAGTGAAATTAGCTCCTCTTTAGGCCTAATTACCTCCTCACATTTAAGCTGCAATCTGGCCCAAACCCTTTCCATTTTCGACTGTGGCCAGACCAGTCATTGGTGACTGCCACAGTCAAGGAGAGAGACTTGCTTTAGGAAAAAAAACGCTCTGACCGTCAAATACACACAAACACAAGGAAAACAACCATCCAGGAATGCTCCAGAGACCACAACGCACGGCTCTGGAATGTGCCCAGGGTCAGTGTCTGCAATCAAAACATGATAGGCTTCGCGTTGCTAGATAAAGCTGGAAGATAAGCTAACAGGCCTACATAAGTATTAAAAAATGCAAATGCTAGAAATCACTTAGCTGGTATGGTTCATACTCATGCACCATCCGCAATTTCAGTCTTGATCAGCCCACTGTGAGGTCACTGCATGAGCGGCAGGGCATGGATAGCAGCGGATGGAGAAATGTATTGGTGCTCTAATACATTTAAAAGCGATCAGGGCCCATAAGCAGAACTGTAGTACAGTGCTCCATTGTCTGAGCTGAAACAGCAACTTGTCTCCCAAAGGGCCCGCCATTCCCCGCTCATAACATCATCTGGGTGGAAATTGCAAAAACTGACAATTTTCCCCTGGATGTATAAATCACATTCAATTCTGCAAAGCTTAGAGGACATCACAGGCATTGATCTCCCTCTGTGAGCAACAGACAAGAGGAGAAAAACAAAAAAAAATCTGTCTAGAGAACAGCTGGAGTTTAGGAAGTGATGCTATTGAATACTGAGCTAAGTGTTTGGGACTGAATTTGTGGCGTCTCTAGGCAATGGGATGCAAAGTTCTGAAGAAGCAAGTATAAGGTATGGGGAGTTCAGATGAACGGAATATTTTCTGCGCTTGTCTCTAGGTCAATGGCATACTGTAAAAAAAATCTGTAATTTCTGCAATAATGAGCTGTGTTTAAGCCAGTATGAGACTTTAAATGTGTTTTATAGTTTTATATAACATCCCATGTTGAATTCTAGGAAAACATCTGGGAAAAAATACAGGCAGATATAAGGCAGTGTAAGACACTTTATTCTATGGCTACTGTAATATTATTGTAATACTATATAATACTAAAATATTTAAAAAATAGTATCACCAGCTTTACTGTAAAACTAAGCACCAAAGCTTCTTTCAGAAGCAGAAAAAGACCATCATTTTCACTGCAGTTTAATTTTGTTTTTCAGTTAAGCAAATGTTACAAGAGTGCTGCATTAATGCCTGTGAACCAGGGTAAATGCAACAAGTTTATCCTAAACTAGTTATAAAGTTGGCTATCAGTAGCCTAGCTATCTAAAACTTGCTGGCTGTCCATTTGCATGCTAGCTTGCCTAAGTTCACAACTTTGTCATATATGCCATTATATAGCATACTTTATTGTAACTTTCATTTTGTAAGTATCCTTTTTTATAAGTATCTGATTAACACTGCTTTAGTAATGCTACTTCAACTAGCTATGATTTTTAATCTCTATGGGATTTGCAGTGTTATGTTACATTCACTTTCCCACGCTGCATTTAAATTACACAGCTTTAGCTTAAATACTGACATTCCAAGTCTGTAAGACATATGCAACATATTTTTTTTGCACATTGTAGTTTTTAAGTGAATCTTTTAGTAAATACTTCAACTTAAAGCCAAACTGTGAGTATTATTAGAGAAGCATGTTAGTCTGTTAACCTGTTAGCTTGTGAACGCTGCTTGCATTTTTTGAAAAATGAAACAAAACACTTGATTCTTTTGTTAGGATTTTTGACTCTCATTTAAGATGGAATTTGACTGCTGTTTTAATTCCTTTATTTCCTGATATGTGTGTGAACATAAATACATTTTCTGGAAAGGACAATATCACTGATTATAGTAATATTACAGTAATGTATTGCTGTCAATATATAATGTGTAAAAAGTACATTGTCATTACTGTAAACAATTTTTTTACAAAAATCTGATAAAATGATAAAATGAAGTTTACAGAATTAAAAAACAGGAACTTACTGTAAATTTATCACAAATGGAAAATGAAATGGAATGCAGGTCATGAGGTCACCACTGTTTTTCTCTTCTTGAAAACTCAAGTAAGAAAGTATGCATGGGTCCTCTTCCTGCTTCTACCTTTCTCTTCTTTTCAAAAGAAATAGACCCCCTTTCCATGATTATGTAGTCAAGTATATATTTTCTCACAGTTATTATCAATGGTATTTACAGCAGCTCTTCTCAATGGTCAAGACAAGCTAAAGCATTTTTGTGTCCAAGGGGACAGACTTTGTGTAGTATGTGACTTCACAATGCAATTATTTCATGAAGGAATGGTTGCCTGAGAGCAGTGGAGAAGCTACCAACACATAGTCCACATAATAGCTGTGTGTCTGACTCATAATAGCTCCTCCTGCTAAAAGTGTTAAGAGAATTTTGATTTCTATAATATTATTCTTCAGTGCTCTTTTTTGTAGCTTCAGCAAATATCTGTGTTAAAGCCAGAACTGGTATGGGTCAGCAGAGGTGGGTAGAGCAGCTGTGCTTGAGCTAAATCCATACTCAATAAAAGTAATGCTATTTCAATTAAATAATGGCTCGAGTAGTAGTAAAAGTAGCCTGGCAAAAAGCAATAGGAGGAGTAGGAGTAAAAGAGTATCTATGGGGGTCTATGGCTTAGAAACTGAATAAAAAAGTCAGTCAGTTCACTCCAAGCTGAATCAAATTTATGTTTCCATTTGTGTGTTTTAAACCCAACATAATGTTCATAAATCTGTGAGCATGAAATGGGAGAAAAGTAATTAATTCTGTTGCTATTACAGACTGCATGCAAGCCTGTATGTGAAATAACAGTAGATGTTGAAAGCAATTAGACCTTCATTTGTCTATATATATTGATAAGAACACGGGCTCTGGAATTTTATTGCTCGTGAATCAGTAAACTGCTCCAACACAGAGCTATGAAACAGCCCATAATAATTTACTGGAGGTTGTTATGATCAAATAAGTTCAAATGCAATGTTGCATGTTGTCAGTAGAGTTAAAATTCCTGTTTAAAAAGGTATAGACGTGCTAGCTGGTTAATAATTTCTCACATCATGACGCAATACAAACAGACTCATGTGAGAGTTTATAGAAAAGGGCATTCAGAGCTTTTGTCTACTTATAGATCCAGATAATGGAATGAATTTATGGTCTAATCTAATACATTTTGTAATATGATATAATGGACTGAATGAAATCACAAGAGATGTTTCTTGACCCAAAAACACTTGACTTTTTGAATTTGGAGGAGAGACATAAATTATAAGCTAGTGAGCATAAATAATTCCTTACTAAAAAGTTGCAAATATTTCACGTGATTACATTTTTAGCAAAGTGAGTGTGCAAAAACCACATGCATTTATTCACATATGAAATTCATGTTTTTTTTTCTGTTAAAGATAAGCCGGTGACTGACATTGTTAAATGCCACAGCCTTTAAAAAAACATCGTTCTTCAAGGGTTTTCCAGTAAAGAAAATGAGTTCTATATAGAACCATTTCATGCTTAAATAGTTCTGTGCATGGTGAAATTGTTCTTCAGATTGATGGAGAATGTGTTAGGTATGGTTCTATATAGAACCTTTTTGAAAATGATTCTATGTAACACCAAAAAGTGTTCACCTATCGTTGACAGCATAACAATAGCACAACCCCTTTTGGTGCTATATAGAACCATTTTCAAAAAGGTTCTATGTAGAACCATATACATCACATTCTCCTTCAATCTGAAGAACATTTTCACCATGCAAATAACCATTTAACTCTATAAAGAACCATATACAACATATACAACACATTCGCCATCAATCTGAAGCATGATTTCACTTTGCAAAGAACCAGTTAACCCCTTAAAGTCCCAGGCTTATTGCTTACTAAGGCTTATTATTCAGTCAGTTATTATTCAGGGACTCTAATGCAGCTGGTTGAGCTATTCTTAGGTTATAGAAGTGTGTAATAAAACTTTTGGCCTGCCAGCAGTCCCGGGCCTTTTGAGGGGTTAAGCAAGAAATGGGTTCTATATAGAACATATCTATATAGAACCATGAGGTCTATATAGAACAATTCCCTTTACTATAGAACCCTTGAAGAACCATGTTTTTTAAGAATGTAACATAAATTTCAGATGAATGTTTTTGTTCTGGGAAAAAGTGTTTTTGTTCATAGCAAAATACTGTTTGAATTCCCTAGAATACTAGAGAGGAACCTCTTTGTACATCTAGCATTGATCAGTAAAATTCAGAAACTGTAGTCTGTTAAACTCTGTTTTTTCTCTTTTTGGGTCTCTTTTGGTATAAAAAGAAATGATAAAGCTCCAGTGCAGGTTGTGTGAGCAATGCAGTACATGAGCTGAAACAGCACTACAGAATGAAATTAAACTCAAAAAAGAACTAAAATATAACATCAAATATAATATCAAATTGCTCAAAGTTTCTATCTGTTCAGAACTCTGTGTAATATTAAATCCGCACAACAATATCTTTGTTCTCAGAAAACTGGTGAGGGAAACAAATCCTGTTGTTAAATGTGTGAAACTGAAGATTACTAAATAAAAGAACAGGGCAGCTATGACTTTGGAATATAATATGTCAATATATAGTGCAGAGGTTTCTCTAGAGAACTGTACCAATGCAGTCATTTTCAACTCTAAATGAAAGACGTAGCAATGCAGTGATTATAATAAATGACTAATAAACCCCCTTACTCTACACTCTCTTAATACTCTGGCTCTTGCATGTTGAACCAGTCTGTTGTGCAATGACAACAGTGTATTTATAGTTTTATGTCTTGAAAAGGACATTAGACGGAGAGGAGAACCGCAAGCTGAGCGCTGCTTGTTAATGTTGTGCTCTTCAGTGCCAGAAAGCATAAATTGCAGGGAACTGTCCTGGATGGCCTCCTCCGTGCGGCTGATAGCTTGGGCTGTGTACATACAGTAGATGGCAGCTGCTTCCTGTAGCATTGAAACCAAATAAACTGTGCAACATTTGGGAGCAGTAATTCTTCTGCTTGTTAACCTTCAAAGCGGCTCTGCTGTGTGTACGAGACAGGAGCAACTGCTCCAGACATTTTTCACTCCCCTCTGCTCACACTCGCACAAGTCCCATTTATTCGGACTGACTCCCAGACTAATGCAGTGAGCCAATGATGCGTGTGTACATTTGAGGGGGCTTGTGTGTGTGGCTTCTTCCTCAGTTGCCTCATCATCATGAATAATAATATACCACCTTCTTACCTACAAATTGGTCTTATTTTATGAAGTTCTTAAGGTTCAAGTTTCACTTTAATGTCCATCAGTTATAAACCTCAATTCCAAAAAGGTTGTGACAGTATGTGAAATACTGAAGAAAAACAAACAGCAGTAATAAGTCCATTATGTTTGACCCGTTGTAAAGGGGAATTCCACCAATTTTTTTTACAAATTCAGCATAAATCCATTGTTGAGATGTACACAAAATCATTCAGAGTGGTTTGATGTGAAATGCTCTGTTCTGCAGAAACTTAGCAAGTGAGAATCGTTCACAGTGGTAGTGATAGGAACCAGACATCTGAAGTGTTTTATGCTTTTAAAACCTACCTTTCAGTAAGTGACTACACAAACTAATTACAAATAAATTGCAAGAGGTCTCAGACATTATTTTTTAGTTTTGGCCTAAAACATATGTACATATATTTTTTTGTATTCATGGTGTAGAGGTACATATTGATTTTTTTCAGATTTTCCACTATTTTACCAGCATGAACACTACATATAAAACGTCAGAGGACATGTGAAGGTTCACTATTCATTCTAATCATTTTCTACAATTGGTCCCTACCACCACTGCACAGAAATCTGAATCAGTAAGTTGAATGACTTTGTTTATCAACAACTGAATTATGCAGAAATTTTGAAACATTTGTGGAAACACCCTTCAATATAATACTGAGATATGCTTTACATCATTCATTTGGCCATCCATTAGCCACAAAAGAGACCAGCAGTGTGCTTGTCAATATCAGCAACATCCCTGCTGTTTAAGCATGAAAGCAAGTGTTTCTCTCACTATTTCTTTCCATCAGATACTGTTAGAAAACATACCCCCCCCCCAATGGAGATGAAGAATAACCTGTGAACCTAATGTTCATTTTACAGATCTAATTACATTTTGCAGCTGATGTTAGAGAAGTCTTTCATCTTATGCCGAGTAGAACAGGGATGTATTGCGTCTGATATTTGAATGCTCTGCAGCACTAATGTTATATCCATAACCTATAGCTAGCTAGCTAACTGCTGGACCATGCTCCTGAAGCAGAGATCGCACAAGCTCCTGTTATGATTTGGCCCAGTCCTATTTGCGGACACTGTGGAGAAATGTCTTGTGTGCTTTGTTGTGTCCCATACCTGTAACGTACAATTGCAGGGAAACACTGTGAGCCTCATGGTAGTGTGGATATCTAATGTGTCATTTTATTCATGCAGTAACGGTGGACTGCTAGCTACTGCTCTTTCATAAATGAAGTTATCCAGATCTAGAATCCTGCGACTGGTTATAACGGAAGTAGGAAGCAATAAGAAAAGCTACAAACAACAGTGTAATAAATGTTCATAACAAGCACCATTATGGAATTTAGAAAAGCCTAAATAACCTACTTGCTGGGACTCGGAGAAGCACTTTATGGGAGGGAGAGGAATGTGAGTAGCTGACATATACATATTGCTAAATCTGATTGGTATTTTGGCAGATCTGACGTCACCCATGCCAAATTTAGTCCCACCAAACTCAAATCCAACTGAAGAAAATAGCAGAATAAGAATAATTTCAAATATCTCTCAACAACAAAGACTAACATCATTCTTTCTTGGCCAATTCATTGTAAAATATCACAAAAATTGTAGATAATAGTTAGAAGAGAATCATGAAAATGAGTAGATAGGAGCTTTAACCTTCACTTTTTAATCAGCTTCTCTTTTTATTTCATATTTGTTACCAGAATTAGAATGAATTCCTCAAATATTTTAAATCAGAGTTTTGCGCAGGCACATGCACTGTACCTGCATGTGTATTTGAATATGTATGATTGTGTTCATCTCTTCTTCAGATGCCCCCTGTTCATACAGAATAATATTACTCCACTCTTTTTCTTACTTACTTACTAACTTGGTCTTGTTTCATAGATTTCTTTGTAGTTCCACGAGCAAACATACGATTCTGTTGTAAATCCATTATTAAGGCCAGTGAGGACTTTGTTGTTTGAGCAATGTCTGCAACATTCCTGCTGCTTGAGCATGAAAGCAAGTGTCTCTCGCTCTCACTCACTATTTCATCCCATAGGATCCTATTAAAGAGGACAGATGGTTGCCATGGGATCGACCGATCGTTCATGGAGTGTCCAGAACAGGTCAGGTGCCGTACAACAAAGTAACGGTAAACCACGGCCTCCTACGCTCTCCGAGATCAATGGGACTTGAGCAGAGGAGCATACTCATAACCTTAAATCACCCACTTCAAAGAGCGCTATACAGGGCCATAGATCCAGTGGGGAGGGGGACAGTGCCCTGCAAAATGCCATGGCTTATCTGACCTGGTCATACTGACCCCTAGCCCAGGCCAGCTCACCCTCTATTGCTCCACACCATAAATTCACCACGCACTCCGTTAAAGGGGCTCACTAAGCGTGGAGGGCTTCAGCCATCACTGCACAAGAGCTCATAAAGCGCCCGGTGGAATGCTAGCTATGTGCTAATCGGGGAGGGAACGCTTTTGGAGGTGTTAACACAGAGGAACAGGGAGACGGGGTACTAATAAGGGGCAGGAGAAAGACCAAAGCTATTTGCTGCTTGTCAGATTTTATGTGAGCATGAAGAAAATGTTTTTTGCTAAAGCTAGTTTAGATAATATTTAGATAGTATGTTATAATATAATATTTATGATACCACTAGTTTAGTTGAAGAGAATATTTGTGATAATGCTAGCTTGGTTGAAGAGAATGTTTTGTGCTAATACTAGTTTTGTTGAAGAGAATATTTTGTGCTAATGCTAATTCGATTGAGGAAAATATTTGTGATAATGCTAGCTTGATTAAAGAGAATATTTTGGGCTAATGCTAATTTAGTTGAAGAGAATATTGTGCCAATGCTAGTTTCGTTGAAGAGAATATTTGCGCATACATTTCTGATAACACTAGTTTGAGTTTGACTGAACAGAATATTTGTGCTACTGTTAGCTTGGTTGAAGAGAATGTGTTGTGCTAATGCTAGCAGTCTAGGATGTTAGATCTGTTTATGCTGTTGTGAACTGTCTGTAAACACTTCATAAATCCTTGAAAAAATTTGATGAACAAAATAAAGCAATAATTTACATTACATTAAAAAAGTGCACAGTAAAATTTTAATCTCAGGTTAAATTTATAGTTACATTTCTAAGGGAATTAGAGAAAGATTGGCTTTTGTGATGTGCTTGATTTAGTCCAGTATGAACTGAGTGTAATTTATGTGTTGTAATTATCTTTAAAAAGGCCAGTTAATTAGTAAGTTAGTTAGTTTGTCTGTCATTAGGGACAGTGCAGGCTGCTGCTTTTCAGCTTTTGTGCTATTAAACACACTTCAGTACATATACGGCTGGTGAAACAGAATGAAAACACTACCTGTTTCTCACGGCTGAGAGAGTGTGCGTGTATGCCTGTATGACATAACGTGGGAAAACCCAAACAGAGATAGCAGTGTAAGCCAGTGTGGTTCTCTAAAGGGGGCCATGGGGCCCCTCTCTCTCCACAGCCTCGCAGTATAATGATGACTGTTAACATGCCTCCTCTCCAGCTCACGTGTGGTGGGGTGCCCAAAGAGAGGCGCAGCAGAGCAGGTGAGAGACATGCACAGCTCACAGCTCTCTCACCTCTAAAAGCCTCCAAACTGCAGGTAGGAGCTGCCAAAACACCACATAACCCCTAAAACATTTTATTTTAAAGTATAAATACTAATGTTCACAAACAATCATCATTATCATATTAATAACTGATCATAGTTATTTTATCATTTTATTCAATATTTCAATATTTCACCAATAAATAATTGAATTATGAATAATATACTGTGATTATCTATATATAAGTCATTTCTTGATATGTTGTTTGATTGGTTTCCAAATTTATAATACTAATAACAACAATAATAATGATAATCTTAATTTATCTTGTACTTTTCATGATTGTGGCAGCTGAAAGTGTTTTACAGACAGGTGATAAAGCTTAACAGTAATAGAAGAAATCATAAGTATTAATTAAAAATCATATAAAACAATGACAAAGATAAATACCAATAACAAAAATATATACCAAGAGAAGTAGAGTTAACTCTGAGTTAAAGAGATATGTTTTAAAATGTGTCTTTAAACCGTGCACTGAGCTTGACGGTCCAATAAAAGATGGAACTGAGTTCCACAGTTTAGAGGCATAATAACTGAATGAGGTCTCTCCATGTTTTCAGTATTTTACAGAAGGTATTTGCAGAAGCTGAGCATCTTCAGATCTAAGATCACGTGCTGGAACATAAACAGACAGACACTCTGTGATGTAAAAAGGCTAGGTCATTTAGAGCCTTAAACACTAGTAGCAGAACCTTAATATCCATCCTGGAAGATACAGGCAACCAGTGCAGTTCTTTCAAAACAAGGCTGATATGATCTCTCTGTTTTGTTTTTGTTAGGATCCGTGCTGCTGCATTTTATATGAGTTGTAGAGGATGGATTGTTTTCTTAGGAAGCCCAGTAAAATAAGCATCTCAGTAATCAACTCTGCTTCTTACAAATGCATGAAAAAGTTTCTCTCTGTCACTCTGAGATAGAAAAGGCCAAATTTTAGCAATATTTCCCAAATTCTAACAAGCTACTTTAGTGACTGTGTTTACATGCGGGAAAAAACAGAGCTCAGAATCTAAGATTACACTTCAGGTTAGGTATATGAAGCTAAAGAGCCAAGCTTCTAATAAAGCAGCTTTCTCTGAGTTTTAGTACCAAGGATCTGTATTTCAGTTTTTTCATGATTTAATGCCAGGAAAATTTGTGGAATCCACTGACAAATATCTGACACACAGCTGTTAAGCCTGTCAACAGAATCTTGATGATCAGAAGGAATGAAAATGTATAATTGCAACTCATTAGCTATCAGCATTATGTTTTATAATGACATCAGGTAGAGGTACAAAGAGAAAAGCAAAGGCCCTAAAACTGGACCCTGTGGGACCACAAGAAATTTTTTAAAGTTTTTTTGATGAATGGTTTCCTGGTGAAACCATAAACTGTGTATTAAATAAATACAATTAAAACCATTCTTAAACAGTGCATGAGAGGCCTGCCATTCAAGATGGCGGATTAGATCCTTGTGATCAATGCTATCAAAAGCTGCAATAAGATCCAATAAGACCTAAATAGAAGGATTTTGTGCATCAGTGCTGAGCCTGAGGTCTTTGACAACATGAACCAGTGATGTCTTAATACTGTGATTAGACTGAAAACTTGACTGAAACTTCTCACATAACTTGTTAGATATTTGATGCACAATTAATCGTTTGAAAACAACTTTTTGAACTTTGGTACTGCCTTTGTGTTTTTAATCAGCTATTCTAGAGAGGCATGACTGTCTGGATATTTTCACAGCATTATTGTAGATCTGCTCTTTGAGAATATCATAATGTACCTGCAGTTTAGTTTTCCTCCATAAGCCCTCTGATTTATGACATTTTCTCTTAAGCTGGCGTATTTCCACATTCATCCACAGATTTTTATGAGTATGCAAATTTTTCTTTTTTCACTGGAGTGAGAAAGTCAAGATTTTCCCCTAATTTAGCATTCAGATCAGAGAATTTTGTCTTGCCCATGATGTCTTGCCCTTGTCCATCCATCCATCTATCATTCTGGATGGTAATTTTAATATAAATTTATTCTTAATGTTCTACAACTTTCTCGCTCATTATAGATTGATCTATAATGTTCTGTTCATCATTCTGGACATCTAACATTAGTTCAGGTTACTGGTCATATTAAATGCAGTTTATCCTATCCTAACATGGGCAAGACAAAATTCAGGTTTTCCCATAATTTTCTATCAATGTATAATGACTTTTTGCCCTGCCTCTAAAGCATCTTCTAATTTATTACTGTGTATGAGAGGGCACAGAAAAATAATATTAACCAATATTATCATCTATCTGTCTGTCTCTCTATCTATGTATCCTCATATCTTTCTATGTATTTGTCTGTCTGTCTATGCATCTGTCTGTCTGTCTCTCTTGCTATTAGTTTCACAAACATCTTGGTCAAAAAAATGGAGATAAAGTGTAAAAAGTGAACACATGAAAATATTTTAAAAAACAAGCAAAATTATAATATAATAAATGATTGTCTGGGCTTTAGATTCATTGGTCTAATCAGTTGCAATAGGTGCAATAGGTGTCCCGGCAGCAACAGGTGTCCCGGCAGCCTGCATTGTCCCTAATGACCTTATCTGACTCATCCATTAATCCCTGCCCTGTCACACACTGCCTTCACCTTGATCCATCTTTCCATCCATCCATTCATCCATCCATCCATCCACCCATTCATCCATCCATCCATCCATCCTCCCATCTAGCACTCCAAAGCAATGCTGGAACAGAATATGGGGAAGAAAAAAGCAGATTTCGAGACTGGATTTACCTCCTTCTTCCTTTCTTCAGGGTGCAGCCAATCAAACTGATCCAGCACCAGGTTCTGCATTATTAACAGTTCCACATTAGAACTGTTTTGAATCCAGATATCAGTGCTGAACAGCTAATGGCTGAGCTTATATACAACTAAAAGAAAGCCTCAGCACGTTCTGCACCACTCAATCTAGTCATATTTTTTCACTCAATCAAGCAGATGTGGAGGCGTAACATTTGGAGGATTTACAGCTGTCGGCCTTTTCCTGGTGCTCATGGTGATCACTGCTGATAAGATTCACTCTGTACAAATTATACCTTTTTTTAAAACATCGGAAGCCAGCACAGCTGGAATGTATTCTCCTGTCTTCCTTTTCCACTCCTCCTTTATTTAAGCAAGTAAGCAAGATTATAAACCTACCTGAGATTATAATTTTAACCTCAAATGATTAAGGCAGAGTCTAACCAAGTGATTGTTGCTCATTTACAGGGAGCAAGTTACACAGCCTGCCTAGAATTAATTCAATATATGTATATGCTGTTTGTGCAAAATGAGCTTTCCGACCTAAATACGTAAACATGTGCACATGAAAATAAATATGATCAGTGAACAAGTGGCTCTGTCAAATACTAGTACATTTAAATTTGACCAGTGGACCAAGTGGAATATCAGCATCATAAAGCTAAATACTTTGTTTACATGACATCTAGTTTCTGATTCATATGTGAATTATAACTTACAAAAAATGACATCTGTCATTTGGGGTCTTATGCTTTAGATCTAGTTGCATGTTCTGAGTTCCATGTAACATAATGTGAGTAGTTTTAATAAAAAAAGATTACTCCACTAGTTAACCAAATTAGCAGTTTGCATCTTTCACTCTGTATGATCTTATTTACATGGTTGCATAACTTCTTATCTTCATATCATCTTCATACATTTTCCTTTTCAGTTATTACTACTTTTTTTCGAAATCTGTTTCTCTGTCATCTGGTTGTCCATGTATTTAATTAAAGATTTTTTTTTTTTACCATGTCTTTGAGTATTTGAGTTAAATACTCAAATATAACCTGTTTTAATCGGATATCCATGCTAATGTTGTGTGAGTTAAGCCTTCGAAACTAAATATTTAACCCCTTAACATTCCAGGTTTATTACTATTATTTATTATTCAGTAGCTACAGGGACTTCATTGCAAACTAATGGAGCTATTTCTTAGGTTATAGACGTGTGCAATAATAATTTTTCCTGTCGGCAGGCCCATAGCTTGTTAAGGCTTTAAGTAGCCATTACAGTTGTACAGAGGATCACATTTTGGTCTCCTCTTCAGTAATACATTTCATCCTTTGATTCCCAAAGTAATCCGAGCTCTGTGTAAAATTGAGAGGAGAAAACTAATCTTGCTACATATATCACAAAACATCAGGCTAACAAAGAAGAATAAATGTTGACACAAGCAACCATTTAAACAGTTGTTGCTGTTAGCTAGCTAGTCGGCTACAGAAATGTTAGCTTGAATAAATATGTGTTGTAGTGTCGGCAGAAGAAGAAATATGGCAGACACCATGATTCTGCTGTGAGAAGTGCTTTTTATTTGACACATCATCGGGAAAGACAAATACAGACCACCGAACTTGCAGGGAAGGTCACCTGTAGTCGCACACTTCACCCCGATGGTGACCCCACCACTCCCAACTAACCCACCCAACACTACACAACTTAAACTAACAGCAGCCAACATAAAACAACACAAACAGTGCACACACTATAAGCATTTACATGAGGCCACCTGCCTAGCCATACCACCAGAGACTCTCGGTGCCCACGCCAGCCAGTAGTAGGATGCTACAGTATGATATCATCACTCAGGTTACTGACAGAGTGAAAAACTGCCAACTTGCCTTGCAGGAAATTACTTGATATGATCTCCTTTTCAACCATCCAACAAACAGTTTTATTTTCTCATCCATTGAAGCAGTGAAATTAATCATTTAAAATGATGTTGTTTGATTTGATTACATGGTGCGTTATCTGCGTTTTGATTAGCTGCTTCAAGAAACATGTTCTATGGAGTTTACAGACTTGCAACTGTTGTAGCTGAGTTTCAAGTGAGTTGCTGAATGCTGTACATTGTGCAACTTAAGTGCAATTTAGTTTCACGTAAGTTTCAAGTAGGCCTTAGTTGTTTTAACACTGTGTTAAAACTAACCCAATGTGTGAATCTGTGACTTACAAACACAATTCAGTAAAAAGTTATTTTCATGGTAATAGGGAAATATTAAAAGATGCTGCTAAGGGAATACAACATGACCAAAAGCACATTTCACTTTGACCTGTTTATCAAAAATCTGTTTGATTTCATGCCACATTATGCTGTGCCCCCACTCCCCTATGAGTAAAATTCAGGCTTCAAAGTGGATGCTAACGCTGTTTTTAGCTCTTGTCTTTTTATAGATCCAGAAACCTAATAAGCACATCTAATTAACAACTCTCTTTTACAAGTTACTTTACAGCTCTAAATGGCTCAAGACAAGTGTGTGATGATTTACGTATGCAGGTTGCACAGTACTAATTGGCTTGCATTACCTGTTAGTTACATTAGCCTCTAAATCTTAGTGAAAAACTAATGAAGCAAATTTCAGACACCAAACGTCTTGGCTGATTGATTCCATTTGTGGTAAGGAGAAAAAAAAATTGTGTAACTTTTTTTTGACTGAATCATAAATCATAGGGTTTGACTTGCTCTCACTACCCAAAGCCACAATTAGAATCATCTCCTTTTGTATGACTATGCTGTCAATAGCAGGTAAACAACTTTTCAAATGTACCTTAAGTCATTTATCAGCACATAACAAGGTAAAAGCATGTTTATGAAGACATTCTCTTTGATGGAGCCTACAGACGCTGTCATGTCACTCCTGTCCTATCGATCAGCGGAGGAGCCGTGCAGTTTTAAAAATACCCCGCAGCGTAAGTCCTGACTGATGTTCAGCCAAGAGTGCTTTATCATAATTACCAATCAGTCATTTCCAGACATGGAGGGGGCCGCAGAGCAGCAGAGTAGTAACACGCTCCATAACCTAAGTGCATCTACAGAGGTGATGTACTACGTATGTTGCTTGTAGTTTGAATGTTGTTGTTTGTGTGTGAAGGCCCGGGTATGTTTGTACGTATATATGTGTATGTGGGGGGATATGGGGTGGTAGCGGGTGAGGTATGGCCAGACAGGCTGTGATCTTAGGGCCATGTCTGCAAACAGGGGAGGCAGACAGGGCGTGACCTTTGGCCCCTGCCTTGTGCCTTGTCAAACGATCCCTCCTGTGGGGGGTAATTAGGGCTGTGAGTGGGCTCTATTTTAAGGTGCTGATTTGCAGGCTTTGGAGTCACACATAGCTATAAATAGTATCAAAGTGCAAAAGTGGGCGGAGTCTCACTCAAGGACACAATGCATAATGCTCACAGATAGAAAATACACAGAAATGCACAGAGGAACATGTTCAGCTGGGCCAAAAAAAAAAAGGTTTGAAATGTTTGAAATATGAAATATATATGATACATATATACAAAATGTATAAAATATGTATAAAACTTACAGAACTTTTTAAAATCTTGATACATTTTAAAGAAGGAGAAGTTATGACAAATAAAATTACAGTACAGTAGTACAGATTCTAGTACTATTTCAAAGATCATTATTCAAATTTAAGCAAATTTGTGACACTGACCATGTTAAGGCCTTTCTACAAAAAGGTCATGCTCCTTTTTAGTGCTTTTCCAGTGAAGCTCATGTCTGTACGACTCTCAGGAGGATTTGATTTACTTATCAGAGGCTTTAGCACAAACATGTGGAGTCCATGCCAGCTCAAGTGCATGCTTTCAGTAAAGTAAAAGGGCAAGATATCAAATACTATGAAATTCTGAAATTCTTGTTAAAATTGCAATGATTATATAAAAGTATTCTATAAAATAAAACATTAAGTATTTCAATTTTCAATCATAGACAAAAGCAGAAAACATATATGCAACACAAAATTACATGATATCCTCAGCAGGGAAATTTTATATCAAATTTCCAGCATTTAGTGTGTCCTCTTTTGTATTTATCACAGTTTATATCCTTTTTAGGAGACTTTCAGCTTTCAGTTTTTCAAAGAAATCTGCATTTTTCCACACTTCCACTGTTCAGACTTAGAAGTTGGTTGCATTTTGTACTTTTCATGATCTAGGTAAATACCAAAAACTTTCAGTGATGTTGAGGTCTGAACTCTGGGGTGGTCATTCCATTGTTCTGAGAACACCAGCAGTTTCTTTGTTTGTTTTATGATGTTTTTTTTGTATATATATATATATATATATATATATATATATATATATATATATATATATATATATATATTCATTTATTAAATAATGAAAAGAAAATATGAAAAAAAAATGTAATGGCTTCTTGACAGCTGCACATCACTGTACCCATAGCAATGAGTTGTCTTCTCACAGTGGAAAGATGGAGAGAAACACCTGAGGATTTTTTCAAATCTGAAGCAAAGCTTTACTGTTTATCTGATGGTGGTTTGGTGGTCTACCAGTCCTTGTATGGTTGTTTAAAATCCCAATTTTTCCATATCTTTACCATTTTTTGAACCCTCATTTTGTAAGCTCCTTGTTTCCTCTTCCTTGTCCAAGTAGTTTATCTTATATCTAATGTCCTCAGAAATATCTTGTACTTAATAATTATTTTTAATGGAAGTTAAATAAAGGAAGCACATTTTTTGCACAATGCTGTTTGCACATTGGTGAACATCTGTACATATAAAGGTCTAATATATATATATTTTAAATTAGATTAGATTTGATCAGACTAAGTGACCCTTATTAGTCCCACAATGGGGAAATTTCACCTCCACATTTTAACCCATCCATGCACCCATCCATAAGTACACCTGCCTGGAGTGGTGGGCAGCCCTATCCACAGCACCCAGCAGTTGGGGATTAGGTGCCTTGTTTAAGAGCACTTCAGTCATGTACTGTTGGCTCAGGGGATTGAACCGGCAGCCTTCCGGTCACATGTGTATATATATGTGTGTGTGCATATTTGTCTGTGTCCAAAATAAATTACAATGATATATATGACAACACACCATAACATTCAAAAAATACAAAAAAAACAATAATAGTTTGTGTGTGTGTCTGTGTGTGCTGTCAAACAGACAAGCACACAGGTTCACAATCAAAGTTAGTAAACAGAGATTAATTTTTAATGGCATTTGCTTTTTCAGGCAATGAGAAGAGGAAAACAGGGCCATTAGGGCAATCCAGTTGTTCCTGGAATGTCTAATAAAAATGGCCATTTACTCTGTGTGAGTGTGTGTATGTGCATGTGTGTGTGCGTGTGTGTGTGTGCATGTGTGTGTGTGTGTGTGTGTGTGCATGTGTGTGTGTGTGTGTGTGTGTGTGTGTTATAGCCCAGTGATGCTCATCAATTTCAGTCTGGCCTCCTCTGATTGTGCGCCAGCTTCATTTCAAACTGTTTATCCTCCTAAAAGGCCTCTTAGACAAACTTTTGAAAACCGCCTCAAATCATCCGTATTTCTGTGCATCAGTGAGGCAAATTCTGCCTTAGACAAAAACTAGAGGGCATGCGAATGAGAGAGTGACCATTTGGCCTCTTTAGGAAACCAAGGGGTCATAGTGGAACAGAGAGATAAAGAACAGAAACAGAAGAAAAGAAATTGTGTTTTTTTCAAAACTTGCAAATTTATTCTGCCAAAAAAGTAGTTACAACGGCTGAGAGTAAAAGGACCATTATTGTTACTTAGCAACCAGCACTAGTGGATATGATACAAGAAGCACATAAGAAGAGCACAAGAAGAATACTTTTCAACCAACAATTGTTGAGTGTTATGTATTTACTACACTAGTAAGCAAGACTAGCAGTTAGTGTGTAATGCTAATTAAAACAGAATTACAAGTAAATAAACAACGTGATTCCAAGACACAATTCTCTGTTTTCTTTTCTTGTTGGGTCAATAAAAATGATTCGTTTGACATGTTCATGTGATACATTATTAGTGTTTTGATTGGCTGTTTCATGAAACCTTTTTCATAGAGTTCAGGCGGTTGCTGCTGAGATTCAAACACATTACACATATACCACAGGAGGCTTTACATTATGCAATTCAATTAAAATGAATTTCATGTAAGTTTAAACCAGCTAAAGTTGTGTTGAAGAGTTTGAAGAGAACATTACATGCACATGGCCTGAAAGAGCTGATGATTTGCAGTCTTATGCTGCAATTGACTCAAGTGCGCTCAATTAGCCATGGTAAGAGCTAATGTGTGACAGAGGTTAATGCTCCATGAGCGAAACTCCTTAAGCGCCTGCTGGGCTTCAGGCTGGGTGGGGGGTCCAGAGCCTCCAGTATGGCCTCGCTCACTCTAATCTGTTTTAGGAGAAACAAATGGACAAGATAAGTTAATTTGGCTCCGTGGCCCCCTTGTCCCAAAGCCCCCCGGGGGTCCGTGGGCCGCTGGACGAAAGGTCGGCACCGTGGCGCTCTCACTCGATCTGTCCAGCCTACAGACTGGCTCCTGCGAGAAACATCATTACCCATAATCACATGAAGGATCAAACAGCAGGCGGCCACACGAGCTGATGAATGATAGGAGAGAGAGAAAGAGAAAGAAAGAGAGAGAGAGTTTGTTAAGAGAAAAGAGGGACAGAAATAAAGGCAAAGATCTAATGGGAGAGATGGAAGCAGTATGTGACAGGGCTGGGAGAGATGGATGAGTCAGATAGGGTCATTAGGGACAATGCAAGCTGTTGGGACACCTGTTGCTATAAAAAAGAAATAGTAGATAGAGGATGCCATGAACTGATTACACTGATAAATGTAGAGCTCTGAAAAACATTTATTATATCATATCTTTTGCTTGTTTAATTTTTGTATTTTCCTGTTTATTCATTTTATATTTTGCCTTAATTTCTGTGATAGACAGGTAGACACGTAGATAGACAGACAGATAAACAGATAGATAGATAGATAGATAGATAGATAGATAGATAGATAGATAGATAGATAGAGAGATTTTACTGGGACATTTTAATGTTTCAAGAAGGTCTGTGTTTGTGTCTGTGCTCAGCTGGGTGTGTGTGGAGCAGATGTTGTCATTAGGTCTTTAAGGGCCTCCATGGCCAGCAGCACTTTCACTGAGACACACTATAGAGTCACACCCCCTGGGGACACGGCAACCTCACAAACAAGAACTTACCAGCACAACCACAAAAACCACTTCTGCATGCACACATAATCTCATTATCTCTCTCTGTCTCTCATACACACACACCTGGTGAGCAGGTGAGAGTCACCAAATATTCAGACAGGTGCTAGCGCCTTCATATACATAAACTTCCTATACTTCAGTCACAGTGCAATTAATTCAGTAAGTAAAATACTGTAAGTGGTTCATCATGACACTACTGGACATTAGCTTTAAGATCAGACATTCAAAGTCCATATAAGTATTTGTCATTTCTGAAAGAGCATTTGTTGGTCTTTGATTTAACTTTAAGAAAACTAGAGTTATTATTATTATTATTGTTGTATTAGACTATTAGTCAAATTGTAATTTAAAAATCATATTTACACTGTAATTACGTATATAATGTTTGCTTTGTAGTATAAAAAGCTTTGAGTCTCCTTGTTCAAGTTGTTTTCTATTTGTTTCAATGTCAACAAATGACATAAACATGGCTAAATTGTAAACAAGACTACATGCACAATAATTCTTCTATACAATATGAGATGATCTTCTATACTTCTAAACAATAATTCTAGTTGTAAGCTTGTTTCAGTGTGCAGAGTGATGCAAGAAGAGGCATTTCAATAGATGGGTTTCTGTGCAATGTCAGAACAAGTTGCTCTCATGGACCACCAAGTGTACTGATGAAGCAAGAACTCATTTCTGTTTAAACTGAGGGGCAGACAATTTATTTTCTTAACTACAACTGAGCTGGTCAGCTACCTGACAGGCTAAAAGAGAGTTAACAGGCTAAACAACTCCAGGCTAAACATGAATGGCACACTTCAAATGTCCATGTTTCCGTCATAAGTAGCGTCAAACCCAGGCTGAATCTCAAACGGCTCTGCACTCCCTAAATAGTGTACTATGTAAGTTTTGAAATTCTAGCTTCTGTAGCCAAATATTGCATTGTTTGTCGAGTGTGGATGTGGCTAAATCCCAAATTACTGTTTTAGCTATATCATGCACTGCTGGGAGGCAGGAGCCAGTATTTATGTTCCTACATAGCGCACTATGTAGGGAGCTGGGAGCCGTTTGATATTCAGCCCGCCAAGTGGGAGGAGGGGCACCATTAGATTGGTGCTATGTAAGACTCGCAGTGGTAATTTGGTGACGAAAAATTACTTATGGAGTGAAAGTTTTAGCATTGAACAGTGCCAGGTTATGATATGTTCACTGTTATATGACAAAAAGTTAAAAAGTTAATGAAATTACAGCAGTATACAATGATGGGAGACCAAACATTCTGCTCCTCATTCTACGGTCCATGGCTGCTTGGCAATGATACCGTACTCTAAAGGAACTACATTTTTTGGCAGAATACTTGTTTATGTCAATTACTATTAAAAATAACAAATAATTTTCTAAAACATTTTGTATTTAACATATTTTCTGTTGGCCAGCGTTTTATGAATGCAAAGCCAGAGAGGCCATGCATTATGCTGATTTTATATCAGGGAAGGGTGTTCTTAGAAGTCCTCTTCCCCATGCTAAAATCGCAGTAATACACATCCTATCATGGCTTAGTGCTTTAGTAAACTGCACCAACCACAGATATGATGTTTGTAGAATAGTATCCTGAGGGGATCACATCCCTTTGCCAAAAACTGCAGAAGATCAAAAGGATGGATTGGGCTCCCAGTGGCCCCAAAGGCAGCAAAAGTCTGTTCTCTTCCTCTTCCTCTTCATATTCATTTACTGATAAAGACATTCACCGTCTTCTTGAGGCACCAGAATATAATGGAAATTATACATCCTAACTGTAGTGTAATGTTAATAACATTTTCTGACATGGTGATTTAGACGAGGCTGAAGTCAGCTTCTTGTTCGAATTTTCTCGTTCCACCTTAAATGGTGCCTAAGTGCCTCAGTGGTCTGGGACACCACAATGTAATTGCTGTACCATTTAAGGTGGAACGGGAAAATTTGAACAGGAAGCTGGCAAAGACGAAGCTGACTTCAGCCTTATGTGATTTAGGCTATCAAAATATCCTATCTACAGTTTCATGTAGAGCTCTACCTATAAATGTGTGCTACAGTAAGACATTTCAGCAAGGTAATTTAGCACAATGCACAATGTTTGATTTCTGTTTGCTAACATTAGCTAGTTAGGTAATGATTAAGTTAAAACTGTGTCATATTAGTGATAGCTAAACAAAATAATCTTGGGTTTGTTCAGTAGGTCATAGCCTAACTAACTGGTCAACTAATTAGTCTGTCTATTTAGCTTAGTGACACTAACAATACCACCATGCTTGTGCTATTGTGAAATAAGCAAAGGACAGACAGGCTCAACAAGCAACAAAAGGTAAGTTGGGCAAAATTCATAGGCTTTTTTCAAAGGCTTTTGTAACTTGGATAGCTCTTATTAGCTAAACACTTTGTGAATTGCAAACTTAGCAGCATGTTCATTGAGATCTGATGACTAGCTGATACTGATAATTGTTAGCTAATGTTTTACATACCAGCGTTTTATATAGTGTTATATTAATAAGCAAATGAAAGACAAACAAACTGACTCTGAAATGGTATCTCATTCGCTTAATGACATTAAGCGAATGAGGAGAGTTAACAGTTCGAACCCTGCACTTGTAATGAAATGTCACTGTTGGGTCCCGTCTAGAACTCATGTGAACACATCACTGCATCCTGTATACCAACAGGACACACATAGATAAGACAGTGGCCTGACTCACACTTTCCCATCGCTCCAATAAGAGTTGGAATAAAAGCTATGACGCAAGCCTGCTTACCCATGGAAATCCTGTGGGCCTGCAGCACTAGTTACACTTTATCTGTTGTTACAGACCTATTTGTTTAACGATAGATGGCAAAGGGCTGAATCTAAAAGCAGAAAGACGTATGTGCTAGCTTACTTTCTGTTTATGAGAACGGCAGTGGTCAGTTGGAGTATGAAGTGAATTTGTGTTGATTAAATTGTGGTTCACACTGAAAATAGATGCTGCAGTGAATTTACTCGATTCAGGTTAATGTGCTTCAAACGAGTACTTTATTTAACATTAATAAAATATGTTATAATTACACGACTATCGTTAAAAGTAAGTAAAAGAAAGACAAAATTGTGTACAGAAGTCACCAAGCTTTAGTTATTCAACTTCAAATCAAAATTCACTTTTCAGCCTCAGGAACAGAAGTAAAAACCTCATTTAAAAGTACACTGAAGCCTGAACAGTTACATTTATACCAGCATTTTTTTCTTTAGTGTGTCTAACCTTTGTCACTTCTCCAAAGTTCAGTCTTTGAAGTTGGTTGTATTATTTACTTCTCACAATCCAAGTAATCCAAAACAGGTCTGGACTCTGGGATGGCCAGTACATTGTTCTGAGAACTCCAGCAGCTCCTTTGTTTAAGTTGCTAATTTTTCTTTTCTCAGTAACAGCTTCTTGGCATCTACACATCCTTTCAGATCCACAGTGTTGAGTGCAGAAACACCTGTAGATTATTTCAGATCTGAAGGAGGAATGGAGTTTAATTTTCTCCAAAGAAAATCTCTTTGAGATTTTGATGTACTGACGGTTCTTATGGCCTACCAGGTCTTTCCAGGTATTTTTCTCAATATCTTTGAATAATTCTGAACTGAACAATTATAACTAGCTAACAGAATGATCGCGCTATATTTCATAACAGCATTTCACATTTTACAACATGAGTAGAACATGGCATTAGTGTAGGGTGACACAGTCCACAGACTGCTAACAAGCTATAGGCATGATGACTGGAAATTAAATGAATGGAGTGGCTGACTTTGGCATAGTGCTGTATGTTATTCATGTATAGATTGGTCGAAATATACACCTTAGTATACAAGTCAGTTCAATGCAAGTTTTTAGTATGTACTTCATGTAGAAACCGAGGTAAAACGAACTGTACATCTAATATGAAAACTTTAAACATGAAATGAAATATTGATGTCATTATTCTAATAAGCTACTCCTGCATGATTCAGGCTTGGACACTAATATGGCTGCCTGCTTCTCACTGAAACAAATCAATCTTTTCAACTCCCTTTTCTTCCCTCTCTGGCGTTGTTTCTCTCTCTCTCTCTTTCTCTATCCCTGTGAAAGGTGGATGTGAGTAATGCTGTGGGTCTTTTCTCTGTGCTCGGAAACAGCTGGAACTCTGAGGTTTCGTCAACCAATAAACCCGGTTTCCCCTGTGCAGAAATATGTCTTTCTCACGCGGCCGTGGGGCGGCTTTACCCAAACCGCACGGCTACAGCGATAAATCAGCCGTGCAGCTGAGACGGGCCTGCAGCAGACCGGACCCAACAACCGCTTCAGTTCAGCTTACATACAGGCCTCAGATACATGCTACAAAACACACAGGAAAAGATGTAGTTATACTGAAATATGTTGAATTTTAGCACTGGAATGAATGCTGATTTCTAGTATTAATTAATCTAACGACTATTATTCAATTAATTACATAGTCAAGCCTTTAAGTTTTCTGCACTGTCCTTTCATTTTGCCATCGTAACATTGGGGTCATCTGCATGATAGTTCCATAGATGATAGTTGAATTCTTCTTTTATGGTGCAACAAGCCAACAGAAGCCATATTGCCCCCTATTTCTCCTGTAGTGTATAACAATCTGTCAGAAGGAACATTATGGAGCATTATGCTGCTTTTGTCTTTAAGTAAATATTACTTTACCATGTTGACTTTTCCCATGATCAACATCATCAAGGACTAATTAACTTTGTCTACTAATAGTTGTAGAATATTTAAATGTACTATATTGTTCCTGATGGGAACTTTTTTCTGGATTGTTTTGTGTCTGTCCATCACGACTGTAAACACACATAAAACAAACTACTATGAATTATTCTCTTAGTACTATGAAACTAAGGTGTAAGATTTGTAGTTATGAGAGTGAGGAGTTAAATTGTAGACCCACATACAGACTTGTACTCACTCTAAACTACAGCATACAAGGTAATGTTGTAACCATGTTTAAACTGTAAGATGTGAATATGCATCACCGGCTTTCTTGTTGCACATTCTGATGACATGAACCGCTGCTGCCTGAATGATGGAAATACAAATGAAATCTGATTTGACCAGACAAACTGAGTCATGTATCCAGAAATCTGATTGAATCACATTCTAAACCATCTACAAATGTGACGAGTCTGCTGCAGACCAGACTCTTCAGTTCAGCTAATTTACAGAAAACAAAACAAAACCATCAAATGTGACTTGAATCCAGTTTGAAAAAGTCAGATTTCATGTGGCTTTTTTGTCATTTAGGCTGCAGAAAATCTGTCCTACGCAAAGCTTCCTGTGTGAACAAGGCCTTAGAATCAGTTTCCCTGTTAGGGATTAAGCCAAGTCCTGGACCACTTACCATTCTAAGTTAAAATGTAATCTAAGACTAAGATTAATCCCTGTCCAGGTAACTGATCACTAGAGTTTAAGGGTTTAAACTGTCCCAATCATTTATAGATATGCAGTCCTGTGCAAAAGTTTGGGAGCCACTGGTCAAACGTTTTGTTGATTTTCTTGGTAAACAGGTAAACCCATCCTCTACAGAGAACACACTCCTGCACATTTTAATGCACAGTTACAGTGGGGTGGGGGGTCATTATACTAGATCTCAGAAATTGTGCACTTAAATTTGCTGAATTTACTTACTTGTTAACTTTTGTTAACTTATGTTCACTTATTTTTACTACAGAAAAACATGTCTTCAAGAGTGCTCAAACTTTTGCATGCAAATGTATAAATGTGAATGTGTGGAAGAGATTAAACTCTTAAACTCCAATGATCCTAGACAGGGATTCAGACAAGTCCTAGACCACATTTTCATTAAAATGGATCTTCATTTAGAATGCATACACAGTCTTTAATAACATTTTGTTGCTGTGCTGACATTTGTGGCACACCATCATAGAGTGTAGGTAGTGCAGAGCTGATGTTTAAAATATTCCTGAGCCAGGGTCAGCTTTCTCCTTTCAAATCATCCTGAATATGACTGCAAAGAGAGCGTAACTGACCTGAGATCAGCCTGCCAGCCTGTTTGATCCATATGGGCTGTGAGGTCAGGGATGAATGGGCTGTGGGCTGAGTCGAGCTGCAGCTGAACGTCAGGAGCCTTTAACCACCTCCCCCAAAAGTGCTCTCCTGATGAAATGTGTGACATATATATGAGGTGGAATGCACCCATATAATTTGCTCTAAAAATTGCCTCCTTTTTTTCCCAAGGACTGAAAAGGAAAGCACTTTGTATGTGCATGTGAGAAGGAAACGGGAGAGTGAGGGAAGAAATAGATCCATACATGCATGAGTGAATGAATGAATGAACGAATGAATGAAAATTCTAATTGGATATGCCCTTCTTAATACATAAAATGTATAAGCAATCATCATTAATGGCCTGATTTAAAAAAAAAATTATACTATACTTTATTACTAAATTGGTGTGCTAAATCATTTTCTGAAGACTTTTCATTCCAGAACCGCTCCAGCTTTCACACAGTGGTATAATGGTATGCTTTCATGGCTATGCAACATTAGCACATTTTATGCCGATCCCTGTGATTGCCTCATTGCGCATGCATGCACAAACAAACCATTTTAAGGCCACAGAAGTGACATCATATTTCATAGCTGGCACACGCCGTTGACATTAATAATAACAGAGACTGGAAAAATGCGGCTCCAGATAACGGCTGCTCTGCAACTCATTAGCTCATTACAAGGGTATGAAACGACTGGAGTAAGAAGAATTGCTCTGATAAGTGTGATTTACAGTATCTGTATCAATTGTTTGTGCATGCGAACACATTACACTCAATCATTTCATTTTAGCAATTCCTTCTCACTGTTTTGCAATGGAAATGAACCATGAATACCACACTCCTGTAGCGCTATGCCAATGTTAGGGGACCCATAACTATGGTAACAGTGCCGGCTCATGAAATAATAATACTACAGTATGTATGCATTAGTATTTCCTACTTTGTGGGGACCAAATGCCCCCAAGATGATAAAAACATGAACATTTAGTGGTTATGAGGATGTTAGTCTGCTCTCAATGAGGAAAATAGCTCTTTTCCTATAGCTTTTATTAAAAAAAAAAAGTAAAAGAAGACAAAGCTGATGTTTTGGTTGTGGAGGTTAAGGTTAGAGCTGGGTTAGGTGGAGCACAGCAGCCACACCCATTCAGAAGACCATGGAAACACCACACAGCAGTACACACTAATGTGTGTGTGTGGCATGGAGTTGAGTCCTGTCTTAAAGCCACAGACTGTGTTTTTACAGCATAGTTTGTGCTGCTGCTGGGTCCATTACGAGGCTGCTATATAAAATGAATGCTGCGGCCTTGAATCGGTAGACTGTCTCCTCCAATCCAGAGATGAAGGAGCGAGGTCAGTGAGCTCCGCTTTAAACCAAACCCTTTATGTCTTTTCTTTAAGGCGAGTGCTGAACGCAGATCAGTGAGCTCCTGCAATTCCATTTCCGCAGGAAGAGGGACAGAGGCGACAGGAAACAGCATAATGTAGCCCTAAATCACTGCAGTCTGAACCGCGGCCTGCTTGCTGCCTGCATCTCTCACACACAGCAGCTCAGATTAAAGCTGCAGTGACCACCAGTCTGCAGCACATCACACTTTCTTAAACATAGCGTAAAGATCAGTTAAAAATGTAGATGAAATGTTCAATGTGATGCACACAGTATTATTTACCTCAATGGGAAAAGATTAATTCTGCAGATTAAAAAGTAAATGTAACAACACCGGTAGAAGAACATGTGTGTGTAGTTTAACATACATTTCATCTCTGTTGGAACAAAACCTTGTATCTCCAAAATGTTACTTTTGTAATTCTGGACCATTTCTTTTGGTCCATTTCTAACTTTAACACAATACGAAAAGTTTTATATCATGCAAAATCTGAAAACTCTAATCTAAAACCTCAAATTATGCAAAAAAATGACAAAAGTGGAGATACAAGTTTTTTCATGACAGCGATGATTCACATAATAATAATAATAATAATAATAGTAATGATAATAATAATAATAACACAATAATGTAGCACCCTCTCATTAGTGTCATCTCAAAGTGCATCACAGTCAATAGATAAACAAAAACAAACTAAAATAATGAAATTAAAATGTTATAAAAGATAAAGAAAGAAAAGGTTTTTATTTTAATGTAATTTTTGGATAAAAGCTCAAGAAAAAGATACAGTACAGAGTAAAAGCCAGAGACCATCCTTCATTTATTTAATTTCCAGTCATTAAGTATGTAAGTAAGTTATTCATTTTTGAGTGTCAGAAACAAAAGAAGAAAACATAAATTTAACATAAAATTACACTAAAGCCTTCAACCAATAAATATAATCTGAATTTTTCAGTATTAATGTGTCCACCTTTTACTGCTGTTACAGCTTCCATTCTTTTTGCGAGACTTGCTTTCAGTTTTTAAAGGAATCTACAGGGATATTTTTACACAACTTCAAAGTTCAGTCGTAGAAGTTGATTGCATTTTTTGCTTCTCACTATCCAATTAATCTCAAACACATTCAGTGATGTTGAGGTCTGGACTCACTGTGGTGGTCTGGGGTGGTTTTATTTTCTACAACATTTGAGCACAGTAGCTGCCCTTTACATTGTATGAAAAAAATATGATGAATGGACCAACAGAACTGCTGCAGAACTGCTTTGAATGCACTTTACATTAACTTATACATAAAAAAACTTGAGCAACCTGGAAATAAAATAAAGAAAGAATGGTGTTATGGTATTGTCTATCTTTAAATAGTCTCTATTTGTACAAATAGTGTGAGTCAATGAAAGGCCTGTATGAGCTGTTTTCTTCAGAAGAGATATTATTGTGAGCCCTGTAAACCCCCGCTGTGAGACAGGACATGACGTAAACGCGAGCGTTGATGTAATGGCATGATGTCACTGGCCATGGTGCCAGAAGTGTGAAGTCTCTTCCTGCTGCCGCTCTGCTATCAGGACTAACTTCCTGAAGCTGAGATTACAAATATAGTGTTAGCAGCATAAGCCCATATATTACTGCAAAGCACCTCGCTTCTCCAACTTTAAACCTCTCAATGTATTCCCTTTATTGTAAAAGTTATCAGGGGATTACTACAGCTGTAAGTGTGATGGACTCTACAGGGTCAGAGCGTTTGCATTAACTCATGTTAGTCTTAACCTCAGAGCTAAGTGTCCATTTTTATGTTCCAGTAGGGAGGGATTCAGTAATGCAGCAGATGTGTTTCAAAGTGTCCTAATGATGAGAAAGAAGGGGATGTGAATAGGCCCCACTCTCTCTCTCTCTCTTTCTCTCTCTCTCTCTCTCTAAAGATGAGTGGGAGATGACTACATGACATTCTTCCATCTAAAGCAACCGCTTGAATCTGCCCAGGAGTGATTCATTCATCTCCTAAACACCTCCTCCTCCTCTCTGAGATGGCTCTCTAATATGAGTGCACTTTTGAGCAACTCCCTCTCTTTAATGATGTCTTTCTCAAACAACTCCTCCTGAAATGAATCAACTTAAAAAAAAAAAAACCTACTTGCAAAACCAGAATGGGTTGATAAGTTTTCAATAATTGTATTATTCTCATGCATTAGTGCTAGTTCATCTGATTTTTTCCCCACTTTTTCTCCACCATTTTTATCACTGCATTTCCAGTGTAAATGGAATTATTTGAATTGTCACATGAATTTATTCACTACACTGGTTGACTTTTGTTGATATGTTTGCTTGTGTCAAGTGTTGCTTCAATAGGACGCTATCTGCTAGGTTGCTAAATACCACCTCTAGGGTAGCTCTACTACACCTGCTCTCCCATTTGTAACTAAACTATTATATTAAAAAAGAATATATATAAAGCTAAAAATTTGTTTAAAAATACAGATTTAAAACTTAAAACCATATATATATATATATATATATGGTTTTAATTTTTTTGGACCATTTCTGTTTTAACAGAATATAAAGACAGTCTTACTCTAAAATATGGAAAATAGTAAAATAAGGAGACTCTGTCTCCACTCTTAAGAAAAACAAAAAGTGACACAAAGTGCTCTTTAATCAATGCTATAAAAGAACCACTGTTTTCTTCTATGAAAAAACATGTTTGAAAAAGAGATTTAAGACTGTAAAGAACCTTTTAAAGTCCCTGTAAAAGTTTTATTCCAATCTAGGTTTTTCCTAAAACCTTAACTTACATGGAGGTTCTTTAACCTTACAAAAAACCTTCAAACATGTTCTCTAAAGAATTATTAATTGGAAGGTTTTTAGTGATGCTAAATTGGCTTTTCTATGGTATTATGCAAAAAACCTTTTTTGGAACTATTATTTTTAAGAGTGTATCAGCATGGCCAAACTCTAGATTGGTTTTTGAAGTAATGCCATGGAAGAACCGTTTTGGTTCAATAGATCATTTTTTATAGAACCACTTTTTGTAAATAGTATATGTGAATGTTGAATAACCTTTTTAAAGCTTGAAGGAACTACACATAATTTTAAGTTTATACACACCAGGATTCGAAATGTTCTTGGATCTGATGTTTGGCTCTAGGAAAACCTTTTAACCCCTTAAATGGCCAGGGCCTGCCAGTGTGCCCAAAGAGTTATTACACGATTCTATAACCTAAGAATAGCTTAGCCAGTTTGCACTGAAGTCACTGTAATTACTAAATAGTAAGTCTTAGTATGTAGTAAGCCTGGGACTTCAAGTGTTCAATTGGTATAGAGCCTCTATATAATGTAAGGACACGCAGGTTCATTAAACTTTAAAAAAGGTTTACACATCTCATTTACAAAAATGGTCCACTGAAGCATCCACTGAAATGTTTTTAGGGAACAAAAGTGGTTCTTCTGTGGCACCTCTCCGACGATCCCTTTTAGCTCCTTAATTTGTTATATTCCAAGCATCTCTGCCACAAACAGGATTCTGGATTTCTCTGGTAAGGAGGTGCAGGTGTGCCTCACACGAAGCCTGCCGCACCACGCCGGCTCAGTGGACACGGACCGAGCTATTTTCCTTGTCTCTAATCGCTACCAAAATATGCTCTTGTCCTGAGAGATTTAGCGGGCGGGCTGGAGGTGATATGTAGGGAAGATGGCAGCGCTGGTGACAGCGCAAGCTGCAATTTTCACTAATGGTAATAAGGCCTATAGCGGGTGCACGCTGAAGAATGCGTGTCACCCTCTTCTGAAGTCCAAGTAGCAGCATCTTTAAGCTATTAGAGCAGCTTTTTCGGCCCTGACTCTTTCTTCCCAGACGCAGGCCGTGACCTGGGCCAACTCTGAAGTCTCCTGCATTTACACATGTTTGATTTCCTTTCTAATGGCTGTATACATATGCTTAGAGAGAGAGGAAAAGCTGAAGCAGGAGAGAAAAGAGAAAATTCAGTCTCTTAAAAAAAAAAATCTTTTTCAGTACACCCATAAAACCTTGCCCGTCCACTTCCTCCTGTAATTGATTCTGTAAAGCTTCATTTATGTGGAGAATATGATTAGTAGGTGTACAGTGAAAAAGGATGTCCTGATAACATAAGAACCATCAACAAAAATGTAGAGTAAACGTGCAAAGAAACTTTCTGCAATTCGTTCCAATTCTGGCCAAATTTCCATGCTGAATTTTCCACAAGCAAAAAACATCTAAAGAAGAGAAGAAAAAAAACTTGTATTGTTTACAAGAGGCTTATGCATGGACGGTAAATCGGACCCTTCAGCGAATACCGCAGATGAAAACAGCACGACGTTTATTTAGATCTGCCCTCTGACAACCCAAGCGCACAGATCTGCCAACCTTTATAAAATTCCTCTCAAGAGAAAGAGTCTCTCTCACTCTCTCTCTCTTTCTCTCTCTCTCTGCTCCACTGGTTGATTGACCACTAAGCCCACAAAGCCACTTTAATCATGCTATTCTCCCACTGTCGTTTTTGTCTTTGTTACCTGATGCCAGTTCACTATCATGAGACAGTCGCTGGGCAGATGATGTGGGGGAGGGAGAGAGATAGAAGGAAGAAAGTTTGACTGACGGGTCGGAACAGCTTTATCAGTCTGGCTCCATTCCAGGTTTTGTCTTAGGGTTGTTTGGCTCTGAGGCATCTAGGCTGGAGTGAGAGAGGGAGAGAGAGAGAGAGAGAGAGAGAGAGAGAGAGAGAGAGAGAGAGAGAGAGAGAGAGAGAGAGACTACATATGGTGTGTGGGAACCGAAAGCTGTCAATGAGAGACAGGCCGTGCTGGATAAGAGCATCTGCCAAATGACTAAATGAAAGTGGAAATGCACACACACACACATATACTCACACCCACACATACATACACACAAACACAAACAAATACACATGCAAGCGGTCACATGTGCTTCTAAGACAAGCTCATAGACAGAAAGACACAGGCATGCAGAGTTAAAGCACTTAACACAGTCATTTACACTAATCCATGTCTGAAGACACTTAAAGGCACCAATGTGTCCAAAAGCTGTCAGTACCCAGTAGTCACCTGTTTGGTAATATAATCCCTTATATAGTGAGTTCTATTTCCTGACTTCCAAAGGAAAAAAGCAAAACTTCAGTATTTTCCAATGTATATGCAGTACTATGCAGAACTCAGACAGCACTCTTCTTTTACTTTATTTCCAGTCAAAACTTTCGTAAGAAATGGGAAAGTCAAAGAAAAATAAGTGTAAAAAGACTTTACAAAACTGGAGTTTTAAAAAACATGTTTAACAGATATACAGAAAACGGGACTCCTGATGACCATTGAAGACCCAGTACATCACCAAAATTGTCAGCATCAAATAGCAGTACTTAAAGCCTCATCTTTGAGAGACAAGAGAAAATGAAACTCTACTCTTGCTTCAGGTCTGAAAAAATCCACAGGTGTTTCTGTCCATCTTTCCAGTGTGAGAAGACAACTCAACGCTATGTGTCTGAAAGGATGTGTAGCTATGAAGAAGGCATAGAAAAGGAAATAGACAAAAAAGAAGATTTGCAAATCAAACACAGAAGTTTGGAATGACAATGGACTGACCACCCTAGAGTCTTGAGCTCAACATCATTTAATGTGGATCACATTTAAATAGATCACAATTAGCAGAAAATGCAATCAACTTCTAAGACTGAACTTTAGAGGTGAGTTTTTCAAACAAATATTCCTGTAGCCAAGTCTCTTAAAAAGAATGGAAGCTGTAATGAAGTGAAAAAGTGGACACAGTAAATACTAAAAAAAATATATCATATTTAGTTGTTTAGGCCTGTCTAATTTTCTGCTTACTATAAGTTTAGTATTATATAGAAGCCTTTTTGTTAAGAGTGTACTATTCCAGAAATCCATTATTTGTTCAAAGACACCCATGTTAATTATGCAAATACAGCTTATACAATTTCCATAGAAAGCCCAATGCCAAGCATCAGCTAAAGCCCCAGTATTGGGCTGTGGAATGCTGTTCCCTAGACTGATGGAGCACCAGTTGAGTGGATGAGTTGGAGTCATATTGGTGATCCTGAACAACATCAGCACCTGACCTCACTTTTGTGGCTGAAGGCAATCAAATCCTGTGTTCCAACATCTAGTACAAGCCTTCTCAGAAGAAAATAGAGACTGTTAGTGCAGCAAAGGGGACAAACTCCTTATTAATACTCTTGATTTCAGAAGAAACACTGGAAAAGCAAAAAAATAAGGAGATTCCTAAATGGTTCCTGGGGTTCCTGGCTTGGCTGTCTTTCTAGGAAAAACTTTTAATTGGTATAGAGCCTTTCAAATGTTCTCTAAGGAACCTTGGTTCCTCCATAGCTCCATAGCTCCATTTACAAATACACTAAATCTGACAGATATGTAGGGGGCACCCAGGTATCTTGTCACAAGGATAAGTTGTCACACTGTTAATAATTCCTACATCAGACAATGCAACTTAAATGTAGAGCATTATAGTTTAGTGCATCTACTTGGTCTGATATCATATGCTATCTGGGAAAGACAAGACACAATGTGAGCTGAGGTGAGCACTTGTTTGCCATTTTTCACATTCTGCAGAACATTTTAGAACATTACTTCTTATGGTGTAATTTTTTTATAGATAAAATTTTCACAATTTTACATTTGTACTTACTAGAGGAGAGAATAAAGTGTCTTGTTATACTTTTGCTAATGTTGTAATGTTCGGCACTAAGCTAACTCTTCAATATAGCAAACATTAGCAAACATGGCAGTTTGGGGCAGCTTGTCTCAGTGATTTTGGGGCAAGTTCTCACATTTGATGCCAGCAAATGTACATGTGCCAGAACTGGGATTCTGATGATGACTATGATTAGTCAAGTCTGAGGTCAGATAACCTACAGCCTACTGGAATAAAAAAGGCAGATGTCATTATAGTTTTCTTTAAAGACTTTTTTCTGAAGTGGCATTTAATTTTGAATGTGAAGGAAAAAAATAATAAAGTAACCAAAAAATTAATTGATTGTTTTTATTTGTTGTGTTTATTTGTTGTTTTTATTTGTTGCCATGTGATGCCCTACCCCACATAGTGTGAAAACTTACCCGCTGATGGGGTAACTTGTCACGAGTGCACACTCACTGTTTAAAAGTCTGTACTGAAATAAGATATGAAAATGTAATGAATCCGAAATATATGCCTGAGACTTTGTTCTTTCATTTAGTATGCTATTTGTAACATTATTATCTGCTGAGCCCATGATATATTATAAAGTGTGTAAAGTGTGACAAGATGCCTCGGTGTCCCCTTCATGTGCAGTCACTAAGAGTGAGCATGTGACTGGCAATGCAGTGGAGAGGGGGACATGTATCAAATTTCACTTAACCCATCTCAACACTGTTCACAAAGAGAATCCATCTGACTGAGTGTCTGTCTTTCTGTCTGCAGACTGTTATTAGAGAGAGAGGGAGGTTCAAGACTAAAGTAGCATTCAACTGTCTGCAGACGCACACATGTCTAAACACAAACGAGGCCTTACCACTAGCCGGAGGCTATGAGACAGTCAGGTAGAGAATAGCAGAGAATAATGGTGCACTTGGGTGTGCAAAGAGCTCTCAACAGCAGATTAATCTCATTGTCTGTCTCAGAGACCCACCTCAGAACAAGACCTCTCGCTTGATCTGTGTGTGTACCTTGTCATTCAGCCTGTATGAGTTATATTTTAGCTATGAGACAGCACGTCCAATGCAATTATCTCTACACCACTTCCACTTGAACAGTAGTCTATTTGTGGTCGCAGGGCTCTCAATGACAGCATACAGTGTATTTTGAGTGCATGTACGTCATCGTTTTATTCAATCAGCATGCCTGCAATTGCTGCTGGAACAAAAGCTTATATAACAACTTTACACAAAACTTTTTCTTGGGTTATTTTTTTATAAGAGTTTTGACCAAAACATGTGCAAATCGTCAAATGTTAGGGTTTAAAAACATTCAAATTTAAAACCTTGCAAAAAATGTCTAATATGAATCATTATTAGACTTTTGTGAGAATATTATCAGAGTATTATGCTAATTTTGAGATGGTTTTAACTGGTTTTGCTCATTTTTAGTGAAATTGTCGTATTCTCTTGGCAGATTCAAGAAATAATGCTTGCAACAAGCAAAATTATCTGCCAGTAAAACAACAGAAGTAAAAAAAAGTCTAGGAAAGTTAAATAATCTCAAAATGAGGACATATATTGACTAGATTTAAGATGATTTTGCTTGTTTTAGCAGTGAAAAACAAAAGAAATTAAAGAACCAAAGATTTAAATAACTGGGATAGCTTTGGCTTTCTCTGTTTTACTGGGACATTATGGCTTTGGAAAAAATTGTGGTGAGGTTCTCGCTGATAGAATTATGCAACAAACTTGGTTTCAATGTTTATTTGACCACTATACCAGAACAGCTACAGTAAATTAACTGAACTAGCTCCCAATACAGAATATATTTAGGGCTTCAAAGCAAAATGCATTATAGACCATTTTCAAAGGTAATGCTGAAATTTTTTATTATAATATTTTTCAACAGTGTTTAACAGAAGCAGATTTATTATGTGTATTTTACATTTCTGTGTATGAACACACACATTGTATATTACACTTTATAGAAAAATAGAAATTAGACAGTATAGAACACCTATACAAGTGAAAGCAAGTGAAAGCATTCTTGTTTGAATAGACTTTTCTTCCACATCAATCAAACATAGGTCTTCACTTTAGAGTGCTTAAGTGACCAGTTGAAAGCACAGGCTCTGAGTGTGCAGTTGGTATCTACTCTGCACTGAAAGCTTGGAAGACCAGAGGCTTCACAGAGTGACCCTGGCTCCTCAGGTCCATCCTCAGGCCTATTACTATGTGAACCGGCCTCTCAAGCTTATCACACTCTGAAGTCTGCTCAGATAAGTCTGTCTATCAATCCTCACATGTCACAAATGTCTTCTCATGGGTCCTATCAGAGAGCTTTCATGATTGTGGAACCAGTAGTAGGCCCCCCCACACACCTCCACCCGACTCTAGTCTCCATCTCTTCCTACTCATGTGACCCCCACTAAATGGCACACACAAGTTTCAATAAATCACTTATTCTCCTCGAGAAAGGCGTCTGACTCATAAGCATCTGACATGCTCATTGTGGACATGGGGACACTATTAGTTCTGCTGCCAGCAAAGCGCTGAGGGAGGGTCAGACAATAATTGGATTTGTTTGAGGACTGTACATTTTTGCTAATGATGGAAGGGACCACCAAGAGGAACGCATGCCACAGGCAAAGGCTGGGGAACCCCAAGAACTCCATCAACAAGCGCTTCTTCTACACTGTTCTTAGATCATCTGCACACATGGAAGTATTCGAAACTCTGGAAAATACCCATGCAAAGTTTTCTAAAGGCTTATTCTAAACAATACAGACTTATATTCATTATTGTTGATTCCAATCATTACAAATGAATACCAGTCATTACAGATATGCTGGAAATCTCTATCTAATCTCCATCCGTAGATCTCCATGTAAAAAGTGTTGCATGTATAAAGCTCTCTTTGTAAGCAGCCTTGAGTGAAAATCTAAATCAGCCCTCTACCCTAACCTCTTTTCTCTTTTGCACACTACAAAATATTCACCATGATGTTATCACTTGTGTACACTCATTTGCGTCACTTCTCGGTGTACTGGGCTGCAGTCCATCTGTTGATGCGCAATTTGCATTAGTCATTCTTTACTCTTTCATCAGTGGTCAGTTTCTGACCACAGAGCCGCTCTTGGCTGGACATTTTTGACTGGTTAACCACTCTCCATGTAGCAGTGACACCATCTGATACACTTGTACCAACACTGCACACTACCATGACACTACCATGTCAATATCACAGCTGTGCTGACAATGGTTCCCCACCCAAATAATATCTGGTCAACAATGGTCATGTGGTCAGAAAGTGACTAATGATGAATGGGGTAGAGGAGAGCTGATAAACTGTACAGCAACAGATGAGCTATAGTAATTGTACACCTACATAATGGACCTATATTTTAGGTGGAGCTCAGTAAGTAGAAGTGTGTGACAAGCACAAAATTACATTAGAAAATATGAATATTATGGAAAGCTAAATGCTACCTATCAAATAAATTAGTACCATTATCTATGACAGGGGTCAGCAACCAAGATATTAAAAAGAGCCATTTTGTCCTTTCAACAAAAAACAAACCAGCTTGGGAGCCACAATATTTTATGTCCATTTCACTGTAAATATGTCTCAGTATGTGCTAATGCACTAATATAGGCGAAACAATATAAAATAAACAAAAACTCAGACTTACTTTGCTCTGCTTTAAGCTTTAGCTCAGCTATAGCTATATTTCTCGCATCATCATCAGGAAACTTTTCCAAAAGTAGAACAGTTTCTTGTAAAGTGTCTCTCAACATTTGACTTTTTTATGAGGCTGAAGTCAGCTGCTCATTTGCCAGCTTCCTTTTTGAATTTTCCCGTTCCACCTTAAATAGTGCCTGAGGCGCCAAAATGTAACTGCTGCACCATTTAAGGTGGAACAGGACAATTCAAATGAGAAGCTGACTGCAGCTTTGTGACATTTTAGTGTTTCACAGTTTCTCACTGCAGATTAAATGTATCAGGAAACCAGCTGAGTGCTTATAAATGCAAATAAGTCCAATCGTCTCCAAATTAACGTTTGTCTTAAACTTTTCTCTTTGCCTTTTCGTTAGCTACTAGCTAGGCGAGATTGTTAGCTGCATTGCTATGGTAACCAGCAGTCTGCGCACCAATCCTCAGGGTTAAAGGTTGGTGATTTAGCAGTTATACATTAACTCCAACATTTAAGACCATTTATTGTGAAAACTGTGTTAGAACTTTGTGTTATAATGATCAACAGAGCTTTATTTTACTGCAAAGGAGGATTATGTTATTTTTACCTAAAAATCTAGTTCTGCTCTGGAGCTGCAACTGGGCAGTAAAAGAGCTGCATACAGCTCTGGAGCCACGTGTTGCTGACCCCTGATCTAGGATATATTGTAAAATGCTGCCTCGTTAACCTCATATATTATTATCTAGGATTATAATCATATAGCCAGCAGGTTTGAGCCACTGAAATGAACTCATCCATCTTGTTACCATGTTTTCTCAAAGTATGGTGAATGCATTAAACTGTATGTATTTCATATTTTATTAAGGTTCTAAGAGTGAAACATTTTAATAAAATGTAATGCATCGTAGGAGCTATGATTAAACTGCCATGGTTACAAAGTTAACAAAATGTGTACTGTTTTAATTTCGGTTTGAAACCAAAGCCATGTAAACTCTGTTTTTCATATTCAGGGGATATTCAGGGGTAGCTTGGTTTGGTGGCTTTTTAATTCAGATAAATATACTGCTAAACCTCTGACGAGCACTGACACAGCACTGTGTGTTTAGAATGTCATATAACCAAAACTTCCACTTATGATATAACAGATGATGTTTTGACAAATCTAACAATGTTAGATTTCATTCTAGAATTATTTTATATGTTCATTCCAATGCTACATGCAACTTGACTTGGAAAAGGGAAGTTGGAGGTCGGAATTATGTCATTTTTGAGCTCCCCACATTCAAGCTACATAGTATAAAAAATATGTATGCCTTCAGGAAAGCAAATATTGTCAGAAATGATATGAGTGATAACTCTGACAGTGAACTTTGTGGTCAGTGTTATAGTTGAACCAATTACTGTGTATGTTGGCTGATCTAAAGCAAATCTCATTTGAGATTTAAGTAGGGAAGTGGAGAAGTGGTTCTTGATCACTATTTCCAGTGTGAGCAGCATTGTTGATCTGAAGTCATATGGTGATATCAGAGTTGAGAACATCATTCTGACTTTCCAAGTAGGAATTCCTAGTTGAGCAGGCACATTCTTTGACTGTTCCTGGTCTGAGGTAGGAAATCGGAGTAGAGAGCTTAAGTCTAATGCAGCATAAAACCACCTTGACAATCCTAGAGAGCGGTGAGCTGTGATTATAAGAGCTAGGCCTTCGATTTGGGCTGTAAATGTCAGAGGAAAAGAAAAACCTCTATGATAATTCTAATTTCTGCTAGTGACCCTATGGGATTCTAATGATATGTTAGCACTAAGCTAACAGTGATTCACATGTAAAGAGCTATGACACTGAGCTGCCACCATGGTTTTCCATTTCTAATAACTGAAAGAAGATTTTCTCTGAAGGCCTAGAAGGGCAGTGGCCAGTGGCATTACACTGACAGTGACATTAAGGTGTCATGAGGAAATTTGTAGAACAAACAAAGAAATAAAGTGGTTATAGGTATTTAATTTTATTCCATTATGTTTATACCGTTGACATAGAATGTAAAAAATGTAAATTGCTGTCTATGTTTCCATATCAGCATTTATTGATTCTGAAAATCTCATCGTCATGTAAAAGCTACTGTGCTTCTCACTGTGTACGCATTATTTAGCTATTACTGTTACTAGCTAAAATATTACTACAAATTTTATTAAATTGGTAGTGCAACAAAATTAGTAAAGGATAGTTTGAAACTAAATAAATAGTTAACTGTTGAAAAAGTCAAGACTAACACAAGTACAAACTTGGGGCGACTTAGCTGCACTCCTCAATGAACTTGTTGTGCTTATAGGCAGGATGAACAAAGCACTGAGTAGGCTATAACTGTAATGGCTACATAAACATTAATTTTCAAAGGCTTAACATATACAACATAGATAAAAAAAAATAAGGAAAAGTTAAGAACTATAGAAAGATATATAAAAGGCAGATAAATAGATATGATCAAAAAATAAGTGACAATGACTTCTGGATGAAAAGTTTAAATGCTGCAAATATGTAAATTACACCTTGTGGGTGACTTAATAGTGAGAATGAAGTGGCATATCAAAAAATACAAGCTGTAAAATAGGCAAGGATCTTGTGGAGTAATTGAATTTGGATTCAATTTTGATTGTTTTTTGATTGCTTCTTGTGACAAGTTTCTCAGACATTATGTTGCAGGCTTACAACATACAACTGGTTGCATGAAAGTTTCACCATGTAAAGCCAACCTAAAAGTATGCACAGTCTGAATGTTCTAGCATGTCAGATAACATTAGCGTATTGTTACATTACATCCTCGAAGCAGTCCTTTAAAAGTGCTGCACAGTCAGGAAGTAGCAAGTCTTGTGGTGTGAAAGGTGTGGTGATGACAGGAATTCATGGTGTAATATGAAAGGGGCCCAAGAAAGGGGCAAGGTATTAAATCAGTGTTCGGAGATAAAATGTCATCTACTTTGATTTAGTCTCTCCTAACTCCACCTATAAGCTTATCTCTGCCTGCCTCTTTGTCTTGGTCTCTCTCTCTCTCTCTCTTTCTCTCTCTCTCTCTCTCTCTGTCTGTCTGTCCCAGGGCCCTGTGGTCTTATCAGAAACCCCTGAGGCACCCATAACTTACGCTCTGCTCTGACAGTGCAGCTTAGCCAGCCAGCGAAAAGCACGGACAACATAGCGCATATTCTCTCTCTCTCTCTTGGCCCCCCAGCTGTGCTTCTGAACTGTCAGGTCTGGTCAGATAAGGGCTGATCGATGGCTAACACACTGGCTCCGTCGTGACCCAGCCCCACGGAGAGCTCCATGCTCAGACAGGGCAGAGGCCTGGGAGGCTCCAGAATGGTATGGAACCACAGATTGACCCCTGCAGCACACCGCACATACAGTAGCCATACTCAGGAGTGAAGAGCTAGCACCAGCATTAGCACTCAAGACTTTGGTACTAGTTTACAAGGAATGAACTACAAGGAGATCCAGTAAGTGGGAGAAAATATGGTGGACAGGGATAAAATTTGCATACATACAGTACAAATACAATGTAGAGGGCACATTCAAATGTACAATACAGACAACAGTCTAGACTTTATCACTCTCACTGTGATTTGCTTCAACACTGAAGTTAGTCTGTTTGCAGGAAACCCATTTATAGAAATAAAATACAGCAAATGACTTAAAAATATGTATAGCTCTCAACCACTTGCACCTCCATCATACTTTAAAGGCAGATAAGGATCTGCTGACGGTAGGGATTTGGGAGAAATAGTGCGGCTGTGCTGGCAAGATGCCCATCAGACTGGTAGGATAGAAAACGTGGTATAAAATTCACTTAGACATGGCTGTAAGAAGCAACAAGCTGACCACAACAGGCTCAGTAACTTGCATATTGTTTGTGTAGTCAGAGATACATTGATTAATAGTGTCAGCAAGATTACAATAAGGGCACGCATTGAGGAATCTCACAGCGTGAACTGTAATGGCCATTTTGTTTTCATTTTTTTCAAAGCATACACTGAAGGCCCATAAATTTCACCCCGTAGAGCAAACATGTCGAAGGCTTATTTTCTGCATACATTCTACCTTTGAGAGTTTTAATCACAGAGGGCTTAAGAAGGCCAGGAAAGGCCATCCCAAAGTCACGAAGGCTAAGAAGGCTCCCAGAACCACGAAAACTAGGTTATGATGAATGACAGGGCCGAGAGAACGCGAGCACCATATTTGGAGACGGACAGATAAAACGCTAACCTTGTTCCCTCTCAGAATGAACATTCCAAAGCCGTAATAAAATGTGTGGGTGATAGTCACTAGACTGCTCATCATATACAAGAATAAATCACCCGGCAGGTATGTAAACAGACCGGGTGCGATTTTTCCACGTGGCACGTTGCCGATAGCACAGCGACTTCCCTTCTGAGCAGCTCGCTTCCTCTCACACTCACAGATTAGATTGTATCACCTGCTAGATGGATCTAGTTTACTGTAGTTACACCCTGCCGTGCCAGACTGTGGCTCTGATGACTCTTCACTGTCGTGTTTTGCAATGCTGATTTACAGCTCTCTCACACACAGCGAGATGCTTGCTAAAACCCAACAGCACCACTTTTTCCTGCGCAGAGCAGGAGCTACAAATAGAGCAGCAATTTTGCAGGGATTAGGGGTATATTCAGCTAGCTCTCCATGAGAAGTCGCCAACAAGTGAAAGCTCTTTAAATCATTGAGTCCTCTAGTTCTGTTTCTCTCTTTTTCTTTCTCTCTCTCTCTCTGTCTGTCTCTCACTCGGATGAGAGAGAAAGCCAAGCACAAAGCTGACAAATCCCTCTTACAGCCCTTTGGCTGCTATGAACACTGTGTAGGATTGGGTCAGTGGGGAAAGTCTGTGAGTGTGTATTAGTGGAATGTAGTAACGCAGTATCTTTTACCATATCTAGTTCTCAGACCAGAGTAATATAGCTCAGATAGTCACTGACTGGCACCATACAAGTGAACCAACATGGGTGGTGAGAGAGAGAAAGGGAGAGAGAGAGAGAGAGAGAGAGAGAGAGAGAAATTAGTAAAAAACTATGGTTAGAGTAAGAGTGGGGACAGAGAGAGAAAAAGAAAGACAGACAGAAAGAGAGAGACACAGAGAGAAAGAAAATGAATGAGTGAGAGAGAGAAAGAGATAGAGAGAGAAAGAGGGAGAGATGGAGAGACTGATAGGTGATAGGGAAAAACAAAGGATACTGAGATATAGAGAGGGAGGGAGGGTAGGAAAGACAGAAAAAGCAAAAGTAGAGGGAAAGAGAGAAACAGGAAGATGAAGGTGTCTGAGACAGAGATAGACATAGAGATATATACCGAGAGAAAACAAAAGAAAGAAAGAAAGAAAGAAAGAAAGTAAGAAAGAAACGGGAAGATAAAGGTGACTGTGTGTGAGAGAGAGACAGGGAGAGAGAGAAAGGGAGAGAGAGATACAGAGAAAGAGATACAGAGAGAGAGAAAGAGAGAGACAGAGAGAGAAAGGGAGAGAGAGATACAGACAGAGATGCAGAAAAAGAGAGAAAGATACAGAGAGAGAGAGAGCAGGAGAGAGATACAGAGAAAGTGATACAGAGAGAGAGAAAGAGACAGACAAGGGGAGAAAGAGATACAGAGAGAGAGAGAAAGAGAGAGACAGAGAGAAAAAGAGAGACAGACAGAGTTAAAGCTTCTGAAGTGGATTTTCCATTTCTAGTGGCTCTTTGCTAAAATGAAAGTGACAAACAGATGCTTATGCTTTGGCAGCTGACTCGGCTCTTCCCAGCTGTTTCAAAATAAACAGAAACGGGGACCCTCGCAAAGTTTACATTCCTCACCAAACTCTGCCTTTAATTATTTTGTAATCTGTCCACTGAGCACTTTTTATCAATGGGATGTTTATGGGCCTGATAGATTAAACTGAACGCATGTTAAACACAGATAAGTGCTACTCCTTCCTGCACTGCCTTTTAAAGCTAATTTTGGTTTGGGCTGCATCCCAGTGATTAGTGATGTTCAGCAACTGAACGGCTGATTACACGCTTGAGGGAAAGCAACCAATGAATCGAAGCTCATAAGAGCCCTGGGGAGCGATTCATCTCACAGCCGAGGGAAGGAACGGAGGGAAGAAAAAAAGGAAAATCTTGAATGAACTCATAAATATCAGGTGACAAATTATAAATGAATGTGCTAAGGTCGCTGCCTATTCCTGTGTGTTTATTGAAAAGCAAATGTTTGAATAGATGTAAGAATTGTGTAGTATAAACAGTGGAACAGCCAGAGGAAAAATGATGGGTTCACATGACAGGTATTGGTGTAGTGTTTACTCAAGGCCACGGACGAGAGCGGGCCTAACTATTCGCAGAGCGGACCACTGTTTTACCCTCAGGGGCCCGTGGTGGAACGCCAGTCTTCAGAAAAGATGGGCCAGGATCAAAACATGTCTGTGATGAGGGACAAAGAGAGATAGACAGATAAACAGATCAACAATTCAGTGAAAAATTAGCATTTAAGTGGAACTCCCATTAAATTGTGATTCTCTGTTTGTGGATAGCAGCTGCCAACTTTGTGAAGATAGAGAAAAGGGAGAGTTTGGATAATGTATCTCTGACTTTAGCCTCAGTTTAACTTGAAGTGTCTTGTGTGTGATTTATTGTGCTGTGAGGAGCTTTGTGGAGTGGACCGTCCTGCAGGAATGTTGTTGATGCTGCACCTCACTGGAGAACTTCCTTCTTCCCACTGAACCGTCTGTATGTGGTCAAATGGTTAAAAAAAAAATCAAGGGGGATGGTGGGTCCAAACATTGTTATACTGTGTGCTCACTTCTTTTCTTTTACCAGGGGAGTTGCTCAAAAGTGGCTCATGAGACTTAATGGTGATACTCAAAAAATTCCTTAGGAGAAATAGCATTAGATAAAAGATACTTCGGGCCCACATAAAATTATAGCAGTTACTGAAAAGTATAGAGTGTGTTCATGATGAGATTCCTGTCTTTAGTTCAGTTGCAGCTAAGCATAAGCATTTTAATCTTGACAAATCTGGGCACCTGAGCACATTGAGCCACATGTGATTTTATTGAGATTCCAAACTCAAGAGGAGATGTGAGGTTACTGAGGTCTCAGAAGAAATCTCAGAGCAGCAGGAGACTTAAGCAAAAGTCTCCTTTGTCTCGAATCAAAATCTGACTCAGTTAAATACAGAGCCAAACAAAGCACTTGAGTGAAAGTCAAAAAGTATCTACGTTTAAGCATATTCAAGTAGACAATGCGTTAACAGACAAAAGTTTTCTTTGTTTGGAGGTGGGTGATGCAGTAGTGTGTGATGTGGCGAGCAGTTCTAATCCTCACACAAAGACAAATTAGCATACTTGTGTGCAGTTTTATTTTACAATGAAATGAATTTGACTGGATGTTTTAAGAACTGACTTTAAGAACTGTTTGGCATGAGAAAAGAGAGAAATCTCCTGGCCTTTGATTTATGAGTAGTTTGACCTGAACAAAAAAAATGTAACTGTGTAAAAGTAGAAGTGATTGTATAGTAAGGAGAACAATTACTCAAGTAATATGACTATGAATTGCAATATATGTATAATAAATAAATACATACATACATACTTACATACATACTGGGCACACAGATACACAGCAAATGGAAACATAGAAGGATTTTGTTGGACTGTTTGTGATTGTCAGTATAAATGATAAGGATTCGTGATGGTTCAGACATATACACAGAAAAAAATGTCTTAAATGTCATTAACCACCCATTGAGATGATGCTTTAGTACAACATGAACCCATAATGTACACTGAACAACATGTTTTCATTAAATCAAAACGTTGACAGAAAATATCTGGTCATTTAGTCCTTAGACAAGTGCTGTGGCCACAATAACACAGTGTGCCGGTTTATGACCCTCCGAGTCATGGGTTGTTGGTGTAGGTAAACATCTGGAAACACTTCACACATCATAGGCTGGTCCAAGGCGAGAGTCCACACTGAAAGTTAACTCCAAAGTGGAAAAAGGATGTGACAAAGCTTCTTTCATTACAGCATAGGGCCTAAATATTGAACAATTACAGCACTTCATTACATTGTCTCTGTTTATAATTAATGCTGATGCTGAGGAAGTAGAACAGACTTTTTGGGTTGCTTTCCTGGACAGGGATTAAGCCCACAACATTCACAGCATTCTGAATGGAGATTTTCCACTGAAAGGAAAATGTAGTCCAGGCCTAGGCTTAACCCCTGACCAAGAAACCAACCCATAACGATTTATTCACATTTTTCCTATATTTAATGCAGCAAACATGTTACTGGTTTACAACTATATCCACACATTTAACTAGAAGAATTCATGGTAATAATTATGTTTAGGCCACAAGTATGATTTCACATAACTCTTATGGCTACTTGCAATCTTGACGCCAACATCATTCCTGCACTGCATTCCGCTCCAAACACATCTCTCTCAAACTCTTCTGCTAAATACCAAGGCCTTTATGAGTTTAAAATAGGTGTGTTAGAGCAGGAAACCAATAAAAAGGGCAAAAACACTTCAAGACCAAGACTGGTAAACACTGCTCTAAGATAAACATGCAAAGTAATGAATAAACTGTGCTAAAAATTCCTTTTGGTGTTTGGAAGGCAGGCCTTAACTCCTCAAGCTAGCTGTAAACAATAATAAATGGCTCTAAGCCAGCTTTTTCACAACATCTGTAGGAGGTTGTCACAGTGTCAGTAGTACTTAGAAACATAATTAGCTCTGGCAACGATTGACTAAGAGAGGCAACAAGTGCAATAGTTCTGTCCACAACACCACAGTCCAATAATCTCTGGTAAAGGCCCATGGAGATTGATGCCAAGACCTAGACGCCTTGTGGTTTCTGAGAGCGGCTTTTCATTCACAAGATTGACATGCAAACATTTTACCCAGGCTCAACCAATGGCATTATATACATTGGAATTATGTCCATTTTAGTGCATGTGGGAGTCAGCCAAACTAGTCAAATTGCAAAGCAATTTTAGCCTGAATCCAAAGTGCTAAGTCTTCTATGCCTTGACCTGGACACTAAGGCCATTGGTCAACTAAGGGTGACTCCTTTAATTATGGCTACTCTGTAATTTCACTACACTGGGCTTCCTCTTCTGCAACTTTTCTTGATGTCCATTTACCCGAAACACTATAAGAAGTAAATATAAATGTGCTAAGCTCTACAGATACAGGGCTTGTGCAGAAAAACACAAGAGTTGAAGTTGAAGTTTTCCTCCAACAGTGGGAGTGTCATATTGGCTGAGATACATCTACAAAATGATACATCAGCTCACTCATTTAAACCAATGCTGTGCTTATGTTTTCAACACCAAGACCATAAAAGAAAGATTTAGGTGTAAATCTGAAATTCTGCTTGAAGCTACAATTTGTAGTAGAGGTTGTACAAGTTGTAAGTTCAGTTTGAAAGCGGGCCAAGCCAATGGTGGAACTCAAGTATCCAAAAGACAAGCTGTTATCTTTCATAAATAAATCTTCACCACCAGATGCAGTCTTCTAACCACAAGAGTGGGTGAAAATCCTGATGATGTTAGCCTGTGGTTAGTTGCAACATGGTGTGAGCAATGAGCTCTACGAGTGAACTTGAGGAGTCAAGCAGAGGTCATAATGTCTGTGTCTTTCCAGCCATCAGACAACACCATCACGCATTGCTTCAGATCTGAAATTACTATGTTGTTAATGCTCTGTGTTGTAGCATTTTCTATATGCGGTCCAAAGAATAGAGTAATAGAGTAATAAGTATCCAATTTAACAACAGGTAGTAAGGAAAAAAAACAAACAACATACTTAATGCGGGAACTCAGGAGTTGGCCGTGGTCTGTAAAACTTCAACATATAAAGTGAAGGACAGCCCATATTAATTAAATGTCTTCAAAGCTTCAAATGTCCATGTCTACGCTAAACCCAGTGTATGAAAGTGAAAGTAAACCACCATTAGCTTAACACTAACCTAATATCTCAGAATGCTAGCAAAAAATGGCACTTTAAAATGTTCAGCTTGCACATAGTCTAAACTTAATTATGTGACAAAAGTTCAAAAGTTCATGAAATGTATCCTAAGCTTTATGTGGTATCAGAGCACCTTCTGAACTCTAGAGCTTGACTAGAGCCGAAGGTGTCAGTCACACCACACAGCCACCAACACTCACTGGTGTGTCAGGGCCCTAAGGACCAGCTTCCTGTACATGGATTAAGCCTAGTCTTGAACTACACTGTAGTGCCAATAGTGAGTCAGCATAGGAGAATTTGCTTAATCTAAGCTTACCATTTTTCTGGATCTGGGAATGTGGACCTATGTGTCTGTATGGCAGTCCACTCTTCAATTCTCACTCCTATTAATACATAATTTAATACATAATTAATTTAATACATAAATTGTACCAGTTTCATAGTCACTGTTAGTGAGCAACAAGCCAAACTGATGAAAACTGAATTATAAACCTGTAGTTTAAGAAGTTAATCAAGCTGCACGTGGGCAGTGAAATTGTGTGTAGGTAGTGTGTGTGTGTGTGCTCCTAAGGAAGTTTCATTCCAGGGTCATGTCCAGATCACTGCAATGAATCAGAATGGATGTGAGTAACAGTAGTTAATCAGGACTTTTTCTAAAGAAAACAAAATGTCATCCTGTCAAATTTCTTGCAATGGACTGAGAAACAGACTCATCATAGCTGATTGTGCTCCTAAGAAAACTACAAGAAAAGAAATGAACAAGACTATGAATATTATCCTCTATGGACCTCGTCTTCATCACCCTTGCTTGTCTAAGTCATTCATGTGATGAGGTGGCAGCTTTGACAGCGTCAGTGTGAACAATTACGCCTTGTGTTTGTGCAGTAGTTAGCGAGAGTAAGCTGCCTATTTAACTTGTCGTAATGTGTCAAAACAGATACCTCACTTGACCAAAGCTCCACAACCCCTCCCCTTCATGCCTGGTTCTCTATCTTGTCTTCATTGTGAGGATGTGGCTGTGTGATGGCATTAACGATGCCTTTGAAGGACGATTTATAGCTTTACGGGGCAAGGCAGTCATGCGGTGGAGCAGCAGGACATTGCTAACAGTCACAGCAGGATGCCCCCCAGGATAACAGTCCCAGCTAGAGCCCCCATGGCCCCCTGTTGGGCCCTGCAGGAGCCCAGTGACACCACTATCAACCCAAAGATCAGTCTGGACTGCAAGTGGAAAACACCTTGGATCCATCACCGTCTTTTGTGATGGACCATGAAGATGTCCACATGGAATGTCCAAGGATTTCACAGTACAGATGACTAGGCATATCTTTACTGAAGCTAAAGAAGAAAATGAAACAAAAGACAGGTATGAGGAGCATACTAAAAGTGATCTGTCTTTGAAGAGAAAGAGAGAAGATCCCTGTAGAGAGACTGGGTTGTTAAGATAAACCCAAAACCTCCAGCCGGTTTCTCCTCCAGATAATGAGGCAGAGACAGCCACCCAAATCAAGGCCTATTATCAGTGAATCTTGCTGGGCACTGAAGTTCGGAGAAGCCACTCTACCCCAGAGCTGCTGAACTGTGGGGAACAGATAGAAGATCTGCAACTCATGACGTGTCTTCTTCAGTGTAAAATGCTGTTGTCATTTTTCTTTCTTTTCTAACACTCTCTCTATAGAACCATGGCTTTGAATGATATAGCATGCATAAGGAGAATAAGAAAGGACCAAGGATGGAACCCTGAGGGATGCCACATGTTACCTTAGCTGAGAATCTATAGCTGTCAATGGATATACAAGGGATCTGTCAGGCAAATATTATTTAAACCACTCCAAGACAATGCTGCTGTTTCTTACCAGTGCCTAAGACTTTCACTTTAAATAGAAACGTCAGGAGTGTCAAAGTCAGCACTTAAATACAATGACACTAAGACTGAACAATTACTATAGTGCACATTCAACAGTGAATGTCATTTGGGACTTTCAGGAGGGCAGAACTGTGATGCTGGATTGCAATTTTCCAAAAATCTTATGCCTCAGTGGACACTACTCTCTCTAAAAATGTAGACATAAATTGTAGCTTAACGTTGGGTCCTTACATAGTTTAAAAAGAGATATCAAGACTTTAAGGAGCCTTGACTTTGATACTCTAGACCCAAATGTGCAGGGAGAGCTTTTATCGTTGTTTTGTTTGTTTGTTTTATGTTTTTTGTGTTTTTTTACAATGGATCTCAAAATGTGCACCAAACATCCCTGACCAGTCAAGTGGGAATCATGTCTATAGGTCAAGAAAAGATTTTTTTTTTTTTAATTTGGACACAATATCCATAAGGTCCTGCACAGTGATCAGCATCTGGTTTCAACAGAAAACATAAGAGACTTCTCAAAGTCAGACTTACAAATGATCTTTCATTTTAGAGAAAATCTGGAATTCTGTTTGTTAGACTTAAGGTCAAGAAATATTTGATCTTTGCATCTTTAGCGCCCTTACTCTTGGACAACAGCAGATCCTTGATAGAGATTTGTGGCTTTCCACAAGTACAAAATGAAGAGAACGTATTGCATGAATGCCGCACAGTAATGCAAAAAAATGGGAGAAGGCAGAAAGAGATACATCTTCTAGTAATATTTTCCTCTTCCTCCTGCAGAATTGAATCATTCAGCTAAAAGGGAACCATAAGGAGGATTCAGAGTGATTGACGCACATAATTCAAACTTGTCTATTCATCCTCATGGGGGGGGGGCAACAGCAACAGCAGTTCCAAGGCCCCCGTGGTCACATGACTGCCCCAGCGTGGTGTGCTGTATGCAAGACAGAGCACCGCAGCATGTTTTACAATTAGCTTAAATCAAGCACAGGCCTAATGCTCGTTTCAAACAGCATGGGCGTGGAGAAGTTGCTGACGTTGCGGGCAAACAATCTTACCCACCATTTCACCCAGCATGGGTCAGAGCAGACTCTAGGGAGAAAGAGAGAGAGAAAAAGATGAAAAGATTAAAGCTCTCCTCTTTTACAATATGTATTTATTATATCGTTTGGTTGGGCTGGGGATACAGAGGCACTGTGATGTCCTGGTGTGCTTTTTTTAGGTTTCGAGTCCATTTCGTTATATTGAAGCCTGGGGCCTGTAGGGCAGGGAACATTTGTCATGCAGTCTTTTCCCTTAAAAGCCATGTGTGCATGGGTTAATTCATTTCCTTTCCCTCTGCCTCTCCGCCGACTGCTCCTCAATAAAGCCCACAGAGTAAGTCATTAGAAATAAAGCCTTCAGTAAAATCCCTTTTACCACTCAGCAGCCCAAACTCCAGCACACACAGTATTTTAACATCATGGGACACCCATAGAGCCTGAGAGAGTGAGTGAGAAAGATAGAAACTGTGGAGAAATCAGGGATGCACAGCATCCAACTCCACAAACATCCAAATAACAGCAGAACATTCTTCAAATATTGTGCATCAATAGCATGTTAATACTAACAAAGCCATAGCCCACCAAACTAGTGCTCCTACACATGCATATCTATATGGATCTTTTGGCTTGTATTGGATGGGGCGGTGAGGACAGTGGGTTGAATAAATCAGACACAGTAGAGGGTAGCTGAACTTTTGGAAAGCCCCTGGATCCATTCCTCTTCCCCAGGCTACAGATGAGGCTCGTCCTCCGGCTGGAACAGAGCTGCCAAATGCTTCATCTCCACTTCTGGCAGTGAAATAAAGGAGAGCCACGAGCTTCAGCATCATCGTTCTTGCTCTGTCAGACTGACAGGACGAACGGGAAACAGGGTCAGATACAAACTCACACAACTCATCACCTCGTAGCTCACTCACTCCAGTTTCAGCCGCTACTTCTATAAATACTGAGTTGACGTCTTTGGATAATGTCTTTGTATGTATACAATACCATCCAAGCACATCTCATTAGTAATTGTTATAATTTTGTAATTGTTGAGTAATAGCCATTTTTTATTCAATATAACTTAATAAAATGTAGATTGAAATACTATATGTTAGATATCAGAAGGAATTATAATATGTCTTATTCAATATTTTAAGGGAAAACCAAAAAGCTCTAAAGTGTTAGGTAATATACAGTAACACATTTGAACACAATACTTTGGGCACCACTGATCAAGTCCATATTTTATTGAAAATGAGTTAACACATCTCCTCTAAAGAACACATTTTATCCATGCACAATTACTGCACATTTGCTGAATTTAACATATTGAAAAAAAAGTGGCCTATGCAAAAGTTGGCACATTAAAAAAGTTTTTTTTTCTTCAAAATCTCAGCAAATTAATATCTTTTTTCCAGTATCTAAACTTAACTTTTACAGATTTTTACAAATTAGTTTTACAGTTTTCTACAAATTAGAGGTATTGGGTATTATAAATATTTCAGGTAGTTGGAGCTCATAAAGTTACCTGAGAGTGAGACATTTTTAATGATATATGCAATCACATGTAATATATAATCTCAGCCAAAGTGAAAATAGCTTTGTAGATTATTAAGAGTACTAGAACATAGATATGATTGACTGTACAGTCAAAACAGTACTGAGTGTACTCAGGCAGTGGTCATTGGCGCATAGACTGGTCATTTCCATTGGAGTCAAATTGTTCTTGAGATTAAGCACAGAGGTCATTTTTGCCTCCCTCTCTCTCTCACTCTCTCTCCCTCTCACCAAACTTTCCAAAGCATGAAAGCTTATCGGTTATCATAAATTAGAATGTGACCATCCATCAGCAGGACTGAGAGGGATCCTTCATCCAGAGCAGGACCAGGCCTCGGTCCAGTACTCCAGGGAGCAAATGAAAGTTCATGGGGGGGGTGGGGGGTGGGGGGTGAGAGAGAGAGAAAGAGACCCCCCCTCATCCTCAAAAGGCAGGCCATGTTGTTTACTGTGAATGGAGCGGCTATCGCGCCATTCCAGAATTCAACGCACCCGTTTATCTGCGTAACCTTCTTCAAATGGCTTCCTGGACTTCCATGTGAACATAAACATGGTGTGGGAGAGAGGCAGAGAACCTCTGGTAATTGGACAGTGGACATCCTCAGGCCTCATCAGTGATAGGACCCATGTGGGGCAGAGGGGAAAGCTTTTTATGATGGGTCACTGAGTTTTTCTTATGAAGCTGGAATCAAAGAATTCATGTCTGAAATGATGGCGGTGTGTTCAATCAACACGACAGCGACAGAACACTTTCCAGTGTCTCTGGCATTGTAGGTGACGTGAAATGACAAACGCACAGCTGTTTTTTTGCCTTTGTGTGATTTCCAAAGCCACAGATAATGACACAAAACAAAAGCAATTAAATGAGGTTTTGTTAAATCACAATGACACAAACACAACCACAGAAATACTTTCAATAGACGTCGCCACAGGCCAACTTTTCAAACCACACCAGAGTTTTCAGGCCTCTGCGTGCTGCCTTCCTGCAGAGCAGCTGCCTTTCTAATATAATTTCCCTTTTTTCTCTCTCTTAGACAAATTAATGCAACATTGCAAATAAATGAAAACAAGAAATCATTAGAAGTAGGCTTTTATGAATCTCGGTTATGAATATGCATCTTACGTAAAACTAGTTTATCATATGATTAACATACATTTCAAAACACTTTAGAATGCTCGTCATTGGGCATTGGAGCCATCAAGCAAGTAAGGTCAGTGCATGTGAGATATATTTACTTTCTTTTGTGTGCTCTTTCAGCATGAAGAGACCTCTACCTTGATCAGCTTTTACAAACTACACAAAACAATATAAAACAGGCTAATAAACTATTCAATTAATAAGCACAGGACAACAGACAATGGACTGAGGAAAAAAAAACAGACCAGCTGTTGGTCCACAATAGCAAAGGCTGATATATTATTGTCATTGCGAGAATAAGATATACATTCTATGACCAAAAGTATACACCCCTTCTAATTATTAAGTGTAGGAGTTTAAGCCACATTCATTGGTAAAACGTATTGAAAATCAAACGCATAGCCATGAAACCTCCATAGACACGCCTGGAGTAGTGTAAAGTGTGCTACCACTGGACCCTGGAGCAAAAGAAGTGTGTTCTCTAGCGTGATCAATCATGCTTCACTATCCACCAGTCTGATGGATAAATCTGTGTTTGGAATAATGCCAACAGTAAAATTTGGTGGAGAGGGATAATGGTCTGAGGCTGTTTTTCAGGGTTTTTGGCTTGGCCCTTTAGTTCCAGTGAAGGACAATGTTATTGCTACAGCATACAAAAACATTTTAGACAAATATGTACTTCCAACTTTGTGGCAGTAGTTTAGTAAAGGTCCTTTCTTGTTCCAGCATAGCTGTGCCCCTGGTCCATGAATGTGGTTTGATGAGTTTGGTGTGGAGGAACTCCAGTGGCCTGCACCAAGTTCTAACCTGAACCCCACTGAACAAATCCATATTAATGCCCATAGTTTTGGAATGGGATGTCCAACAAGGTCATATGGATAAAATGGTCAGATGTCCACATACGTCTGGCCATATAGTGTATTTGTGTTAGTTTAGTGATGGATTGAATGCAAAAACATATGAAAATAGCTTGCTGTGACCTAGAGAAGCAGCAGTCATTTTGCCGAAATAAGATAGAAAAGGCAAAGGCTTTAACAAAAAATTAAAAACAAAACTGTACCACTTATCACTTTGTCATTAACATGTTTCACCGATAAAGGTGTTTGTGGCTCTTCTACAATGACAGGGCCAAAAGAAGCCTGGGAATTTGCTGCTGACTTCACAGGGCCCACTTAAACAGTAGCCCCTTCTACAACAAACCACATATCCAGGCAAGCAGTACTGCGTATGTAAGAATACTTAATTTGGTCATGTTTGTTGAACTTACTAATAAGAATGTGTTTTGACATTTGGCAAAACAGGAGCTGGTGCTGCGTAGAACTGATATATGATTTTATAATACATTTCCACTGCCTTCAGTTTTGAAAAAATAGGTGCGTCTAAAGAGGACAAACGCTTATTGTGTTGTTGTCAGCATGGTGTACATTAGACCTATCGTGTTGTGTGTGTGTGTGAGTGTGCGTGTACATGTGACCAATAAACTTTCATAAAACTCAAATCTGTTATTTCTGACAACCTGACCAAACATTATTGAATAATTATTACCTTGGAAAGGGATTCAAAGGCCACTTCAAAATAGGAAAATAAACATGGAAAATCTGATGTTGAGTAAAAATGAGCCAAAGAATGTTATAGGCCTACTAAACTCCGTGTGAAGGCTGTTGATTGTTTCAGTGTACAGTGATGAAAAATTCAAACGTTTAAAGGGAGATTAGCACTCGTGTACACATCATCGTCTTTGTTTAGCTAAGTGTGGGTAACCATCATTACATGCGGAACACTGACAGGCAGCCTTTATGTGCAACTCTGATACTTATCAGCCTGACATAATAAGATCTGCTTTACTTTAATGTTGCAATAAAAATCCTTTACCTCTATTACAATTAAATACGATTTTACGTTTCACTCTAAACCCATAAAAAACATTTATTTATGGAGAGAGCGTATGTTATTTTAAGACTAAAGTGTTCTTTTCTCGGCAGTGACAAAGCTAAAATGGGCTGAGTCTGGAGCTCATCTTCAGTTGTACATCCTGATCTCTCTCGGGGCTTTTATGATGAGTGGCAAAACAAAATATATATCTTCCTCCCCCCTGCTTTGTGACTGGCCAGCAGCCCCTGTACATGCAGTTGGATCAAATCCCGGAAAAAGGGATTTGGATGTAAACATTGCAAGTGTTTGGACTTAAAGGACATTGGCGCATAGTCTGAAAGATAAGTGGGATTCATAAAACAGAAACATCAAACGGAATTGATTCATTTTCAGAGTTGCGAAGGCAAAGATTTGGAATAATTCAGGAATGGCTAAGGTTAAGACATTTCACAAAGAGACAGCCATGAACTTGTTTTGCTTATATGGAGATATGCTGAAAGCTTCTTATGATTCTTTCCTTTTTCTTTTTTTTTTTTAAGACGCTGACCTGATATTTTTTAACTGGACAAAATGGCACACATGGAATATCACAATATAATCTTCTGTTCGTTTTTTATATAATCTTTCAGCTCTGCGACAAACAATGGAAAAAGGTAAGATCAGTCTAATAGTTAACCTTAAGCCCAGGCTAGCCGTCTAGACACATATTATAACTGAAGACCAGCTATTAAAATGGTCAACAGTGGAACATTTCTACACATTGCTAACATTACAATGCAAAGTAGCTTGACGAGCTGTCATAGCATGCACCAAGTCCCAAAATGACCAGACAATAGTGCTACTGCACTCTCCACTGAGGTCAGTGCCTTTGAGACATTTGCCAGAGCTTTTGGCAATAATGTCAAATCATCACCACTTATTGGGGCCTACATAGTTGAGCTTCCATCAAAGTGGATACCACTAACAAATAATTTCACCATATTGTCTGTCACTAATATAGAGACTAAAAAGTGATAGTAATTTTTTAGCTTTAAGATTTTAACTATAAGGGGAACATTTGCCAACAAAATTTAAATAGACTTGACAAGCTGTTGCTATGAAATCCCAGGTGGTTGCTAAAGTGTTGCTAATTTATTCCCGTTGATTGCTAAAATGTTGCTTGGCCATTGCTATGGTTTCCTAGGTGGTGGCTAAGATATTACTAGGTGGAAGCCCAGGCCATTTTTAAGGTGTTGCTAGGTCTTTGTTGTTTTCCCAGGTCATTGCCAAGGTGTTGCAAGGCAATTGCTATGGTAATCCAGGTAATTGCTAATGTGTATGTGTATATATATTCTAGTATATAAGTTGGTATGTACTGTTTATGAGGGGCAATGTGTGAGATGTCCTGTGTGACATTATGTGTGGCAGTTAGCATTCTGCCATTAATTTCCTTTGGGAAAAAAAACATATTTGAATAAATGCTGTAAGTAAACCGTACCTGTGATCAAACACATAAGTGTGCTATTCTCGTACAGGCTTTATGATCCTTAATTTGCAACTTTCTGATTCCAGCTCAAAAACAGGTGCCCATAAAAACAGTACAAAAAACATAGAATAATAAAATGAAGAACAGAGAGCTGGCTTTCGCAGGCCAACTTAATAAAGAGAGCAATGCTGCTGCCTTTAAAGTCAACACCAGAAAGTATGTGTACTTCCTTTTGAAAAGCATGGAATATTTTTTTTTTAGATGGCATACTACTGAGAAATGTGAGGGGGAGAAAAATAATTTTTATGGGAATTCTGTATCACCATTTATATTTCATTTTTTCCCCCTCAGCAAATAAATAGAAATCATGCACTAAAATTTGTTTTAATTAAGTTTGTAGAGGATGTTTTAACTTTCTTTCATTTACAAAATCAACAAAACATGGCATTTGACCAGGGGTGTTCAAATACTGTTCAATACCATAAACCACAAATGTAGACTCTGGGACATGTTCCTGAATCACCTTTCATTATTAACCTATCATTGCCACCTGATGTCATCAGTAGGTGCCTGCTACTACTCCCTGGGCCAATTGAAAATGACGGTTTCTGAATTTGAGGTCATATGTTCATACTTGTTGACCATATTAAAACACTGACCTTATTGAGCTGCAGTCTACCATTTAAGATCAATTGAGTACTCTTAGTAATTTGCTCTTTTTAACAGTGCATGAGTGACATATTACTGAGAAATGTTCCTCTTAGCTGCTGCAATAATCTCAGTACACTCTCCTGTACCTTCCACATGCCTATCCTTGTACTTTTCTACATATCATAGTTATGTACTGAATGTACAAGAGCAATTCCTAGGCTATAGTACAATATAACTGATAAGTTACACTGTAGGCTAGATTAAAAGTGCTAAAACTTGGCTTGGATCAGAGTCTCCATCTTGATGTGGGAGAGCTCAGCCCCAACTGTCAGCACTTTCTAAATATCACACTTTCACACATTTGGGGATCAAAAGAGGTCTTCCACCTCCACTTTTTTTTTTTCAAAAAAGGAGACAACATACAGCTAATTTTCCCAGTTCCCACATCTGCTCCGTCTCCCTACCGAGAGTTATCTGCATGCTAGGAGCCCCCTCTCCCCCTTTCTTCTTCTCTGACACATTGGAGCTCACTTCCTGGCATTCTCTCCTGCCTCAAAGTGATGCTTTTAGAGCTATCCTCAGAGCTCATGGTTCAAAGGCCTGAGGAGGAATGCCTAGCATGCCCAGAAAAAGCTCTTTCTCGGGTGTTGCTCAACTCTGCCGCTGCTGATGCATGGGTTCCTGTTAACAGCATTTTCAGCTGCCACATGTGACCACCCCTCCTCCAAATTCAGTTCGGCTCCATATCCTGAGAAAATATGATTTGGGAAACCGGAACAGATTATTTTCTGTCACCGTGTCTTTCAGGGAGGAGACTTGGACATAAATATGCACACTTCCTTCACTGCCAAAGATTTCTTAGCACCGCAGCCTTAGCCTAAATTATGGCAGCGGCTGTAATTCACACAGGCCAGATTTGTGTTCTCTAAAAATGCGTGGGACTGAGACATAAATTATTTCATCTTGTTCATCTCAACAAATTAAAACGCCCCAGTGCAGTTCTCTGGAGTCAGAGTGATTCACACTCTCTTCGCAATGGAAGCTAATATAGCTATGCCATCCATTGCTAAACAAGAGGCCTTTTTTTGTGTATGTCTTACTGATGCAGGGCCAAAGTATTTCCTCCAAGTTCATCTATCTGATTTTTTTTCTCCTCTCTCTCACTCTCTCGCTCTCTCTCTCTCCTCTTTAGATTATCCCTGCCAAATTAGCACTAAGCCTGGTGTCATTTGTTACAGTGGTTTTGAAATGCCTCGGCCAATGTAAGATTTGGGCTGCCGTTGGAAGAACAGGAACGTTGTTTCTTCTCCCTCAACGGGGGTGTTTCAGGTCTCCTGAGAGAGCTCGGAGCGATGCGGCGAGGCTTTGAGCCCTGGAGCTTTGCCATTACTCCCATTACCGCACTTTCCTGGGCGCTAACTCCAGCCGGAGCTTCTGACAGTTTCGGCCAATTAAAAAGGGACGAATCGACCAGCAAAGTGCGATTTGTTTCTTCCTCCTCTGCTCCGCAGGTGATGCCAGTGGAGGTTATGCTAAATTTATAGGAGAAACACTAAAACTGCCATGCGGACTTAAACAAATGAAGGCCCATTCATCATGATCACCCTAAAGTGGGGATCATGGGCACAGAGCTCCAGTGCCTCCCGAGTGAAGCCCCTAGCCAAATATAGGAAAGCCAGTTATTCCTCTGAGACTTCAAATGGAAAGGACATCTTAGTTCACATTAAATATTGCCCTGAAAAATGACCTGGAGGCGGTTCAGCCGTAAGAAGTGTTAACGTTGGCACTTCCACTGTGTACACTCACGGTAAATTGTTTTAGTGTTTATTTGACGGGATATGCGCCGGGGATTGATGGATGGGAAATCAGACATCTCTTCTCATCTCCTATCTTTCCTTTTTCAGTCATATTGACTAGGGCAAGTGGCTGAGAGAAAGAGAGGTGTGCACAAGGCTTGTCATTAAAAATTTCCTCAAGTGCCAAGAACAGCTAGCTCACTCTATGGCTGAAGAATAACTGCTGACTGACCAACCTAGCCGGTGTCCACCATTCGTTTTATTCATAGTAGTTCACTTTTCTCAAACACAATGGAGGACAAACAGCATAAATGTCAAAAATTTGTGCATGATCAGCTTTAACTTTACATTATTGTAAGTCACTGATGTGCCTGTTCCAATCCTACCAGTGCTGCACACATTACCATGCCAGTACTGTGCTGGTGTCACATGAGAATGTGCTGAGAATGGTCCACCACCCAAATAATATCAAGTTAATGCAGGGTTGTGTCCCTTTTGCAAATAGTGACCTACAGTGCCCTTCAAAAATAATCAACCTCCTAAAAAGTCATCAGCTTCATCTAGATTACAAATAATACTTTGATATTTTGTGCTGTCATATTTTATGCTGGAAAACTGAACCTCAAATTAATTAATTTAAAGCGATCTTTTGTAAGAAAATATTCTCTGACAGATACTGCCCTATAAAGGACACAATTGGATTACAATTGGCCTCTACCTGAGAATCATTAAAATGAGACCTCCTTAATTCAAGAAACAAAAAGGCTACACAATAATATTCAAGTGTTTGCATGCCCTAGAGCACTGTGGGATCAGTTGTCAGGAAATAAGAGCTGTCCATCAAAACTCAGCATCAGAGCAAGAAGGGGACTTGTGAGGAAAGCCACAGAGAGGCCAACGATCACTAAGAAGGAGCTACAGATTTTAATGGCTGAGACTGAAGTGAAGATGCACCAGTCAACAATATAAAGAGTTCTACATCCAAATGGCCTGTATGGGAAGGTGGCTAGAAAGAAACAATTACTGATGAACATTAAAGTATTTCTGCCGTTTGTCAGAAAGCACCAGAGTGGGATAAGGTTTTGTGGTTAGATGAGAAAAAATAGAGCTTTTTGGCCAAAATTCAAAACACTATGTGTGGGGCAAACCCAACACTACCTATTCCTCAACAAACACCACCCCAACAGTGAAGTATGGGGGTGACAGTATCATGTTTTGGGAATGCTTCTCCTCAGCAGGGACTGGTCATTTTGTTAAAACTGAAGGACAGATGGATGGTGCAAAATACAGGGAGATGCTTCAGTGTGCTAAAAAACTAAAGCTTCACTGTTAAGCGGGACAGTGATCCCAATGCCAAAGCAACTCAGAAGTGGCTGAACAACAAAGAGATCAATTTTCTATAATGGTATCGTCAAAGTACAGATATCAATCCAATCGAGAATCTGTGGCAGCTTTTGGAAATTGAGGTTCACAAGTGTCGTTCCAACCAACCTGAACAACCTAGAGCAAATCTACTAGAAAGAGTAGGCAAAAATCTCACCCAAACAGTGTGCAAAGCTGGTGGAAATGCTAACAGACTTCAAGCTTGAACTGCAGCAAAAAGTGGTTCTATCAAGTACTAGACTGAAGGGATTGGAAACCTATGCAAGCAGCATTTTTCAGGTTTTTTTTTTTTCAAAGATCTGTTAATAAATAATGAATTTTTACTTTGAAAAGTTACTTTAAGAGTATATTGTTTTGAAATAAAAATGCTGGCTGGAACAATCTGTGTAAGTGTCATTTGTAATACAGATGAATCTGATGACGTTTAAGTGGGTTGAATACTTTTGCACTGCACTGTACATCACATTAGTGAAGTCTTGAATATGAGTATTTCACCAAACACAAATTTCTAATCTCCCTTGTGTTTTTTTGTTTGTTTTTATCAATTCATTTACTTGTTCATTTTATTTACTTTTTCCTTTCATATCTCATCCCTCATATCAAACTGCTTTTATTGTTGATTTGACTGATTTGACTCCAGTTACCTTGTCTAATTTAATTTAATTTAATTAATTATTAAATTACTTATTTATCCATTTGAGCTTAAAATACATGTTGAAACCTAACTATGCTACATCAGCTGATAGTTTCACATTCATGTTACTTCATTTAACCCCCAACACACACACTGGTCTTTTTTTTAATCACACATTACTCAAACACATTAAAAATACCTGTCTCTACCAAGGTTAGCTTGTTTTACAGTTAACAAGACACGATACAGCATAACGTACCAGTTGGTTCCTAATCATGTTACATAATACTAAGCCATCAATATGTTAGTTATCAGTAAATTTTCTCATTCTCCTTGTAGGATGTTATGAGTTGGTAACACAATACAACTTTGAACTACTATTAATTTCATATTTGATCACTACTAGTAGTCAACTATGGAGCCTAAACTTGGAGGCTATTGGAACTAGGCTCAAGCAATTGTAGGGTTTTCATTTTACAAGCATAATATATTAGTCACCTTCATAAAGTCTAGCATTTTAGTGTAGTGTGTGCTGCATACCTGTAAATCTCTACACATCTGTACATCTCAAGAACTCAAAGTCATGGGAAATGTAAACATAGCGGCACTTAAGCGTATGTTGGGGAGGATGCTTTTCTGCATACTAGGCTCTCTCACTATGAGGACATTGCTGTTTCCACTTCTCCACTTAAGAGTCTCATAAAACTCTCCTGAAAATGCTGAGGTGTGGACCTCAGTGTCCTCAATGCTATGGGTCTGAAAGGATGTGTTCAGTTGTAAAGAAGCCATTACAGAGCAAAATAAAATAAATAAACAAATAAATCATGTCAAGTCAAACAAAAAAGCTGCTGGTTTTTTATCCCAACACCACTGAAAGTAATTTGGAGGTGCGGAATGATATCACTGTAAGTAATGTAATGTAAGTAAGCCCCCCAAAAAGAATAGACGCTATAATAAAGGCAAATGGTGGGCACACTAAATACTGAAAAAATATATTTAGTAATTGAGGTTTCTGTGTAATTTTCTGTTAAAGTAATGTTTCCCGCTTTTTCCTGGTACTGAAAAGTGAATAACTTGTACATGCCATTTTGGCTGGAACTTAAATAAATTAAGGATGGTCTCTGAGTTATTTTAGGGCTGTTGTGGTGGCAATTTTCCACTGTGTTTTTTGGGTTTGGGTGCCTTACCACTGTGATATGAGTGTGCGTATGTGAAGAGAGGGGGTGTCTTTAGACCAGTCCTGAGACAAAGAAAGCACTTGAGTACTACAATATTAATGGCCAATTAAGTGGGAACTCTGTATAACATAAGTAAAAGTAAGCAAGAGCCATTGCCCCTACAGTATATCCCATGTATCAGGTGAAGAAAAAACGTTGAAACGCTGGAGGCATGTCCACCGAAGGTACTGAAACCATGTCTAATCACATGAAAGGTGCAGCCTCAGTGTCAAAAACCACAATGACCTGAAATAAATGCTCCACCTAGCAGCTTTATTGGACTTATACAGCCATACATGTTTGAGCCTGTAGAGTCCAGAATCCAATTTGGAGCCACTGTCCTACCCAAGAATCAACCTCGTTCCTCTCAGTCTGCAACAGAATGGTCATTTTTTCCCATTTATGCAAGAAATTTTCCTTGCATGTCTTTTGAGTCAGGTAGGCTTGGCCTCTCGAAGTACTGCATAGCTGTTAGCACTATTAGTCTACCTGAAGTTAGCAAAACGGGCACTGTTTGAGGAGGGCCGGTGAGCTGTAATGGTAACCGGGGCTCGCAGTGTGAAATGTAGCCACTGGGCACTGACCTACTTCAAAAGTCTGAAGGGGCTAGAACAGGCTGACGGACTTATAGTGTCTTTAGCTGTAGTTTTTATAACATTATAGTGTTAGAGGAGGGGTCATGCTAAGTATGACTTCAGTGCAAGCCATGATTTCAGGCCCACCCAAAAAAATCCTGAATACAAAATGATGAAAAACAGTATAACTAACTCCACAATTCAGTGCTACACGGTTCACAGTCTTTTCACATGTTTTCAGCAATTATTTTCTAACATGTATAATGTGTTTAGACTGTAGAGTAAGCCCACGCAGGGGTTCTGGGACGACATGACAAGATGACTAAAAACAGCAGCATACACACTTGGCCTAATTTACAGCACCATACAGAGCTGACCTAATCTGACCCAATGGCATGATTATCCCAGAGCACTGGGGCTCTGGATCTCACTGCTGCCATTTTATTTTCTGATCCTAAGAGAGGCAATGTACTACGTTTTAAAATGGTAAATTACCATAGGAATGCAATGCCATAAGCTTTGCATATGGTGCAGGCTGGATTGGGAAGGTGGGCAGGGGGTTCACCTTTCAAGACAAGTAAGCAGGGGAGCACATTCAAAAACAACTGCACCTTTGTTGGCATGACTGAATGAATATCTCATGACCACTTTTGAAAAATTGACTGAGCTGTAACCATGCACTTTGTGCCTTTTCAAGCAAAACACTGTTGTTCAGGCAAGTCAGGTTTTCCATCCATTAGCAATTAACACCTATCATCCATTCATCAAAATCAACTGCAAAGTCAGTAACACGGGCACTCTTAACTTCAGCACATGTTACTAAACACAACTCTCCTCCCCTGACTTAAACGCCGCTGCATCCCCTCAACAACACTTAACAAATAAACGACTGTGCGGTCTTAATGCTCAAGCACACTCCCGGCTCCACTGCCAGCCAACTCCAGTCCGGAGAGGCTTGGGCTTTGAGAACTTTTCACCTGGATACTCTGTTCTCACCACAGAAGAGCTCAAATTTATGGCTTGTTATCCTTTTCTTAAATCTCCCTAACACCATTACATAACATGCCGAAGGTAATGTACACACTAATGGGCAGAAGGGTGTAAATCCATCAGTGGGCTGTAAATTAGCACCAGGCACTTTTGTGTGTGTGGATTACATTGCTGGGGGGATAATGGCCGGCAGGAGAGAGAGCCAGCATGATGGACGGTGGTTTTGACGCGACTGGCTCTACAATAAATCGGCCATGGCCACAAAATGCAGCCCAGTAACTCCCAAACAGCCTAGCCAAGATGTCGCTGGATGCCTGAGGTCTGACTGGTATCGCAGTATTTATCTCTGTGGAATCCTGCTGTAGCCTCTCTAGGCCTCACGCTCGCTCTTTCTCCACTGAGTGAAGATGGTCCAGTGTAAGATTAAGCCCACTTTATTTGTTAGAGGCGGAGGCATGGATGGGCTGAGCTGAAATATGGCACAGCACAGAAAGCCTCTCCATCAGAGCCACAGTGGCACAGACTTACTTCAAACACAACAACAAAGCCTTGGAGACGGTTGTACTTGCCAGCTACGAGTGTATTTGTTCTTAGCCACGTTTCCAATTAGGTTTCAAAACTTCTTGAGAGTCCAAGTGAGAACTATACTCCTTTTTACATTCTCACTGCACTTCAGAACCATGACCATATTGTGAAATAATAGAAGTGGCCTTAATGTGATTAATAATTTAACGTTAACTTTTTAAATTTAACTTTTTTAATTTATCTTTTTTGTTCATTGTACACAGCTATGAAAGTACAAGCCTAAAGTGGCCAAATTGGCTGATTAGCTGTCTTGCTTTCTAGCTGTCGATACTTATTAGCTCCCAACTGATGACAGACATAGCTCAAGCTCAAATAAGCAAACATTACTCACCACCTCTAACAATGTTATAGCACCAGTCAGAAGGTAGAACTGTAGTTTTTGTAAGACCTATGATGTGTCCTAATAAACACATTTTAACTGTAATTGACATGGGTAACACTTTATTTGGATAGTCCACTTTAGATGCTTTCAAGTTACATTCAGTTAAATATCTACTAAATTGACCATAATTTTCTTCAACTCTAAACCTGGTTCTAATCCTAACCCTAACCTTAACCTCAGCCCAAAACCTAAACCCAACCCTCACCCTTAACTAGCCCTAACCCTAACCCCACCACTATACAGAGTCAACTGAGTTTAGAGACAGATAGTTTGTTAACATGTGGAACATCTGTAGATTATCTATAGTGGACTATATTGGACTATCCAAATAAAGTGAGAAAATAAAGTGAAATGATCGTGAAAAGGCATCCAATTTATATTATGTTTGGTGTGTAGAAATACTGCTATCAAAGCTAACAACTGTAGAAGATGACTGCAATGATTTAATCAGCACATGGAAAAAGTACAGCAATGCAGTGAGCATAGAGGAGGTTGAAACTAAAGTTGTTTTCTTTTTATATTATTTTGTGTTGAATTCCCAATTTACCTAAATGTAAATATTTTGGTAGACTTTTTTGTTTCAAGTTGACATCTCAACTCATTTTGACTGTCTTCTTCAGTGTAGATGCTGCAAGGCTTGTTTTAGTCAGTCCACTTTTCCATTTTAATTTGATATTTATTTTTTGGGTTATTGGCCTTATTCACTAATATCTTGTTAATCTTGTTGTTATTAAGTTTTTTTTTATCTTAATCTGATTGATGAATGTCAGAATCTTTGTAAAGACTGCATAAATGGGCTTTAAAAAGAAATTTCTTTTATTCTATTTTTGGGTGATGTGAAGCTCACATCTGATCAACCAGTGATGTTCAGTCCAGCAAACCCCAGCCCAATAGTTTCTGGTCCATAGAAAAATAACTACTCTTAAGATTCTTGAAATTATGAGCCACGAACTAAAAGAAGCCCTGGTTTCTTTGAAGTTAACAAGTCTAAAAGTTCCTGAAAAGGTTCCTGCAGTGGAAACGTGACTGTGGTTATGTGGGATCTGCAGAACCAGAATGTAAAAGACGACTATGGGTCCATCAATGGAATTCTAAACACATGGAAGGATAAAAACAGAAATAATATCCAGCGCCCACTGCTCCTGTCTGCTCACGTTACTGTAACACTGCGATTTGGCATTAAAAACACATGTCTATCAATGAGCTGTGAAAGCACAAAATAACACCCTAATGACTCTCTGTTTTCATTTCTACTCTGGAGGAGAGAGGGAGGAAATCAGAGAGAGAGAGAAAGAGAGAGAAGAATGTTCAGGGAGGATATAACAATACAACAGCAGCAAGAGCTAGAAAAGAAAGGCCTCACACATCAGAAAAGAAAACAATAACTTATTAGCACTGACCCCTCATACCAGGGGCTCTTTCTGGACTCGCTCTGTAATACTTTCCATTCGGATATAGCTTAGCATCTATAGCTCTTTCTGTTTGGCAACTAATACTAAGGGGGCTCAAAGAAAAGATACTGGAAGTCCTTATGGAAATCCAGTACAAGGTCATGCACCCGGATGAGCATGGACACTGTCCCAAGCCAGAAAGCAAACGCAATCCATCCAAGGCTAGTGATTTCATTCTGTCCTCCAGTGGCTGGTGTGCGGCTGTTTGGATTCAGTCAGCAGCCAGTGGAAAGCTCCCTCCGAGGCTTGCCATTTTAACGCTTGGTGCTCTGAAGATGGAGTTAATTGAGAAGAGGTCAGGCTCCTGCTTGATGCTCCTCATCCATCATCAGGCTGATGCAGGAGAACTGGTGCTTTGGCATTTAATTCAACATTACAACACTCTAAATCAACTAGTGGCCATCAATACGCATGTTTTGAATGTCCAGACCAGCTGTTTGAGACAGAATGTTTCACAGCCCAGCAGCACATTACAAATGTTTTGAAGATAATTAGATGTGCAACCATCCATATTCCCTAAGAGTGTACAACCAGCTGAAGTAACAGCACGAAAAAGGGCCCTGGATTCACACACATTTTTTTCCCTCTACACAGCTGTGCTGTGGTTGGATAACGGAGTTTTTTTTTCAGGAATTGCTGCTCGGAGAGCAGGACAGGTTAGAGCAGAAGCTGAGTAATCTACACGAGTGTGATTGATTGAGGGAGAGATAGAGGCAAGCGCACACTGTCGACAGAGTGAACTAATATTGTGTTAAAGTGTACAGGGAGGTACCACAGTGCACAACTTAGCACATATACTGAGCTATTTGTGTGCTTTTTTTCTTTATACTCTCACACTCCTCTTCTAAGAGTAATTCCCAGCTGAAGTGGAGGAGAATAGGTATCTTGGGGAAACCATAGCACATGGTACCCATAACCACAATACATCATACTGTCTTGTCCTTATTGCACTCTTAGCGGAATAATTCGGCCAAAAAATCAAATTTACATGATTTTCTACTTATTCCTAATGCAGTCAATCAGCTAAGACACGTATGTTGTACAAATTTTGCTTCTTTAGTTTAGAACTGGAGCTGCTAGGCTAACAGTGCTAATAAGCACTGGCAGTCAAAAGTCTCACAAAACCGTTTCTGTAAATACATGCCCAAAACTTCTTTCATCCAGCTCAAACCGTATCCAGGTCTTAATTCAGTTCACACAGACAGGTCAATGAGGTTTGGGAAACAGCATGGCTATGAATTATAAAACCATAAAAACTTTGCCATGACACAAAAGGTAGGAGCAGCCTTTTAGGATAACTGGCATCACTTCTTTACTTCTTAGCATGATTTTGAATAAGAAATTTGATGCAATATCGATGAGCATCAACCATATACTATGGTACAGCTGTAGATTTTAGAATCACAATATGCATGGAGATTGGTAGGAAATTGATGGTAATGTAGCAGACCACCAGTAGATTTCATCGCTTTCGTGCAAAATGGAATGCAACACCTCATTTTTGTAAGCTTCTTGTTATTCAATATGCAACTTCTAGATCTCTTAAAGTAAGCAAGTCTGTGGTATTATTGCGCTAATGCTACGTACCCACAGAGTGCACCTGCAAAGTGGGATGTTATGCAGATGATAATATAGCTCCAATTTTACCTTAAATGAGTAAATAAGGTCTACCCAAGCTATTTTACAGGTTTACATAGCTTATCAATGGAATTTGAAGTGAATAGTTGAAGAATTTTACATATATTTGTGGAAACAGTTGGGGTGACTATTGACTTCCAGTGTTTGTTAGCAGTTAGCCTAGCAGCTCCAGTTCTAATCTAAAGAAGCACAAAATGTGGATACCAAACTCATCTTGGCTGATCGACTACATTTGGAGTGAGAGGAAAACCATGTGAATTTGTTTTTCGCCAAACATTTCTTTAAAAAATTAAGGTGCCAAAACGGCTTTGTTGCATACTGCCAGAAAATGAATCACTTTTGGTTCAATGGGTTGTACTTTTGATAACTAATTTTCTAATGATTTGAGAGAGGAGAGCCTTTTTAGAGGATCTTTAGACTCACTGAACATTTTTCAAGTATGGTTTGTAGGGAGCCAACCTCTTAAACTACAGTTATTAATAGTAACACTATTATTCAGTAACTAATATGAAACTAAGGTGTAGGTTCCCTGAAATGAGGTAGTAAGGAACATACAGGCCCTTTGGATTTAACAGGCTAATTGCACTACTCTAATCTCTGCGTTCCACTTGCATACTAAATACTAATACTAGAATATATACCATATACATACATCTACCACTGAGTTAACAACGAAAAATACAATATTTAGTCATTGACTTGGTCAACTATTGCTCTATTTAGTAATCTTACCATGGAGGTATTAAAGGACCTGGAGAAAATTCTTCAAACCTATTTATTTCAATTGTGATGAATACAATTCAGTTCATTTAGTGGCGCATGTACAACCTGAAGTATGTGTCTTTGATGCTGTAATATTTGCTTCATTGGGATTTTTCTGCCAATAACGAGTCAAAATTTTCAGCTGACTGACCGGAATAGAAGGACAGTGAATTGATACGTTAACAACACTGATAAGCTGCTGGAACCATCTTCAAGTCAGAGACCTTGCCAACCAAACCCTGCTCCCCTGAACCTTGCATAAAAGTTCCAGTTTGGTCTTATTAGCTAACTGTCTAGCAACTTCCAAAGATAATCAACTTGCATAAGGAACGGGAAAGTCAAATGAAAATAAATGAAAAAAACAAGAGGATCCATAACTTGAGAAAAAAATTATTAAAAGACATAGAGAAACTGAGGCTTCTTACAACCATGCAAGACCTTTTAGACCACCAACACTATCACCATCAGATAAACAGCACTTAAAGCTTTCATCTTTTACAGAGGAGATAATCAAGCTGTACTCTTGTATGATATTCACAGGCGTTTCTGTCCATCTTTCCAATTTGAGAAGAAAATTCAATCCTATGGGACTGAAAGGGCAAAAGATGTGTAAAAAATTGGAAATCAGCCAAAGAGGCCAGACCTTAACATCTTCTTTGAAAAATCTAAATCTGCACAAAAAACTAAAAGTCTCCCGAAAAGAATGGAAGCTATAATAAGGGTAGACACATTAAATACTGAACATCTTAAAATGATATTTAGCTTTTGAGGTTTCTGTGTAAATTTGATTTTTTTTTCTTGACTCTAAAAACTGTATAACTTAAGGTACCTAATGGTAGTTTGGACTGGAAATTAAACAAATGAAGTATTGTTCAGTATTGTATGTTTTGGTCAATCATAAGTTAAAAATATAGTCATAAGACAAAAAATAATATGGCCTTGAAGTGTTGCACCGAGGCCCTAGAGGACTACTATTCTGTTGCATTGTGCATGTGTAGAAAGAAGAGATGACAAAGTTCTCCTTGACCCTCTCCATGACTTAAATCAACTCGTAACTGCTCTGTTCTGCTGTTTTCAGGTTTTGAGGTGCTCAAACTCTTACAGAAGGATATGTGAGCGAGAGGCCACACTGCGTGTCTGCTATCAGGCACGAGGCGCCATGTTGTTTTGTGTGCATGTGTGTGTGTGTGAGTGTACAGTGCACATTGCAAGCATGGACGCATATGGTTCCGATTATGAGCCAGATTCCCCTCGTTTCATTGGATTTTGGATGTACTGCATAAACTGGTTAGTTGTATTGTGTTAGGACCCAAGATCATGAGTTATGAATCTCATTTGTCTGTAAAATGGCCCTGAGCTGGGTAAAAAATGAGGGCTTGCAAGCACACAGGCTGAATGGGGAACCTCAGACGTTTGTGTGGAGAGGATGTGGCATTGCTGCAGAGGGTGTAGCTGTATTAGAGTGACTTGGCAGAAACCCATTGGCTGGATTGATGATGATTAGAAAGCAGCAGTAGGCCTGAATCTGAGCTGTCCTCATTAGTCTAATGATTTTTCAGTTTCATTTTATTTGGGGGGAGATTGATTGCTGATAATGTGTAATGAAGCGGCCAGCAATGGACGAAGAGGGGAAATGGCTGATTGGCTTGTCAGTGTGAGCGTGGTGTGCCTGCTGTCTGTTTGTCTGTGTGTATGTGTGTGTGTGTATTAGGTGGGTTTTCTTTGTGTGTGTGTTAGGAATGTAACCAAATACAAATAATTGATTTTGAAAAAGTATAAAATATAGATATGAATGTGCTTGGTTAGTTTGTTTTGAACTGTGCAGGTGCCTCTAAAAGCACTCTGCAGGAAAAGACTTGCAACTTAATTGATATTACAAGTTATATATATGTGTTAGGAAGAGGTGGAAATTTAATACAATTTAGTGATTTTACTTTGCTACTATACTTATTTTGGAAGAACTGTACTTTACTTGATTACTTACTTGATGGTTGATATCACATTTACTCAATTACATCATTCATATATATATATATATATATATATATATATATATATATATATATATATATATATATATATATGATAAACTGACAGATTTTATTGTTTCTTGAAAAACATATATGTCCATTTTGATTTTGATGACAGCAACACTTCAAAAAAAAGTTGGGACGGGGTAACAAGAGGCTGGTAAAATTGTGTAATTAAAAAGAAGTAAAGATGAGGAGACATTCACCACTCAATATCATTAAAAGATTCAGAGAATCCAGAGAAATCTCTGTTTGCAAGGGTGATCTTCAGATCCTCAGGCACCACTGCATTAAAAACAGACATGATTCTGTAGTGGAAATCACTGCATGGGCTCAGGAACACTTCCAAAAACCACTGTCTGTGAACAAAGTTTGTCTCTGCATCCACAAATGCAAATTAAAACTCTACCACCCAAAGAAGAAACCATATATAAACAGGATCCTGAAACTCTGCCGCTTTCTCTGGGCCTGAGCTTATTCGAGATGGAGTGAAGCAAAGCGGAAAAGTGTCCTGTGGTCCGATCAAAATTTGAATTTCTTTTTGGCAGCTATCACACACACTTTTCAGTCCTTAGATTTTCAAGTAGATCTTCAAATTACAGATAAGAAATCTCAAAAAGCAGGAAATGTTTCTCTTTTTCTGTTGAAGAAAAACACAGCTCCTGTGAATTTTAATTAATTTATTTTATTAAGACATATCAATGTAAAATGTCCAGAACTGCCTATTAGTCATCGCACCACACACCACCAGTGGGGAACAGTGATTATTAGAGCTAGGCCTTCAGTTTGAGCCACAAATACCAAAACTTTGAGGGAAAAAAACATCTCTGTGATAATGTTCATTTCTGGTAGCACCCCTTTGAGAATGTAGTAGTATATTACTGCTAAGCTTACATGATTTTTATTAATACTTTTGGCTGTAAAGCCTGTAAAAGACATTAACACATATTTTACATTATATATATGCTTTCAGTAAAGAGCCCGGGCATAGAGCTAGCACTGTTTTCCATTTCTAACAACTGACTAAAACACATTGGCTCTCTTGGCTGCATCTACCAAGATACCACAGAGAAAAATACCACAGAGAAAAAAATTGGATCATTTTAAACACTGGCCATTTTAAAAATGTAACATTTTTGTTTCCAACCAACTGCGATGGACTGGCGACCTGTCCAGGGTGTATCCTGCCTTCCGCCCAATGACAGCTGGGATAGGCTCCAGCACCCCACCGCGACCCAGAAGGATAAGCGGTTTAGATGATGTATGTATGTATGTATGTTTCCAACCAAAATTTAAAAATGAAATAAGAGCAGCACTAGAACATATGCAGAGTTTAGATACAGTAAGCATGATGATTAGATTACAAAAAAATGAACAGAAAATTATCGGCATGTCCTTTTTTATTTTAAAGAAATGATAGCCATTCTCTGTTTCTCTGAAGGCATGGAAAGATCTGAGGGTACCCCACTGCACACCTCCAAACCAACCTTATTTATTTATTTATTTATACTTTTTATTAACATTTTACTTCTATCTACTTTACTATGTTTAATGTACTTAAGCATGTGTGCGATTGTGTGCATGTGTGTGTGTGTGTTAGTGTATATATGTGTGTTAGGTAGGTTTTGTATATTTGTGTGTATGATACATGAGTTTTGAGTTTAAGTGTACATGTGCATCTGTTAAGTGGGTTTTTGTCTGTGGAAGTGTGTGGAAGGTGGGTTTTTGTGTAAATAAATGTGTTTTAGGTGAGTTTTGTGTATTGAAGCATGTATGTGTGTGTGGGGGTGATGGTGTCACATGTGGGTTTTGTGTGACCTGTTTAGCCCTGAAGGTTTCTTTACTGCGTGTATGTGAGTGTGTTTTGTGTTTTCCCACATGTGTCAGGTGTTGTTTCTCATCTTACTGTCACTGGAGCTGAGCATGTGTTGCAGCGAAGATTATCCCTCTTTAACCAATAGCCTCTTGTTTTTCCATTCAGGAAGCGGCTCAGGAGAGCAGGAAACAATGAGAGATTTGACTCTGTGGGTGCACAAGTGTATGTGTGTGTGCAATGTATATACACTTGTGCATGTACACTTCAATGTGTATATGGGGGTCTTGTGTTAGGACTGCACAACATATCACTTGTTAATTGTTATTGTGATCAATATTGATCTTTGCAAAACTGAAATTCAAAAAATGAATAACAAATATGGAAATTATATGACTCCTAACAACTATGAAAGACATGGTAGACCACTTTTACCTTCAGCTAAACAGTACTTACAGCTTTTATCTTTAAGAGAGAAGAGAAAATCAAGCTTTACTCTTGCTTCAGATTTGAAAAAATACACTGGTGTCTCTGTCTGTCCCTCCACCATGAAAAGACAGCTTAACGCTATGGGTCTGAAAGGAGGTGTATGATGAAAATGGATCTGTAAATGAAAAACTTGCAAATAGTGGCCATTTTCATTGAAAATTAAATCAGTTAAAGGGTAGCACAGTACTGTATCTGTTCACTAATTTAATTGGACTTTTAGCACTTTTTAATTCATTCCTCAATCTCTTTCCTCTGTTCATTACGTTATTCATTTTTTTAATTGATTTTAGTTCAGTTTACGTTGATTGTTATAATCAACTTGTATTTGAATTTTAATTCTTTATAAAGTACTTTGAATCAATTTGGGTATGAAAATGTGTTATATGAATAAAGTTGCTTTGCTTACTATAGAAGGGTGCAATATGAATGAGCCCCTTAACGAATCACAATGTTTTTTTTACAGTGTGCTGTGAGCATGCTGACCAATCATAGTTCCAGATGATTGTTTCTGTGCATGCTTTGATGAATTAAATATTCACATAGTCTGACAAAAGTACATTATTTTGGCCAAATAATCTTTAACTATGTTAAATCATTAATTCAACACTGTGTTGTTTATGTCTTACAAGGTACATCACAACACATTACAATATAATCAGAATAGTGTTTTGTCCTAGTGTGTGTTTAGAAAGGTGAGCACCTAAAGTAGAGGTGAGGTGCTGACTCTGATCCATCAGTAAATAAAGTGTGAGCAGAAAGGGGGCTGAAAGCAGAAGTGGATGGTGATGGAAAGATGGAGAGGAGGAGAGACGGAGGAGAAAAAGCAGCAAAGGCAGTGCAGCAGTGGAAAAGACTGAAAGACTGAAACACACCCAGTCCAGGGTCGCTGATAAACAGGACAGGAGTGGAGATAGCATTAGCAGAGCATGTTCACATCAGAGCCGTCCAGTCTACTGCCATCACAACCCAGCGTCCAGCCAATGAGAGAGGAGCGAACGGAGCACAGAGGGAACTTTGGGAGATTGTTAAGGGCATAGTCTGTCGGCGGATGGAGGGATGAGCTATTAGGTGCTGGGAGGGGGAACAGGTGCTATGGGACGGGGCCGAGGAAGTGATGAGTACTGGTGATAAGTGTTATGGATGAGCCAGAGAGGGGAAAAAGAGTGACGGGTAGTGAGAGAGAGAGAGAGAGAGATACTATTACTATGTTCTGCTGTAGTCCAGTAACTGTTGTTGTGATCACTGCATTTAGTGTAGTGATAGTAATGAAGCTAAATCTTAAATAAATATAAGTGAAAATAGGGAATGTGTGTGTGGGAGGGGGGGTGTAAAGGGACAGAAAGAGAAAAGAGAGAAAGACTTCTAAAGCAGAGAGAGAGAGACAGAGACAGAATTCTGAAGGAAAACAACAGGGTTGATGTGGAAGTAGGTGTGTCCTCTGAGGACAGTGATGTTGGTTTAAAAGGATGAGGTGGGATTACAACTCACTTACTGTTGCTCTCACAGAAAAGATGACACTGACTGTTCATTTAACAGTCCTGGAACAAAGAGTCATTGCAAAGGATGTCAATGAGAGTGGGGTGTAGTGTGTGATTGTGTTTGCATATGTGTATTTTCATTCGTTCTAGCAATATAAATGACCTTACTTTGTAGAAAAAAAACAGAGAAAAATCAGGCTAAACCTACAAGACCAAGAAAATGTTATATAAAAATAAAGTGTAAAAAATGAAGTGCTATTTTAATAAAATCACTATGTTTCATTTTTGAAAATGATAAAACAAGATTATTTCCTTTTGGGTCCTGAAATTAAGGTTAGAGCTATATTTCAGAAAAGGTTTAGAAAATTTTTATTGCATGTAGATTATTACATACACATACATATGGGTCATACTATTACATATAGGCACATACACATATAAAATATATAAGAGGCATTTTATTATATATAGGTGAAATACAATGCATTTTAAAACAGTGGGATGGATTAACAACCTGTGAAAAGACAAAATCAAACCAGAAGCGTGTTTGGTTAGGTTTTATTCTAATTAGGCTGTACCTATGTTGATTATACTCACCGAGACTAGCAAAAGAAATAAAACTAACAACGGATAGTTTTATCAAAAACACATCATTAGATTATTCATTAAGCCTCTTTCATTAGTTATTATGAAAATGTGTGCTGGAGGAAACACAAGCTAATGCTGAGTTACTAAACAAGTAAATTTTTTTTAATTCAAAGATTTAAACACATTTAATGACATCAAGCAGATGCTATATTTGGATTCAGCTCCCATAGACTATGCTTGTGTTAAAGTTTGTTTTATGAAAGCTATAATATTTCATGACTTAATTCTGACTCAAAACATTTGGTTATTTAAATGAATGTGGCAGAGCCGTAGAGCTAGTGACTCATTTGTTCTATTGGAGTCATTTTGTTATTTCTTTCAGTAGTGGCCTTTCAAAACATTGCGAAAATATATCACATCGCTTAATTACTCCTAAACAAAACAGACCCTGACTGGTGGTTTCAAACCAGGTATGTTCAATAAAATGAAACAATTGTTAAATAAAATCATATTGAATCTTGATGAAATCTTTATGAATATTTTTACTAGTCTATTAAAGGTTTGACCTAGTGGTTTATTCCCAAATGTATATTCATCAAAAATGGGACAATTGCAGGAAAAAAATTGGAAAAATAAAGGAAACTGTTCTTTGCAATGTTGCATCCTCTGCATAATGGCTGTAGTTCATGGAAGCAGATGAATTGGATTAAATTCTCGTAAACGTCCCTTAAATCTGGCCTTTTGCCTGTTCCCTATCAGCTGCCATATCAGATGGGCTTAATGCTGGTATAAATTAAGCTGGCCTGCTTGTTAAGGCTTACCTGCATGTATAGGTGGGGGAAAGTGTGTCGGCTGTGTGAAGCTGCAGTCGTGGATTAGAGGGCGGCTCAGAAACACAGAGAGGCGGCCTGCTTTAATGAGTCCTCCAGAGGAAAAAGCTTTACTTTTACCTTTACCTTCTGTGTCTGTCTCATTTTGAATGGAAATCTGCCTTTTGGCCTTCCAGTGGCATCAACTCACATGTTGTTAAACAAGAAAACATTAAAGGAATGAACACACAATAAAACACATACAATATACACACATACACATATACACATACAGTCTTATGCAAATTATATGTTTTGTTTATATTCCAAGTGAAAGTTAACACACCCTCCACAGAGAACACACTTCTGCACATTTAATGCACAATTATTGTTTATTTGCTGAATTTAACATATTGAGAGGAAACATAAAACATAAAATATAGCCTGTGCAAAAGTTTTGCCACATTTTATATTGTATGTTTGTTATTTTATGTTTTTTTTCCAATATGTTCAACTCAGCAGATAAATAGAAATTGTGCAGTAATATTTGCAGAAATATGCAACATGTTCCCTGTAGAGGATGTATTTGTATTTTCACCTAGAAAATCAACAAAGCATGTCATTTGACCAGGAGTGCACACCATTGTACATGTACAACATACTAATGAAAACATGCTAGATATGATGCTTTAACTCCTTTAGGGGCATTAACTAAAAATCAACTTTGATCTGTCCAATAATGTACAACTTTAATCTACATGTATCGTTTTTTTTAATAGTTTAACACAGACTGCATTGACTAGAAATTGAACTTAAATTGAACTTAAAATGAATAAATTAAGAATAACTCTCTCCATTTTCAGTACTAAATGCATCAGCACAGAAGTTCATCAGTAAGCCTTGTTGTGGGACACAGAGGCAGCCTATCAGGACAAACTGCCTAAGGCCACACTCTTCATTCGTTATTACAATATTATTGATCCTTTTTTTGGTTGAATAACACTACTGAGTACGTGTGCTCCTCACCTCCCTCTCATAAGACCAGTTCACAGGACACTGCTTTGATTCATATCACGTTTATTAAACACTTGTGTCATGCTTAAATATTTGTCTCTGCATAACCTGATTTATTTGTGCTAAATTCAGTGTGAAAGGAGATGGAAGCGGAGGGAGGGGGCAGGAGTCTGACCAACTGACCTGCCGCATGATTATGGGTCATTAACTGGAGACTCGGTGTGTTTCAATTACTCAAGAACCTCCAATCAGACAGATAAATTACACTTGGGCGCGCACACACGCGCGCGCGCGCACAACACTTAAACACGAATAAATCACGGGCCTTGCAGTGGGAAATTTGTGAATTTTTGTACACACACTCACTCTCTCACTCCCTCTCGTTCTCTTCACACACACACGGGCGCGAGCGCTCGCGTTCACACCGCATTGTTTAACATACATGTAGTGTGTGGGCTCTGGAGAGAAAGAGACAGCATATTATCCAAATAAAATAACTCACGTGTCAGCTTCAAAATCCTCCCAAAGAGCGCGCGATAAACACACACACACACACACAGAGGAAAAGGAGCATCGGGCCTCTACCTGCAGTCTCCTCTCTTCTACAGCTCTATAGCTCTATAGCATTGCCTTATATATGTGAACTGTGTCGTGAGCGCGCGCGCAACTTTTTTCAGAGAAAGAGAAGGAGTGAATAGACAATGATAGCATGAATGCATTTGGAAAATTAAGTATTAAAACACAAATTTAAAAATAAAACGGTGTTTGTAGGTCCAAACGTGAACATACCTGAATATAAACAGTCATAGTAATCCGCATTAATCTAGTAAAACAGCTCTAACACACTCATTACACTACTAAACACACTGTAAAGTGCTCCGCGCGGCGCCCTCAGATGGATTATTGCTGCATATTTAGTTTGAGGGGGAAAAAAGACAGATATTTCTTTAACAGTTTATTACTTTGTATTTCTGATCATTACATTTGCACTAATGGTGAACTATTAGAACCAGAGCTAGAACTGCCACATTTTTGCTTATTATTATTATTATATTATTATTATTATTATCAATATTGTGTTGCTGCTCTTGTTGTTGTGGCTACAGCAAAATCTCCAGTGTGGATTTTAACCTGATAAATAACATGAAGCGCCAGTGAGTTTAACACGCATCTTGATTAAGAAATATAAACGCGGCTCAGCTGTGTTTTTTCTCCATCTCGTTTAAATAAGTCAGTTTGACAAAATGTGATTTATAAAGGATTTAATTTGATTTTTTATGTTTGTTTTATTCTATTTAAATTTTTATGCCCGAGTTATGAGTGTGTGGATGTGTTGAATTATCTTATTCCTTCATAAGTGAAGAATATTCCAATGTCTTGCAAAGAACACACACATACACACACCCAACTCTCCGTCAGTGTGTACGTTTGCTCGGTTGGAAAACAGTTATAAAGGATAAAGGTCTGTAGCAGAAAGCTTTTCACACTAAAAATAAAAATAAACAAATAAGTGAGTTAATAAAACACTCACCAGTATCTAGAATCTATACAAACGATAAATACCGACTGAGGTTTGTAATATTTAGTCTATATCTAAAACACAATGTAGAGACATATACCTACATCAACAAGCAGATAAACTTTTCTAACAGTTTCGAATTTCATTCTATGTCTTTAAAGAATAACAATAAATTAATAATAATACATTAGTTCGTATTCAACACACGCGACTCACCATATAACATTGATGATACGTTTCCAAAAAGGCCTGATTTACATATATAAACTAGTATCTGCCCAGGAAAAATTTAAGATTTAGTTCTTATCTAGACATTATTAAGCCACGGGTAACTAACGGTTTAGGAATCTACTCTAAACTATAACGAGCTGTCAAAGAAGACAAGATGATTCTTGATGTCTATCATGACGCGGCTACTGAAAATTATTAGTATCTACTCAGACTCACATGCAGCAAATACGAATTAGGAATTAGGAAGCATCAGTCTGGGAGAAATGGGTTTATTAGTAATGTAAGCAACAAAGGTTTCAAAATGTTAGTTTCCCAGCCCTAATTATCACCAGCCTATTAACGCACTGTGCAAACGGTTTAAATTGCACGTACGACAAACACACTTTGAACAAAAAAGGAGCCTCAATCTACATGATAACCGCTACAGTTTTCATATAATGTGATATATATTACAGAATGCTAACGATTTCAATAAAAAAGTTGCCAAAGTTTAAGAATGCTCGTGTAGTTCAGGGGTTTGGCGCCCCTCCTCCCCAAGCACTCGATTGGCTGAGTCACACACCGCCCCTCCTCCGCTTTGAGTGGATTGGCCGAGACATGTATGACCCCTCATCCTCCAAAACGGGATTGGCCGAGAAACGATTCGAGCACATATATGAACTCAGGCAGCTCCAAGATGAAGCGGCAAGACCGAGAGCGAGAGCAGAAGAAGAAATTGAGGTGGTGCTGTAAAAAAAACCCAGACTGCATGTTTACATGCACGATCACTGAGATAGGATCCTTATTTTTTGCTTGCTTCACACAGAACAAACTTCACCACGGATTTGAAAGCCAAACAAAAAAGAACTGTCAACGTTTCCATCGCAGAGGTCCAGCCTGCAGTGATCACTAACGGAGCGTTTTCATGATGGATATGGACAATGGAGCCTATGCGTGTAAGTAGTTGCTTTCCAGTGTTGGGAACTTTTTAGAGGGTCCGTTCTGGGTTTTTTTCTGTTTCAAACATGTGTCCTTGAATAGCAGTGGTAGTTTTGTGATGGACAAATAAGACGGTGTTGGGCGCTTTGACCAACTCGAGAAGTTCTGCACGGCTTCCTTTCCATGGGAGGCTCGTAAGAACCCCCAACACGCACTGATTGAGAGAAAGAAAAAGAGAAAAGCAGCACGTTCCTGTGTTTTTTTTTTTTTTTCTTGTGTGCCATCTTTCCTCTCCGTCGCGATGAGTCTGGTTGGAGGTTTTCCTCATCATCCTGTCATGCACCATGACGGCTATTCCTTCGCTCCGGCCACCCGCTGTCATGAAGAGAGCCCTTATTTCCACGGCTGGCTCATCGGCCACCCGGAGATGTCCCCACCGGACTACGCCGTGGCTCCTTCCTACAGCCCCGAGTACGCAGCCGGGCCGCCGGGGCTCGAGCACTACGGCGGCGGGGTTCCAGGGTCGGCGCCACGGGCGGGCAAACCGCGTAGGCCCACAGCCAACCGCAAGGAGAGGCGCAGGACTCAAAGCATCAACAGCGCCTTCGCCGAGCTCAGGGAGTGCATCCCCAACGTGCCCGCAGACACCAAGTTGTCCAAGATCAAGACGCTGCGCCTGGCCACCAGCTACATCGCCTACCTCACCGACATCCTGGACAGGGACGAACAGCACGGCGAAGCCGAGGCCTTCAAGGCGGAGTTCAAGAAGGCAGAGGCCAAAGAGGAGAGGAGGAAGAAAGAAATGGTACGTGTGCTTTTCTTTATCCATGCAGTGAGCCATAAAGCAGTGAGGGCACAGTGCATTTGGTCGTGTAGAATCTGAGCAAAGGTATCCGCTAGAGCATCATGATTTGAAGTGATGGGCTAAAGTGAGAAACATGTAGCATGATTTTTTAAATTACTATTACTGGTTTCTTGAACGTGAAAGTATACGGCGGGCACAAGATGCAGGCCCAAGTAAAATATTAGAGCGATGTGTATCGGGCGTAGATTTTATGCATAATCTGTCAAAAGGATTTCATTAAACAAGTAAATGATACGTGTGTTTTAGCAATTTCCATAAAGCAGTACAGTTACTGTATTTGGTGTGGTTACACATTTGTACGAGTATAGTCTTACAAGGCTGAAAAAGTATTTGCTGCAGGCCCTCTGCGATTGAAGCAGCGCTGTAGAGGAACTCGAAAATCAGAAATGCATGTTTGTCTATACCTTTTAGGAATTTCGTGTCAGGAATTTTTGTATAAAGAGTTCATACAATCTTAATTTGGTATACTTTATGTATAAACTGAAGAGATGAGAGATGGCCTCATATTTTTAAGACAGCTCTTACAGATTAATACAACAGTGCGCGGCATCAACAAGAATGAGCTCCAAAAGTCAAATCAGTATAGGCAGAATATACATATATATATATATATATATATATATATATATATATATATATATATATATATATATATATATATATACACACACACACTCTTTCTGCTTTCTTCTTTCACTATCACGATAGTGAAGAATATCCTGCAGGCTTCATTTTGTTCACGGATGTTTTCGAATCGTCAAAAAATCGCTTTTATCTTCCAGGGTTCAGATCAGGAATGTTTTGTAGTTTTAAACAGTTTCCTGCTTATAAACACTTTTATGTACTATCTAACAGTATGCCCAAAGTTTGTCATGTTGCAGATCTTGCCAATAGAAGAAAAGTCAAAAGGTCAAAAATGTTCTTGAACGCGGCAAAAAAAAAGAAAAATTAAACAAACAATGTAGAGGCATCTACAAACTGTGTTTCTTTTATTTCTTTTTTTTATTTCTTTCTGTCTCTGCAACTGATTGCTTTTCTTGCATTTGCAAACAGAATGAAGTTTTGAAAAGTTCAGGGAGCAGCAACGAAAAGAAGCCTAAAGGAAGAACTGGTTGGCCTCAACACGTCTGGGCTTTGGAACTGAAACAATGAGAAAACGAACACAAAAAAAGAACACACAAAAAACCCTTTACGAAAAGACCTTGAAATGCAGGCCTTCCTGTCCCTCTGATTTTTTACACTATAACTTTATTTAATGGAATATTTATGTGCAATTTCGCGCTCCGGACAGTGGATCCCTGAAGAGAAAAAGCCCATTGCAGAGCTTTAAGAGGAGGATGCCCTCTTGGTAAGGGACTCTGCTGTTGCTGTTGTTGTTGTCTAGTATGTGCTGAATGTTTTATTTTATTATTATTTTTTTATTTTTGTTTTCCATGTCCCACTCTGAAACAAATCCGAGATGTGTGCCACTAAGGTGTACGTGAAGTGTAGGTCTCTCTCTCTCTCTCTCTCTTTCTCTCTCTCTCTTGCTGTATTTAAATATAAAGGGGGTCGAAGTTATGATACAGTTTAAAAAAAACTTATTTGAAAAAAAAAATTGTCATGAAGTGTAAAATACATTGTGATGTTTGTGGTCGTGTAGAATCAAGTGCACTTCCGTCCAGACACGAGAAACTTAATAATATTGGAGATGTAAACAATGTAATTAATTCAATAAACCACTGTGTTTTAACGAGCTTAATCTTCTTGTTGCATTGATAAATACTCAGTGACTTATTCGTTTAGAGGAAGAATAAAGATACGCTGCCTGTAGGCAAATAAACGATGGCGTTACGATTCCTGCAAAAAAAGAACTGTGGATTCAGAAAGAAAGATATTCAGTTGCGGTTATTGCGCGTTTAGAAGAACGCGAATGTGAACTAAGAGTGGCCATTAAAAAAACTGTTGAACTCTACTCACATTAGTTTGGAGCCATGCCCTTCACCGAGTGTTTATATTAGATAAAAAACTGCTGCTATCAGTGTCAGCTAATGTGAGTTTGTTACACAGCAAGATGATTTATGAATAGTGAATATACTACACAAGAAAGAACAATGTCCTTAATCGTAGAAGGTCATATTTATGCATCATCGATGGTAGAATAAGCTGAAGATCTCTTAGCGGTGAATGACCCCCCCCCAACCCTCGCTACATACACAATTACCCAGAATACAACACATGTACACACACACGCACACACACAAACAATGCAAATACAGTATCTCATTAAATAAGACTAGATTAAGCTTCTGCATTTTGTGCATTCACAATAAACACATACATGAATGCATAAACTACCGCAGTTACAATACTTTTCAAGTGTACTTGTACTTGTTCGGGTGTGTAACAGCCACAATTTCGGCCCATAATAAGCCTTATCAATTGCATCTATAGTTAGTGATGAAAAATAGATTTTTTTCTTTTTTCTTTCTTTTTTTAACATACCACAGTGTTTTGAAATTACATCGCGTTGAAATGCGAAATACAAACTGATTCTAAAAATTCACTGTCAATCTCTTAAGTTTATGCACAGCTAAAGAATTAAGTTTAGCATAAGCAGTTATGCGGTCACGTGCAGAAAGGTGGCAAAACAAAATCCCTAGGAGTGAAATTCCAGTGGTGCATTGCTCTCCAGTCCACTTTTCTCACCCAAATCACATCACTGAAGGAGCAGACACAGTGGAGCCTAAGAAAAAAAATGCACGATTGACATTAAGAGCAGAATCCTAAGGAGGGTCAGTGTGGGGTAGACTGTGGCCGAGTAGCTATCGGATGTGCAAGTGATTGATAATGTGCCGATCAAAGCCGCTGCTGAAACCTCCCATTGGGGGCTGCAGTCTCGGGAATAAGAGTATAAGGCGATAAGGCAATAAGACAGTAAAGGTGCAAAGGTTTGGCTATGGATATATCCGGACGAACTAAAAAATTGCGTTTATCAAAAATAAGACGTGATTTAGTCCATTAATAAACATTTATTCGGTAACACGTTGATTTGTGGTTGCGTTTATTTAAAGCCAATCTCGCCAAATAACGCTGAAATTTCAATTTCACGCGCGATGAGAGCGTAAAAGGCCCCTAAACGAGGGAATGTAATTCAATTATTCAAATCCTCTTCTCCTTTCGCGAGCTCCTCATAATGTTGTCACAGCACTGCTTTGAATCATTGGTAGAATTTTTAGGCTGCAAATTTCTTTTGATTTTTAATGTATGACCTATACAGGGACTCATGGCGCTTCTTCGCTCAGCCACGAAGGCCGGAGAGATTATTCATGTGAAGGCATGCAATCAGACCCTGACAGTCAAGCACAGCAGTGCAGAGAAGAAGACGATTTAAAGCTCATCCGATCGCATTAGATCTTCCCTCGTTGTACTGTACGGCCTGCTTCTGCGAGACTCTGAGCGCGCGCTGATCATTATAGTCAGAGATAATTTGTTGTCTCTGTCAAGATGGCGTCCGAGATAAAATTAAAGCGTCTGTTCGTTCTTGATTAAAGATACAGATAATTGTCTGACCTGATGGTGACCTGCTGCTGTCAGTGTAGTTCAGTCCTAATGGCGGAGTGCACACATAGGCCCGTCTTTCATAAGGCCCTGCAAACACAGTGCTGGAGAAAGTACACCAACCCTTCACGAAGGGAAAAGCAGAAATAAGTAGAACATCGCCCTTGTAAACACTAGAGTTAAATTATTAAAGTACACTCTTAAAAAAGAGGGTTATTCACTTTACACATTACTTAAGGGTTCTTAAGTAAAGACAGTGGTTCTTTTACAAAATGGTTCTATATAGCACCAAATGGGTTTTTTCTATTGCTACAAGCTTGGATCCGTTACAACAACAGAGCTCTTTTTGGTGCTACATAGAACCATTTTCAAAAAGATTCTATATGGAACCATATACAACACATTCTCCATCAATCTGAAGATCCTTTTCACCATGCAAAGAACCATTTAAACATGCAAATGTGTTCATGGTTAAATGTAGAACCACTGTGTTTACTAAAGAACCCTTGAAGACGTGTGTACTTGCACTATCAAAAGTGAAAAGTAAATATCCTGCGTATAACCTGTGATGGTTCATCAAGGCTGAGGGGATTTATGTGGAAGAGATGTCTGAAAAAATGGCGATGCAATTACATAAATTGTCCCAAATTAATTACAGTCGCCTCTATATTCGAGCCCACTAAAATGTGCGCAGTTTAGAAGTCACCAAAGTAATAATGAGTTAGATAGGTCTCTCAAACTTTCAAGGGCTTCAGAATTGGAAATAATCAAGTACAAACGCTCAGGAAGGGTCCTTAAGTATCGCAGGGGAGTTTGTGGACTTGCTGCTCTCCAGCATGGGCAAAGTCCCCACATAAATAAATGAGAAGCGAGTTTCCTATATGTACCGCGGCCATAAGATCACACTGAGCGCTCCCTCTGAGTAAGATGATCTTAACACTGCGATGTTTCTTTAGGGGAAAACTGGGACTCAGTGCTGAGGGCATGAAAGTCACTTTATTCCCACACTAGGCTGCTTCATCAAACTACTACAGCTGCTATGAGTAAAAATAAGAACGTCAAAAATTACTAGCCTACACTGTAAAAATGACTATTAACATTAGCTTAGAAAAAGTCAGCAACATCATTTCTTTTACCTTAGCTAAATAAAACTCTAAATACACAAGCATAAACCCATATTATTAGCATCTTAACTACACTGGGAACCCAGAAAAAGAAGCTTACTGTTTTTAAACAGTAAATGTTTTAATTCGTCTCTTAAATGAGAGTTAAATTTCCATCGTTTAAACAACTAATACATAAATAACCCCGTGTTATTTGCTTCAATTACATAATGCATAATTTACCAGTCAATAACCAGCTCGAGCAGTTTGGCTGCCTTTTCTGTGCAATTGTGTTAAACTCCATGTTAAAGCTCTCTCGCACTTACTGAGTCCTGATAGATTTTAAAGCATGTGGACCAAATAAGATCTCTTTCCTGGTATTACAGACATCTGTAAACGATTAGTTCATAAGTCCCTCCTCCACTTTTGGATTTCTTCTCTCTCTCTTTTTTTTTCTTTCCTTCAGTCTGCAGAGAAGTTTTGCAGACATGCTGACGTCACATCAGACGGTAGGGAGCCATCCTGCGCATAAATTGGACGTCATCATGCTGCATGCCTACACCATAGAAGTGAATGGAAGGGCTTTAGAAGGCCTGGATCAATGTGATGAGGAAATATGTGTCTGAAAAACTCTGTATAATCACAATGAATGTGAGGGTTCCACAATGAAGTATGGTATGAAGTATATAATGCAGTGTTTCTCAGCCCTAAATATATTAGTGCTCTCGTGTTGTAGCTGAACTCATGAATTCAGTAATGAGTCCTTCACATGCTGAAGTGGGTGGAAGAAAGAACACCGCAACTGAAGTGCGAAGTGTACATGAGCAGAGCAGGGCTGGGAAACAGTGGTGTGCTATGGCACTATGGCAGGCGGCAGGCATGGAGTGTATATATATATATATATATATATATATATATATATATATATATATATATATATATATGTGTGTGTGTGTATTATGAAATGATAGTCATTATCACATTGTGCGAATTACATCAATTACTAGTATTATTATTATTATTATTATTTCTACAGCACAGTCCCCTTCACGAAACCAACACACCTGTTCACCACCAGTTGTTTGAACTGACCTCCATGAGCTCAGTTTTTAGGACTCACATATAGATAGAGGCATCTTAACTTTCAACCTCAGATTATTTCTTAACATGTGCAGAACAGATGAAGTCTGTGTGCCCAAAGTGACCGGCGGAGCTTCAACAATGTAGCTTACCAGTTGGGAATGGTGATATGAAACCAGGAGGACTGATAATTAGCCAGCATATCTTATTACTAATTACAGCGAATGTGAGAAATGCATTAATAATATTAAAACAATGCCGATTTAATGTGTGCATTTCTTGTTGCTCATGGTGCTCGTGTGGATTTGATATCTTGTAGCTTGTACTGCATCGCTTAGTGCTTATCTGCGTGTCTAACACAGCGGCTGAAATTTATACTGCAGTTACCAGTAAGCCTAAGTCATTATGGTTAATAACGTTTGTGCGGGAGGAGGGAGGGGGGGGGCGATATTAGGCCTACTTCGAATAATTTTAAGCAAATAATGACTCAATAAGGGGCTAAATCTCAACGCCAATGTCAAACAGGTTTCACTCAGTGAGAACGAAGGTGGTCGCTGTTTCTGATCCTTAAAACTGGACAGTCAAATGCACGTTATTGTGCGTTTGTAAATGACGTTCATATTTGATATTTGACTATACTAATAGTTAACAACCACTACACAACAAAACAAGCACTATAACTTATTTTAAGTTTAACTTAAAATGTATAAAACAAACTTATATTTATGGTAGCAAAATAAAATACAATTTTGAAACAGAACAAACAACACTAATAATCTAATTTAGACACAAAGAAAACTTTACAAACTTAGGTGATAATGTTTATAATTTAAAATAGCCTCATTTCTGCTTCCTTATGAGGTACTGAGAGCAGACACTTATTGCATTGCTTTCTATTTCCAAAATTATAGAAGTATAAACTTTTCCCTCTTTAACCTTTTTCCCTGTTTAACAATTATATTAGTTTTTACGTAATAATTTATCATAATATATTCTTGTAATACTTCATTTATTCAACAAACTCAAAACTCGAAGTGAACAAGAGGGAAGGCCAGGGCGGAGGTAAACATGTTTTTACTGAGACAGTAGTTGAGTATTATGATTGCTCACTAATCTACCTGCAAACATCTCAACGCGTCTTACCTGACCACTTGCATTAGAACCGGCTTATGTTTTGTTGTCAGTACATACCAGTAAATACCGTAGTAGCATTATCCCATTCAGCTCTATTGCATTCCTTTATTTCACGATCAGGGACATTTATTTTGCGTGTTTTTCAATGTTGAGTCGAATTTACATGGTATGAAGGCAGGCAAAGGCCACTATCGATGCATTTCAACTTTTTCCACTGTTGTCCAATTAATTTTAGACTGTAGTTTTAGCACCCTAAATCTAAATGTGAGATGTGGAGTGATACTGCTATTGACCAATTTCAAAAGCCATCACTGTTTTATATAATAAATTTGTTTTTTCTCTAAAATGAAGTCCATGGACCCACTGTTCCCTCGGGCGTGCTCCCATCAAAGAGAGCTGTTTGGGTTCCTTTTGGTGGAGGACATGAATTTGGTTCCTGTGTTCCTCCAGAAAAAGAAGCGGGAACAGCAGTGTGTTGGCAGCGATGTATCACTTCATTCCCCACATTAAACATCCCACAATATTACTGAGGATAAATAAAACATTCTATAAATAGTAGGCTATGGCAGACTGGCATAGTTTGGCGGAAATGTACCCCTATGCACCTCTGGCTCAAATTCATTAGCGTTCTGGTTCTAAAAACACAATAAAATAGCAATACTAACCAACCTAGTCAATCAATGTTACAACATTGCTATGGAAACGCCTTCCACATTAGCACATATTAGCAAACTACATTTGTCGTTGTGGAGACTGGCCTGTCAAGAGATGCTGTTAATCCAAGGTTAGCCGCTTGCTAACCAACACTATAGGTATATATTGCTCCGTATTGGTGTGAGTGAGTACAGGTTCAACAATTGGGGTCTTTGGCAAACACAATTCTACACACCATCTAAATCTCAGCTCCTCGATTCTGCTTTATATCATAACCACTTAGGTTGGCTAACTACAGTATAGCCAAAGATGGTATGTAAAGTAGAGCTAATGTCTGGTTGGAACTTTTCTCAGGTTAAGGGTAGCTGGTGACAGGTAACTCCGGAACGTGTTCAGTTTGAATGAAGCCAATGTCTTTACATTAGGAACTTACATTAGGAACCCAGTTTAAATTCATTCGTTGCTCAGTTTAAATGATGCTGGTGTCTATTAGTTTTGGAACACTGCTAAATTTAAATGAAGCTCCTGTCAGTTAGTTTGGAACGTTGCTCAGTTTTAATGAAGGCGTGTCCGTTAAATTAAAACGCTGTTCATTTTGAATGAAGCACAGTTACATTTTTAACGCTGTTCATTTTACATTAAGCCAGTGTCCGCTTGCTCAGTTTAAATGAAGCACGTGTCAGTTAGTTAGAAACGTTGTTCGGTTTGAAGGGACTTCATGCTCGTTACAAGTTCGGGTCCGTTACATTTGGAACACGTTCAGTTTAAAGGAAGCTCGTGTCCGTTAGTGGTGTCATAGTGGTTAATTTAAACCAAGTTTGTGCAAGTCTAGGACGTAGCTTAGTTTAAATGAAGTTTACATTCGTTAGATTTAGAATGTTGCTCATTTTAAATGATCCTGTGTCCGTTACATTTGGAACACTGTGCAGTTTAAATAAAGCTTGTGTCCGTTACATTTGGAACATTGTTAAATTTAGGTGAAGATAGTGTCCGTTCGTTTTGTAATATTGGTCAATTTAAACTAAGCTTGTGTCAGTTTAAGACGTTGCTCAGTTTAAATGAAGCTTTGGTCCGTTAGATTTAGAACGTTGCTCGGTTTAAATGAAGCTCTGGTCCGTTAGATTTAGAACGTTGCTCGGTTTAAATGAAGCTCTGGTCCGTTAGATTTAGAACGTTGCTCGGTTTAAATGAAGCTCTGGTCCGTTAGATTTAGAACGTTGCTCAGTTTAAGTGAAGCTCTGGTCCGTTAGATTTAGAACGTTGCTCAGTTTATATGAAGCTTATATATATATATATATATATATATATATATATATATATATATATATAAGATTTAGAACGTTGCTCGGTTTAAATGAAGCTTTGGGCCGTTACATTTAGAACGTTGTTCTGTTTAAATGAGGCTTGGTCCGTTAGATTTAGAACGCTGCTCGGTTTAAATGAAGCTTTGGTCCGTTAGATTCAGAGCGTTGCTCAGTTTAAAAGAAGCTGGTATCCGTTTGTTTTGAAATGTTGCTCAAGATACATGAAGCTCGTTTGAGACGCTGCTCGGTTTAAATGAAACTGGTGTCCATTATATATGGAACCTTGCTTAGTTTAAATGAAGCTGCTGTCTAGGACCGTGTTCCCTTTAAATGAAGAGCGAGTCCGTTAGATTTAGAACGTTGTTGATTAACAACGCTGAATGTGAAACGGAAACATTTGGCTTCTTGTTATTGACAACCACCACAAAACATTTACGAAGCACGCATTTATCTAGAGGTACAATGAAGAAACGGACAAGAGCATCCGTGAATAACTTAATCTAATTTTAGTGATGACGTACCACACATCGCCTCAAAGCAAGAGTGAAGTTATTTTTAGTCAGGCCACATCCATTACTGCCTGCCAGTCGCCTTCTGTGTGTTTGTCCCACTGATACAACAGAACCGCCAGTGCTTCATCGTCTGTCCTGTGCGCTGCCCTTTAATATCACACTAAAATGAGACAACCCAACACACACCATCCGCGTTTATGTGCGCCTGCAGCATTTTTTGAGCACCGGAAGATCAGGCCTTGTGCCCCGTTGGTGCTGTCAGCTGTGACAGTTCCCAGATGGAGGCCGCTACTGTATGAGAGATTGAGTTTCTCGCGGAAAAAAAAGAAAAGAGAAAAGAGAAAACCTCCCTCTCTCCATCCAAACCGTCCTCCCAAAGTCTCTGCAGGCACTTGTGCGCCCTGGCGCTGCGGAGAGGAGCCACCGCGGTGAGTACCCAAACCACTTACAGAACGAAGAAGCGGGGGTCTGTTTTCTACTCGGAAGCCGGGTGTATTTTAGCAGAGTGGCTATTCTGAGAGAGTTTCTTGGTAGATTTCATTGTCTGCAGTACTTACACTGTAAAAACGTTTTCCTTTAATCATGTTAGCTTACATCCCCCAGTGTTGTTCACATCACCGTAATCTGGGTTTGAGTTGTTGTCACTGTTGCTGTGTTAACGTATTTAAAAGCCACCAGATTTTATTAAATTAACGATACAAACTGATCCTACAGTGTATTTTATATGTACACTGTAGAATCGTGTAAATGAGGACCGGCTGCTTTAGCCAACGACGAAAGTAGTCCACAGACTACTGTATTGACCCGTTATTTAGAGTGAAAAAATCAATGATGATGATTAGCATTAGTATTATCATACAGACAGTACAGTAGCCTTGATGGGCATAGAGTGAAGGTTTATTTCTGCTGTATAGTTCCGGTATTTGTGTGATAAGAACGTTGTAAATGTTTAGATGAACTTTTATTTTGTTCCTATTCAAACAAAAAAGAATCGTACACTGTTAGAAATACAGGGACTGTGCAGGTACATTTTTCTTTCGTCAAGGTACAAACAATGTAAACGTTCCCTCAAAGGTACAAGAGTGGTTTTAAGGTCCAATTGTGTACCTTAAATACGTTTTTCTCATTGGAAAGTATGTATTTGTACATTTTCATAACCTAATATTTTAAAACAGAACAATAGAATAAAAAGTCTGGAGACGAGACGGGGTGTGTGGAGTCAATACAACTTAGAAAATATCATTTCAATGGATTATGGTACAATTACCCTGACTTACGGTACTGAGATGTACCCTTGAGGGTACCACCCCAGTGACAAGAGGGGTACTGCCCCAGTAACAGTGTCGCAGCTTTTTTCTGAGAGTGTATAGGTGAATTGTAAATTTACACGGGGCGATTATTGAGCGAAGGAGCTAAAAAAAATGAGTGTGAAAAAAGTGCTATTATTGTTTGCATTTGTGTAACATTGCCACGCCAGTGTTCGTGATGCACTGCCATCTCATTTATTGCTAAAACCTGGAAGGTAATTGCAGGGATATGAAACATTATACAGGCGTTATGAAGTGTTTAAGCTGTGTTTCTAGCAGGCTCTGAATCAGAGAAGAAGGTCGGACCCCCCAAGTAGACTCTGGACCCCCAACACCCCATTCATTCCGGAGAGCAGGGGGGCGACCTGCTCAGTTAAAAACCTTTAAACGAGAGCATAAATCCACACCACACACACACACATACACACACACACACCCCAGAACACCTCTGCAGTGAGTTTTCTGAGAGGAAGTCTCTCAAAAGTGGTGTGACTGTACGCGGTCTAATAATTATTGAAACGTTAAAATATTATTATCATCGCGATACTAAATATGATCTTTCACATTGTAATGTTCATAACGAAATGTAGCAATATTTGTCAATCAGCTTGCGTTACTATAGAAATTATTTTTTGTTCTCTTAATATATTCTTTTTCATTCGCTAATGTAATGGAGATTCCAAAACTGGCTTGCAGTTTCAATCAACTCAGTTTTATAAAAATAAATTACAAATAATATTTAGCACGAGCCACAGAAGCGGTGTGGAAATAAAAGACGAAGACTTACAGAAAAAAAAATCTTAAGTAAAAACACAATAGAGTTACAGTGGCAGCAGGTTGACTATTACTGTATTTATAATTGTTGTGAATTTTGAACGTGGCGTTAAAGTGGCGTTAAAAATGAGTCCCGTCATACAGGCATATGAGGAGAATATAGCGATTTAGAGTCTGTGTTGTTCTTAAACTCAGTAGGTTATAGTTGGACGCCGCAATTTATTCTGCTATATTATTAATTATTAATAAGGTGTTTGAGATGTAATAGTAACGTTTTTAGACGCGGCAGATCGACCCTGAGCAGAACTTCATTCAGACAAGTTAATACCATTTCTTCACTGATTTACTCATCCCGGTATTCCCTCATTTCCATACTCCCTCCTTATTTCATTTATTCCCTCCTTCACTCATTTATTCTTTTACTTATTCGCTCATTTATTTATTCATTCCTTCACTCGTTTAGTCTTTCACCAATTCCCTCTTTATTTATTCCGTCCTTCACTAATTTGTTCTTTTACTCATTCCTTCATTTATTCACCCGGTCCTACACTCGTTTAGTCTTGTGCTCATTCCCTTATTTATTCATTCCCTCCTTTAATCATTCATTCTTTTTCCCATTCCCTCATTTTCTCCCTCCTTCACTCATTCATTCTTTTACCCATTATCTCGTTTATTTGTTCTGTCCTTCACTCATTTATTCTTTTGCTCACTCCCTCATTTACTCATTCCTCCCTTCAATTATTCATTATTTTTCCCTATTCACTCATTTATTTATTCTCTCCTTCACTCATTTATTCTTTTTCTTCATTCACTCGTTTGTTCTTTTACTCGTTCCCTCATTTATTCATCCGCTCCTTCACTCGTTTATTCTTTTGCTCATTCCCTCATTTATTCATTCCCTCCTTCAATCATTCATTTCTTTTTCCCATTCTCTCATTTATTTGTTCTCTCCTTCACTCAATTATTCGTTTAACCCATTCCCTCATTTATTCATCCTCTCCTTCACTCGTTTATTCTTTTACTCATTCCCTCATTTATTCACCACTTCCTTCACTCGTGTATTCAGGCTGAGAGGCTGGATGGTGAGGGAGAGATCTGTACACGTTCAGGAAGAATAAAGAGCACAGACACAACACTATTAACAGCGTTAACCTTCACTAATTATTGTACCTTACTGCGGGTCAGTTTGAGTGAAATAAATGATAAATGGCTATAAAGGACTGAAAATATTAATACTTTCTAAAATCGTTTAGCGTTAAGCTTCGGTAAAGGCAATATTGTTTTATTAATATGTTGTGAAGTCAGTCGGCATTTATATGAAACTAGCAAAACATCAACGTCGCGATTTTAAGTTTTAACATTACTAAAATGTTGTAAGAAAACTGATGGCATGGCGCAGCTGAATTTCGCTCTCCTAAGTTGAATTCAACTTATTTTATTAAATTAAACAATTATCTATTCTTATGGGACAGTGTGATATAGAACCCAAAAATATAGTCAAACACTCCTGTAGGCTTTTTCATAAGCCGCTGTATTTACACTCCAGATATAATCAAATAAATAAATAAATAAAAATTCAAAGAAGAAAAAGTGTAAAGCACCGATCAAAAGCCTGCACTGTATATTCCTGTTTACAGTAATCATTAGCCCATATTTTTACACTTATCTGTATATAATTTTGTTCCAACAAGCATTTGTATTAAACTGATATGCATTACATATTATATTATATTATATTATATTATAATTCAGGAGAAATATTTCATTGATATATCCAATCATGCTCAATCCACATTAAGCTTTAGGTCTTAATATCTGTTTAGCTGTTGGGGCACACAGATAAAATACAGCCCAAATATTATATGGCTGGGTTATTCTGAGATGCTGCTGTCTCCTCCCAAAGAGGAGAGAGAGGAGACGCCAGTCATGAGACACCTACATTATTGCCCAAAGACAGAGAGGGAGTCTGCTGTTCATACCGACCGCAGTCAGATGGTCAGTGATGTACTAGTGCTTCCATGCCAAGTTCTTCTTCCCAATAAGATTAGGCAGCTAACTTCAAAAAGCACAAAAAGGGTGGATGTGGATTTCTTAAGGTTGGTATAACAAAGTGACTGACTGAAATGCCATAATGTAGGACAAAAAGTGCTTGGTAAGAGTTTATCTCATACTGAACAGCATCTAGTGCTACAATTCTAAATAATTAGATGTAACAGACTTGTAGAAATCAGTAACCAAACTTCATATGAGAATTCCCCAGATTTGGATGTTACTATGCGGTTTACCATAGTGATGGTCCAAAGTCACAAATTAGAGTCTCCTCATGGCCCAGAGTGGTGCAGAGATGCCCCTGTTCTTCTCTCTTATCTCTCTTGCTTAAGTCCTTGATAACTGGACTAAGACAAGGCTATCACAGCATGCGCATCACCAGACGTCATGGTGTCTATTTCGAGTTGTAAAGTCGTTCATGAAATATTTACACACAAAGAGATGAGAACCATAGCTGGAGCATTCCTGAATACCTCTGCCCACAATTCTCATCTCTCTCTCTCTCTCTGCCTGTATTAAACATATGGCCAGTCAGTTTTTCTCTCATGAAAACATCTGTTCTTGCGCACACACACACCACAGCCCTTGCGTTTGTGGCAATGGCCGGTAAAAATAACCTCATATGGCATGCGGTATAATGCAAAACATCCAGTGAATGCTTGTCACAGATACAATGAGGTACTGGAGAGCCGTCTAGTAAAAACACAGGATGTGGCCTTTATTGTACGAGAGCTATACTTTGGCTACAGTGGATCTACTTGAGTCTTGCATTGTTTTCCGATCTGGCTGTAGGGCAGTGGAAAAGACCAAAAGTGGAGCTATGCAATCTCAGGTATCATTAATGAGAAGAATGTCAGGGTGCGTCCATGGAAACGGTGATACCATGGCCAGCTCAGGTCCGTCCACCACTCGGGGGCCTCTCGGGCCTGGTTCCTAAGCCATCCATCACACGCAGTAATGGAGAGTTTCTGGAGCAGTCTGTGGCTGACTGTGTTAAACCACAGCGATGACAGCTATCTACTCTCCCTCACGAGGCTACCATCACACTCTCTCGCTCTCTCTCTCTCTCTCTCTTTTTCTCTTTTTCAGATTTCCGTGAGTATTCCATGAAGAATTTCCCTTCTTATACATCTCAACCCCTCCCCACCATCAGCCATGTTGAATATGTTTCCAATCTGTGTGCCCTGTCATGGTCAGAATTCTGCACCGCTTCCATGAGAGAAACCCCACGTCTTTCCAAATCAAACACATCGGATATTCAAGGACAGACATGGCTGCCTCGGATGATTAATGGTAGGTCCTGCTCATTTATTTAAGGTAGCTTAATCAATACACCATCACACTGATTAATTTTGAATAAAGACCATATTGTTTGTTGAGAAACGATGAACTGCCCTTGTGCTCACGGAAATCGAACAATAAAATGAATCTGCTGATTCTGTCCCATGCAGTAAATTATGATTTTGCATAATCCCAGCTGCTCAGTGCTTGGGCTGTGTCTTTGAGGTTTTCAGTAGGACAGCTGTGATGCAGTTGAGCCCACACACACACACTGCACGTTCACTTCCAGAACGGCACGGGACAAGCTGTTTGTACTGGGAGTTTCAATTTTCTCTCTCATCCAAGCACCAAAACACTCAGTCAACAGAGTTAGCCAATAATACACTGCAGTGGATCACACAAGCATGAGAGTGTTTACAGTGGAGCTTCAGGTGTTACATGCAGTTATCCCATTTCAGCCCTGTCGGACCGAGGGCTTAAGACCATGTTATGTGAGCTGATGGAGCGTGAGACGAGCTCCCCCAAACAAACCCTGTGCGGATAATCCTGTAGTTGGAACTCTGAAACTCAGACAGCTTCTTCAGTTTAAACAGCAACAGAAACTACTTTCCATCTATACTACTGTACCATCTACCATAGCAACAGGTGGGCTACAGTGTGTAATTTTATGCCTATGAAGTGCACCCATATGAAAGGTGTTTCTGATAAAATGGCCAATGAATGTAGGTATAAGGTTGGTGTAACTAATGAACTAGTCAACTCAGTGAATACCTCAAGTGAAGGCATTCTAATACCTGTGCAGCTTGATTTAGCAAGTAGATTAGTGGCCTTCACCCTCAGTCCTGGACATTAGTAGAACCCCTGTTTTAATGACACTTGATTCTGATAAACTGAGCAAAATCCATCCATCCATCCATCCATCCATCCATCATGGTAGTTTATAAACCCCTGTTGAAATTACATGCTTTGTTGATTTTTTAAGTAAAAATATTTTAACACATCCTTTACAGATAACAGGCTTCAATATTACATTTACCTGTTAAATGTTAGTGAACCATTTCTATTTATTTGCTGCTTTAACACACTGGAAAACAACTAAAACAATTTAAAACAAAATATACAACTTTTACATGGGCTAATGTTTTTCTCCAATGTTAAATTCAGCAAATAATAATGTGCTCTCTGTAAAGAATTGTGTACTTATTTTTACTTAGAAAATCAATGTGTCATCTATCTTTTCATCTGTCCATCCATCAGTCCATCTATCTACCCATCTATCAGCTTTCATGTTTAGGAAAACTGTATAACTCTACATTTAGCAGTGCAATCTACTCCTTGCATTCAGTGGTCACTCCTATGTATGATGAGGAAGGGAATGTCAATGTTATTCAATTACTACTGATTACTAATTTGGGGCTTTGCCAATAATAAGGTAATATACTAAACAGATATTTATTGGAAAGCACACATTTTTAGCATCCAAGATTAGATTTTCACATTGAATTTTACATAAACAATTACTACAAAAATGATTTTTGGTGTTAGCGAGGCTCTCTAACAAACACGAGAGCAGCTCAAATTCTCTCTCTCTTTCTCTCTCTTTTTTGCATCTCTTTCCCCTTCTCTCTCTTTCAGGCGCTTGCTGATTTAAGGAGTGGGTGTCAGGTTGATTTCATGTTTATTGGCCACACGAAAGGGTCCGCAGGTCTGCCCGTGTTAGGGCCTCTCACGGGTGGCCTGGCTGCAGGCGGCTATTGAGGTCCACCACACCCCACTGATTTCATTGCTCTCCACACAGTGGTTTTGATCATGTTGAAGAGGAAAAGCGCCGCACCTTGATTAGATGTTGGTGAGGGTGGTCGATGCGGTTGGACGTTCATTCCAGTATCAGCACTGCAACTGCACCATGTGGATCCGCAGTCATGCAGATCAACAGTACGGTTTGATCAGCGTTTAACAAATTGGAATGGTTTCGGTGGCTTGTTTTTGTAAAACTTGCCCAGTCGTGGTTCACCTGGGCCAAGTGCAGCGATGGGGCTTCGGCAACACCAAAACAGTGTGGCAAATGACCAGAGGTGGACATAACAAGAGCAGGATAAATTATAGGCCTATATGAAAGCTGGAAATTATTATGAAGCCTAAATAGACACTGGGATCACAAAATTTCCAGATGTTATGTCATAATCAAGAGTGCATCAGTTTGAAAGGAACAAAACAAATGTAAGACGCATCATTGTTTCCACTGTGTCCCTTAAGCATGAGCATTAAGTAGAAGCTTGTGGTTTTCCATGCAGGGAGAAGTTTAGTGAGGGTGAAACGGTCCTTTACAAATCCTACTAATGCTATTACAGGAAACAAACAAATAAGAGATGTGCTCAAAATGTGTTCAGTTATGTGACATAGCTTACATGTGTTTACTATGTGAATGTCTAATGTTCATAAAACACAAGATTTCACAAAGGTAATCTGTAAACCACTAATGGTAAATATTTTTATATTGAGTAAAGGTATTTATTTGTGAGGTTGTCAAACATAGCAATGCCAAATGTTTGTGTAGACACACAATTATGCACTCTTTCATCCCTACCACACAAACACCTCCTCATACACACACTCTCATACCCCCCTGCAAAAGATAACCAGTGTTTTAAGATTCCAGGCCTAGGACAATTTATCAGTCCTCGGTGACTGACTGAAAGAGGCCTGTAACTCTCACTATCTCTCTCTCTCCCACTATCAATACAAACTACAGGATTTAGCATGGAAAATAAATATTACTATATTTAATCACTCAGTTGGCTCCATATAATTCAATAAATGTGTCTTTTGATGTTTGTGTGTATAACGAACTAGTCAAATGTTTGGATGCATCTAGTAATACAAGGTTTTCATTATTTTTACTTTTTTTTCACCTTTTAGAATTAATAGAGTGAAGAAATCAAATATCTAATTTTAAATTCTATAAAGCAGCCCCTTTTTCTTGATGCAGCTTTAAATACTCTTGCTGTTTTCTCAAGCAGCTTCATGAGGAGCCACCGGGAATGCTTGGCTTTGAGAGAAAAAAAAACAAAAAACAAAAAAACATACATGCACATTAAATTGACTATTTATGAAAAAAAGTACAAGAAAATAAATAGATAAAATATAAAAAGCATAAGTGTGCCACTTGTAACAATTTTTCAAAATAATTTCTTTGTTCAAAAACGTGAATAAATAATTTGTTCAAAAAAGGGGTTAACTCATCTCAGGCACAACGTTTAATTTTTACAAGGTTTTCTGGCTGACAATATCTTGAAAAGGGTTACAAGGGAGTTTTTTTTAGCACAGGAATAGCAAATACATCAAACATGCTTAACTAGCATCAGTGCTAATGGCACAAAAACATATTAAAATTCTAATGATTTACTTTCAGTCTATAATTTAGATACATAGACTTTAGATACTTGTTAGTTTTCATCTAGGATGAGAAAACTTTTTCATCCCATATCTTCAGAATACTCTGGTGAGAGTTAACTCTGGTAACAGAGTTGAGTGAATGTTGAGGGACACAATTAAAATGTACACTTTCCATAACCTTTAATAGATGCCTCATGAAAGAAGACATTTCAAGCATTAGACGTTAAATGAATTCACACGTTAATGCAAAAAATACAATTTTGGAAAATTATAACTTTTTTGGTGATTTTATTTCAAGGTAAAGTGTAGTGGGCAAAAATACCATTTTCTAAGTGTTTCCAATGGATTTTATTAATGATTTAATAAATGTCTATTTAACTTAAACATGCATGTATGTTATTGTGAAGGACAATTTACTTCTGTCTTTTATCTTTACATACATATTTGTAAACATAATATCAGTGGCACAAAAAGTTTTACTGTAGTTACTGAATAATTCATAGTAAATACTGAATAAAGATTAATAACTGAATTTTAGGCCTGGGGTTTATGCAGATGACAATAAGATTCACTCTGCTTTGTTTCAACTTTTGAGTAGTACTGTACCTCTCTAACTGAGATACAATACAACATATTTACATAATATCGAGAGTCTTCACAAGTCACAAGTCTAGTTAAACTCCTCTTGTGTGTGGTGTCTTGGTGGTGACAAGCAGGCAATGTTGGAGACATTCTATTTAGGTCCTCCCTCCCACCTTAATCATACTTTGTATGCAAGAAAGAAGTTCTTCAATTGTTCTTTAGTAAAGGCAATGGATCTATTTAGAACCATGAGTTTTATATTGAACCTTTTTCAAACCAAAACGGGTTCTTCCACTGTTACCATGTCAAGCTTGTAATAATAAAAGAACCCTTTTTTGGTGCAATATAAAACCATTTTCAAAAGGGCTCTATATAGAACCATATGCAACACATTCTCCATCGATGTGAAGAACAATTTAAACCATTCCTTTTACTAACCATCCTTTTTAAGAGTGTGAGAAAAATTTAACACGGGTAGATACATATATGTGAGACAAACACAACATATTTACATACATTTGTAAACAAAACATTTTTTTATTATATGCAGTGGAACCAAATGTTTTAAAAATGCATAAATATAAATAATAAAAATGAACGTGTTTAAGCGGCATGTGTACAGTGCTCTTTATAACGCCAGCGTTCTTCACCACAAAGAGGCAAATCATGACGTCATCAGTTTCTTTTATTATTTTATTTATTTATTTATTTATTTTTAAGCAACTACTTACACGGCTCACGGCAAGAAAAGGCCTACAGGTTACCGGAGAGGAACTGAGCTTGGACTGTGTTTCCACGCTAAAGCTGGGGAGAAACACCGTCAGGCAAGAAAAGGAGGCTCGTAGCTGAGCACTGCAGAAAACCTCGGAGGGTAAGAAAGCATCAGTAACAGCTTCTCTGGTTACACGGTGAGATTACACTATCACCAGAGAGCCCCTCTAGGCCCGCGGTAGCTTAAGAAGGGGGGACCCTGCTCCGCTTTTAAACGGGATTGCTTTTATGACGTTGATTCCCGCGTGCTGATAGCGCATAGCTCTCGAGAATGTAACTCTTGTCAGTTTGCAGTTTCCCTTAAACTGGAAATGTAACTGCGTTCGATCACGGACGGTGAGGTCGGTCGTAAATCGAGGGCTGAGAATGAGCATTTGAGCCGTAACAGCAACATCGCTTGGCAGGTCCGAATCGCGTCGTGTTTGTGTGCCATGAATTAACATGTCATAGTTTAGTCTGTCTCCTCTTTACAGCGCGGCAAGTGACTGCTGTACGAGTCCCGCCACAGCCAGGAGAGCTTATAGTGCTCTCAAGCACACCCAAGCATTACAGCTGTGTTTGGCCTCATCTGTCAGTGCAATCGCAGAGAATGAAACTCAAGAGGCCACTTCGTGATTGCTGTTTCTGCAGAAACAGACTCATTCTTGAGTCCCTCACAAACCCAAAGCATTAGCACGGTGATATACAGGGGGTGTTTCTGCATGACACCGACCCAAACACTTTCCCGCCACAACAGCCCACTCAAACTAAACTGTTTGCAGCAAATGAAGGACTTTACTTAATAATGGTTACACAGTGGACGTTATTAGATAAATCATTACGAGAAAAGCTAAAACACTCGCAAAGAACCCTTCTTGACTATTAACGCTGAGATGGCTTAATAGCCTCTGTCAGAGAAAGCTTCTATTCTCTGCCCACTAGAATCAGATGTGCTCGTAGGCTGCTTATCACTGAATGAGCCTCCATTCGCAGAACACCTTTGCTACCTAAATGTCGTTTCTCTGCCCCAGCAGCGCCCTCTTGTGTTCCAAAATGGTAAAACAACACACTGTGGTGAGTATTAGGAAAAGATCATAGACACTCCCCCAACAGATCCCAAGAAACCTATCAAAGCCTTGGTAATAAGCAACTTAAATCAGGATAAACATGATTCATCCCTTTATCCCAAATGTAGCTGATAATCCAAGATATGTTTGGTGTCTGGAGTTTGCTTCTGAAGTTTTGCACTGAAGCTACAAGGCTACTATAACTAACAAGTAGAGGAAGCTTATGGCCATCCATTAAATAGACTTGTTTATGTGGTTTTTGACACTGTATGATGCACTGTTTTCAATTAAAATAGACAAACATACAAACAAAATCAGGCCTGAATTCTGAAGTCCACTTTTATAGCTAACAGCATGTCATACTGTATCTATAGTGGCTATAAGCTCCCATTGCAGTGCTATGCAAACGTCAGAGATCACCTTTATTTATTTAATGTCCTGTGAAAATAGACATTAAGTAGAAGTTATGCATTAAACTATATATAAATATATCTCATAATTGTACCATAATCCATTGGAATTATATTTTCTAAGTTGTACTGACTCCATACACCCCGTCTTGTCTCCAGGCTTTTTATGTTATTGTTCTGTTTTAAAACATTAGGCTATCAAAAGATACAAATGTGTACTTTTCCACTACAAAAAACATATTTAAGGTACACAATTGGACCTTAAAACCATTGTTGTACCTTTGAGGGCACATTTACATTGTTAGTCTCTGGGTGAATAAGAATTGCACCAGCCCAGTACCTTCATTTCTAACAGTGTACATTAACTTTGCAGCCCCCCCAAAAAAAATTAGAAGCAAACACTGGACACCAAACATGTCTTTACTGGCTCATTACATTTAAAGTAAGGGATGATGAGGGAAAATTATATACATTTAAACTGCACCTGAATCATCCTGTCTGACCTGATCTTTGTGTTTCTCTGCAAGATATATTCTTCCAAAATCGTATTAGTATCAGTAGTGAATGTTGAATAAATGACAGTACAAAACATAGTACAAAGTGCACAAAATACACACATACACACACACACACACACAGAACCCAAAAACAAACAAACAAACAAACAAAAAAAAAAGCATTTTATGCAGTTCATGACTACATCCTCCCAGGGCCCCCTGGGAGCCTTAAGCGACCACATGTATCACTTATAGCATGAAGCAGCACCAAGGTAAAAGAAACACTCCATAAATGTACTCTGCAAAATACTTTTTTTGTCTGTCGACTACTGTTGTATAACTTCATACATATAACTGGATGGGAGGTTTTCATTTTCTCATGAGAGAACATGTCAAAGATTTTAACTACATACAGCATTTTTTATTGGATCTAACTACAGTGTTGAACTTTTTTTAACAACCATTACATCTACGTCTGACAGTAAATAAAACAGAAGGATGCTACTTTGAATTCAAATAATATGAATGTTGCCTTTCTTTTCTCTGTGTATAGGCAAGAAAAGAAATACAAATAGAGAAAGAAATACAGAAGGAAAGACAGAAAAATATAAAAGAGACAAAGAATGACAAAACTTTTTTTCCTAATCCTAAACTGACATGAGCACTCTGAACACATGCTCAATAGACAACATCATTACTTACTTAACTTAATTTCATCATTTTTTCCACTTTCTTTCTTCCTAGAATCTAGAGGACTCCAGTTGGAAAAGTTGTCCCAAAGCAGAAACAATGAAGCTCAGCCAAAAACAATCAGTCAAAAAAAGCCTTTAAATATGCTCTGGTAAGACTTTCTGTGATTAAATTTACAAATATGTTGAATGTTATGTAAAATAAAACCTCATAAATATGACTGGATGATGGGCTTAAATTTTCTTACTACACAGTGTGTCAAAAGTTCTGTGGTATTTTAACTAAACATAGCATTCTGTGTAATTTCTTTTCTGCCAGTCCCCTTCATAAAGGTTTATTTCTTTAAGGAATAGTCATGCCTCTAACTAAAGAGTTTTTTAGATGGTAAAAGTAATATTTAAAACACAAGCATTAGAAACTGTGGGTAAGGGCTCTATTATAACTCACAGATCTGTTATATACAGACATATGGTTGCTGCAGCATGAAGGGATTTGAACCCACATCCTTAACTATTACAACTACCAGCTGTCATAAATAACAATCATAACTACCATTATTATCACCATTCATAGATCGGTGTGGTTCTCAGACAGCAAAGCACTACAAGAATGTAAGAAAACTTAATTCATTGTCCGACATTCATGAAAAGCAGCTGCTTAACCTGAAAATCAAACTTCCAGCAGATGGCGCTGCAGGAGTAGCTCCAAAATCTTCTTCCAACTCAGCAGGTCTGTTAAGCCTACAGACGGTTCTTCAAGGGTTCTTTAGTAAAGAAAATAGTTCTATAAAGAACCATGAACACTCAAAGAACCTATTGCAGGATTAAAGGGTTCTTTGCATCATGAAAGGGTTCTGCAGATTGATGGAGAATGAGCTATAGATGGTTCTATATAGAACCTTTTTGAAAAGGGTTCTATATAGCACCCGAAAGGGTTCTTCTATTGTTACTATCACATTCTGTGAGACACTTTTATGATGTAAAAAACTCTTCAATCATGCAAAGGGTTCTTTGAGTGTTCATGGTTTTTTATAGAACCATTTTTTTTTACTAAATAACCCTTGATGCACCATCTTTTAAGAGTGTAATCCTGGATTACACAGCATTCTGAATGGAGATTCCTCACTGAAAGGAAAATGTAGTTTAAGACTAAATGTAATCCCTGTGGGGAAAGCCAACCAAACATGTTTTGTCAAAGTAATGAATAATACTACTTTGAGTTGAGGGTTCTTTTCATGATCAAAACTACAATAACCATTACCTAATACTACAGCACTAAACACTGAGTACATAAACATGACTGAAAAACTCACAAAATAAAAGAAGAAAGGTCAAGAAGAAGGTCAGTTTAATTTCATAAGGAAGGTAGGTAGTGCACATATGTACAACATGTAACACGCTAAACAGACCAGACACGTATGCAAGACTATAAATACACATTCAAGGAAAAATAAGATAAAAAATAAAATAAAATAATAGTTAAAAATGTATTTAAAAATTAGATATATATGAACATGTACAAACAGTATGCAAATGTTTGTGCACCCCTGGTCAGATGACATGTTTAGTTGATTTTCAGTGAAAATAAGTTATTCAACTTAAAAATAATACAATTACTATTTATTATGTGACTTTAACATATTGAACATTAATTAACATAAAATGTAACATATTCAGTGAATAAATAGAAATTGTGCTTGAAGCTTGGCAGAAAATTGTCATACTTACATTTGTTTATAGTGGAAAATGTGTTATATACAAGGTCTGGGGAGACATACAATGCTCAAAAGTATAGTTTTGGGACGCTTCTATAAGAATTGTTTATTAATGTATTGTGGAAATTGTGCTTTACCGTGTTCAAAGGTATATTTCAGCTATATTAAGATTTATCAATCTATACTTTACTTCCAACTGAACAATATCAAACTAGAAAAAATTCACCCAACCCCCCATTTTTCTACAAAACAAATGCTGGGGCACTAATCTAAATCCATATTCAAACCAGAGATCTCCAATGTCCCATCCAATATACCAGACTCTAAATTTCATCAACATTCTGAAAGATAGAATGATTCAGAGAACTAAAAAAAAACATGAATATTGCGTTGAATAATGTAATAGAAACATACTGTTTCTTGGTCATAAAATGTCAGTAAAAAGATTACAAATACACTGAAAATTACAAAATCAAGAGTGAAAAATAAACTAAAGAGACAGGACATGTTCAAAACTTGCCATGTTCTGGCCATCCAAAAGAGAACATCACGCTTTGTAAATGAACACTAGCCTGGTGAGCATGAAAAAGGGTCAGTCCTGAAAGCCAACATAAGAATTCATTTTAAATAGCGAATCATGCCATACAGCTGATCAGAGCCAACACTGATACCCATCTGTAGTAGTAGCAGTGTGTGGTGCTTTGTGCTTTCTCCAGGCTCGAGTCCAAGTCAGACTGAAGGCTACAGCGGGGCACATCTGCATTTCAATACAACTTATTCACTCAGTGCACTTCACTCATTTACTCAGCCTGAATGCAGTGGCCTCAGTGCACGCCTGCTGATCACTAACACAGTCAATGAAGACTTTCTAATTTTGCACTTCTTTGTTTGGCCTGGTTTGGCATTTATAGCGCCTTAATCAGTGCAAAGGAGACTGGGCAAAATGGCATAAGAAAAAAATCATGATACTTTAAGGATTTTTCATGATACATGATATGCATCACTATGTTTAGTTTTTTCCTGAGTTTTAATAAGATAAGAGACATAATAGAACCTGTAGTGCCACACACAAAATACTATTATAATAATAGTAAATCTACAACTACAATGATTTTTATTCAATGTTTTACAAACTGCACTGCACTGAATCCAGTTAAACAGGCCAATTAATACTCACTTTAAAATGAAACATGCAGTTGGTCTGTGTTTTTAAGTGCTGACAGTATCCACAATATAATCAGAAAAGTGTATGCTGACATAATTTATCAAAATAATGATAAAATATTGTCATGTTTCCAACTCCCACCTCGGGCCATTTATCTTTGGGAGTAAGTGAATTACATTCCAAAACAATCTGTTGGCAAATGAAAGTCAAAGGCCATATATAAAAATGTTTAAATTCTCATTATTACTGCATTAATGTGTATATGTATAACTGGCAATAAAAACATAAGAAGAAAATCTAACATATTTCTAGACCTTTAAGATGTATAAAGGGATATTGTCAAGTACTTATCTTAATGCACTGACAGATAATTTTACTTCCTTGGAACAAGCACAATTATCTGCCAGTGTGATAAAACAGTGAATAAGAAATAAGAAAAATGAATAAGTGAATAAGAAAAATCTTCAATCTCATAATGAGAAATATTCGATATATAGCCTATATCTTTTGAAATAAAAGCTTCAGCAAAATGGCATTGAGACAGATGGATAGATACACAGTCCTGACACAAGTGAGCAACAGTTCCTGAGTTCCAGCACATCTCCATGCAGTGAGAGCTGCATTTTAAGTCACTCTACTTAATGTTTGTTTTAATGAGCTAAATCTGGTGTAACGTGTGGCTGCCAGCCTCTGCTGGCCTCTCGAAATGTATTAGGACTGTACACTCACACTTTTTGGCAGCAGCAGCAGAGTTGGCAAGGCCCAAAGTTCAGTACCATGTGATTTGGTTTGTTTTAGAGATATTATAGAGGTTTTTAATCACTGTTTTGGCAATAGTTCAATACAATAATCTTCATCACACTGTATACACTGTATGTCTAAATGTATCCAGGCACGCTTTCTAATTAGAAAGTTATTTTAAGGTGCCTTTGCAGGTCTCCATTTGCCCACACACAGCTTATATATGTATAATATCTACAAAAGGCACTATCAATAGAATGGGACGCTCTGGAGCAGCAACACATGAGCACAGGACATGAAGTATATTTCATCATGGTCCTAACAGAACAGAGGTCACTAATAGGCGGACCGCGGTCCGAGTCCGGTCCCAGATGCTGTCCTATGTGGACCTGGACCTATAACAGATAAACTATGGAGAATTATTTAATTTCAACGGGGTGGTCCTATTTTAATCGGCATAGCTTTTCTAGCCTTTATGGTACCGCTTTAGCGGCCCGGGAAACTCACAGACCAGTCGCATGCTTTGTAAATATCACGTTATGCTACTCAGCCAATCAGATCCGTGCATTACGATGAGCACTGCGACTCGAGTAAGTGACGCACACACGGGGACGAGGTGAGAAACAGCAATAAGAAAAGAAAGTGGGTCAGAGGGAGGTTATTTCACATGGCGTGCTCTAAAACTGACAATAAATGTTGTTGAAAAATTATTTAATTGTACTTTACTTGATTTGACATTCAGTTGTTGACTGCATAGGATGTTGATATAACTACTAGACTACTTCAGTATACAGTATATGGCACTGAATCATAATGCAAGTTAGACATTATGATGTTCCAGACCTTTGCTTGAGGAAATTTTCTCTAACTGGACCTTATTGAACTTTAATTAAAGACCCCTGTAACAGAACTTTGAAACTTCTAAATGTCTAAATGACAGAAAAAACTAAAAAAAAAAAGTTATTATGAATTAAGGAAACAAGACTCTAAAGTAGTTATGGACCATTTCTGTTGGTTCATTCATTATAAAATGTTCAAACAATGTAAAGCCTGCGTGCTGTGTTCCAATGATATAAAAATAAAATATAACAAAATAACAAGCAAAAAAATGTATACTTTTTATATGACAGCAACGATTCATACCTGATAAGTTTGTTCACTCATGGCATGACATTGATATTTCAGCATGGCTCAACAGAGACTTTCCATTGGTAATGTTTTCTCCCCCCACCCCTAGAAGTGAATGTGAGTAAATGCTAGCACTGTCCAGCCCTGCAAGATGCGGTCAGAGTCACTGCTGCCAACCCTGGTCAGTGGCTCATATGCCGGCCGGAGAGGGGGACAGAACTGTTGCTGTCAGAGAGATGTGATATAAGGAGCTCACTGTGTAAATCTTTCACTCAGAATAGAGCTGAGCTGAGCCATTCACTCACAACCCAGCACTACACACAGGAGAACACACACACACAGGTAAGCTGTTTCTGGACTTTGCATTGCTTTGGAAAACAGATTGCTGTGTTACTGGGCATAAGCCATAAAGAAGATCAGAGTTACATTTTATTATATGTGCAATAACTTTTTATCTTTTGAACGTGTTGATTTTTAGTGAGTTATAGTTTTGTAATCATTAACAATGTTTTGCTAATCTCCACTTGGAACTTCAGTATAAAATCAGAATATCAGTCAAACAGTGATGCAAATTGCTGCTATTTATTCTGTGTTTTAACTGTACTGAGATGAACAACCAGGGTGGAAAAACTGACACTATGTGAAGGTAGCATATACAATAAGAACTATGCTCTATTTAATATGTGGTTGCAACTGAAAGGAGCAGAAAATGTAACTTGACAATCAGTTTATGGATGCACTTGATATATGGACCACTCCACTGAGTGGAGTTCAAACTGAGGTCTCACAGTGAAAAAACTATTTACAAAAACAATTAAGTATTCAGACCATAGATATTTAAAAGGATCATTTTATGATCAATTTAAAACAAGGCACTGACTGAGATAGAAATAAACTAAATATATACATCATCCTTTACTTTCTATTGGAAGGTGCCTGTCAAATCCCTACATTTCAACTTGTTTAAAACAAACAAACAAAAAAAAGATCCTTTTTGTAGTTTTTTCAATAATTCGTATAAGATCTTTTTAAATTTAATTTAAACTTTTTCTTTAATTCTTAAAGAAGATTTTTAAAGAACAAATCTTTATTTAAAAAAAAAAAGCTGTTGCGTGTTTTCATGTCTGCACTGAAACACAAAGAATTTTAGCCTGTGGGCGAAGCCTTATTTTCACCACACCCCTGCATTTTAGAGCAGGAAGTGAGACTGCATCCTCGTCCATCATGGCCACATGGTGAAAATATGTGGATTATCTTAAGAATTGTTATTACCGAAATACATATTTTCTGCAATTAAGTAAACTTTTTTGTTTTAATGAAAAATATTATGATTTTATGTGTGTACAACTTGAGTTCTGCTTAAAATTACCTAAAAATATCACTACCGAAACATTTGGTAAAGTTTCCATAGTGTTATCACTGTTTTGATAGTGACAAAATTGAATATTCAATCATTTATTTTAATAAAATAAACATAATTAAGGCATCAGTTGAAATCCTTTTGCTTTGAGTGAGTTCACAGTCCAAGTTAGTTAGAAGTCTGAAATGGGTCTTGAATTCTAATTTTAAACCAGTTTGGTACATTGATCCATATAGAAGTAAAACCGACACTCACTAATGTTTTAAGTTTTTTCTTAAATTTGTTCTTGAGAAAGGTCTTAAGAAAAAGTCTACATCAGATTCTTGATGTGTTCTGACACCACATAATTGTTTGCACCGTTGTGCGTAGACTGTGTTCTTACCTAAGAACAAATCTCAAATAAGAAAACACTGGTGAATGTTAGAATCTTCGTAAAAACTGCATAAGTCGGTTTTAAGAAGAAATTTCTTCTTAAGAACGGTTGGTAAATGAGGCCCATTAATTTTGTTATTTCTTGCTGGCAGGATCATAAAATGAAAGTGTTACTTCTTGCGGCTATTCTCCTACTTGGGCTACATGCTGGTGCTGCTCATCCCTCAAATCGCTGGTCATGCTACAGAAAGGCGCTGAAGGACAGAAACTGTCATAATGTTGCCAGTGGACTTGAAATGATGAGGGCTATTGACTCCCTACAGAACCATTACTGGGAGGGCAAGAGCTGTGACATGGTCTGCTACTGCAATTTCAGTGAGCTGCTCTGCTGCCCCAGGTAACTGCACCTTTTCACCAGTAGATGGAGCATTTGCCAAAGTTGTGGCAGCCGGAAGGCTTGGAAAAAGTACAGAGGCACTGAAGTTAAGGAAAAGTATAAGTACTTTGTCAAAATCCTGTTCAATTAAAACTAGCAGTACTGAGCCAAAGAAAAGGTCACACAGTATTGATACTTAACCATATTCAAGTATGCAACAGTAAAAGTAAATGGTTTAACTAATAAAATGAACAATCAGGACTTTTTTTTTTACTTTAAAGTATCTTTAAAGCTTGGCAACGGTTGGTTACATGCTATGTAACCCAGACAAGTGAGTCTATCTGGTCTTAAATCCCAAAAATACCAGGCTTATTACATACTAAGGCTTATTATTCAGTAAGTACAGGGTCTTCAATGAAAAATGGCTGAGCTATTATTAGGTTTATAGGAGTGTGTAATTAAAGTGGGTGCACTGGTGGACCTTGGCCATTTAAGGGGTTAACCCTTGCCAAATAACTGTGTCTGATGACTAATGGCCAGCACTGGTCCTTGAAAATGCACTGAATAAAAACTGTGTTTTCTCTTGAAAGCATTCAAATTCAATAATAGTGGAGTAAAACACATATGTTTCAAAATGATAGTATTGAAACAAAGTACAATTGCTGAAGTATTTTCCACCACTGGTGGCCAGGGAGCAGTGAGTGTAATTCATAGTGAGAAGGATCCAGTCATGGCCTGCTGCTGAACACAGACTGCATTGTAGCTGTCATGGGGCTTCTATTAATGCCTGCACGTGGGCAGCAAGGGGACGACCTGGCCTTCTGATTCACTGGCCTAGTTGGACACTTGCACACAATTTTAGTCAGTGCTGCTGGACAACTTGAATAACTCTGATCTGCTCCACAATAGCTTATATTGAAACATGAACACTTCTTCTATAAATACAGCAGCTTACAGACCCATTTATAAGATATAATTAACTGCCGCCCACCACAATTCATACACATGCATCTAGAAAACAGGTAAACTACACATACAAATATTTGGAGATGCAAATCCACAAAAATTAGAGGAATAAGACTCCAATTAACCTAAACCCGCGTGCACTTTTAAAGGAATAGTTTCACAATTTTCTCCCAGATGTACCCACTGTACCATCTCCCTAAATGTAGTCCATCAGCCAAGACATGTTTGGGGTCTCAATTTTGCTTTTTTCAGTTTAGCGCTGGAGCTACAAGGCTAACATTGCTAACAAACACTAGAAATTAAGTCCTGCAAATTAATTCCAAAATACAACGCCAAAACCACTCTCAACAAGCTCAAACTGCATCCTGGTTATCATTCAGTTGAAATTTTGAAAAGTCAAGATCAATAGGTATTTATAAACATAAACAGCAGAAATTATGAACATTTTTAGCCTTCATATGTCAGGGTGATGTATACGCACACAAACGGGACTCAGAATTCAGCACAACACTGGTGTCCGAGATCTATGTCCAGCTACATCGGGAAGGTGTTTATTTTTATAGTTCACAGTAAGCCATATTGTGTCCTAAACAACATCAGAAGTCTGTGTGATCTTACTGAAGACCTGAATGCAGTTTATGCAGGATGAAAGAAATTTTGGGGTATATTTACAGAAAGGATTTGGGTCACTATTGACTTCTAGTGAGCAAGAAGATCAACAACAGGAGCAACCTCGTAGCTGTTCTAGTTCTTTTAAAAAAAAAAAAAAAGAGAGAGAGAGAAGCAAAATTTAAATACCAAATACATCTTGGCTGACTGTCTACATCTGGGTTAAGTGACAAATAAAGTGAGATTTGAACCAATCTAAACCGTTTAGTTTGAGATATTTGTGCATGGAGGGACTGCCCTAAATACATGTCAACACTGCCAACTATTTTACTATAAAAAGAAGTCCTGGAATTAAATACTTCTCAGAACTCTGTGCCGCAAACAAGGGAATTATTAATAATATTCACAAAACATACAGTCATGGCTAGAAATATTGGCAACCTTGCAGTTTTTCCACGTAATGCACCAATTAATCCAGAGAATTGTTGAAGCTAAAATGCTTTGTTGTTCACATTTGCATTTCCCTTGTTGGAATTGGAGTAACACAAAGAGGCTGACAAAAAGCCAAATTTGATCTTATTCCACATATAACTCTAAAAAGGGGCAACACATTGCATCCATTAGAAAATGTGAGCTTTTAAGCATGTAAACCTCCTTTAATTGGTAATTAAACGCACCTTTCACAAGTTACAAGTGCAGACAATATAGAAACCATAGTCAACCTTTGTGTTGTGTGTCTGTGTGTACTACACTGAACCCAGGAGGACCCTACTGCTGATACAGACACATACAAAAAAGCAAGACTGGTATTCGCAAAAGCTTACTGTAGGAAGCCAAAACCTTCTGGTACAATGTCCTGTGGACAGATGAGACCAAAATAGATCTTTTTAATAACGCACATCATTGGGCCTCATTCACCGACTGTTCTTAAGAAGAAAGTTCTTTTTGAAACTCACTCACACAGTTTTCACGAAGATTTTGACATTCACCTACATTTATATATTATATTATATTATATTATATATATATATATATATATATATATATATATATATATATATATATATATATATATATGTAGGGGGCCTTCATTGCTGTTTTCAGAAGAAAACCTTGTATCTCCATTTTTGTCATGTTTCAGTTTTTGACATGATTTGAAAATGCCTGTTGCCCTTTACATTATGTCAAAATTTCATGACGAATGGACCAAAAGAAACAGCCCAGAATGACTTGGAAAAAAAGTCAGGTTCCACTGACTTACATTAAAAGTAAAGTAGGTTTTTTTCCTTCTCCTATAAAATGTTATCATTTTGGAGATATGAGGTTTTCTTCCAAGAACAGTGTTATATATGTGTGTGTGTGAATATATATATATGTATATATAATTACCTGTATGACTCTGTATGATCTGTTGCTCAAGATGTAACTTGTCATTTCAAAATTAACTTCTCTGAGCTTATGCCTAAAAACAATAGCGGTCTGGACAGTTTGGCCTATTACTTACAAAGAAACACCTCAAATCTTATCATATTTGTTTAAAAACATAGCATTCCAGCATAGTGTTTAAATCATTATAAACACATTATCATTTTGTTTTTTATATATTTTAGCAACTATTTACAGCCCAGACTTTCCAGTCTTTACTGTTCTTAATTTTTTTTTTTTATTATTTAAAACTTGCCTGATTATGTTAAAAGAGGTATTATTCTTTCATTTCTATATAATATATATATCATTAAAAACTGAAACAAAGAAAAATGTTTATTGAAATGTAGGTGGGCTTACTGGTTTTTCCTTCCAACGTATTTAAAACAGCCAAAGAATCATTTCAAATATAATCCACTCAGTGCAACTTTAGTATGTAAGATGTGTACATAGATAGCTATTTATAGATGTGTACATAGATAGCTACTTTGTGTAATGTTTAAGCCAGTTATCTAGTCTAAAACAATTTATATTCTCACATTAACAACTTCTAAAATATATTGCAGTCAACAGGTTGTTATGTAAGATATACTTAATGTAAAATCATACAGGACTATCAACAAAATAGGTAATCAATACTGTGAAATATAGAGATCTAAAGCCAAAGTTATGTCTACAAAAATTACTATAGAATCATCTCAGATATAACATAACTTGTAACTTCAGTTAAGCATGCATCTAAAGTCTAATGAAAAATCTTAAGATAGCTTTGCATAAACGTTCCATTCGAGTGAAACATCATGATCATGCTGCAATAAATTGGCAATGTTGACTATAATTTGAAAATAGTTGTTTTTTTCTTTTGTTCCAGGGATATCTTCTTTGGGCCAAAAATATCCTTTGTGATCCCCTGTGATACCTCTGAGGCTGGGCTCTGAGAGGACGGAACATTTCTCGCCATAAAAACATACAACAGAATATCATTCGAAAATGAGTAACATTCAGTGCTAATTCTGCTTGACTGCATCAGAGTGAAAAAATGTGGATTACAAATGTCCACCTCTCTAGTTAAATGTACAGTCTAATTTGCCTCACAGCCCTTTTGTTCAGTGACTGTGATAGTTTACAATATACGTATCCAATCCTGCCTCTTTTTGCCCTGCAGGGTTGAGTTCAATCCCTAATACAACTAATCTGATCCGTGTAAATAATGTCTTCATAAGCATTTGAATATTAGAGCCAGGTGTATTGGATTAGCATGGGAACTACAGCGCCAGCTCTCCAGATGTATAGATGAATAGGTTCAGTGCTAAAATCAACTGTAACATGTGGAGCCTACAAAGACCATCACAACTGCCATTTATGAAATCTATTCAAAGCCTGGTCTGGCAGCGGCCCAGTGTGAGCAAGAAAAGTGTGCTCTTTTCTCGCTCACACTGGGCTCAGGATGCTGATTTTTCAGTCTTGCATGCTGCAAACTGTAAGGGTTTGGACATTCCAAATAAAGTGTACAATATTGAATGTATCTCATTTGCAGTTATGATTTTGGTGTAAATCTAACAGATAATGGTAGTGCCAATGCGCAAGGAAATTAACAGCCCACCCCTGACTCCTGGTTAAGTTGCATTTTGTCGATTTTGTAAGTGAAAATAAGTCCTCTATAGGGAACAAACTTAAATTTTCCAACAAATTATAGCGCACAAATTCTATTTATCTGCTGAGTTTAACAGATTGAGAAAAAAAAAAAAAAACATAGAATATAAAATGTGCCATAACGTTTGCACACTGTAATTTATACTTGGTGATGTACTTGGTAAGTACATATCCTCTACAGAAAAACACACCTCTGAACACCTTAATGCACACTTGCTGTTCATTTGTAGAATTTAACTTATTGGGAAGAAATGCTGCCTGTGTACATATTTAGGCACATTTTGCATATTATGTGTTTTTTCAATTATGTTAAACTTAAATAAATCAAATAAAACAAAATTGTGCATTAAAAATCGCAGGAAAATGCCATAATTAAGTTTATGCCACATTTAACTTTTTTTTTTACTTAGAAAATCAACCATGTATTTAATTTGACCGGGGTTGTTCAAAGTTTTGCTTATGACTGTATCTATATGTATGAGGAAGACAAAGCACCGTTATTGGTCTTGTACTGTGATTGCAGCGTCTTAGCTCAAAGGTATTGTTGGACTCAAGCCTATTTGCACTACCTTAAAGGAAACACCTAACTTACACATTCTGGCCCCTTACCCCAAATGTTGATCAGTCAAGACATGTTTGGCGTCTTTACTTTTAGCTACGAGACTAATATAATAAAAGTCCACTTGTGCTGCTATAACAGAAGACTTAGCTACATTAGCCTTGTAGCCTTGTACATTTAAGATTCAAACTTCAGACACTAAACATTTCTTGGCTGATCAGCTACACTTGGGTTAAGGGGTCAGAATGTGTAAATTTGATTTTTTGGTGAATCATTCTTTTAAGAATGCGTTTCCAAGTAGACAAGAAAGCACGTTTGCAAGCTGCTCTTGATAAGAAAGTCTGCTAAATGCTATATATGTAAACAAAGTGATTCTAAAACTTTAGTATAAAACTGAAGAAACAGGGTGGAGCTATGCTCTTCTCAAATTCACCAGCAGGACAGAAAAACACTTAAAGCTAAATTTTTAAAGCTCTCACTGCAAAAAAATGATATCTTGCTAGATGTAAATTCAAAAGGTTGTCATATGCACAGAGAGACAGAGTTGCACTGTACAATAAAATTCTTACATTGCTCTACAAGTTACTATACAAACACTATATAAAAACTAAGTAAAAGAAAGAGCCAAAAATAAAAGAAGGGCAGGAAAAATGTATATATAATTATCACTGCTGGCTCTTATCTCCATTTTTCAGTTTTTGACATAATTTGAAAGTACCTGTTGCTCTTAACTTTGAAAGTAAAGGATGCTTTTTCTTTCTCGTGTTGTCATTTTGGTGTTTCGAGATTTTTCTCTGACAGCAGAGATAAAAACAATACACTACATATTAAATATCCTAAAGTCTGTGTGGACTTGCAGCTGTGATCATTAAACAGGCATAAAAACAGAACGACAAATGTTTACAGTAAGCAGAATGAGTGCAAACAGAAAAAAAGTGTAATAGCAGCAAAAGAGAGAAACACTCAAATGTGTTTAAAAATACACATAAATATGTATGTATCATACACATTGTGTACATATGCAGTATAAAAAATATACGGTATACAGAAAGTGACAGACGGAAATAGACAGTGCATACAGGTGAGCGTTTGTGCAGTGTATTATATAGCAGCCACTGCTGAATTGCACACTGCTGAAAGTCCGTAATGTTCTAGCAGCCATCTCGTGGGAGAGAGGTAATGGTGATGTGGGAGCGGCTCTGGGACCACATTACTGGTCAGATCTAATATTTCTCATTAAGAGACTGTGCTAAGAATATTATAAGATTACTTAACCTATTTCTATACCTGCTTACACATTTTAAGCCAGTGTATCCAGTGATATCTTACTATACTGCCAGCTAGTATTCCTTCATTAAAGTGCTGTTTCTTGCAACAAGCAAGGAGCAATAAGGGCATTTAAAATTGTCTTCTTGAATATGACTTGGAAAAAATATGCACCTTTAACTGTTTCCAGAATTTTTCTACACAAAAGTGAGGATATGGCATACATAAATAATGCTGCAGTCTTTAAAAGGAGAAAAATAAATAAACAAAAGTTACAATGCAATCACAGGCTACTTCTTCTTTTACTTCCATTCAACACCAAACTAGAGATCAGGATTTAAACTGGCCCATTTGCCCCCCTTATATGCGCCTTTTGTACCCTGTTGAAAAACTCATTCAAAAGCAGTGTGACAACTTCAAAGCTCCCCAACACCTCAGACTACCTGGGGGTAGTCTATTGTTTCTACCCACTGGACAGCCATTATCACAGGCTGTCTGCATGGCCAAGTAGAGGGGGGAAAGTGAGAACAGTTTTTAGAGTGCTTTTAAACACACAGGCCTGAGGTAACAGTATTATGTTAATTGCTGCCTGGGCACTTTAGCATGTGAGAAAGCCCTCTATTGAGAATTATGCAACTGCAAACCCTACAAGTGGGGCACATAAACCTACAGTACCTTAGGCATTAGGATGAGAGATAAGAGTGCTTTGGTTTAAGTTCTTATTCCATAAAAAAATCTATAACATCTTGTTATTTAATGACACATAAAATGCACAGGAAAAGCAGTTGGAATTAAAGAAGTGGAATTCCACAGATTTATCAAAATTTCTCTACAATAACATGGTTAATGTAATTGTAATATGTAACCAAAGTCATTCAGAGTGGTTTAAAGTAAAATGGTCAGCTCTAGAGAAACTTACTGAGTCAGAACTGTTCACAGTGGTGGTGATAGGAACCAGACCATGATTTCCCTGGATTGTCCAGGTTTTTGGTTGCCTGTCCACAAAAAAAATGAATTCCATTATTTTTTCCAAGCATGAGGTTAAAAGTCTTTCTTTTTATCAAGTCAAACCATTTGCATACAAGAAATGGGTCAGATTACCCTCAGCATACGGACATTTGGTTGAATAATGTGCTGCTGGTGACATATTCAGGCATATTACAGGGCTAAGATGGCAAACTTACTGGTGTCCACCACAATTTGGTGATGAATTGATTAAAAATTAACAGATGCATTGAACCTGGTGTTTTTAGCAGATAATCCACCAAACTGTGCAGGACTCCAGCCATCCAGGACCAGAGTTCTGACAGAGGCTTCTAATTGTCTAACTGAGCATTGTCCTTCTTTGAGAAATGAGGGGAACTCAAGAATTCAAACCATTATTTTATAAAACCTGTATGAAACCCCAATAGGTTTTTTTGGGTGCAGGATACAAAGACTCATATGAGCATGTATACAAACATTTACTTTGGTACATGGTTTATAAAACTTACATTTGGACGTAAAGAAGTCAACAGAATGTAAAGTTTAAAAAAGAGACCAAAAGAAAGATCACTTACCTAACCTCAGCTACAGTCTTTTATCACAATCATTGTATAATGGGTTGATGTAGAGAAACCAGTGCATGACCTAGAAAGGCAACACCAACTGATATCATATATGTGTAGATTCTGACCATCCTAAAATTTAATGTCATATTCACCAGCTTAATAGTGAACACTACTTAGATTCACCTACTTTCGTGCTGCAGCAAATGAAGCAATGAACTGTATGAATTACAGATGCAAGTTGGACATTGGCAGTTATAATAAAGTGAAACTAGGTCACCAAAGCCATCAAAGAGCTCATTAAGATGTTAAAATGAATTGATTTTTCAAAATTTCTGCAGCGTTAACTTGTGAAGATGTAAACAAAGTCATTCAGGGAGGTTTGATGACATGTTCCGTTACAGAGAAACTTACCTAGTTAGACCTGATCACAGGAGTGATAGGAGCCAGACAAGCAAAGTTTACTTCATAGAAAGCTATTCCATGAAATAGTAATGAATATCTGACTGATGCCTGAGACAGTGTTTTATTATCTAATTTTGAGGCTTTGGCACAGTGCTCATATTTTAAAAGCCATTCATGGTAGAGGTACATTCAGGAAAACAAATACTCATTTTACCCCACACTTCACAGTATTTAACCATTACCAACATTACATATAAAAACTCAAGAGTATGTGGAGGATCACATCCTGTGTTAGATATAACGACCCCTAGTTCCTTTTACCGCCATTGTACAGAAATCTGAGTCAGTAACATTGAGTGCCTCTACAATGAACCATTTCACATCAAACCACTCTAAAATCTCAATGATTGAATTGTACAAGAATTTTGAAAAACTGTGGAATTCCCCTTTAAGCCTGGGGTGGAAGTTAAGTTTGGGGGGGTTGGGAGATAATCAGTGTCCCAGCTGTCTCGCTCAGTCAACGGGCTAAGCCTACAAACCTGCGAGTGAAACTGAGGCCATCTTTTGGTGGATAAACATAGCAATACGGTGCACTTTAGAACGCACGGTGTGAGATAGCATTTGCTGAAAGAATAATTCAATGTTGTACATGAAACAGTTGGATTTCACACATGCTAGAACTAAAACTCCACCAAGACAGATCCCAGTGACATGACCCTGAGATTACTGGCTGTGAGTCTTGCACTCGCTCTGGTTCTGTTTTCCACTGTGGGGGGTTTGGCGCCATTAAACTAAACGAACACAACAACACACAGCGCTACCAGTTAACACCTACACAGTTTCCCACATAAATAGTTTGCGGGCTTTAACTCTTGACATGACCTTCAGCACATCGACACTCCTGCTTTAAATATTAATCAACAGGAAAAAATAAGAACGAGCCCGCTTAAACTGCGACAAAACCGCCGTCCATTTTAAATCCGCTCATCAGCCAATAGCGTGGAGACAAACATAACCGTCACCCGCTCGGACGGTGAGTGCTTGATTGATGCGTCGACGAGCCAATAGGAACGAAGGATTCTTCTTCGTGGTCGGGTCATATTTGAATTTTAAAAGTTTATAGCCAATCAGACCGAGCCCTTGAGGGCGGAGCCCAGGAGGCATTTAATCAAGCTTGTGTGGTCCGTACCTCAGACTACAGCAGTGGAAGAGAAGCGCAGATTGTTTTTCTGGAGAGTAGAAGTGGGTTAATAACTGTGTTTAAAGGTAAGTTTTTGACTGTTTTAGGTTACCTTGTATTTTGTTTGCAGTGTCTAAGTATATTTCGCAGATTGCTGTAGTAAATTGCTTTATAGTTGTATGTAGTAGGTTTTATGTTGGTTTTAAAATAAAAAAATGCCCGGGCTTTCCTCGGCCACTTTCAGTTAGTTTTATATAAGTTTTAGGAGCTAACGCTAGCTAAAGCCAGTTTACTTCACTGCACTTTGGAAGTTATTTATTACCGTTTGGCCTGGTAATCGAGGTCTAAAAGCTTGAAACAGTGTTTTGTTCTGAATATGACTAGTGCTATCCGCCGTTTCTGTGAAAGCTGTAGGAAATTGAACTTTTTAAAATGAAGTCTAAATAAGCATTTAAAGTTGATTACTAAGCTGCACAGCTAAAGTCATTCGCCCATAACAGGCTGTAAAATAACACCGTAGTTTAGGCGGGAAACAAAATGGAGGGGCGCTTATTGTTCTGTGTGATCTGCTGGGAACCGAGCAGGAACTTGATCGGATTAAAGTGTCTGATGCTTTGGCTTTACAAGCTTCTGTTCGCAGGACGCGGTTTAATTCACTCTGTTTTGTCTTCTTCCATTAAAAACGACCTGCATTTAGCCACAAGTTTCTGCGGCCATGGGTAAAGATCCTACTAAGCCAAGAGGAAAGACCTCGGCCTACGCGTTTTTTGTGCAGACATGCCGGGAAGAGCACAAGAAGAAGCACCCTGGAACTTCGGTGAACTTTGCGGAGTTTTCCAAGAAGTGTGCGGAGAGATGGAAGGTGAGTTAACTTTACTGCTTCACTTTAGCAATGTATGACCTGTGGATTTATTTATTTACTTTTTTTTCGGAGCGGAACCGGTTCTTTTGAATGAATCTGCGCACGCTTACGCCCCGTGGTTCTGTGATTTTATTAAAAACTGCTAAATGTATTTTTGTAACTTTATTTTAGCCTTAACCTTATCACTGTAGTGCATTTTTTTTTTTTGGGTGTTCGTTTATTTTAGTTGCTCGGGAACGAATCGTTCGCTTGAACCGATTTCTAATGATCGAATCGTTCGAACCGATTCTTTCAAATGAAGCGAATTTCCCATCACTACTTTACGAAACTTGTTTTGAGGGTTTTTTTCCGGGGGTTGGTTGTAAAAGGAGGTGGGGTCAGAGTTGTCCTACGTCAGATGGGGGCGGTGCTTAGATCAGCGTCTCAGGGGGTGGGGCCAAAACGGTGGGCAAGGCGTTGCTGAATGCCGGTGTGTCTAATCAGTGTTGTATTTCTTAGACCATGTCACCCAAAGAGAAAACCAAGTTTGAGGAAATGGCCAAAACCGACAAGATACGCTATGACCGTGAGATGAAAAACTATGTGCCACCCAAAGGTGCAAAGAAGGGAAAGAAAAAGAAGGACCCAAATGCTCCAAAGAGGCCACCGTAAGTGTATAGGACTACTCCTACCTTTAGACTGTGCTATATGATTTAATTTGGTAAATTCATATTTAGTTTTTTACACACTAAGAGCTATCTTTCTTCTGCAGATCAGCTTTCTTCGTTTTCTGCTCTGACCATCGCCCGAAGGTGAAGAATGACAACCCAGGTATCTCTATTGGTGACATCGCAAAGAAACTCGGCGAAATGTGGTCCAAACTGTCAGCCAAGGAGAAAACACCATATGAGCAAAAGGCCCTGAAGCTGAAGGAGAAATATGAAAAGGTAAATGTTAATGCAGTTCGTTTGTCAAAGTTACTTTTGCTGCTGTTAGACTCTAACAAGTGTTCTCTGTGATTTTTAGGACGTTGCTGCATATCGTGCCAAGGGAGGAAAGGCTGATGGTGCGAAGAAAGGTGGACCAGGCCGGCCAGCAGGGAAGAAGGCAGAAGCCACAGATGACGACGATGAGGATGATGACGAGGAGGAAGAGGATGAAGATGATGAGGAAGAGGAGGATGATGATGATGATGAGTAAATCTGTCAGGAAACTTGAGCTGAATTGTTTGCAGAACAATGTGAAAATGCGTTTTTATTGTTATTTTTTTAGCATTTGAATATTTTCAAAACATGTACAGGAATGTGTATAGATGAAATACATATTGAGGTCATGTACTGTTTTGTAAATTTAACAGCTGTTCTTGTTTCTAAGCACTGCTTTCTTTGTTTGATAGCTGTGGTTTCTCTCTTATACCCAACAAATTGTTTCCACTGCCATTGTAAGGAATTTGAGGAACAATGTTATTGTAGTTTAAGTCTCAAGATTTTTTTTTTAGCATTGAGCTTTAAATTTGTGTAGACAATTTTTATAATAAAACTTTGTATATTATGATTAAAGTTGCTTGTTTTGGTTTAATAAACTTGTTTGGTCCAGTGGTTATTGTCAAATGTGAATGGAAACTTAATGGAAATTTAAAATGGTGTGTGTGTGTGTGGGGGTTTTTTTTATTTTATTTTATTTTTTTGTAATGTACATTGGCACAAGAAGGGCGTAACAAGGACAAAGGCAGTACCTGGAACCTAATTATTCAACAGCACTACACAAAAAAAACTGAATTAAAGGGCTGTATAGTCCCTGCTAGAACCAATTTTCATTAGCATGAAAGCATGTCAATCCTAATTCTGTTTATAGTACCGTAAGCAGGAGTGAAAGACAAGTTGGACACTAGAAAGTATGGTGAGTTGGACTGGTAAGCTTTTAAAAAGCAAACAGTAGGCACATGAAATTCCATTAACAAAATGCTATGTGAAGGAACTGCTAAGAAGCATTTTAGGTGAAGTATTGCTTGAAAAACAGGTTTTGTGTATACAAGGGGGGATACCCCTTTTAAGTCATTCTGATTGAGTTTGGCAAGCCATTTTAGCCTAAAATGACACCAGCGCTACAAGTTGTAACTGTTTCAGTATTAAAAGCTCAAATTTGAGAGCCGTCATGCAGTTTGTACTAGTAAAAGCAAGGATTCCATATATTTACAATGCAATTTTTACTAGTCATATCAAGTATACATATCTGTAAAGCCACTTTGTCTAGTCATATTGCCAGGATGACACCCATAATGTAATTTTGATCAGTCATATGTTACCATTGATTTGTTTAGTTTGTTCTGTCTTATCAATAATTACATTTTTACTAGTAAAAAAGTTATCTACAGTGACATTAGTACTAACAGAAATTAGATATCTACACTGTAATTTTGACTAGTAAAGAAATCCGGGTCCACATTTCCATGATGAATTTTGACTAGTAGAAATACTAATTCAAGATATCTATGACTGGCTATCTCATATGGACTAGAGACAAGTATGGTTTCAGATCTCTAAAATACAGTTGTAGGTAACTAGAATTCTCATTTGACTTGTAATATTATTGATATCTAAATGTAGATTTATAACTCGTGAGAATGCAGTTTTCACCAGTTATATAACTACTTTTTAACTCTGTATATGTAAGAAACATCTGTAATTGACTAATATGAATTACATTAAAACGAGAAATAATTAAAAATATCAAAAATTAGACTAGTCATAATATCTTTACAGATGTCTTCAATTAAGTTACGGAGATTTAAGATGTAGTTTGAGATTTACAATCCTAATTCTTACTAGTCAAAATTATGTTTCAGGTCTCTCCAACAATTTAATGGATACATAGACAACTGTGAGATTTGCATTTCATACATATTTATGAGACCGTCATTAGGCGGGAAAAGCGTGGAATGTGCGCTGCAAGTCAGTGCAGAGCACAGGATGGACGGCAGTCGAGAAGGACAGGAATGAATGGTAGAGGAGGAATCTGACCCAGCAGAGTATTACATGTGGTCACATTAGTGAGGGAGTGACTGGAGCGCTCCAGTTACATCGACAATTCAGCAACCATAAGATTAGTTCATTTATCGACAATTATCTGCGGTTTAACTAGCTAACAGGTGTGCCAAGTAGCTTTACTGGCCATTACATTTTTATGGGTTGGATCTTAAATTTAGAAATAAGAGTTTAATTGATGTGACTTCCTCATCTAGGGTTCATTTTAGATCTAGTTGTTTTGCAACATACAATTTTAAGAGCAGGTTAACTTGTGATCTGACCTGTTATTAAGTGTGCCTGGTGGACGCGCCAGTGTAAATAAACAACAGGTTACGTTTGAGATCAGATATTGCGGATAGGTTGCTTTTCTTCTTCCGGTTTAAGTGAAAACAAGGCCTGTTCAAAGTCATTTTTTCTGGCCTAGTTCAGGTTAAAATCTACAAGAATAACCTAAATGTAATAAAATAAGCTGAACATGCATTAGCAGGTATACAACTTTGCAAGCCATGCAAAACGCATTATATTGATTAATAGATCAACGTGAAAGCCAAAGTTTCTCCTACCAAATGCGGGTAAATATTGCTGAGATTTGGCTCATCCACCAGACGTGCATAGTGCAAATTCAAAGTTATTGAGTGCAAAGATAGACTGCTGCATGCGAGATAACAGGGCTTTAACCTTACACAGTGATCAGCCACTGTTATAATTTAATTCAGCAAACTTAATGGTAGTAACCTGCCATACACCATGAGTGACTTTTAGTTTGAAATATAGTCTAAGGAATCTGCACTAAGCATGTGACAGAGAAAAGAGGTGTGTCTTCTACAAATGAACGTGTTGAATATGAGTTCTGACTAGCAAGACGTCAGTTTTAGAAATCTGAAATTGAGTTTACAACTTGTCAGAACACCAATTTGACTAATCATAATCTATCCATCAATGAGTGACATTTTCATGTGATATTTATTGTTAATAGTAAAAAAAGATGTTGATATCTTTAATTTAGAGCCCTGCTGGTAAAATCCTATAAAAATACAAAAAAACGGCATGGCCAGGACTTAGTAAGGCATGGGAACGAGATCCAAATGCATGGCCATTACTTAGTAAGGCGTGGGAATGAGATTAGTCATGGCCATGACTTAATTATCTTGTTCCCACACCTTACTAATTTGTGGCCACAGATAGGATATTGTTCCTATGCGTTAATGGCCACACATATTTATTTATGCAGGATGTCACCAGCAGGGCTCCAGAGTAGTTACATTAAAGAGTGTATAGTTCAGACTGTGACAGACCCTTTTCTGGTAGTCAGGTTCTCAAAAATATGATTAGCACTAGATGAGAGGTGGAACTGAGAAATGCAAGATAGTATCTAGAGTTGTGGAGAGTTCCTTTGTATGGTTGATATAACTGAAAAGGTCAATTTTATACATCTACTCCTTTAATCAACCATTTAACCAGACAAAGGATTTTCAAAGTATTTGTTTTGCTGCTGATGTAGTCTACAGTAGCCTGCTATTACACGTGTTCTGTTTCTGTGTTATGGTGGATCACAGCCAGAATTGTGATACATTTCATGCTTTAGACAGTGATCCGAAAGGGGTGTGAATGGTTTGAAGTGTGGCTTCAACTTTCATCTTTGAATTTTATTAACAGCATTCCTAGAGGAATGGAGTAAAATCACCAGGAGACTGTGTTGACTCCCCTCATTTAAATGATTACAATAAAAACTCAACTGTTTACAATAGCTGTAAACTGGTAGAAAGGTTTCATTTATTCTCTTGAGAAAACAGTGCCAATATAACTTTATAAGTTAGATATTTACACCTTCATAAGGAGGCTCACTGTATCTCAAAATGTTAATTTAGAAATGATCATATTTACATTGTACAAAAAATAGCATACGCTGCAGTTATTTTTTGCCCACAAGACATACCTTTGCTTCTCTTCATTGGATATTTGGCCATTGACAATACTTGTCCAGTGATTCTCATTAGGTTTAAATCATCAGTTTTCACATACACAAGTAAACATTCCCATTACCAAGCAGACATCAATGCAATAGAAAAAAATAAATATATACCCTCATTTTTTTTTGTTTACCCTTCGCCTGTAACGTTTGCCTGTAATTTGTCCCCAGCGATTTCCCACACTTCATGAAAAAATGCAGTTTTCAGATTTAAAGTTTCACTGTACCAAAGACCCGAATATTTGAGCGGCAAGTCCTCTCAAACATGATGGATATCCAGTGTAGTTAAAAAAAAAGTTTTTCATTAAGTGGTGAACAATCCTTATGTCTTAAAAGTAAAGAAGGCTAAAAGCATTAGAATGGAGCAGCGAGGAGTTAAAACAGTGGTATTAGAACGTTCATCTTTGCACACTTGCACCTTCCCATAATGCTGCAGTCAGAAAAACCCTCAAACAAAACCCCGAAGCAAAGCCTATAGCAGCACGAAGACTGGGAGGAACACTTGTAAACATAACCTGTGATGGAGCCAAAAGAAAAAAAAAAAATTTAAAAATAAATTGCTGAGTTCATGATATGAGCTCCGAGTCATTACTGGAGATGACTGAAAATGCAAAAGATCTCCATCAGATGTATTTACACTGTTAATACCCGGTGCTGCAAACACAAGAGACAGTCAGCTTTTTTTGTCCTTTAAATGCATGTCCTTAGTCTTGGATTCAGACTGCCATGATGTTGTTCATTTCCCATTTCTGAGTGCTCTTGCTGTTGTCACAGTCAGAGATGAAAACCTTGTGCAAGACATCTGACCGGTCCAAGCATTTCCCTGTAGGTATATGTGTAAACCGATGTAGATCCTGGAAGAGTAAAAACAAAATCACATATAAAGTTGATTAGAGTCAGTACAGATATACTGACAGTGTCTGATAATTTTAAAAAATTCAGTTGTTGAGATGTAAACAAAATCACTTAGAGTGGTTGGAGATAAAATAATTCACTGAAGAAAAACTTGCTGACTCACAATGTCAACAAATCAGTCTTAAAGGCTCAGTAAAAAATAGCCTGTTTATAGAATTAAGAGAGGTAAAAAAATGGTCATGTACAAATGAATTGTTTCTGGTAAATAAAACCACACAAATGTTACAGGTGGACCTGAATGGTAGACAAAACACACGAATAATACAGGATGTGGGCCCTTTAAACATTCCTGTCATGGAAACAAATACTGGCAATCTGGATATATACCTTAAAATACCTACCTTAAAGTACCTCCACTCAGTGTGTTCATTCATATTGCAGTGCGTGATGATGACAGCGGAGCCATCCGATCCCTTCGTTAGGCACTGGTCGTACTGCATCAGCTGATTTGCTTCATTTATTCTGAACAGCTGTAACACAGACACCAACACCAGCTTTAATGAGACATAACATTGATACTATGATGCTGGATTTGGTATAATGTCATTGTGGAAATGAACAGGGTTTATTTTGGTTGCCTGCACTAGGCCCGAGAAGGGAAAGCATGCCTCTATTAAGGCCCAATACTAGTATTTTAATGAGCTAAAAGATCAGGTAAATGATATCAGTCAATATAATCTTATATGGTCAAAAATGTACAGAAACTCAAACAGCTGAAAGTCTTAAATAATATAAATATTGTTGCGTGAGATAGTAGTTTTGCTGGTTTCTATTAATTTTGCATTATTTTCGTCATTTTTAATCAGTTCTCTTCACATTAAGAGTATTTTCAAAATATTGTAAAGTAGTCTTTTGTATCCACGTTTTTCAGTCTTGAAATTGGGGAAAGACATAAACCCTTGAAAAACAGAATGGAGCCATTTACCTCAAACTAGATCATTCTGTAGAATATACATTCTTTAGAATATACATCACAGTATACTCAAAGAAATGGTGGTACTTCATAGGACTTTATAGAACTGATTTTAACTGAGTAGCTAACTGATTGGTCGGGCCCTAGTCTCTCCATTTACTTGTATCACAAACAGAAAATTACTGTCTTATATTCTAAACAAATTCCATATTTATCTGGCCAGACAGTATAATCATGATGCAACTGTGAAGGCCACAGTTGGAGGTCTGATAGAAGATCTTTGTACGTCAGACACCTCTCACCTGATTCCCTCCCATCCTGTGGCATGGCCCTATCTCCACATTGCCACCATTAGTGTGACCCATGCTGTCTATACAGTAACTGGTCTCATATCCACGGATCTGAAGTAGAAAAGAGAGAGGGTCAGGATGAGTTTAAAGCAGTGGTCATCAACATTGCTCCTGGATCTCTACCTTCCTGAACAGTTCACTTCCAATCCTGACTGAACATATCTGATCCAGATGATTAGTCCACCTAATTAGTTTGATCAGGTGCGCAAGATTTGGGCTGGAAGATGGATCTTCAGGAGCACGATTGATGACCACTGGTTTACAGAAATCTGCAATATACATATTTAAAATTTTTTAATTTTTTTCTTCAATTATTGAACAGTTTTATTTATAGCATCTAATGTAGGCACCAATGCCCTCTATACCAGGTGTGTTAGTAAGAGCTAAAGTAATAAAATAATAAAAAAAAGCTAACCAGCCCAAAGCAGCGTAAAACCCAGATATTTTACTCCTCTTCCAAGAACATGTTTACTGATTTACTGATAAATTTTAAGGGTGAATTGTGAAAGCTGTGCACCTCTCCCCACTCTACGTTCTTAGGTGGCAGTGGGTAGTGGACAGGGATGTCATAAGCAATCTCCTCCATGAACCATTTGAAACTCTTGCAGCGGTGTTCTTCTCTGAACTTCTTCAGAGGGCTGATGTCTCCATAAGCCAGAGTGAGCGTTTCGGGACGGCTGGCATAGAAATAGTCCTTGTAGTCGTCCCACCAAACCTCCACCACACGCACATAGTTCTGCACACATGACCAGCATTAATACGCAACCACTATCATGAGCATCCACAACAGCAGCAGAACAGTAATTACAGCAGCAGTGAAACTTAGAAAAACAGCTTCAAAGTTCTGTTGTTATCCAGTCAAATATGTTGTTGGTGTACACTGCACACATATACGAGTCAATATCAGTGTCACTGTTGTCCATAACATATTTGCTTGGACAACAATAGAACTTTAAATCTCTTTTTCCTCAGTTTCACAGCTGGGGTAGTTCTTGCTTTTTGCCTTTGCCAAGGAAAATGAGGGACACAAAAAATGTATTTATGTGATAATGGGGCCTGACCTTAAGAGTTGGGGAGGAGCCCACATGTGCAGGGGGTGGATTTCCCTGCCATCCAGACAGACGGTAGATGTGTCCCACACGAGAGCAGGGAATGAACAGCAGCTGCCCTCCACATTGCCATATCTACACAAGACAGGAACAAACAGATGTTATCCCTATGCACAAATAACATAGAACTACAATTACAGTCATGTGCATGTTTTGTTGACTAAGTGAAAACAAGTTAACACATCCTCTGTAGAGAACAAACTTACATATGGCATTTTTCTGCAAATTTTAGTTCACAATTTATATCTATTTGCTGAATTTAGCATATTGGGAAAAAAACAAAATATAAAATGTACTAACTTTTACACGGGCCATATTTGTGTATTAAAATGTGCAGAAGCTTGTTCTCTGTAGAGGTTATCCACTAAATTTGTCAAAAGTATGTGGACACCCTTTCTAATTATTGTGTTCAGGTGTTTCAGCCACACCCATTGCTAACAGGTGTATAAAATCAAGCCATAGCCGTGCAATCTCCATAGAAATATTTGGAATGGGATGTCTATTTGTCAGGTGTTGACATACTTTTGGCCATATTATGTGTGTGTGTGTGTGTGTGTGTGTGTGTGTGTGTGTGTGTGTGTGTGTGTGTGTGTGTTTATACATATATATGGGACAAAATTTTATATTCTGCAGCTCCTGCAAACAAAGTGAATGGGCTACAGTAAAAAGTCTTCTTGGTTAAAAATTCAGAGTGATTGCAGGAGAAAATTTGTTATTTCCTCCTCCTCCTCCTCCTTCTTCTTCTTCAGCTGCATATTTAAAACAATTGGGAAAAAAAGGGTCACCTTATAAGAGATCTCAAAATTCTCTCCTCCCCAGATCTGCAGGCCAGGGTCATAGAGGCCCAGCTCAAAGAAGAATTCTCTCTCTATAGCAAACAGCCCACCGGCCATTGCAGGAGACCTTACACAGAAAGATACACAAAAACAGTCAAACACCTCACACTTTGTAAACATCCACATTCGCCCCTCCCTGACCTACTCATACAGCAGGAGTTACTCAGCTCTGTCCTTGGGGAACCTAATCTAGTCAATGGGTTTTTGATTTTCCTTTTTCCCCCCGTTCTAGCATCCAGCACGTCTGTGAAATCTCATTAGCGTAAAATTTTAGGTATTTTGGGAGTGGACAGACTCAGGAGCCCTTAGCCCATAGGACCAGGTTGGGAACATCTGCACTACAGGACACTCAGACCAGTTTCCTGGACACAGATTAAAGGAATACTCCTTTAATCTCTATCCGTCATAACTATAGCATATGGTTGATTACTATGGCAACTGCCTACCGGCTTCTGCTACAAGGAGATTTTGAGGTTTCTTTTTATGTCAAATTTATTGCATGTGGTAAATGACCATATATGCTAGAGATATGGCAGATATAGATTAGAAAAATGCTAGCATATTCCTTTAAGTCTGATCCTCTACTAGATCACTCTAAGCATAACTACACTGAAATTTAGCGTTTTGGTCTAGGCCTAAACTGTGTCAGGGATTCTTTTAAGGGAAAAGACCAAGGAATCCTTAGGGACAAATTACACATAGTGCACACTGTCTTTTGCCAATTTCTTCATAGGACTGCATGGGACTGTTTTTTTGCACTTGGATAAGCCTAGTCAAAAACTAAACTCAACTGATGGAGATTCTTTATTCAATATCCAGGTCAGGTCAGTTTAGTCGGAGTAGGCTGTATGTGAGTCTAGAAAATGACCATAATGTAGTGTACAGAGGCAGCAATCTAGATAATGCCCATGCATGAGACTGCTATCATTTCACCCTGGCCTACCATAGAGCCGGCACCATGCCTCAAAAGCGGGACCTTCCAATAACATGTTATGATGCCTGCAGCAACAAACATGATGGGAAGTCAAAGCTACAGACCTATGACACAATCATTATGAAGGCTTCATGGCAGATGGCTTAAGATGCTACAAAAGCTGTCTTGCTATTTTTAACCATTTCTTTAAATAAGAATAGATGCTAGTGCATGAAGGCATTCACATAAGACAATGATTCAATGATTAAGGGGTTATGTAGAATGGAGATGATTGTGTTCAGAGGATTAAATGGACAAGCCATTCTGAAAACATTATTCTCAAATGATTAGCTGATTTTTATATATAGTAAGCTTATGGTAGTAGTATGTTATAATTAAAATAATACAGTCATGTGAAGAAAAAAGTACACCCCATGAAATGTTTCTTTTTTTTCCTGACATATGTGGACATATCAATATTTAATCTTCAGTTTAACAGTACATATAGATAAATGTCATGTAATAGAAAAATGGAAATTTGACTTTGCAATCATTTATTAAAAAAATAAATAACGAATGAGATGTCATTTATGTTTGCTGAAAAAGTAAGTACACCCCTGGCTTCAGTAACTGGTACCACTCCCTTTGGCAGAAACAACTTTATGTAGGCATTTCCTGTAACTGTCAACCAGTTTCTGATATCCGCTGGGAGAAATCTTTGCTTATTCCTCCATGCAGAATTCCTTCTACTCTGCAATGTTTCTTGCATGTTCAGCCCATTTTAAATATCCCCCATAGCATTTCAATCGGATTCAGATGTGGGCTTTGACTAGGCAATTCCATAAACCTCCATTTCTTCTTTTTGAGCCATTCCTGTGTGGATTTACTTGTATGTTTGTGATCACTATCCAGTTGGGAGGTCCTCATCTTCTGCTTCAACTTTTTTATAGATGGTCTCCCATCCTCACTTCTCGAGCATTCTCTGGTACGAAAAAGAATTCATAGTCGATTCCATGATTGCAGGTTGGCCAGGCCTTGAGGCGGCAAAGCAACCCTAAACCATAATATTTCCACCACCATGCTTTACAGTTGGTTTGAGGCTCTTCTGATCAAATGCTGTCGTCGGTTCTTGCCAAACATGGCTTCTGGTACTGTGGCCAAATAACCATTTTTCACTTGCCTGTCCATAGCACATTGTTCCTTGCCTAGTTTTTCAGTCTTGCCCCAATGTTCTTTATGGATAGCAAAGGCTTCCTCCTTGCACATCTCCAATGTAGGTCACATTTGTGCAGTCTTTTTCTAATGGTAGATACATGCACTTTTACATAAACAGTGGCAAGAGCAATCTGCAGATATTGTGATGAAATTCTAGGGTTCTTTGAGACTTCTTCTAGAATCTGGTGTCAGGTTGAGTTTGCTGGAACTGTGTGGCCTGGACAAAATGGCAGTGGTTTTAAATCTCCTGCATTTGTAAATGATCTTCTGGACAGTAAAATATTTGATTTTCAGTGTTTTGGATGTCTTCTTAAACTCCTTCCCAGACTCATAGGCATCTACAACTTACTTTGTGAAGGCCTCAAAGAGCTGTTTTGATCTAGTCATGATGATACCACAATCTCCAAAAACAAAGAGCAAACCAGACCAGATATCTAAGGTTTAAATAAGACTAGTTTCTCCAAGATATTCTTAAATGGTGTTTTAATTATTTAGAGTTATAAGATTAAGAAAGGTACACCTAAATAAGAGTAAGAAAGGTGTACTTGATTTCAATTTGACAGAGTTGAAGTCGTGATATATGTAGGGATGTACTTCACATGACTGTATATTGCATTACATTTCAGTGATTGTGCTGTAGATTAGCTGCTAGAGTCTGGCCTTGTTATAATAAGTATGTTAAAAACGGTAGTCAACTTTAAATGATTCAATGCAAAGCACAATACAGAAGCCCATCACCAAACATTATCAATCATTATCATTATCAAACCCCTTAAATGAGTTACAGCCCCCAATCATTTTGGAATTAGGTTTGGATTTACCGATAGGGCTCAGTTTTAGTTAATCTCAGCTGCTTCTCCCTGCTATTGAGCGGCACACGCTTCCAGAGCATGCTCCAGTCCCATGCTCCTCTCGCAAAGCCATCCTCGTCCCCCCCGCCCTGGGGCTCTATGGAGTAAGTCTGGCCATTGATGGAGTCAATGAGAGGCACCGTGCACACCGTTCTACAGCCAGTAATGGACGATGGAGTAGGAGGGATGGGGGGGGGTACATGCACAACGCACATTCACATACATACAAACAGATGCAAACAAAGGCAGTACACGGGCACATTCATACACATTCACATCCACGGGGTGGAAGGGGAGACATACAAACAAAAAAGAGAGAGACAGAGAGGGGTTTAATGACCATGCACTGGGTGACCTGCAGGCTGTGTTTACCGATAGGGCTCGGTCTTATGCTTTCTCTTAGCCTTCTCCCTGCTGCTCAGAGGCACTCTCTTCCACAGCAGGCTCCAGTCCCAGGCTCCCCGCGCCAGCCCATCCTCGTCCCCGCCCTGCTGGGGCTCTATCGTATAATCATTGCCATCTATGTAATCTATCAAAGGCACTGTGCAAACCGTTCTGCAAATGTTAACCACACAACACAACAGCAATGTTATACTGTGGAACAACAGGAAACAGTTACCAGGGCCTGAGGCATAGCTGTCGTTATGTTTCAGAATTTACACATGTCGTCATGCTACAGTTATGAGTCAAACCTTTGCAGCATGCTCTCAAATTTACCCTGCATTGATATCTGAATACACAAATTCAGATTAGTGTCAAACAAGAAAATAACAGTCAATATATGCAAATACTAATGATCTAGGAATAATCAGAATGTATAGTACTGCAGAATTCATTACAATGTACCCTACACTGATTCTGAATACACAAATCCAAGTTAATATCAAAGGGCCGTACCGGTCTTTAGATATGGGGGCCACCAATGGGGCGTACCAGTTCACCCCTACTTCACAGTGAGCATCCAGATAGATCAACACCTGAGGAGAGTGAGCTACAGTCAAGATGTGTGCAATCACCCAAAATAAACATGCTACTTAGCCTCAGAAAGAATGCATTTTTTAGGTAAAAATCTGGTGCGTACCACATACAATCATGTGTGTGCCTTACAATCTGGTGAGCATACAACATTCTCAGGTGTGCAACAGATTCAGAAAATAGCATCTGATGCACAAGATATGGCATCCAGCACATACCATATAGTATCTGCTGCACACCTTATAATATCTGGTGGGCACATGACGGTTTACCTGTCCTAGAGAGGCTTTCCGGGCCCCTATACTCCTGGCCTGGATCAGTCCTTCTCTTTTTTCATTGCGAAACAGTTTGACCAGGCCGTTCCACTGCTTTATGTATTCCTCTAATCTCTCCTTTAGGTGAACTAGAAAAAGAAGGAGAAAGGGGAAGAGAGACAGAGAGAGAGAGAGAGAGAGGAGAGAGAGAGCATTTATATGCCCCATAAACAAGTCCCATTAAAAGCTCACACCTTTAACTATGAGTATCCAGCAACATGCTACACTCTTTCCTCAATGGGGAAAAACTTCACCTGGAAACAAGTTCATTAAAATTAAATGTATCATTATTAATTAATTAACTTGTGGTGCAGGATTTCTGTTTTTAAGCAATGCGAATATATGGGCACAAATCCTAAACAAGAAAAAAAATTAGTATTTAATGTATGGAAGGTTTGTTTCCATTTAGAGGGAGACAGAGAATTAAATGTACATAATATTGATTTTATATGTTAGCACTAAGCATAACTGTACAGCAATATTCGATATAAAAGTAAACAATTAAGCAGACAGACAAACTAGGAGAGGAAAATATGTCAAAAATATATTATGATGATACTTGAAGACACTGGAACAGACAATGCACTAGAAAAAAACAGGAGTACTGCATTTAAAAAGCCCCATTAAAAGTTTGAATACAATGAATACAGGCAATGAAACTAAATTAAACTGATCTCCCATCAGTAGGATGAAACCTTGGATTGCAACACATCACGTAAATGATCATGTACAACCCCGTATCCAAAAAAAGTTGGGGACACTGAGCAAAATGGAAATAAAAACAAAATGCAATGATGTGCAGATCACTTAAAGTCTATATTTAACTGGACAACATATCAAATGTTGATATGTTTTACTGTTGTTTGAAAATATATGCCCATTTTGAATGATGCCAGCGACACGTTTCAAAAGTTGGGACAGGTACAACAAAAGACTTGTAATGCTGGAAAAACACCTGGTGGATCATCTCACAACTAATTAGGTGAATGAGCAACAGGTCAGCAACATGATTAAGTATAAAAAGGCTATCCTAGAGAGGCTGAGTCTTTCAGAAGTATGGAAGGGTTCACTACTCTATGAAAGACTGCGTAGGCAAACGTTAATAACATTTCTCAATGTAAAATAGCAAAGAATTTGTGGATTTCATCATCTACGGCATGACGGCATAATATCATTAAAAGATTCGGATAATCCAGAGAAATCTCTGTATGCAAGGGACAAGGCCAAAAACCAATATTGGCTGGCCATGATCTTGAGGCTCCCAAGACACAATTCTGTAGTGGAAACCACTGCATGGGCTCAGGAACACTTCTGAAAACTACTGTCTGTGAACACAGTTCGACACTGCATCCACAAATGCAAGTTAAAACTCTACCATGCAAAGAAGAAACCATCTATAAACAGGATCCAGAAACGCTGCTTCCTTCTCTGGGCCCGAGATTGTTTAAAATGGACTGAAGCAACGTGGTCTGGTGGTCCTGCAGTCCAGGCCTGGCGCACACTGACAACATCTGACATGTTATAAAATGAAAAATATGACAAAGAAGACCTCAAACTGTTGCGTAGCTGCAATCCTACATAAAACAACAATGACAAAACATTTCCCTTTTAAAACTACAGCAACTGGTCTCCTCAGTTCCTAAACGCTTGCAGAGTGTTGTTAAATGAAGAGGTGACGCAGTAAACATGCCCCGTCCCAACTTTTTTGAAACGTGTTCCTGGCATCAAATCCAGACAGACAAACTAGGAGAGGAAAATATGTCAAAAATATATTATGATGATACTTGAAGACACTGGAACAGACAATGCACTAGAAAAAACAGGAGTGCTGCATTTAAAAAGCCCCATTAAAAGTTTGAATATAATGAATACAGGCAATGAAACTAAATTAAACTAATCTCCCATCAGTAGGATGAAACCTTGGATGGCAACACATCACGTAAATCATCATGTACAACCCCGTATCCAAAAAAAAGTTGGGGACACTGAGCAAAATGGAAATAAAAACAAAATGCAATGATGTGATCACTTAAAGTCTGTCCCAACTTTTTTGAAACGTGTTCCTGGCATCAAATTCAAAATGGGCATACATTTCTAAAAAAAAACAATAAAATGTCCCACTTTCAACATTTGATATGTTGTCTTTGTACTATTTTCAATTAAATATAGAGTTTATTGATTTGCACATCATTGCATTCTGTTTTTATTCACATTTTGCACAGCATCCCAACTTTCTTGGAAAGGAGTTGTAAATGATCATATCATATTGCCCATCTCTAAGATAGACGTATACAGTGTCTGTAAAGCCTCTGATAAAAAGCTGAAAGAACTGCTATGTCTGTACCATACCTTTATTGCTGAAGTCATCGATCATGACGATCTCTGCCAGGTATTTGCGAGGTGTCCTCTTGATGACGCTGTGCACAGTCCTCATCAAGGTGGACCAGCCCTCATTATGGAACACGATGACCACACTGGAGGTCAGCAAGTTCTCATCATAGTGCCAGTACTTACACCTAAACACAGAACATATATAGGGCAGAAGTTACCAGCACCACTACATCACTACAGGAACTATATTCACATACATTAATTTTACTGACCTTTGTGCCTTTAAGACTGATATACATAAGTGACCTCTGTTCTGATTGGCTGCCCTATATTGTGCCTCGTTCTAAAAGCAGTCTGTGCTGAAATGTGGAACAAACTGGTCAGTTCGGACTGAAATTCTCAGGGACGTGGAGAAAAAACAAACATCAGACAGTCCTTTAATCCTTTGGAAGGTTGCAATGATCCATTTGCTTCCCCACAGCCAGGAGCAAAATAACATTTAATCATTTTCTCCCATCTTCCACTCCAATAACTTTGCTACAGACTGTCTGCTGAAACAACACTCACTTCAACATGAATGAGCGGGGCTAAACTGCTGTAAGCTGAATGGGTGGTCTCATATAAATACGCTCATGGTTGTGACATCATCATGAATTCAAAATGGGTTATTTTTGCAGCTTAGTTTCTATATAAAAACTGTATAATTTTGGGAGTGAAAGGTTTGAAACATTATTAAAAACTTTAAATTGAAACAATGTTTATATTGTACATCAAAAGTCTTTTAACTAAGTAAAAGAAATTTGGTTTTGATAATATATTTAATGTGTACGTGTGTAGAATTGTGTCTAAAAGCTGCTATATCTGCCATTTCTGCTGTAACAGGATCTGGCCACGTATATGGGCACACACACACGCAATTATGCAAACACACACCCACACACACAGACTTAAGAATCTGCTGCTGCTGTAACAGGATCTGTGTGCATGCATGCGGACACACACACACACACACGCGCACACACACGCACGCACGCACGCGCACATGCCTCCCTACTGTGGAGGCCATCTGTGAAACAGGAAGGCAGCAGCCTTGCTCAGTATTTCCTCTCTGTGGAACACACCAATGCCCAACACGTTTCCTTATTCTCTCACTTACTCTCTTTCAATTTTTCTTTCTTTCTCCAGTTTTGAGTAAACAATGAGCAGTCCACATGCTTGAGCCACAGTATTTGAACAGTTGTGTGGAAAGCTTAGACAGAGATGGCACTAAACTCCAGGGCTGCAGTAGCCTGTGGCTATTTTTATACTGTTTGAGCACTAACAGATCACACACACAAACACAGAGAGTGGCGCTTGGGAGTTAAGGGAATTTCTGGGTCACATGGGGCAGAACAGCATCAGACTTCAAGCTTACAGTGAGAGAGAGAGAGAGAGACACAGAGAGAGAGAGAGAGAGAGAGAGAGAGACTTTTACTTCAGTGACTTTGAGTCACTGAACGACTGTATGACGAGTTTCAGTAGAGATGAGTTGTCCAGGCAGCTTTATTATAATTAAGGTTCAGTGTAGGTTCTCTTTGTAAAAGCTCTTCAGTGCAGTTTGCTAGAACATTTTTTCTGTGTGTGTTTGAGCTAGTGCAAGGGCGTTTGCAAATTCTCTGTCAAAACCACTTGCGAACAGGACAAAAGCACATGCGAAATGTATGCACATATGAATTTATGCTTTTATAATGTCACATATAAAAACATATAAGTCGTAACTCCATTTACTCAGTTACCAGGGGTGAAATGACTCATAAAAGTCATATTTCGGTTTTATACAGTAGTGTTTTGACCAAATATTTTTGCCACAGCAAAGGGCAGCTTTAGGTTTGTATTTCTACGCTGAAAAGGTGCATTTTGTTAATATGTTATGGTTAATATGTTAATGTTCCCATTTCCAGTTTATCAAATTTGTTTAATCCTTAGAACGTATAATATTTTAGAATGGCATGGTTTCTTAGCAGCATAGAAATGCTAAACTAACGCTGCGTTTTTAAGTGCCCCAATGTAACACGCTAGCCACAAGCTAATTTGTTAGATCCAAACTAACACACTAGCTACAAGGTAACATGCTAACCATGATAAAACGATAGGATACAAGGCAGTTTGTTGTACTTTTACACATACATCAGATAAATTAACTTCAGTAAAATTTTTGATGCATTTGGACAATTTTCAAATTATTACTTCTACACAAGTACATTTTGGAGGAAAGGAATTTACATGTATTCAGTACTATTTGAATCATTAGCATTTAGTTACTAATTCCTTTTTTGTGTTGGTGACAGCAATTGTACTGCTTTGTGAGCGGTCATGACTCTCACTTTGGAGCTTTTATTTTTGGCCAAATGGGTATAAAAATAGAAGAATACACCCTATGCTGAGAGAAAATTATATTCTACTTCTGTACTTCTAATCAAGAAGTCTTTTACTTGAGTAAAGGTTTAAGATTCTCTACACACCTCTGTTTACCATATACACACAGCATTGTTCAGCGCTAACAAGGGTGCTTCTCCCCTTGCTAGCACTGTGCAAGACTACGGCTGTGACCATAACAGATCCCTATTTATGTTTCATGGCACTATGTAGGTCGGCCTTTATCTGAATTGTAAAATAGGACACTGGTGTGATTTTGAGAGGACTACAATTTTTCAACAATGCAGTAGTGAACACTACTGAACAAATGCATCGGGAGTCTCTTGTTACAAAGCAAAGGACAGAGGAACCATGTCATTTCCTGCATGTCTTTTTTTTTGTTGTGGGCACTGTTTGGACAATCATCTGATATTAAACGTTTTGTAAAAATGGTGGTTTGTGATTGGCCATGTTACATGTCAGTTAAATGGCCTATCTTGTAGGGGTGGGCAGTATATTATCATTTTCACGATAAATTAGGTCACATTATGTTTTTTCTGAGCATATTGTGAACATTGTTACTACTTAAAGATCATTGAACAACTGCATGTTTCATCAAAAACAGAGGTTAATTAGTCTAATTAGGGATTCAGTGCAGTGCCAATAAATAACGTTGGCTAGTTGCACAAAAGCACAGTATAACTACCAGCATAAGCACTGTGTGCCTGAGGACATCTGCTGATGTCTTAGCTGACAGTACATAATGACTTTCTACACAAGATCTTTGCAGGATTTGGCAAAGATTACAACTGATTATGTACATCACATTCATCATCACTGATTTACTGCTGTTACTGTCTAGTAAAGTAAACGGTAAATGTAGCTAGTATAATAGCATTTGCCCACTCAAATCCCGGTATATTAGCAGCATACGTTTGCGGCTAATGTTTGGCCCTTGCGCCGTTTAAATTTGTCAGCCGCCGCAGCGTACAATTAAAAACAAAGACTTATAACTACTGATCATTTACTGCCTGCTGCTCATTATACAGCAAAAACACTGTAGGTCACTGTAACTGTGGACGAAGAATTAAATTTTGTATCCTAGTCTCTTGGACTTTAGATCGGCATCTTATTTAGAAAAGTGCACTGTATAATGACTGTAACTTACTGCATGTATAAATCTATAAGGTTGTCATTGGGAACCTGTTTGGTCACACAACGTTTTTTCTTCTTTTGCCTTCTACGGGCAACTGGTTATTCATGTGACTGGAGGAAACCGACGCAGGTTCCATGTCCATGTCTTTACCACTATTTAGTAAACAGTCCACCTCTATAAAGTACAGTATTACAATTTATACAGCAAAGTATTAGAGAGCTCGGATTCAATTCAGTCAAAGGCTACATTATTTACAGTTTTCTGTACAGTTTCCAGTTTCTTGTTGCAGTCACTGAGCCACAGTGAAATCCTCTCTCTCTCTCTGGCTCATCTGTCTGCTCACTCCTCTCCCCTTTACGTCTTTAAAGGGATGTGTCTGAGTGACTCATGGCTCTATAAAAGAGGCAAAGCCCTAGGATTAATCTTCTAAACAGCACACACTGACTTTCCCTGTAGGAGGTTTTGGGAAGCGTCAATTTGATTCGGCACCGCTCAGAACACCTGCAGCAAGATACAGCCTGGGCAAAGACATGGAGGAAGAGAGAGAAGACATTCCCATTTATTTCATTTGAAGTCACTTTAAGTACAGGGAAGGTACTTTACTTTTCAGATATTCTTTTTATTTTATTATATTTTATAAAATTATTATATAAAATTATAGCATTGTTATAAAGATTTTTGGGACACCTTCTTATATTTCACTTTTATGAAGTACAGCTGTATGCTAAGGTTTTAACACCCTGGTCAAATTACTTGTTTTGTTGATTTTCTAAGTAAAAATAAGTTAGCACATCCTCTACAGGGAAAAAAAACCCTAAATATAGCATTTTCCTGCAAATTTTGCAGAGTTTTTCTGAAATGCTGAGTTTATCGTACTAGAAGAAAATAAAACAGAAAATCTAAATTGTGCCATGACATTTGAAAAGGCCACATATATTTATTTTGTCTTGTCAATATATTAAGCTCAGCAATATACAAATAAACAAATAATAATAAAAAAAGAACAATTGTACATTAATATGTGCAGATGTGTTTCACACAACAACAACAACAACCCTCTGAATGTATAAGGGGGATGGGGAAAGAGGTATGGCCTCATATGGCAGAAAATTAGAATGTCAGTGAGCAACATGCTGATGCAGAGAAGTAATATGCGATATACTGGTTCATCCAGCATACCGGTTGAAATTCTTTTAAGGTATTAGTTTTGTCATTACTGTTATACAGGGACGCAAATAACAGCAGATAACGCAACATACAAACAGTGCAGAACACACTGATTCCCCCACCTCTCATGTAGCGAGTTGCAGCCTGAGGTAAGTTGCTTTAGTTTATTGTCTAAAGGAGCAGACATCAGATTGTAATGAGTTAATAGTTAGTTAACAGTTAGCTGTCAGCCATTAACTTAGCATGGAGACTAGATGGCTTTCTGTGTGAACTGCCTATGGCGCTCCTTACTCAGCCAGCTGCTTCATCCAGAATAACACATAATGAACAAAAATGGTTTACTTAAACATCCGAAATGTTCTATTTGGGGAAAAAAAAACAAAAAAAAAAAACACGGAATACACTATACCATTATATATACCAAAACTATCTGTAATCTTAATTATACTGTGACATAAATTTTGGCCATACTGCCTACTACTAATGCAGAGTAAAAACTGTTACATCAAGCATCTTTCATAACTTAATATCTATGTAGAAAAACAAAAACTGTAAAAAACTGTAGAATATTTATCTATCACTAAAGCTGTACCAATATCACCTTTTCTCTCTCATTGTCAATTCTGATAGCTGTCTTGCTGATATTCAGTTCATTTGAAAAAGATCAGTATCAATACTAATACAGAACCAGTATCATTACCAATCCATTATATGAAACTGGTGCATCACTACCTATAACAAAATACTATAAACCAGTATAATGCAAAACAAAAATAAGCTAATAAGACTGGGTGATTTACTGTGAGCACTATCATAACATGGAATTTGTTTTTCCCCCATCTCTGGATACATTTGATAACGTGCACAGATCAGATTATCTGAAGACATGTTTAACATTTTTCTAATGTTATCAAAAACAGAGTGGATAACCTAAATTTACGGTCTGAAAATTTCTGATTAATGATTTTTTTGCTTCCGATCTCAAGCATAAAATGTCTTGATTTATATTCAGAAAAAAGAATTAGGGCACTACTTTGACGTATATACAGCACTGTGCAAATGTAATAGGCATGTATTTATGTTTCTTCTAATGTCATGTAGGGCTTTTATTTGCAAATACACTTACTGCCAAGATAAACTGATTCAAACAATTAGCTTACATCCATCAGACTTTTGCATTGTACAATATGTATTTTTGGTTCAATGCAAACACCAAATACTATTGGTACAAACCAAGTCTGAAATCATGTGACCTGTGAATTTGCTCATGTAAAGTGAATAGCTCACTATTGACCTACTCTCTGCCTGTGAAACTGCAGAACTGGAAGGAATTGTGCTGCATTTGGAGTTACTCTCATCAGCACAGGGTTTAACCCTCTGTGAGTGCATGCAGGCTTGTGTCTGAGATAGTAGTTGCACAACAGTGTTAGCGACTCAAGCTACAGAACTGGAAGAGCAACTCACTCTCATGATGTTGAAACGTTAGAGAGCAAAACCTGAGTATAGGTCAGAGCTGCAGTATATGTGGCACGCTCCAGAGACAACTCTACAATGCTAACAGAGCTTCTACAGGCCTGGAATCAAATTAAGACGTGTCTTACTGTCTTACTTATTTCAGCTTTTACTAATTCTGCTGAACACTGTCAGTATTTAAGTTTCCCTTCAAAGTAGATGCCAGGACAAGACAGGAGGTGCAACATGCAAGATGTTTTTGGTAACTTGATAGTTGTGAAAACCATGACTGAGAGACTTTTATTTTATTTTTTGTATCTCAGTTTTTAGTGTTACAAAAAGAAACATGAGAAGTTCAGTAAAAAGTCTATCACAGTCTATCTAAGCCACTGTATTGTACGTATTGACTTCTACTACTACTACTACTTATAATAATAATAATAGTAATAATAATAATAATAATAATAAACTAAAATCTTCCATATGCATTATATATGTAAATAGATTTAAGTCACAGTGATAGTGAAGATAAGTGAATGTCCCATATATCATATGCACCATTACGCAAAGATAGCCATACAGAGAAGCACTTCACGTACACTGTAAAGTATGATGGTTCATCTATAATGTTACGGGGCTGTTTTTCTTTCAAAGGCACTGGACAACTTGGTTGGATCCATGGTATTATAGACTCCATCGAGTACCACCAGATATTCCATCAAATATCTGGCTGCCTAAACTGGGCTGTGGTTGGATCTTCCAGCAGGACAATGGTCTAAAGAACACCTCAAAATCAACACAAAAATGGTTTACTGAATACAGAATCAAGGTTTTGCCATGACCATGTCAGTCCCTTGACCTAAACCCCATAGAAAACCTGAGACATTCTGTATAGAAAAATGGTCTCAAAACTCTTGGCATCTGTTCTCCAGTTTCATTAAGAAGTCTGAAGACTCAGAGTTTTTATATTTGCAAAGGGAGGTTGCACAATGTTTTAAATGAAGGGGTGTCAACAATTGTTCACATCAGCCTCACATGGCGCAGTAGCTACATACACTTAGATTTTGGTTAACATTTTGAATGACAGATCAAAAGGATAAACAATGAAGATTTTATTTGTAGATATGACAGTATGTACATATATTAAAAAAAATTCTCCTTTCCTGCCTGCTTATTTTGGTAGCATGGAGAAATGCCTGACTGTTTTTATTAGCCTCAGTGTTGAGGACACGCTAGCGAAGGCAAGTGTCTGCCCATGCTAGTGATGAGGTCAACTGGTGTGGGCAAGAAGGAAGGAAATCTACCTCAAATGTTGTTAAAAATCACAAATAATAAATGTCACATTTTTTTCTGTTTTGCACAACTCATACACATTTTCAGGAGCTTACTTTGCTTGCAAAGGCCTACAAATGAATAAAAATAGCTTATTCATACTGCCGTATAAGTCTGCACCTCAAAGTTCATAGACTGGGTTACATATCAGGCTCCAGCATGTGACCAAAATAATCTGAAATTAACCTTAAAAGGCTTTGCAGACAGCGCCATCTTCTGGCGAGACTGAAAAACGAATTGGACATTTGACTTTCAAGTAGAGTGATGTATTAGCTTAACAACAATTAAGTCTATGATGTCCGAGATAAGATCAAAGGGGAATCAATAAAGACCCCTAGGCACAGAACAGGCACAGTACTGGCAGTAAATCCCAAACGTTACTCCATGAACCTCAAAATGATTTGATTCGATTATGACAGGAAATGATTCAATGCATTCTATCATCTAAAGTTTTATTACAATTAGAATTTTATTTTGGCACATTTCAGAATTATTTTTCAAAGTTATCCGAATACACAAATGTGTATTACACAACACACAGTACAGCAGTACAGACAATAAAAACAGTACACCAATTTATTTTAGAATTTGATGTCTGAAAAATCAGATAATGTTAAATTTGGCCAAAAATAAGCACTTCTATTATTATAATCAATTATAATCTATTCTAACATTCAATGCATTTTACACCCTCTAGCACTGAGGGTAAAGTAATGTGTCTGAAAGAAACATAAGCTGTGATCTAGTTCTAATGACAGTTACCTATTGTAGCCTTGGCACTCGCAACCAGAATCACACTTCCAATATGAATAAAAGGCTCTTTCAACAGAGGTGCCCTTTGTTTCAGGCCATGGCCGGTGTCCAGACATGGTCCAGAATTCTTCATTAGAATGAGTTTGTTTTCTGCTTGGGATTTTGTGTTAGCTAGGTAGGGGTATACAACATAAACACGCACACACATCTTACTGCAGTTCAATCTAGGATACTCACAGCACAGCATAACTTTACATTAACCAGATGTAGGTAAAGGTGCATGCAGGACAGAATAGAAAGAATAATGAGAGGAATGTTTGCACTGATAAACAAATCAGATTACAGGGCAATAACTGCTGCAATCTAAAACCAGTCAGGTCAGTTTCTGTATTTGACGTTAGAGGTTCTCAGCAAATGGTTGGGTTGAAAGGGAAAATGCACAAGACTGTCTACTTGTGTAATGTCTAAACTAAATATATAAATGTGTAATGTCTTAACTAAGTAATTAAGTATATAAATACACATACAAATATACACATGATTTTTTCCTATTTCAGAAACGTTGTTGCATGTATATATCGTCATATGTAAATGTCATGATGAATGGACCAAAAGAAATGACCCAAAATGACTTACATTAAAAGTAAAGTAGTTTTTTTTTCCTTTTCCAGTAAAGTTACCATTTTGGAGATATGAGGTTATAGATACGGTCAGTGCAGATGCATTCAAATAGCAGCAGCAGAGAAATGTGGAGACAAATAATGTGGAGTGCCAAAATAATCAATTCATAATTACTGCTGAGTATACATTCATGCTGAGTTTCAAGAAGGGATACAGCACCCAAGAACGTCAGGTTCGATACTTGAAAATAAGACATACCGCAGAATATGCGGAATACAGCAAAACTACAGAAAGGAAAGAAGTTTCTGTGGGTGATGAATCAAAGTGTCCATGTAATCCAACAAAAGCAAATGATTTTGGTCAAAATGCAAGGCAGTCTTTAACCATGTCACATTACTGTTTTACCAATGTGTAAAGGACATACATGACCAATTGCAGAGCTTTGTTATCACATTCTAAGTATTTTGCTCATATTGTGCAACGCTCCTACATACACACCCTTCAGCACCGTCACCAATCCTGCTCCTTCAGTCAGTTACGTTTCAGCCCAACTCCGACACACCTGTTCCAGCTAATCAAGTCTTTTGTAGACAAAAGTACAACTGAAGAAGGATTCACCTCTACTATAACTGCACTTGTCACTACCATATCAGTGTCACTGCCGTGCTGAGAGTGGTCTACCACCCATTCCATATCTAGTCAGCATGGGTCCTATGGTGGTCCCTGTCCAATGATGAATGGAGTAGAGGAGGCAACATCTTAAGGACTACAGTCAGTAACTGTAAACGTACAAACTACAACTCATCAGGTGTACCTGATGAAACAGCCAAAGAGGGGATTAATATAGACATTTTCTGTCTGATCACAATACCAATTTTGCTGTTGCACAAAAATCTCCATTTTCATCATGATTTTTTGTGACTTGCAGTTACTCTTTGCACTGTGTTACAATTTCATGATGAACAGACCAACAGAAGCAAAATCCTATCAGAAATATTATTACATTAACTTTCATTACCAGTTTAAACGTTTTTCCTTCACTTGTAAAGTCATTTTGGAGACGCAAGGTTTTGTTCAGACAGTGACAATATTGTAGCACGGAAGGTGGAGCTACCTGCAATTCTTTGCAATTGTTTCTTTTAACTATGTCTCATTTTTCTTATTTTACATTGCTTCTCTTCATAAAAAGGTAGTTTGAGTCATAGCATTTATTTTCAAAGTTTAGGTTTGAAAGTATTTTGCATGTTTTTCTTATACTAACCTTGATGTTTCAGATTTAGAAGATCAGCTTGCATTGCTGTCATATTTCAAATGAGGGTGACTCGTATTGCATTCATAGCATTTTGTCCTATGGTCTGGCAATTGCAAGTTCAAATCCTGGTGATGGCATGACAAAAGAGAAAAAAACCCCAAAAAACTCAATTACTCGCGATATTTTCATCGATGCCACTTAAAGCACAGTCGACTGATAAATCGGTCAAGCCTTAGCGTGTAGGCACAGACTATGAGTATAGCCCTAAAGGCAGAGAAAAAACTGGTTAAATCTAGTTTCTGACACACCAGTTCTTATGTGGAGCATTACCAAAGTAATGACACTCAGATAAGCCCCACTCTCAGTGAGAAGGAAGAGGCAGGGAAGCTTTTCTCCAAGCCATAACAGGGCCCAATTACATAAAATCAGCAGAATTTATGTAACTGGGCTGATATGGCTGTATATGGGATGTGATTATGCAGAACAGAGTTAATAAAAAGCCAAGGTCTGAGCAGTGAAGCTTTTCTTACTATGCTGTGCGTACTCTCACGAGCCTTCAATGCTATATCCAGTCACTGAATGTGACAGGTTGCCTCTAGGAGGAGAAGAAAAATGAACTTACACTTGTTACACCTGTAAAATAGCACTGTGCCACGTCACAGAAAGGCACTTGTTTGAAAAATAGGTGTGGCGTCACTGTTTAATCTTCTATAGACTCCACACGGGCATGATGGCTTGAGAAAAGAAAAAAAAAAGCCCACAAAAGCAGGCGACTATCTCTCCCTTATCTCCAAATATATTTGTAAAGTTTGCACCACCCACACTAATTCCACCAAGGTGTTCATAGTGAGATCAAAAACTAGGCTATTTTTACAAAGTTTGCCTCAGACAAATAAAAGCTCTTCAACAGAACTTTTTTCAGTTTTTGGCCAAGCTGCCTCTAATGAATTCAACTCTAAAAATCCTAAACCCTACATTTTAAAATTGATTAATAAAGGCCACTCATTTGAGTGAAGGTGTGTGCATAAAATAAACCTCTCTTTTCACTTTCACAAGGCTGAAAGATGAATCATTTTTACATTGAAATTGCAATTTGAAGTGCAATTTGAGGTGGGAAATATGACAGTATTTTATCTTTGTGATACATTTTATCATTGTGATACACAATGTACTTTTATAAGGATATCGTAGATATTGAACAAAAGGAAACTGACAGTTTCGTTAAAAAAAAACTGCAAGTCTTGTCTAATTTTAGTACATTACAGAACATGAGAGGTTGAATAAAAATCATTGTGCCCCAAGTTTCTGATGGCTGTTTTTTGTACTGTGCCTGTGTGTCAAAATATTGACCTTGAAAATGTCTGTGATACTTTTGCCATATGGCCCACATCTTAGGGCAATTTTAATTATAGTCTACATTATGAAGAAAGTTGACTCGACTGCCTGTAGATGAGTTAAACCAATCAAAAGCAACCAAACATCCATGTCCCTAAGATTACAACCAGAACTAACTGGCAATCTGGTGCACTTCGTCTCAAGCCAGAAAAAGGATATGCTAGTGTTCTTGCCTGAATAAATAAATAAATACATACATACATACATACATATTTCATTTATACAAAATAACTACAATTTAAAACACAGTTGCAAAACTAGTCAGAAAACACACAATTAGCCATGCTGACTAGGGTCCCGTTTTCAGAAACAACTGCACAGAAGGACTATTTTTAAAAACTGCACTTCACAATGTTTGCTGAATTTACAGTGTGTTAGAGCTCCATTTGAGTCAAAATAATCTCTCATACTGAAAGCGAGTAAAGGATTTGTCAACTAATGGTACACGTAAGGCATACACAAAATGTTTCCCTCTGAAGGAACTCTTTTTCATTTCTTTGCCATTTTATATTTAGTATACTTTTCTATTGTTATGATTACTTCAAAAAACAGGCCTTTGTCTATGAAAGGTGCTGTATAATATTTATGATGATTATTATTATTATTATTATTACTATTCTGAGCCATTCCAGCGGTCTTTCGCCAGCCCTGCAAATTTACTACACTCCCTCCAAACTAACTACACTGCTCTTTCACATCAAATGCAATGGTCTTGAATTGCACCAGAGGAGAGAAAGAGAAAAACCACACCAAGTGGAATCTCCACTTCAGAAGCACAGGTCTACCCTACAGCAACAGCAGGAAGCCAAGTCAGAAGGGCCCTAATTAGAGCGGGATGTCTATCACATCTCAGACTGGTATATTTGAAGTGGTTGAAGACTGTCTTACAAGCAGATTTCATCTGGGATCAAAAGATGTCTCAAAAGCTGATGTGTTAACAGCTGTACTGACAGATGTGGACAACAGCACAGTTTAAAAACAAGGGCTACCTGAATTTGAAGTCTGACCAGCAAATACAAACACAGGCTCCGCAACATATATGTTAATCGTTATCGTGTTATTAGCTCTTGTAACACTGACATGACAGAAGGCAACAAAATGCAAACCAGCGCTCTAATAAAATGCAGGTTATTTGCTGTTTGCTATGATCACTCTGATCATTCCAGTTATGTTTCGTGGATGTTTTGGTGAATTAAAGGCTAGGCTTGTGCCAGTAACAGAATCCTCTTATTCAGGGTAATGTGTGACTTGATGTTTAGCCCTTGTCAAATGGAACAACATAGTTCAATAGAGTGGTTGTAGTACATTACTATCCTTGATTTAGCCTCAAACAGTAATTAATCTAGTAAGAAAAAACAGAACTGTGAAGAATAAACTTCACCATCCAAGGCCATGGTGTTTGTTGCTGCTTAACTTAGCCTGATGCCTGTACTCCAAGGTCATTCCGCCTGATATCAAATTCTATGAGAGCCAAGACATGACAGTGGTTTTTCTGAGACTGTTTTGCCTAATGTCTGAAAACTGACACTGTGGTCTCAGAATGTCCTAAAAAGTACACCATAACATAGTTTTGTATTGGCATAATATCCACATGTTGCAATGGTACACAGTGGGATCCCCCAAGCACGTCCAACCAGCACAGCTCAACAGCCACATTTCTAAAACAACATCGTCTACGATATGGACAATAAATTTGGTCTTAATGTAGTAACATGTTTAAAAGTTAAATTCTGTTTTTTTAAACTGGTGGTAAATGTTTTTTCACTGTCAATGGCGAGTGTAACAGTTAACTGGCACCAAGGCTAGGCCTCATTAAAGCATTTACATGATCCAACAAATTAAAAGGATTTGGGTTAAAATAATACAAACTAGTCTTTAATTATGTCAATAGAGGTTCACTAGTTTCATCAGTGTGTTTTAATATAAAAATTTACCAAGAAAATTATATAGAAATTTAATAGAATATATAGAAATTTAATATAGAAAATTACCAAGCCCAAAATGGCAAAACATTAAGCTTTTAGCGGGATTAACAAAAAATCATTAAACAATTACATAAAGTAACTTAGTATGGGAGAGCTTTTCTCTTTGACTTCTTTACATGTTGAAGCTTTGTGGGTAAAGTTGCAGACAACCTTTTACAGAAAGAAGAGTCAATACTGTTCCACTCAGCACTGATTGGCTTCAAACTAGGGCTGGGCAATAAAACGATAACAATAATTATCGTGATATAACTCTTCCTCGATAGAGCGATACGACATGTTCGATAAATGTTCGATATAATACACCACTCTCACACTTCCACATTCAGCGAAAGCCTTGGTGGCATTTTCTACTGCAAAGAAAGAGAGACTACTCAGCTGTCGCCAGGAGAGGGCGCACTTCCGAGTTCTTCTACATGATTAGAGAGGGAGGGGGCCATGGGTAAGATAAGTCTTTAGCAACGGCTGAAACGCGGAGTTATACATTCCCTGTCTGAGTGGAGCGACCGACGATCTGTTCTCCTGTGACCGAGTGTGAGTGACGAGGTCAGTGGTGTAACGATACTGTCCTACAGCGAACTCACCTCTTTCCTAACACCCTAACCAGCTTTAGCAGCATTAAATTACAATCACAATCCTCACAACTAAAGCGCTGTTACAGCGCTCAGACAGTCATATTTTAGTATTAGTGCATTCCCAAGCAACGGAAGTGAAAGAAAGAAGTGGGTTCATGTAAATTACAGCCCTGATTTAAACGAAAGTAAACTGAGGAAGCTGTGAGGCATTGGAGAGCGGGAGAGCACTAGCTTTCCAGGCTAGTTGTTTTTAGCAGCTGGCTAACTTGAAGCAGCGCTCCGTCACTCCACAACACAGCGAACTGATGATACTGTAGATCAAACAAGACACAAAAGCACCGCTTTCAGTCTAAACGTACCTAAAAAGAGGACTCTGCTTTATCTGGTGTTGATATTTTGCGGTTCACCACTTAAACTACTACGATAGTATAGCGAAATCCAGTCGTCGCCAGCTGGTGTCTGAATACTGAGATGTCATTTGTAACGGGGTAGGCGAGCGCTCGTCACCAGCTAAAATAATCTGTTTTCTTTCTTAAATTATGACTATTACAAAATAGCCATGCTTTTCCAGCTGGTAAAAACAGCTCACCAGACACTTTCTCCCACTCTCACATGACAGATTTGTGAAATGTTCCACTGTTTGGTGAGTGTTTGTTGTGTTCCGACCATAAAGGATAGTTTAAAACAGCAATTAACCACCCAGGAGCAAAAATCAGCCTTCAAACTTGAAAGAAATAATGATTTGACTTTTATCGCGGTATGAATCGATATTGAACAATATGAATTTTGTTTATCGTGATAACATTTTTGGCCATATCGCCCAGCTCTACTTCAAACAGTTAAAAAAACATTGCTAAGCTAGTTTCTGTTTAAGAGACCAATATTCTCTATGGAGTTTAAATCTTATCTTTATCTTTATCTTTTCCAGTGCAAGAGTGATAAAACAGCTGACCCAGAAAAGTTTTGATTGCGTATTGGTGTTTTACAAATATTGCAATTTTTGTCATAAAAACAAACTTGCAAATGGATTTTTTTCCTCAGCATCTTTTAGCCCCAACACATACAGTTATACTCACTCTTCATGACGCAAATCACTGATGGTCCTGTCTAGTGAGATCATGTCACTGGCTACCATGTTGAAGCCAAACTCCTTGATGCTGGCCTGGACTGCATCCTTGTACTCCGTTCCTAGCACAAAAGGCTTGCTGCCCTCCCCTGGACCTCCAGGAACCCCTGGTGGTTCTGGCTCTTTGGGCTCAAAGTTGCCCAGGCTCCCCCTTCGCAGCACAGGGTCCGAGTACACATTACTCTGGGGTCTGAAAGTGACATACTGCTTCTGAATGATGTTCTTTTGGTCCTGGATCCTGAACTTCGGGTTCAGCTTGTCTCCACCGTTCCTCTGCCGGATGGAATCCAGGTCCACCTCGACACCTTCCACATGGGGCCAGGGAACAACAGGCTTAAACTGATCAGCTACATCATTGCGAAGGTTGGCCACAGCGACTGGTGCATCTCTTCCTTCCTAAAACAAAGTACAATGACACGATGAACGAATGAACAATTGTCTCTTTACGTTGAGGAAGGCCTATATGGAAGTCAGGCCTCCCCTATAGTAAAAGAAGTAGAAGAGCTATTCCTTACTGAACCATATTTACTTTGGGCTAAAAGGAACAGTTTACCAAAAAATCAAATTTGCACACTTTTCCCTTTACCCCAAACATAGTGGATCAGCCAAGCTGCTGTAGTTTTTGCCTTGAAGCTGCAAGGCTAATGTAGCTAAAAAGTAACAGGAGTCTATGATAGCAAAAATTCATTGTAAAACTACAGAAGCAAAGCTTGGCTGATCGGCATTTAAGAAGAGGGGAAAGTGTGCAAATTTGATTTTCTGGTAAATCACTCCTTTATGTTATCCAGTTTTGCCAGAAATTCTACTTTGTGAAATATCTCACAATGTATCTTCACTATGTAAAACAATTAACGGACCTGCACCTACATCTCGTCATTCAACAGAAAATGGCCACATGTTTAAAATTTCTAACATGCCAACTTGACAGCAACTAAGCATTCAAGTCTTTACAACTGGACAGTTCTTGAAACGCTCTTAGATGACTATCTCAGGAAGCAGAAGGTGGCAACCAGTTCCTATATGTCTCCACTGTCTGTTCCTGGTGTCAAAACTGCCACGTATGATTCTGTATCGTTAGCACTAAAGCCATTTCCGTGGACAAGGCTTTACACTGCAGTAAGTTAGCTTAGGTCCCTCCTGGACTTCTAGCCCTGAAATTGAGAACCGCGCACAATTATGGCACTCATTCGTAGATCATGGACTGGCCGGCTTGCTACGTCGCGTAGATATCTGGGAGCCTTTTCATTCTTTTACTAAGCTTCTCCTCCTCTTTCTTGTCCATCATAAGAACAGAGGCCGGCCAGATCTTAGTTAAGCTGATCATATGGTCATTTAAGCACATACATTTGCATGATAACCCTTGCTCTTCCTGGTTGTACAGTTATACGACCACAAAGCACATTTGTCAATGAAATAATAAGCTGGCTAGCAAACAGTACCGTTTATTGGGTTTAACCATAATATTACATATAAAAGTGATACATTAAATAAAACGTACGTTGGTGACTAGCTACGTCTGTAAGCCGTATTTTGGACAAAATGCATCTTTGTGCAGACCGTCCTGTCTAACTCAGCTAGCTACAAGGCTAGGCTAACGAGCTAGCTAGCTATCTCCATGACAACGACACTGGCTAGCTTAGCATGTAGCACGCTAATGCTAAATGACTAGTCTGCCTGACCAAACAGACAAAAATGGCAATGGCCACACGAGATAATTAAATAATTAGTGTAACATTACGAACGGAATTTGTGGAATAATACATGCGTTAGTTATTGTAGCGTTAGCTTACCAGTTTTGCAAACGGGTTGTCGTCGCCTGGTTTTGGAGACAGAGAGGACCAAAGCAAAACCAGCCCCAAAAACGTACCGACTACCAGCAAACTCCGAAGTATAAATCCAACTTTTAGCCTCATTGTTCAGCTCTGCTGGGGCTGAAAATGAACAAAAGAGCAGCTGGCTAACCCGAGGAAGCTGACATTAACGGCTTGACAGCTCTAGTGTGCAGCTCCGTGCCTCTTCTCTTAAGCGCTGCCCTTCAGAGCAGCACACGGCACCGAGGCGAGCAGAGCCTGGTTTATTACTACAGACAAGCAGAATCTGCTCAATGACTATAGCTAAGCTGGTCCTGCTTTACTCATACAGATATGCACAAACAGCTGTACGACCATAGGCAGGCAAAAGAACCTGCTCTAGTTGCCGATTACACGCAAGCGGAAACTGCTTTATTATTACTGGCAAGTTGAAATGCCAATTGAACCCATGCGCCACCTTCACACACCCACTCTTGACCTGCGCACACACACGGATATTTGTTAGAAACACACGGATACGCGAAGCCTTCTCAACCTGCTTGGGGTGCTTGTTTGATCAGCAGTGCCCTATTGCCCTCCACAGACACCCATTACCTCATAACGGGTAATTTTATTAAGTTTTCAAAATTTCTGTATGATTCAGTGGTTAAGATATAATCAAAGTCCCTCAGAGTGGTTTGATATGAAATGGCTCATTTGTAGAGAAACTTAAACTCGGATTTCTTTACAGAGGATAGGAACCAGGAGTCCAGATGTCTACAATGCAAATATAGCCACTTTATTTACTACCCATACCACCAGTGAGCACAAACATGTCTTCTGAGTTACTTTGATGATGGAAAAAAATAATAATAAAAATGAAAACTAAAAAATAAGTTTTGTTTGGGGACTATTTTGCCTTAGAACACCCTTCATGTACCTTTTCACCATGGATGGATTAAATAAATTGATTACTAAATAAAATGGATACATTTGATGTTAAATATATTGAATACGTTTATCATAAAACTATCATAGTACAATGTCTCTGAGATCAGGGAGTGTATTCATAATCACTGTAACTGTAACTGTAATGTAACTGCTGCACCATTTACGGTGGAACGGGAATATTCGAACAAAAACTTAATGAATAGCTGACTTCAGCGTACCCCTGGATGCTCTCCCCAGGTCTATTTCAAACGCTGACTCTAAGATGTGCAGTTTCATGTAAAACCCTGCGTGTGACTTTCTGGGACTGAAAAATTAGATGCTTATACATGCACACTTAAGGGGTGATTGATTTGGAATGATGCACACACACAGGGCATAGACAAAATAATGATGTAAAGACACTGAAGTAACTTGCACTCAGCTAAAACATACACATGATCTGAATACACTATGTGCTCTGATATGTTCAAAGCAACACTATGTTTCTGAAGTTGTGGAAGTGGATGGACAGTTAGATGTCATGTGAGACAACACAACAGAAGATCGCTGTCCAGAATTAGAAAGACATCAGATCATAGAGCAGTGGTGCCAGTTCCGATCCTCATGGGCCTCAGCTTAGCACAGTTTGGTTATTTTTTTATTCAAACACACGTCTATCGATTAATGCACTCAGGTGTGTTTGAACAGTGAAATCACCAGACTGTTCCAGACTTGACTCTCCTGATAGAGGTTTTGCCCTTTCTGAGCATTCTATAAAACATAACTCAAAGGATCACATACAAAAACTTTAACGTCAATCTGAAATAATGAAGAAATTTTCACTTTGTTGGTTAATGTGCATGGTCATATTAAATCTCTTTCTAACCTCATTGTGTTACGATATCTGATTCACACTGACTTTAGGACCAATTCTTTCAGATGGGGAATCCTCAAGGCCTTCAGAGAAAGTCTGATGACTTCAGTGAACTTATACCACGTTTCAAATTTCTAGTAGATGTTTATTAAATAGAATCATGCTTGTATTTAAATTCTGCAAATACAGGGTGATTCTACAAGATTCATCCGATTTCAAAGCACCATAATTTTACTGCCATGAGGCGCCTAGGAACCAATCACACACCAATTGAAAGAGGGGGTCATAGCGTTTCTGACTGTCACCGGAAGATGGCTCCTTTCAGGCTGCAAGGAGATGGCAACCCCTGAGCAGAAAGCGTTTTGCGTTCTTCATTTCTTCAAAGAGCCATGCGTACAGTGACACCCGACATGCTCAATCGAGTATGGGATGAATTTGACTATGGCGTTGATGTTGTCCGTACAGCTGGAGGAGGCCATATTGAGCACTTGTAAAATTACATAATAAACTTTATGCTTACTTAAACCATTTACAATGTACTGCATTGTTCTGTAATGATTTACAAGTGAAATAATCATTTTGAAATCGGATGAATCTTTTTGAATCACCCTGTATTACGTACTTTTGTTTCACTGTTAAGTTCTGGATGGAAACCAAAGGGTTAAATTCCTCAAATGAGTAGAAAATTGGCTAAGTGAGCTAAGTGAGCTCTCCTATTGACTAGAACTTCAAGAGCTGAAGAGAAGACCTAATGCATTAGATTACTGTCATTTAACTAGGACACGACAGAGGAATCATCCTGTGGCATCATTGCTTGCCTATGTTCTACTCAGTTTAGAAAAAATTGCCTGTTAGCATTTGTTCTGCTCAGTTCATTTGCAGGGACTTTTATTTTGAAGGGCAGGGCTAGGTTCTGAGGGTGGTAGTTGTTGTAAGTGAGGGAGCAAGCCTAGCCAGAGTTAGCAGAGCCATGAGTTAGCACAATGCTGTATTTTTCCCTTTTCGTTTCACTGTTCCTGAAAAATTGTGGTAAAGCTGAGATTTGGACCAGAGTCTCGACTTGCCTAAGTTTCTTTTGAGAACCGCCCGTGTCACATTGGTGACAGAAATAGCTCAAGACCCGGATCCGAGACGTCGATCCTGGCCATGGCGTGAGGTTCCAGTGGAGCGTCAGGTAGGGGACAACAAGAGGGGCGCGGTGCGATGGAGGGAGGCGAGGCTGGTGGAAGATGAGAAGAAGCTGTTAAGAACCAGACCCAGTGGCCCAGGGGAAGAGTACGCTCTTTCAATGACAGCGAAAAGAAAGCATCAAGCCTCCGCAAAGCATGGGCGACTGGGGATTTACGCTTTGCTGGGTGGAGCCAACCTGTAGCTGTCAATAGGATAATTAGGAGTTGAAATTATGTCCTCCACAACGTCCTTGCCCAGTGCCGTTACTGGCCCCCCGACATGACAGGCGAAGCCACCCCTACAGCGGTAACGCATCTGTGGAGAGAAGCCAGGTCTGCTCACTGCTGAGTTTGGTGGGACTCACCTACAGACAGTTTGCAGCAGTGGCCCATCATAGCTTGGGGTCTGATGCCTTCCTATGGACGGTAAGTCCTGTAAGGCTCCAGCAACAGTTGCGGTACGCAAAGCCAACATGCCTGGGGGAGGCTTTATGGTGGGTGGAAGAGATGGATGCAATTTTGGAAAAATATGTGGGCATGGAGATGCTGTGGTAAGCAACACAATGTTACACAGCAGAGGAGATGATGCACCCTGCGTAACCCCAAGTGAGGGACAGCAGGCAGGTGGCAGGTCTGGTCATGGTGGGGGGCCGAGAGCAAAAGTTCTGACTCGTGTCAGAACTCGTACAGAATGTGTGCATACTTGGTTTGGATTTCCTTGTTGAGGCTGGGGCTGTGCTCATCCTCAGGAAGGACATGCCGGGCTTGCAAATGGGACAGGTCAAGCTGGCTGCGGCAGGTAGCAGTGGAGCCAAGGCAGAATGTCAGGGCTCCCTGGCAATGTGGCCCTCGCTTCCAATGAGGGAGGGCTGCATCAGAGACAGTAGGTGGATCCCTGGGGTCAGCGCACACTGTCAGGTCGAGGACACCATCGATGCCAGCTTCAATGACACAGTGGACGACGGAGGAAGTGGAACTGTGATCGGTGGGTCAAGGGCTGGGAATTTCAGCCAGAGGATAGAGACGGGGTGTTTCCTCCATGCTGCTGGATTAGCCGTTCCACAATTACCGGAAGAAATGTTAAGTGTCAATGTTTCAATCCACTTATTTTGTATGTGCACGGATAAAAGAAAATGTGCACACAATTAAAAAGAAAATCTGTGCAGAATTAAAAGAAAATGAACAAGTGAAACAAAAAGAGAACAAGTTGTTAACTGTGAGAATGAATTAAGAAAATTTATCCACAAATATAAGAAAATGTATACATGATTAAAAGAAAAGGAATTGTTAATCATGGGAACAAATGAAGGAATGATGGCCACAAATATAAGAAACTGTGCCTCCGACCCGTCTGGGGCTCCATAGAAAGAAGATAGAAGCACTGGAAATAATGATTTTAGTTTACATCTATTTTTTTCTGTCATTAATCAGAGTCTGTTTATTTTGTGTTACTGCAACAAAATAAACTGCAGAAGATGCTTATGATGATAAGTGACGTATTTATCTAGTTAGAAGCACCACATAACACCTGTGACTGCTGAATAACCATTGCTTTTTGAGTTTCCGACTAGTAAATATGAAATTTCTGACACAACTTGAACGCACCATAGGCCTTCAGGAAGTCCTATATGCCACTGACTATGAAAAGGAGTGGCAGCCTAATGAGTGAGCTTTAAGAAATGGAAAACAGCAGTTTATCTTTTTAGATCCCCAGGCCTCTCTACTGAAAGAAACCCTGTGAAACTGCTACAAGGAAAACTATATGTCTGTCATAAGCTTCAAGTAAAACATGAAATGTATTATAGAACGCCCAAAAAGTGTTCATGCGAATTGCCATTAGCTTAGTGCTACCAAACTGCTAGAATCCCATAGGGATGCTAGTGTAAATTAGCATTCAATTAGAATTATATTAGAGATGGGTTTTGACATCCATGGCTAAAATTGAAGGCTCTCTGTTCGCCACTGACTTCTGTAGATGTGTAATGCTACCAGAGACAACCATGAAATGTTCAGAGGTGTGTAGTGTAGCCTAAAACCTTATTCTGATATTGCTACTTATGTGAAATAACAACAAGTAAAAGCACCTTTCCAAAAAACAACGTAAGTGATGTTCAAAAGGAGCAGCTCAAAAACCCACTTAAGTACAATGTAGCTTTAATTAAAATAACTGTGTTATATCCTGTATTTCTCTTTTTAGATCCTTTTGATTTATTTTTCTAAAATGAAATGATACAGCTCCAAAGTAAGAGGAGTGAGCAACAGTAAAGAGCTGAACCAATACAACAGAATGAAATTAAACCCAAAAAAACACTCAGGAAAGTACAAATCCAAAAACTTTACCTTTTAAATACAAGTTTATTTGGAACTGAGTGAATGTAACGACCCACCTTTGGAATTACTGTAGCATGAGCAGGCTAGTCAGGTCTTGGTGGTGAGCGCCCCCAGGTGTGCACCTAAAGGAATATACCGTAGTTTATCCTGTTTATGTTGTTGTTCCAAAAAGAACAATGTCCAGGGTGCATCCGTGGTTCCACAACAAACACTTAAATATAATACATGCGATCCATGCAGAAAACCGTAGCAGCTTTCATGACTGTCAGTAGATGTCTGTTAGAAGTTTGTCTATTATTAAAATGTAAAACATGTCTATCATATCATGCTTCTTGACTCTGTTTGGGAATGTTTCACTTTAACTTGTTTAATTATTTGAAGCCTAACTCATAATTAACATACCCACACAATGCTCTACTAAGTATAGTGTATCTCTACTAGTTTGTTTTGCATGAATAATGAATAAAAAAGAAACTCACTTTTAACAATTGTTTGTATTGTGAGTTGCACACCTGCTCTACCACTGTAACACTGAATAATTCTGTACTGTACGCAGTTAACCAGCAGAGGGAGCCAAATCCTTACTTTTTAAACAAAGCACTATATAAATACAAGCAGACATTTTGCTATATACTGGTAAAGGACAAAAAATGCCTCTGTCTAAATCTGCCAATATGAGTCTATAACTGGACTACACACACCATTTCTTACTCATTTTTCTGCTTTATTTAAAATTTAGATGGGAGAAACCATAGAGGGAGGGGGGGTATGTGGCTATGGTGGGGGAAAAAAAAGTAAAACAATTCATTATTTCCACAGGGCAAATCCGAGTTTTAGACTTACCCTTGATAAGAGATGGTGAAACAAAGTAGATTACTCACATAATAACTTATCCTTTCAAAGATACTACCAAATAAATAGAAATAAATATACCGTTTAAACAAATGTCCTCAAAAAGAAATGGCAGTACTAAAAAAGCAAGTCACTTTCAAGTCTCCTGTAAAGTACAAATCCACCATGCGATATCGAGAGCGCGAGTAGTAACGTTCGTTCACTAAACTTGCTACCCAGACGTTGCTCTGTATTTCAGTGTGTTAGATATGACCAAGGCCAAGGAACTTGGTCTCCAGAACCGGTTGACTGTGCACAAGTTCTCCTGGACCTGCAGGGTGTCCGTGTGGACGTATGCCATCAGCCGTGTGTCTCCCAGGCTCAGCTCTGTCCCAGTTCCCCTTCTAACGAGCCTTCCCTCCCTCATCTACTCCAGCATCTTGTGGGCGGTGGGTCGTTGGAGGGGTAGGGGGCCACACTCGGACACTAAGTACATCTACCCCCATGCTAAGCATCGATATGAGCCAGTCCCCAGGCTGGCTGCGCCTCAGGGTCCTAGGAGCTGGTGGCGCTGTTGAATTTGTCCAGGATGGTGGCGTTGACTCTCTGGAACAGCCACTGCTGCGTCTCGGACTGGGGATTGCACTTGTTCATGAAAATCCGCTTATCGGCAGGGCTACAGTCGATGCAACCGTTGCTCACCAGGTGGTAAAGAGACTTATCCTGCAACCAGGAGAGGAGGAGAGAGAGGCAAAGGCAAGCAATAAATAAAAAATAAACAAATAAATAAATAAATAAAAGTAAAGGAAAAACACAGTGGCGGTGACTCTGGCAGCGGTCTAATCCTTCTCTTATCTCCCGTTCCTCTTCAGTCAGATTACAGGACCAGAACTGAGGAACCAAAACCAGAGCGATTTTTTTTCTCCTCCCTAATCAGAAAAGCTGAATTCATTTCATGGTTTCAGCTTGGAAGTCAAACTAGTGAGAAATCTCAGAAGCGCACCAGAGAGAGTGCGAGGAGGGTATAAAGAGAAAGAGAGAGAGAGAAGAAGAAAGTAAGAGAGAGGCAGAGAGAGAAAAGAAAAAAGAAGGGCTGAGAGAAAGAGAATTATTTGAAAACTACTTGTTACATTATTATTAACCAGATTTAAGAGCATTTTATTGCTGCTATGGTATGATAAGTTATTTATATATATATATATATATATATATATATATATATATATATATATATATATATTAAGTTATATATACACACACACACACACACATCGATCAGGCATAACATTATGACCACCCCCTTGTTTCTACGTTCCAGTGCTGCTGGAGTTTTTGAAAACCCCAGCGTCACTGCTGGACTGAGAATAGTCCACCAATTAAAAATATCCAGACAACAGCGTCCTATGGGCCGCGTCCTGTGACCACTGATGAAGGACTAGAGGATGACCAACACAAACTGTGCAGCAGCAGATGAGCTATCGTCTATGACTTTACATCTACAAGGTGGACATACAAAGTAGGAGTGTCTAATAGAGTGGACAGTGAGTGGAGTTCAAAACTCCAGCGGCACTGCTGTGTCTGATCTACTCGTACCAGCACAACACACACTAACACACCACCACCACGACAGTGTTACTGCAGTGCTGAGAATGATCCACCACCCAAATAGTACCTGCTCTGTGAGGGTAAAAGGGGGCTAACAAAGTATGCAGAGAAACAGATGGACTACAGTCTGTAATTGTATAACTTCAAAATGCACCTATAAAGTAAGTGGAGCTGATAAAATGGACAATGAGTGTAGAAACAAGGAGGTGGTCATAATGTTATGTGATCAGTGTGTCTATCTATCTATCTGTCTATCTATCTATCTATCTATCTATCTATATATATATATATATATATATATATATATATATATATATATATATATATGTGTGTATATTCAAAAATCTCTCATTGTACACCACGGTAGTACACACTTTGTGCTGGTAATAGCAAACATGCCAAAGAGACTGGTTAGTGGTAAGAACAGAGGCCGGTCCCTGAGGGAATGCTTGGACTGGGCAGGGGAGAAGGAGGTACCTCAGGGCTCCAGCTACAGCCCTCTATGCTTTTCCCTCTGGCTGATTTACTCTCTCTGCCTCAGGCTCTTCTACTGCCAGGGCCCACCTGTCCTTTCAAGTGCATATTGCCTTTCTGCTGTGCCGTCATTGACCTATCTGACAATGATGATGATTTCTCTAGTGGACCCCTTGATGCCCTGTGAGAGGAAACGGCTGGGTGTTCGCTCATATTATCTTGCTGGAAGGCTGGAGAAACGCGGGTGCCATATCAGCCTCCATTATTTATGGCAAACTGTAATGTGGACTCAGAGCAGTAAGCATGGCTGTGTGGAGCTGTGGTAATAAGGCATCCACCTGGTCCTAGCCTGGCCCTGCAGCTATGGTAAAAAGCGTTACACTTTATTGACCACATACAGCAAAGAGAATTTTTAGGCTAGAAAGCCTTGGTGTGAAAGCACCAAGATTTTTATAAGAGATGCTGCTATCATTATACTGTATGTGTGCAGTGTACATTATTTATTCTTTTATTACTAATGCATCTTCATGAAATGCAAATCACAGTACAACACTGTATAGCTGAAAGAATATATTTAAGTGTCTTGCTCTCTTGTGGGTTTCAGATATACATATGAATGTGTACATATAGGGCTTAGACAAAATAATGGAAACACCATATGAAAAAGAGTCCTATCACTTACACACAGATAAAAGTTACATTATATACACATGAGCTTCTGGAATTCCAGTATGAGCAAAATTAGGCCATGAGTCTGAAAGATATCAGCTTACTGATTTACCAAGTTTATCAAACTTGCAATTTGTAGCAATACAATCACAGCACTAGTATTTTGTCCATATTACGCAGCCCTAGTACGTGTGTGTGTGTGTGTGTGTCTGTGTTACCTTGCGGTAGCTCCAGTGCTGGTTACCCCTCATGCCGTGGCAGTCATAGAGTGTGACAGGACTGCTCTGAGAGATGGCGTCGAAGCAGAACTTCCTGGTGTGTAAAGGATCACCTGGTCTGATGTCCTCCCTCCAGCCAAAGGTGAAGATCTATAAAAACAGGCACACAGACATGCTACTCACTACAGTCTTACTGGTTCTTTAGCAACACTGTCTTTTGTTGTTAGGACAGGGTTGCCCAGTCTTGTTCCTGGAGATCCACTATCCCCCAGAGTTTAGTTCCAACCCTAATCTGATACAACTAATCTTATTTAACTCTATTGGGACCACCAATTGAATAGCTTTTGTCACATTTTGTTTGCTTATTTTCACCTGTTGCTCATAACTCAGGCTGTTGAATTGTGGAGACTTTTCACAAACATTCCCACCACAATTCATCATTCAGCCTCCGTTCTTTTCAGGAGACCTGCTTTCAGGTTTTCAAAGAGATCTGTAGGGATATTCTTCCACACCTCCAAAGTTCAACTGTAAAAGCTGGTTGCATTTTCTGCTTCTCACAATCCAAGAAGTCCCAAATACATATTAAATGTTGCTGAGGTCTGGACTCTAGGGTGGCCAGTAAATCATTCTTAGAAAACCAGCAGATTTGGTCATTTGCTCCTTTCTTGTCTATTTTCTTTTGTCAGTAAAGGTTTCTTGACAGTTTTACGTTCTTTTGGTCCCATAGCATTGAGTTGTCTTTTTGCAGTAGTAGGATGGACAGAAACACCTGTGGGTAGATCTGAAGCAAGAGTGGAACCTGACTTTATCCCATCCCTCTAAACATAAGGGTTAAGTACCGTTTATCTGATGGGTACAGTTTTGGTGGTTTGCAAGGTCTTTCACTGTTATATTTTAGATTTTTTTAACTCCAGTTTTAGAAACTAATTTTTTAAAACGTATTTTATTTATTTCCCCTCCTTATGCAAGTGGATTATCTACCTATTCCCTGTAGAAATATCTTCTGAATAATGCCTTCAAGTCAAATGAATGAAATATGCCTGATTTTAGTCTTGTATAAATAATTATGTAATGTAAAGCATATAGCAGAAATGTATAGCAAAACGACAATAACTCTAAACCTCTGAGAGTTAAAGTTGTTGTATTACAGCCACAGTGAAACATCTCTAGGATCAGAGCTGAGCAGCCTTGCAGCAGGGGTTTGGTGACTGTTATAGATTAGGGCTTGGTTACTGAACTCCATTCCTAATGGCAGATTTCAACCCTTCTCTCCGAGTAACTGTTCTAATGAGTTACTTAACACCTCATTACGTTCGAGGCTAATGACTGGGAAGTAATGAGGTGTTTTGTGATAGACGCCCCTCTGGCTGATGGGTACTGCTCTCTGGACTGCGTTACCTGTTCATGCGCCCAGGTTCTCTCAGCTCCCTCTTTCAGGCAGGTGTCTAGACGGAGCTCAGTGCCTGTCGAGCCGTGTTTGGAGTCGATGCATAAACCTGACGCAGCGTTGTGGATCTGCAAGCACACAAAGAAAGAAAGAGATCAATAGGAATACTCTTCATCCACACATCAGATTCCTTAGACTGCACAGAATACCAATATTCTATTGTTCCTGTTGTTTGTGATTTGGGAAAAAACTGCTGATGCCTCACTCAAAACTGCAGGTTTTGAATTTTCCTCGCTTCTAGATCAACTTTAAATTAGCTCTGTGAAAGGTAATACTTTAGTTCATGTGAAAATTCTAAAGTTAAACTAGCTTAAAAGTTGAACATTTAGAAGATGCTGTTATTTGATCACCTGGTCTTGATGTAGTAACATCTGTTCATAGTTGTTCGTATAATCATAACCACAAAAATTATGCATCTAGCGCAATACTTCGTAACAATACTATTAATGAATGAATAGGTAGAAACTTTCTGAAGATTTCTGACATATACACTGTATTGCCAAAAGTATTCACTCACCCATCCAAATCATTGAATTCAGGTGTTCCAATCACTTCCATGGCCACAGGTGTATAAAACCAAGCACCTAGGCATGCAGACTGCTTCTACAAACATTTGTTGGGTCGCTCTCAGGAGCTCAGTGAATTCCAGCGTGGTACCGTGATAGGATGCCACCTGTGCAACAAGTCCAGTCATGAAATGTCCTCACTACTAAATATTCCACAGTCAACTGTCAGTGGTATTATAACAAAGTGGAAGCGATTGGGAACGACAGCAACTCAGCCACAAAGTGGGAGGCCAGGTAAAATGACAGAGCGGGGTCAGCGGATGCTGAGGCGCATAGTGTGCAGAGGTCACCAACTTTCTGCAGAGTCAATCACTACAGACCTCCAAACTTCATGTGGCCTTCAGATTAGCCCAAGAACACTGCATAGAGAGCTTCATGGAATGGGTTTCCATGGCCAAGCAGCTCCATCCAAGCCTTACATTGCCAATCGCAATGCAAAGCGTCGAATGCAGTGGTGTAAAGCACACTGCCACTGGACTCTAGAGCAGTGGAGATGTGTTCTCTGGAGTGATGAATCACGCTTCTCCGTCTGGCAATCTGATGGATGAGTCTGGGTTGGCGATTGCCAGGAGAATGGTACTTGTCTGACTGCATTGTGCCAAGTGTAAAGTTTGGTGGAGGGGGGATTATGGTGTGGGGTTGTTTTTCAGGAGTTGGGCTCGGCCCCTTAGTTCCAGTGTAAGGAACTCTTAATGCTTCAGCAGACCAAACAAAATATTTTGGACAATTTCATGCTCCCAACTTTGTGGGAACAGTTTGGGGATGCCCCCTTCCTGTTCCAACATGACTGCACACCAGTGCACAAAGCAAGGTCCATAAAGACATGGATGAGCGAGTTTGGTGTGGAAGAACTTGATTGGCCTGCACAGAGTCCTGACCTCAACCCGATAGAACACCTTGGGGATGAATTAGAGACTGCGAGCCAGGCCTACTCGTCCAACATCAGTGTCTGACATCACAAATGCGCTTCTGGAAGAATGGTCAGAAATTCCCATAAACACACTCCTAAACCTTGTGGAAAGCCTTCCCAGAAGAGTTGAAGCTGTTACAGCTGCAAAGGGTGGGCCGACATCATATTAAACCCTATGGATTAAGAATGGGATTTCACTCAAGTTCCTATGCGTGTGAAGGCAGACGAGCAAATACTTCTGGCAATATATTGTACATCTGGATGATACAGAAATATCCCTTCAAGAGCAGAAGATTGGGTTTCACTTGGGGAACCCCTGAGGTTCAACACACAGATGTTCCTTGGTAAAGATAAGAAAAAAGGCTATGAAAAAACCCTTTGTTGATATTAGATATTCTCTATTGATCCCTGAGGGGACATTTGAAGGCCACAGTAGTAGAAGAACATGGGACATTACACACATAAAATAAACAAGCCAAATTACACATATTACTCCTATAAGTAAACAAAGTGCATGTGGAGTGGATGGACAGATTTCTTTAGAATTTTGCTACCACCCTACTTTCTGTCACTGCCTCCAGTGAGTCTAGAGTCAGTCCTGGCTTTTCTAATCGGTTTATTGAGGCACTAGGCTTCTTCTGCAGTAGCGTTGCTCCCCTAGCAGAATACTTGAGAAAAGAATTCTGGCCACAATAGATTGATAGAATAACTCCAGCAGCCTGCTGCACAAATTGAAAGACCTGAGCCTCTATAGAAAGAAGAGCTTGCTCTTGCCTTTCCAGTACAGAGCATCTGTGTTATCAGTCTAGTCCAGTCTGTCGTTCAGATGGAACCTTATTTACATGTAGGACTGAACCATCTCCACATCCTCAATCTGGATTCTAAACTGGTTTCATCGGCCCCTTAATAGCTCTGGCAGGGCAGAAATTTGATGAATTGACTTTTTGGAAATGTGGCATCCTATGACAGTGCTACCATGTTGAAAACAACTGAGCTCTTCAGTACTACCCATAGCCAAATACGCTAATTAGAAGGGCTGTCTGCATACCTTTGGCCATGCAATGTAGATAAATAAATAGATAGAATATCTCAAACTCTTTTGGCACAAATTAGGCCTAATAGATGATCAAACTGAAACCATGTGAGACATCCATCACATCAGGCCACATCTGTGACTCATAATTAACAGATCTGTTTGAAACAGGCATAAAAGAGTGGTTAAGTGTGCATGCAGCATTTGCTCCATCTGTGTTCAGATACTGCCAGCATGACTATGTGGGAAGATCAAGTCATGACTTCAGAGTTGGCATTATAACCTTTTTCATTGTGGACAGCTGTACAGCTGTGGGGTATTTAGAGCATCTGCTGTAAGTTTTACCCTCTGTGTGTTGAGGATTCATATGCTACAGCCACCAATCCAGTGAAACAATTCCATTTAAATAGTGACTCATGCTACATCACACTCCACCCAGTGGGAAAGCATGAAAAAAAAATAGAAGGAAAAGGCAAAGAAGGCAAAGAACACTGGAGTGTGTGGTTTCCCCACTGCGAGAATGACAGAAAGTTCTGGTGCTTCTTTGCCTTTTCCTTCTCTTTTTTCTTGCTTTTTTGATTGACTGTCTCATTTGCCTAATTCTCGTTAAAGCATTCAGGTGTGCTGGCTGGTGTGATAGAAGAGTTCAATAATGCATGAAAACTGGAGCTGCTGTGTGTGGAGCACGCTGGGCAGTAGGCAGGTACACACACACACACACATTCAGCCTTACAGAGTCACGGGGGGCAGAAGGACTGAGAGAAAGGTGCACATACACACACATATATTCAGGGAGCCGTAGGGGCAGTAAGGCTGAGAAAAAAGTTACAGACACACTGAAAGAAGAAAGGAACAACAGCAGAATATCCAACAGAGCAGCACACAGTATAGTGTATGCATGGTTCTTAAATGAACACTAATTTAGCACTTACCAAAATGTCTTGTCAAAACAACACTTGAGTTTGGGAGGATTTCCCACATACAACATCAGACTTGGGTCGGGCTGGGGTTTGTTTCCTAATGAGTGTATGCAGTAGATTTTGTGCACACTGAAGCATTTTCTATTTCTCTCTTGCATACATATCGTTCTTAGCTACATTCAGAGTAGCTCTGGAGTTTGAGGATGTGGCCCTGAATGAAAGCATGAATGATGAGAGGGATGCGTTGAGTTGGAAAGGTCACAACAGATCGTTCCTCCTGCTTGTTAAGCTCATCCAAAGTGTGTTAAGTATTTCTGCAAGTAATGAGAGGAACTTTAGTGCAGTGGGGCTAACAGCTGATCAGAGGACAGTGGATGCTGTTCTCTGCCAGTTACAAACAGCAATTCCATAAAAATGTACTGATAATGACTCTTGGTGTATTAAAAATGTGTAAAATACCATTTTATCCCAGCATGGCTTTATCTGTCAGTCAACTTAAGAGCCTATTGACAAGGTAAAACCATAATAGTGCTTGCAAACAGGATAGGGTTTAGAATTTAGAAGTACTACTAGGGCCTGGTCGGGTCAGGTCTCGAAGTTACAGGTATGGGTGGGGTTTGGATTTCAGTTTCATACTGTGCCGACCTCTAGCTGGGATACACTGTCTGAGTGGACTAAAAAGAACTTTTGTAAGTCACTCTGGATATGTACGTCTGCTAAATGTCATAAATGTAAATGGTGCATAAGCCTAATATGCTGTTCCTGCACAGCATATTGCACCAGTACAAAGCAATGATGAACACTAGTTACTGGAAAGTCATAAATCACAGATATTGAAAATGATACATTGTATAGCATGTTAACAATATCACAGACACGAAAGATCATCAAAATCATTCTCAAAAATCTGTTAATTTAATTGTAGGCCTTTGTACCTTTTCAATTACAACCTCACAAATCCCTTGGACCCTCACAGAGCAGGTACTATTTGGGTGGTGGATCATTCTCAGCACTGCAGTAACACTGACGTGGTGGTGGTGTGTTAGTGTGTGTTGGGCTGGTACAAGTGGATCAGACATAGCAGTGATCTGGAGTTTCTAAACACCTCAGTGTCACTGCTGGACGGAGAATAGTCCATCAACCAAAATATCCAGCCAACAGCGTTCTGTGGGCAGCGTCCTGTGACCACTGATGAAGGACTAGAGGATGACCAACACAAACTGTGCAACAGCAGATGAGCTATTGTCTCTGACTTTACATCTACAAGGTGGACTGACAGGGTAGGAGTGTCTAATAGAGTGGACAGTAAGTGGACACAGTGTTTAAAAACTCCAGCAGCACTGCTGTGTCTGATCCACTCAGACCAGCACAACACACACTAACACACCACCACCACGACAGTGTTACTGCAGTGCTGAGAATGATCCACGACACAAATAGTACCTGCTCTGTGAGGGTCCATGGGAGTCCTGACCACTGAAGAACAGGGTAAAAGGGGGCTAACAATGTATGCAGAGAAACAGATGGACTACAGTCTGTAATTGTAGAACTACAAAGTGCACCTATGTAGTAAGTGGAGCTGATAAAGTGGACAATGAGCGTAGAATAATGTCATAATGTTATGCCTGATCGGTGTATGTAAACACAAAATAAACAGCACATAAACAATCTGCAAATAACTGAAGTACATATATACAGCTAAAATAACAGAGTATATATAGAATATAAATGTAATTTGAAACATTTATGAAATACGTAGATTGCATCAAGTTAAAGTGCACAGGTGCGCTGACTACAGTAGGTAAAAGTGGGAGAGGGTGAAAGTGGGAGAGGCTCTTTTTAATATATACAGTGGTCATGTACATTACAATGTATGTAATAAAGTGCATGTGCAGCTGTTTAACCCTCTGGGGTTCGAGGGCATTTTCTCAATTTTTGCACATCATCTTAAATTCAGCTTTAAAGGCACTCACATATAACAAGATGCCCATTTTTTTAAAAATGAAAATTATCTGATAACTTTGTTGCTACGTTCCAAAACTGCTGCAGCAACTTCAGCGGCTGTAAACTCTCTGCATGCCATTTCACACCTGTCTCCAATGTCGATGGAATTGAAAGGGTGCACTCTACAGATTCTGGAAATGTTTGAAATGTGAGAAGTGTTCTTGTTTATGCAGATAATGTGTTTAGGGCTCTCGCTCTTGGTCTCCGCTGAGATGGAAACTACTGGAAGAGAGAGTGACCGGGGTGCGAGGGGTTAGCCATGATTTTCCTTGCCCTCTTAATCTTCCAATCTTTGAGTGTGTAGAGTCAACAGCTGATGATTTACTCTGCACATGGCACCATTTACTGTAGCTTACGCTTGGTGTGCAAAGATGCAGAGCCAAACCAGGCGGAGATGGAAGATGCGATGATGGACTCTATTATGGCAGTGTAGAACTGAACCAGCAGCACTTGAGGCAGGAAATACAAATGCTGCAGAGCCCTTTTCATAACCGCAATGCTGCATCTGCCCCATTTCGGGATGCTGAATGGCTATGCAGAGAAATTTGTAAGTCTCTACTCTGCTGATCGTGGAACCATGTATTTCCAGTGGAGGCAGAGGGGTGGGTTTCAACAGACTCGGTCAGGGACTGAATGAAGAGTTTAGCAAACATAGGGGGAAAGCTATTCAAAACAGTGCCTGAGTGTTGCAGGTGAGACATTATAAGGCCCAGCTGCTTTGCTAGTCTTCTGTATCCTGAGAACAGAGCTCACCTACTGTTCACTGATGATGATGGGAGGTGGTGGGGAGGCATTTTCTAGGTGTTGTAGAGGTGTGAGGAGGTGAAGCGAGACTGGGGGGAGAGGGGAGATGTGCTTTGTTTTTTAAATCTTGAGTTAAAGTTATTGAGCTGGTTTGGGAGCAGGAGGTCAGCTGGTCAGGCTTGTCGTTTTGTTATGGTTTGGTGACCTTTCCGGATGGAGGAACAGTCGTTTGAGGAGAATTGCTGCTCCAGTTTTTCTTTGCATTTGTGTTTGGCAGTTTTGACTGCTTTGTTAAGTGCTTACTTTGCCCTTTGCATCACAGTCACCACATCTATGGGTCTCTTTCTTGGCTGTGCGGGGCTCACTGGAGAACCAGGGTTTGTTATTGTTGAACATATACACAATCATAGAAGCTTTTGTAAAAGGTGACTGCATCTGCACTGTCATCCAGGTTGCTATTTGCAGGTTTGAAGTAGTCTCAGTAGTGTAGGCATTTTCTCAAATTCCCTATAGCATCATTAGACCACATTCTCATTAATTTCACCTCAGGCTTTGTAGTTTTAAGCATTTAACTGTATAAGGGGATGAGATGGATGAGTGATTGCATAAAGTTACCAAGTGGGGCACAGGAGGTTGCCTGGTATGCATATTTGATGGTGCTGTAGCAGTGGTAAGTGTTTTGTGTTCTCTCTTTGGGCAGCTAAACAACTGTTTATATTTTGGTAATTCAGCAGGTTGGTGTGGTTGAAGTTTTCCATCAGGAGAATCTAAATGTTCCTGTTTGACTTCCATAATCTGGTCAGCCAACTGTTGTGCCAGCAGGGGTATACACAACCCAACCAGAATTATGAAGTGAAATTCTTGGGGTGAGTTGAATGGCTTGCAACTAATAATAAGTTTCCAGTTCAGGAGAACATGTTCTGGCCAGAACAGATACAATATGTTCATGCACCATTTGTGGTCAATGTAAAAAACATACTCCTCTGCCCTTAGTCTTCTCACTGAGGGCGGGGTCACGGATCACTCTGTACAGTGAAATTACGATCAGAATCAAAAATAGCCGTATTTGAGTTGTGCTCTAGTCATCATTCATTCATGGTGCACACACACACACACACACGCTTTGCTTATCTTCTAAGTATAACATTACTTTTGTCGCAGTAAACATTACTGCAGCACTGAAGTAATTCCACTTTTCATTCCTGATACATACAGTACTGTGCAAAGTCAGAGACCATCTGTCATTAATTTAATTTGCAGTCAAAATGGACATTAAGTACAAATTATGTACAATCCACTTGCATAAGGAAGGGGAAAGTCAAAGGACAAAAAACAGGAGTTCCCAAAACTGTTCAGAAAAATGATTATAGAGAAAATTGGACTCCTAACAAGGTCTGGTAGACCATCAAAACAGTCAACATCAGAGAATCAGTATATAAAAGCTTTCATCTCTGAGAGATAGGAGAAAATCAATCTCCACTCTTGCTTCAGATCTGAAAAAGGTGTTTCGATCTATCTGTCCACTGTGAGAAGACAACTCAACGCTTTGGGTTTGAAAGGACGTGCAGCTGTCAAGAAGCTGTTACTGAGAAAAGCAAAGAGACCAAAAAAGGAAGTTTGTAAATCAAACAAAGAAGCTAGTAGAAGAAAAAGCACTGGCCCAGAGTCCAGACCTCAACGTCACTGAATTTGACTCGGATTTCTTAAGACTATGTGAAGCAGAAAATGCAACCAATTTCTAAGACTGAACTTTGGAGGTGTGGAAAAATATTCCTGCAGATTCTTTGAAAAACTGAAAGCAAGGCTCACAAAAAATAATGGAAGCTGTAACAAAAGAAACTGTAGACACAGTAATAGAGTAATAAAGGGTGGATGCACTAAGTACTGCTGAGGCTTCTGTGTAATTTTCTTAAAAATTTCCTGATGCTGAAAAATCACTTGTACCTAATAGCCATTTTGACTGGAAATTAAATAAACGAAGGGCGGACTCTCACTTTTGAACAAGGCTGCATTAGGGAAATATTATGGGAATTTAAAAAAAAATATTAGAAATACTTCAATGCAGTATATAATACTTTTCAAAGAAATGAATGGAATCATAGTTGAGTGTATTGAATTTAATCTAATCATTTTTATTTCATAAAATTGAAAATCAATGATTTATGAATCAATTCACAGTCAGCCCAAAATTATATTGCATGCACATTTTTCAGTGCATAGTTAACATTTGGCTCTGTTACTTCTGAGAAAATAACATCTGCTGCCTCCACAAATGATCTAAAACGTTTATTAAGGAAAACAACCAACCTCGTAGCTGAAATGGTTATCTCTGACATTGCAGCCATTTCTAAACGTGCATGCGTCTGAAGGAAATTATTCCCAGTAAATTCACTAAGGCTGGGTATTCTGTGTGACATGTTACATCTCCCTTCTTTTATTACAGTTTAGATTATCTCTGAATTACTATCTCTCTCTCACACAAAGCTTCTAAAAGAAGCTTTAGTGCCTCTGCTTATCTGCCGACAGGAGACACCGGTCCCTATTTGTGCCGTGTCACGTTTCAAAATGAAGATGTGAAATGGTAAACAAACAGAGTGAAACACAAGCAAAGGCCAAAATGACTACGCTTTGCCTCTTCAGCCCTAAAACGTTCTATTTGTTGCTGTGAGAAAGGAAGGGAAAGAAAACACATTAAATTTATTTCCCTGTCCATTATCAGTCTCTCTCTTTGCTCTGGTCTCCCCTGTGCCCAGGTACCTCAGCTGAGTGACATATTCAGGACGAGTGAATTGACCTTTCGAGCATTCTAACAAAGCCGTCCATTAGGATGGGTCAATCTACTGTAGGATGTAGGCAGTTTGGTACAAGACCCCATTTCTGTAAGGTCAGCATAACTAGAAAATGTGTTCATATATATATATATATATATATATATATATATATATATATATTAATCCTACATGATTGTGCCCAGTCTTTTCAACATTTTTCCCCCTGCGTTTCATTCAGTTTATTCCTAAAGCTTCAGCTATGTTAAGCCTTGAACTACACTAAGTGGCTGTTGTGAATAGAAATCACCAACATGCACATCTCCTTTCATAGCCTTGAGCTTTCTCTTCAAACGCTCCAAAAGAATCCCGACACCAGTGATGGAGAAAACTCTAAATAAACCACCTAATGTAGTGCTACAACACATGCACACACACTCAGACACTGTGAAACACAGACTAATGCCAATACAAAACAACCTAGTAACATACAAATGCAACACTAATACTCCATTAATAAACCATTTCTCAAGTAAGTTCTGCCTATCTCCACAGGCCTGCCCAGTGTGTCTTCTTCAAGCAGGTGCATAGCTGCAGTTCTAACATGTAACTGTTACACAGTATTGGCTGTCCGTAGAAAGATGTTCAGTAGGGATTCAGCAGGCTGCACGCAAACTATGGCTGTGTCTGAAACATAACAACCGCTGCCTACTCAGACAGTGTTCTGTCTGACCCAGTAATGTCCAATTCAAATGTTTGAAAGAAATACTGCCTGCAGAGGTACCTCTGTTTGGCCGTTTTCTGAAGGCAGCTTAGATGCATCCTTCGCTGCTTTACATATCCTGTAATGATGGGTGTCAACTTTGATGCAGTCAGGAGAAAAAATGGCAGAAGACCTAAGCAGCACTGTCACAGTGGAGGAGAAAAACTGGTATCATCTTGCTGTAAATAAAAGTTATTTTAAAAAAGGGTGCATGTGTTTTGGTGTAAATATCTGTTCTTACATTAAAAAAATGACTTGTTGTATCAACTTATGTCACACATTTCCATTCAGTCAAATAGAGTACAGTCAGTGTACACAGACTTGCATGTCCCGCTTCAGTCTCTCTGCTTTGACGCACCGATGGAGAGGACGTCCCTGCCACCGTCTCCATGTTGTGTGCTGGGCCAGAAGTCACTGCACCAAGGACATGGTCCTGAGAGATGACTGGGGGCATTTGATGCCCAGGAGCAGGTATCCTGAGGCGCTTGTGCTGGCCTGGATTGGTGGACAGGCTGGAACTCCGATGGCAGAGAGGCCATGGCACGAATGATGCACGGCTGCATCCCTCAGAGGCCTTGAGGGAGGGCCTGGGTGGCACTGCCGGTGGACTTAAGGTTTGGGCCACTTGGGAGAGCAGAGAGGAACACATCGAGGACTCCCAGAATGCAGGGCACCTCACCGCAGCCTTTATTTAGTTCACATTTTATGCGTAAGGTGTTGGTGTTTAATGATGAAAATCTGTTACGTTTTGTTTGTGGTTTATCATGTCCTTTTTAGCTAATTAGCATGCCGCTAGTGTTTTACCATCTTCAAGCTGTTTGGCTGTTGGTGACTCCCCCCTATTCAGTGTGTTAATTACTACTGCAGATATTTTTCACAACTCAGCTTTAGTTCATTGTCTAAACTAATCTCATCTTGAGAGCTACTGTTTTTAGCTAAGCTTAGTATTTTATTTATGTATTTTTACAACAACAGTTAATTGCAGCTCTTTGTTAGGTCTGCACTGTTAAAATGTTGGTCAGCTTAAAATCATATAGTAGATTATTACACTGCTTTTCTTGAGTTCATTCGACTTAAATGTCTTAGTTGAGTCAAAACTCATATTTTGCCTAACTCATATTTTGAGTTCTGCTTAAGTACACAATGTTTAATGTTTTCCCAATAGCTGGAAATTTTTCCATCAGATAATCTCACCAGGCATTTTCTCCTCTTGGGCTCCCTGTTATGGACACAGCTATGACAACACTGGGGTTCAAACTTACAACCTTCTGTTTGATGTGAATGCGTAGTTATACCACTCACAAGCTCCTGAAATTTCTCAGCTTTCTGAAAAAAAAAAAAATTGTTTCATAACATAGTAACATCGTAACGTGGTACAATGCTCTAAAAATACACCACAACATCAGGAGACTGTGAGTTCGAACCCCAACGATCCCATAGCTGTACATATCTGGAAGTCCAAGAAGAGAAAATACCTGGAAAGACTGTGTGAGAGAAAAGGTTCCAGCTAGTGGAGTAAAAGACAAATTCTATATTGTTTACTTAATTGAGTAATTAGAAATGAGAGAACCTTTGACTAAACTAAGATGTCTGAGATGAGTTAACTTTGGTGTCCTCACGTTAACTCAAGAAAAACGATGTAGCTGGTTACCTAATAATTTTAAGTTGAGCTGACTGTTTTATAGTTTTTTATAATGCAGAAATACAAATAATTCCAAAGGGGTCACACATTTTTATCATACTTTTACAGGACAAGTGAAGGCCGGGGTGTCTTGAACACCAGACCACCTCTAATCCTCCCCTTCAAACCTTCCACAGAAACATTTCTTTTAACTTTGAGAAATCGCAGTTATTGCTGGTGATAGAAAGCATGGTTACTGGGGATGGAAATGATTAACCAATGAACTGTGAACTGACAAATAATTGTTTTGCCAATGTTATCAGTTAAAAACAAATAAAAATATTTCAGTTGTGCACCTGAAGGCACAACTGGCAATTGGTTGTGTTGGATAAGCCTATCAAAAAAAACTAATGTAAAATTAGTGGTGTTCAGTTTCACTTTTACAAGAGGACAGCAGCACAACTACATCGATGTAAGATAGCAAAAGCAAACACCCGATAACAGAGAAAACTAGTTTGTCTGTGTTCTTTGAGTGAAAGCATGATGCCTGGCAGTGTGAGGAAATCACATATGGGTGTGAAAAATAGAGAACAACATGGTGGATGGCACTGAGCGAAAGCTAGCCCTGCTCATGGTATTTATATTTGTTTTAACTTAGGCTAGTAATGAGTGGTAAATATTTCAGTAGCCCATAATTATATGTTCCAGCCTTTTTGTCAGTGTTTTTACTTTTTAGTCATGTAATCATGAATATTAGCCTCTCAGTTTAAACAAAATCGGGTTCTTACAAAGGGTATGTTTAATACAGTTTCAGACGGTTCTTACAAAGGGTATGTTTAATACGGTTTACTTCCAGACTTACACCTGGCCCCATCTATACATACTATGTTCCACAGTCAATGCAAGGAATACTTTTTAATGTCTTGGTTCGTTACCACAGAATTCAGTTGATGAATTAGCCAAATGTTGCATCCCCACATTGTACAATTCAGGCTTAATTATTTCTTATTTTACACACACACACACATATATTTACTTCTGATGTGCAGAAAAGGATATGCAGACTTGAAAATATTGATACAGAATGTAAATCAGGTGTAAATGCAATTTATAGTGCAACTCTCTATGTAATTAAAGATGTAATTGCATAATTCTATTCTATTTGCATAGTACAGCAAAATGACTAATGAGTAATAACTCTTGACTTCTAAGGCTGGCCTTACATGGTGAAACTTTCATACAACATGTTTTCAAGCAACAGGATCTCTGTGCAACTTGATAGTTATACAAAGCAATTAAAAATAATCAAAATTGCTCACAATACATTTGATTACTGCACTAATCAGGAAAATTGGCTTTTTTTTATACTGTGTATTGTATTGCTATATAAAATCATATGCATGCTGTTATTTGCATATTTGTAACATTTTTATAGTGTTGGTATAATTTTTCCAGCCATTTCTATATCTACATATCAGTCCTTTATATATTTATCTATGTTTATTTACCATGTATTTTATTTTTAAGTCTATCTTGAAAATGAATGTTTAAGTGGCCATTACAGTTCTTGCATCGCTCATCTTGTCCTAGACGCTCAGTGAGTACCGCATCTCTGTCTCCTCTTCTGTAATAATTTTTATTAAGGTAGGCGAATTACAGACAGACTGTTTGACTTGGTTTGAGTGTACTGTAGGAGGCAGCTCTGTGTGTGTATGTTTCAATGTGTGAGATAAGAAGCTGTGCATATATCTGACTTGTTTATCTACAGTGCCACCCTGCCAATCAGGACGCATGGCAAGGTGACCTTTTGGCCTCTGAAGAAGATCCAGGGACACACACTGACACACTGATCCTAGATTCCTCTCGTCTCTCGGTGTCTCTCCCTCTTTCACTTTCCTTTTTCCATTCTCTCTCTATCTCTCCCGCTCTCTCTCTCTTTAATCGCCCCTCATTCACTCTCTCTCTCTCTCTGCACCCGTAGGGATGGTTCTGAATGGCCAATGAGGCTGTGTTATTGTGTAATGCATCAGGCAGGGTGGCAGACGGCTGGCCCAGGCGAGGTGGCGTATGAAGCTATCAGCCTGACAGTCCAATTACTATCATTCTGCCTCAGGAAAGGAGATATTTACCGTCTGCAATTTTTCCCCCCAAAGCAGCTTCCCAAGATCTACACCATTCATTCCAGCCTTTTACCATCTATTCCCAGTGCTAATGCAGAGTGGGCCAATAAACGGCAGGGAGGAGCTGGAGCTGGAGGTGCTTTAATGGGCTTTCTGAGACGCCTCATCCGAAGTAGGTGGAGGCTAAAAACAAGATGGTCCTGGAGAATCTGTCAGAGCCACAGAGGAAAGCATATGAACAGAAGCCCTCGTGGTGAGTGCCAGATCGCCAATTAAATGTGATGTGAAATTAATTACATTTGGAAGTCATTATTCACCAGCTCCACAACATTTAAGTGAATGAAGGAAAAAAAAAATGTCATTCCCTGGTGGAATTAATTATGGTGTGATGTCTACAAAGCAGATCCATCAGACCTTGATTAAAAAACCCCAAATCAGAGAACACAAGACAGGGAACAAGAGCATGCATATTAAGTGTATTTTTTCCCTGGCAGTAGTGGTCATACACCACATGAGAGCAGAGTTGAAGCCTGAGAGAAATGTCACTAACTGAGGGACACCTCCCTCTGCTAGGCCTTTACAGGTGACATTACAACAAGTAATGAATTACCTGAATAGCCTGTCTGCCTGGATTAGGAGCAGCAGCAGAAAAGGGTCACACAGCTGCTGTGTATTTATGGGCTGGGAATCAGTGGCGTGCTGTCGGTGTGTATTAACTCTATAATTCCAAGATACAAAAGTGACTATTTCTGCCTTTTAATCGACTCCTCTCCTGTAATGACACTGTAATGCCAATGCTGTTCTCATATTTACTTTGATATGCAAAAAGAAAAAAATTCACAGGTTTTTTCAGTCAATAATAAGCATATCCATAGAGATGTGAATTGTGTTCTGAAAGTGCACAAACTTGCTCAGAAACACTGCAGTTCATCCAAGAATAAAGGCAGCATGGTTCTTTTTTGTAGTGATAGAAAACACAATGGCACACAGAAAGCTCCAATTCCACAACTACTCAACTACTCTGGGGGCAGATTTTAATATCTTAAAAGGCACAAAGACCGTGAATGGATCACCGATACATTAGGTATGACAGAGTTAAAGAGCGTGTCTGTGAGAGAAGCTGTAACTGTAATGAAAAATGCATCACCTCACAGCCTACAGTGTATCTCATAAATCAGTAAGCATCTGCTTATGGTCTCTTTCTCTCTCTCTCACACACTCAAAATCGCTGACACAAAACCGTACTTGGTTGTCTTATATCGGCAGGACTGACAAGTGTGCTGTTCAGGTGTGTCACTGAATGGACGTAGCATTGGGAAAAAACACATATATCATATTTACCGTGTAAATGAGAATCAGGGAGTTAAAGCTTACAATAATAACAGGAATGAAAGTACTGTACCTAGAGACTGAGGCTAAGTTGTGTGGAAATTTGTTTGATAAACAATGTGACTTAAAATTTGCATTTGCTTTAAAAAATTTATGTTGGTCCAGTTGTCATGAAATGTTTACACACTGTAAACAGCAGGTGACATTTTCAAATGATGCTAAATAAATAACTAACTAAATAAATACTCCTGAGATTTTCTGGGCTGCAATATGTACAATGCATATGTGGCTGTGTGGGTGTGTGTATGTCTGTGTGTGTGTGTGTTAGGGCTAACCCACCTCTCCCCATGCAGCAGGCAGGGGCTCCACAGGAGGGTAGTACTTGGGCAGGTCCCAGGCCACCGTGTTCATGTACCATTTGAAGTCTTTACACTTGAGGTGCTTGCGCAGCTCTTTCTGAGCAGTCAGGTCTCCTGTGGAGAGGTGGCGGTACTCGGGCCGGCGCTGGTAGATATATTCAGCATACTCATCCATCCATGTCTCTGCCACTCGCTTCAGATTCTGAGTGAGAGAGAGAGAGCAAGAGAGAGAGAGGAGTGATGGAGAGAGAGAGAGAGAAACAAGGAGAGAGATAAAAGATAAAGAAAAGATTGAAATAAGGGAGAGAGAGAAAGACCAAAATAAGAGAGAGAGAGAGAGAGAGAGAGAGAGAGAGAGAGGGGGGGGGCAGAGAAAAACATACAGAGAAAGAAAGATTGAAAGAGGGAGTGAGAGGGAGAGAGAGAGAGAGAATTTAATAACTTTGCCTGACTATTCTCACATGTATGTTTATGTTTGCTATGTCAGCAGTAATATAACTTGGGGCAATCATGCTTATAAAGCATTGAGGAAGACAGAGATAAGAGAAAAACAAAGAGAGATTGAAAGAAAGAAAGAAAGAAAGAAAGAAAGAAAGAAAGAAAGAAAGAAAGAAAGAAAGAAAGTATAAAGAATGAAAAGAGTAAGAAAAAAGAAAGAGAGAATGAGAGATGAAAAAAGAGTGAGGAGAGAAAAAAAGCAAGACAGAGATAAGAGAAAAGGAAAAAAGAAAAGAGAGAGATAAAAAAGAAAGAAAGACATGACAGAGGGAGAGAAAAAGATATGAGCAAGGAGAGAGAAAAAAGAAAGACTTAAGAAAGAAAAATATAGAGAAATAAAAGAAAAAGGAGAAAAACAAGGAAATAAGAGAATAAGAAGAGAAAAAGAGCAAGATATGAAAAAGAAGGGGGGAGAGAGAGAGAGAGAGAGAGAGAGGGAGATGGGGAGAGAGAGGGAGAGAGAAAGAAAGAGAGATAGGAAACAGATTCTATCAAGCTAAATGAAACTGACATGATTCCGTGCAAGTGTCCAGTACAACCCACCAGGTCGGCACATGTATGCACAGTGACACTTAAAGAACACACAGAACTCTCTCCCCACTCTCATGAATATTTCCTGGGTGGCTGGATACCCAAGGTAAAGTCAGATGTTCATTTGAGCAAAACATGGCTGAGAGGTTCAATACAGTGCTCCAGAGCCACAGAATGGTTAAACAGGCGTGAAAGATTACTGGTTGTGAATTGCCACAGATTGAGCATTTGTGTGGGAATTAATGCTGCAGCTGATTCTATTCTATCATAAACAATGCTACACAACCTGTCACAAACTGTTTACCCATCTGCAACTGGGTAGGAGATACAAAAGCACCCATACACACACACCCCCAGATTCCATAACTTTTTTTATTCACAAGCAGTAGGCATTATTAACAAGATGAAGCCATGAGCTGTCTTAACAATGATAGATCTAGCTGTCACACTTGATGCTTTCAAAACAATCTCTCACAAACAACCTGCTGCTACACCAGTGTATGCTGTTGTTTACCCCATTATAACAATTCTACCATAATATATGCAGTCATATGGCTCTGTATATATTCTATAGCTGTTTTTCATACTGCTGATGTATATTGTCTGTATGCATGGTTTAACAGAATGCACAATGTCTCCATACTGTTATGCACATTTGTAGAATACATGTATGTCTGTATTTGGATGTGTTTTAGTGTGAATTCCAGGATTCATCTACTGGGTACAGGTTACATATGAAGAATGAAGCCAGAGTCATGTGGCAGTGGTGAATCACTGGGACGAGTCTAAAGCTGGGGCTGATGACTCATACAAACAGATTCGAGGGTAACAGCACTCTGGGAAAGTCTTCCAACAAGGCACTTTTTCTTAGATCTCAGAGAAAGTTTGAAAATGTATAGGGTTAGAATGTACTGGAAGACAGCAAGAACCACACAAACAAGTAAACTAGGGAGTAAGAAGTAAGTAAGAAACTAGTACAAATGTCTGTACAATGACAATAACACTGAATTTAATTAAGCTTGTTAGTAAGTGAATAAGAGAGTAATTAAGTGCATTTAAGTAAACAAGTTTGCATTCAAGTGACTATATAGGCAAGTAAACACAGTAATGTACAGCTAAGCAAACTGTTTAAAGACACTATCTGGAGCATTCTACTGAGAATGAGAATGAGCATTCAAACTGCGTTCTCAAACAAAAAAAAAAAAAAGATCAAACCTTAGTTTTACAAGGATTTTATAATCTATATGTTATATGTTATAATCGAATAAAACCTAATACATTAATTGAGGTAGGAATAAGCTAAATATATACAAAATCATCATTTATAGGGTACTTTCTATTGGCAGGTTGCTATTTTTTTTAAATACATATATACACTCACCAAGCACTTTATTGGGAACACTACCCTAATACTGGGTCAGGCCTCGTGGCATGGATTCTACAAGATGTTGGAAACATTCTTTAGAGATTCTCGACCATGTTGACGTGATTACATTCCTGCAGATTACTGAGCTGCACTTTCATGCTGCGAATCTCCCGTTCTAAGGTGTTCTATTGGATTCAAATCTGGTGACTGGGAAGGCCACTAAAGAACATTAAACACATTGTTATGTGCATGATACCCATTTGAGACAACTTTTGCTTTGTGACATGAAGGGATGCACATGGTCAGCAACAATACTCTGATAGACTGGCATTCAAGCGATGATTGATTGATATTAACAGGCCCAAAGTGTGCCAAGAAAACATTCCATACATCATTACACCACCTCCACCAGCCTGGACTGTTGACCCAAGGCAGGTTGGGCCCATGGATTCATGCTGTTGGTACCATATTCTACCCTACCATCTGTGTGCCTCAGCAGGAATCCAGATTCATCCGACCAGGCCATGTTTTCCCATTCTTCAATTGCCCAGTTTTGGTGCGCCTGTGCCTGCTACAGCCTCAGCTTTCTGGTCTTGGCAGACAGAAGCGGAACCCGACATGGTCTTCTGTTGTGGTAGCCTATCCACCTCAAGGTTTGACCTGTGGTGCATTCTGATGCTATTCTGCTCACCACAATTGTACAGAGTGGTTATCTGGGTTACCGTAGCCTTTCTGTCAGCCATTCTCCATTGACCTCTCTCATTAACAAGGTGTTCCATCTGCAGAACTGTCACTCACTGGATGTTATTTCTTTATTGCACCATTCTGAGTAAACTCTAGTAACAGCTGTGCATGAAAATCTCAGGAGATGGGCAGTAGAAATACTCAAACCAGCCCGTGTGGCACCAACAAAAGTCATGGCACGTCAAAATCATTGAATCACATTTCTTCCCCATTCTGATGGTTGATGTGAACATTGCCTGAAGCTGCTGGCCTATACACACACACACATACACACACACACACACATATATCTTTATTTATTTAAATACGTAATACTTTGAGACTTTACTTTAAAAAAAAAAAAATGCTGACGCACATTTTCATGTCACAATCAAAATGCAAAGAGATAAAAAGATAAAAGAGATAAAAGAAAAAGCTTTATTTTAGCACACCTCTGTGTTTTAGAGTATGAAGTGAGACTGTATCCTTGTCCCTCATGGCCACATGCTGAGCAGTTCATTCCCACTGTTTAGAACAACCATTGTGTAACCTTAAGAACTGTCACTACTGAAACACATATTTCCTGTAGTTTTTTTATGTTTTTAATTAAATATATTATAATTTTATGTGTGTATATCTATTTATCTAGTCATGTACCGGGTAGCATTTTTGAGTTATACTCAAAATTAGCTAAAATTGTCACAACAAAAACAGTCATTACTAAAACATTTGGTAAAGTCAATAGTTTTACCAGCGCAATACATTTAACAAGCCACCACCATGTCAGTGTCACTGCAGTGCTGAGAATGGTCCACCACCTAAATAATACCTGTTCTGTGGTGGTCCTGAGCATTAAAGAACAGGATAAAAGGGGGCTAACAAATTATGCAGAGAAATGGACTACAGTCTGTAATTGCAGAACTACAAAGTGCACCTCTATGGTAAGCGTACCTGATAAAACGTACAGTGGAGTGGCCGGCATATATGAGAGATAATGCAGCAAAGAGTCATAGTAACTAAGACTATATATGTTTAAATGGAACATGGAAATAGAGTTTTGTGCGGGTTTTATTTTCCTCACACAGGTTCATAAAAGATTTGTCTGTGTGGTATGTGTAATTTCTAACTGTATTATTGTTAGGCTTAACGGAGAAAGAATCAGGGTCCATATTGGAAAATAAATTAATGTATCAGGCTGAAGAGACAAATGGTCGAGTGTATGTGAAGCTGTCGCATGGTCATACAAAGAAAAAGAACCAGAAAAGGCTGTAGAAATAAAAGAGTGAAATATTAAGTCAGTCTAGGAAAAATGGACAAGGGTGAACCTTAATCAGACTAGGATTGATCATTTTGATTCACAGGAGGCTTAGGTAGGCAAATACCAAGTTAGTCATATCTGAGATATGCAGTATTTCCCCAAGGCCATGTTTCGTGCAGCTGGGGAAACAGTTCCTTTCTTTTCAAATGCACAGCTTCAGAATCTTTGTTCACATAGATGTTTGTGCCCTTCAGTGTTTCACGCTGTTTTAGTATTTTCTCTTCACCGTAATGCAAGAGCTTTACATTTGTTCTTGGGGACTGGCATCAAACTTACCAATGCATGAGCCCTTGGAAATTCCATAGGGAGGCTTAAAGGAAGCCACTCTCTTTACTAAAAGTGATTTTTGATATGAATTTGCCTTCTTTTGACTAGACTCATGGAAAATGTTATGCACTCTTTAGATGACTCCTTAATGACTAAATCATTTCTGAAACATTCTATTGAGTGAAATTTAACAGTAGATGTTTTAAAATATATTTGATTGTAGTTTTTGAAGAGAGAAAATGTAGGTTTGATCATTTTTAGAAATTTATTAATGAGAAAATAAGGAGAGGAAGGCAAATATCCAGTGAACGTCCAATATGTACTCAACTTTACCTGGCTGTCCAAAATGCCAAAGGATGCTACTTTTTTGGTGGAAGGAACTGCAGATATTAAAGCAGATCTGATACAATATTCAGGGCTTTTTGCTTTATTTTATTTTATTTTTTACAAAACTGTTGCATAAAAGCAATAGAAGCAACAGATAACATCACGGTTGTGATGATCTACAGCACTCCTCGCCTTCAGCTTGTCCTGTGACCAAATCACAGCCATGATGTTATTCATGATAACCCACGTCCTCTTATTTTCTACTGCTTTACTTTACTAAACTTTACTGCAGTAAAAGTAACTTCTTGTTTTCAAAGGTTGTTAAGAACAGAAGTTTGTGGAAGGTAATGAAGGATTGATTAGCCAAATCAGGTATTGGATGGTAACTTCAAATAACCTTGAAATGAAATTAGAAGAGAGCTGAAATGATTAACCTAACACATTAACATTCATAACATCACTGCTTATTGTACTAATACTATAAGGTTGATCCAAAAATATGGCATTTCTTGCCATTTAATGTGCTCTTTTCTATTAATCATGTGATTTCTCAGTACAGTTGTGAAGAATGTGATCTAAAAAAGTCTTTGTGTTACAAGGTATATTTTTGAACAAGATAACACATGAACAGAAATATAAGTCACACATCAGACGCATTTCATTGTTACTCTGATTAACTTAGTCATTAATAAACTATCTGAACTGTGCTCTGAATGCATCTTTTATACAGTGATAGAAACACAGAAGCACATAAGAGGATTATATTGTAAATATGGATACATTTCACTGTGGTCAATGCAAACTTGCACACACTATAGCTCCTCTGGTGGCATATTAAAATGAGATTAAGGGGCCAAATTCACAGAATGCATCACCGGCAAGATGCTCGGTTTGACAAAGTTAATGTTATTTTTATTTATTCCAATTGTAGTGTTTTTCTAAGCAAATAAGCATTTACTACCCATATACATAGCTGTTTAACTATCATTTTCTCAGCTTACTTCAATAAGCTGAATATAACAGATATTTAGTTTAATGCAGTTAAAGACAGCTTGTGCTTAGCTACAATGGACCATCAAAATAAAATGTTACCTGTAGTTTCTATTTAAGCAGATGCGTTAATCCGAGCCTACTCTCATATTCTGGTATTTGGTCAGTGTATTGCACACTACTGCAGATCTCTGTGATCTTCAGTCAGTGTGTTGCAGGCTACCAGTGGTGCTTGAAGTGAGTCTACTGTAATGCTGCTGTCGTACCATGAGATTGGATCTCAGTAAACTGCAGGCTCCTATTATACTCTTAATGGCTAACAGCAGAGGAGAGGAAAAAGCACTTTCCTCCAGCCTAAATTTCGACCTTGCAGTGAGTGTACTGCAATGCCATTACACTCTTATGTGGTTAGAGATGTCAGAGGGTTTGTCTACTGTAATAGTCTTGTGAGGTTTGACGTGTAGTTGAGGTACTGTTCTGATTTGCTGTTATTCTGAACAGAGGTTACTGTACTCTAATAGCATTATTCTATATTATTATTCTACATTATGTGATTGCATTGTAATATTGTTACTGTCACATGTTGATTGAGGTTTTTGGACTGTAATATCATTACTCAACCACAGCATTACTCATTATGCAACTAAGCTGCAGCTGGCAGTTCCTGTGACAGTTAACAACTACTATATAACTAGACAGCCTGGACCATGCACTAGCAGCCAGGCTAGCATACATACAAAATGTTTATATATGTTTAATGCCTTATCACTTTGTTTGAGGCTAACTTTGGACTGCCTACTGCGCAATGTGTACTGACAATCAATACTGTTACTGTCACACGATGACAGAGGTGACTGACTGTAATACAGTAAATTTTGTCTGACCTGTAATAAATTGAAAACGATACAAAAACTTATTCCAAATTTGATTCCTGCCACACATTCCAAAAAAGTGATGACACGAGCATGTTTACCACTGTGTTACACCACTACATTTAACTGCATTTAATAATCACTTGGGGACTGAAAACACGTACTGATCCAGTTTTGAAAGTAAATTTTGTTGCTGTTCTTCTGTTATACCAGTCTTCAGCTGTGCAACCGTACTGGTCCCCATACAGGTCTGGACTGCAGGAAAGCCAGGTGATCACCTACACTCTCTGATTACCAGCCATGCTGTTTTAACACATGCACAATGCAGCTTTGCACTGTCATGTTGAAATAAGCATGGACTTTCCTGAAAAAGACGTCATCTAGATGGCAGAATATGTTGCTCAAAATGTGTTCAGCTTTAATGGTGCCTTCACAGATGTGCAAGTTGCCCAGTAATACCTCCCATACCATGACACAATCTGTTTTTTAAACTTTACGCTGGTAACAATTTTGACGGTCCTTTTCTTCTTTGGCCCAGACTTCCATTATTTCCAAAAATAATCTGAAAGGTGGACTTGTCAGACCACAATACGTTTAAACTCTGCATCAGTCCATTTCAAATGAACTCGGCAGCACATTCTGAGCTCAATTTCTGGATGCAGTGATGGTCGATGTTTATTAACAATGGTTTGTAAAAGTATTCCCAAGTCATCAAAGAAACATGCCAGTTTTTAATGCACTACCACTTGAGGGGTCAAGGATCAGATATTTATCTGGATTCCCTGAATTTGTCGATGATGTTATGCACTGTAGAGGATGAAATACCTAAAATCATTGCCATTGCTCACTGAGGAATGTATTTTTTAAACTGATTTTTTCGCTGATGCATTTTTAGTGGTGAGCTTCGACCCATCCTTGCTCATAAAGGACTAGGCATTTACTTTATTTACCAAAGCATAATTGCATCACCGCTTTAAAATGTTTTTGATCATGTCACACTGTTAATAGTTTCAAATTCTAAATTATAACTGCATTTCGCATACTGTCCAAACATTTTTGCAACTGGGATTGTATAATTATTGTTACTGGCCCATGTGAACAGAGGCAGTCCTACTGCAACATTGTTACTGGTCCAAGTGGACAGAGGGGACGATTCTGTAATCTGGCTCCAGGCTCAAGTAGACAGAGGGGACAATTGTGTAATATTGCTGCTGACACAAGTGGACGGAGGTGACTATACTGTATATTGTTATTGGCCCAAGTGAATAAAGCTGACTGTACTATATATTTCCACTGTCCCATGTAGATGCAAGTTATCATACAGTAATGCTGTTACTGTCCCATGTGGACAGAGGTGACTGTACTGCAATGTTGTTACTGGCCCACGCAGACTGAGGTAACTGCTATAGTATTGTTACTGGCTCATGTGGATGGAGGTGTATATACTTAATATTGTTATTGGCCCATGAAGACATGGATGACTACACTGTAATATTGTTAATGGCTCATATGGATGGAAGTATGCATACTGTAATATTGTTATTAGCTCAAGTGGACAGATGTGACTGTTAATGTAATATTGCAACTGGCCCACTTAGACGGAGGTGACTATATTGTAATATTGTTATTGTCTCATTTGGATGAAGGTGATTATACTGTAATATTGTTACAGCCCCATGGGGACGGAGGTGACTTTACTGCAATATTATTAGTATCTCATCTAGACACAAGTGACTATACTGTAATATTGTTGGTTACTGGCCCATATGGATGGATATGACTATCCCATACTCATGTGGACAGACGTGACTGTATTCTAATGGTTCTATACTCGCTCTAGCCATGCTTGTTCCAAGAGGGCATTTTGTATAGCATGTATATCTGGTGGATTGGGCACACTCCTAAAGACAGCATTCTATCATGTGGGTGGAAGTGATTCTACTGTAATAGTGATACTTTTTCATGTGGATGGAGATAACAACTGTAATACTGTTACTAGCCCAAGTGGACGGAGGTGACTATGAAATAAAAAGTGTCTGTAAAGTTGTTACTGGCCCATGTGCTGTAATGGTTTTGCACTCACTCTAGCTAGGCTGGTCCCTGAGGGCACTTTGTATGGCACATACTTCCTGTAGATGTGGCCCACTCTGGAGCATGGCACATCGTACATACTGCCCCCACACATCCACACCTGTGGAAAACACACAAAAACATGTAAGCATGCTAGTTATTTTCCATTTTAATCAATCAACCTTTATTCAAGCTTGGGGTAAATTAAGGGTGGCCCTCATTTACTGTGTAGCTTAGCATTATACAAAAATAGGGATTAAAAGAGTTAATATACATTTGTAACAGTAAAAATATAGTTAGAACAATGACCAATAAAATATTATTAAAACTGTACAAAAGATTTTTGGAATTTGGAAACTTTAAGACAAATAAGATTAACAAATCAAAACTTATCAATTAAAACAAGCAGAATAGTAATACAAAATAAAATTATAACTGATTAGGATTAGAAAAAGATAAAATAGAAAACAATACAAAAACAATAATAATAATAATAAAATGATAAAATATAAAAAATAAGTACAATAAATTACAATAAAAAATAAATAAACCCACAAAACCAAGAAAACTATTTCTTTTCTTTCAGGCACTGAGAGAAACATGGCACTACTACTTAGTATCTCACAGCCACTACTCAATATCTCTGTGAGTCCAGTATAAGGACTCAGCGGGACTGACTCAAAAGGCTGGTGAGTAGGCTTGTACCGTAAGGATCCATAGAAATGTTTCACAGTGTGCATGTACCAAAAACAAGCTGCATCCTTTCCGCAGGCTCCAATTATACTCCTACTAGCTGACAGCAGAGGAGGAGAAAAAGCCTTTTCTTCCAGCTTAAATCTCTACCTTCGCAGCTCCGAGCAGCACACAGAGATGGAGTCACAGAAATTTGGCCTGCATTTCCTCCATTTGAACCTATAGCTGTGCTCCCAAACTTCTAGACTGAATATTTAGGGCACGATATGACTTTACATAGTACATTACACTCACTAATGTCTTCTGTAATATGTATAGTACGTATTATGTTGCCACTGTGGCATGTGTAATATGTTGGCATTGTGAAATTTCGTACATTCAACACATGGTAATTTCATAGCAAAGAAATTAAAGAAATAAATAATTCGCTTGTATGGTTTACAACTTGCTAGGGATATTGATCTCAGATGTCCCACCACATGTACACAATTATTTTTAGATTAACAGTGTTCTACTAAATGATATGGCTGTCAACTGTGAGCAGTGGACCACTGGCCAATTTTATGGGTCAACCAGTATATCAATCAGATCCAACTTGATGGCACATGATAGCACTATTTTTGGTAGTCAGCTAGTAAAAATGCGCTTTTCACGAAGTTACACTTAAATAAGTAGCTAGCTAGCATAACTAAATGCTAACTCTGACTGCTAGAGGGTGCAAACCTGAACCCACAGCATGCCCTGAATCCGCAGGTCTAGACTGCTGGCTCTCTATGTCTGCAGATGGATGATGGTGAGACACGTCTTGTTGCCTGAGTCTGTGCTTTTGATGTTTAGGCTTCTATAGACTGCTGGCTCAAGGCTGAAGGAGGAATTCTGCTTGGCCAGTGACACACAGGGGGTGGTGAGTGGGCTTGGGGTGTTTTGAGGATGGGGGGTGGGAGTGTTGGTGGAGGGTGCTCTTCTCTGTCTCTAACAGACAAGTCTGAAAGCTCTTCTCTTTGTCCCCTCTTACCCTCCTCCTTTCCCTCACCATCCCGCTGTGTATGAGAGAGCTGTGTGTGCAGATATCAAACGGCACAGGGCTCTCTCTCCCCCGCTGGGGCAGCTGCTTTAGCGCTCAGACTGACTTCACATACTCTGTCCATATGGAGATGGAGCTCTCCTCTGAGCATAAACGAAAGAGAGATATAACAAATGAGGTTTTATGAATAATTTTCACACTTTATTCATATTTTCCATGGCACGTGGAGAGATGAAGTTATGGTTTAGAGAGAGATATTACTGGGAGGACTCGTGCTGCATTTTTTATAAAGCCACCCACGTCCAACAGATGGACACCGCTCAGATAAAGACCAGCTGACCAATAGATAGAGCCAAAGCACTCCTAGTTTCACTCCAAACAGCAATAAAACTGTGGAGGCTGAGTGCTGGTGCTGTATCAGAGCGATAAGCGACGTGTTTCTTGCTATTCAGAGGATTAACTTCTAAATCACGAATGTTAAATGTCACAGGCAGTTGTAAATTTTAAGACTTAAGATAGGTAACAGAATTTGACTGGCAAAGCAGCAACTGAGAAAAAAAAAATCAAATAAAATCTGCCAAAGGTAATCTTAAAAAAAAACAAAAAAAGACTAAGGCAATTTAGCTCCAGTACTATTTTTGCCGTTGCCATGGTTACCAGAGGAAGAAAGGGTTGCGTTCCAATAACAAAGTTCACTGACGGCGCGCGAGAGGAGAGAGCCTAATGAAAAAGGAAGGATGGCAGGTATGTCATCTCCGATAAAGAGAACACGCTCCCTCCCTCGTTTGCTCGCATGCGACGCCTCCGGTTCTGGCCCAACTAATCAAAACCGAATCACCCCACAGCCGCGTGCAATCACAGGATCACACACACTAATTAGTTTCAGCAGAGGGGCCAGCCTAAAAACACACTGCTGCCTTCGCCTGTCTTTTTATTTCAGGCCATTTCTGTCCTTTCAGCTCTGAAGCTCCAGGCCATTATGTGTAGGAGAGGAAAAAAACCCGACAAACTCCAGTCTGCAAATTCACCACGACTTCATAGAGCTGTCAGAAACGAGAAAAGCTCGTGTGAAAGAACGGAAGCAGACTGGACATGTCATGCAGAGAAGCACACAGGAGTAGTGGATACAGTACTGTCTGTCTGGTACACAGAGGAGCTGAATTAAAAGAAACAGTGCATACTCAAAAAGAGAGAATAATAAACTGGACCTTCATGGAGGGCTATGGATGGTCCATTTTTAGTCTGTGTGGATTTGATGGAGCACTGCTCCATATTTTCTCATCAGTCCTACATTACCAGGGATACACTATTCTCTCAGACTGACCCACATGAGGTAGCCTTGGTCAAGAGCTTCGGGCGCAGCATCTCAGGACCAGCAAAGATGCAAGCACTCACTCACTGCAGCCCAGTTTTGCACAGCGTGATTTAGTTCACTTGTGTCAGCATCACTCATCAAAACATGTGTGCTATGAATACTACCATTTGCAGTAACCTATACAATGTACATGTAAATATCACTGACAATAAAATGTATTGTTATTTTGTTTCCATAGTTGATTTCCTTACGTCAGTGTTTTCAAAACTATGCATGAATACATCATAAAACTTTCAAAACCTCCAGCCTCCAGGAGAATATCTTTCACAAAATAAGTATTTGATGACTTAAAAGGACATTTTTGCAAGGATGGGTCACCTAAACATAAAAAAAGGTACGTTTTCAAAAAATTTCTATGTATATGTGGACAAGCAAGTATGTGTGCATTATCCCTGATAATGGGAAAGTGTTGTTTAGCCATGCATTTTTGATCAAAAATCAGCTCATCCCTTCAGCCAATGGTGTCTATTTTGCTAAACTAAAACAGATTTAGCTGTAAAGAAGACAACGACACATTATTTTTTGCTACAGTTTCACTACCAACAATAGGTGAGCTCGTTTTTACACATCTTACTGGAAATCGAATTTTTAGATGACGTTAAAATGAAGTATTCACAGTCATGCACAACCCTGAATAGTAGTCTCTGCCACCTGTATTTTCCCTATTTTAGTTAAATTGATAACAAGATTGGTCGCCAATTATTTTTTTACTGTCAACATTATTTATAATGTCAATTAGCTGTTGTTGCCTTTTAACAAATGAAAAATATCTCTATCTATTAGTTATCTGCCTCTGTAAAAACACAGGGCATCCTGGATATTAATTGTATTATAACTTTTATATCACCATAACTATAATAACTTGATGCTGCACAGCTTTCTCAGTGAATTTAGAGTCCGTTCCAACTCTGTTCATCATTCTGGACACCACAAACATTCCTTCACTTTTTATAACTTTCTACAAATGTTTTGAAATTTGAACAACACATTAGAATGATTTTTCCCATGTATGTGCAACCAAATTAGTTTGATAATATTGAAAATAGTTGTTCCAAACTTTTTTAACAGTAGTGTTCATTCATTAATCTTGCTGTGAGTGAATTTGGAACTGAGGCTTTGTACACTGTAAATATTGGTTATAGTCTAACGTACTGTACTTACTAGGGATGCAAGATTGGAACGGGCCAAGATTGGAATCGCCAGATTTTTTGCTCCATACAAGTAAAGAGCGATCAGCCAATCTACTATATTTGCTTTGGCCAGCCTGTGTTGCAATTTTATGATGTACATAACATGAAGCAGATGAGTGCAATTATGGTGTATTTGAATACTGAGGTGTCACCTGTACAAAACATTGTAGCATAATTATGCATGATTTGTGCTAAACAGCCTCTCTACTTTCAATGAAGCATTTTATTTGATTTATGTTATTTAAATAGGCCACTGAGTTTAAAATGCTGCTTTGGCCCATTAAAGAGGAAAAAAAGCGATATTTATATCGTACTTATACATAGTGTGTGTGTGTGGGGTGTAGTTACAGTGCACAGTATACAGTGTCTTGCCGAAGTATTCAACCCCTTTGACAATTAACAGCATTACAAATGATAATTGCGCATGCCAGTACTTTTAATGTGAACTTATATGCCATACATTCAATTTAAGCTACATTAAAATACATTATTTGTCTGCAGATATGTTAAAGAATAAAATGAAAAACTTAACTATGCTGTTTGCATAGTTAAATTCCTGTGCTCTGGAAGCTTCATGCTCACACAGACGAGTCCCTCGCAAGGACAGAATTGCCTTTTAATTGGATAAAACTGGTTTCTACCTGTGAACCATTAAAGTAACTGCCACATTTTCTAGATAAAACTTTGAAAGGGGGTTGAATAGTTGCGCAAGACACTGCACAGGACTTGCTGTATGTTGCACCGGGCTGAAGGATATTGTTTATGTTGCATAGGGCTCTCACCTTGAAAGATATTTCATACTGCTCTCCTCCCCAGATCTCCAGGCCTGTGTCATAGCCTCCTAGCTCCCAGAACCACTGCCGCTTCACAGCAAACAAACCTCCAGCCATCACTGGAGACCTGCAGAGAGTCAGAGAGGACCAACACGTTCAATACTCCCTCACACACATCTCATAATACATTTAATTCTCCAGGCTCTGTTGAAGCTCAAGGAAAGGCCAGATGAATTCTACTGAAGGTCATACAGAAAGTACACTCACTTTATGGGTATGTGAGTTTAACACAATGTGTGAAGCAAAGGTTCTGGGACCAAGACCTAGAGTGGACAGTCTCTGGGGCAGAGAACTGCTTCAGCAGCCGCAGGCTGCAAAGGTACAAGGCTTTCGCTCAAAGATTTTGCTTTCTGTCCAGGGGAATAGATTTCAACTGAAATGTATTAATACGGACTAAACACTGAATACTGAACAGTACAGTATGGAAACAGTGTTACTGTGAAGTTCAGATCATGTAGGCCCTACAGTGCTATGTCACAGAGTTCTACAGTATTCAACAGTTCTTGTTCTAGCTCTTTCATGTCTCAAGGCTAAGGCCAAGCCTTCTTGATATAGACTCATCTACCATATCACTCCAGCTGGTGAAACAAGGCTCTGGTGACCTGATAATTCTTGAGCGATCAATGAAGTGCATGTAGATGCTGGATGCAAACCTGTGCTCACTGCAGTCAACATGGCAGATATCAGACTCCTACGCACTGTTCAGCAGCAGACTGCACTCAGATCAAAGAGAGACGAGACTGATGCCCTGTGGGCAGTGGCTACTAATGCAACAGTAATCCTGTGGCCCTGCCCAGACCTGCTACATGTTTAAGCTGCTTGTGTATCATGGTGGAACTGTAAACATACCAAGTTGTGTTTTTCCGCAAGACAGTTAATGAGGAGGCAGTTGAATAATATAATGTAATGTTATAAGGGATGGAATTATACTCTCCCTCTCTTGCTTTCCCTCGCTCTCTTCTGTAAGTCTTCTGTGCCAAGTTTCAGGCGCACATAAGACGCATTCTGCCTGAAACACATGCATGTTATGCACAAAACTGGCACACAAACCTAAACGCAAGGTCTGTGTGGGATGTACATGGAAAAAGTGCATAATGAGTTTCTCCCCCTCATACATACGCATTGGAGGCAGCATCCTCAAAACATGAGACAAGTGTGCAAAAGGGGATAGAGATGCAGTGATTGTGTATTCCGTTCAATTTATTGACATTTCACCAAGCAGTTTTGCATGAATCTCCACCTCAAAACCAAGCCTGCATTAGCTGTACTGTCCCAAAAGTGAGGTGTTTAAGGTTTAATTTAAAAGCCTGGCACAGAATTTTTCCTACTTACTCAAAAGTTTGTATTATCAGGAAGTTTGAGATAATCTTCAAACTTATGGTACAGCACAACATTTACTGGGCATCAAGGAGTGCCTAAAATGACCTCTTTAGTTTTAAAATATTGTAACACTGCCCCTACACTGTTAAAAAAAACAATAGTCCTGGGTAGTAGGTATGGTAGCAGTTAGATGGACATACAGCTTCAAAGATGTGCTTAAAGGATATTTCCCTACTTCAAGAAAATTGTCAGAAATTCTTTGTAAATTGCTTAATGACCCTTATGGCACTGACCTACCCTGTTATTGTTTTCCAAATTCACTTTTTTGAGCCAGCAGAACACCCCTGTATAAAGTGTTGGTGGGAAATTTTAACACTAACTTTAACGTATTGTTTTCTTATTTGTCCCCAGCTTGTTGGATGCTCCACTATTTCACTGTGCCTTATAAACTCTGTTTAAAATACTCAGTAAAGATTCATCTGTGTGAGCTGGCGTTTTTTGAAGAACTTTCAGCAATTAAGAAGCAATTGTTCCACAGAGGTGTTAAAGCTAAAAAAAATTGGCCAAAAAATGAGGAGGTGAGAGAGGGAGAGGAATAAACAATAATCGTGGGAATGGGGTTTGTGTAAAGACAGCCAAGCAGGACGAGCAGGAAGACGCCAAAATCAATTTGCTCTCGTGTAATACCCTCCGGCCCACTTCCCTCCAATTTAATAAGACGCTGAAATATAGCAGTCGACTCAATTAAGCCTGCTAATGAAGGAGCGAGCACTTCACTGGCAAAATTATCCAAGTCTTTTTTTCCCCTTCCAATGCTTGTGCCAATAGAGGCGAAGGATAAGCGAGCAGATTCTGAGGCTTTGTTAAGTGAATTTTGGCAGATTGAAGCTGGTCTAGCCTGCTGCTGCTGCTACTGGGTGGGGTAGATGGTGGCTGTGGAGCTGGTTATGGCTGTGTTTGACCAGGTCGGTTTGTGGACAAAACAAGGAAACAGGTTGACTACAGAACAGATTTTGCCTAACAAGTAGGCAGGTAGGTAATTGAGAAAGTTCTGAGAAGCCAAAAGAAAATAGTTTTGTGCTTTCAAAAGAAATCTACTGGAGTTTAAATACAAGGGCACTTCTACATGCCTTCTTTAACACAAATGTAGAGACAAATTAGCCTGAAGTAAAAGTTAGTTTGCTAGTCTGAGGTAAAAGTACTCTAGTATTGCACTGCCGGCCAGCGATGCGGTGGCGTTACTTACTGCCCTCACAAAATTGGCCTATGCTAAGTTTTGACCCTTAGTAATTACTGCCATCTTGCTATGCATTCAATTTGTACCACATACTTATTTTAAATGTAATTTCTTAAGTACATAATTAATTACATTTACACTTTGTGTGCATTCTGTATAGACGGGTTTAAGGCTGCACTACATTTCTAGTTGATATTGTCAAAAAAGAGAAAAAAAGGACAAAAAGGACAAAAATATAAACAATTTTTTTTTCTTATCAAATTCAAATCATAATAAAATATATCCTCTTGTACTTACAAACACAAATGTGGTATTTTTTGACAATTTAGAAACAAAGAATTTCTCCACTTGTTTTAATGAGCTACAAGTTTGAAATAAAACTTAAATGTAAGACGACGTATTTCAAGGTGTATAGGCAACCGGGGACCTAGGATGGTTAATTACTGGAAGATTGAACAAAATGGAGGCAAATTGAGGGCCTGAGGTTTGGGACAGTATAGTGAGATGAGCCAGAAGTGCATAACAGTGGGTTGACAAAAAGTAGTGCTGTTAGAAGTTCCACTCAAACAAAACTAAATATACCACCACTCCCGACTACTGCAAAAGTCTGATTCTTAGAGAAGAAGCTTAAGTACAGCAACTGAAGTAGACGTAATGATGTAATCAGCCCTAAGGGCAGAGCTGGAGGGATTGTAGTGGCTGATGGCCATGCACTTTGTTTCCAGGGAGATTTCATTTGCCTTGGACCTTGTTTAAGGCTTTAGGAAGTCTGAGAGCTTTTTGCTGTATTCTTGTTCATATAAGCACAATGATAAAGTGTAATGAAGATTGTGTATGTGTGATTTGGTCACAGGCACAAGCCAAAAACGCCTGCTTGCTTAGCAAAGAGGCCTTTTTTGTTGTTCCCAAACAAGCTATGGCATTTTTCTCACCTAAAAAAGTAGCTTCACCACAAACTTAAAGTAAAATCACTACTGTTGTTACCTGCTAGTCAGCGGACTGTAACAGATATGGTTAAAAAATGTCATCACAGGTGGAATGCTTTTTCAAACTAGACTATATGGTGGGAAGTAACTATTGTATAGATGCCTGTCCATCTCTTCTACAGAGGGCAGGTGGTAGAGCTGCTTACCTCAGCACCAGAGGATGTGAGCAAACAGTGTCCAAAAAGAGAAGTGTAGGCTAAATAAGAGGAAGGAACGAAGAACCACCACTTTCATTGACTGTTTAATTAGGCAGAAATCTGGGGGGAACGTGTGGGTTGATGCGGATGTATATGTGTGTGTGTGTGTGTGTGTGTGTGTGTGTGTGTGTATCTGTGTGAGAGCAGGGAAGACAGGTGAATGAACCACTGCAGCCTCTGATCATGGGTGTTCTGCACCAGTGGAGCATAAAGTCAGGTCAAAAAGCCTTACTAGAGAGAGAGAGAGAGAGAGAGAAGGAGAGAGGCCTGGTGCTCAGATGTATGTGACAAGGTGAACCTTTTGTGTTAGAAGCCCACTCCAGACAGCACGCACTAAATCAGTGTGACCATACACATGCATACACATACACACACAAGTACACACACGCACGCATGCTCCTCTGTCTGCTCTGTAAGTCGGGTGTTGTCAGGTGTCAGGTGTGGCTCTCTACAGATAAGCTTGGTGGTATCTCTCCTCTTCAGCTTCAGTTCCTCTCATCACGCACACACACTCAGACACATACGCACACACACACACACACACACACACACACACACACACACACACACACAAAACAGTGTTTTCCTGTTATGAGTTGTTTCCATTGCACTACACATCATGGTCACAAAGTTATTATTGTATACTTAAATTCAAAAAAAGTTGGTACAGTATGTGAAATGCTATTAAAAACAAAAAGTAGCGATTAAGAAATTCTATTTGACCTGTATAAAAAAACAGTACAAAAACTCTCTTTTGAACTTCTATTTTTTTGTTTGTTTTTTTTTTTTGGTAAATTGCTGCCTGCAGCACATTGTAAATACACTGGGACAGGAGCTTGTTTATCACTGTGTTGCATCATCAGCCTTGTAAGAACATGTAATAATCATTTGTAGACTGCAAACACTAACTGATCCAGTTTTGAAAGCAAATTCCTTTTTTTTGCCATTCATCCATTATACAAGTCTTAATCTGTGGCTTTCATTGTCATATATTGTGCTTCATAATGTGCTACACATTTTCGATGCAACTCAGGTCTGGACAGCAGGCAGACCAGTCTAGCATCCACACTCTCTGATTCTGCAGCCATGCTGTTGCAATACACAGAATGTAGCTTAGCTGTTGTTATACTTAAATAAGAATGGACATTCCTCAAAAAGACATTATCTAGAAAGCAGCATATCTCCATTTTTGTTACTGTTGTTTTTTAATACACCAGATACACCAGCTTCCCTATACAATTTTTAAAATTTCAAGAGGAGTGGGGCTATAACAGTGCTTCTAAAAAAAATCTTCCTTCTCTTAAAAAGTTACCATTTCGGGGATACAAGGTATCTTTCAGCATCAATGGTGCCTTCACAGATGTGCAAGTTACTTATTTCTTTGGAATTGAAGTTTGCTCATGTGAAAATGATTTGAATAATTGTAGTCAAGTAAATTCGATACATCACTTTTTCAGTGGGAACAAGAGGACCTCAGCAAGAACTAAAAACATGCACACAGAGGTATGGGAGGCACATTCATCATCATGTGTGTGTGTGTGTGTGTGTGTGTGTGTATGTGTGTGTGAGAGAGAGACAGAGAGAGAGAGAGAGAGAGAGGGAGAGAGAGAGATTGCTGTTCCCCTTTTTCTCACAGGTGAAATAACTGGAATTCTGAATAGTGTTTCTCCTTGATTAGGTAGTGTAATGTGCAGAGACAGAACTCAAGAGACAGAGAGAACGAGAGAGAGAGAAAAAAGTATGAGAAAAGTGAATCAGAGAATCTCTTTGCCATCAAAGAACCCAAGCAGACAGATTCTGACCAAGTACAGGCTCAATGACCACTGTCCAGTCATAGAAAAGGGTGATACACATATATATATATATATATATAAATATATATATATATATATATATATATATGTATTCAGCAGCTGGACACTGCTTGACTATATTCTGCTCTCACTACAGAAGGATGTCAAGATCAGGAGAAAGCTTATAGGCTAACAAGCCCCTCGATAACATTCAGAGACAAGCTGCCCAAACAAGAGTGCACAAATACTGAATATAAAATACAGAATGAGATATTTGTATGACTGTAAAGGGTTTCAAATGTCTGTATTTAACCTAGAATTGCCATGAAATGTGAATATTCAACACTGCTAGTTTGACACAAAAAGTACACAAATTCACAAGGGCACTAGAGGAAAGTTTTATGGCAACAGTTGTATCAGAAAAATGAAGGCTATTTCATTTAATGCAGAAACATTTTTAATTTTCATTTATCATTTAATTTACAGACAACACAGAAAAGAAAAGCAGAAAAAAGCTGAAAACATACATTTAACAGAAAATGACACAAAAAAACCCTGAAAAAATGGTTATAAAATTAAAGTTCAAAAAGTCAGTGACTCCCAACAACTGTGCAAGACCTGGTAGACCCCCAGAACTGTCAGCATCAGATAAACAGTACTTCAAGCTTTCATCTTTGAGAGAGAGGAGAAAATCAAGCTCCACTCTTGCTTTAGATTTGAAAAAGTCCACTGGTGTTTCTATTCATCCTTCCACTGTGAGAAGACAACTCAACGTTATATTACAGAAACTTTTTAACTCTGAAATCTTATCCTATCTGTCACCATGGCAACTTCAGTTAAGACTGAATTTAGGGCAGAAGCTATTACAGAACTACAGTTCTTAAGTTTATAATCTTATCCTAACTCCAGATAAGAAAACAGTATTACAGAAACATCCTAACTAGACTAAATTTCCAAAATTCTGTCCCAACTGTAAGACAACCCCAGAGGTGTCTTAACTTTTGTGTTAACTGTCTGTTTTATGCAGTGACAGGCAGCATAGTTCACTTTGATGTTACATTGATCTCCACCATCCCCTCTTATTAATTTTGTGTGTTAATTTTGATGACAACTCATCAGATAAAATATTACAGTGATGGTGGTGAATAATGAAGAGACAGAGCTGAACATGTTTCTGTTTATTAGGAGCAATAAAGTCCACACAGTTGGCTAAAGTGTTTGGGAAACTGAAACTAAAACTGGAGAGTGGTGACCCTCTGATAAACAGCACAAAGTGCTGTCACAATATTATTTACTTCAAGTTTACTGCGCTTTTGTTTGACATGTTTTACATGAGTATCGCTAGCCAGCTGCCTGGCTAAGTAAACTGCTTATTTTGGTTATGTGTTTATGTTTTAGCTGTGCTCTTACGGTCGGCTGCTAGGTAACAGGTGTGACAGTTGATTGTCTGCTCCGATGGAGTAGTTTTAGATTTCCTAACTAGAGATAAGAATCCTAAGTTAAAATAAGATGTGCTTCTGTAATTTGTGAAAAATCTTATCTTGACCTGTCAGGTCTTTAAAAAATGAGAGGTTTCTGTAATATGGCACCAAACGTGTATGTGACCTCACAGAGTTGTTCTTGTTTTGGATATTACCACTTTAAAGTTGCAAAGAAATGCAGCAATGCCAATAACGCAAGCAGTGAATTGAAAAATGAAATGAAACTAGAGGAAGAGTGAGAGAGGAGTAAAATGTTGACACATAGATCAAGCCTGGCATTTAAGCAAACTCTGAGGTAACTAGTGAAAGGCTCCGCTGTGTGAATGTGCCACATTAATATAAAACAGCTCATCAGCCTGGCAGGTCAGATAAATTGGCAAGACTGATATGAATGATCCAGCTTACTTTCACCAATTTTACTGATGATTGCAAAACATTGCCTCAGAGAAAAGCTCATACAACTGTGTCTCTAGTGAAATCAAAGTGTTCATAAATTCATCAAGAACTTTTTGAGAAATGTTCTTACAATCAATTTACTGATATACATCAGAGTTACATGAACAAAATCCAGAGGGAGAGAACAAAAGAGAGAAAGACATAGCGAAACATTTAGTTCTACCAAATATAAAGACACACACACGCACACATACATACACACACACACACACACACACACACACACACACACAGTCTATATACAGTAGGGCTGCAACAATCCAATAGTTTTATTTTTGAATATTTTATCTAATATTGTCTTAAATATCTGACTATTCTACATGGAGATTCACTCAAAAGAGGCCCCACATACTTTGTAATAACTCTTGCTAGGACGAAGCAATCTGAACAGAACACGTGCAATGTGCTCCTCAGGATATGGAGCTTCGAACAAGCCGGTTTCCCCCTGCGGCGATGAGCATTTAACCTCGGTTTGCAACTTCCGGGTGCATAGCCCCGTTCCCCTTCACTCAGTCACTCGACTTCTCATCAGGATGGTGGTGTACAGTATTGGGCAGTGCATCAAGGTATGTAGCATTTTTTTTTTTGGTTCAGATTGCTTCACCCTAATGGGAGTTAGAAAATTCGGGGACTCTGTATAAGAATAAAATGCTCAAGATATGCACTTCCCATCAATGATGAAATTAAAAAAAATACAGCAACTAGCATAAAATGCTATTCCAGAGGATCCGGCATCCCTGGCCAGGCTGCTGAGACTGTTTCAATGTGACAGTGATGAGCAGCACAGGAGAGCAGAGGACACAGTGTCTTTTAACCACGTTGTTTCAAAAGCTGAAAAATATTCTTTGTTCAATATTTTAGAGTTTTTAAGCTGCTCAAAAACTGTTTTACACCTAAGTACGTGCTAAACTCAGCTGTGTCGGTATTAGTGCTCAGTGGAGTTTAATAAGGTTCTTTCTGGTCTGGATGGACGGCTCGCTAGCACCTGGAGCAGTTGGAAAAGTCTTTTGACTGCACTGGGCAATTAAAACAGACATAATCACCTCAAATTAGAGATCTAATACAGACAGTTAGAAACGGAGTCTCGACAGCCTGACCTCTGACTACTGCCAAGATGTCGTCCTAGCTGTAACAGGAAAGGACTCTGTCACTGACATTGCTCTTTCTGCATTATGTGCAGGCAGATTCTCTTGTTCACTTGTTTCCAATCAGATCCTTTTCTATTTTCAAACTTTTCAATTATCAAATTTGTTGAATTTTATTGAATATTTTTTGCAGTCCTAATGTACACACATTGTCACTATACATCTAATCCAGTAAACACATGCACTACATGATTTCCGAAAAAGATGATCCAAATGAGGATATGTCTAATGGAAGGAGAGAGAGAGAGAGAGAGAGAGAGAGAGAGAGAGAGAGAGGAACCCTAGTAATGCCTCAAGTAATGCCTTGATTCCACACTTACCTTTGACACACATATCAGCTCTACGTTCAACACAGCATTTTCTGTGGTATTTGCATACTTCCAGCCACAGATGCAGAAACACTTGTACACGCATTTGTAAAATCTAGGTCAGTTTACTGAAACGTCTACCTATTAGATAGATACTGTGTTCAAGGTAAAGTGCTTCTCATTACACAAAAAGCTCTACATGGACTGGCTCCTGATTACCTGGCTGAGCTCCTCCATGCATATGCCTATCCTGTACCTTATGATCTCCGAATTATAGGCTTTTAGATTGACCTCTAGTTGGACAATCATTCAACACAGTAGCCCCTCAATTATGAATTTCTCTCCCTCAATCTATTCAGGATGGGTCCTCATTTGTTTTCAATATGTTATCATCGTTCTTCTTGTCAGTGAAAACACTATCTCAGCACTGTCGGACTAAAACTTTGTATCTCTAAAATGGCAACTTTACAGGAGAAGGTAAAAACATTCTTAACACTGCAGTAACACTGACGTGGTGGTGGTGTGTTAGTGTGTGTTGTGCTGGTCTGAGTGGATCAGACACAGCAGTGTTGCTGGAGTTTTTAAACACTTCAGTGTCACTGCTGGACTGAGAGCAGTTAACCAGCCAAAAATATCCAGGCAAAAGTGTCCTGTGGGTAGCATCCTGTGACCACTGATGAAGGACTAGAGGATGACCAACACAAACTGTGCAGCAGCAGATAAGCTATTGTCTCTGACTTTACATCTACAAGGTGGACTGACAAGGTAGGAGTGTCTAACAGAGTGGACAGTGAGTGGACACAGTGTTTAAAAACTCCAGCAGCATCGCTTTGTCTGATACACTCAGACCAGCGCAACACACACTAACACACCACCACCACATCAGTGTCACTGCAGTGCTGAGAATGATCCACCACCCAAATAGTACCTGCTCTGTGAGGGTCCATGGGGATCCTGACCACTGAAGAACAGGGTAAAAGGGGGCTAACAAAGTATGCAGAGAAACAGATGGACTACAGTCTGTAATTGTAGAACTACAAAGTGCACCTATATAGTAAGTGGAGCTGATAAATTGGACAATCAGCGTAGAAACAAGGAGGTGGTCATAATTTTATGCCTGATCGGTGTATATGTATCTCTTATGTCTTCTGTTGTTAAACATGTTGCCTCTTGTTTAACATGTCTATGTTCTAAGATTGTAAAGCAATCTTAAGCATGATAAAGACATTATATTAAAAATATATATATGATAATGAATGACAATGATAAGAGAGAGACAGAGAGAGAGAGACAGACCAGGTGGAGGATCACCAGTTACAGCTAATTGTTACACTTCAGCTTATCTGGGCTAAATGTGTGTGTTGTCTGTCTCAGTGTGTTCTCATAGTTGTGGTGCAGTGGGGCCTTCTTCTCTTCTCTCTTTACTCGTCCTGTCCTAATACAATTAATCACAGCTCAGCTGGGCCAGAGACAAGGCCCTTTAGAGAGAGAGAGAGAGGGAGAGAGAGAGAGAGAGAGAGAGAGAGATAGAGAGAGAGAATCAGAGACTGTCAAACAAAACTCTCCCTGTACATGTATTATTGTTATTAGGAGTCCAAGCACAAAGTGCAGACTAAACCATAAGTTGCACAGACATGAAACTTGGTCAATAGGTAGAAGTCTCTCCTGCTACTCAGGCGCACAAGCTCCGCCTCCATTGGCTAGAAGGTGGCAATACACACACACACACACACACACACACACACACACACATTTTCTAATCCTTCTGGGTCGCGGTGGGAGCTTAGAGTGGAGCTTAAATTGCACAAGTCATGCATATACAGTTTTAACACAGAAATGCTTTGACCGATTGTCATGAAACTTTACACACATGTAAAGGCAATCTTTAAATGTTGATGCAACTGCATTGCCAGGTGGTGCTATAAAATGCAAGAAAATTTTACACAACCAAAGGATGTCCCAATGACATGAAATTTGGTATGCTGCAACTGTGTGCCTGCTGACATCATATCGAGAAAACATGGCCACCAACAGCAAATTAGATCTCAGCAGGTGTTTGACATTCTTAGAACTAGCCACTCACATCAGGCTCACAAATGTGCATTATTGAGATAAAACAATGCACATTTGTAAGCTTGACAACTTTTTATTTAAATTTTCTACCAATCCTCATTGTTTGAAATTAACACATTTTGAAATAGTCCTATGATTTACTCAAAACTGGTCTTGAAACAAAATTCAGTCTTAAAGTAAACAAGTATCAAAAAAAAAGGATTGTTGTAACATGTCAATATGGATGGAGTTTTTATGACTCTGTTAGCTGCAACTCACAAATTTGATTGACAGCAAATTTGGTACAGACATACAGAGTAGTACTCCTAAGAGCATGCCAATTATGGTCTACATACACTTCTGGGCATGCTACAGTATGGACAATACGTAAAATGAGCATGTCTCCTACTTACTTCAAATCACAAAATGCAAATGGTGTCAAAATACTCAAGTCTTTAGTCTTAACAGCTTGGTCAATAGATGTGTTTCACTAAACTGTACAGGCAATCTAACATTCTGATTTATATACATATTCAACACAGTAGTGAGACAACAAGAATAGACTGTACAATAGGGGATGCTAAAACAATAATTCTAAATGTTGAAACTCTTGGCAAATTCATTGTGTCATAAAACAATCATTTCTAAAAAATCAACAGATGTTGCTTCAGTGTCTATCAGACTATGCACAAACCAAAGATAAAGTCATTTAACTGCAGCATGTTAAAGTAATTCACAGCCAAAGTTACCAAATCAGTTCATTAAGTCAGTAATTAAGTAATTAGTAAGTAATTTTCAGCTTGTCCAATTCACTCATTAGTCAAATGCAGTGCATTATAGAATTACCATTGGCAAAGTTACCAAATCAGTTTATTAGTAATTTGCATCCCATCTAGCTGACTCACGAGTTAAATTCAACGTTATAAAATGACCATTACCAAAGAGTAGACCAAAAAAGCAAAAGATTTTGATTTAAAGTGTCATACTATGAATAAATTTAAGATGAAGTTTACTGCAGCATTTTAAAGTAATTGTCAGCCAAATTTACCAAAGCCATTCATTAAGTTAGAAATTTGCATCCCATCTAATTTACTCATAAGTCAAACACAACACATCATAAAATGTCCATTACCAATAAGTAGAATAGTAATTGGCAGCCAAAGAAAAACATGGTTAACCAGAGTTCAGCAAGTGTCTGACAGCCTTAAAATAAGCCAGTCACCCTGAAACTTAATATGTATAAAAACTTTACTGACATGTCCCCTAGGGTACAGACACACAATTAAAGCCCCAATTCAACCTTTATCAGTTTACAGACACAGTTTAAAAGTCATTTGATTTGTTACTAAGCTCTTAAATTTGTCAACAAAAAATGACATGCTGGGATAAACTACTATTTTACATCTCTGTAATACACAGTTTTTAAAGACCGTAATTTCAAAATGCTAAAAATGGGTCATTCTTCAAAAAAATGCCGTCCCTTGTGTTCATATCACTACTGAAACATAACGAGTTTCAGTACACAGGCGGAGCCTTATTTCAGCCACAGCCCTGCTTTTTAAAGCAGGAAGTGATACTGCATCCTTGTCTCTTGTGGCCACATGGTGAGCAGTTAGATTCCACTGTTTTGAAGTAAATCTGAAAATCACTGTGGAACATTAAGAACTGTCACCACCACATATTTCTGCAATTAAGTAAATGTTTTTGAGTTTTAATTTAAAATATTAGAAATTCCTTAATGTACAGCTGTTCAAAGCTGTGGTTGCTAGTCATGTACTGGCTAGCATTTTTGAGTTATGATAAAAATCAACAATACAACATCTGTTGAAGTTTCGGTAGTGTTATGATTGTTTTAGTAGTTAAAATGTAATGTTGAAATATTTATTTTAATAAAATAAACATAATTAATCTACAGGACCACTCAAAGCAAAAGGATTTTAGGCAAAAGTCCAAGAAGTTAAAAGTCTTAAATGGGTTTTGAACTTTGATTTGGAACCAATTCAGTAGAATACATTGGGATATAACGAGTTTTTTAAAAGAATAACAGCTAACTTATACTGGCAAACACCTCTTTATTTCTCTAATTAAGTGGTATTAATCATAATATAGCATTGATGAGTAAAGCCCACCCCCAAAAATATATGTTGTGGAAAAAAAAACAGGAAGTGGTGTATAAAACATTTTGGAACTAAACCCTTCATCTATATCAGTACATTGGTGTGGAATCTCTGATTATACCTGGCAGAGAACAGCATCCACCTTCCTGTGATCAACTGTTAGCCTAAAGCTCCTCTCACTACTGCTGCTAAGTTACTTGCAGAAATTTGTAACATACTTCAGGTGGGCTTAAGCAAGGGAAAAGATCCACTGTGACCTTTTCACCAACCCAACACATTTCTCTCATCATTCATGGTGTGACTGTGATTAATGTACTGTTGAACTTCATTCCCAGTTTCATTCAGGGGCACATATACCCACTCCTCAAACTCCAGAGCTATTCTGAACTCTACAGTCTATAAAGTCCACTGTCTATGGACTGTAACATTACTAAAGAGAGAGAAAATAAGATAGAGTGGGTGAAATACGAGAGCATATTTCTTCAAATAAAACAAATCTCCTACATAAAAATGAACTTGCTAGAAAAGAAACCTGAACCCGACCAGACCCGTATGTTTTACGTGAAAAATCACACTGAACCTGATATTTTGAGGGGCTCCATTGGGCTCGGGTCGCATGGCAGACCTCTAATCCTCATACATTCACAGCAGCCCTCACAACACCTCAAAACAAGCAGGCCTTTCTCTCTCTCTCTCTTTCTCTCTCTCTCAATCAAGGTAAAACAGCCTGCCATGCAGATGCCAATCACAATTTACATTCAAGGGATGAGCTGCTGAAATCCAATTAAGTTCCCCACAAATACAACATTTATGAAGCTTAAATGTCTTTGACGAACGAGGAGGACACAGGAGCTAGAAAACGCTCTCTCTCTCTCTCTCTCTCTCTCTCTCTCTTCCCCCCTCCCTCTCTGATTTTCACCCATCCCTCCCTGCGATTTCCATAAATATAAATGCACTATTTACTCCAGTCTCTGGCAAAATTCAGCAGGAAGATTTTCATTCCCAGTACAAAAGACCTCCATTTGGCAAAGTCCAATCTCTGGAGAAAGAGGGGAGGGCTGGGGGAGATTGGAATAATCAATGATTTCTCCATCCTATTGTAGCGCTCTGTATTAAACGGTTAAAGTCGACCAGTAGCTGGGGGGATTAGGAGGAGATTTGCGGTCGGAAATCATTTGCAATGCACATCCATACAGCCAAGGTCAGCATGTGCCAATGAAGGGAGAGAAAGAAAGAGAGAGAGAGAGAGAGAGAGAGAGAGAGAGAGAGAGAGAGAGAGAGAGAGAGAGAGAGAAAGACAGAGAGACAGAAAGACAGAGAGAAAGCATAAGTGAGGAGAAAGAGAGAAAGAGAGAGAGAAAGAAAGTGCATGAGAAACACACACACACACGCACACACACACACTAATGAGGGAGACTCACTGTCTCCCTGTTGTCATTTATCATCCTTTTCCTTTTCTAATCCCTTTATGCCTGCAGAGTGAAACTTCATGCATGTGCATATTCCTGTGTTCAAACTGTGGGTACGAGCAGGCAAGGGCACACACACACACACACACCTTAAAGTCTGTGAACCACCACCAAATCTACACACACATTCATTATTCATCTGCCTCATCAGCACACAGTGCCGGAGACCACGCAAAGCCATGTGACCCCATTCCAGAGCGACCTTTCTAATGAAGAAGCAGCCAGTAATGCCTGCAATCTATGGAAATGGGTTTGAGCTGTAATCCTCTCATCCGTCCGCTTTATTACACTGGTCAGCTGGGATAACTGTGAGGGATAGTGTTTTCCTTGCCTGGCCAGAAGGGGGCGATGTGAGGACAAAGATGTAACCGAGGCGGAAGGTTGAAATCCCCATAAACCCCTAAGCTCAGGATGGAAGCATGGTACACAGTTTAAAAAATGAGGGTTTTTACTCAAATTAGACAATAGAGCGATAGACCGGGTTCTTTCAAGCTTCTTTAATAAACAGGAGGTATTAACGCAGTATTTACTTTTGAAATGACCACATACTATGCCTATACATTGTCACAGTTGGAAGAAAAAAAACATCTACAAACAGAAAAATTTCAAAAGAAAGGATTTTTTTGGTTGTTTTTTTTTGTGTGTGATAAATTAATTAAACTGTTTTATTTCAAGTAATTCTGGACTATTTCTATTGGTTTATTCATCATGAAATGTTCACACATTGTAAAGGGCAGCAGACATTTTTAATAGGAAATAGTAAAAAAAAATATAAATGTTTTTACATCATATTTTAGTAAGCATATTGTAAATATTGCAAATATTTCAATCAGCTAATGATATTAAATGCCTCTTTGCCATTGTATGTTTTAATTCAGCTAATTGTGATCAAACTATATAATTAGACTGACCAGCAATGACCATACCAATAATGGTATATTTTTCCAATATATTAAACTCAGCAAATAATTAGAAACTTGACTCAGTGTGTTCTCTGTAGAGGATGAGTTAACTTATTTTCACTTACTAAATCAACAAAACGTCATTTTTTGCATATGACCGTATAATAGAGTTTAACATGCAGGCCAAAGCTTGTCATGCAGCAACAATGTAAGAGAGACACAAGCCTCATTAATAGAGCCACTCCTGGCCTCTTCTTCTTTTTCCTTTTTCTCAACCCTCTCTCTTGTTTTCTTTCTTTCCCTCTCCCACTCTCACTGAGAAAAGGGAGGGAAGCGCTAGATCAGTCAGAGCACAAATGAGCTGTGATCCAGATAGAAGCATCTCTTTCATCTTGTAACAGGCGCTAAGATCTATATTAAGGCATCTTAGCCGAGTACGTTTCACACATGAGAATGCAGCCGGCTGGCTGCTCACACTGCCAACAACCTTTTAAGGCAGCCATTCTGAATGCAGGCCTGCTAGCAAATGAAGCTCGTTACTCCTTCGTTAGATCACAAAGCTTCATTTTTTTCATCTTTCGTATTCTGTCTTACAGCGAAAGACTGCTGTGAATATGAGCCTCTCCAGCATATCTCCCTTTCCCCGTGTCTTATTTTCTCCCTTCATGCTCTCCTTCTAATAGAGGTAAAGAGAGTAACATCTTCACTTCCTGTGGCGCGGCGGTGGAGGAGTGTGAGCCCACGCAGGAGGAATGAGCGTGCAGGAGAGACGTCAGCTTAGCTTCTCCACTCACTGAGTGACTGCTCCCTGCTTTAGGAGGATGCTGGAGAGCTTTGCTGAGGAAGAGACTGGAGAGGAAGACTTTTAACACTAAAGCTGTTTTCAGTGAATGCTGGAGTATATCAGTGGTGAACATGACGGGAGGGATTTTATTTTGCTGGTTATTTTTTATTGGTTTTTGCTGGTACAACTATATTTTTCTCTTTAAACCCCATAAGATCCCAGGCTTGTTTCACAACAAGGTTTATTACTCAGTAACTACAGGGACTTCAGTGCAAACTGGCTGAGCTATTCTTAGATTGTAGAAGTGTGTAATAAAACTTTGGGCCCACAATTTTTTGTCAAAGTAAGAATTTGTTGTTACCTGTTAACTGTAATAACAATAAAAAACAAAAACACAAAACTGAATCAAAACTATACTGCGGAAATAAATAAAATGAAATATAATTACTCAGACTTTAGGCTTTCAGTGTGTGAATGAGAGTTTAGAAGTAGATGCTTTTTGTGTTTAGCGGAGCCGTGCCGAGCTTAGTCAGTACTGTTGTTTTTATTTTGTTCTACCCTACTATCACAGCGTTCATCATAATGCTAAAAATGAAGACAAAAAATCTAAACGAAATGAAAAATTAAGTAAAACTATTAATTCTCAGAAAATCAAAAAAACAAAACTAAAACTAAAACTATTAATGCACCCTTAAGACTAGTTGAAACGTAAAATGTAAAATGAAGTAAAAAGAAGTAAAATGTAAAACCAAACAACTAAATGAAAATAAAAAATGATGAAAATTCAAAAACATAATCACATATGTATATATATATAATGTACATTTTCTCTTGACAGTATAAAATAAGAGCAAAACTATTCGTTCTGTAGCTGCCAGCATACAAGCTAATAGCGCTAACATTACAGCTACCAAGCTAGCTATAAATGCAAGTGTTATTTTGTTATTTCGTTTTCGTAAGGCCGATGATTTGACTCAGTGAATGTGTTTCTGTTTTCTTTCTTCATTTGTTAGCCTCATATTGGAAACATTGGTAATGAAGGGCAGCATTTAATGGTGTATAGTGCCTCCTGCTGCTTGCCTCATACGATGCTTAAGCATGGACGTTTCAACAATTGCCATCAGTCAGTCGGTCAGTGACTCAGTATGAGACAGTGACTCCTGTACCTCCAAAACATTTATTCCAAGTAATATTGGGCTTTTTCTATTGATCCATTCATCATGAAATGTTCAAACAATGTAAAGGGCCGTTGGAATTTTCACACAACATCAAATAAAAACTCAAAATATAAGGTTTTTGTATGACAGGAAGGAAATGGCACTATTGATTCAAAGTTTAATTTTGAACTGTTTCAAATGGGAGAACCCTCAACAGCTTTGTTTTCTAGGAAATGACAGACATCACCTGGGCAGATAGTGTAAGTCCCAGATCCCTCATCTCTAACAGATCAATTTAGAGCAATGATGAGGGAGGATTTACTGCCTTCATCCTTCAAACCTGACTCACAACTAGTCTGACTCTCTCCACTCAGCTCCACAGTGAAACTGTAGCAGATTGAGGTATCATTGTGACAATCGAGTTCACTGAGAGGAGGACGAATATAGAGTATTAGTTTTAAAAAAGCACATAGCTCTGTTCTGGCAGTGATGGTCAAATAAAAAGTCATGTGCCTGGACAGCTGAGTTATTTCTGAAATCCACAAGAAAGACTTTGTGAACACACAGGGGATATGGCACTGCGTTTGTCAGGGACATTTTTCAGAACTGATCTTTTCTGGGAGATCGACAGAAATAGATGGAGCAAAGAGAGAGAGAGACCCAACCAAACTATAAACAAATAAAAATAAAAAAAGAAAGCACTCCAACATGATTAGCCCTAATTTGAAATTCCACATTGGCAACTTACTAAAGATACAAAAATGAGGAAAATGCTGACAATGTACAGACCTAGCCTCTAAAACTAGCTGCTGCAGTCAGACCACACTGCTCAGAGTGGACAGTCTGCTTTCACTGTGACCTTGGGATGACAAGATGAGCTTTCTAACAGAGTGATCCAAGTATGATTCAGCTATACATATATTCTATAAGAAAATCCACAGCATCTTCTCTGAGTTCACAGAATACAGTAATAAAGAAAAACTGAGGCATCTTGTAAGAAACTAGTGGGTGATCACACAGGCAGTGATATTTGTCATAGTCTAAGAAACTGATCTTATGAATAACATATTTTCTATTGCTCCACTTCAGTTTCTATTTTTGTTTCCTCTTATCCCTTCCATTTAGGCTAATATTCATTTCTTTAGCAATAACGGTACCATTAAAGTGAAATGAATGAAAGAGAAATAAAGAAACAAGAAGAAAGGGTGAGAGGGTGAGAGAGAGAGAAAGGGAGAGAGAGAGAGAGGAGAGACAAAGAAAAAGAGAAACAGAAAGGGGGAGGCAGTAGAGATCAAGAGAGAGAGACAAAGCAGAAGAGAGAAAGAAAACGAGAGAGAGAGAGAGAGAGAGAGAGAGAGAGCCCAATATACCTTTGCACCAATTTTAGGCACATTCTGACAGCATAACAAAAATGGTACATGAGCCTAAAAGTTGAGATTATGGGCCATGTGCATGGAAAAATGCAAAATGTCCTTCTCTTCCTCATGCACATGCCTTTAAGTGAGGGCTAGGGTTGAGTGGTATCACAGTAACAGCCATACCATGGGTATTAAAAAATGATGATAGTATTTCAAAATTATGCATTTCAAATTTCTATTCCACACCTGATCGACGAAATAAACACACTTCTCTTATTTATACTTTAGAAGGGCTCACTGACTGGCAAGTTGGGAGCTCTCAGATAGGTGGCACTGACAAAAAGACCGAAAAAATCAGAGCCAGAAAAAATTCAGAAAAACTAAGCATGATAGCGACAGCTAAGAGCTACACACGCCACATAACATGTTTGATTTTGTCTTTTACTCTAACACCAGTCACTCGACTTTTTCACTCTCAGATATCCTCTAAACGGGTGTTATTTCAGCATCAGTTAGCTGGAACCAAGCCTGCACAATCTCTCGCTAGCTTAGCCAAAATATTACAGTTCCAAACATCACAGAACAGGTTCAATTTTAGCTTTCTGTTACTACAACACCGGTCACTTGACTTCTACTCTCTCAGACACTTGTTTAAATCATTAGCACTTGTTTCAGCAGAGTGCTAGAAGGTCTGAATCAAACCTGTACTGTGGTGCATAGCACTGTTTGGGTCTGAACAGGTCTACTTTCACCTTTATGTCCTTCCAACGTCACTTGCTTAACTTCACTCTCTCACATTTGAATCATTATCATCTAATCTTGTGTCAGTGCTTTAGCGAGAATCAAGCCAGCTCCTCTCTCCTAGTTAGGAACACTGTTTAACATTTAGCAATTATTTGATAAAATGTTCAACATTTATTGAATGATGCCTTGACAAATGTGCACTGTCCTCACTTATATGGTGAAAATGTAAACAAGCTAACCTTTAGATTATTTTCGATCTTGAAATAACAGGATGAGACGGCACAAAAGCGTCATGGACACGAATGACCTTACAAGACATGAGGTAGTTTAACAGTATGAAACAAATGGATATCACTCAACCCTAAAGAGGGCCATACAAAATGCGGGTGAAGATTTTACACGTGGTTGATTGCATATTTTCTCTTCCCCCTTTTAAAAACAAGCAAAAATTTGTGTTTATGGGTCTCAAAAGACGTGTTGTGGAGAGACTTCCTTTAACACTACCAGCAGATATAATGATTAGATGGAGACACAAGCTTGAACATGTGCTGAAGGAATGGTTAGAAGATCAGAAAAACACTGTTTAAACTCTCTGGAAAGTCACCAAGTCATCTGAAATGGAATAAAGTTCTATTCACTGAAAAACCTAAATTTATAATTGAGATTATTCAGACCGTTAGAAACAGAAAATGCACCCAACTTCTAAGACTGAACTTTGGAGATGTTTAAAAGAAGCATAGAAAGAGATGTCTCTGTCTAAAAGTCTTTAAAATAAATGATACAAAAGAACAATGGACTGGTCATCCCAGAGTCCAGACCTCAATATCCCTGAATGTGTTCTTCAAGGACTAAACTTTGGGTGTGGAAAAATATGCCTGCAGATTTCTTTGAAAAACTCAAAGCAAGTCTCTGGTGGTATTAAAAACTGATATTTATTTATATTGCTGAGGCTTCTGTGAAATCTTCTGTTAAATATGTTGTCAGCTTTTTTCCTGATGCTGAAAAATAAATAACTTGTACTTAACGGCTGTTTTGACTGGAAATAAAATAAATGAAGGGTCTCTAACTTTTATACAGTACTGTACAACTAGGCCAGAGAGAGGGGAGGTCTGCAGTATGTGATGGTGCATGTGTGCGTGTGTGTGTGTGTGTGTGTGTGATAACTGCCAGAATCTGTGAAACGAAATGGAGAGATTGTGAGGGCACCTTTCAGTCACAGTAAGCTCCTCCTTTCCGTCCTGCTGTGTGACTCTTCCTTGTACCCCTCTCTTTCTCCTGTAGGCCATAATGAAGATCATCTCCTGCCATTCAGCCTGCATTATTGTGGCTATGAAGAATAGCACTCTCTGTATTGATTTTGTGAAGCGTTTTCCCTTGCCTTCGATTTTTCTTCAGCTTTTCTCTTTCCAGCTCTTTTCACAAAAGGTCTAACACTTGAGGACCCACAGAAACCTTCTCACTGGTAAAGAAGGTAAAGGTGAATGTGAGCATCTGTGTGAGTATGTGTTTGATTGATTATATTGAATATTGCATTGTGTGTAAGAGCTTACGATAATTAAAGCAGACCCAGTCTCAGTGGTCCTTCATCGGCAATGTGAATTGTGAGCCTACAGTCCACGTCTTAATTAGCACTTTTATATAGAGCTTCAAAGCAAATGTGTTCCCAGTACCAATTTTAAAAGTTTTAACACCTCTTTTTCCAGTAATTTAGCTCATTGGGCAAGACATAATAACATTTTCCATGTCTTGGAGCCAAGAGTGACAGATGGAGATGGAAGAGTGTGTTCTACGGTATTTTTGTTTTCTTTCGAATCTCTGGGCAGCGCTCTGTCTCTGCAGGTGGTGACTGTCTGGCTGGAGACAGGATGGGAGGATAAATGGGAAAAGGAGGGAGGAGCATTTTATCTCTTCTACAGGTAGTCTGACTCTGGCTGGGTCCCCGAGGGCTCGGAGCAAAAACACTGCCAAAAATGATATTTTACCAACTGCAAAGATCTCTAATCTTGGCTACAAATCTAACATTTTTTACTCTCTATGAGATATGTTATCATACCGGCAGAGAAACTCTGTCAACCTAAATATTTATTTATTTATTTTTTTTTGATATTTCATGTAGTTTTATCCAGTGAAATTTACCCCATCGAAAATATGGAAATGGAAATTTTATCTTACTTTTGGAGTGACAGGTTTTTCAGTGATATTTCTGCATGCCGTTGCCATCAAAACAAAACCTTGAACCTCCATTTTATCTTCATTTCCTATTTATTAATGTACATTTTTTATATTTACAGAATTTTAAATGCCAGCTGCTCTTTATATTGTGTGAACATTTCATGATGAATGGATCATTAGACATGGTCCAGAATTACTTGGAAAAAAAGGCTTGTTACATTAAAAGTAACTTATATTAAAAGATGTTTTTTTTCCCTTCTTCTGAAAATTGACCACTATTGTAGCTACGCAAATAAATAACTAAATAACTAAACTATATATATTAAATTGATACATTGATTTTATAAGAGAATATAACTGTACATCCTCTATAGAGAACATACTTCTGCACATTTTAATGAACAGTTACTGTTTTTTTTTATATACAGTTTGTGCTGGTCATCCTCTAGTTCTTCATCAGATGGCACAGGACGCTGCTCACAGGACACTATGGTCTGGAGATTTTAGTTTGGTAAACTATTCTCAGTCTAGTAGTGACACTGAGGTATTTGAAAACTCCAGCAGCACTGCTGTGTCTGATCCACTCAGACCAGCGCAACACACACTAACACACCATCATTACATCAGTGTAACTTCAGTGCTGAGAACGATCCACCACTCAAATAATACCTGCCCTGTAGTGGTCTTGTAAGGGTCCTGATCACTGAAGAACAAGGTATAGAGAGACAACAAAGTATGCAGAGAAACAGATGGAGCACAGTCTGAAATTGTAGAACCACAATGTGCACTTTTATGGCAATTAGATGTAATAAAATGAATAAAGAGTGTAAAAACAAATTGATGTGGCTGGTCGGTGTATATATGTGTATATTTTTGTATCTCCAAAAACTTAGGAATTTAACTATTCTAGCTATTCTAACATAACTTTTCTAAGTCATGTGTGCTGGAGATATATATATATTTGATTCTGGAACATACTGACAATATGTATTACATTACATATATCAATACTCTGCAAATGTAAGGTAGCTGTGCACCAGAGAGGCAGCATATATACTGCACTTTCTTATCATTTTTAAAACTTCTGAGATCAAAATATGGGTGAAAAAGATGAGATGTTAGTAAAAAAAATGTCCAAATGCATGAGTCATATTAGTAAAACCACAAAAGACTGGCAACCCTGACCAGCTCCCACACAGCTGCAGGCCATGGCCCAGTGGCCTCTATCTGATGCCAACACTCTGATTCATATTCACACCACAGCAGCTGTGATTTGTTTTTGGGGGAAATGTGCATGTGCAAAAATGTCTTCCTCAGAAGCATATATGCAAACTGTGAACACACACACAACAGTTGCACCTACTGCCACACACAAGCTGATTTCCTCCAGACCTCACATCCACCTCTAAAATTAATCCGCAGCTTAATGCCTGGTGTGGCCAGTCAGAGGCAAAACGTGTTGTGGCATGATAGAGAACTGAGGGCGAACACACACACACACACACTCACACACACACACACACACACACACACTGTATCAGACTCTCATAGGCACACTAGGGGTTGCTTGAGTATTAATTTTTACTAGAAAAGTAGTCAACTAGTTGGCTAGGCATCATTTTCACATAAAAAAGTGAGTGTTCTGGACATCTTGTATTTTATTAGAACATTGCTAATAGGGGCTGGTTCTAGCGGCAGTTCTATGGTTCTATGCTGTGGTTTAAGGTATGAGATGTGCACTGCAGAAAAGTTGCGTTGTATTTCGGTGAGTTTCAGCCTTGGGCACTCTGCAGATGGAAGTACACACAGATGTAAACTGCATGCTAAAATCACTACAGCTCTCAGAATCTCACCTCTCACTGAGAATGTAAACTGGCTTATTGATTATCAAGCTAAAAGGTGGTAGCAAGCAGTTGCATCTCCACCAATATGTCTTCCAGCAATACACAGGCACTGAACCAAGAAACATTTATGATATCCCATTTTAAAAATGTATTCCTGAATTGTGTTACAACCGTAGGAAGCAAGTAAAAGCGATAACCTCATGTGTTGCCAACTGGGATTCCAAGTTTGTTTGTATTGCAAATGCTGCACAAAACCATCTGTGAATGGATGTTTTGCATGCCAGTCAAATGGCCCTTTTCTCCTGTGGTTCCCAGACTGGCTTACGAGTGTATTTCAGTGCAGTCTTACACAGCTTGCAGTGGAATTGTTTCATGTTTGTGTAGTAGTTCCACACTAATAATGTACTTTATTCTTTGTGAAAAAATGATTTTTGTTCTCTTCTTCAGCCTCTTCACTGCTGTTTTTACTGCTGCTGTATTTCAGGTACTGTCCTCAACTAGTCGACTGCCAATGTCAACTAGTCTATAAAACCCTAACCGCAAACATGGACAGACACACACCGCTCTTCAATTCACAAAAACACAAACACACACACATTCTGTCAGATTGTGCAGCAGTCCTGAGTGCTCATCTCCTACATTACACTCAGGAGCCTGGCTGAGTGAGGTGGAGAGAGCTGAGATGAGGATGTGAGTGGACAGTGATGACCAGCCTGATTCTGCAGGTGCAGACCACAGTTCAGCTCTCAGCAATTCTCTTAATAAATTCTGTTTCTGCTAGAACATCTGAATACATACGCTATACAATATAATGGATCAAAATGCACATATGAATGTATGTAAACACAATGATGGACCACACACACATACATGTGCACACACACAAGAGCTGACATCTATTATGATTCAAGAGGTGCAGCGCAATTTATGGTACACTTTTTGTTCCAAGAAAGAAAGAAAAAAAAGGAAGGAAGGAAGGAAGAAAGAAGGTAAGAAAGAGGCAATGAATAAAACCCTAATGCAGCACCAGAGTAGAAAACATCATCATCCTAGCCAGAAAAATAAACCTTTAGAAACGAAAGCACAAACATTCATTCATTAAAATAAACTAATAAATAAATATCAGTAAATTTACATGCAAGCACACACAGAATCATACGCACACCCTTTCTTTCTGTCTCCAGCAGCCTCCGGCCGTCTGAATGAAGGCTAGTGATGCCACAGTGAGATGAAACGGTATGCAATGCCGGCAGAGTCTCCTCACATCCTGCTGTGAATTCTATCAGTGCTCTGCAGACTCTCTTAACTAGAGGTCACACACCTCTCTGACATTTCATGCGTCTTCCATTTGCAGCGCTCAGTGTGTTTTTAATGAGGCCGTTCTCAATCTGAAACAGCAGTCCTTTTTCCTGACGCAGATCAAAAGCCAGACATGATGCAGCTCAGTCTGGGAGAAAAGTTAATGCATGGTTGGCAGCAACAAAGGAAAAAAAAATGTCACTGAATTCAACAAATGTGACACCTGACATGATTGGACATGCAAGTTATTTTCTCCTTTGAGATGCATCATCAAATGAAAGCAGGATGACGCTGAAAGGATTTGTTCCATGTGTTTGTTAGAAATGTCCGACAGCATCTGTGGGAGCTGTGCTGAAAGCCTAGTTAGATTAGGATGGCACCTGCCTTACACCAGCTCCCGCTAAAAAGGCCAATGGCTGTGTCCTTTACCTTGGGCAATCTCTCATGGCCGGTGTACAAACCCAGAGTTCATGAAGCCCCGTTACACTCTGTCTAACCCACACACAGCTCCAGATACATCCAAGAGGGTAAAAATGTCCAGGTCCAGGTCCAAATCACAGCTTTTATAGAGGTCTGAACCAGCATGAAATTGCCCCCCAAAAAAAAACAAAAAACCACCATTTGTGACTTTGAGACTCAATCCACCCTGGCCCAACTGGCAAGTTTGAAACCTGAAGCAGACCCGACCTGCACACACTAACAGAGATGGATTATCACAGACATGGTTTTACAGGGCTTTTTATGTTACTACGTGCCTGAGTTGAGCAACAGAAAATGTCATGTTGAGATAATCATGACAAAGAACAGCGTCCACCCTCCTGCACTCAACTCTTAGCTTTACTGTGCAAACTTTCCACTTGCTACTGCTGCTACTGTAGAAAAGCTTATCACACTTCAGGTGAACTTGACCAGCAAGCACAAAAGTACTCTGTGACCTTCCCACCAACACAACACAACACAAGACAACACATCCCTTTATTCATTCATGGCTTGTTTGCAACTGATATACTTCATCCCCAGTTTTGTTCAGGGGCACGTTCACCCACTTCTCCTCACGTTCAGAGCTATTCTGAACGCAGCTTAGGATTAGTCGATACAGCAAAAATGCAATATCAGTAACAGGTCATGATATTTTTTTTTTCCAACATCTGATAAATTGTAATAAGTTGGAACACACAAAAAATAAACATACAGTGATATTTATTCAGTGTTTCATATATTGCACTGAACATACAGTAATCCAATTAAAAAGGACTAACTATGCTCTCTTTATAATGAAACGAAGGCAGTGCTCTTTAAGCAGTGATGATATCAACAATATGCTCAGAAAAGCATACTGTGACATACTGTGATATTTCGTCCGGCCTTGGCTTAAAAGAGCATTACATCATTACAGACTACAAAGTGGTGCTCTGTGGGTGACCCTCTGTAGGTGACCATGCCGTCAAAGAGGGGGGTGACAATTATTTACTATCCCCACCCCTAATTCTTTGGTGATATAAAACTGAAGTCAGCTATTCGCCAGCTTCTTGTTAGAGTTTTCCCGTTACACCTTAAATGGAGCAGCAGTTACATTCTGATACTTCAGGCGTTAGTACTGTTGGACTATGAATGAATGGGAAATGGGATTGGGCCTTAGTCTTTGTCTCATATGCACACTCCTCTGTTTATTTACTGTGTTATTATTATGCTGTAGAGCTTTATTGCCCTACAGCATCATGATGTTCCAGACCAATGTGAAACTGTGGTGATTTACTACATTAAAGTAGTAGTAGTAGTAAAATATCATGAAAAAAAATTATGTCTGCCCTGCGATGGACTGGTGACCTGTCCAAGGTGTTTCCTGCTTTCTGCCCAATGACCACTGGGATAGGCTCCAGTGACCCAGAAGAATACGCGGCTTAGAAAATGTGTGTGTGTATATATTACAATATTTAAAATATACCACTCTCTCCGCATTCCACTTAGTCCATATTTAGCCATTACATAGCAAAACCATGCTTTAAATTCATAGTTGGGATGTAAAAACCATGAATATATTTCATTTTGACTGACCAACTTTAAGTTAACAAAGTTTTAACTTAAAGTTGTTTAACCTGCTTTTTCATAGTAAAGTGATTTGGAGTACTGTTAGTGCAGACAGTCTATAACAGGGTTATTGGATTGGAAGATGAGGGGAAGATAATTAAATGTTGTGCTGTTTGTAAGGTTTCAAGCACGGTCAGACGCTCGCAGATGTAACTTACAGAAAGGGCTTTACTGAAACAGAGTTCAAAGTCGTAGTTGATAACCAGGCAGAGTTCAGATCCAGAAGGCACACAAAAGATACAAAGATCAGACAAGGCAACAATCCAAAAAGGGAAAAGCAGTAGCACGGTCGAAGGTACAGACAAGTGGTCATAATCCAAAATCAGAGACAAACGCAACCAAATCCAAAGGGCAGAGACGAGAAAACGAAAGGTCAAAGGTCATACACGAAATACACAACAATGAATAAACGCTCAGTTTTTGAGTCCATTTCAGTCTTATCACCTGCGGGAAGATCGGAAGTCATGTGACTGATTGAGTCCGAATCTACAAGGGGTTTCGGAGGCTGTGTGACACTGTTCCTGGCAGTCGAGAAACAAATGTATTACTGTAGCCTTCTAAAGGACCCACACATCCAAATACGATGACTGAAATTCAAATTTATGACATCCCTGAGGATTTCAGACTAAATTTAATTCTTTTCTTTTTTTTTGGTACATTTTAGCTTGGACTGCTTTTTGATTGAGCCAATATACAGAGCTCAATACATATATCAGACTTAAATGCATAGTAATAAAAGCAGCCTGTTTAATTGGAAGCAATAAAGAGAGCTTCGAAAACGCCCATGTGAAAATGATTTACTACACAAACATTATAACTGGACTTTGGAAAAAAGAAAAAAGAAAAAGAACATGAATATGAACGCTTTAATGGAATTCCCTTTTTCCAAACAACCACACTCCTGCAAGTGTACTTACTCGTATGGGTTGCTGGGGTCTGCCCCTTGGAGCTCGGGTGGGATGGGAATGCGTTTGTAGTACATCTCCCAGTCAAAGGCCCCTCGCATAGCGTCCCCAGCCTGAGCCTCGTATCCAAAGTGATTATGGTCAATGACGTCAATCATGGGACACACAATGGTTCGGGGGTTCTGGGCTATTTGGTCTGCAGAGCAGACAGAGGATGAAAAGTGAGAAAGAGAGAAAGACAGAGGGAGGGAGAAGAAGAGAGAGAGACAGAAGAAGGGAAGTGAAACAATGTTAGCCAAGGCCGCTACATCCATCATCTATATCCCTTTCCTATGGTGTGAAAAGAAAAGGGGGGGACTGTTGAGTGTCTCGAGAGTCTGCGTCCATCCCCAGCTTGCTTGGCCTCTTTCACTGCACTCGACCAAGCGTGGAGGCCCTGTGAAATTGAAGCCTCCACGGCCGCCCAGCGATTAGAAACAATTACACAGCTTCAAAGTGGGTTTGGTCTATGGAGGCATGGAGGGAGCGACTCGCGGCCTCCAGCCACAGCCCCCGCCACTCAGCCACCACTAAAGCTGGCCCAAATCTGTCACCCACAACACTCCCTCAACACTACTGCTCTACCAGCACACGGAGAGAGAGATGGAAAGAGGGAGAGAGAGACAGACAAAGAGAAAAAAGAGAAGAGAGAGACAGTAAGAAGAGTCTGAAGTGTGCGTGTGTCAGAGAGAGCAGCGGAAAGAGAGAGGAGCAAAGTAGTGACAGACAGAGAAAGGGAGAGAGAGAGAAAGAGAAAGAGAGAAAAGAGGAAGGAGAAAGTAAGAGAGGATGAGAGAAAAGAACAGTGATAGAGTGAGAGAGCAAGAGGGAAAAATGACAAACAGACAGGGAGAGAAAGGGGAGAGAGAATAAAGAGGAAGAAAGACAGGATAGAGAGAAAGAGAGGAAGAGATAAAAAGAGAGAAAGAGAGAGACAGAGCAAGAGAGTGAGAGAGAAAGACCAAGAGGAGAGAGAAAAGAGAATGAACAGGAGAAATGAAAAGAGGAGGAAAGGAGAAAGAGAGTGTCAGAGTGTGTGTGTAAGAGTGACAGAGAAAGAGTGAGAGAGAAAGTGAGAAACGTGTGAGAGTGATAGAGAACAAGAGAAAGTGTGAGAGAGCGAGGGAAAGAGAGTAAGAGAAAAAGAATGACAGAGTGTAGAGGAGGAAGGAAAAAAGAGGTGAGAGAAAAAAGAGAGGAGAGAGATAGAAAGAGGAAAAGAGGAAGAGAATGTGTGTGAGAGAGAGACAGAAAGAGAGAGAGGGAGCAAGAGAAAGAGGCAAAGTGAGAGAGCATGAGAGATGGAAAGAGAGGGTGAGAGAGAAAGGAAGCATGAGAGAGAAAGACAGGGCAAGAATGAAAAAGTGAAAGACAAAAGGCAGAAATAGAAGGAGAGAAAGAGACGAAAGAAAGAAAGAAAGAGAGAAAGGAGAGGGTTAGAGAAAGTGAGAGAGAACAAGAGACACATAGAGAGAGAAAGAGCGAGAGAGAGATAAAGACTGTGAGAAGGAGACAGTGAGATACATACAGGGAGAATGCAAGAAAGAGAGAGAGAGAGAGAGAGAGAGAGAGAGAGAGAGAGAGAGAGAGAGAGAGCACCACAGACAATACAGATGCAAAATGAACATACATTTAAGTGTGCTTTGCATCTCCAAACCCAAACCTGGTAGGCTGTAAGCTGGGAGACAGCATTTTATGCTCAGTCACCACAGGGACAGATTGTGCCTTTATCTCCTTTAGCAGCTACTTTCCTTTGTAAGTGAGTTCCCTGAGCAATATTCGAGCAAGAATGATTGTTTGGATTGCATCAATATCATGTGATGGAGAAAAAAAATGCCTAAAAATCTCATGGTATGATGCAAGATCATGAAAATATCAATCCCCTCAACATTATACCAACAGACATCCTGTTTGGAAAGAATCTTCTCTTGTGTGTGTGCGTGTACATGTGCACGCACATGCGCAGTGTAACAGACAGAGAAGAGGCTTTTCCTGAATAGCTCTAAGCACACAAACAGGCTGCAGGCTCTTGCCAGTACACACAAACATATCTATTGATTTTCAACTGTCTTTGTTTTTGGCTCTGGCTCTCCAAAAATGCTTGTGCTTACTCGGGAAGAATCCTCTGCTTTGTTCTTCCCCCATTTCAGATGTGGCTCTTAAGCAGCCTCAATCTCAATACCCAGGATATTTGCTCAGTTGCAGTGTCAACAAAAGGAGAGGACAGAGAACATTTCTAATTAAGAATCGAGAAAAAAACACACGCAGGGAAATGGATTCACTCAACAGCCTCGTTGCATCATGTGGGTGGACAGATTGAATTGAATTGACCTATCCACGCTCTGCCCAGAAATGGATTCTTTCATAACAAGTGTTGCTAGGTTGGACAAGCTCTATAGAATGCTGTTAAAATTTGCACTCAAGTGAATGAGAAATGAAGTTTTCTTATCTAGATCTAGAGTCGCTACATAATGTTGAGTTTTTAAAAGGCGATGCTACTGAGCTGGATTATGTTGTTGTATCTGATTGAAAGTATACTGGTTGAAAGTGACGGTGACAAATGTGTCACAATGTTACCAGCTCATGTTTAATAGCTTGATTACATAACAATAAATAAATTTGTATATACACCACAACAAATAAATAAATAAATAAACTAACATGTTTTAAACATAAGTATTTTAACAAAAATTATGTTGTACAATACACTGTAGTTTGTTAAAGTTTGAACACATTTGGTCAAATTACATGTTTTATTGTTTGATGATCATATTTTCTACAGAGAACAAACTTGCATATTGCATTTCTCTGCAAATTTTATTTTATTTGCTAAGTTTAAGATATTGGAAAAAAAGAATAACATAAAATAAAAAATGGCACTGGACAAATAAAGAATAATTGTGTATTAAATATGCAGAAGAGGATGTAACTTATTTTCACTGAGAAAATCAACTAAACGCCAGAAAAAGGTGTGTGTGTGTTTTCTAGTAGCAGCTTTTTTTCCACCTTTAAAGGGAACCAAAAGAGACATAGAAAGAGAGAGAGAAAGAAAGAGAAAGCGAGAGGGAAAGAGAGAGTAAGAGAGAGATGTGCACCTCCACCACCTTTTTTTCTCTCTCTATTTTATTCCAGTTAAATTTCATGTTAAAATTAGCAAATAAACAGTTATTCTACATTAAATGTGTGTGCTCTGTAGAGGATGTGTTAACGTATTATCACTTAGAACAGGCAGGTCAAACTGGGGATCTTCCAGGCCAAAGTGCTGCAGAGATTAGCGTTTACCCTCATCTAACGCTCTGAATTCAGTTCATGAAGGCCTTGCTTATTAGCTGATGAGCTAAATCAGGTATGTTTAATGAGGTAGCGTGTTGAAATCAGCACTGTTTTGGCCTGCCAGGACTAGAGCTTGACACATGTGACTTAGAAAATCAACGTTTTACTATTTGACTAGGGGTGTCCAAACTTTTGCATACGACTGTAATTGAAAAACATGTCCAACCTCAGAGCAGCTGCTACGACAGAATGTATTTTCAGAGAAGAGCCAGATACGGCTAATGCAGAAACTAGAAAATGTTTCTAGTATTTAAGGCAAGCACAGTTTCTTTAGATGAATTCAGCCAATCAGTGTTTAGTGAGCTGTGGCAAAATCTCCATGAAGAGGTTTGATATTCTCACTGATAAAAACAGTGGTAAATGTGGTAAAGTGCTACTGCAGCAATGACGCCTGTTCATGTGAATAGTAAATGTGAATGATGCATGTGAATGGTATACATGGGGAGCTTGGTGGATGATGAAAGTGGTATAGGTGTTTCAAAGGCATGTATAGCAGGTATTATAGCAGAGATGCATGCAGAGAAGGCTGGGCACATTAGGGCCACATGCAGGCCTCAGCAGGATGTAAAATACTATATAGTGTTGTCCATTGAATAGGAGGGGAGGGGGGAGAAAGAGAGCAAAAGGAGTATGGAAAAAGCTGATTCTTTCTTTTTTTATCAACCAACTGCAGGAGTGCAGGGCTTTGAACAAGAAAGGCATTTGATTTGTGAAATTGGTAGATTCAGAGGAGAGAGATAAGCAAAAGGGAGAAGAAAGGTGCGTGTGCTTTCCAGTAGCAGCTGTTTTTCCACCGTGATAGGGAACCAAAAAGAGAAATAGAAAGAAAGAGAGGGAGTGAGAGAAACAGAGAGAGAGAGAGAGAGAGAGAGAAAGATGAGCACGTCCCCCACCACTTTTTCTCTCTCTATCCATTAGATTTTTTATAGACAAACCGAGCAAAGGTGGTAGCCAGTTGACGTTGGTTTCGCAGTGGGAGTCCAGGAAGGTGAGAACTTCTCCTTTAGCCACGGAGGCTCCCAGCAAGCGCGTGCGGATCAGCCCCTCGCGCTTCTTAGTGCGCACAATACGCACTTTCGGAAACTTGGACATGTAGTCCTCCAGACGAGCCCCCAGGTGCTCTGGAAGAGAGAGAGAGAGAGAGAGAGAGAAGAGAGAGACATTAGCAACAGAAAAATGAGCTTCTGATTAAATTAAGTATTTCATTAGATACACTCGATGCATAAGTTTTTTGTCTGAAAGAGATAAAAGGCCAAAAAGTTTGGGCAAAAAGAATAAAAGATTCAACAGGTCTACAATGAAATGTTAAAATCTAACAGTTAACAAATCTTTTGATTGATAATGATAACAAGAAAAAGTGCTATTATAAGTTGTTTGTTCCTTTCACCCTCCTGCATAGACATGTTCAAACAGTCTGTGCAGCAGCAGATCAACAGTCAAACACTCAAACACGGCCCACTGCAGCTGTGTTCAGCACTGTCTTTACATGCTTTTTTAGCAGTCAATATGTTTTGGTAATAAACCTAATTTTTTGGTAATTTACTTGTTTTGAAAGTTGTTAATGAAAACACATGCATTTGTTAGATCCTCCTGGGGCTCACTGCTGTTTCTTCTATAATGACCAATACTAAAGTAACTTGCTTGCTGCTCCAGACTGCTAGGCAGGAGTTCTAAAGCCAAGCTCATGTGCTTTTAAAAAAGCAACCTGTCCAGGATGTTTCCTGCCTCCAGACCTAGGACCTAGGAGGATAAGTGCCTTAGATGATGAGATGAGATGAGACTTGCTTGCTACTTCAGATTGTTAGGCAGGAGTTCTAAAGCCCTGCACATGTGCTTTTAAAAACCAAGTTGTTTTCCATCGCTACAGCAGAGGGGCATTCAGCCTTTGAGAAATAATTAACTATTATATTTTCAGAATTTTTACAACTTTTAATATTTAATACTGTATAACAAGCTGTTTAACATTAAATTAGTCCACATGGCGATTATTATTTTAAGTATTGTCAGCATTATTACTCTAAGTCATCTCTAACTTGAAAGCATAAATAAAATTGCTAATTTTCAGTTTCAGATTTCAGCTGAGTGCATTCTGACTTTTGGTTCCTGTTTTGGTCTAGAATTTACATTTGGTGTAAAGATCACTAGTATAAAGAAAAGGAACTGAAATGAACTGAAATTTTGAAAACACATAGCCATCGCTGTACAGCTACAGCTGTGTCAGAAAAATGTGAGACGGCTGTAATGTTGCCTGTGGAGTCTGAGGCTGTGTACTGGTGTTGTTTTGTCTACTCTTTTTCCATTGTGATGTTTCTACTTTGTGTTGCTGGTAAAGAGCTGTATGGTGAACTGGATCACTGCTCTTCACCAGCATGCAAGATTACCAGAAGCCATACTTACTGCTTTATACTCCTATTTTCAACTTAACAGAAATTGTTTATTAAAATAATATAGATAATACAGCTAGAAATACTCACTGTTTACTTTTGATACTTAAGTGTATGTAAAAACAAGTGCTTTTCTACTTTAACTCAAGGAGAAATAGGAATGAAGGGCTTAAGTCACACCACTCATACACTCCAGTCTGCAGGGGAGTGCATCCAGCAGTGTATTTCTCTGCTGAGCATGGAGATCATGAAGTTGAAAAAGGTAAAAAAAAAATCTTCAGGAGAATGATAGTGAAGGAAGCAGGGCCAAACTGAACGACAAATGAAACAGAATGTTGCAATAGAAAGACACTCTAATCCAAAATCTCAGCCAGCAACTGACCAGTCTAATCAGAGCATAGTCAGCCTCAAAATCTAAGAACAGGCATGCAGACTAAGAGCAGCCAGTCAGTCAGAGAACTAGCACCGCCAACATTGCCTCACAGAACTACAGACAGTGCCCTGAAACTACTCTGCCAATCTACATTAGAACATTGCCATTCATAGTGGTACAAATGACTTGTGCTCAGGAGGATAGAGTGAGGTAGACTGGTTGAAAAAAGGTAGTGGAAAAGGCTCACCAAGAATCTCTACTGTGCTCCCCAGAAAAGACTTAAAAAGATTCATCAACAGAGTCAATCAAGACATCATCAGAGACTCTTCCAATATTTCAAACTGCAATCTGTCTTACTTAAATGATTGTTGAATACCTGTATGATCTCATACACCTTGACCAGTACATTTTACTGGAAAGCATATGTTTCTGAATGTTCTGTTGTCTAACCAACAAAATGAATCTCATTAGATTTCCTTCAGCAAGTTCCTGGAATATGTAGTGTTTTTATTCATCCATCACAGGAGTCAAAATCCCTTGAAGTTGCTTAAAAACATAAGCAATCACGACATCACTCACTAACAGAAACAAGGTGTCAAATTGTTGCTGAAGATCTTGAATATCTTAAGGATATGGCACTTGGAAGAGGCCCATCCACCCACCAGCGTATAAGAATTTTCCTGCACTACAACAGTGTGATGTATGTAAACCAAAAGAATGTTAGCTCAGTCCAGATACTTTACAGAAGGTGCAAAGTACATGCTTATTACCACGTCTTGTTGGAGATGTTCCTGAATATTTTGTATTTTTTTCTCTGTCTAACCAATAAAATGTATCTCATGAGATTTCTTTCAACAAGTTCTTGGAATATCTAGGGCATCTGTTCATTTATCACAGGAACCTAAAGCTTCTAGAGTTCCTTAAAACATCATCACAACATAACTGTATTAATGGAAACATGGCAAACAGATGTTAACAGTCACTGTCCATTAGACTATAGAGAATCCTCTCACCTACCATTAAACAAAAAAATTGCTAAATATGGAAGAGACTCAGGTTAGGTCACTATTTAGTAGGGGTGCGGGAAAAAATCGATTCTTAGATGCATCGCGATGCCGACGTGAATATTTCTGAATCGATTTTTCAAAAAACGCCAAAAATAGATTTTCTAAATATTTAATTTATAACGTAATGTTGACGGAACGCAAAAGGCGGAACTTGGAAGTGGGTAAATGCAGCGCCCGGACAGTCTGTGACGGCACACAACAAAAACACTACTGGATGAGTGAGAAATCCGACCGGCTCCCTCTGCATTAAAGCCAGGTTAGGTCAGGAGTCACAACACAAATGATAAGAAGAGCCATTTTGTCCTTTCAACAAAAATCAAACATTTAATGTCCAGTATGTGTCAGTATGTGTTAATGTCCTAGTATAGGCTAAACAATATAAACGAGAGCGCAGATTTACTTTGCTCTGCTTTAAGCTTTAGCTATAGCCGCTTTCCTCCCATCTCCGCCAGAAAACTTTTCCTCAAAACTAGAGCAGTTTATTGTAAAATGTCTCTCAACATTCGGCTGTCTTACGAGGCTGAAGTCGCTTCTCGTTTGAATTTTCCCGTTCCACCTTAAATTCTGACTGAGGCGCTGAATGTAGATGCGGCACCATTTAAGGTGGAACGACAAAATTCGGAAGAGAAGCGACTTCATCTTCACAACTTTAGTGTTTGACGGTCTCTCGTAGCAGAATTAACTTGCCAGGAAACCAACTGGGCTGCTTATAAATGCGAATAACGCGTCGCTGCTAGGTGACCTGCAGTCTGCACGCCAATTCTCAGTCGTTCCGAAACAGTGCTTTCTCCCTATGTTTCACACGTCCCGTCTAGAAGATATTTTACTGACACAGCTATCCCCCCACCCCTTTCTCTACATCGAGACCAAAAACAAAGTTATAAAGTCACTAAAAACGGGTAGGACGGCTGTAACGCGCTGCGTGGTCATCCACTACCACTGGATCTTATTTCACCGTAACTGCACATTTTATCGCAGTTGAGTGGCAGCAGTGTCTCATGTGCTCCAAAGGCAGTGAATGAGAGCCTTCTAGTTCACTTGCCACATCACTTCCATTTGATTTATTAATAAAAGATATTGGAAGTAAATTCATTATGGATCATTACAAATACTTTGCTTTAAAACTACCAAGTCCTCAGACAGTAAGAAAATAGAAATGATGTACAGAAAATAAAAGATGCATCGAGATGCATCGATAATCATTTTATAATTGCATCGCAGCCCTCTGAATCGTAACCGAATCGAATCGTAAGTCACCGTGTGGGGATTGTATTGACAAGACAAGCTCACTGTGACATTACAGATACCCATAAAAATGACCACATATAACCCAATCTACATTCCTAATCCCTGTAGCAAAATCAACTACCAGTTGTGTTTTAAATATGAATCATACGGAGTTAGTACAGCTCAATCAAGGCCTTGGCCTGGTCATGCTAAATCTGAGTGGATTCTGTAGGTTGGTTCACTTACTGCACAGACTGTGTCTATTGAAGTCGGCTATGTCATTATTGAGATGGATCATGCCTCCATATGTTCATTTACTACTAGAGATGCCACAATACCACTTTTTTTTTACTTTATGATGCCAGTACTGATTCTGAAACCATTATCTGTACTAGTATCAGCTGATGCTAGTATCGCTCCTATACTTCATTTAAGATGAGCATCTAAAAGTAGCCTATTTTGCACAAACTGCTTAAACACTGTACTACCCCACAGGAAGAAATACACAACTAACAGCATAACATTACACAGAGCTATTTCAGGCAAGATTTGTTAAACGTTTGGATTGGATTCATCAATATTTTTTCCTACATCCAGTCCAGAATTTTCATCAATATTTAGCATTGGATCAGTGCCATCTCTATTTACTGTCAGACCACTGACAAATAAATGTGCTCTTTAAGAGAGTTCAACAGCCAAAGAAAATAGAGCAAACTTGCTAACTCATCCGAATCAATCTTGATTTCAAGCCAGCTTTCAAAACTGTCTTAATTCAACAATGCAGTCAGTTTTGCTGAGATTAGTATCTTTATCACATTCATAACAATAAAGTTCTACCCTGAAAAATGAGATGCAAAAGAGAATGAAACATTTAAATGGAATGTATAATAAATCTGTAGTTAAGCGGAACCTTTCAAAACAAAGAAATGCTTTGATGAACAGTGTGAAATTGTATAACACTTAGACAGCTATACAACCACAAATAAAAGCAACCACAAAAGGCTGAATTGAGACAAAGCACTCAAGCAATACAAGGGAAAAAAAATTAACAACTGCAACTAAATATGTGTTTTGCAAATCACATTCCACTCTACACACCCTACTTATCCAGTACATCCAAAAAAATGAAAGGTTAATATTTGCATGCTTTGTTGATTTTAAGAAGGCTCTTGATTAGGCACATTGGGCTACTTTATCAAATTTTAATGGTGTAGGATATAAAATAAGTATCTGCGGGCTTGTATCCAAAGCTGAGTCTGCAGTGTTACTGGAACAATCTGCAGCCCCTGGAGTAAATGCATCCCATAAACAAATGCTAAAGTTAAATGTTTTCCATACACAGATGATCTGGTACTGCTGTGCTCCGTAGAACACGAGTTACAGCAGCAACTGGACCTGATGCGTAAATACTTTCAGAACTGTAAGCTCCCGAACAGTGCAACGAAGCATTAGCCCTATTATCGGGAGTTCAAAGCCTCCAATGCCACAGATATTTGTGGCCAGGAGTCCAAGAAAGCATTGTGACCTTGGCCTTTTTGTCATTGTGTAGGAAGGACAGCAGCCTGACCCCCCACCTACCACCAACACAGACGTTTGATAACTGCCGTAAAGGAATTGCCAATTAGCATTATCCTCCAAGTGCACTGAGCTGTCCAATGACATTGTGTTATATTGCTAGCGATCACTGTCCTAGCTTGGTAAAACTTCAGAGGTTGAATTAGCTAGCAGGTGGTACCTGGCCACAACAAAATCAAAAACTGGGAAGATAGTTAAACATAATCTGCAGAAGAAGTCCATATCTCAGGAACTCAGATATAAATCTGGTGTACAAACATGGTTACCATGTTCCCCTATTTTTTTCAGTGAACTTCTAACAGTAAGTCAACAGAACTTATGTCAAAGATTCTTGCTTTGTTAACTTACTAACTTAAGTTTCTATATTAGCTTAAGCTAGTACAGTACACTGCAATCAGAATTCTGCCAAAATAATCAAATGTATGTTTAGTAAAATTAGGCTATTATTTTTATTGACGATACCTATTTAGAGCACCTAGTGAGTGAGGACCCAAGAATTCAGCTCTAAACCCAGTTCTTTTGCAAATGCATTCTAAAACTAATTAACTAACAATAACACAGAGTAGCCTGACCAGCACTGCTAAGCAAAGTAAATTTAAGGTAAAAAAACATTTATGGAATTTCTGGACAATGATATCAAAACATAATCCAAAGTACAATGCTACTGGGCCCTCAACAAAAAAAGAATTAGCAGAATATTTCTTCACTGTCAGAGACCCAAAGTAGAAATTTCTGATAAAGTACAGACCCAGTAACAGTCTAGCCATACAAAAAGGAAGACAAAAAAAACCTGGTTGCCTTCTTGAGATGAGATTGAATCAGAGATTTACACTTTCTCTCTTACTGTGAAGAATTTCAGAGCATTAGAAATATTTTACTCAGAAAATAACAAATCTACTTTTAAAGTTTACACAATTACCACAAGATGAAAAAACCTCATTTATCTTAGGAGAGGGCAACACTACAGTGAATGATTGCTGATCTCAACCCAACTTACCTAAAACCAACTGTTCTGTTGGTGTATCTGTCTGTACATGCAGGCAGACGTTCTAACTGCAAACAAGCAAATAAGCACACTAATACTGAGTTGATGATGGTATGCAAATGTAAATACTGTTGTCCGAAACAGCCATATAAAAAAATCAAGCTTTTAATAGGACAGAATGTGGATGAGAGTGGAAGATTGAGCAAGGTAGAATATTGTTCATTATCGTGTATAATCACAATATACATTTCAGTCTCTTGTTAGAAGCTTAATTATTAATATTGCATTGTTACTTATAGTCAAATGGGAGCAAGTCACTGGGAGTACCAATAATTCTAAACAAAAAGAAAAGCTCAAGAAAAAATATGGCTAAGTGCTGCTCTCCCAAAACAAGTTATAATATATGGGCTATGATGTGTTGCTTTATATGGTGTTGTGGTGATGAAAGAGATTAAGCTCCCATGTGTTTGTGTGCGCGTGTGTGTTTCAGCAGCAACGATGTGTTAATCTAATCTCAGAATTGTTTCTCCATTCTCCCAGCCCCATTCAAGGGCATTAATGTTTAACGTCCCTTAAGATCTCCCTGCTGTTAACACTTAATTGAATTGTTGAATTGGCCTGTGTTTCTTGAATATTAACCAGACATAGTAGAAACCCCACCTGTGCCTCTATTGTACAGCATACGTTTACCACACTACAATCCACTGTGTTTGAATTTCGTTTATAGCTTGAATATACTCTAAATGAACAATGCAACCTCACAAGCTGCAAATCCAATTAGAAATAATTTAATAACATTTGTGCGCTTGCTGTGAGTTAACAGGGCTGGCAGTCGCTATTAAAATGCATTCATTCACTGCAGTGTGCTTCACTGAGCTTGTATGTGTTGATACCAGAGAAAAAGAAATCTCTCCCTCTGCTGGTATGAAAACAGGAAGAGAAACAGTCAAAGGATGAAAGAGAGAAAGAAAAGGTTGGAATAAAGGTACTGACTCGCAGTGATGGGGGAGTAGGCTAATGTGTTTGACCTGCTTCAGCGGCACAGTAAAGCCCTGCTCTGGCAGCTCGGCTCTGGCGGCAAGGCGCGGGGAAACTTTATCTTTTGCACACAATATTATTTGTTCATTTTTGAGGCAGTGGGAGTCGTGCCGTGGTGAGGCGACTGTTCGTGCAGGATTCAAATGCAGACCATTAATACCTGCATGAGCCCTATCACTGCCTCCCAGATGTGCTGTGCGTGTGCATGTGTGATTAGACACATTGTAGGCTCTGGATTACACACAATAACACAAATGTGCTGAAAGGGTTTTAAGGCAACGGGCTGCCTTGGGGGTGCGTAAGCAGTCTGCAGAGGCGCAGAATGTTTTTGGACCGCGAGGCAGACGAGGACATGCTGTTCCCTCCCATACAGGCCTGTCATGTACAGAGCTGAGCTACACGGTGCTCTCCTTTCAGCAGTGCAGATGGGAAAGGACACAAAAATGAACATGCATACAACACAACTCTGCTTAATACAGGTCAGCACTCCTGCCTACCTGGCCTCCAGGAGGCCTACAGCACTGCACATACTGCTGTTACAACATACCTCTTTAACTTGTGCAGCTTGATAGCTGATGATTTGGAGTGTAAAACTACAATGATGCTACACTCTGAAGGCGATGATTCAGTTGCGTTGACTTTTTTAATCAATTATAAGTATATAAATAATTCTGAAGCACACTGTTCAAGTTGTGATTAAATTGGAGATTTCAGGATCCACCAAATTATTTCCTAAAAAATCGTCACTGAATCAAATCGAGTTGTGGTGAAACTGATAGCACGTTGTATTGAATCATTCTCTATATAATCGTTACGGAATCAACCTGAACTTTGGTGAAATTGGACACTTTGTGAGGCACCACTAAAAACACACCGACTTATGAGCTGCATCAGAGGAAGCAATATGTCCAGTGATGTGGCCCTTCAGGACTAGATGTGAAAGACGCTGCTGTGCGACAAAGTGTCCCACCCAGATGTGAGATCAGAAAATTCTTTTCGCCCCAACAAGCATGGAAGTTTCATTTTGTTGTTGATTTAACCTCTGTGAATTCAATGGCCAAAAAAGGGCCACTGCATTTTTCCAGGCTGGGGGGGGAGAGTGGTCTTACCGGGCTGCAGGTCCCTGCCCTCATACCAAGCACAATTTCTCACGCAACCCCATTTATATCATCACACAACCCCAAATACAGTTTGACCCTGAAGTGTCAGAACTGTCATACTCCAGTGAGTGCTCATATTAAACAAAAAGCTTGTGCTGTTTTCAGTCCCCAAATGACTTCCACCCAGGGTCTTAGTGGCATGTGGTCCTTTGAGATTTAGCTTCTCATATTACTAGACATACAGTTTCAATTTCAACCACCTAGAGTTCTGCAAGGGCATCTGGATGTGGTGCAGTTTCAAAGAGGAACTGAGTGATACACTAGGAAAAGACCTGCCTTTATCAGACCTTATCACATCTTATTTAAAATTACAAATGCTTTAAATACAAAAAAATGTCTATTTAGGTGGTGCTAAACAATCTGCTTAAGAACTTTGCGCAATACAACATGTGTACATCAACCAGCCACTTCACCAAGTACACTCTAATTGTCCATTTTATCAGCTCCACTAATTATACAGGCACATTTTTGTAGTTCTGCAATTATAAACTGTATTCCATCTGTAACTGTACAACTACAGAGGGCTCCAATATTGTAAGGGGGCCTGATAAAATGACTTGTGCACCAAAAATATTTTTGTTTAGGAAATTCCTTGTAAATCTTGAGGGAAAAAGGATTCTTATTCTGATTCTTTCAACAACTGACAATATCTGTTAATAACCAAAATGCACAGCAGACTTACTATCCACCAAGTTTAAAATTCACTAAACTTTGACAAAAGTTTAAGGCAGCTGTGGAGTGCAAGCAGAAAAATGCTGCACAGCCACTTTCTTATTTCAGACAGCACTATAATAAAACTGGCAATCCAATGACAATCACTACAGCCTCTCTCAGGAGTCCAGCAACACATCAGAACATCTACTGCAATTATGAGCAGGCCAAACCCAGCAGGACAGCTGTGATCCAACATAAAAGTAAGCAGGCTGAAAGAGAGAGTATGTGGGCCATTCCCTGGTGAATGTCAAACAACAGTAAGAGGAAGTGTAAGAGCCAGAGGCGCTCTCTCGCTCTCTCTCTCTCATCTTCATCTGTCTCAGGCCAGTGGCCAAACTCACACTCACAGCCACATCCTCACCGGGTGTTTAATTCTGGCAAAGTCACCTGCCAAAGCAAAAGTATATTCAGCACTTTTCTATGCTAAGTCTATTTTACACCATTCTCTCTCTTTGTGACCCTCCACCACTCTCTCTTACTTTCTTTCTTTTTCTCTCGATCTCTCTTTATCAGTTCCCAGGGTGCCTGGTCCTCAAATGCACGGCCCCGATAAAACTGACAGTCTCCGTATGACTTGCCAGAGTGCTGGGCTTTAACTGTGCGCTGAGAGAAGAGCATCAGAAGGAAAAACTTTCGGTTATGCTGTTGTTAAAAGCATGCACTCCGCAGCATTGAGGGAGTTGTTGGAGTATGTGGTTGTTGTGTTGAGCTGGTTTGGAGGCGGAATGGGAGGGAGTCATCTGCCAAATCTGAACGAAAGGGTAAAAAAAATCTCTTTTCTGTCTTACTCACTCTCTATTCTGCTTCTCTTTTCCCCTCTCGGTCTTAGGCTGTTTTACTATCTCTGCCCTCAACACTCTATCTCTCTCTTACAGTCCTCTCACTTTTCACACTGTAGTTCTCACCCGCCAGCCCTCTCTCTCTCACTACTAACCCCATCCAGCCTCCCTTACAGTTCTCTTTCACTTCTCACCCCAGCTGAATGTCTCCCTCTCTCTGTCTTTTTCTCTCTCTCGCTCCTGCTCTCTCCATGCTCTGAGTGGTTGATTAAATGAGCTCATAAATCATCGGTGTTGATGTTTGGCAGGCCTAGCGGTGAGGAAGGAAGTGGCAAATAAACAGTTATGGAGAAAAGGGGAAAAAGTTCCGCACGCCAAAGGCAACTCCTTGACAAGCCGTGATGAAGGGCTGCAATGCTTGCTCATTTGATGGCTCACAGGCAAACCGTTTTAAGCCTTTCCCTCCCCAGCGGGTTGGATGATTTCATCTGGGGCTTTCCTCTGTGCTCTGCCATTAGGGCTGATAGCTGAGTAAAAGCTTAAAGAATCTTGACAGTTTTTACAGCCAGTTTGTGGATCTCCACCGATTTCTCCATCATTCATATTACATTTGGATTAAAAGGGCCCGAGCTGAGAGTCCCTGTAATGCGAGCTTCATTAGAGTGTGTTCTTAAGATCCCAGTGTGTCAGAGAGGCCAAATTAACCACCGTCCCTGCAATCATGTCTTAATGAGGCAGCATCGATACGCAGAACAGAACAAGTTTACTTCTAAGTGGACTGATCCATCAGTGAAGTTTGCAGTGAAGGCCCACCACCTCCCCCTGCATTAGCTGATAGCAGATCACAGGAGATTACAGTGTTTTCTGCTATACTAGGTCTTCACACACTCACATCCTCTGTTTGTCTAGCATAGTGTGTAAAGGGAAAAAATGAGGAGCTTGAGTGAGTTCTCAGAAGTCTAGTGCTGCTGCAGTCAGATGCCTCACTGCTGGAACCGGCATGTACAAGACATGCACTTAAAGGGTAAACACACACACACACACATGTATACATTCAAATACAAGCAACAAAGATTTGCCATTCCCTAAATCTCAGTGCTTTTAATCACAACAGCACAACAGAGGGGCCTGTGTCCAAGGGCCTCTGACTGCCAGGGACCTGGTGGGGCCTCAGACTACAAGCCTTAAAGAAGCTCCAAGACTTGAGAACTTCCGATTCAGATATTAACATTTAATGTGAACAAATGACTAAATAAATGACATAAAATGAAGAAATGTCATCTGTACTCAGTTCTGTCTCTCATGTTTTATATTATTATTGACTCATATATATTTTTATTTAATTCCATCACATCTGATTTAACTTAACTTTTTAGCCAAACAAGGTATTGGATGATAACTATAAATAATGGGCTGCCACAAGGAGAGGATTGGAAATTAACTCATTGACATACATACAATCACTACTTACTATGTTATTATTTTTATTTATTGTAATATTAGTGTTTTTCTGAGCAAATAAGCGCACTGATTAGATAAACAGTTTCTTTTAAAATATTATGTTCTCAGGTGCCCAAAACCTTTGCGAAGTAAACATACAGACTCACAAACATACAGACACACACACACACATATACATATTCCTTCTGCCTTGCTGACAGCAACGAACCAGTACAGGCTTATTGTATTGGACCCACCACAGCAGGCGCTTCCCTGTGTGTGTGTGTGTGAGAGAGAGGAAGAGAGAAAGAGTGGCTGCTGGTTCTGTAGTCAGTGAGCTTGCTTCGGCCCCCAGTGCGCAGATACGTTGTCTGGAATAAAACAATCGTTAAGCATGGCCACCCAGAGCACGCCGTTGCCACTTGCCTTTGTTCATAATGTACTGTGTGTTTTAGAAGTGTGCCAGGGGCCGGTTTGTGAATAAAAGAAAACCCACTGTCCCCCTCCCTCCTCCACTTTCCTTGCTGGCTCCAATTTACTCAGTCGACGTTTTCTCTGGGGAAGACGCACACACTCTTGAAGCACTCATAAATTCGCCTCTGTAGCGAGATCACTGTTCTGACTCAATTCCCATTTATTACATTGCTTCTTTAAAGAGGAGATGAAAATGAGGTTTGCGTGCCAGTGCTGGAAATCCAAAGGGACTCCCAAACACAAAACAAGAGAAATGTCTGACGACTCCACAACCAGTTTTACTTTACCAGTGCGCCAGTTCTGCAGCACAAAGTGGGTAGACTGGGCTCAATTTTGAGCCAAATACAACAACTGGACTAATGGTGCCACTACTTTAGAATATGTGGAATGTGAACCATGTTTTGAGCACATGTCAGTCATGTTCTTTCTTAAAGTGAAATAACTGCAGAAGAAATTTCCTGAATTTCCTGCACTGCCCTCTTTCTTCACATCCGATGTGCAACTAATCTGACTCAGCTCATCTCCACAGTGAAGCTGTACAGACGTCAGAATCTAGACAGCATTGTAGAATACATGCCCACTGGGACTTGTTAAGACTATTGGGGGGGCGTATTTAGTTCAGGTCTGTAAAAGCATGATCAGTTAGCCTTTAATCAAACCAAGAAAAAGATAACATCAAATGTGGCACTTTCAAAACACTATGCACGGACCAGTACATATCAGCCTCAAGACATCGCCAGCTAATTAAAAAGACTGAGAGCGTAACCTCAATGGAAATCAACATCGTTACTGAACACAAAGCGAATGAGATAACATTCACAACCTAATTTGTTATCAGACTTGCTTAGAGGCTCCAGGCCCAGAACAGGAAAAGGGCAGATAGTCTTGTTTTTATCTGAGAAAAATGTGATGAATCTTTCTTTCAGAATCCACTACCATGGGATAAAGCCCCTTTCACTAACAGTATCACCCGCTTTCATTTACAACTTTTAATTGGACACCCACTGGTCAAAGAGGGTTCAAAGTGGTGTAGTCTTTTAAAGTGTCACCACAGCTAAGATTCTGTTTAGTTGCAACTATATTCTGTCTTCAGTGCAACATTAAACATCTCAAATGGAAGATGATACATTTGAAACTGAGCCTAAACAACAACAGAACAAGAAAAACAGAAGAAAGGCTACAGATCTCTAGATGGAAACTTTCTGTGCAACACAATGCTGTAATAGGAGTGAAAGACTTCCCACAGCATTTCCTTTTGACATGGTTATAGATATGTAAATCGTACAAGGCTTATTGTGGGCAAAGTACACTGAAATCACTAGGGCTCATTACAATTTTTGTTTGGGTCCAAGAGTCAATAAGCAGCTTTGAACAGAACTCAAATGGACAATGCAACTGCCCATTCAAGCACAGAAATCGATGGCATTACATTGTTGCCATTAACTATTCTAACACCTGCTTTTGGTTGTTTGATCTACTATTAGTTTTAACCATCATTGTGATTACATGCTACATGTTTTCACATCTTACAACAACACATAGCCTAGTGTACAAAGCCAGCTTCACAGCAGCATAATGGCCACTTGGTACAGTTCTGAAGTGCAAGACAATGTTGCAGGCAGGTGAAGAATGAAATCACAAGTGAGAGCTGTGTATGTTCCCCTGTGACCAGGAGATAGACCAAGTGTTGAGAGGAGAGTAATTGATATTCTTCTCGTTACCAGGTCTGTGCATGGCAATGTGGTCTGTGAGTCTGAAAGGCAGTGATGGCTGTAGAAGCAGAACAAAGGCTTTGCCTGGGCCGTATTGATCTGGCGGCCTCCTCCATGTCACAGTGGAGAGCAGCAGGAATAATTGCGGAGATAAAGAGAGCCGATGCTCTGCTCTGGTGAAGGCAAGCACATCTTTTGGGGGCTTTTTCCACTGTCCCTGCCCAATCAAAGGGCACATGGGTAATTGGCCAGGCTGTAATTTGAGGCAGCTGGAGAGGTGATGTTCCCTCGGCTAGCCTCCTCGTCTCTTCTTACTGGAAAGCTCAGAGTGCCGAGCAGGTTTGTTTACAGCAGGGGTTAAATGCAGTTTCGTTCTGCTGCACTGTGGGATACTCATTCATGTCCCTCATTCTGTGGAATGCTCGGCTCCACATGAGTTGTGCTTCATTTAAAAGGTCCAGCGACCGGTCAATGCAGTTCCATTAAAAGAGACAAGCTCATTCATCTCCAAAGACACCACTGCGAACCTGTGTGCTGAAAAATACCACCCAGGCCAATCAGAGAACACAGACTCGTCCGGCTTCCCTGACATGCTTTTTGCTTTCCTTTCACATGAGATGTGCAATAAGAGGAAGTGGTGGGCGCTGACTTTAGACTCTGCCACTGTGCACACAGTGGGCTTTCAAAACAAGCTTCACTCAGAAAAGGACACTCTTTTCCCAACATTAGAAGACACGAAAACGTACAAATAGAGGCAGAGCTTCGTCTAAGCTGCCCCTGCATTGCATCCTCCCATCATTTGGACATACACACAGTACACAGATGGGATATCTGAGGGCTAACAGGGGGTGGAGTGAGCTTATGAAAGGCGAGGAAAGGGAATAGGGAGGCTGGAGAGTGCAATGGAGGGAAAGCTGATCAGAAGGCAAGGGAGGAGGACAGTGACAGCTCCTGGCAGCACAACTTTTTCAGCAACGTCTTCATGGGTGAAACAAACAAACACTTTGAAGAAAGGGAAACAACTCAGCAACAGCCGCCAATTTGTTGTGAACTTAAAAAGCCTTATAAGAAAAAAAATGCTGAAAACATCCTCCAGAAACCATGTTTAGCTTTTCTAAAGTTACATTTTTTCCAAAGTTCTGCACATGGAAAACTTGGGGTAATGAATGATGTTTCAACATGAAATTCTAGACACTGTTCCCTAAACGTAGCTGAATATATCTTGTGTGTCATCTTGAAATAAATATGGGACTGCATCACAATAAAGTACATCGAAAAAGCCATGAGTAGCTTGGAAGTGGAGGACATGTAAGCAGAAATTTCATGGAGAATCAAGCACATCACATTCTCCCCACTAGTTTGCAGACAGCCTTGGGCCTAGCATCACAGCCCATGAGTGCCTTTAAGCTTTCAGACTGTGTCTCACAACAACACGGACAATGCTATTCTGCTAGATCAACACAAATGTTTCAGCAAACTGCCTGAGCAAACAACAAGAGCAGCCAGAGTCTGCAACTGATGAGGGCTGAGAAAAATATCTTGGGACTTGAAGAAATATGAGACATCAGTGATGGACAACAGTAAAGAAAACACTAGGGAACAATGGCAGACTGTAGATATGATGCTATTTCATTTCAGCATACAAATATGATAGTCAGAGCCTGAGCAAATCGAGTCCTCTGATAATGTTGAAGTAAAATACAGATATTTAATGAATGGCTCTTTAAGATTCACAGAGAAATTGTGTCCAAAAAATCTCTGTCTGGCTGCTTTTTTTACAAATGACTGCATTGAGAAGCACAGCGGCACAGATGACACGAAGCTAGTCATCTCGATCAGTGTGTGAATTTTACCAGTGGCCTGAGTACATTTTTGAAACCCTCTATGATGAGACTGTCTCATGAATCTAGTGCCTTTATGAGCCATTTCATTTGCACATCCTATTATAACATTCTATTTTTCTCCGCTATATAATAACCAACTAATGTCAGCACTGCTGGTTTTGGCTGGTTGGCTGGTTGCTAATTGTTCAATAAACACTGAAGCATGAAGAGCTGGGCTTTTAAAACCACAAGAGTATAATATGAATGAGAATCCAAAGACATGGGCATATTCATGCATTATATTGTATGTGTGCAGATATTAAGAGATGACTTGTTGAATAGAAGGGTGGTCTTAGCAATTTTATGTAGGTTAGATGCTTTAAAAAATATTCTAAATTCAGGTGCATGACCAGGGAGAGTTTAGTTCCAACCTTGATCTAGAACAGACCTAGCTACTTCTGGCTTTCTGGAGTATCTGAGCCAAGTGTGTTAGATTAGTACTCAAGGGCAGACTTCCAGTAGTTGGGCTATTCTCACGTATGCTACCAAATAAAAATCATTAATCAAACCAAGAATGTTACATTACATAAACTTAGGTTATAAACTGTGAAGCTTTTTTACACACAGAAATAAAGTATGGCGTACCACAAGAACCTGTTCTAGGACCATTGCTATTTTTCTTTAATCAGTGCATCAGTTTTGTACTTACATGCTGATCACACAACTGTAAGTATCGGACAAACCAGAAGACAGATTTCAAATAAATAAGACTAAGGACTGTGTAAAGGACAGTTAAGATTAAGCTACCAAAAGCAAGCTGTCTGATTATGTTAACCTTCAAAGGCTTTTAAGCATCTGTAAGAAGTCTAGCTAGATTACTTAACCTAGATTAGCTGTGTAAAGTGCTGGGCAAAATATAGGTAATATTAGTAGATCAGCATTTTACAACCTATAAAAGTATTTAGTAGCTCTTCAGGTAATGCACAGAATGCCTTTACCAACTATAGGCTAAACTACTGCAATGCCTTGCTGTCTGGATATCCCAACAAGTGTCTAAACAAGCTCCAGTTACTCCAGAATACAGCAGCCAGAACCATAAAGTTTGCCCATTTTAGCCCTATTTTACAGACTCTACATTGCCAGTTAAACTTCACACTGATTACAAAATACTACTCTGGCATACTACTTATGACCCACAAAGCTCTTCCTCTGTAGCATCTACGTCTCACCTGTTATGATCTGCAAAACCAGCTCACATCAAAAGGTGAGGCCCTTTATCAGTTCATAGCATGATGAAAATCTCAGTAAGGGGCACAGCTTTTTCCTAAAAAGCCTCCTAGGTATGGAATATCCTTCCTGTCAGTGTGCAGAACTCAAACACAGCATAAGTCTAAAAGTCTAGGCTCAAAAATTGTTTAGTGAAAACTGTTTTTAGTCAGGGTTTTAATAAATAGTTTATAAAGTGTGAATCTGAGGGGTCATAGGCAATAACTGAGTAAAACTATGATGATGCTCTGTCCTGTCACACTCATGTACTTCACAGATTTCAGGGTGCACTCATATATGTGCTACTTTGCCAACTCTCTGCCATCTGCTTTCCCTTTTTAGCTAAGCTGTTATGGCTCAACCTAGAAGGGCCTCTGCCCAGACTACATTCACCATAATGCTGTGTGTTCCAAACATAGCTTACAGCTTAGTGAACCTGTATGTGTGCTCCTGCAGAAACAGAGCAACCTCCTCATACTTTTCATGCCTTTCAACTCTTTCGATGAAGCTGAAGTCAGCTTCTTTTTCACTAGCTTTTTGTTTGAATTTTCACAGTCCACCTTAAGTGGAGTTATATTCAGGTGATTAACAGAACTGCTGCACAAGGAACTGATGCACGAGTAATTAAGGAGGAATGGGACAATGCGAAGAGGAAGCCAACTTCAGCCTTATCAACGTCAAGGAATATTTGGAGGAGGAATATTTGGAAGGTCGCTCTCACCTGAACATTTCCTACTGCACTCCGCCATCTTGCATGTACATTGCTGTGTAGGCGGTTAGTACCTTTGTCTCTAGGGGAGAGCAAAACAACATGGGGATGGCTAATGTTTTCACAGGGCAGGACTAACATTCACGCCCGGGCCGGCTACGAAAATAAACAACAGTGTACACGTCCACCATACTGTAATGTCTAACATCACACACAATCAGTTTCTTCTCTAAAATCAGTTTCTTCCCTACGGTCACTGGTGCAACTCCTGGATCTTTCCTCTATATAATCTCAGTGCATCTGCTTAATCTTTCTTGTAAACCTGTACTACTGTATCTAAACTAAACTGCACATCTGGTGCAGCCCAGAGGAGGATGGGTCCTTCTTATGAGCCCTGGTTCTTCTCAGTGATTCCATCTCATTCTTGTACAGAGGTTTTCCTGACCTTTTCTTTCTCAGTGAAACTCATTAGGGAGGTAGACTACCACTTCTGGAAAACTGCTTCGGGACAATGTCTGACATAGAAAACACTATGCAAATCGTGTCTGCTGTAGAAATCAATGCCTGTTGTACTCATTTTTATTTGTATAGAATCAGAATCAAACAATACTGATCTCGTGTATTGACTACCAATGTTTGAAAGATGACTCAGGAAGTCTACAGCTTAAGTACTTGCCATGCCATACACCTAAATGCTCCTGCAGCACAAAGAGACTGAGCTACATTTTGCCTGAAAGCTTTTCTCTAATCAATATTAACAGACAGCCTAAAGTGTGTAAGCAAAGCCAGTTATTGGTTTGTACAACGAAAACAGATGGATAAACTAGTTTAGGCATTTGCCATATAAGTTATTGAAACAACAATTTATTTCAGGTATTATAATCCCCTCACACACCAGCCACACAGCTTGAGGGCAATCCCATTATCTGTCCATTTCACAAACCACTCCTTTAAAATGAACTGTACATTTGAGGATGGCATGTTGGAGTGAAAAGGTGATGTCCTTACAAGCAGCAATTTGCATGGTTTTAGCCATTTATTTATTTACTGCAAACGAAGAAGACAAGGATAAATGTGTTGACATGGTAATGAAACTTTACAACACAATGACAGGTTTCATGCCATAAACCAACAATTGTGGCTTAGAGGTCTTTGTGTGAGAAAACCATCTAATAAAGTGTGCAAAGAGAATGCTGATGAGAGTTGCTGAACACTAATAAAAATGCACAACTAATTCAGAAAGTTTGTGGGTTTCTTTAGAGTGATTCTGTAACGAGAGCTGTAAAATGTGCAAAGAGTTTATGTAAAATGTCAGCAACCAAAATGGTAACACTCACTGATTAAAATGCATTTTAATTTCACCTTTTAATTTCTGCAGTTACGTAAAAACAACAGAATATACTCTATCTTTAGTACATCCCAGATTAGCAGAATCCAGTTGTTTTTGAATTGAGTTACAATAATATGCTGTTTTTATATAATGTGTTAGAGTAATTCCACTGATCTGCCACTGCTTATGACTGCTGTGGTGGCCTCCTGGGGGGACAGAAAGCAGATTATGCTGCAGATCGGTTGCTTTTCACAAAATATTTTGAGCCCCAAACAATACAGAACAGATCAGTACAAACTATTTGCAACAGCCTTTCTGTTGAGTTGTCCATACACATTTGTAATAATATTCCACCTGAGAAGGCAGTCTCTGCGCAATAACACCACCACCACCACTAACAACACCAGCAAAGAGATAAGCCACATCACATATAATAAAAGCCCAGTGCTCAATAAATGTAGAAGCAAAAACAAAAATAAAGAAAGAAAAGCAAACAAAACAAAGCAGCTGTGTGAATTTTTCCAGCGGAGCACCTTGAAATCTCATTGTTGTGCTCCGCAGATAAACAAGCACTGAATGAGTGCAAACATTCATTTTGGACTCTTGAGTCCCCCAGAAGGAGGATTACATAAAGGACTTGAATAGATCTGAAACACTTCACAGTCTGTATTAAAAATAAGAAAAATGTAAAAAATAAAAATTATGAGAGACACAGAAAAACCAAAGCTGCTCCATCTACCTCCGGCCAGGTAATTTTTCAGTACTGTAAAAGAGCCAAAAAGAAGGCCTATAATGGACTGTCTCTCTAAATAATGGCTTAATTAGCCAGTGGCTCCACTACCCAGCCAGCGAGGAGCAGATGGAGCTGGAACAGGACGAATAAAAGTCATCTGGATGGCAGGAGAGGGAGAGAGGACTGCGATCACCAGCCAGAGACAGAAAAGCCCTTTCCTCAGGCTAGAGGAGAATTCGGAGCGGAGTGTTGGGTCAGTGGAGAGATGGCAGGTGTGGATTCAGCAGCAGGGAGCCTGACCTTTCAGCAGTGGCCAAATTTTACAGAGCAGAGGAATACTGAGTAATAACCATACACACCACATCTCCTCCATTCCACTCACAGAAGAAGAGGGGTAATGCAAGACACATCAGTCAAGTAAAGACTGCTTTCTCATAACATTTACAATGCTGTGAAAAAGTATCTGCCCACTTCCCAATCTCTTCTGTTTTTGCATATTTGTCACACTTGAATGTTTCAGATCATCAAACTACTTTTAATCGTAGACAAAGATAACCCAAGTAATCACAAAATGCTGTTTTTAAATGATGATTATATTTAGTGAAGGAAAAATGCTGTTCAGCCCTGCCTGGCCCAATGTGAAAAAGTAAATGCTACTAAATCAATCAGTTAACTAAATTCAATTCACTACTGGGTTCAATTTCACTAGCCACACCCAGGCATGATTACTGCCAGACCTATTGTATCTAAAAATCACTTTAATATAATTAAAACAACTATGCAGAGAAGAGTGGACCACAATTTCTCCACAGCGATGTAAAAGACTCATTGCAAGTTATTGCAAACATTTGATTGCAACTGTTACTGTCAACAGTGGCACAACCAGTAATTAGGTTTAAGTGGGCAATTACATTTTCACATGAGAGATTTAGGTTTTAAATAAACCTTCATCAAAAAAAATATATATAGAATGATCAGTTAAAAGCTGCATTTTGTGTTTACTTGTGTTGTCTTTATCTTATATTAAAATTAGCAAAAAAAATAGATCTGAAACATCTAAATTTGACAAATTAGCAAAAATGAAAGAAATTGCGGAGGAGCAAATACTTTTTCACAGCACTGTACGCATGCACACATACACTGTCTATCAAATGTTCACAGACATACAGCTTTTCAAAATGCTTTTAATACATATAAGCATGTTTTCTATGTCGATTCACAGTAACTCAGCATATTAAAGGCTAAGCCGGTTTATCTTGAGGTGGGGAACCAGCCACGTTTGATTTCCCCGCTCTAACACTCTTACTAAACCTGTTTCTGAGCAGGAAAATCACCAAACTGTATAGGAACAGGAGTTCCCCACCCACGACTTAAAGAAAAACAGCATCAATCCTGTACATTTCTCCTGTAAATCATTTTTCTGTTGCTAATTTGTTGTTAATTTAGTGCAAAACGATTTGAACAGCTCCAAAACAAGCATAAACAGAAACAGAGTGAGCATCAAGCACAAAAAAGACTCAATGAATCCTTAAGTATACCACTTCAGTGTAATGCACATATCATTTGGATTTGTTAATTTGTCCACTGTTTCAATTGGGTAATTGGGTCATTTCACTGACATATAAGTGACCAACCACATATCACTGCTTTTGCACAATATGCAGGGGAAAGCATGTGTATAAAAGGTAATAGAGACTCACAGAAAAGAGTGTCTCATAGGGTTCGAACAAACCTCCTAAAACTTCTAAAGAAGGGATCCCATGAACTTTAAAAACTTTTTCCAAATTATTAGTTATATCTTTTGCCAAAAGGTTCATTGTTGTTATGATGTGCAGTGCAGGAAACTGCTTTCTACTAGTAACACACATTTAGGGTAAACAGAAGTGAAGATTATTATTATTTTTTTGGATCTTCCCCCAATGATCTCCCCAATTTAGTCATATCCAATTCCAACAACTAGTAAGAACTCCTCCAACCACACAATACCTCCAGCGCTAGGTGGGCGAAGGCTAGCACAGGCATCCTCAGAGACCTGTGAAGCGCCACCACATCTTTTCGAACTGCATCTCATGCAAAATCATTGGACATCTACATAGTGCACTACATAAGAGATTAAATACTGGCTCTTGCACCACAACAGTATTTAATATCGCTAAAAAATCGTAATTTGGGATTTGGCCACATCCATACATGGCAAAAGGTGGAGCATTTGGCTATAGAGGCTAGAATAGCACACTATTTAGGAAGTACAGAGACATCTGACATTCAGCCTGGGTTTGATGCACTTCCGACTGAAACATGGACATTAAAAGCATGTAAGCCATTCAGTTGACATTCTTTATGCTTTCATATTGCAGTTTTACAGTGAATCATATCATACGTACATTAATTCAAGCCTGTGATATTAATGATGGAGTTGTTTAGGCTGTTAGCTATCTTTTAGCCTGTTAGCTAGCTGGCCAGCCCGGTTCCAATTAACAAAATAAGTTGCTAGCCCTTCAGTTTAAACAGAAATGGGTTCTTACATCATCAGTACACTCAGTGGTCCATGTGAGCAGCATTAGAGTCAAAGATTAATCCATTTACAGCAAAAGGATTTTTCGTTGCACAGTAATAGAGTTCAGTTATTGTGAAGCAGTCATAGGTGGGCGTATATCTTGTATTTTACAACAGCTTTGAACGCAGCTCAGCCAATCAGATTTTAGGACCGGAACTTGCTGTTTTATAAAATTGACTTTACACCCTAACTTACTTTTCAGCTGGTGCAATTGGCTTCCAAAGAGTTGTAATGTGTGCTGTTAACATTAGTTTGGAAAACTGTCAATTCATTTAGTCAAAAACTGCCTTTCATACCAAGGAAAACACTTTGATGGAAATTAAGTTTGTTTGAGGTGTGTTTAGATTAAGCATTTTCTTTTTCCCCCAAAGATGGAAGAGGTTGTTGCTGTGGTGTGCGATATCATTCTTGCTACATACATTATTTTTTTAAAAGGGTACTAAACTAATGGTAACTGAAGACTGTATTCATCCAATTCAACTAGTCTCATCACGTCCACTTCAGGATATTACCCCCATCCAGCTAGGTATGTTAAATCTTTCTTTTTTGTCATTTGACTTTATTTACTTAAATCAGCACCTTGGTTCTACTTCTTCAGTCTTGTATTCCTTAAAGCTGTAATGAAATTCATGGTAGAAGTAATTCCCCTGTTATCTTTCTTTCAAATCAATATATTGAGGGTAATAGTGAATATAAAGCATAATGTGTGAGATTTGTATGGTAATGATGTAGGCATGTACAAATGAAGAGAGAGTGGGAAATAAAATGCATTTTCAGTATTTTTCCTTTCCCAGCCAGAAACACAGCCAGAAGCCTCAAAGTGGCAATGCGCACTTTATTTCCAGCAGCAAAAAAAATGCTGATTAATGAGTGGCGCACGGAGCTGAATGTGCTTCTTTGGAGATAATCCAGAAAGCGCGGGCGAGAGGCAGACGTACAGTAGGAACACGTCTTTTTCCATTTCTGTCTGCCTCTGACTGCGCTGTCCTCACATACCTCAGCAAGAGCTTTTACCACACAAAGCATTTCATCACAAAGCGCTTCTTTTTCTATCCTCCGTCCATTGCCATGGTTAACTTTAAAGCCAATCTAAATGCCATGGCGAGAGGCCAGGTTCATTAAGTGGTGAGAAAAATATCAAATCCTTTTCGGAGCACAGCCATGCAGAGTTCTGGGTTGCACTCCTTGGCTTGTGGTCTCTTCATTTCACTCCAAACAAAACACAATGTTTTCTGCAGTTCTTACATTTGAGCATGCAGTCAATGTCCTTCACAAGGCAAACATGGCAGCGAGAAAGTTATAGCATTTGTCGTCTACTTTAGCTGTAGTCAGTGAGGAGAATCAAGCTGCAAAATAAAAGAGGAAAGTAAAGACATGTTCCAGAGTAGGAAGGGTTATGTTGAGTAGTTGAATAGTTGACAAATAAATCCAGCAGTTGGCACTGTGGACAGCTGTTGTCCAGTCTGGGACAGTGGCTAATTGTAGTAATTAGAAATAGTGTGACAGAAGTAAGACCAGACAAAAAACCTTTTCTTCCCTCAGAAAGGTTAAAACTTATATCCTAGCCAGCATGGAGTAGGAGAAATATGCTAAAACTCACAAATACATGTATGTTTGTTGTCACAAACTCATGAAAGAAAACAGAACCTAACCTCATTTAAGAACCTGTTTTGTTTTAACAAGCATCTCAGCAGACTGCTGATGAGCTAACAGTCCTATTCACACCAAGTACAAGTAAAAACAAAATGCAATTTTTTAACGTAATGGAACTTTCAAATTTGATGCATTTTAACACTCTGGGAATGTGGGGAGTATACATGCATTTTCTTTCAACTTTTTATTTTTATAGTCACTCTGTTGCTTGGTGTATAAGCTTTTGGGCTCTGCCACAAGCAAATGAGCTGTGGTACCACCATTTCTTCAGACTGCAACCATAACAACAGGACTCTAATTGGTCAGCCTGATTTTCAACACATTCATACAATGCAGAAAAGGTTTTACACAGCGTAGCAGTCCATCCGTTTTAGAATCGATATGATAGATAGCCGTAATATCCATGTGTTCATTTTCAAAACTTGACGTGTGTGAATAGCCCTACTCAGGATAAAGAGGCCTTTAGGCTTCAAACTAAAATATTTAGTAAAAAAATAAATACTTGTCTGTTACAAGCCATGTTGGTCATACTACTTGAGATGTTATATAATGTTATATAATGATATGAGCTGCATGTTCATGATGATAATATGGTAAAGCAAAGGGTATGCAATTTTTATAGTGGTGCTTCAGGTACTTTTAGAATGTCCCAGGCTTTATTTTATGATGGAGCAGCTTTACTGTTCTGGGTAAAGGTCTCAGTGCTCTATGGGATCTTTAGTCCAGTCATAACTGCAAATAATCCTGTACAATAATGCACAGTGAGCATCACTATGTGGACAGTTTTTTAGTTGTAAATATTGTGACCGCTGGGATAGGCTCCGGCACCCCATCCCCCCACCCCCCCGCAACCCAGAAGGATAAGCGGTTTCAGAAAATGCGTGTGTGTGTAAATATTGCATACTGCTATTTAAAACAATGACACTCAGAGCATATCTATAAAGATGGTGTTTAAAAAAGCTTTGTGATAATACTGTAAACCATGAATAAAAGTTATTAATTATTATTATTATTAATTATCACAATAAAACGCGAGTAGAACCACACCCAAAAGCAGTAGGTACGAAGTAGTACCATGTTCCACAGCAGAAATGAAGAGTAGTAGTAGTATGCACCACATTAGTAGGCTTGAGTAGTGGCATGTACCATGAAAACAGAAAAGAGGTAGTACCATATCCCACCATGCACTGGGGACAAGTAGAAATGTGCTCCACTTTTTAATCACACTAGTACTCAACATCTTCACCACTCTGAGAGGATAAGGCAGTGATTCTCTAGCTCTGTCCTGGAGACCTCTTGCACTGCACATTTTTCATCCCACTAAGCTGCTACAGACTTCACACGAATCTCAAATTTCTGCTAACTGCAGAAAAGAAAAACAACAGTTTTTTTTTTTGTAAAGTATTTTTTTTAATAATTTACGTTTACATTTTTAGATGACAGTATATATTTTGCAAAAAATACAGCAGCATGTAAGAATGAAATAAAAAATAATAATTTATTATTTAAAAATAGCCAGAGGAAATGGGTAGGTTTTCGTTGGATAAGTAATAGAGATAAGCTAATCAAGCTAAGCTCTTCAGATAAGCTAAGCTCTTCAGATAAGCTAATGAGCTGACAGCACTAACATGATTACTATTCACTAATACTAATTTCACTATTCAAATACTGGCACCTCAAACAGATGACAGAGTACAGGAGCATCCATGCACATCCCTAATCTTTATACGTGGCACACACTCTAGTTAATAAAACTGAACTCAAACTGAAGAAGAAAAAAGGGCAAGAAGTTACTGAACATATCATATTTTTAAGAATAAGATAATACTTCTGTATATATGCAATGAAAAAAGTTATATATAAGTTATATAATAAAATAAATCATATATGTTATATAATAAAATAAATTATATAATCGTATATCATAAAATAGTCATTTACAGCATAAAAATGAGTGCTTGATTGCTAGATAGATAAAATCAAGTATTTATGGGGTTCTGCCACCATTAAAGTGCATCCTCATATTTTTCTAGCACAACTCAGTGAGATTCAGATACAGCTAACATTCTGTTTCGTTCTTGATAAACAAGTGTTAAAATATTCTACCCCTCCATCCCTCAAGAGCAAGCCGCAGTGTTTCAATCCTAGCTTTTGTATAGCAAAGAGAATGACTCAGGCATTTTTTCTGTAATACTATCTATGGAATTATTTATGTTGTTCCACTAGCTCACATTGTTCTTGGAGCAGGGCTTGATATGAGCTTGATGAGAAGCACCAAGCCCAGTTTCTGGCTGCACAGAGGTGCTGCAGCACACAGGGTGTTGGGACACGGCTGAGCGCTTGCGTGAGAATGAGGTAGAAGAGGCCCTGCGAGGACGAGATTAAAAGCGCGGACGCTGCAGGGTGATGTATCCCTCGAGGACCCCTGAGAGACTGTCCGCTCCAATGAATCAGCCCTTACAGGTACAAGCCTGACTGAAGCCCACAGAAATCACCTCCGGCAAAAAATCTGGAATTTGTCTTAATCACCGGCAGCTGCCCATGGCAAGGCCTCTCTGTGCCAAGTCTCATCAGCATCTGTTGGACAGACATTAATTTCTTGAGAAGCTAAAAAAAAAAGGATGGCTCCACAACACATGCTTGTCTAATTTTGCTTCTTTCAGTTGGAGAGCAAACTCTGACCTCTCCTAAGCTGAGCAGGCAAGAATCCAGAGTGAGCGTGAAATCTTGCTCAAGCTGCTCTAAGAGACAGCATTTGGCACAGCAAACACAAAAGGTGGTTACATATAAAGAGTATGAGACTGTAAGACTATGCCAAACATCCTGTGGGTATAAAACTGTCAGCACGGTGTCACAGTGCTGGTATCATAATCCTGTCACTGTAGCTACATTTTCTATGAAAAGAAAAAGAGTGTAAGAGAGAATGAAAGAGAGAGTGAAGGATGGGGTAGAAAGGCAGATAGAGAGAAAGAGAGAGTTGTAGAGAAACAGGGAGAAGGAGGAAAGAGCTGCTGGGTCACATCGGCCTATTATGTGGCAATAAAACTTCTGTTATTGCGTGATTATGACATAATTAAAAAATAATCCTCAATAACAAAAGCCAGCCGAGAGCACTATAGAGAAATTACTCCGGGTGACACGGAGGGCAGATCCAGCCTCTGACAGGCCTCAAGCCCATTCCAATGACACACTGCATCAAAGGCACACAAACATATAAGTGTGTGTAGGCATGGGCTGATCAGCGACGCTTGCACATGCTGCGGGAAGATAAGTGATCATGTTTACATCACTTTTTTTCTTTCCACTAGCAGCAGATAAAAAAGATAAAAAAGAAGCAAAAAGAAAAATATGGAAAGATAGAAAGAGAGAGAGAGAGAGAGAGAGAGAGAGATAATGCTCAAGGAGAGGTAGAGAGAGATAGATAATGCTCAGAGAGATGTAGTAAGAGAAAAGGGAGAGTGTGTGGGTATGTTAGAGTGAAAGAGAGCTACAGAAAGAGCATCACAGAGACAAAAAAAAGAAATACAGCAAGTGTAAGAGAGGCACAGATAAAATGAAAGGCACAGGGAGAAAAACAATGTGTTAGAGAGCGAGAACCAGAGAGCGTGAGAATTTGCAGAAAAGCTGGAATGAATTCACAGCAATTTTGCAGCTGTTCTGGGCTTTGGATGATTATTTTGGCCACTCTAACCATGGCTGCATTCGTTCCTGCTGTGTGCCACTTTGAGAGGGGCTGAAGGAGCCCATAATGCCACTTTTGGCTGGGCTGGGTACCCGCCGTTAGGCCCCGCTGCGCTGGGACAGGGCCGTTGCCGTGGAGAGAGTCTGTGGTGATTACAGGCTGATGACTGGGGGGTGGGGGGGGGGATCTGCCCAAGTCAGTCAGCGTCGCTATGGTGGCTCCAGCCACCTGCGTTCTGCTCTGCTTTCTCACCTCCATCAGCCCTCGTCTGACTGTCACACTCAATTACAGCCACCGCGTATGCCGCCTCTGGCCCGCATGCTCCGCAGAGACTGGACAGTGATTTCCAGACGGCACTGGAAGACGGAGGAAGGGCCCGGGATCGACCTGTTCGCTCGTCCTGCTGATGTTTTCTGTCACTGAGGGGAAAAAAATGACATCGGAATGTGGTACAGACCTGCACATGACGCTCTCATCAATTCCGCCGAAGCGCAGCCATACACTCCCAGCAATTATCCTTGACATCCGTCGGGGGAAAACAAACCCTTCAAGGTCTGTTTAAGAACAATCACCGTGCCTAATTGAATATGTCAAGACTTGACGGATGGCGGCGAGTGGCTGGGGAGGAAACTCAGGGGAAATGCCCCAGACAATGTCACACGCTCCCCTGTGCTAGAGGTGTGTACGGTTAACCGCTCCAGGTGCCAGTATTCGAATGCTGAAATCACTATTGGGGTATTCATTATGTCACATTACGGTACGTCAGAAAAAGAACATGGAGTCCAAGTTACACGACACTTTACAATTTGTAAGCGGCCTATTATGAGCAATAACTTTACATGCCTTAGAACATGGTTATGTGTTGACATTCAAAAAGCCTTTGCTGTACATTCAGCATTAAATGAACTCTTTCTCTATATCAGTCTTGTTAAACACAAATATACACCATTACAGTACTGTGCAAAAGTCCTCGGCACCTAAGCACAATATTTAAAACCACTTATCTTAGCAATGAGTGTGTTTGTGCTTGTAATAAGACAATATATAACTGTAAAAAACAAAAATATAGTAAAAGCTAACAAGAATTACTTGTTTTCAAAAAAGTATTTGATATCTCGTAAGCTAATCTGAAGAACAAAGTTTGGTCTAGATTTCTCCTGTGGTCCCCAGCCATTGCATGGATCATTACTCACTGCATTAATGTTATTTGTCTTTATTATAAAATAAGTTTCGTTTCTGAGCAAATAATGCTGACCAAAAAAACAGCTTTTTATATAAACAGTTTTCTCAAGTGTCTAAACCTCTGGCACCGTCCTGTAAATATCACAATATGTCAGAATGCACATCCCTAGTCTGGGTGCTCCTGTGATTTCTGCATGCAAAACAGACAGAAACAGTGAAATCACTACTCAGATATTCGTTACACCGCATCATGGGGAGTCAAGGATAAAATACTGAATCAAATTTATGAACCAGTTTGCCACATTTGTGTACGAAGTACATTGTGGCCTATGATAAAATTGTGCATTGACATTCAATAAGCTTTTGCTATGCATTCAGTATTTCATTTAATTATTTCTCTATATTACCACAGCTTCATATGCTGCCAAATGCAGGTAAGTTTAATTGCAATAGGGAAATTAATTTTTATAATACAGCAATAATGGCTGTTTTTTTAACTTTTCTATCGTTAACTGAACGTCCATTCATTAACTCTTATGGACCCTCATCAAAATCATTCAGATCCCTATGCTGGAAGCTCATGCCTTCTGCAAAGCAGTCAGCTACTACAGCTGTTCACATTCATTGTTTCTTCAGCTGCTTGCAGACCCTCAGCATGCCAGTCGTGCTTTCTACTGCATGTGTTGGCTATTTGCAGAGTGGCTGCTTTGATGCTGGGTGAAAACAAATGATATTATTCATAATCTCTATGTTAAATGTTAGTGTTTATTTTGGATGGGTAAATATTTGCTGATGATACTCATGTTTAAGGGGACAAACAGCATATCTAGTGCTTTTCCAGGGCCTGTATGTTAGAACTGCACCATGGGATAATGCATGTTTAACAGTATTTAAACTAGACTCTCACTTTCAAGATTCAACATGAAAATGAGAGAGCAGGGTGATTACCCTGTTAATATATAAAGATGGCCCAGAATTTATGGAATAGTCAGAAGAGGACGCTGTATAGACATTAAACCCTGAGTACATCCTCTGAACTCTTTTCTGTGGAGTATTCACACTAGAGATCTAAAAACAACATGGCACTGGATAAAAAAATGGGTTCTGAGCAAGCAGGATACTACAAAGAGGGAGGGAGAGAGAGAGAGGGAGACCACATAAGCAACACAGTGCAGGGCAGAGAGCAGCACTGGCAGAGCAAGGGGCTGAGAAATGGCAGACAGCCTGAGAGGTTTGTGCATGACCCCGCAGCTCTGATCCTAAAGCGCTGGCAGGTTCCAGGTAGCTTTCCTGTCGTTCCAAGGCACAGACAGGCTTCTCATCCCGCCTTGGTGAGGCGCTGATAAAGATCCTAGTGCCTATGCCAAGCATAGCTATTTCTTTATGGCCCTCTGAATTGCAGTGACATTTTCTTTTCAGTCCTCATTCCAGGAAATGAATACTATCCTTTAGGCATCTTTCCTGCTCCTCTGTAAGCAGCACAGCAGAGCTCATACTGTGATTGCGGGGTGGGTGGGGGACGCTAGCTTGGGGGTTTCAAGTCCTATTCGGCTTTAGATTGCCGTGGCGAGATTGTTGTCTGGATTGTTCAGAGCGAGCAATGCTGTAATTCTCAGTGTGTATCTACGGGGAGAAAGGAAAAAAAAGTTACAGCCTTGACTGTGATGTCCCTGTAATTGCCTTTGAGGCTCCCTCATGCTGTTCTGATGTGCAGACAAATTCCTGGCATCTGAGAAATCATCCTCATCACTTGCTTAATTGTAGGTGTGAAAGATTTAGTCTTAAGCTAACAGGTAGCCTTATCTAACAGTTCATGAAAGTTGGACAGCATAAGCCAAATGCAGAGTCAAAATAAAACACAGACTGCTTTGTAGCGTTTAGTCACTTGATTAACACACAAAAGCATAATGCTGCCACTCCCTTGGGCTAGTATTTTATGCATTATTTGGCAATACTTCTAGCATCCTTTTTTACTAGAGCAAAAATTTACCTACAAAATTGATGACTCAATAAAATCAAAAAAGACACCAGTGTTTAAGACTTTTAATTGGACTTGAGCCTTATGACACCAAAAGACTCAAGACTCAAAGTGGAAGAAACGAGGAGAGGCATCTGACTGCAGATGGGACTCCTACAGTCACTTACTTTTCAGGCAAATAGATTTGTTTCCTGATGTAGACATGCCAAACCTGATGTAAATCTGATACACAGCAATGTTATCAAATGTCTACACTCACACTCATTTTATTTAGGAAGAAGAGTATGAGAATTTAAGTTCACTTGTTAAGCTAGAAACAACCGAAACATTAAGAGCATTAATAATATCAATAAGCCCTCATACATCACTTTAAGTTTTACTTGAGAAACATATCTGATGAACTTTTAGTCATGGGAGTTTAACAAAAGAACCTAAAACTTTATTTGAATGATTTAAACAGCTTCTGCTGTTAAAACAAACAAAACATTCACCACAAACCTGATGCTGACTTTTTATTCACCAGCTTCATATTAAAATTTCCCATTCCACCTTAAACGATGCAGCAATTACAATATGGTGCCTGACTGATGTACCAATTAGTGTGGAACGGAAAATTCAAATAAGAAACCAACTTCAGAGGTCGTTTTGGTTTCTGTTGTTTGTCATCTAAATTATTTTTTCTTTTGTTTATATATATATATATATATATATATATCGGTGTTGTTTTTGTCATTTTTCTAATTATGTTGTGACAAAATTTTATGAAGAACGGCCCAAGTGAAATAGTCCAAAACTACTTGGAAAAAAATATTTCTCCATTTACTTCCATTATATTAAGAACACTTTTCCTTGTCCTGTAAAGTTACGTTATTGGAGATAGAAGGTTTTGTTCTGACAGCAGTGGTACATATATAATATTTGTAATCAATCCTGTGGGGTTCTTGATAACTGAAGAACAGGGTAAAAGGAGGCTAACAAAGTATGCAGATAAACAAACTGACTACAATCTGTAATTGTAGAACTAAAAGGTGCACCTATATGGTGAATGAAGAGGATAAAATGAACAGTGAGTGTCGATACAAGGTATATTGTTCTGTGTATTTAATATCATACGTATTTATTGTCCTGTATGCTTATTGTTTGGTGTATTTATTTTATATTCTGCAGTTGTTCTACACTATCATGTAGCTAGACTTTAGATAGGCCTGGGTAATAAGTTGCTGTTATTGGTTGCACCATGGGGCCTGAAGAACTACATTTCGTTCCAATGTATACAAGTTATATTCAGGAATGGCAACAAAGACTGCTTGATTAGAAATGGCAGGAATGAGTTAGTGCAGTGTCCAGCCTGTATTATAGATGGAAGTACAAGATCTGTATAGTGTACATTTAACCCAACTACTTCTTATTACTGCCCACAGACTGGCTTATGGAAACTTGCAAAGATGACATGCGACAGCAATTCTCCACTTAACTGTGAAAGAGAAAGTTTCCATTTTTCTCAGAAGATGCTGTGTCACAGTATCACAGCAACATCTAGAGTGGCCCATTAACTCTTACAGTGTTCATTTATGTCCAGCTGGACACTATAGTTCATTTGGCACCTGGCATTTGTCGAAAACTGATGCTGTTGCATAACATAACAGAGAGAGGATGGCTTTACCGCTGCATTTCTGACCTTTGAGTCTGGCCCCAAGACTCATCCACCCATCAGCTCACAAAGGCTACAGCAAAGTTATAATTACAGGCAGAATGGTGGATTGGTAAGGCGCACTTCTGAGATATTGTACAATAACTGTCTTACAAAATGTGGAAAATTCCAAATTCAGACAATCCAGCAGCTTCGATGAGAAAAAAAAATCTCAGTACAACACACTTTTATACATTTACCAGGAAATGAAAACCACAAGCTCTAACAAAAGGCAAAAACTGGTCCTAGATAAGGATGCTAAGTAATGCTCTAATGCTCTTTGATTACAAAATATTTAGAATACAAGAATTTGCTCTTCAGAAAGATTTTCTATATGTCAGGAAGCACTACCAGTTATTCTAAAAAATGTTCATTAAAGGTTATTTTGCATTTTTTAAAATTCAGATTCTGCCAAATCTGTATGTTCATGCTACAAAATGGCATTATTACTAAAACATTTAATTCAATTTTCAATCAATTTTGTAGCATGAAAAAAAAAAACATTTAGTCTCTATGTCACACTCAATGAATTCATAGCTCGCAATCAGCTCAATCACAAAAAACAAGAAAGAATGACTGAAATTACTGAGTGGAGACTCACTGTCAACAAATAAGGTGACAACAAAATCTTAAAGGACTTAAAAGATTACAGAGCAAAACCCAAGTGCTCGCTGTCATGTACGCACTCCTTCATGAAACAGATCTGAAAGCAAATAAGACTGCACCAGCAGGCTCCTTCATTACTATAACAACTCTCCTTCTGATGCAGAGGGATCAGACCTAATCAAAAGGAAGCGCTGATTTGTTTTTCATAAAGCTAAATGGTTAATCACTGTGTTGTTTTGATAAATTACTGATATGTTACTGAGTAGATTTAAGCTACAAGCCTGTTAACAACCACTGTCGTAACAGCTATCACATCACCTGCTTTGAAGGGGAAAATATATTAATTAATTAAATAAATAAATAAATAAATTCATGACAAGCTAGTGTTATGCAAAAGCGTCAGGGAACCTAAATCCATGTTTTTTTTTGAAAGTAGGTTAATCTTGTTTGTGGGCACACAATATACAATATACAAACATACAAAGTACAATACACAATATACAAAGCATGTCTTGTAAATAACTTTACAATGTCCAATTAATGGCTGGTATATTTTGCCAAAAATCTCCTTTTTCAATGTAAACTGTGCTGTAAAACAATTGCACTAACTTAATTTGTTTGGTTTACTTTACTCATCTGCTGAACTTACTAATGCAAAACTAGTAACTATGTACTATTTATTGTATAATGCCTTAGACACTTCTAAATCTAGTTAAGAAAAAATAATTTCTACAAGTTCTACAGACTGAAGATTCTTTTCCCCTCTAAAGTTTCCCAGCATTCTTAGCAGTTTTGTTGGTTTCTGTTAACTAACTCATTGTTCATTGGTTCTCTTTTCATAATATTATTTTTGCATCATAGCAAATTCTCATACCAAAATATTAAGTTTGGAAGCATTTTACTTGATCTTGTTATTCTTATCATGATGGTGTTTTGTATTTAGGTTTACCAGTTCACTCTGTAGCCAGATGCAAAACCAGCAGTAAAGTGAATAAAAACCTTACCTTCTTTAAGATGTTGCCACATAAAAGCTGAATAATGTTTTTAGTGAGCTGCTCACACAGCTCACTCATGCTGTTCTTCCTCACTCATGCTGTTGTATTTAGTTCTACTTAGTACTAGAGTGCTACACTGAGGGCTGTCAATTATGCATGCTCATCAGAATATTAGGACCACGCACAAACAGTTCTCAGATAGGTGTAATGGGTGATCTTGGAGCCATGTTTTATTATTTTTCTGCGCAATTCTTTTGTTAAATAAACTTACTAAATGTGTTATATAACATGCAATTTTAGTATCATACAAACATTTTTAGAATTTTACACATTTTCAGACAAACCTTTTTTTATTTCACATTTTCTGCAAATATTGTAATGCAAAGTGGCACACAGACTGACACACATCATTCAGATGAATTAAATAAGAACAAAAATCATAAAATAGACCAAATGAAAAAAAAGTGAGAAGAATTAAAACTGTAAATGCAAACAAAAAATGTAAATCAAAGTTTTTAAAACAGAAACCCAATGGCAACTGAGATAAGATCTAAAAGATCAATTAAAAAATAAGACATACAGAAACTAAATACAAGTAGGAAGACAAAAGAACTAAAATTATATTTCTAAGATTACATTCAGAAATGTCCATTTTCTTCAAGACTACCAGTTAAAGTAGGATTTTGAGTACTATAAGCTGGTGCTTGATCACTATAAAAGGGCATCCTTTTCTCACAGCCAGAGAAACTGTTCTTCTCTGACTGACAGCTACATGAATCCCGTGAGGATAAGCTCTGCTAGTGCAGCAAAGCCATGAAGAGAAGAGGGAGCAGTAAGAGTTCTCTTTGCCGTACCATATTCATCCACACCTACACATTCTGACCCCCAACAAGCCACAGCCATGAGGTGATCTGAGCCTACCCAGGGTCAGGCCCATTATTGAGAGATACAACATCTAGCTCTCTCACTTTGTAAGCTCTGCCCCTGTTTGCTGCAAAAACAATGCTGCTATCTGAAAAGTGTAGGCTGCTGCTGTCTGCAGCTGATGATATAAGGCCTTCTATCACTGCTAACAAGCATTTTTGTTTGATTTTTCTGAACAGCTCTCATTGGTACAGCACGTCTGACAGCATAACGGTGGCTATTAAGGCAGGCATTCAACATGACCTCCTCACAAACAAAATTGACAATCACTGCAGAAAATAATTCAATCTTTGAAAATTCATTACCAGACAGAATTAAATGAGACGAAATGGCACACAGTATTGAACGCTTTCTTTCACTTACAGAAAATAATCATTAAGTAGCTTTTACTCTGGAGGAGGCAAGGTAAATGTGACCAAGGGACAGAACCATATATTACTGCACACTGCACAGAATGTAGTTTTTTAAACTAGAGTTATTAAATGTTAGTCTAAATAAGAATTTACAAAACAGTGGTCATGGTCACCCCAAAAATTTGCTCTAAAATAGCTGATCATGAAATGAGGGCATGTAAATTTCATGGACAGCTTTCTTATTGATCTTTGGCATGTCTGTAGGATCAAACTCTGATATGAGTTGAGCGTAATCATTTAAAAACCTAAAAAAAACCCCAAACTATTATCAATATTATCTACAATACCAACAATAAGAATAAAAATAGAAAATAACAATAATACTAATAGATTATGCACCTGACACTCCTGTACGAAAGTGGATGTACTTATCATACATGCACAATGGTGTAAACAAATGCTGCCACTATTCCATGTTCAATTTAAAGACATATTACACCATTGTTTTTAATACTACTGACACCGCTCACAAAATAAACAATACAAAACACAGCTAGTGCAGAAACATCTCATACACTGCAGCATTGCAGCGTTTAAACATGTTATTTTAGGAAAATAATTACACTACACAGTCATATCATTCTACCATCTTAAAACAATAAGATGTTTTGTTTATTTCACATTTGTTTTTCTTTCCAGTCACCTTAATTTTAACACCACAAATTTTGGTGAGTAGTGGGAGCAGTGCACTGACTGCTCAACCTTAAACTTTATCATCTCCCTGCTAATAAAATCTGCATGAATTAAGGCATGATTCATGTAAATGATATGCAAATGAGGCACTGGTAGGCTGGCACTTGATTTCACGCACTGAAGCTGATTCATTATTTGCACTCAAATCTTTAATTGTTTCCTTGTCACATGGAAGTTTCATGAATCACATGCAGAGTAGTTTGTATGTTATTAAAAGTGGTCAAATCCGCATTCTTTTTAAGACAACTTTGTTGAATAAGGGCCGTTGTATGTATTATTTATGTGCGTTTGTATGTGTATTTGTGAAGGACGGACATGTTGCTGTAGTGGTGATAAGCCTCATCGTTGCAGTCATAAAGTAATTGGTCTGTGAGTACAATCCTCATTGGACTTTAAGAGAACAGTAGTTCAGTAGAACAATACTCCTCCATAACACAAAACAAAGTATTTTTCTCAAAAATAGCTTCTTGATGAGGCCTTTGCAATGTATTCCACATGTAACCGATTTTCCATAAGAGATTTTCAAGGAGCTGTTTCACAGACCTTTCTAAAATGGTTTCTCAGTGCTGAGCAGATACTTTGAAGCACTATTTGTAGAAAATAACTACTCTCCTGCTCTCCACGCCACATTCGCAAACATATCAGCTCTAAGTCTGCTTTTCGTTATTTCTTACGGTATACGGTATAAAGCATAACCTACTCGATTAAGCATGTTTCAACACTGATTTCCACTATAAAACTGTGTGTTGGTGTTAGATGCTACTTCATAAAGCCCTCTATCGTCTATTACAGTGCCTTAAGTGAAAGCACTAATGAAAAAATAAAAACCACATAAAACGGCAAGAAACTGCACCCGCTTATAAATTATGCACAATGTTCAATCAAATATTCATGACTGCAACATTAAAAATATGAAATATTTGCTTTCCTGATTGCTTGCTGGCTTTAAAATCGATGGGAATGTGAGTCTTCTCCACACTAAGCATCTCTAATGGGTTGTGTTAATAAACCATAAAAGACGTGGAGGCTTTTCAGGCTGCCATCACTCAAACCTGTTTCGCACATTGAAATGTAATGAATAAAAGCAAGGCTCCGCATGCAAAACATCAACACTTAATCAAATCCAGCACTATTTCATTTCAAAGCAATACTTTACAAGACAAGTAAACAAATGTGACTCAAAAGAGTAGAATAATGTGTCTTAATAAGACTCAAACTCTACTCATAACTCCGCACACATTTCAGTATGTTATTAATAAAAACCCCAAGCGTGCACATTCACTCTGATTGCGCTTTTGTACACTCAGAACACCACTACAGCTGGGAATTCCCTAAACGTGCAGCCTCGGTATACTGCAATAAAAAAGTCTTAATTATAAATAAAGCACATTCACTTACTCCCACCAAACCCTGACCACCCCTCACTATGGGAACAGACTTACTCAAATAATCAACAGCCTGCAGATTCCATTGCCTGTGGTTTCTGCGCAGGTGTAATCGAAATAAAAAAGAACCAGTGCTGTATAACAATGGCCACTGTTAAACACAAGGCTGTGTCTGGTCCCCAACAAGTGAGCTCCATGCAATACCAGGCTTTTATTCCCAGCCTTTACAAACACTTGCAAACACATGAGCAGCCTGCAGAACTATCTGGCGGGCGCTTTCTTGTAAATCTGAGCAAATAAGTGGCTTTAAATGCTGCTTTGCAGTGTGTGGAGCAACATTTACTTGAGAATAGGCTGGTGTATCTGCTCATGCTGGGACATGCTTACACAATTTCATCCTGCTGAGCTCCGGCCACTTCATACTGGCTACAGCAGCATCCCCATATGCTGAGGTCAGCGGCCTTCTTTGCATTCCAATTGTTTTCAACTTTTCACCATGGCTGCAATTTGCAGGGCTATGGCTATGTTAACATTACCGAACTTTTTCTTCCATTGCATTTTTTTTGCTAAGCTCTGATCAGATGCTTGTGCCTTAATAGCTCATATTCCTGTCTGTAAGTGATCCATATCTGTCATTACTCATTAGTGAGAACATAACTGAGCTCTGAAAGGACCTGCATGGGTACGTTTTCAAAATCATGATGACCACAGTGACAAAATAACACAAAAATCTGACATTTCTCATTAAGGTTGCATAACTGTATATTAGATATCCCACACTGCGTGAAAAAAAAAAGATACCGTCCTGGTCAATTTTAGTCCCACAGGGTACAAACAATGCAAATATACTCTCAGAGGCACAACATGGTCATTAAGGTCCAATTGTGTACTTTTATAAAAGGGTAATTCCATCCATTTTTCAAAAAGTCTGCATAATTCATTCTTTGAGACATAAACGAAGTCTACAGTGGTTTGGTGTAAAATTGTTCACTGTAGGTTAAACTTACCTTTAGATTTCTTTACAATGGTGGTCGCATCAAATCAAATCAAATAAAAAAATCAAATCATGTTTATTGTCACATCACATTTACACAGGTGCAAGGTGAGTGAAAAAAAATCATATTAAATATTTTATTAAAAAATATATATTTTTTGTATTTAAATTCTACAAGGGGGCTACGCACCTAAGATTTTCACTGACCTTGCACCTGTGTAAATGTGATGTGACAATAAATGTGATTTGATTTTTTGATTGATTGAACAATTTTACACCAAACCACTGTATATATATATATATATATATATATATATATATATATATATATATACACAAGATATGGATAGAAGATGTACAAGATGTCAATCTATATGTGTAAGTACAGATTTGCTAGATTGAAGGTGCGGTACGATCAGAGTGAGTCTGTTGATGTGGATGAGGTGTAGATCATTATGATGATTCAGAGGAGCAGTGACAGGCCTACAGACTGATACACCAGTGATGGTGATAGGAACCAGGAGTTGTGATGTCCACAACACAAATGTAGCCATTTTATTTACTATCCAAAACCACTGGTGAGTCTACATTATATTTTCAACAAGAGTTTTTATATGTAATGTTGATAATGGTAAAATGGCCTTCCGGGTCATGTCGATATAGGACATGTTTTACTGTCAACATAGATACTTTTATGCCAGCATCTCTACTAGGTCATATGCTGTTGTTCTTGAATTTATTTGTATTTTTTGCATAAAAGTATATTTATCAGCCATGTCTGGGCTGATTTCTTTGGATTTTCCCATGATGTCACACAAAGAGGCAAGCAGGCCTTGAAGGTAGGCCTTGAAATACTGCCACAGGTACACCTCCAATGAACTCAAATAATGTCAATGAGCCTATCAGAAGCATCTAAAGCCATGGCATCATTTTCTGGAATTTTCCAAGCTATTTAGTCAACTTGGTATATGTAAAATTCTGACCCACTGGAATTTTGATATAGTAAATTATAGATTAAATAATACATTTGTAAACATGTATTGGTAAATTGCTTGTGTCATGTACAAAGCAGATATCCTAAACAACTTGCTAAAACTATAGTTTGTTGACATGGAATCAATGGAGGGGGTGAATATGAGTTTTACTTACTTTAACCTAAGAATATGTAAACTTCTGACTTCAACTGTATGCTACAGAATGAAAGACAGCATGAAGAATGAAAGCATGGAGTTAATGGAACCACCATGTTTACTGAATATGAACGTTTTGTGTTGGAACAGGTCAATCTATAACGTGAGAGAAATGCAGAAGAATCAATATTCACCTCATGTACATAAGTTGAGTGTTTATGACCATTACTGCATGAAATGAGGGAGAAGTAACAGCTAGCCAGACACCCATTCTCACTTTGTTTCTGTTTTTTCTCTCTTATCAGACTCTGCCTGTTTCTTTTTCTGTCTGTACTTCACTTTCTCTTTCTCTGTCTCTCAACTTCTCCACCCATACACGTGTATTCTGAGCAGTTATTGCATTCCAAGCAGCCAAACAATTTTGAGAAGCTCTAATGCCTGCAATTCAAATTAAATCAGAGAAACATTCTCATAAGCTGGAGAAGACATCAGAAGACCACACACACACACACACACACACACACACACACATACATAGACACACATATATATATATGCCTACTGGAGAAGGCCATTAATACATAATTCATTATGCCATCACAGTATTTCTTCCACTTATGACTCTTGACTTTTTATAATCCTAGATTACACAGACAGAGAAAGAAGGAGAGAAATGCATCTCCATATTCAAACAATGAGCAGTGAGATAGCAGCAGTAATGGACTTTCTGATTGAGAGCTTTGATTATCATCTCATAGCAATCCATAAATTGGTTTATTTGAGCAATGGTGACTAAACTGTGCGATGGGAGATATAAGGAGTTGATATATGGATTTCATATTTTCCACCCAAAGCAATGGCGTGCAAAACACACATTTGCTCCACAAGCAAATCCACAGAAACGGAGATCAAAACAAGGTGATAAAAAATTTATTGCCTCTGGTGGGTGTCTGGGCCTGGAAATATTTTGCATATATTTTTGGCAACTGTTTGTGCGTGTGTGTGTGAGAGTGACAGCTAAATGGACGTGTTTGTTGGGCTACCAATGCATTCCAGTTAGGAGTGGCTGATATTTCAAAAACAGCATATCACGATACATGAAGACATTTTCAGGATACATGACATTTATCAATATTGTGAACAGTATTTAACACTAAAATTTACAATCAAAACCTCGCAATACAATGTTTTTTATTTAGAGTTTCACTGCACTGTGAAGTGCTGTATTTGTAAGTTAGTCAGTGTGCTGACGATATAGGTACTGACAATATCCACAGTATGCTCAGAAAAAAAAAAATATAAATATTTATTCCAATGATGCATTTGTATGTGTACACTCTCACGTGTGCCAGTAGACGGCATGATTATCAGGGACGGCAATCTTGTATCATCAAATGCTTCTGGGTCAATGAGGCTTTATGGGATTACCACATCCGGATTAGGTCTGATATGTGCGGATCTAGAGCCATTTGCTCCAGCCAGCTAATTAAAAGCGGAGGAGTGGTGAGGTCATTCAAAGGCATATTCCACACTCCCCTGCTTGGACTAACATTAATTACCCCCACCATCGCACAGCTCCCGCTTTAAAGCATATCGTTAATTATACACGCACAAACAGTCAGCAGCCCTCCGCTGGCATGTACGCACTCCCACAAAACTCTCTTATTACATGCCCCCTATCAAAGCAGGGGTTTTTGTCAGTAGGTGACAACTGTCATTCCCTGAGACACATTTTGAAATTACATGTGTGAATGGTGCAAAGAGACTTCTTGCTGGTTCTGAGGAGGAGGGAGAGAGAGAGGGAGAAGGTTGCGATCTAAAGCATTTCTAGACTAAGTGCTCAGAAGTAATAACAATAAAATGGCAGCAATTTTCATGTTCGCACATCATACTGAATCTCGGAAATGAGAAAGAGACTGACACAGAGAAGGAGAGAGGGCTGAGTGAAAATGTCATTTCTTTTTCGGTAGGAAAAGGAATTACACTGAGAAACTCAAAGAGTGCTTTTGAGCCATCAGCCACCAGGAAATTCAGCCATATGGTCAGAAGACAGTCACAAAAGAGCAAAAAGCTGGAACAGTAATAGCCGAGTTTGATACAGCCAAATACATCAACTTCCACTTCAGCCACTGGATCTACTTCAATCTCAACACATCCTGTCCACATCAAACACTCTCTCTCTTTTTTCTCCAGAACATGGGGCAGAGGTGTGTATTAATGAACAGTATTCATGTTTAAACATTGTTAAAGGATTTGAAAAATAACAAAGTTCACAACCTCACGACCATGGTCCATTTTAGTAGTCTATTTTTTGTGAATAGGTACATGTAGGTCTAATAAAGGCTCTCTTTACATTTCAAAGAACTTTCTAATATTGTACTAGTTTGAGTAGCAGGAGAGAAAAAGACGAAGCTTTAAGACCTATCGGCATGCAGTTTAGTAATAATGTGAGGCATGGCCAAGTTAAATTAGTATGAAATCAGATAGCATGACGCCGCTGCGCTCTGAGAGCTCTGCTAAATTATCTAAGCCCTACACACTCAAAAGACTAACACTTATTTAGCTTTTTTTTTGACTTATTTCGAAACACAGTGTTATGGATCCACAGAAGCTTCTTAGGCAGAGCAAGGACATTTCATCATTTTTTTCTCAAATCTTTCTCTCCAATAGCTCTGCTACAGTCTATCTGCAGTAATAACACTCCGCATCACTTCAGTGTGAAAGCATGGGACTAAACTACTGTAGGCTGAAATGGCAGTCATGTGTAAATGTGTTCATGGTTGTGACATCACAGGGCAATGTTCAAAAGCATTTTGGAATGCTTCAGGGATGATAAATTTGCATGCATGAACTTAACACTTAATGTCTGCCAAACAGTCATAAAATCACTAATGTGCCAACCTTCCTAGTCCAGCCTAAATATAAACTGTTTTAATTCACTTTAAAAGTAGCATTTTTTATAAAACTTTTACCGTGAGCATAAAGCTAATTTCCATTAGCCTGTCAATGGGAATTCCTGTGTAACATCGGCATAAAGCTAGCATTTATATCTGTTTATTATATCTTAAAAATGGACAAAACAGACATTTAAGTAAGATTTTCTTACTTCATTTGTTGGAGTTTTAAGTATCTCTAGAATCTTTTTGCATTTGGTAGTACAGACTAGTCGAGATTAGTTGTGTTCAGTGATTTGCCAGTGATGTCTCATAGCACCCGAGCGTTAAACACATCTTTAGTCTCAAATCATATTCCAGGGCACAATTATGATCTCACTCTGTTTTTATTCCAAAAGCAGCTATAAATTAGATAAATAATTGTTTACAATTACTTTTTACTACCTTTTTTTATGTCCATTATAATGCACATTGGTTCTGAAAAGCAGCAAGATTCCCGTATTAATATATAATATTTTTAAGAGTTACTGCAAGAAAACCTGAACACAATCTGAATTTACAGAGATCTGTTTTGTATTTCAAGAATGCAGTTCATTATGAGGAATACATTGATGTTTTAAAACTTCTTGTTTTTTTGTTTTTTTTTGTTATAGAGCTTTTGAGACACACACTCTCATAGATTCTGTATACACCTAAATGTATTTAGATGTGTTTGTATGCACTGTGTGTCTATACATGTTCAGGTGCATGTGTGCTAAGCATGTATTCTGTGTATTGCTAGCAAACATTTGTCATTTTTGGGAATCTGTAATTTGGCAGTTAAAAAAAAACTAAAATGAAAAATGTCATGTAAACACAGCAGTTTAATCAGTCAATTTTCAGTTGGGCATGAATGACAATATTTTTTGAGACAATTTTGAAAAAAGTTAGTCTGGAGCCCTGCTTACTTAGTACAGTAACTTTGAAAAAAGCAACATAAATACTGGTTACCATGATACTGGCTCTTTAAGCCCTTCTCTCTCAATGAGTGGCCATTTCAAAGAGAGGTATTTGTCTGGTTCCTCTTCCGTAACTCCTCCTTACAGCTGACCTCGGCTGTTGTCTTGGCCATAATAACCATTAATCACAGTGTGCCGGGTGAGCTAATGATCTCCTCCAGACTTCACAGAGGACCCACATTCAAGGACACCATCGCTGGACAGTGCCTCAACATTCTCTACAGGCAAACAGGCTTCAGGCTGAGCCATCCTTGTAGGACCACCTAACTTGAGCTGAATCTTAAACACTGCAGCAGAAACAGGGAAGCTAGTCTCAGATCAGTGAGCTAAAAGGACCCTCTCCCCCACTCTTCGCTTCACTCTCCCATAGGCCTCTATCCACATGATGGAGAATTCATTACACTGCCATAATTAATAACCTAGGCCAGATTAATTGGTCAACCTAATAAGCTGTGATTGGTGGAGGAGAGAGAGTGGACTGGACCTTTTTTCTATTTCTTGATCTAAGTGGTTAATAAAGGGAATAGTATAAAGGCTAGAAAATTACCCTCCATCTGCATTTAGAGGCTAAATTTTAATAATGTCATACCAACTCTTATTTGTCAATGTTTTTTTTATGAGTAAAAATGGCAAAACAACGTTTTTAATTCTGTGTCTGTTTCTATTACTTGGATTGTTTTCATTCAGATCAAGCTACGCTCTGAAAGCTCAGTACGTGCTGATTGCCCAAAAGTTGGCATTTTCTGGCAGAAGGCAAACAAACAAGAATGTGATGAGGTCTTATACCGTATACAATATTTGTCTATTCATTTATTCCTTTCAGTTTATTCAGACGTTTGTTTATTCACGTGGGGTTGCTCGCTGAGCATTTGATCACAGACTCTTTGGAAAGGAATTAAATTCATGTCCTTTGTCTTTGAATTACTTTCTTTCAAACTAGAACACTGGATTTGTTTTTGGTTGTTAGCTGAAAGCACCAAAAGCAAGGAATGTCTGACAGGCAAGCACAAAACATAGAACATTTGGGAAAAAATATGAATAAAAAATGGAAAACGACAACAACAACAAAAAACATTATTACACATTTCATAAGATTGAAATTTTGACTAAATAAAAAATCAAAAGAAAAATACCATTTTGTGGTACGTGCACAACAGTTGCAGATGAAATAGGTCTCGTGCTTTGTACAGTACACTAAGATAATTAAGACACTATGAGACAAAAGCGAAAAGTGTCTTTTCCTTCCAAGTTTGAGCTGCTGCAATAGGGGATGGTGTATAGCAATGGGACCTGGCTATGATTAGCACTAGAAAAAAAAAGACTTAAAAAAAGCTTCAGCAAAACAATGTAGTCAACTGTCAAACAGTATTCGAATAAAAGATTAAGAAAAAGGCAGGAATCAGTTGAAAGGAAACGAAACGTAGTCTTCATGCCAGCGGAACAGAACGGTGTCCAAAATTCAAACCACATGCTGCGCAAAGACAACAGGCTCTTTCAGTCTGGTGCCGTGATGGAGAGATTTCAGAAGTGTAAAGGTAGACAAGAACTGTGGATGAAGAGCTTGTGTGAGAGAGAGACATCTGTGTGTTTGTTTGTGTATGTCTGAGAGAGAGATGGAGTCATGGAAGCGGGATGAAAGGAGCATGCACCCAGGGACCCTGCGGTGTCAAAGCCACAAGAGCAGCCCAAAGGCCCTGTCTGAACACATACACAAACACTGTATCCACACTGAGGACAGTACAGGGCTACAGGTACAGACCCTGACGCAACAGCGCTGCAACACGTATACACTGTCCACCCTAATTATTCCACGTGAAGGACCACGGCTGAAGGCGTCTGTACGGAGGCGTCACTGTGATAAACATACATCAAAAGCTTAGCATACATGTGCTGTGAAGGAAAAAGGCAGAAGAGGCGAGAAAGGCAGATTTCTGGGCTGGATATTACAGTTTTGAGGACATCTCCGCTCCGGGATAACTGAAATACTGAGGGATTAGGAGGGAGAAGACAGCATGAGTGACAAAGAGACAACAAAGCCTGTCTCGCTCCAACAGTCGTCAACAGGACACTCTCACGTACATATGCACCACGGGTGTTACATTGTGACATTTTCAGGGTATAATGGCTTAGTCAAAAATGATCATAGTGCAGTTGTACGGTAACACAGTGTTAAGCAGATGGTGAAAATAAAATTATTATGAAACACGAACATTACCACTCACACCATTTTATACAACACATCACTGCTGTCGGAAGAAAACCTCGCATCTCCAAAATGGTAACTTTACATATACTTTACTTTTAATGTAAGTCAATGGAACCAGACTTTTTTCCAAGTAATTTTGGACATTTCTTTTAGTCCATTCATCATGAAATGTACATACAATGTAAAGGGTAGCAGGCATTTTCAAATGATGTCAAAAACTGAAAAACAAAAATGGAGATGCAATGTTTTCTTACGAAAACAGCAAAGTTATAGTGGTGTTATTCATAAACATTAATTTGGTTTAGTTTCTATGTCACTGAAACAGAACATTTTCTATATCTTTGTGAAATAAAAATGTCATTTTTTTTTCCGCAAGATATTTGTAGGCCACTACATTGTTTAATGTGTTAGTGTTTACTTGTTGAATTTGTTTGAACATACTGGGAAAAAACATTAAATGTGGCCAGTGCAAAAGCGACAGAGCACATTGTATCTCTTTTTTTTTCAATATGTTTAACTCAGAAAAATGTATAGAGGACACATCAACTAATCAAAAAAATTTAATTTGACCGAACTTTATCATGACAACATTCTTCCAGCAAACAGCTAACTCCTCTAACTTCATGTATATCAACATAATGTGATTATTAGCTAACTACTATAAAAAATGTACAAAAAATAGACAGATTGCTTCGTTCAGAGTGACTGAGTTGCAAAAGAGCTGTCAGGCATTTGCAAAGTTGGTGTTTGGTTTATTTTTGGCTGATGTTTTGCGCGTGTTTGGCAGCCGGCATGTGTGATATCACTCACTGGCAATGCAGTATGTGTTGACAACAGATGTGATCACGTCCCCAGCACATGCAAAAATTACTTTAGACTTTTAATATTCGAGTAGCCGTATGAACGGATAATCAAATAACTACTGGGAAGGAAAAAACAAGAACATAGGCTTTGGCTGAAATTAATGTAGGGCTGTAGGCTTAACGTTTTAGGTGAGAACATTAGTGTTGCACAATTATCAGCACAGGAAAATACTTGGAAACATGTCATTATTTAAAGCTAGCCAATAGGTCTCTGATGAGTAACAGAGTCTGCCTCAGAAGAACTTATGAGCAGCTAACCGGTACAACAATGGATGCTGATGAAGACTCATTGTCTTTTTACAGGTGGACAATGAGCGAATACACTAGTATTTCAGAGAAATATATTTTATCTGTTACTGCACATAGCTAACATCAGCTAGAGTAACCTATTTACATCTCAATGATAAAACCACATTTCACCTTCCTCAGTGATGTACTCAACAAGTGTGGAAGCACACTTCCACTTTGAGATAGCAAAGTATAATGTACATACAGGAAAAAACAAGTAAATTATGTACATTTTACAGCACTGTTAAAACATAAAACTGTCATTTTACTAAACTGTTGGCCTATTTATTTTCTCTCTCTTCCTGTGATGAAAAATGATGAATAACCAAAAAGGGATTTCAGTATTTGAATACTGGCAACTCAAATGAGCAAGTGTGTTGAAATATGAAGAAATCTGCTCTAGCATGTTTCAGGAGGTGGTGAAATGGAAGAGGCTGCAGCTGATAAACACTGGTTGAAGGAAACTGTAATTCTATGGATTTTACTCCGTATTTTTGAAAAGGTAACTGTCTGATCACACACTGCAACTGACCATAAAGCTATGACACAATAACAATCCTAACACAAGCACACATACACAATGCAATTGCGTCCAATATCCAGTACTGGCACCTTGAAGTTATGCAAGGCAAAAAAAACATCACACATACACCTACACATGTCAGAAACCCAAGAATCAACGCAAGTGATGGATAACGAAGGCAGTCAAAGGAAAGAACACAGGATTTACACAGGGCGTCACCATGACAAGGTCAAGAGCAGCCAGTGAAACACTGAGAGTGTGTATGTGTGCGCGTAACTGAGAGAGACCGAGCATCACCCCCACCGACTCTGTACTGATTTCTCACTGCAACGCAGCTCACATGCACTGAGCTCGCACTGAATATGGATGAAACGACAACGCCAGACTTCAGCACATGATCTGCAGCGAGACAAGAAACTCAATTAGATCCTCAGAGCACTTTCGACAGCTTTTGTCAGCAATGCTAAACGATTTCCCTTAGTGTGCGGTTTGCAAAGCCTGGAGTGTGTAAATGAACAAACTGGCTATAGCTCTGCCGTCCACCTCCCACTCTGAGCTCTGAATTATTAAACCATGCCAGTGACAGTGGATTAGTGCTAATAATTCACCAAGACTTCACTAGCATGTTTGAAAACATCTAAGTGGGTAGGGCAGAAGCATGTATCTGAACTTGTGGGTTTTATGCTGTTGCTAATCTAGAACACAAAGGTGAGTGTGGAAGATGTGGAGAAGACACAGAAAGTGCAAATGAAGGGCGTGTAATCAGTGTTTCTCAGGCACTCTGTGCCAGATGCATGTAAAAGCTCCAGACAATAGACTGAACTGAGCTCATTAATGGAGACTGACCTTTATGGAAAAGCAGCAGATAACCTATGAAGGTAACTTTGGGAGCGTGTGTGTTTGTGTGTGCGTGTGTATGACTGTGAATTAGCTGTCTGCTGATTGTCTTTCTCTTTAACCACTGTCAGCAAATCCAAGCTGTCGATCAAGCAGTCTAAGTACTCCAAAGACCAACCTGTCATGAATATTTATAAGAGCAGAGGCAGGCACAAATCTCAAATCTGTATCCGGATGTAGGCCATGTAAATTTGTTTAGTTTCAAGCTGCCATTTTCCATGTACCACACGCATTCAGCTTTTGATATGGGATGGTATTATGAGTAAATGAAAAGGTAAAACAAACTTTGATGCAATGGCTTGCAAATGATGGACAGATTAAGGTTATTGTACACAGCCAATATGTCATGCAATGCCTGGGTTACTTCCTTTCATTTACTCCATGCCAGATGGATGGCAATCTAAAATGCGCAAAAAAACATTACGCTGAAATGATGCCAGTGCTGATAAACTGCTTCTACCTCTGTGGAACTCTGGGGAAAGGAAAAAACGAAGAGCCATCAAGATTCATTAATTATTCACCTGTGACAATATTAACACAGTTAATAGTCCTGAAATAAGGCATTCATGATCACACCCCCACTTCCAAAAGCAAACAAAGGCACGTCTCCAAAGAGCTGAGCTATTAGAGAGCATAACTCTCTGTGGAGGCAGAACAAGACATCTGCATTTCAGCCAATGTCAGAGAGGTGGCACAAGTGAGCAAGTAAGCTGAGGTGGGATCAGTTTCCATTTTCCATTTCTTGTGATGAAGACGTTTTTGTGGACCCCCGTTTTTGCTTAGTACAGTTGTTTATTTTTTTTTTTAATAAAACAGGTCTGGGTTTACACATACATTATCTGGCAGCATTTAGGGACATTTTGCCTTCTGTTCTGTTTGAATTTCACGACTACATTGAAATAAAAGACTGAAGGTTTAAAGATAAAACATCAAAAATACTGTCACGGATCCTTCTGGCCTTGACTTGCACAGGGACTCCATTTTCCAGAATCCCTTGGGAGATCATGTGCTCCAACTCTCCTGAATACTGATCTGTTTCATCGGTGTTACTTGTCATATGACCTTCCTAGTTCAGTATATAAGCCCGGGCTTTAGAGCAGTATAATTGCAAGGTATTGTTTCTCTTGTAGAACTACTGAGCATTTCCATTGTGTTATCAGTTGCCCTTTTTGTGTATTGGACTCTTTTTCTGGATTTCTGTTCATTGCTTTTTGTCTTTGCCCTTCAGGTTATGTTTGCCCTTTTTTTTTGCTGTTTTGGATATGCCCCACGCCTGTACTACGACTACGATTCTTGCCAATCCTTTTTCTATTAAAGCCTCATCTCTTGGATTTTACCACGGGCATCTGACTGGGTCTGTCATGTTACAAATACACTTTGTGAGGGATGGGCAATATAATGATATTTTATTATTATCGTGATAAATTATGTCACAATCTGTTTCTGAACATATTATGGATTTTGTCAGCAGTTAAAGAAAACTGACTAATAAAATGTTTAATTACAAAGTGAGCATAATTAGGCCTGTTTATTTGGATTTGTTTGGATATTTTATTTGAAAACATTAAATAAAAATCAACATACTTGTAGATGTATTATTGTTATTATTCTTATAGGCATTTTTATATGTACATGCATATATGTAATATATATATGCACTACAGGTTATATTCTGTCTGTTCCAACTTATTAAATCCTACAAAAGCTAAATATCGTGATGTATGTCATGTATTGTGAAAATGTCTTATTGTATTGTATCATGATATAACTTTTTTTTCCATATTGCCCATCCCTAGATGGGCACAGAAGTTTGTAAATGTTTTGTTGAAGTGAAAATAAATCAACGCATCCTCTACAGGAAACAAATTTAAATTAGATTTTTTTTTTTAATTTTTTTCACTATTTCTATTTATGTCAGTTTAACATACTGGAAAAAAGTAAATTACAAAATATGGCATAACTTTTGCACAGGTCACATTTTATGTTCATCAAATAAACAGTAATTGTCCTTTACAACTTGAAGAAGTGTGTTCTCTGCAAGGGATGTGTTCTTATTTACATAAAACATCACAACAAGAGGATAAAATGCATGATGTCTGCCTAAGGTAGAACTGTCACTAATACTGTCACACAGTAGTGACAAAACATTATGAAAAACCCCCAACATTGCATTAGCAGCAAACAAGGCTGCCTACCATGTTATATATGCCATCATCTCATCACTATGCAATGTTTTCATTGCATTTGTAATTTTCAGTTTGGGTACCTTATTAGCACCATGGAACATGCTGTCTTTGACACCAGACTGTGGCAGCTAGATAGATCTATATGCTCTGTTATGACAGTCATAAGGAGAAAAATCTGATGAGCAGAAAGACACCAGGCTTAAGACTAAAGCCTACACGCTCACTCTAATTAGTTTCATAATCGTTTCAAACTTCATTTACACTATACACACATCCACTGTGGTTACCATGGAGCCAGCATTACATGGAAAAATAAATAAATAAATAAACGTGGATGGCTTATAATATGCAAAACGTCTTGTGCATCTTAATCAGGCGGCCTCTAGCTGTATGGAAGTTCCACGTTAGCCACGCTTTATTGGGTCACCGTAGAGCTTATACGTTATCAGTGATTCATTACGTTATCGGCCATGGCGAGCCGAGCTGTCTGAGCCCCGGGGAGTAAAAAGTGAGCGGTTCTGTCTCTGTGGAGGCGAAATGCTAGAGCGCCAAGTCATGGAGCACCCAACACTCCGCACAGGAGACTAACAGCACCACTGCTGCCTGCTTGCTGCTTATTCCCGCTCTATTCCACCCCAACCTTAACCAGTCACTCTGTCACTATGAAAACATAACAAATTCCTTTTTATTGGTCTGCAGTATGCAGAGTATGCAGGAGAAATAACTAAGAAGGAAGTTAACCGTTGACTGCTGTAATTACCCACATAGATGGATGCACACGTGTGCATTTGTGTCCAGGTGCACCAAGGCTGCACAGCATAACATCAGATAACTGATATGCCCTTTAGAATACTGATATCACAGAAGGCTGCATGTGCAGATCCTTGTAACATACCAAAAATTCTGACCTTCCAGTTGAGTTTATGTGGGTGTTTTGATAAATCAAGGCATTTATGGTTTACAGAAAATGCAAATAATGCAGGCCAGACACATCAAAGGTCTACCTTTATAGTTTAATGCACTGCAAGTCATATCTATTTCAGTTGAAATATGTAGCAATATAATCACAATATGGTGCAGTAGTTCACCTTGCAGCCCTTACACATGCGCACACACACACACACACACACACATTCCTGGTAGCATGCAATAGCAAGTGACCTACTGCCAGTGATTGCTACATGTGCAGCTATTTTGCTTAGTAATGCAGGTTTATCAGCAATATTTAATGTGACATATGTTTCCACATAAACAAGCATCGCTAAGGCTTTACATGGTGTAACTTACATGCAACTTCAGTTGCCTGACACTTACATGAAACTTATCTGCACCTGACTTAAAGTGTCCTGTAACTCATCATGGGATCATGTCGAACAACAATTCGAACAACAGATTTTACTGGATCAGTGGACGAACAAAAACAGAAGATGGTTTATTTGATGGGTGAAAAAGAGGACCCCTGATTATGCAAGGCTGGTAGTTTTTTATTTTGTCAGTTACCTGAGCCATGACAACAAACTTAGTATCTCAACACTTCTGTAACAAGCTCACTTAACTAGCCAGCTAACAGTAATAGCTATTTAAATGGCTGCTTGTGCTGGTGTTTATCTATCTTTGTTAGTCTGGTGTATTCATGCTTTTGTTCATTTCAATCAAAGAATATATCTGCCCTGAATAAAACCAGTTAACTCCTTAAACCTTAAAGACATATGTAGGCCCACACTTCAATTCCTCACTCTCATAACTATGTTTACATGTTAGCTTACACGTTACCCGAATAATAAGTGTTAACCCTCTAAAGTCAACATGTCTCACATATTGTTTAACTTCGGAATGATTAGGTGTAGAGACTTGCTTTAAATTGTGTTTTTCCAGAAACAAAAATTACATTTTGAAATGTAATGTCATGGGGTTTTTTTCTCTTTTTTGGTGCAGGGGTAATAAAAAAGGACTGTATGTTTGTATTTTGCACTGTTATTTGGTCGCGGTTCAATTTTAAGACAGAAAACAATCTAGGCAAATCAGAAGGCTTGTTAGTCCGTACACCAAAAAAGATTCCCAAAGGCACCTTAGTGTTCAGATTACCTTAGATGGTAGAGATATTGTTCAGTGTGATGCTCACTCTACCGTTTAAGAATCATCTTTGTGCTAAGATGCTTTTGGGAAACCCAACCCAGTTTAGTTGTTCACACTGCAGCTGTACGCATCACCAGTAAAAAAAAAAAAAACATGTGGCTGTGTCCAATCTCCATCTCAGTAACAGACCATCCATACCATCACATATTTCAGAGTGAAACATGTTTTGTTTGGTGACATCAGATGTTTTCAAAGTGAGAAAAAGTCACTACACTTTGTCACATTGACTCCAGGAAACCAAGCATTACGTCTTTTAAATATACTTTGATTACAAAGTAATAAATAATAATAAAAAAAAAGATTTCTGATTCAACTGCCCTAATCATTGTATTTGACAGCCTTTTCTTTTCAAACCCAATAGTTAATATCACATGAACAACACTTCTATCCTCAAAGAAACATGAGCACAGGAGTGTAACAGTGAGTGACTGTGTCATTGTGTCTAATCCAATACACTGATGGAGTGGGAGCACTGGGAATGCACACCTGATTCAACCTCAGGATCACGGGAAAGGTAGGCTGAGATGTTATATAAAGCTGAAACAATACCCTACAGGTAATCCCTCCTGAAGAATAGATTGTCACATCTCCACTAAACCTCTTCATTCAAGCGTGTTATGATCCTTACAGGTCATGCTGAGTAAATGTCTAATGAAATAGACTTTCAGCTTCCTGGAGACATCTTATATCTCTGATTTGAATGAAACTGCCATCGCTCAATGGGTAAAAATGATAGAGCATGCAGTTACAATAGGCTGAAGCTCAGCACTATTCACTGGAATCTAATGATGCTTGATCTTTCCAATTCATTTGAAACAGACCTGGAAATTAGATGAGAGGATTTGAGAATTATATATAGGAGAGAATGTTTTTTTTTCTTAATAATGTTTTATTTATATTTAAACCAACTGGGTACGCTGGATATACAAGCATATTACAAATTTGCCTAATTTTTATTTTTTTTTTCCTTTGGGTCACAATAATCAGCAAGTCAGTAAGCCACATGATCAGTATATTAGCCACATGAAGTACAGTTTTCTTTAGCAACACCATCTCTGCTGCTGCACAAGTAGGTACAGGCTGATATGACTGTCTTCATTAAGTTCTGGAATCATAGGTCTTATGGTCATCATGTCTTTGGGTCATCTATTTTTTTTTTTGGCCAGATATTAGGCCCTCTAGCTAGCACACAGAGTATAAAAGGATGAGACTGAAACCTTTCATGTGAGCTGTGAAGGTACTCAGACCAGTAACACACTAAAACAGATGTACAAACATCAAATAAAGCCTGGAGTCACAATGTGACAATAAAGTGGGAGCTTGTGAAATCAGATGTACTTTGGGTATCTACAAAATCTCTGGTGAAACTACAACTTGTTTGATTAAAATGTAAAAAACTATATTCCAAACTGTCTATGTTAACAATACTGTATGTGTTAAATATTACGATATACCTTATAACTGAATGTCAGCACTCAGAGAATTACAGAGAGTTACAGTGCCAATTCACTATTCAGAATAAAGGGGGTGGGACAGGTTGAGAGGTGCACTTCCACAGCATGAGACTTCATATCATAGACTTAATATTTTACCTTTAGTTTTGCTATGTATTTAAAATGACATTTACATTAATTACATATTTAATTACATAGTAAGTTATAAAATTTATTACATTTACATTCAATTTACATTATGTATTCACAGCTTTAAGTATGTACTTCAGATTTTTTTGTGTTTGTTTCATTGTAAAAGATATACAGTCGTATGTGAAAGTTTGGACGTCTCAGGTTTTCAAATTTTTTGTTGATCTTCTATGAAAATAAGTACACATCCTTTACAGAGAACACACTTCTGTACATTTTAATGCACAATTACTGTTCATTTACTGAAATTAACATGCTGGGGAAAAAATAAATCATAAAATGTGGCCTGTGCAAAAGTTATGACACATTTCACAATTCATGCTTCACATGTTAAACAGAAATTGTATACCAGAATTTGCAGAATAATTGTCTACGTTTCATTCCTTTAGAGAACAGATAAACTTATTTTCAGAAAATCAACAGAATGTATTTAACTGGAACTGTTCAAACTTCTGCATTTGACTGTATAAACAACCTAAGTGTGGTGTAGACTGAAAGTTTACAATCTGCACTTTTGTCAGAATATCTCCACTTTCTTCCACTGGAATATGAGTGAAAAACATTTAATACTGCATTAAACCATGCTTTGCTTATTGCTGGCAATAACCGTAATTTTTAAAAAAGGCAGTTCAAGCGCAGCTTGAAAAGATGCAGAGAATGACATGAGGCGTCATCTGGTAAGGGAAACCTGCAGCAGATGAAAACTGGCTATGACAAAAAATGGGAGAAAATAAATGAACTTGGGGGAAAAAAGAAGTACACGAGGGCTTGAAATTAGTGCTTTCTAACTGAAAATTAAGTGGAGCAGCCAAATGATTTGTGTGACACACACACACAGCGTCAGTATCCACACACTGTAGAGAATGATTCTGATGTTATTAGTGTGCTGAGCACTGATGGGCACTATATCCCTGTGTGCACGACCCGGACAGAAAGCCTCATTTCTGATGCAGCGTATCACTCACTCTCTTCCTCTGCTTCTTCCCCTCCTCCATCTTACTCTCTTGCTTATTCTCTCTCTCTCTCTCTCTCTCCTTTTGTTTGTCCTACTCTCTCCCTGTCTCCCTCACTACCACCCTCTCCATCTTCATTTTTTTGCATTCTCTTTTTTCTTTTTCTTTCCTTCTTTCTTTCCTTCTGTCTTTCTTTCTCTCCTTCATTCTGTGTGCCTTCACATTCTCTCTTTCTCTCTGTTTTTCTCTGATGGTGAGCTGGGGAAGTGTAAATAAACAGAGGCTTGTCTTCAATATTAAAAGTTGACAGCCCACAAAAGCCAGAGGGACCCTGCTGCACCTCTGGCCTTGCAGGGGTCCCTCAGTGGGGTAAATTGAAAGGTAAATCAGTGGGCTAACTACAGCCATGCTTGCCACACCTCCAGGGACGATACCTTCAGGCGTGAGCCACCCTCACCACTACCACCACATCCCCCACCCCCTGTTGAGTGAATGAATGACGGCGGTTAGAGCAGGGTGATGGAGCTGCGCTGAGATAGGAAACACCAGCTCATTATTTCCCCTGCGGAAAAGGAGTGATTGCACTGGCTTTATTTTTCCTCTGGATATAGACATGTCAGGCAGCATGGCATAGAGTGAGAGCAAGCCCCAAAAAGACTTGAAATACCACCATTACTGCCATGTAGACAGACAAACAAAGGAAGAACGGGCTCTTCCTGAAGATTATGACTTTCTGAGTATGCTGTGGATCATTTCACTAAAACCTAAAAGCTACATCCCTAATGTTCATCACCCTAACATAAAGGGGAGAAAAGCACAATCAAACTGGAAAAGTCAAATTCTGCTGGAGATGCTGAGAGAGAGAGAGAGAGAGAGAGAGAGAGAGAGAGAGAGAGAGAGAGAGAATGGCAGTACTTTTACACTGGAATGCCATTAGCTTGGTCATTGGCACTCTCACGAGATGAGTAGCCATCTCCCTGAGACAAAGAACTATGCCATCACCACGTAACTGACCTCTACAACAACGTTACTCGAGCCCATCACACTCACATCTCCCACCAAATTACAGCTCAGAATATATCTGAATATAGATGTGTGTGTGTGTGCATGGGATGGAAAGGGAGCGTGTGCTTGAATGAAAAGAGAAAAGAGAAAGACAAATATCTTTTATGTCTCTCAAGAGCTGATTATGTCTGTGAAGGGCTGATTTGGAAAAAGGGAGACTGTGATTAGACAATCAGAATAATCCTACTGAGAAAAATTAGCCTTAAAATGTCATTTCTGGCATACTCACACGTTTTGATTGTATTCATGTTTTTTTTTTTCTCCCCAGCACAGGCTCATTATGAGCTGGACGATTTCTGCCTGGCTCTTTAATCTAAAATCTCCTCCAATGATTCAGACTGTTAGTGACATCCCACACCAACAATCCTCATCTTGGTGATAAAAACTATTAAACTTTTTAAAAATCATAATAATCACTCTTTACAAACATTTTACAAACATTTCATTTCTTTTTTATTTCAAATTTGATGGTATCTCAATCTTAACAATTGTTAAAACTTCAGTTTTTACTGTGGTGAGAGGGCAGATTAAAGATCATGACAGGCTTGGAGAACAAAAGAAGATGAATAAAGTAATAATAATAATAAGACTACTTTGATTTGCAAACTATAATATTGGCTGCTACTATGATGTTACATTCCTCACCTGAAATTATTTCTGTAATTCTTGGTTCTTCTGGTGTGCGCTACCAATCAGACTGCCCTACTCAATTCCAATGTGTTTGTGTGTTTGTGAAGTGTTTGATAACCATTATTTATTATTATGTATCATTATAATGTATTATTAACATTATTGGGCTGCCCTAAATAAAGCCACTTCACAGTTGCAACCGACTTGTATGTCTCCACCATTATAACTTCCTCACTTAAGCAAAGAAAGAACTCCTCAGAATAAGCCTGCAATGGTGATGGCAGTAAATTAGGTTTTCATTTTTTAGGTACAATATACAGACAAAAGTATTGGGATACATAACTTAATCATTGAATTAAGGTGTTCATTCAGTCTCATTGCCACAGGTGTATAAAATCAAGCACATAACCATGCAGTCTGCCTTTACAAACAATTGTGAAAGAATGGGTTATCCTAAAGAGCTCAGTGAATTTGAGCATGGTACTGTAATAGGATGCCAACTTTGCAACAAGTCAGTTCGTAAAATTTCTTCCCTGAAGCACTGGAAATGTATTCTGTGGAGTGACTAATCATGCTTCTCTATCTGACAGTCTGATGGACGAGTCTGGGTTTGGCGAATGCCAGGAGAACATTACCTGTCTGACAGTACTGTGCCAACTGTAAGGTTTGGTGGAGGAGGGATAATGCTATGGGGTTGTTTTTCAGGGGTTGACCTAGGCCCCTTAGGCCTAAAGGGAAAATCTTAATGCTTCAACATAGCAAGACATTTTGGACAATTGTATGCTTTTCGTGGGAACGGTTTGGGGAAGACCCTTTTCTGTTCCAGCATGACTGTGTCCCAGTGCACAAAGCAAGGTCTATAAAGGCATGGCTGGGTGAGTTTGGTGTGGAAGAACTTGACTGGCCCACACAGAGCCCTGACCCTGAACTCCATCAAACATCTTTGGGATGAACTAGAATGGAGATTGCGAGCAAGGCCCTCTCGTCCAATATCTAACAAATGCTCTTCTTCATGAAAAGGCAGCAATTCCCACAGATACACTCCAGAATCTTGTAGAAAGCTTCCCAGAAGAGTGGAAGCTGTTATAGCTGCAAAGGGGGACCAACTCCATATTAATGCCTATGGATTTAGAATGGGATGTCATGAAAGCTCCGGTAGGTGTAATGTGTAGGTGTCCCAATACTTTTGTCCATATAGTGTATATTATTAGGCTCAGGGAAGTGAAAAGGTACTGCTGAGGAATGTGTAATTCAGACACATGCTATTATCATCATCTGGAGGGTGGACTTAACACTCATGTTAATATATCTACAGACAAATAATGTTACAGAGCAATATTAGATCAGTTAGCTAACTAAGTCATCTTTTCTTAACTGTGTGATACATATTAATATACTCATACAAGTGCCTTTTGCTAAAAGACCTTGTGTAAAAGACAACAAGTCCTCCTCAGCATATATGTTGCACTGGCTAGTCCATCTGAAGGGAAATCATGTGTTGCTTAAATCTCTTCATTAGACATTAAAACCTGCTGCATAACCTCCAGTGACTAAAAGACTTCTCTGATTTGATTAATGTAAACAAGGGATCCCAAATGCCTTTTTTTGCTTATATTATCTTAACATTACACTCATACTGTCAATTCTCAAAGTCCACATCAGTGGTAAACATCGAGAAGCCAGTTTTTTAAGTGTAGTCCTCTCTGTGTTTCTACGTTTTTCTTTGCACTACTCAACTGAACTGAACTTTTTAGTCTGTTAGCACAAGTGGAACAGATACTACCAGCTAAAAGCTAAAAGGACCAACAACTAAGTAAGGTGGGTAGGAGAGATAAAAAAACAGAAAACAAGTGAAACATAAAGGAAAAGGGACACAGGAAAAGCAGGGAGGTGGTTGAAATCAGAGCTTTGGCAGTTGTCAGGAATTGTATTTAGGAGAGTGAATGGGCCTCTATGGTGTGTGAGGGACTCCGATTGTTACTGTAGACTGTTGAGTCTCCTGCGGTGATTTCCCCCCTCGTGAGCCACTCACAGCCTCTTTACTGAGTCGACTGATCTGAGTCCAGCTCAGGCACAGGCAGCTTTGTCATCCCAGCCAAAAGAAAAGTGAAGGGGAAAATTGAACAGCAGGCTGTGCCCAGGGGGAGAGCGGCCATGTTCCTGCCTTGTTGCACTGTTGTACGGTGCTGTGAGGAGAAAGAGGAGCAGGTTCGCTTTTCCCCCTCTCCTTTGTGATGGATGTCCCATTTGATCAGTCCCCCTCTCGTTCTCTCTCTCTTCACGAACAGGGAAATATAATGGCTGCCGCGGCCGTCATCAGACAGAAAGCTTGGCGAGACACTGCGGCGCTAGACAGAAAATTTAGACCCTGACAGGTTTACTGACAAACCTCTACCTTTCGCAGGCAGCGCGGGGGACAGCTAGGTTAGTCAATAAAACCCACATTCTCACACACATACACACACAGACACAGACACACACACACACACACACACACACAGATGTAAATCTTCCCAGTTTCTATAATGGCTTCTCAGCATCAATGCCAACCACTGATGAATGGCAGAGCTAGCTCAGCAAGATGGGAAAGCTGCCTTTACTGCCTTTAGTGCCAGATGCTAAGACACTAACATGCTGGCCATATCGCTCAGAGAATGGCCACTGATGGTGCTTAGGACAGCACAGCTACATCTACAACACTTAACAGCCTATTACATATCTGCTTAGCTTTATCGGTTCTGTTAAACACCACACAAAAGAAGTCATGCAGTGCATAATCTGTATTTAAGGGAATGTCAAATCAATTAACTGGGGCTTATTAAGTCCTGAACTGGTGGATGAATGTAGTAGCTTCAATTCAACAGAACAGAAACAGTATCGTGGGTCACTGTCAGTGTTGATCTCTGCTCTGTGGTGTTTTGCTCCCTGCTGTAGACTGAAGTGAGGCTGGATTAGCCCCCTGCTGCAATCCACAGCTTATCGCTAGAAGCCTCACAGAGCATTTATCACACACATAAACAATAACAAATACACATGCTCACACATGAACATACACAGACAACTAATGGTGATGCATTTGCTTTGGCTCTGTTTTGCATCAATGACAGCAAATAGTATTGCTCACTGGTCAAATCTGATCATATAATGAGTGGACACTAAGTTTTACGGACAGTTTTGTTATTCATCAGTTTCATCTTTGGAGTATCTGTATGATCAAACTCCCAAGGAGTGTGTAAATTTGAGTGTAATAGTTTAACGAGCTCAGCTGGAGTTAATTAACCAACACTAGCCAATACTAATATCAGTATAATCTATATCAATAATAACAATACAAATAGAAAATAACAATAATTTATTTTATATGCACATTGGTTTAAAGAAATGCTGCAGTCTAACACCTTGCTTTTTGTTTTATACTACTGACACTACCGCCCTCCTCAAACAAGGCTAGTGCAGAAACAGCTCACAGACTGCAATAATAAATCTGCAGCATTTAAATCTGATATTTTAGGAAACTAATCACACTATACAAATACATCATTCTACTTTCTTTAGAAAAAACAAGACATATTGTTTAATTCACAATTTCATTCTTTCAAGTCGTCATTATTTTAACTTTTACTATTACTTTATAATAGTTTGGTCAGTAGGTGGAGCAGTACACTCACATGCGAGCAGCTGAATGCTATCACTTTATCGGCTCTCTACTGAAACGTCTGCATGAGTCCTGCTTCATTTAAATGATATGTAAATGAGGTACTAGTAGGCTTGTACTTGTTTTCATGCACAGGAGCTGAATCATCATTTGCAATCAAATCTTCTCTTTTTTCCATGTTGTACAAATGTTTCATGAATCAGAAGCAGAGTAGCTTATACATTATTAAAGGCAGTCAAATCTGTACTTTTTTTAACTTTGATGAATGAGGACCAGTGTTTTGTTTTGTTTTTTTTTTTCAAAAAGCAATTTAGCACTTTGACTCTCTTTCAATTACTCTCAATTCTTTATTTAAATGGGCTAACACTATGTTGATGTATTCTGACTACACATACAACAAACTGCACATGATAATTTGATTCGAGACATAAAAATGGAATATTTAAAACATACAGGAGAAGAGAAGAGAAGGTATACATTTTTCATAAGTTTTGTTTTAATAAATGAGTTTACATTATTTTAATTAACTAGTTATTGATTTTTGGATTATTTAAGAACTTTTGTATTTAAATAGATAAACTTAAAAAAAGAGTTTTTAAAAAAGCTGTAACAGTGTAACAATATTTTTTCAATCCAATAAACACTGGGTGCCATACTATGGTTTTGATAAGGGGCATTGTGATGGAATCAGTATCGAAGCCAAAATTTTGGTATCATGACATCCCTAGCAAGAACAATCTCCTTCTAAATGAGCAATGATCTTTCAACATTCAATATTATTAATATGGTAGAAATATCTGCTATGAAATCTGTAACGTGTGTGTGTGTGTGATGTGCAAATGAAAATACACAACCATGCAACAAATGGATTGAGAACTTTTCAGCAGGAGGTGTTCTCAAGTGCCTGTTCAATGCACCTTCAACTCATTTAAAAAGCCAACACTACCAGGTCAACACAACAGCCTTAATGTCTTCAGATGAAAAGGAATTTTAGTCTTCAGTTACTTCCATGATCTATAATACTCAGAAGGCCAAGAGGAAGGTGAAGGAGCTTGTGGAGCATCTTTGTATTTAGCTAGATTGTAAGCTTCTATTTCACGCAACAAGCAAACAGCAGCAGTTCAGCACAGCAGGCGTTCCAGTCTCAGATGGAAAGATCTTTTAGCTCTGCTATCTCCACTACAAGGCTGTGCATCATCCATAATACAATTCAAGGTGGTGACCTGCCTACATTGCTGTGGATGTGAAAAAGGCTTTGAGATTCCATGTGTTTTCTTACAGACACTGAGCAGCAGTTCAGAGCTAAAAAATATTATTTCTTGCAGTTAAAGATGATTCAGAATCTTTCTCTCCCTTCATCCCTCTCTCACTCTCTCTTGCTCTCTCTCTAGACATTTTCAACATGAGTATGCCACAACATTAAACAGGAGAAACTCTGTTTTGTTAAATGCAATATCATGAACTTTTCGTTTCAGTCTAGCTTTATCTAAAGAGCCTTAAATGCACAAGGATCAAGACTATCAGCAGTGCTCTGAAACCAATTATGCAAAATGTGACTTGTCTCACTGTTTTAACTGCATTATCTTTTCATGTTGAGCTAATGAATGGATCAGTAGAGATTAAGCTGTGTGGTTTCTGAGGGTCTGTGGAAGTGTGTGTACGGAAAAGTAAAGGAAGGAGAAGCGAAGACCTTCGCTAGGTCACGAGAACAACAAGCCTCCTCAGTGTTGCCAAAGTCAGTCTCTCTGTGAAGGGAGATAAGGATTAGGGCCCTTGGCACTCGATGGAGATTTCAGATGATATCACTACTGTATTATCTCAATGAGAAAATCCTCCATGAACTTAGAGCACTGCAAAATCAATAGACCATCAGAGCAGAGAGAGGATGGTCTCTCTTAATTCTAGGCTGGGAGAGCAAAGCACAACACACACACATATACTTACACACACATAACTGCTGCACAACATATTGTGTCTTAATCGCTATTGTGATATTGCCCTTCGCAATTCTAATATCAAAGAAGGCTGAATTATGCAACTGATAGCAATGTTTTTTTACTGTGTAATGCTTGTATATGGTTAAACACATGGATACAAACCAAAGTTCCAAAAACATTGAGACACTATGTAAAATGCAAATAAAAACAGAAAGCAGTGATTTATGAATGCACTTTGACTTTGATGTTTTACCGTATCAAAATCATTGTTTTTTTTATAAACATAAACTCTGAAATTGATAGAGGCAGCACATACCAAAGTTTGGACTGGGCAGTTTAAGACTAGGAACACTGTCAAATGTTCAAAAACATGTTAAACACATGATTTATTCATGTTTGGGTATTAAAGGAGCACTCAGGAAAGATCTAGTCTTATACAAGCAAGGACGGGTTGAGGCTCACCACTTTGCCAAAAAATGCCTCAGTGAATAACCCAGCACCTTAAGAACAATGTTCCTTAACAGGTGATTGTAAGGATTTTAGGTATTTTACCCACTACAGTGTATAATATAATCAAAAAATTTGGGGGAGTCTGGAGAAATCTCTGTGTGTAAAGGGCAAGGCCAAAAATCACAACTGAATACTGGTTACCTTTGATCCCTCAGACAGCACAGTATTAAATACCTGCATGCTTCTGTATCATCAGATAGGCTCAGAAAAACATGGCAACAAACACAGTGTGTAACTGCATACAGAAATGCAAATTAAGTCTGTACTAAGCACAACAGATGTCACATGTCAACAATGTCTAGAAACGCTGCTGACATCTCTGGGCTCAAGCTCATCTGAAATAGACAGATACACTGTCAAACATGGTCTTGTGGTCTGATAAGGCTTTGAAATTGTACAGATTGGAAATAAGGAGGTTTGTATTCGCCAGGCCAAAAAGAAGACAGAATCAGATATCAGCATAAAGTTCAAAAGCTAGGATCTGTCATGGTATGAGGATGTATTAGTCCCAATGGCATGGGTAACTGTGAAAGGTCCATTAATGCTGAAAGATATCTACACATTTTGAAGCAACATTTGCTGCCTTCTAGACTATATATATATACATATATATATATATATATATATATATATATCTGCATGAGTGTAAAATTTGGCCTGCCTGCATGGTGCACCATGAAGCGCAAAGTACAATAATGAAGGTTCCCTAAGTTTGCACAGCCAAAGACTTAATGGATAACGGCAAAACAATTCTGCTTTTAAAACTGGATTTATGGTCTTAAGTTGTTAAAAGTTGTTGAGTTGTTGAAAAGACAGTGTAATATACTTCCGTTCCCAACTTTTTTGGAATGTGTATCATCTTTTGTACTGTTTTCAATTTATTGTAGGCCAAACTGAATTTACTTAAATCTGCTTTCTGTTTTAAAAGCATTTCATAAGCATCACAACTTTTTTAGAATTGAGGTTTGTATAAATCATCTAGGCTTGTTATGGCGTTATGGTTTAAAGGGTGTTTGTGATGTCAGATCTATCACTGATTTTTTTTGCTAAATATTTAATTAATTAAAATGTTATTAAAATGTGATTAAAATGTATTGTCATAAATGTTTTTTCTATGTCTATTTTGTAATAACCATTACATGCTAATTTTTCCTTAATTTTTCCTTACGTGCTTAAAGTTCCTTAAACCCATAGTTCTCAACCTATCTGAGCCCTGACTCACATTAGAACAAGCTTCTTCACATTCCTCTTTGTCAACATCACACACAATGGCTACCAAAGGTACGGCTAAACACAGCACTGCTGACCATCAATGAATAAAACCGCTCTTTCTTTAGTCTAGTTAGCATGTAATATGGAAATAATCTACATTTACATTATGTAATCATCTAACAGAAAATCCAAATATTTGAGACCAACAGAATTAGTTTTATCCTATGAAGATCTGGATTTTCTGTTAGATGATTACCTAATCTTTTAAACTGCATGTCAAACCTGTAGACTATGGTGATACTTTTTTATAGGCATGCCTCAAAAACAACACTGCACTCTGTGGACTCTGTTTCACATTCTATATTAAGATTTATAACACATGCTGGATCTTCAGCGCATCACTAGGAACTGGTTAGCCTCCACTTACAGGATGAAAACAAATTCATTTGACAATTTTTGTCTACAAGGCAATTATAGGTCAGTATTCTTCATATTTGTCTGAATTCTTATCAACAAATAAGTCCTGGTACAATTTACGTTCTGGTAGTTATATTCAAATTGGATGTTATGACAGTACTGTCTGAATATGACAAAGCAGCTTTTAGTTACAGTGCTCCATCTGTGTGGAATGATCTGCAGAAACATGTAAAACTGATGCAATTTTTCTCCTTAAGTGATTTTAAGATAACTGTTAAAGAATTGTATCATTATGTTTGTTCTTTTTTAAGTGATTTTGATTCTGATTTGATATTGGTGTTGGAGGTGGTGTTTTGTTTCTTTGTTGACTGTCCTCTTGGTTGTTGTGTGCTGCCTTCTTAGCCAAGGCTCACTTGCAAAAGAGAGTTTTAATCTCAGTGTGAGTACCCTGGTTAAATAGAGGTAAAATAAATAAAAATATATACATTAAGTAGTGTAATTAGCTGCTTGGCTGCTCAGCTAAGCACAAGTGTAATGCATGCTGCACACTGCACCAGTCTTGGAAACTCAAACCCAAAATTAACCTTTTAAGTTTAAGGACCACTGCCGCACAGTGGCCTATAAATATTTAAAAATAAATAGTAAATAATTGAGGATATGATTTATATGAACAATTTAAATGTGGTAGGGGATTTAGTCTGTTTTATTTTGCTTTTTGTTTGTTTCATTCACAGGGAGACTTTTTTAAGAATTTTTCAACTGAAGACCTCCACCAACAAAAAATGAAAATGTCAAAATATGTTCAAAAGACAAAAAGACTATGAGCTATGAGCTATGAAAGACTATAAACTATGTTTATATAATGTCAATTTAATATATTTAATTAATGTGTGAACAGTAAACGTGTTTTTAAATGGTCGCTTAATATTGTGATATTGTTAGATATTATATTTTTTTACTTTGTGAAAATGTCAAACTGTAAGATCCTTCATAAACACACACACACACACACACACATACACACACATCAGTATCAGAATCACTTTATTTCTGATTTACACATATTAGGAATCTGACAAGACAAGCACACTGACTACTAACAAAAAAATCTCAATAATAATAATAATAATAATAATAATAATAATAAAAAGGGCCAATGTGAAAGGAGCTAAGGAAAAATGTGAATGTGAGTGTATATGTGTCGCATATATATATATATATATATATATATATATATATATATATATATATATATATAGACATCTATGCAGCTATGAATATCTATACATAGGTCTGAGTAGACATAAAATATATAATATAATAACTATTATATACAGAATTTTACTAAATTATATGAACATCTGTAGATTAGCATTTGTGCAGTTGTGCAAATAATCATTATGCTACAAAAGGAGTTATACTGTAATACAGTAATGAGGTTTATTAGGTTCAGTTTAAATTTCAAGTGCAAGTGTCCACTGTGCTTAATGAGCACTACAGCTTTGGGCAAAAAAGCTGTTAGCATGTTCAGCTGTGCTGGTTTTGATGGCCCTGAATCTTCTACCAGTAGGAAGTGGCTCTAAGAGTTGATGTCCAGGATGAGAGGGGTCAGCTGTAATTTTGCCAGCATGCTTCATCACCCTGCTGTTATACATGTCTTGAAGTGTTGGCAAGCTACATATAATGATCCTCTTTGCTGTTCTGACTTTGCGCTGAGTTTGGCTCGTTCTTGTGAGGTGGAGGAATTAAACCAGATGGTTATGAATGATGTGAGGATGGCCTGATGATCAGTGTGTAGAACTGGATCATCAGGGTCTGTGGAAGGTTGAATTTCTTCACCTGTCTCAGGAAGAACTTTTTTTGCTGTGCTCCCTTGGCTATAGGGACCATGTTCCTCTTCCACTTCAGGTTCCTGGATATAGTTTTTCCAAAGAACTTGAGTTACTCCACAGTGAAAACCACAGAGCCAGGTGAGGATACCTTGTGGTACTCTAGTGCTGGGGGTCCAGCGGTCTGATGTGTTTTCTAAGGGAGATTGGTTAGGTTCAGTTTAAATTTACATTTAAAGTGCAAGTGTCCACTGTGGTTAAGTTTGGGGAAAAAAGCTGTTAGCATGTTCGGCTGTGCTGATTTTGATAGCCCTGAATCTTGCCTCACCTGCCGTCTCCTGTTTGTCCGGAAACCCACAATCCACCAGCACATGGGATCTGGCACAGACAGATGGGACAGTTCGACCTGCAGCAGCTCTGGCACTATGATGTTGAATGCCGAGCTGAAGTCCACAAACAGAACTCTAGCGTAGGTTCCAGGTGCCATAGCATGAAGTGCAGGTCCATGTTGACCACGCCGTTGACACACCTGTTAGCTCTATATGCGAACTGCAGGGGATCCAGCAGAAGTTTGTAATTACCTTCAGGTGGGCTAGGACCAGGCATTCAAAGACCTTCATGACTACAGAGGTCAGATCTACTAGCATACAAACACATCAAAACGACAATGCATATGCACTTTGCATTCAGAAACACACAGTAATAGAGAGATTGATCAGAAGAGAAGACTATAAATTGTGTCTGAACTGATATAAACCATATTGAACATAAAAGCCTACATTACTAAGAAAATCATAACCACACTAGGTTGTTTCAGAAGGAAACAACTCCTTCTCCTCTTCCCATCGGGGTGCACTGCCACCCTGTCATGGTTTATTTTCCAATAACAGTGCACTCCGCCACAGTTCATCACTTACTTACTCAGTGTGACGCATCATGTAAGCTATGAATCAACACCACTGCATATTGTCTATGTCAACTGAGAAACCACAATGATGTAGTACAGGTGATATGCTCATAAGTAACTGTGTTTTTTCTCCCAGTGGAACCTCTGAGTTTCAGAGTTTCTGTAACGTATAGCGACAGGGACTCACTTTCTCCAGGGTGAAAGAAAATGTCTGAAGTAAATAAGCTGGTAGATTTGGTGATCATTCTTTAGCTTAACAAAATCAAGCTATTTTCTGTGAAATCCTTCTGGACACTCTGCTGGTACTCTGATGCTTTCCATAACATTTTCTCACTATTTTTGCCTGACTCTTCGCTACACACTCAGCAACAAAAGCACAGCATGAGCCTCTTTCCCATTCCACAAATACATGGCTCTGAAACACCACGTTGATGGCTTAACCTTTCCTCTAAAAACTAACACTCATCTCTTTGCAGAAAATCAGAATGACTAGTCTGACGCCTCATTTAAATAACATGTCTTGCTTTAATGGGGCCGCATTACACAAACATCCCAACTCTGAAATCGTATCTGTTTAGTCACCATGACAACTTCAGTTTGGACTTAATTCAGGGCAACAGCTACTACAGAATAAAATTTCCTAAATCCATTATCTTATCTTAACCCCAGATAAGAAACGAGTATTACAGAAGCCTAACAAAATTTCTTAAATTCTGTCTTAACTTAAAACAACTACCAATGATGTCCTAATTTCTTCCTTTAAGTTTCTGTTTCTACCGTTTGCCACTGTATTAAAAACAGAATGTAATTTTTAGGCAACTGTGATGGACAGTGGAACAAGTTGATTAGCATTAACTAGGATAATGGCATTATGTGTATTTATATTGCAAAATGGCATTTCCACTTTTGAGTGTTTTTTTTCAAACTGGTGGTGATTAATGAGGAGACAGAGTTCAACGTGTGGTTGTTGGTTAGAAGAAATAATGTTAGTATGGTGTACAGGTCAGTAAAAGCCTTGGGAAATGGAAACTACCTGGTGAGCGGCAACACCCGGTTAAACAGCAAAGGAAGACGTTCTTAACTTTTTCAAACTTACATTCACAACGAAACATTCGATTCCTGTAGAGACAACAATGTAAATCCATTAGCTTTTATTTAGCTCTGGTCATCTGTTGCAGTTATTTTGGCTTGAATCTTTTCAGGAGTACATGGGCACCACAGTCAGCACTGACTTCCTTGAGCTAGAAAGACAATTTTAAGGTATATCTTTATTTTAATTAATACCACTTCTAGCAAAAAAGTTATGAGAAAATATTTGAGGTAACAAAATCAGAAAAGTGACTGACAGATGTTGAACAATTTGGAATGACTTATTAGAGATTAAGGTCAGGATCAATTAAAAGGCACACACACACAAACAAGGCTTCTACTTAACAGCAAATTCTACTAGCATCATATATATTCCCAACATGAGAAATCATGCAGCCCTATGGTGTAATGCAGTAATAATTAGGGCTGAATGCCCACTGCTGTGGAGCTCCTTGGAGGCTGAACCTCATCAGAGACCTGGCAGCACCTGCAGACACACATGCGCTCCTCCTGTTCCACTGAGACACACACTGAAATGCAGCTTTATAGGATATCAATGAAGCCAGCACAGCTCAGCAGACTGCTTGGGGAACAGCGGAAGGGCTAGGGCTGTCCTTCTGCCTTTCCTCTGTTGCCCCATTTGCACACTATCCTCTAAAAACCAGCCAAACACCCAGTCACAACAACACATTTATTCTCCATTAGACACTATGAGAGAAAGAATGAAAAAGCTATTAGCTTTATTTAGCCCCATTCAACTACAGCAGATTCTTTTAGTTTGTCTTTCCAAGGCTACAGATGAACCACAGTCTGAATCAATTTTTTTATGACAAGATTCAAAGACCTTGAGTTAACAGGAAGATATAAAACCTTGAGTTATAAGGCTATGAAGAGGCAAAACCAAAAAAAGACCATTTGGAATGGTTGTTACGACAGGGATGTTAAGTATCAGACTGCACTAAATAATAATAATAATAATGGAAAAAAACAGGGAAACATTTTATTTGCACATCTGATTGTGTATACTGAGAAGTACAGAAGATTTGTACAAAGGCCAACGATACATAAACACAACTCATTACCATCTCTCCTTGACCCTGTTCAGTGAGAAGATGAGTAGAGGCTTCCCTTAGGTTGTTTGTCCAAAAAAAAAAAAAAGAAAAAGACAGCAGAAAGAAGGAAATGTGTAAACATGTCAAGACTTGGTGCAATGCTGATAGTTGCCTGAAGCAAAGCGAAATGAAATGCATGACAGCATGCAAGTTGGAGAAAAGAACCATTGGATCTCGACCTACTACGGCGAGCTTGCACAACACTGTTTTTCTGTTAAGAGAGTTTGATTTTAACAGAGTAAAGGCATGCTAGCTGGGCTTCTACAAGGCATAGCTAATAATTCTGTTGTGCTTTAAAATTCATATATCTTACTCTACAGTGCCTCTACATTTTTTTTTTTCTTTTTCGGCATAAATGCACTCATTTTTTTGTAATTTAAATTGTTCAATACATTACCATACAGAGTGTGTTGGCAGTAGGGTACTCTGTGAAAATGTCTATACACAACAGCTGTACACGTGTATTCCACAGCATAGATTCAGTTACTTAGTCTGACCAGAGCAACCAGAGACTACACAAATCAGATCACTGTATATTAGATTTCAACAGTGGCAGAATTATAACTACACGTTCCTAACCCTTTATACTGCAGGCCTATTATTCATTTATCAATCTTAAGACTTTAATCATAGACTCAGTATCTATTTGCGGCATGCGCCCGCCCCCCGGGCCCCGACGATGACGGCCGCGAGAGCCGCAGCGCTCGGGACTCGCTCCTTGCCTTGGTGCCTCTTGTGGCCGGCACCATTGTCCTCGTCCTCCTCCTCATGACGTCACTCGCGTGACCCAGGTTCGTCGGCGGAGCTTTGGCTTTGCGCTCCACCCCCTCCCCACTTGCGGCTCTCTCCCTGCTGTCCTTGCCAAGGTTCGTCGCCGCTGTGTGTTCGGGCCCCGCCTTCCTGCCGGCTCTCGCGGCCGTCATCGTCGGGGGCCCGGGGGGCGGGCGCATGCCACACTATTGTATCTATATCTGTAGGAAATGTCAGCCACATCCAGATGCTAGAGGGCTTTAAGAGGTTAACTGCATTGTAACAGAAATACTATAAAATAAAAAGCAGTAATTGTGGTCTTCTACAAATAAATACATGTATGCATACACAGAATCAACTGTGCAAAGACCAAATTAAAACAATAATATATATATATATATATATATATATATATATATATATATATAAATGCTTTCTTCTAAAACATGTAAAGGAGATGCAACCCTGAATTATTCACTTCTACATTATTAAAGCGTCAGACACTAAGAAAGTACTAATTGTTAAAGAGAATTACAACCTAAAAACATAACAAAGAAAATGTTTACTGGTTTGGACAAGTGATAACATTTCTACCCAAAAAAAGAGGAGTTGACAAGTATCCATAATACACCTTTCATTGCAATCAATTAATCAAATCAGTCAGTCAATCACTAGGGAAATTAATCTATGCTATGAGGGATTTAACGAAGCTTATTCTTCGTCTTCATATTTGCTTTCATTTTGGCACAGAGGGATGAGAAACAGATAGTCCTGTGATGCAGTCTGGCCCTTTTGTAATGTGAGGCTGTATTTAATTACATGGCCCTAGCTTCATCTCTAATAATGTGGAAACAGCACTGTGAGGAAGCCGGGAATGAACTTTTTATTCATCTAATCCCCCTTGAGTTTGCCTCTGAAATCTTTATGAGGCCAAATTATGCCAAGGATCCACCCGTCTTCCCCTTTTCTCCCTGCTCTATTTTATATGCTGGTGGAGTCGGTCAGGGGTCACATGGTGTCTGAGTCACAAAGCAGGGTTAATTTCACTCGCCCTCCTGCACAAAAGGAGGGAAATAAGGCAACCTGTGGCTGAAGGCTTTATTAAGACGCATTAGAGGCACTGCAGGAGCCGGCAATATAGAGCACAAAGTTACCAGCCGTGTCACCACTGCTATTTGATTGTTTTGCACAGTCAAAGTCATTGCCAAAGTGTGGCAATGACAGCGAACTGAATTAAAAGATATATTTTGATATGTCTTCATGTAACCTTGTAAAAACAACAGAAAAGAACAAAACCCCTATTTATGAAATTCTGTCATCATTTCAGATTCTAGGGCTACAAAATTGCTAGACAGCATAAAGAGGACAATCAGCTTTCATTTTGTTAACACTGTTAAAAAAGGAGATTATAAGCTTTCTTACAGCAGCAGCAATATTGAGGCTACATTAACTTTAATATTATGTCTGAATAAATGTGTTCAGCTGCCCCTATATGGGCTAATACATTCATACTCTGACAGACACTATTGTATATTTCCAGTAGCCTTTAGCACGTAGCATCCTTTTTCGACAGCACCAAAATTAACCTGTTTCAGGCTTATGAATAAAGCATGAGGGGACTAAAACCCAGCTCCCCATCAGCATGGGGGTGAAAAGGGATTAAGCGCCTGGGCGAGTCAGTCAGTGTTCCTGGCCGTCCCCTTAGGGTGGCTCTGCTGTCCCCGTCAGCAGGACCTGATGAACTCTATTCATTATTCAAACCCACAGTAACAGGCCTCACTGCGCAGCTGCATCTCAGGGCTTATTGCTCCTTAAAGGGGAACTCTACAGTAAAGCACAGAGCTCATACCTGCCTGTACCAACAGGCACCATCAGCAGGTGTCCAGAGAGTCTTTATTTATAAAAGGTGTGTCTATGTGAGGCTGTTTATACCTTGAAATAGCGCATCTGATGTCCAGATCATATCTGGATATACTCTGAGAGGATTCTCTTCACATTTTACACTAGACTACACTAGTCTGACCAGATGAAATCATTTTTTTTTGTTTCCTTTGTAAAAGCATATCAATACATGTCTTTTCTGTTTACTTTTTCCCCTGTTACAATACAAATGAACAGGCTTGGCCGCAGAACAGGACCACCACAGAGCAGGTATCTTCTGGGTGGTGAATAATTCTCAGCACTGCAGTGATACTGATATGGAGGTGGCGTATTTGTGTGTGTTGCGCTGGTATGTGTGGATCAGACATAGCAGCTACTGGAGTTTTTAAACAGTGTCCACTTACTGTCCACTCTATTAGACATACCTACCTTGTAGATATACCTTGTAGATGTAAGAGACAACAGTTCATCTGTTGCTGCACTGTTTGTGTTAGTCATCCTCTAGTCCTTTATCAGTGGTCACAGGACGGTGCTGGCTGGATATTTTTGGCTGGTGGACTTCTTAGCCCACTCAGGTGTTTGAAAACTCCAGCAGCACTGCTGTGTCTGATCCACTCGCACAAGTGTAAAACACACTAAAATGCCACCACATCAGTGTCACTGCAGTGCTGAGAATTATCTACTACCCAAATAACACCTGCTCTGTGACGGTCCTATGGGGATCCTGACCATTGAAGAACAGAGTAGAAGGGGCTATCAAAGAATGCTGAGAAACAGATGGACTACAGTGTGTAATTGTAGAACTACAAAGTGCACCTATATAGTAAGTGGACCTGATAAAATGGACAATGAGCGTAGATACAAGGAGGTGTACTTAATGAAGTGGGTGGTCAGTGTAAATATACAGTAATTTTGGCTTCAATTACATAATGATTCCATAACAAAATATAAAAAAGGCTTTCTGGTTAATGAAGACATATACTTTGAGTCATTAGGGGATAAGCAAGTGGCTGAATGAAGGTTGTTTATGGAGGACCCCTCATAGGTTCTCTATTTTTGTGGAGCACATTTGTGTGTTTGGAACTCATAAAAGCTTAAGAGCCTAAGCCTTCTGCTGTCTAGAAGCAAACAACAACCTATAATATGCTTCAGTCCAGTGGTGTATCAATGTGAGAAGTACATCTGATTTTTCTTGGCCTGCATACTAAAAAATGTGTGCAGAGTGAATAGCAATAAGAAGACCCTGGGTGTAAAATGCAACCTCAACTCCACAACACCACATAATCATCAGGTTTATGTTAGTCTAACATCAATAGCTCATATGTTAGGTGAGAAATGTGAAATGAGTTTTAAATGTAGAAATAATGTTGAAAGGCAGTTGCATTAGTGAAAATCGACATGCTTCATTTTCTAAGCAGTTCATGCTTTAAAACTGTGAATTGGTTGACAATTGGTTTGAAGACCCAATTTCCATCCTAATCAACCAAATCTGATACTGAGTTCACAACAAATCAACCAAATATCAAGCTAATCTATGTTTCTGCATTGAAATAAGGTTGTGTGCCCAGTGGGTTGAGATGTATTCTTGCTGCCTCATCTAGCTTTGTACACTGATGTGTGTTTCCAGAGTTCAATTTTGAACTGCTCAGCTTTGACACAGAACCGATAAACCTAATCAAATAAAGTGGCAAAAACAGCATGTGTGGGATGTAACTACACATTAGGAGGTTTTTATTCCTCTGCACACAAACAACCATGCTTACATTAAACCCTCTTTGATAACGCGGTGCTTCTGACGTTCTCTAATTGCTAATGATGCATATTCCTTTGGGTATTCAACCTGTTTTGAGGGATGAGTGTGAAAAATCATCAGATGAGATGTGTAATTATTTCTGTCCGTGATATTTATGCACAGCAGAGGTCAGAGCCCTTCAATATTGCCCCTGCGTGCACACACACACAAACACTATGTGAGAGTGACATTCATATTTCATGATTACTGGGCAGAGGGTAGACTTTGTTGCAGGTTAGGAGTTATTACTGTAAGAAATAGAAACAGAGTAGCTGATCTATACTGCTACAACTGGATACAGTAAAACAGCCTGTGCGACAAACTGGGAAAGCCAGCTTCTGTCGAAGGCAAGGTCTAATCACAGACATAGGATCATTATTGAGAGATCATCTCTCGCATTGCAGAGGTACGATCATCACTGAGTGTCAATCTTTTAGCTAGACCATTCTCATTCAATTAATGTTACGTTAAGTTTTATTTTTACATAGAGACACACACAGTCACAGATAGTAGAGAAAAAGAGATAATTACAATTTAATCAACTGTGTCCAGGCTGACTAAACCCCACATAGTTTGATTAAGTGACATTTTTCAGATGCACATCATTCTAATCACATTTGTTTGTGTGGAGACACAACATGCTTCAGACCAGAGCTCCATTATACAATAACAATACTTTGACATGAATTAATAAATTGGCACTTCAATGTGCAATTGTTTTTTAACCACACTTGGTCAAATTTATTTTACATACTGGGGAAGCATTCAAATTGGTAACAATTTTCTTTGTACTGTATTTGTGTCCTGGACTGATAAATACTCTGGTGGCCTTATTTTGGACAATATGAGGTGAATAAACGAAGCTGCATAAAAAAATGGTGTTCAGTCTTAGTTTAAATGTCAGTTAAATATTAGCTATCCTGATCATGATGTAGCATACAGTAAGTAAAACAAAGTGGAAGTTCTGGACGTTTGTATGAGGGTTACTAGGGAAAGGGGTAACCAAGACCAAGCTGATCAATAACAACTCATTTTTACCAAAAGGATGACAATAATTCTATGGAACACTGTACTCAGTGGCCACCACTAGATTTGCTAAATTGTTCCACTACTCAGAGTAATTCTCCATACTGGCAATGCTAAAAGGTGCTTCAGCTGTGGATGTGTAGTTGTAACAATTACTAGATGATCACCCTGTACCCAGCTGTACAATCAGGTCCTAAATTACTAAAGGTTTGTATGTGTAAAAAGAGCATGTGCTGTCAATTTTGTGTCTTAATGAATATTCAACTTGGGGTGTTTCTTCTTGCAAAATATTTGCAAAATATAGGGCAGTGTCAATTCAAACAGATTCATTTAGCACCCGCAGTGCAATTTTATGAAGGCTGAAAGTCATTTTGAGAATGCCAATTGCGTGTAATGATTGTGTGTAATGCCTCACTTCAGTGATCATACTCGCTCAGTCACTGATGAAATGCGGTAAGTACAAAAACAAGCTAATGCGCAGCTGAAGGTGTCCGTGGTCAAAGGAAAGTCGAAAAACAAAAAAATTAAACTGCTAAATGAAGACAAATAGAGAAAACTGATGAAACATTAAGAGATTTATATGCTTTTACAAGAGTAGACTAAAGGTTCAAAAGGTAAGAAAACTTCCTACATTAAGTATGTTTGTGGTAGCTACAGATGATGAAAATAACTATGATTATCTCATAGAAATGCCGCAGGTCAAGGTCTGGCATACATTAGATGGTAAGCAAGCAGTCAGTTCTTGTAGAACACCTGAGCGGCTCTGACAAGGGCCAAATCGTTTTGGCCATAGGACTGGGCTGGAGCATTTCTGAAAGCAAGGCTTGTGGGTTGCTGCTGGTGAACAGTGGTAAGTACCTATAGACAGTGGTCCAAGGAGGGACAAACCGTGAACCAGCAACAGGGTGCTGGGTGCCCACGGATCATCGATGCGCAAGGGTAACAAAGGCTGGCCAATCTGGTCCAATCCAACAGAAAGGCTACTGTGGCACAAGTCACAAAAATTTTTCATGATGGTTATGAGAGGAATGTGTCATAACACCCTGCTGTGTTTGTGGCTGCGTGGCTGCAGAGCAGTCAGAATGCTCATGTCTCTGTACCCCTGTCCACCACTGAAAGGGCCACCAATGGGCACACGAGCATCGGAAATGGATTTTGAAGCAATGGTCACCCCGTCTGATGAGCCCTGTTTTCTTTTATAGTACATCTCGTAGAAATCTCTGACATGACATGGCTATTGAAAACAATTAGTACATACAAAAGCCTTATCTAAATATTGTTTCCTTAGACTTTTTGCATATGTCATCATCTAAATTATATACAAAACACCCAGTAACTATTAAAACACCCAGTAAAGATTACTAATTTGCATTCACAGAAAATGCAAATTAGTAATCTTTATGCAATGTATCAGGGCCTCAGTGTGACCTCCAACGATGCTATTTGGGGCTACCGCAGCTTTACTCTAGGGGAGTCATACTGCTTGTGATATAGTTGGTATTCATCATTCTTTGTGTTTCACACATTGGATTGATGTGCGGTACAAACAAAATAGAAGGTTATGCTGCATTCACTTTATGATGGAAGAGGGAAGATGGCAAACTTGATGCTCCAAGTTCTTCACCGGAGCAGTGGCAGAAAATTGGGCCACCGACAGCAAAAATCACAGCATACCATAAAGCCAAGCAGAATGTTCCTTCCAGAGTTCAATTTTTTCAAAATTACAGACTAACTCTGTTACTACAAGACCTTAAACTGGGTGCAGGTCCACTGTGTTTTTCACCACCTCTGTTGGTCATCTGGAGCTCAGAGAACTACAGTTATATCTGTAACTAGCATTTTTGTTTGCTCCATGATATAAATATACACCAGACATCACTGACTCATGTTAAAACATCAAATTAGCTTCTACTACCATGGGACGCACAGGCAGGCCTCTTATTCTCACAGATTAAACAACATGGAGGGAGGCATCAAAAGCCATTACTCAAAGACAGCAGGCGCATCTATTAATGAGAGCCATCTATCAAATGTGAGTATTTACCTCACCGCCGACCCACACTTTCTGCGTGTAACAGATTTATGGGTACTTCAGAGAGACTCACATTATGTGCACCAAAGCTTTTCTGATATCAGATCTAGACTGCTGGAAGAAAATCCATGCCATCAAACAGGTAGAGACTACTCACAGCATGCATTTTTAAAGCTTAAAAGGTATCGCAAAAAAAAGAAGAAAAAGTGATAGAAAAAACTCACATTTTAATATGGGGTAAGTTTAAGAACATTATGAAGCTCATAGGTTTAACTGGAAATATTGCATAGAAAGATGGAGAGAGTGTATGGAGAGATCTCTTTCCTTTGCACCTGTGCTTTTACACAAGTAAAGTGAGTAGGAAAAATTCCAACACGGGAACAAAATCAGAAGAAATCAGCATCAATATCTAGACAGAAACAGTGAATAAAATAATTCTGACTCTTAAGCATTTGTAACACAGATAGGGATGAGAATGTTTCACTGGTTTAAACCAAGCTACACTGAACAACAACCAGACAGCATTCATTTTCTTGTATCTTACATGTTAAGATGTGTATTTGTTAAACCAAATTATGAAATTCGCTGCCTATTTTCCAACACTGACAGACTAAAATAGTTTTTTAGGCCAAGCAGCTTGAAGGTTAGATGAGAGCCACATGCATTTAGCTTTTATTTTCCTTTCTGTTAATTCCCACGAATAAATGCAGTTAGCACAGGGTGTGCTGTTCCGCAGAGGATGTCCCACGAGGCCTTTGTATTTTGCATTCTGCCTCTCCACTGCATGTCTTAGTGTGTGTGTGGAAGTATATGTGTGTCTAAGTCTGAGCTTTCTGGATCTGCAGGCTCTTCTCAGCCCTGTGTGATATTAAGTTACTGTAGAACACACTTCAGTTTTTAGAACCCCTGAGGAGCAGAACTGTGCTCAGTGCTCAGAACACACACTACCACTTCTCTTCAACTAACAAAAACTATAAAGATAAAGTCAAAATTCTCTCATTACAACAAAGCTGACTGCATTCACAAATATTTCAAAAATACGATGATAATAAGTCCATTGTGGACTAACGAATACTGTCAGAATATGACCTCTGTAAGTTAGTGTTCATACCAAAACAGCCCACAGGCCACTGCATCAAAATTAAATCTTCTTTCACTATACCAAGGCTATAGTTAAGGAGAAAAGTGCTCTGTGAAGCGTGGTCCACTCTCTCGCATTGCTTAACTCCACAGCTGGCCAGGCCTAGCCTCTCTTCTCTCTTTAACGAATGGACAGACTGAGCGGCCGAGAGAACAGCGGGTCTTGAGAGGGGCATTTATTGCTGTGATTTGCCTCCGGTTTCTTAGCTTAGCCATTTATTTTCCCGGACCCCTGGAGCATGTCAGGGTAAGGGCAGCCGTTGCAGAGACGGCATAAATCAGACGTTTCCTTGATAACAATGACATTGAAGTGTTATATGGCCCTATTTGTCATCCCTAAGCACTTTAATGGAGTAAATCAAAGCCATTAAGGCTTAACTTCTGCACAGGGCCGAGCGGTCACCAGAGCAACCCTATTGAATCCGCTGATGGTTCTCTGTGTGGTCCAATGACTCAGCTAGTGAGCACTGAACAACTTCTATCATGTTTTAATGTGCTTTTTACGGTTATTACTGTGTGATCTGCAGTACAGAGAAGAGATGGCAGAGCAGACTTATTCTCAAATAACAGACTGCTGTAAGAGAACACATACTGTATAATGCAAGCTATTAGCTAATAGCCCTAGCATCCAAAACAACCAAAATCTTTCCTCTTCCCACAGAAAAAAAGCCCATTTGAACATAAATTCCAATAATCTACATTAATTAAAACCACTTCATTAATTTAATGAATTGCTGCTGTCACAGCTTTGGGACATTAGAAATATCATAAGCAAATGTGGACCAACAGCACTCCTGTCTTTGACTGCATAAAGGCTTCCGATTCTCTCTGCTCTTCTGTCACACCTTCTTCTCCATCAGCCATAATACTGTATCTCCCAGATGTATAATCACAGGCTATGACAGGTCTATTAACCCTTTAAGGTCAATATAAAAACGTGGCTACTTCTGCTATTTTATCTAATTTTGCCATTAATAATGTGATTTCTGAATGATGTTGTGTTTATTTGCATGAGAGATCTCTTTCCTTTACACCCAAGCTTTTGCTTTTTTCAGGCAGAAAATTCCTAACATGGGACCAAAAGACAGACCACTTAGATCACTTTCATGTTTTATCAATTTTTTATTCAGTTTGTGTCACAAACTACTAATTTGAACGTGAAAAATCACGTTCAATCGTCAAAATATATACATGTATCACATAAATAGCAATATAATTCACACTTCAGTAATATTTTGTCGTTAGTCGGATTTAACAAATAAATAATAAGCACTTCTCATGCAGTTTCTTGGAAAAAAAATAAACATGAAGCATCTAACAAGAAAGGAAGCCACACGCATATCTTAACACCGGTTCTACATGCTGAAATTGATTGAGTGATTTTACTGATACCAGTGGGGATACACACATGGTGTAATTCCTCTGGCAGCAGATATAACAAAGGGCTATCTTTTGTTTTTGGGCCTATTACCAGGCTCACTGCGTTCATGGAAAAGGTGATTCCACTGAGACTGATGGATTTTTTTTAATGTGTGCGCTAACTGGACTTCAGCCCTACTGTGGAAATGAAGGAATTCTTCACGTCCAAACTCACAGCGAGTGATAGCGCACACATACATGTTCTCTCCCCACCAATATCAGTATGAGAGCATGTGCTGGTGTACCCCAGTGAGAAGGTTTGTGCATGTGTGTGTGTGTGTGTGTGTGTGTTTGTGTGTGTGTGCGTGCATGTGTGTGTGAATGACTTAAACAAAGCAGTCTCATCCACAGCAGGCCGGCTGTTCTATGGTCCCCAGGCTCTAGTGGCAGACAGGGAGAAGAGAGTTACCTAGGCAGCTGTTCTTATACTGTGCCAACCGTACTTTCCCCCATGGTGTATACGCAATGAACCCTCTTCTCACATTTTGTTTAGTTACTGCTCATTCGTATAGCACTAAAACAAGCAGAGGAAACAAGCATTCTATGGAAAGTGCAAACTCCAAACTGTCAATCTATACCAAATCTGTGCTCATAAGCAGAAAAGTAGATATTTTATTATCCTTTAAATTTAATGAAAATTACTGTTGTGCAAAGTCTTGTTATGCAGAAAGAAAAATCATCCTTTACATTTTTTCAGGGGTTTCCACTGTTTCCTGAAGTCAGTATGTGACTTAGTAAGTGCATATTCAAATCTGTCACTGCAATATAATGCACATGTGTGTAGTCATTTTGCATTTAAATAGTACAGTAAAACTAAATGGCTAAAACTAGACATCTAACATTAGACATCTAAGATTGGGTTTATGTGGTGAAACTTTAACACAACTACTTGCAGGCTGCGAGGTACATGCAGCTTAATGTCCATGCGACAGTTACATGAAGCAATTAAAAAATAATTAAAGTCACAATACATTTGATTATGTCAACAGTTATGCCAACACATTTGGTTATAACAATTTCTGGTTATTTAGCTTGTATTTGCACCTTTGTATTATGTCAAGAGAGGTCAAAATTAATAACAGGATAAAGACAGACTAACATAGAACAATACAGAATAAATGCAAACAAAAGCAGCTGCTCAAACAAAGGTCATGTTAACATTAGGTGGCTACCCAATGACCTAGCTAAGCTAACTGGTTAAAAGAAAATTGCTTCATGAAACTTGCTTCACAAAGATGGATGCAACCGATGCGTTTCAAACAGATTTTAAGTTGCAGGAAGCTCAATATCATATAACGCACGTTAAATTTAGCTGGCCAACTAAATCCAAACAAAAAGAAGCAGAATGAAGAAAACAAAGGGTAGAACAAAGTAAAAAAAGATTATTCTGCCATTCTTGTCATCATGCAACCCATCAGCCCTCTGGCCTAGCACTGCTCTAGTGTGGGAATCATCGTTAGAATGACCCTCAGCAGCTCCTTATGGAGCTCAACCCGGCAGGGCGCTGCTGCCGCTCAGCTCCAACCATCAGCAGTATGGAGACATACATGGGATGTGTTTGTGTGTGCGTGGCAGACAGAAAAAGAAGAAAGAAAGAGGGAGACAGAACGAGTGAAAGAGGACAACAGAGTCAGAGAGAGGAAGGGAGGGAGACAGTGAAAGTGAAAGAGAGTTTCTGCTGTAACTCCAAGTGAGAACAGTGATATCGTACTCAGTTACTGACCAATCAAACCTGTGAGACTACAGTTCTTCAGTAACAATCAGGCAGATATGAGATGTGTGAAAGCAGCACACAGTGGCAGAGTTATGACCTAGCAAGAGGCCGGAAAAGGGGCCCCTGTGGAGCTATAATGGCATTACAACTGTGCCAGAGGAAATGTCAAGATTTGTCAAGGCAGAGAATAGTAAAATAAGGGCACCTTGTATAAGTACATGCAAGTACAAGAGCCCTACACATGCAAGTCTTCCAGTAATCTGGCACAATGTAAATCAGGGATCAGTTTTTTTTCCGCATACACTCCATTAAGTAAATTTCTAGAGAACGAATGACCTTGTGGTCCATATGCTTGATATTTAACTTCTCTCGGAGGAGGACTGCTGATTTAGGAATATTTTTAGCATTTTATGACTTGTCATATGCAGAGAAGCAGCTGATCCTAGATCATTTTGATAAATATCAAGCATATGGACCACTATTCGTAAACTAAGCTTATGAGCTGTACACACAACGGCAGATGTGTGTGTAGGACTGCAGTTCTCTGCTGCGGCCCACACGGCTGATGTGCTCTCGTGCTCAGGACTCATCCGCAAGCGCTGTTTCTCATCAAGGCCAGTCTTCAGATGCCAGTGTCTCGTGTAATACTGCTGCCCCTAAGCCCTGTTGCAAATCTGCAAGCTGCTGCCATTCTTCATGAACAGCTGGCTGCTGCCGCCACAATAATCACAGAATGTGGAAGATATGCAAAGCCCAGGGACTTGTTGACATGACAGCCCATAAAAATGGTTTGACAAAAAAATTACATTTACCCCTTTCCTGAAATGCAGTCGATCGGCAGTCGATTTCACCGAAATACAGTCGATTTCACCAACCAGAATAAAATCTATGGGCCTATCCTGATTTCAGCAGGCAAAATTCTGATGGAGAAATAGTGCAGCTGTGTGCACCATTTTTAAGGATAAAAAGAACCTGCTTCATGATGGAGAGAGGTGAACCTCACTCCATATATCAAGTGAAGCACTGTCTGCCTTGCTGTGCAACTGTTCAGAAAGAGAGGGGAATGCCACATTTAGGGCATACTGCTTAAAGAGGATTTTCAAAACTGTTTGAAGCAATGAAATGCAAAAAATGTGACTGATATTTGGTTGTTCATTTCCTTTTCCTTCAGCAAAATAAAAATAAGCAAGTTTATATCTGCTCTTGACCAAAAAAAATCATATACATAAGAACCTCCCCAATCCCCTAAATCACAGAACACTTTCAGATGAAAGAATAGCCTTGCAAATTCTCCACACTGCGCATGGAATGTGTTAATTAAAAGAGAAAAGGCAATTAATATGCTGCACATACAAGTGCAGTGGACCTTTCTTTCTCAGTCAGTTTAATTGTTCTCTCTAGTTAGAAACAATAAATCGTATTATTATACTGAAGTGAATAAAGAAAAAAACAAGAATCACATGCACATATGTGCCTACTTTTAGCATCTCACACTTGGCTGTTTTCCCTGAATATTCCAACAATGCCACCATGGAAACAGTGAATGCTGTAGCTTTGGGGAGTATATTTTGCATGTTTGAGAAAATGTGGAGGTTGTTCTATACTGCATAAAGCAGCCATATGTTAAATGTAGGAGGAATGAGTTAGCACACAGTTTGGCTGAGCTACCACAAGTTCACTAGTCTGTAAAATAAGGTCAGATGTTTCAACCCGAAGAAGCTTCTTAGGACTTCTGATTAAGGCTGCTTTTACACATAGAACACCATACCCTGAGCAAAGCGCAGGTCATTTGATCTGAGGTAAACACAGTATTTAGATTAAGAGAGGGCTGCGCAGTGCAACATTTCACTTAGGCCAAAGGAGTCATTTGATTTTGATTTACCTCATCACCTTCCTTTGTTTGCATGATGAAAATTACAGCTTACAGCTGTGAAAGCTCTTTGGGAAGGAGCAAAAAAAGTGTTGGAGATGATTGAGAGGCAGCTGCATAATAGCCATATCCCTCCATGTTTGTCTTAATGGCCATTTCGCATTGACACTTTGGAATTAAATCATGGTTTCCAGGACAGTGATTTTTCATTAGGAGAGGAGTGAGCAAATAATAATGAACAGATCTGTAGAAAGTGTGTGTGAGTCTATATATGTGTGCGTGTGCACATGCAAATGAGCCGAAAGATGGCAAAAGTTTTGGAGGGAAACAGGATAAGCTTAGTGAGTATAATGTTTTAACTGGTTCAACAGTTTGTGCGAACACAGATGGTATGCAAATTCTTTTTCTTCTTAAAAAAAACAAACAATAAAATCTTCCTAAAAATATACTTTAGAATCAGAACACACTTTACAAATATGTTAGAGTGTACACTTCTTTGCTTGTGAAATCTCACACAGACTCTCAACTCTTACTCCACTCTGAAATTATATGCTGTAGGATACAGTATTCTTTTGGCATGACGGCACGGTTGCCAAGACCACAGCCTTGTTGCTCCTCCTCACTCCTCCTCCCTTAAGCCTGGTATACACTGTGCGATTTTAGAAATCGTATTCTTTGGAGTCAGTCTCACACTGTACATTTGAATTGCTAATCGTTTACGGCCAAAGCCTGCGATATATATGCTCACACTTTATGCAAACACTCAGTCCGATTGATATGCTACGACATGGGTGCTCACACTGCACGTGAAATGCAGCCACTACAGACAGCCCTGTCTATGGACAATTTCAAATAAAGCTGTTTTATTCAAAATAACACACTGTGCGCCCAAGTCCCAAGCAAAACATTGGATGAATCTCAAATGGCTCCCTGCTACAACGTAGGAATTAAAATACTGGCTTCCGCACCCAAGCAGTGCATAATATGTCTAACAAATAGCCATTTGGGATTCAGCCATGTATGCAAAATTCCATACTGGACAAATAGCGCACTGTTTTGGTGTAGAAGCCAAAACTTACATAGGCAGGAGAGATCCGTTTGAGATTCACCGATTGATAAACCATGTTTCAACACTTTTGCTAACTTAACAAACTATATTACAAAAACAATTTTAAAAATGACAGTAATAACATGACTCACAATTCCATTAAGTCAAACAGAATAAAGTCAGCATATATGGACTTCGGCACCGCAAGGGTCGACTTTCTTGCTTTCATTTATGTGTATTCACTGTAATCACTGCCTGTACATAATCCCTCCGCTCCCTCAGTGTCGTTAAAGTCTTGCTAACGCTCCATGCTTTCAAACTGTTTTACTTTATTGTATGCATCGTTGTCGTCATCTCTTATAGTATACAGCTACAGTAAAACATATAATGCCTCAGTACTGTATTCATGTTAGACTAATCAATAGAATAACTGGAAGTGTAAGAGTGACATCTGTCTAAATTTTTTTTTTATCTTTGAAGTTTAAATACACTCCACGAGTAACGCCTTTAAAGGTATTTTAAATTATGAACTAAAGGGTAAAGTCCTGCAGAATCCACCCACACACTCCAGCTAATACTAATGCTCTTCTCTTCTGATCTTGCTTTCTCTTTAACAACACAATGAGCACTACTTTATGTGATGTAGCTACATCACATTACTCCACTAATGACTTGGTTTTGGATTTTAAGAGCTTCAGCTACAGTCTGTCTGAGCCATGAAGACTTCTTTCAGTGACTTGACCTCATTTTCCACTGAAGTATGCTGATATTTCATGGAAAGCTCAACTTAAGGGAAGGGCACGTATATAAGTCTCAACATCCACAACGACTAATGTGAACTGTCACTAGGCCTGTCTGCTATTAAATACAACTGGTCTCTCTGCAGTGCTACTGCCCAGCCTAGCAAAATGCCATCTGGCATCAGGCTGCATTAGTGATGCCACATTACACCAGGTATGACATGAATATTTTACTCAACCAGGTGGGCAAATTTGCAGGTCTTGCAGTTCACTGATTCTGTGATCTATTATTTCTAAGATAAGGTTTTACTTTTTTTATAAGTGGAAATATTCCCATCTTTCAACTGAAGATTATGTATGCAGCTTTGAATATACTGTTCCCACTGACACCTGACAGCGAGGACTTGTCAATCATATGAGTGAGAAATTAACATTGGTTCTGAGCTGTGCTGTCTGTAAGCACCACAAGTGCTACATTACCGTACTGTAAACATTGCTTGCTACAACATTAGCCATACTTTTCATAAACCTGCATTCCTTTCTTTCATTCCTACTCTTGAGTAATGTGTTGTACTTATTTTATTTATTTTTTTCTTGTCATGAATTCCAGTCAATCAAGGCTCTCTCAGCATACAGTAAAGGTATCAAAGATATTATGAGGGACTGTGAGAGATGATAAAATGTATAGGAAAATCAGACGTGGTACAAACGTAGCAACCTACGTTACTCTGAAACTGTAAAGCAACACTGAGGAGAATGCACAGCTTTGCTTATGTTTCTCAAAACAATTTGAATTCCAAAGGTCTTCTAAGTATTGATCATAGGTTGAATCTGGAAAAAAGCTGAATAACAGGATGTCCTGATTCAGTACTTTTTTCTTCCAATCTAATCAAAATACTTTAATGCTGAATATCTGTGGATAGCGATCCAATCTAATTTTTGTATTTGTACATAATACTGCCACATAGTTTAGGTAAGATATGCAAATCTGCAAATTAATAATACAGCAAAATGACTTGACTATATGCATAATGTAACATTCTGGATTTTTTGGCTTATACATTCATTAATATGTGCCTAGATTGGCTCCAATCTCAATCCATTGAACTGATTCATTGAACCTAATTTGTAAATTATCTCTTCAAACTTAATGATATTACCCAATGGCAATATCTAAATGCTTACTTCAATAGGACACATATGAAAAGTAATTAGAACAAAGAGATACAAAATGACAAAAGAATATTTTTGCTTTCTTGGTGTTTTTTTAAGATGCTGCTGCCATCAGAAAAGAAATCATCACTCTGAGACAGGCGAGGAGCTCAGCACATCATTTTGATTATCTCAGCTTCCTGATTGGTGATTAAACTAAAACAAAGAGCAGTTTCCTGCTGGCCCTCTGGCCAATGCTGGCACTGTGAGGCCACTAAAGTGGAGCTTTTTATGTGCCTGTGGCTGCTGTGCAGCTGCTCTGCTCCCATTAGGAGTTCCCCCTTTTTGGCAGGTGTCACCGGCCGCCAGATGCATCACAGAGACCTGTCGCATCATTAAGCCTCGAGCGCATTGCTGTGGACGGAAAGAAAACAGGCGCTGGCAGCACTAATCCCGCTGCTAACCTGTCCAGCTGAATAATACATTGGCTTGCCAGACAAATGTTAAACAAAGTAGGAGCGGACAACAGCTTGCTGGGTCAGGAGATCGACTTCTCCTCATCAGCCAGAGTAAGCAGAAAGCCTTTGCCTTTGTGCTGAGCTCCAGCTTCTTCGGAAAGTGTTGAAGATTCTGAGGAGTTGGCTCCTCCTATCTGTTTGAACTGGTCAGAATTAAATTTTGTCCTTCAAAATCTGACACATTCTGTTCTGTCTTAGCTGGAACTAAGGTGCCTTGGCTGAAAGCAAGATCTCAGTATAAAATAAAAAAACGCTTGGTTTTGAATTTAGTATGAAACCTTAGTTCTTTGAAAGAATCACAATGAGCACAGTTCACACATTCCACAGAGGAATTCCCTGTACCTGTTATTATTTGCCTTGTCAATCATTTCTCTAGGCACTATAAAAGTATAAAAGAGTTATCAGCGTTATCCTTTAGGCATTGTGTAGTGGCTGCTTGTGGGTGTCCTACTCTCTCTACAAAGACCCTGGCCTGAACTCATGGTTTTCCTAACTTTTTCATTAGTTATAGAACAAAAGAAAGTGCTGTTTTCCCCAGAGTCGTGCTCTGGGGAACTGAGTCAGGTTTAAATGCAAACTTTTAACCAGACACTTTCTTTTGACACACTTGTTTGCTCCCATGCATGACTACATTCTTATGACACTTTTTAACCACCAAGAGTACTCAATAACACAAGAGGGCAACAGCAAGTCGTGTAAAACCCCATTATACAAATCCTGAAGAAAACACTACAAAAACTGGTGTGGCAGAGGAGGCAAGTGTTACAGCATAATTATGGGACTCCTAACACTGGAACACAATATCAATGACGATAAACCCCAGACATGCTTCTAGGATAAAGTGTAGTAGCCACATCTTGTCTTTTTTTCTATACAGTTTTTATAAAAGTTTTAGAAATATTACATGCTCCCACAAGGCTTACAGTGATACTGTATTATTTTTTCTCTGGTTACAGTACTACATACAACACATCAATAGATTGTATACATCTAACAGATTTTTTATGACAAAATCATTTACATTTTTTTGTAAAAATTAAAAAAAAAAACTTTTTTCCAGTAAAAAGAAATCTCTGAAACGGTCTCTAGATGAAGCAGAGATATAGGAAACCCAAATCACAAAGTTCCAAGTCAAGTGTTCTTCATTATTACTAACATTTACAATCATATTATTAATAAAACAAATATTACATATGTTATATAATCATGTAGCCCTGGTTTTACTGCACCCAAATCATACCAGTTCTACTCAGGTGTATCTCTCAAAGACCTTGCATATTTAATCCTAGACAGCAGCAGTTAACCTTTTAGAGTTATATGCTGTCTAACTCACTTGCACAGTCTAAAGGGAAAGCATTGCTCATAAGATAAACACAAACACTTGGTCATACTGACACACCCCTCTTGTCCTCTCCACTTAAACTTGTAATGTGTACACCGCAGACAAATTGTGCAGCTTTGTGTCCTCATTTGGAAAGAACAGCAGAGGGTAAAGAACATCCAGGCTCCAAGGCTAGCCAATAGTTCACAGCTGACAAAAGCTGGCCTTCACTGTACTAGCATTTTGTTTCCATGTGCTACAAAAGTTATGTGCTAATGAGATATAATTGACCTGCATATGTGCTGGTAGCACAGTAAAAGAGTTCAAAGCCACAAGGGAGTAAACCTTGCATAGGGAACAGCTGTGTGATTCAATGGCAATTTGTGCTCATTCTATACTGTGGCATTCTACAGTCTAATGAACTGCATACTGCAACTATTTACAAACAATCAATGCTCAGAAACCAAGGTCATGCTGTGAACGACTATCTAAACAGTGTTACTGAGATGTAGCATTATTACCACCAGACACAAATTGAGCACAGAACACTGCACATACAGTATACCGCATCAACATCACAATAGGAAATTGAGGCAAAAACAGACAAAAAGACAGGAGATAAAAGGGCATGCAAATCACTCATGTAACAGACAAAATGACAATGAGCAGAATTTCCATTGTCATCAGCAAACCCAGAGCCTTATTTTTTTCTTGATCTCACAATTTATCTCCTCGAAAAAAAAAAAAATGGTCCATCAACACCCTATGGATAAAACCGTGACCCATCCTAAAATAGGTTAGCTAAATTGTTTTGGGTAAGAGCAGTCAGAAACGTTTTTCAAGGCTTTTGTAGATTGAGTACATTTTCAACTGTTCAGACATCATTGCTATTTGTCAAAATGTCTTCTGAATCCTACCAACTGATTACCATTTAGAATGGTAGAAGAGCTGAATTAAATGCAGCAGATAAAGATGACATCATACTAGCCAAAGAGGACATCAGCCCACTCACACAATGAAGCATCAATCAAAAAGCATATGATCTGTGAGCCCTATGATTATGATCACAGGTAATGAGGGATTATATCTCATTTGCACATATTATCTCATAAAGATGCACGCTGTCAATTGCCTATTGCTGACAGATGTCCTTGTATGAACACAGTGACTGGGACCTAATGGATGATTAGCCTATTTTCTCAGTGTTATTTAGAAACAAAGGAGCATTTCCAACAACTGCCTAATAAATATTGCACCAGTGAAAGGCGTGCAGACTAGAGATGGGCGATACAGCAAAAATACTGTATCACGATACTTCAAGACCTTTTTACTATACATGACATACATGACAATATTTAGAGATTTAATAAGTTGGAACGGACAAAAAATAAGCTGTAGTGTTGCATATTAAAAACAAAATATTATAAAATTATAATAATAAAAAATTACAACTACAGTGATTTTTATTCAGTATTTCACAAACTGCACTTCATCCAATTAAATAGGTGCATTAATGAAACATACAGCTAGTCAGTGTTCTTTAAATACTGGAGATATCTATGATTTGCTATCATATTGCCCATTTCTAGTGTACACATTTAACAGCTGACAGGTACTGTTATTACAGTTCCCATCAACACTTCTTCCATATCAGCATAATTATGTTAAAGGTCTGTTGTCTGTTTACTCAATCTAGATACTGGGGATGCCCGCAATCATATGTACTGTATCATGCGGTTAACAAGAACCTGATTATAGTTAACAAGAACCTCGCTAAGAAATGCCTTCCAAGTCCAACATGAAACAAATCCAACCTTAACAAACTTAATATTCACATTAAAATGAAACAGTTACACTATATGAACAGCCTACAGCCTGTCACCACTAGCTACTGAATCCAGAAAGTTGGGTGCACCAGATCATTAAAACGAATTGAAAAACTGACACAAAAACAAATAACTGAAAAAGACAGCAGCTTATGCTTAGGGGCTTGCCCAAACTCAGACTCGGTGCAGTCTTGGCTAAAAACACATGTACAATGCTTCACTAAAACGGTTTCTGCAAATAAGAGCAGAAGCTGTGTATTTCAAAAGGAATTTAAGAGCTGTGCTTGACTGAGCAATCAAATGAGACCCGACATTTGACACGAGAGGTGTAGAAAAGGTGTTCTGATACAGGCAGTAATACACATGTTTATCGCACAGCCATGCTCCGTAAATTGAATACTTCTACCAGGCTTTACTCAGGACCCGAATCTAATTAACAGAGTCTTGCTTGAATAATACCGATAGTCACCTCCACTTTTATTATCACTGTCAGCTGTCATCTGAGAAATTAATTAAAAATCCAATTAGCCACACTTCTAAGTACTACAATCACCTCACAACACAACACTGATGTTGCTGTCAATCTATGCCAGGACAAGGGGAAAATGTCTTCTTAAGTCAGATGGATTTCAAAAGCACTTTACCAGTGACTTATCTGTCACACACACAGCTATCTTGTTAAACATGGCCTCACAAAACACTACAAAAAAGTCACGTTTTACTGACATTTACAAGTTTACTGAGTACTATTAAGAGTACAGAGGGGCAGCAAATGTGGACAGCTTTTAAAAAAATATCTGATCAAAAGCCTGAATGTGGAGAATAGGATTCTAAGAAAAGCACACTATCCAATAGAACTAGGGATTGAAAAAAAAACAAATGCTATGATGGAGAGATTTGTTCTTGTTCTTAGATTCTTCCAATATGTACAAAGGGCCCTATTTCGTCCAACATCCAGCAAAGTGTTTTTCTCCTTCTCTTTCCCCATATTCCTGTGCAAATTATGCTGTCAGAGTAATGCAGTTCAAATGAGGTAAAACGCCTTCATCAGTTCAAGAGCGGTGGTGTCCTTTTCCCTGGGATTATGTTAAAAAAATCCACTGCACAATTAATGATACAGGATCTGTAGCCAAAAAAGAGCTGCATGCAGTGCAGTCCCATAAAAGAAACGTCACATTTGCACATACTGGGCGTTAGAGTTATCTATTGCTTTGTTGTGGGTAAGGTGGACGAGTGCACACACTGGCCCCTGCTTCCCTGTGCAATGATTTGTCATGTCGGACTGTAACAAATGAGCTCATCTCTCCAGAGCGGCACATTCATCAGTCTCTACGGCAGGGTACACAGCAACTCCACTGTTGCCTGTGGTGTGCTGCGTGCACATTTCTACCCATAGCTCAAGTCATACTGACTGGCTGCCCTCAGAGCTACCAGGCAGCATACTGGAGCTTCACATGAGCCATACAGCATAGCACTCCTCTGTCACCTGTGAGCTCCTAACAGAACAGCAGCTTATCTCACACAGACACACACACACACACACATATATATATATATATATATATATATATATATATATATATATATATATATATATATATGTACTTCAGATCAAAACACTCCTTATTTTTCCAGTTTTAATTTACATTTACAAAGTTTAATATCTACCTTCTGATATAAAAGCCAAACACATTCAAGTCATTCTTTCAAAACAAATATTGGGCCTCGTTCAGCAACCATTCTTAAGAAAAAAAATCTTCTTAAAACCCACTTACACAGTTTTTGCGAAGATTCTGACATTTTCCAATGTTTGGGATTTCTTCTTAGGTAAGAACAGAGTCTACACACACTGAAAAGCACAAACGTGCAAACAATTCTGTGGTTTAAGAACACGTCATGAATCTGACTTAGACATTTTCTGAGACCTTTCTCAAGAACAAATTTAAGAAAAAACTTAGGAAGATATTGGTGAATGAGGCCCATTGTTCTGAAAATTCAACAAATGTGTTGCACTTGTAGGTTACTTTCCTTTCACTGTTCTGTCCAGTTAATCTCAAACCAGCTCGATGAAATTTACATCTGGAGACTGAGCTGACCATTCGATGATTTGAAGCCTACTGTCTTGTTCTTGTCTTCTAAGGTAGTTTTGACCTAGCCTGGAGGTAAGTCTTGGGTCATTGTCTTGCTGTGACATGAACTGCTGATCAATAAGGCGCAGAAAAGAGGGTACCGCATGGTGCTGTAAAATGCTGTGTTGCTGGCTCTGGATCCAGCAAAAGAGCCCCAGACCATCCAGATTCTTCCTCCATGTTTAACATTGAGTGTGTTTACATGCACTTAATAATCTGATAACTGCAGAAAATCAGATTTTGTCAGTAATCTGATCAATGCTTTTACACGCACTTGTGTAGTCAGATAATGATAAAACTCCGTTTTAGGTTTACATGAGTCAGGCAATAATTGGATTTCTGCTTTGCATCCGGCCAATAAACTCACAGAAAACTCAAACTCAAACATCATCGAGAAGAGGCAGGCATATGGACACTACAGACTACACTCGTCATTTTGGTTGTTTGACTTTGGTTGTTGGCGCAGCACTTGGCGGATTGAATGCCTTTTAGTCATAACAATAAGTGTAACAAGAACACTTTAAACACATATTTTAATTCTCAAGTCTAGAGCAATAGGATTCTGGCACTCAGCGACTCTGAGCACTGTTCAACTTCTTTCATCACAGCATGCCACTCAGCATTTTGTCATTACTTTGTTAAACTAAACCACAGACAGTCACAGTAGATTACATGTGGCCTAAAATTTACACACAGAAAAGCAGTCAGTCTTTTGGATAAACAGATCTCAGCTAATGCTACAGCCAAGTCTTTTTCAGCTCACGAAGAAAGCTGTTAGTAAAGCAGTAAACTGATGCCAAGCACGATTAATGATGGTAAATTAACTTTCACCAGCAAAAAATGAAATACAAAAATAATAATAATAAAAAAAAAAATTGCAGTGATGACAGTAACGAGCTCAACCCCATGGCAGGCATCAAATGCTGTATTGCGGTAATGCAGTTATCGTCACCGTTCTAGATGAGGGATTACTAAAAGATGCTTGACTCGGCCATTCAGCTATATGGGATGATGTTAGCACATTTTGTATTGTTTGTACACTACATTATCTGAGCTTATTTATGGCATACCGGTATAAAAGCTATGAAAAAATGAATACCTTACAAAGAATTTCACTCTCTGTGAAATACTGGTGTTCTCTTTAAAACAATACTGGGTCTCTTCAAAACAATCCCATACCACCATACCAATACACGTCGGTGGTTCCAACCTCTACGAAAAACATCAACTATACCTCAATGGGCAAAATGTACATTTAATAGACATGGAATAAACAATAAAAAAGAGTAGTAAATATATATCTATAGAGAATATATGCCTACACATTTCCATGCAGCACTGTATCGTGCTAATAAGAGCAACAGCCGAAATACAATATTGACAATCAAGAGCAGTTTTAGAATAGAATACAAACAAACTACCAGGTAGGGGTGCGGGAAAAAACCGATTCTTAGATGCATCGCGATGCGGACGTGAACGATTCTGAATCGATTCACAAACGTCAAAAATCGATTTTCTAAATATTTAATTTATAACGTAATGTTGACGGAACGCAAAAGGCGGAACTTGGAAGTGCGGAAGTGCAGCGCCCGGACAGTCTGTGGCGGCAAATAACAAAAACACAACTGGATGAGCGAGAAATCCGACCGGCTCCCTCTGCATTAAAGCCAGGTTAGGTCAGGAGTCACAACCCAAATGATAAGAAGAGCCATTTTGTCCTTTCAACAAAAATCAAACTACCTTGGGAGCCGCAACATTTAATGTCCAGTATGGCTCAGTATGTGATGATGTCCTAGTATAGGCTAAACAATATAAACGAAAACGCAGATTTACTTCGCTCTGCTTTAAGCTTTAGCTATAGCCACATTCCTCCCATCTCCGCCAGAAAACTTTTCCTGAGAAGTAGATCAGTGAAATGTCTCAACGTTCGATGGTTTTACGAGGCTGAAGTCGCGTCTTATTCTCCAGCTTCTTGTTCGAATTTACCCGTTCCACCTTAAATTCTGACGGAGGCGCCGAATGTAAATGCGGCACCATTTAAGGTGGAACGGGAGAATTCGAAAGAGAAGCGACTTCAATTTCGCCACTTTTTAGTGTGTGACAGTCTCTCGTTGCAGATCTAACGTACCAGGAACCCAACTGCGCTGCTTATAAATGCGAATAACGCATCGCTGCTAGGTGACCTGCAGTCTGCATGCCGGTTCTCAGTCGTTGCGAAACAGGGCTTATTGCACACGTCCCGTCTCAAAGACATTTTACTGACACAGCGATTCCCCCCGTCTCTACAACGAGACCAAAACCGAAGTTATAAAATCACTAAAGAAAACGGGTAGAATAGCTGCAACGTGCTGCGTGGACATCCACCACCACTGGATCTTATTTCACCGTAACTGCGCATTTTATCGCAGATGAATAGCAGCAGCTTCTCGTGCTCCAAACAAGAGCACTGAATGAGAGCCTTCTAGTTCACTTGACACATCACTTCCATTTGTTTTTTTAAAAAAGATATTGGAAGTAAATTCATTATGGATCATTACAAATACTTTGCTTTAAAAGTACCAAGTCACTTTAAATAACAATAACACCGAGTCACTTAGTCACTTTAAAATGTATATTGTCTCTATATTCTGTGTATATTTTGTGTATATTTAATATATTTCAGTTGTTTTTTCTTGTATTTTTATTTTTACTTATTTACTTTCTGTAGAGTGATTAGCTGAGCCTCACAACAAGCATTTCAATGCATAAATGTCCTGACGTGCAAATGACAAATAAACTCGAAACTTGAGCTCACAAAGTGAGAAAATATAAATGCTGTATAGAAAAAAAAGATGCATCGAGATGCATCGATAATCGTTTTATAATCGCATCGCAGCCCTCTGAATCGTAATCGAATCGAATCGTGAGGTGCCTAGAGATTCCCACCCCCTACTACCAGGGCTGTAAAAATTAATGTTCATATCAGTGGAAGCATTTCACCATTTTGGCTGTGCGTGCTGCAACATGGGGGAGAGAGAAATAGGCAACATGCACTGTGGCCTGATGAAGCATTGTTTTAGCTTTGTCTGTGGCGCTACTGGGACATTACACTTCTCTCTGCCAGTGGTATTAGCAGCTGGACCGAATTCACTACAGAATGGAGCTGCTACTGTTTGTAATTAGCAGCTCATTAAACAATCAGAAGCATTCAGGGCACTCAGAGATTCGCCTAGAGACTCGCAGAGCTGGCACCAGACATGGGGCAAGAAAAACAATCCTCCACCATCAACCCTTTCAAAAGTTGTACAATTTGTTTTGTTGAGCATCTGTTTACAGCAAAAATAACTATCTGTGCCAGGCACAGCTGCATTAGGTGTGGGTAACCTCGATATATGTATTTATATTTTTCCTGCGTTTTTCAATTTGTGAGCTTCTTTCAGGGCTGCAACACAGGAGGCAATTTATTCACCCAGCTCAATTTCAGTTGACAATACAGACTGAAACTGGGTCCCGATAACCACCCACCACACAATGGTTTCAACCTGCTCCTCTACGATGGAGCAAGCCACAAGTTCAGTGATTATGTCTAAGCAACATCCATCACGGCTGCTTTCACACTCCCATGTGATGGCAGCCATTGCTCTACAGAGATGTCACTTCGTTTCTCCGGGGCAATAATGGCTTTGTATCGAGCAGCAGCACAGATTGCTCTAAATGGAGAATAATTTCTAGTCATTCTTCAGCAGAACAAGGGGACCTGGTAAATTATAGAAGCTTTTTGTTTGGAATGGGGATGTTCCTCTGTCACCACCTCGTTCTCAGAGGCCAGAGGAAATCGATAACAGGCAGCGTTATGATAATTGTGATGGTCTTCTCCCCAGTCAGCTGCTCTTGAAGATAACCCACCCGAATTTTAAGACAGAAGAGAATCTCGTTAGGGGGTCCTCCTGTAAAGCTGGCACGATAAGAGTCATCATGCTGTGAGACTGGTGGGCAGGCTATCAGCCCTGCTGAGATTCGTCACACAATAACTTGGGAGGCACTTGGCTACATCTTATCAGTAAAGACAGTCCTATTAAAAATGTAGAACTGATTCCAATAACAACTCAAGCTTAGGCTTCCAAAAAGAAACTTTGCACAAAGCTTCCATTATTTTAAGATATGGTGTACAGAAGTGTTATTCAACTGATGTCTGACACTCCTGTGGCTTTAAGAAACATACCAAGGCTGCATGAATAATCAATCCTTGAGCACCTAGTTACACAATGAAGTGTTGCTATTGTGAGTCACTGAATACTGATGACTGACCAGTTCTATTGACTCTCACCATTCACACACACACACACACAATTTTTTTTCTAGTTGCTGTATTAGCCTCTACTTGTAGCCTCAGCATGGTGTCTGCCAACTAAGGAAATGGATGACAGAAGTAGAGGTCTGGTAATGACGTAAATAATGGGACTACTGTTGCAGTAATGACTGATTAATTGGTCTACAGCTTTTTAAAAAGAATAGCTGCTGATCACCATAATAAGAGTCTTCATGCTGCTGAATAATTCATAGCCCCGTGATGGAAAATAGATGCCCAGAAAGACAGAAAACCATGTGTTAATAAATAGATGTATCTTCATATTAAATGTCACGTCCTTCAAACCTCACGCCTGCTCCACCCTGGCACCCCCTCAGCTTCATCACCCACACTTCTCCTTCATTCCATGTACTAATTAGTTTGTGTTTTGAACCTATTGGGTTGTGGAGTCTTCCTTATATTAACATAGCATTCTAAGCCTTCTTAGTGTGTACTCCTTGTTCATCACTCCATGTTTTGACCTTGGCCTGTGTTTTTTGGAATCATAATGAACTGTCACAGCATTATGTTGTGCTTATCTCCCTGGAATTAAAATCTGTTGTAGTAAAGCACCTTGGTAGTTAAAAGCTGTCCACGTGATTTTGGGCAGTTCACATATAGACGATGAATCCACATATAGGTGACAGTTCACATGTTGGTGATAAATTGACTGAGGCTGTATAACTTTTCAGTAAATATTACAAATGTAGAAAAGACACAATCAAATGAAAAAAGCTCAGTTTAACTGAAAAGAATCTGTTGCTGCAGGTGCGTGCAGTTATGATATCTGTGATGGTTTTCTCCCCAGTGAGCTGCTCTTGAAGATAACCCACCCGAATTTTAAGACAGAAGAGAATCTCGCTGGGGGTCCTCCTCTAAAGCTTGCACGATAAGAGTCGTCATGCTGTGAGACTGGTGGGCAGGCTATCAACCCTGCTGAGATCTGTCACACAATGACCTGGGATGTGCTTGGCTACCTCTTATCAGTAAAGACTGTCCTACTAAAAATGAAGCACTGATTCTAGTAACAACTCAAGCTCAGGCTTCCAAATAGAAACGTTGCACAAATCTTCTACCAGCTCATTTGCTTTAACTAACTTAGTAAGACCTGCCAGTCAACTGTCTGGGGCTGTATAGCTTTTCAATAAATATTACAAATGTTGAAAAGACACAAGCTTTGGACACACCTGTTGCTGCAGGTACACTTGGGGATTAGTAACTTCCTTTGGTTTCTTTCTCAAGAGGATAACATTTGGGTTAGTCAAGTGCAATACAGCAGAGAAAGTCCTTAACTGCACACTGTTGTGGCCCTGCAGAAAAAAAGTTTTTAAGAAATCCAGGTTATCCTTGGGTTAATCCAGAAGTGAAAATGTGTTCTGACAAATGTGGGAGGTAAAAGTTGCAGATTTCATACATAAAACTGTACGTACATCAAGTTACCATATTTACATCATGTCTAATGCTTTATGCTGTTGCTTTGCCCTAAAACATGTAAAATGTAAAATAAATACTTCACGGGAAATGGCAAAAACATTCCCAACTTTTAATGCAAGTTAAGAGATTTCATTCAAAGTAATTTTCAAGAATTTCATTGGTCCATTCATCATGCTGCCGTGTTCAAGTGATTTAGAAGATACTTGTTTTGGACAGCAATGATATGTCAATATTAAAACACAAAAAACAATATAATTAACAATAATTACATATGTGGATGCTTGGTAGTGTAGAATATAGTACAAAATAAAAGGTTGTAAAGTTAGGTTAAGGTGGGAAGCTGCTAGGCTACCTGCTTTACTAAGTGCTGCCGCACACTGATAGAGACTTTTTTAGCCACCATCTTGCTACCCCACAAATATGGGAGGGACATGCCCTCTCCACCCCCTGTGTATTTGCACAATTTTTTAAAACTCCTAGGTGCCTGCTGCATAGTTCAGATTTTGCCCCCTCAAAACACTTAACACTCTTCAGATACTTATCTTTCCATTTACAGATTAAATTGTGTTTTACAGTGCTGAAAACAGTAAATGACACAATCCTCCAAGACTGCAGTGAGAGTAAACTGTATGTGAATGGCTCTATAGGGGACAGTATGAAGCCATCTGATTCAGGCTGTGACAAGAAGTGGAGAGAAGCTCCCATCATTCCGATCGTGTGTGTGTCCAGGATGACTGATGGCTGGGCTCTCTGCACCTCTATCAATCAGCAGGATGTCTCTCTGAAGGATGCAGCCCTGTCACTGCAGGAATTATGCCCCAGACGTGTGATAAGGTCACCCAGAGCTTGCGACAGCACGCGTCTCTCCAGGGGCAGCGCCACACAAATGTCCTCACCCTTCATTTGGTCAGGGTCCTCTGCAGACAGAAAGCTTGACAACCTAGGTGAAGTCATTCTGAAGAGCTCAAAGTTTTGTGAAGAATGGAGCTTATAGAGAATATATTCACTCAGAGTAATTAGTTGTTCTTGGCACTGGAAAGATGGGTGCACTTGGTAAAGCACTGAACGTTCAACTTTCAGGGGCTGGTTTTCTGCTTGCATATTAATCTGAGTTCTAAAATTGAACTTCTGTTAATGATGAAACACTTTCCTAGGCATCATACAGAAAATAAACATAAAAAAAACAAAATGTCAACACAGAACACAAAGAAACCAAAAGGTGCGCAGGGTGTACTGTTGGTAAGGACATAATCATAAAAGTAGACCCACTGTGGAGCTGCCTGAAGCTGAGAGAGAAGCGTCTAATCTGTGGAACAGCAGAGCCTGTAGCACAGTGCTGCTGATTCTCATTGTGGCCAAGGTGGGAAAGTGTGATAACCATGTCCTTGGAGGAGGCTGAGGCCCAATCTTGCCACTGTAAGTAGTTCAGGCTCTTGCTCACATTAAGCTTTTATTAGCCAAGAAAGGTCTGCAATAGTCATCCTCGCCAGTGACTCCCCACAGTGCATAGAGGTGGGCAGATGGGGCAGTAAGAGCTTTGGAGAATTAATGTGCTATCTGTGCATGTGTGGGGATTCTTGCCAGAGGAACAAAAGGCCAAAAGGTCAAGCAGATGAATCAAATCCTAAAGGACATTTCTTAAGTCACAGGAGCTGAAAAATGTTGTTCCTGATAACCATAGCCTTTCAACCTTACCATTATTTTGAAACTGGTGATACAGAAAATAATTCTGACACACAACCTAAAACCCAAATACTTTTAATATGTTAGTTTCTTCCTTTTTTACTTTCAAGAATCTTTAATAATCTCTTTACTTATTTTAATCAGTTCAAAGCCTTATCAAAGTGAAAACACGTCTCAGTCATGTGTGCTGGTGCAGGATGGACAGGCTGGGTTATGCAGCCAACATCTGACAGCCTCGGTCTACTTGACAAGCAGAGAGACTCCTCCCTAAACTTCAATAGTAAGGTCAGGCGCTTATGACTATTGACAGCATTTCTGAGGCAGCTGACGAGAGAATTCGATTTTGCTTTAAGCTCTGGTGCTGCAGGGGAGCTGGGGGAGCGGAAGTGACAAAGAGTACATCACTGTCTCTTTTACCCACTCCAATCAATCCCATCTCGGGCCACTCCAGAGAGCTTCTGGCATTTGCAACCCCCACCCCCAAGAAGCCTTGCAGAGAGAGCAGAAAAGCCAAGTACATCTTGATAAGTCGTATCTAATCTATTCCTCAAGCTGTCTGTGGACCCACCTCTCACATTCACACATCACAGCATACCTCAAACACCAGACCACTAATGCCCCCTAAACCTGGCTTATTATCGACACACAGTGTGCAGGCCACATGTATATAGAATCCCCCGTAAATTATACATACCCAGTAGACTCTATAGCTTGTCGTTTACTACTTGAAGGATAATTGCTCAGAGTGCTTTTTTTTTAGCAAACAGATTTTCAATGTGGCACTATCACAAGATGTCACACTCGTCAAACTTCTTCCCTGCTTGAGTTGCCCTGCTCAACTGTACGTTACTGTGACATAGAAACATGTAGAAGCAACAACAACTCAGCCATGAAGCAGTATGCCACACAAGCTCACAGAATGGGACTGCTGAAGTGTGCAATATGTAAAATTGTCTGTAGTAAGGAAAAACGTGTAGTATGTAAAAATCTTGGTTACAAATCCAAACTTCTTCTGGAAGCAACAGCAGCACATGAAGTGTTTGTTGCGAGCTTCATGAACTGGCTTTCCATGGCCAAGCAGCTGTATATAAGCCTAAGACTGACATGTGCAATGTCAAGTGCGTCACCATCTGTCAGACAAATCTGGGTTTGGTGACTGCCTGGAGAAAGCTACCTGCCCAAATGCATAGTGCCAACTGTAAAGACTGCTGGAGAAGTTTCAGCGAAGAGAAAGCGGAATTATACCGCATGCAAAAAGTTTTTGTTTTGTGTGTTTAACATTATGGGCAGCACAGTGGCGCAGTGGGTAGCGCTGTCACCTCACAGTAAGAAGGGCCTGGGTTCGATTCCCGGCCGGGCGACCGGGGTCCTTTCTGTGTGGAGTTTGCATGTTCTCCTTGTGTCTGCGTGGGTTTGTTCTGGGTACTCCGGTTTCCTCCCACAGTCCAAAGACATGCAGTCAGGCCAATTGGACATGCTGAATTGCCCCTAGGTGTGAATGTGTGTGTGATTGTATATGCATGTCTGTCTGTCTGCCCTGCGATGGACTGGCGACCTGTCCAGGGTGTATCCTGCCTTCCGCCCAATGACAGCTGGGATAAGCTCCAGCGACCCAGAAGGATAAGTGGTTTAGATGATGTATGTATGTATGTGTTTGACGTTATATTTGCAAATTGAATATACAGCAACCAAACCTGTGGAGGGCTTGGATGAAGCTTGAGCTTTCAGACTATAACATTTGGAGTCCTTCAATATCAGTGCATGTTTTCTTTACAACCCGTAACTATAGGCTGTACTGACATTTTGACAGTATAGAAGACAGACCACTACGACTGCAAGCACAATTTTCTTTAAAGAAATGCCAATAGGGTAATGAAAAAAAAATGGAGTCATGGTGATCAATAAACCAAGAGGAACACATTTATTCTACAGGTCAGTCTCATCAGGGCAAACTTTGTACATATTAGTCCAAGCAATTAATCCATACAAATAATGTGATGGAATTGATTTGATTAGGCTTACAAACATTGATCATCCAGACTGATCCTGATTCCAGAGAGCTTAGGGCACATTAGTTGCCTCCTGAGCAGTATTAGACAACAGATTTTTCCTTCATCCTGATTAATTTATTGCTTAGAAATCCAGGGCATTTTAGAGTGATTTACTTACCACTTGCTGCTTGAAATGGGCTTTTATCTAACAGCCAACACATACCACAAAATTAGGTTTTCAATTAGGACTTTGTAGAGCTTCATATTGCGTAGCATTTGCTTATGTTATCGTTAATTTAAAAGTTCCCAGGAAAAGTTGCTGAGTGAATCAAAAACATTTTACTGAGCATTTGGATCTAAAATATATTTTGTACATCTACACACTTTTCACAGCGCTGTTGATAAAACCCAGATTTAAAAAAGACTCCGTTCAGGTGATTTCCAGCAGAGCTGAGCGAAGTGGCTCACATTGTGCAGGTGTCAGCTTTCAGAGCATGTTGGGGTGATTGTAATAATTATGCTGTCTTTAATTGCCAAGGACTCAAAGGGGCTTGGCAAGCAAATCATCTGATATCCCGCTGTCTGCGTCACAACTCGTGTGTCAAAAAGCACCTTCTGAAAAGCTTATTACTGCAGAGATTTTATCATGCAGCACTTCACCTCGCTTGTACAGAATAGCTCAAGGACATTCTCCTGTGCTCTGGCAGGGAACATGTTTAGCTTGCAAGATTTGCTCCTGTCATACACAAAATGTACAGCAAGGTAATTGTTCACTGTCAAGGTGTGTCAGCAAAAGACTTTTGTGTGTGTCTGTGTGTGTATACTGTATACTCTTGTATGGACATATGGCGAAAGAGCCAAAGATTCCACTTTAATTAATGGCTGTCACTGTACCTGAAAGGGCAGGAAAAGGCTGGTCAAATTACCACAACTTCTGCTCCCGTAACACATGGCTCAAGGCTGCAGCCTCTGAAGCAGAACGCTCCTGCTGCTAAATTGCTAAATGTGATTCTTCCCGTTCCCCTCTTGATGCAACATCCCATAAAGCAGTCCCAGAAGTGCTTTTTTATAATATTATATAGATCCTAAGGGAGCTGTAAATCTCTTGCATCTGCTCAAATAGAAACCGTGCTCATGTTTAAGGTCAGTGTACTGTATGTTTTCCAAGACATTAGCCTACTACTGAGGTAGGAATCATAAGAAGAATAGGCAATGCCAATATAATGGCAATGGGAGTTTAATTAGCCTTTAGAAAGAATTAATGTTGACTTCCGTGTATTTAAGTGTCAGGCTCAGGACGGATATCATCTGTCATGCTGGCAATTTAATTTCACTCCATTAGACAGCTGTCTGAAATTAAACTTTAATTACATATTCTAATTAAATGCTATCTCAGAGTAGATGTGCATGGTTTTGTAAACATCTCTTAGCTAACATTTTGGCTTTTGCAAAACACACAATGCACTATTTTATTTATTAATTTATTTATTTATTTGGGTTTTTTTGAAAACACAGTGATGTATGAGACTAGCAAGGATAAAAGAGTGTTTCTGGGGCAAAGTATCGTCACAGTTTCCAAATGACACGGTGAGCTTCAATAAAGAGGACATTTCACAATTAATTAAAGCCATGGAATGAATTCAATTTGCAGCTCAGGTTTAATGAGAGCAATGCATTAGCTGGGTAAGACTTTTCAGTGTAGGGATTTTTTTAACATTTTACCATTTAAATGTTTAACCATACATGGCAGGATAAATGTTTATTAGAACTTAACAAATTAGGGATCTCAATGTTATTCATGAAGCCTACCCAGAACAGTTTGCCCAAACACACCTTAGGTGCCTTGCATTTTTCTTTCTCATGTGCACCTAAAATTGATAAAGGAGATATTTCTGAGTAGATTAGATGTGAGAACATTTACTTAGAAAACACAATTGTACCAGATTATTTTGCTGTTCTTTTTTAAGTTGCACTGATCATACATCCTGTCTTGACTCCAAGCCTTTTTTTCTAATTTGAAAAAATAAGAAAAGGTAAAAAATAAACCCCTTTCTCTGAAAAAAGTAAATGTAATGTGCCTTCAAAAACCATTTTGAGGGTACATTTATATTGTTCATCTGTTGGTGGGAAATCTACCTGTACAGTACCTTTTGTCTGAGTTCCACTGTGAAAAATCAATGACTTGTACTTGGCTGTTTCGACTGGAAATTAAATAAATGACTTTTGTATAGTACTCGATGTCAATATGAAAGTTTGTTTTAAGTAGAATCAGCCCAGCCTAAACTCCTGAAGCTCAGTTTTGGGGACATAAAGGTCCAATCCTAGTAAACCACAGATTAAGTAGCACATTAAAAAGCACTTCAATGGAGAATTGCTGCTGACAGTGTATTTTATTATAAGAGTAATGCTATTCTGTGCCTGCAGAGCCAAAGAGAGATTGGTTTACTTTAAGTTCTGCCTTGACATTCATTTTTAGAGCTTTTACCTTTGGTATTCATGTTTCATTATTACTGTTTATTGTTATTTTGTTTTTGTTGCATTATAATGTTCTTTTGATTCATTGTTTGTCTTTAAGCTGCTTAATTTAACCTTCTTTTTTGTTTTTCATTTTCTTTCGTTCTTTTTTTAATTATATTGGCTTAGGTTCTGCCTTCTTTAATCTGCTTTGTGCTTTTTCTTATCACACATCAACTAATATTTGCTTTATTTGATCACTGCTGCAATGCACTACTGAGATGCACTTACAGGGAATTAAAGTGTACTACAAATAGTTATTATTAATATTATTATTTTTTTAAATTAGCAGTAGTAGTAGAAGTAGTAGTGATACTATTAATATTCACAGTGGGGAGACTACAAGAAGACTGGCTCAAACAAAGTCATATTACATTCAAAACAGAAACAATGTGTGGCTTACTGTGAAGGTCAAGAAATACGGAGATTTACAGCCTCATTTCTGTGCTTTATAATGGAAATGAAACATATGCAGCATAGGCTGTGCCTAGAGAGTATAAAAAAGAAACACTTATCTTTCCTTACAGCTCACAAAGGAGTATATTTAGGAGAGGAGCACCATAAGAGCCATGATGTCAAGATACTAAGACAAAGACAGAAAGTGAAAAATAAAAACACCTTCCACATTTCCATGGAACCTCATTTTAAAATATAAGTCAGTCAAGGCCATGTCTGTGCAACATCAATAAATCTAGACTAAACTAGAATCTATATAATAGTTCCTATTTCTGTGTGTCTGTGCTTATGAGATTCAGTAGAGTGACACTGCGTCAATCAAGACTCTTCTTCACTCTATACTAACAAGAGCTGTCTCTCTCTCTCGCTCTCTCTCTGTCTCTCACTTTCTCTCCCTCTCTCTCTCTCTCTCTCTCTCTCTCTCTTTCTCTCTCTCTTTCTGTCACTCTGGCCAGAGGACTAATAGATCTGGACAGTCGTCTTGGAAACTGCCATCTAGATAAGGACAAGCAGATGCCTGGTAGCTGTAGGTGACCTCAAGTATACTGTATATGGACACTATGGAGATATATCAGTTTGATTTCTAAGCTGGTGACTGAAAGTAGACATGCCAATAATGGTATGACATATTCTCGATTTCCACTAAGACACACCCTGAGAGAACTGGACTCATTTTCAAGTCATTAGTAAATGTAAGATAATATTTCCTACAAGGTTACAACAAAACATCAACAAAAACTATCCAGATCTATCAATCCTCTGCTATCAGTTTTAGTCAACTAGAAATATGGAAATATGCCATCAAAACAATTATACCTTTACATGATCTTGCAATTTATCATAATGAAAACCTTTATTATATTGTAGTGCTTGTGGCCCATAAATAATCATTTTGCCTCTTTCTATTAGTTTAAAATTTTATAGACAGTAGTATGTTTTAGTGTGTTATGTAATCCATGTAATCCTAAAAAAGTAGTTGAAAAATAATTGAAACATACGTCAGGCACAGGTTCTGCTATATTTCTGCTAACCTATTAGCCAGCTAGACATGTGGTGGGTGTAATCCATAAGCTACATCTGCAAATGTTTTTGATTGATTTGATTGATAACTGTAATTTATTTATAAGAACAAGGGACCAGCTATCGAGACATGCCAGTAAAAAAAATGTCAAAAATAAAAAGCTACAAAGGTATACTTTTATTTCCCTTTCGAGTCTGCTGAGAGTGTGTGAACATCAACTTGAATCTAATTCAGACTTAATCCAGAGAGTAAACAAACAACATGACTTTTTTTTCCTTAAGGAGAGCGATTCCCACCATTGTATCCTACATCAATACCAATAAGCATCCATACTTGCACTGAAAGCAGATCCTTCCTTCTTATCCTTCCTTCCCACAGCTTTTGAAAATATGTTGGTACTCACTGGTTCTAGGCTAGTATGTCTCACTATCACCACCTGCTGGACAACGCCTAATGCCTAAAGAAAAGTCTACTGTTTGAAGAAGATATACACACTGGGCTCAAGGATCAAAATCCTCATCACCACCACAACAATTATCATCATCATTCAATTGCAGGACAATGAGCAGGAAGACAAAGGGGTAACATCAGTGAAAGCTATCTGTGATCTACTGAGGAGTGTGACAGGATTACAGCTGACCTCCCAGCAGGCTGATATCTGATTTGCTCTGCCAGCTCATTGCTATTCTCCCTCCAGGTCAAAAATCTGTTCAGAGAGACTCTGTAGCTCACGCGAGGTCATCATCAGTCTGGGAGGGAAACAGCAAGTAAGCTACTGCTCTGTTTAAGCAGAACAATCATCACACACGTGCAGGCACACAGAGACAAAATGTGAACTCTCCACTCATCCCCATTTTATTCCATTAACCACAAAATGCAACTTTATTTTCAATCCTGCTGTCACCACTTTGAAAAATGATCCATGGAGGAAGATTTTCATATACAGCAGCTACTCGTGTTCTTCCACTCAGCATGCCACTAGAGCAGCATCCAGTGCACTACCGTGTGGTTACTTGCTGTGATGAGTTATGCTGAGGTTACTGTAAATATAGTAAATATGGTCCTACAGTGGCTGACCTAAACTGTACCAGTGACAGTCAAAATCCTCTCTTGTACAAATGAACTGATGGTCACTAGCAGCCAGTTTCATTTTAATCAAGTGCCATAGGACAATGAAAACCTCACAGTCAAACTCAGTCCGTGGTCTGAAAGATAAAGGACAGAGAGCAAGGATGCAGCCTACCTCGGTCACTGTAATCGTCCACCAAAATGATCTCAGCAATTAGATGGTCTGGTGTGCGGTTTACAATGCTGTGGATGGTACGCAGGAGAGAGCTCCAACCCTCGTTATGGAAAGGGATAATGATACTGGTATTGGGGAGGTTTTCCAGATACAGCTTCTGCTTACAACTGAGAAAGAAATAGAAAGAGAGAGAGAGACAGAAATGTGAGTAGCCTGTGTAATAAATAGATCATTTTCTACTATACTGCAAACCGTTGAGTACACTGTGTGAATAGAGTGTGAATAGAGCTGACTGTGGTGGGGCTAGTGATGTAATTCCTATTATAAATCACTGTTTAAAGAGGCCCATCACTCCCCCTGCCCTAATAAAGCATTCAGAATTCCACACATTAATTGAGTTTCAACAAAGCCAGAATTGGCAGACGAAGCAGCACTTAACGGCTCACGCAAGTCTCTCTAATTCACCACCCTGACAAACCTGACAAGCAGCCCATAATTTATTACTCCCCTATAGCACAAGCAATCTTAGAAAGCTCAGCAGTTTATTAACATGAACATACTTAAATGGAAAATGGAAAAAAAATAAAACAAAACCATTTTATTTGGACTGTAAATTAAAAAGAACAAGCCCTACAGAGTAAAGATAACCTAAGCAACTTAAACATCTGCTATGGTGTAAATGGGTTTATACTAGAGGGCAGCCAGTCTGTGAAACACAGGGAGCTAATCTGACTCCCTGTCAAAAAATTCTACAGTATGAAATACTGAGGAGAAAAGGGGCCAGCGATTTGCAAAGTAATGACCAGATAGCATCATATGCCACTCACACACGTTAGGTATCATTATCTCACAATGTGCAGATCATCTTCCTCACAGATTTCGCATACATCACACTTTAAATCAAGAAACCCCTAGACACCACAGTCCATAAAGAAATCAAAATTTTTAACATAAATATTATTTTTTACTAAATAGTTCAGTTGTATTTATTATTTCAAGTTTTAGGTTTATTGATGCAAAAAACTGCAGACAGCATTACTATCTCAGACACTTTACATTTACAATGCTGTGCAAAAGTCAGAGACTACTTTTTCATTCAGTTTCCAATCAGCATGGTTAGTTAAGTACAAGTTAAATGTTTTTCAAGCAAAAATATATTTAACAGAAAATTACACAAAAGCCTCCAAATCCATGTATAATATCCAATCTTTTAGCATTTCATTTGTCTGTTCTTTACTTTTGTGCATCCTAAAGCCACTTTAACTCTTCCATCCTTCCACTTTTAAAACCAACGAGTTACAGTTGTGTCCTCCCAACAAAAGGTGTTCTCAAAGGTGTCACTGAAAAGTTAAACTTTATTGTTTTTTGTAAATCTACACTTTTTCCACATTTTATGCCTGCAACACACTCCAAAAATGGCACAGGAGCATGTTTACCACTGTAATAGGCGGCCTTGTAAAAGACGTTGTCTAGACGACAGCATATGTTGCTCCAAAATGAGTTCAGCGTTAATGTTACTTTCAAAGAAATGCTAGTTACCCACTAATACCCCGCCTACCATGACATACTATGGCTTTTAAACTGTATGCTTGTAACAATCTGGATGGCCCTTTTCTTCTTTGGCCTGGAAAACACAATATCCATTGTTTCCATAAACAATCGGAAAGGTTGCTTCGTCAAAGCCCATTACGTGCTTTAAGTGTGCATTAGTTCATTTGAGATTCAGTCCAGAGGAGTCGTCTGTGTTTCTGGATGCTGTTGACATATGACTTTCGCTATGCATAATACAGTCTCAATTTGCATTTACGGATGCAGCAACAGACGGTGTTTACTGACAACAGCTTGTATTCCCGGGCCCACGGGGTGATATCCATCGCAGAAGTGTGCTGTTTTTTTTTAAACGCTGTGCTGTCTGAGGGGTCAAAGGTCACAGTCACTTGTGGTTTTTAAATTAAATAAAATTAGATAAAATATTACACATCTAGTCTTTATTCTGTTTTTTTTTCCCAAATACAGGCCAAAGTAGATTTATAAATCACTACTTTTTTACATTTTACTGTACCTACTGTACCAACTTTTTTTTAGGAATTGGGTTTGTGATTTAAAAACTATTTAATCCCATAACAGGCCAGGGCTCTACAGCAGGCCCAAAGTTTTATCACATACTTCTCTAACCTAAGAACACATCAACCAATTTTCACTGAAGTCTGAGTAGTTACTGAATAATAAGCCTTAGTGTGTTAAGAGCCTGGGACTTTGAGGGCTTAACTACAACAAAAACCTGCAAATACATTACATTCAGAAACTAAAATGAGCCATACATACAACACAAATTATTGTAATTTGTTTAGCAGATCAGAACAAAAAAAGTAAATAGTTTGTTCTCTAAGAGAGTTAAGTGTTGGCTAGTCCTGCAGCCAGCAACAGCCGATTTACAAAGAGAGTAAAGCCCTAAGATGGGATGGAGAACAAACTTGGCAAACATAGGCAGAGTTCACCTCATTTGGTAGAGGGACTACAAAAATCTAATGTTGAAGAGCTAAAGAGCAGCTCTGCTACTTTTGCTCCAATATGTTTTGGCAAACTCTATTTTATGCTTCTTCTAATTTCCTGTGTGTGGCTTCTATTTTGTCAAAACTGGCTAAAAGTCATGAAAGGTTCATTTTTGAAAGGTCATTATCTTAAATCCAGGTAGAAAATTTAATATTTTCAGTGCATTTTTGTTCTTAACAAGTGTAATTATCTTGTGTCCATGCAGCATATCACTGTTGTCGGAAGAAACCTTGTATCTCCAAGATGGTAACTTTACAAGAGAAGGAAAAAACATACATTACTTTTAATGTAAGTCAATATAACCAGAGTTTTTCCCAAGTCATTTTGGGCCGTTTCTATTGGTCCGTCCCTCACGAAATTTACATCCAATGTAAAGGGCAACAGCCATTTTCAAATTATGTCAAAAACTGAAAAATGGACAAATGACAAAAATGGAGATGCAAGGTTTTCTTCTGACAGCAGCAATATCTAACATTTTGTGTGAATGATTTTACCTACCACACTAAAAGATGTGTCTATTTCTAGATATCTTCAGAAAACTAATTTAGTTATTTCAGGTAACTAATCACATGAAATTATTTCACTTCTTAATATTATTCTTTCATTTTAAGACATTTTTTTTCTCCTTGTACATGATATTCTCTGTGACAACAGTCCACATTTTACATCACACTGTTCAAACATGAAATCCACAGCTGCATCGCTCTCAGTCAGTCACCCGCCACAGTAACACACAGTTGCTCCAGCCTCCATGCTGAGCTGCTGATTCACACAGTGGGCCATTTTCACAAACACTCTCAGAGTCAGGGTAATGTTGCAGGATAGTTAGAGCTTTTTATTAGCACACAGAGATGAGGCCTTGAAAGAGAGTGGGGCGGCTGCTCCTGGATCAGCGCTGCTGTTCTAAGCTGCATTGTGAATGCAGGCAGCAGTCAGCAGGCAGTGTTACAGATCCCGCAAGGAGAGCTGCAGGCATACACAGGGCCTGGAAATAAACAGCCCTGCACCAGCAGTGAAGCCTCGATCCTGTCTGCTGCTGCCGAGCGGACACAGATGGATTTAGACGAGTTTACAGCCAGCAGACAAATTTTGAAAGCCAAACACCAACTATGGTCAATTCTAGGAAGAAATACACAAGCTGCAATTGACAAACACTGCACGCTGGTACAACACACATTTAAAAGCTTTGAAATGCCCAGACGTGATGGAGTTTCAAAAGGTGCACTGTTTCCTGCTAGAGCATGGTAACCTGTCCTTCCACAACACAATGAAGGAGCGAACTCAATTCTCCATCTATCTTCAGCTTCACGCTGGAGTCAATAGGAGGGGCGCCTGCTGAGGCAGAGCCAATCTTTCATTATTGACAGCCCCTGTAACGAACTCCAGTCGCCCATCGGACTTTGACCCTTAGGTATGTGAGGTATAAGTGAATTTGCTCTTTCCAGAGGAAAATCTATGACTGGAACGGAGTTTCTATGGGCAGCAAATGACGCAGAGTGGCGAGCCTTCTGAGAACAATTAATGATCAATCCATCAAAGAGCTCATTTAGCGAGAGAGCATGTGTGAAACAAGCCCATCTGCTCCAAAGCAAGCCAATGGAAGACTGTACACCTCTGTCTTTCATCTTTGGCTATGACATCCTTAGATGAAAGAGACTCACTAATAGTAGAGCGAAAAAAATTGAGGCAAAAATTGAAAGTCTCATTTCTGTCATATTTGCAGAGGTGAGAACTCATAAACTGATACTCAAGTAAAATACTTATTTTGATGAAAAATGTGCTTAAGTTTCAGCAGTTTGAGTTTGACAAAAAAGTTAAAAAAGATCAAACACAAGATTCATGAGAACCGAACAAATTTAGAGTAAATTTTAATCACTTTTTCAAACTATGCGTAATTGTTCATAGGCAAAAAATAGTAGCGTGCTTCATCATTCTGAGGTAAAAGTCACATCAGTGTCAACAGCATGCAGTTATATGTACTCTGGAAATCCAATTAAAGTGTAGTGTAACAGTAAGTTAGTGAGAAAGGAAATGACAGAAAATTTAACTAGTGGACGTAGTAAGTTATAGAACAGAGAAATCACCTTAAACTCCTTTAAAATTAATTCTAGTAAAACTGATATTCTCAGGAGGACTATTTGAAGAATGCATGTTCTGCGTTTTTTATTACAAATATCTTTTTAAGACATTCTCTCAGATATATTCAACTTTGATACAAATATGCTTTATTGTGATGCATTGTGAGATGATGCAGTACAGCATTAAATTATCACCTAAATCATTACAGACACCCATGGTAAAACCACAGTCCTCAGTATTATCCACAAAAAATAGTTCATGCTTTTATTCTTTTTTGAAACGCAGGTAAGCCACCTGATTCAGTGCACCAAAGGAGAACAGTAATCCACTGACTTTAATTAGCTGAATTGAGTGTTACTGACAAAAGTTTGTATGCACACTGGTCCTTTGGGGACAAGACTGGGGACTACCAGCATAGGCGGTTAAATGTTTCATAAGCTGCTATAAAAAGGGCTTCTGAAGGCAACGTCATGTAGGGCTTATGGATGCTTTGCCAGTTCTACTCACTTTGGATGTCTGATGTCAGGCAGGGAGCGATCCAAAGCAACGTTGTTGCTGACGTAGATGTTAAAACCATTCTCTTTGTACACTGAGTCATCACACTCATCCTCCGCAAGTGGATATGGCTTCCCATGCTCTCCTTTCCCTGTAACACATTAATATAGATATTAGCTGTGTGTGTGTGTGTGTGTGTGTCTGTGTGTGAGTGTGTGTGTGCACATACACAGGAGTGCTGTGGTAAATGTCATAATCCTGGGATTGTAAATTTCAAATGAAATTGTTTGGGCAAAACAATGAAAAAAACAAAATTTCATAATTGTCATCTAGGTTAAAATCACTAATCATTACACTTGACTGTGCATATTTAAAAAAATGAGACACTGCTTAGTTTGTAATATTTTAATTACTCACATACTCCTCTATGTAAATCCTCTATCATGCTACTACTGCAGTTATATAAATTTGACACCGATTACACTTGTATCTTATTAACCAAGACAGATAAGTGGTCTGAGACAGCAGAGATGTGCCTTAACAACATCCACTCATAATCACGAACATTGCACACAAGTCACAAGTGTACTGCTGCTGTCCTTTTTTACACTACTCTAACCCTAATTACTCCTTATAATCTAATTTTGGCCTTTCCTCATGATCGTAGGCTACACTCAAGATGCTTTTTAGAGTAGAAATCCTTGTTCAGTATCATATGGTTTTACCAAATGTATGCATACCAGACTAGACAGAAAAAAAAATTAACAAAAGAGAGAGCTTTTCTTCCAGTTTAATCTTCACATGACAAATTTATGGCCAAATATCTTTAACACTCAGATAAGTATTTTGCATAAACATAAACTATACTGAGTATATATATAGTTGCATATATATATATATATATTCGTCCAATAACTTCTTTTTCTTTTTGCAACAAAATAAACAGTCTGCAGCAAACAAGAACTACAGCTTATACAGAGTAGAATGAAACTAGATACAAAACGTGATGGTGTATTCATATTTTAAAGTATTTCTGGGAATAACCAGAAATTATGACATGGTAAAATGTAAATGTTTTTGAATAGTAAACTATCTATTATCTATTTACAGTAATTTCAAGTTTCATTTTAAATTAACAATCAGCTATTTGATCTGAAAGATTTAGTCACTGCTTTTTGAATATGAAGCACTTTGGACATTTATTTTATTGTCACATCATTCTCAATGTTCTACAGCTTGTGCAAGTGATGTGGGTGACATTTTATGAAGACTGTTTACTGAATTGGTATCTATGCAGTGGATGATTACAAAGTGTTCATGGGGGCTGGATGTTTTCCTTTTGCATATTTCCAACCCTATGAGGAATTTCTTCATGAGAGACTGATTTCAAAACAAACCATCATCCCACCCATCCAGTTAATTCATTCTGACAGATCTTTTGTCTGATGTACAAAAATCACTCTGCCTGAGAAAACAAAATTCACGTCTCCTTTGAAGTGTGAAAAAATGGAAAGTTTCCAAAACAAACCAAGCAAAACAAAAAATGTGCGCTTCACTTTATTACAGTTCAAAATACAATGCGGCCTCAGTATTAGAGAGGAAGAACAGCCTCATATCCATATTTCTCCTTTCAAGTGAAAATAATGAGAACTGATTGAGGTGGATGATAAAAAGTTCCCTCCAGGTTTTAGCTTTTGAAATGATATGATCATGTTTCATATGGAGAGCTCTGCCAGCACCACTAATGAAAGCATTCTGTCATCAATTCAGTGGCAGATGTCATTCATTTGTCTCACACAATAGCGCATTCTTAACAAGCTCTCTCCGACTGTCTACAGTGCGAATCCCCCTCCTCCTCTTGGAGCATGTTTCAGCCTCCTCTCCTCAATGCTCAGCGTCTCTGAGCACAAAGTCATCTCTCCGTGTGCATAATTACGGTAACCTCACTCCCACTCCTCAGGGCGTTTTCTCAGGACTACTGACTTATAGATAAAATATGAATCATAACACAAATTTATAAATTCAAATACTCCCACATAGCACCCTACTGAACATACTTTCTTTTGGGCCTTGAGAGACATGTCAAATTGCAATATACAATGTACAGCAATTCAAAAACACTGCTAAATATGCAAGACTCAGGTTACAAATGTTTGAATGGAGATAGTCCATTGAAGCTTTTTTAAATCAGATTTAATCAGGCATGTTTTTGAGAAATTAGCCCTAGGCCATACGATTGTATGTAACCATGACAACTTGTTCTATTTTGCCTTGCGATAAATATAAACCACTGAAATAGAAGTAACTGTTACTACTAATGACATGGAAATGCCTTTAGCTGAAAGTCATCCTACCTCACACGTAGTGGTTAAACTGTCATTGTCTACAACCATACAGAAAGCAATTTGTTGATCCAATGTGAAGATTGGTGCAGATCTATTATTCATTCCCTGGTTTCATGCACTGACGTCTAAAATTAGTTGGGACTCATGAAAAATAAATGCAAGGCTTTTATCGTGGTGCCTGCTATCATAAGATTTGTCACCAACAGATGGTGTGCACTGAAAACGCTCTGATGCAACGGACTGTGCGCCATGATCCAATGTGACGGGTCAAACCTAGAACAGTTGGGCCGGGGTGGCCATATGCAGAGGGACATGGGGCCCTGGCTACAGTCAGGAGGGAAGCCATCCACTCTCTAATCTCGCTAATCACTTTGTTTAATACACTGACTTACGACTCCATTATACTCCAAAAGCTGCAAAGCTGTAAACCATTCTGAAGTGTTCCCATTGATTAATCATTCTTTTAGATGGGTTTTATCTGCTAACATGGAACCCTGACCTGCAGAAAATATTTTTGAGTGTCTTTGGTGTTCAGTATGGTATCAGGCCAATGCAATGTCACTGTTCCTTAATTCAAAGAATAGAAACTCATAAACGAGAGGCAAATATATTGATCTAGTGTGTCCTAAGACAATATAGTAAGAGAGAGCCAGTATTTCTCACTCATTAATTCAATCTATTTTTTATTCTAATTAATTAATTAATTAATTTAATAACATAATTGCTGGAACACAGACATAACAGATGTGCAGAAAACACTCAAGGTCTCAAGGTCCACTGTAACTCTTTAGCATTGTAAAAAGTGGTCACATGGGATAAGAGATGCGACCTATAAAATATATTGCAATAAACTGAATTTGGCAAAGCGATGCTGTGATTGGCATGAAAGAAGGCTTTAATAAGACACTTAGACACCTAACTGTCTTTAAAAGATGAAAAAAGGAGGAGAAAGACACTTCAACAAGCGTTTCAGCATTAATTTCTCTCCTTAATTGTAGGGGACCTAATGCACCTATAATTTAACGCTGTGAAAGAGACCCCTAACATTATTAAATGTATTGTAAACTCAAATGGATCAATAAAGCCCCTTTAGTCTCAACTGTTAAAGGTTAAATCTTCAGCCTGGCAAAGAAAGCACAATGAAGTCCTGGCCAAAAAAGAAAGCCATGAAGCCAAAGTCATCAATGGCAATTTTTTGTACCACGATAACACTAGCTTTCAGCACTTACGAGAAGGTGAAGTATATCGGGGAAATGAATGAGATGTAGAACCAAAAGAAAGGTGAAAGTACTCCACTTCCTGTGGCAGTGGGCATACCAACACGCAGTTCATCTCTCCTGATGCTCTCATTGTCATGCCAGTCTCTCCTTCTTAAACCGTCTGTCCAGCTGTAAACATGCCCATCACCCAAACTCAATGGGAGCCCCTGGAAAGGAGAGACACCAGAAAGGCATGTTCAGGTACATCACATTCATGAATGTTGCTTAATGTATCATCATTATTTCTCAGTTTTGCTAAGAAATGTTTGTTCAGGTATTAAATCCAATACAACACATTTAACAGGTATTTAAGAAATGAAACAATTTTTGTAAATCTTATAAGTGTACTTCAACATACACTACCATTCAAAATTTGTAATCACTTGTCAAATTAATATGCTCTATTGTTATCTGTCTTGAGATCACACCCTTTTGAGATATGAGTTATTCTAAATACTATTTTTATTATAACTTTTACTATATTTGGGTCATTGACGTATTAGGATTTTCAATAGGCCAATTTTAAAATACAAAAAATAGGTATATCAGTTGCGATTGTTCAAACACTGAGAATGTTGTGAACACATAAATTCATACTTAAATTTTAGATTAAGTTATTTTAGCATTTTTTCATCTAGACGAAATGGCTGTGGCCTTAAAAAAAGTCATGTAGATTCCAAAAACACTAAAATAAAGTACTTTATATATATGTCATCATTTGAATATAAAGCACAAAAACTGCCAATTTATGACATATATCTATTATAGAAAACACTCGATCACACCACATGATATTTGGTCGCACCACATGACATTTTCAAGTTCAGTCAAAATGTACCAGCACAGAATTGGCCAGCGAAAGAAAATAAGCTAGCTTTCCACAAAAGGTGACTATGAAATTTATAATGAAAATATATATTTGTAGAAATAATTTAATATCCATTATTTTTTTGAGGTCATACCACATGATGTTCAAACGTGGCAACGACATGCCAGCCGTTAAAAAGGTTATTTTTTCCCAAATTTCAGAGAAACTTACAAATCTGCTTGCTGCTTCCATGGGTCGTTGGCAAACTGCTATATGATGCATCCTCCTGTTTTTGAGATGGTTTTAATATAAACGTCCCAAAGTGGTCGTTTCTTGATGGTTACACCACATAATATTTCATAAAATGGACATCATCAGACAAAGTTTGTTTGTATATTATGATGGAAATAAAATTAGAAATGCCTTGTAGTTTTGAACAGGACGACAAAACACTTTGGAAATCATGTCAAATGGGCAAAAAAATAAAAATGAATAGATTCAATTTCAAAGAAGTTTTCAAAACAGCAGTCATGGCCGGACGGTCGCACCACATGATATTTTGACCCTTTAAGTAATAGGAAAATTACAATTAACTAATATTTTTTGAAAAGTTAAAGTGAGTAGATATGTGGGAGAAGTATTACATATATATAGTACCTTTTTATGCATTTAAACCTTTTTTAAACTGAAAAAAATGCTTTTTTATGCTCCTCAGCTTTCTATGTCTTTTTATATCTTTCTTTTTCCTTACAGTGTCTTAGCTGCCTACAAATAATGTGCTGTGGAGTTGCGTATTACTAGCATACTGGAATCATTTTATACATTTATTTCAAACTTCATTGCTTTTAAATGATCAAAAACAACGATTGCAGTCTATTTAACGGTGAGTGCAAATTTCTGAATGGTAGCGTATCTCAAACGAAAACATCCAAAACTATAAACACTAAACGCATTTATGTTTAATGGTGGATGTTTTAAATATTCAAATATCTAAAGACTCCCTGCAATCAGAAACATGTTTTAAATGGTCAACTCTTGCATGATTTATTATGATTATATGGATTGGCATTTGTGTAAAAAAAATTATAACAGCACAATTTTAACTTTTTTTTTTTAACAACACAGGCTTTCCCAGTGCTTTGGAGCAATTTCTGAGGTGCTACCTAGCAGCTTAGTTTTCTGCACAACAAATAAGCTTGAACCGTTTGTATGTGAAGCCATTAACCGAGTAGAAGTAGGGTTCCCTATGCTTCTCCTGAGCATAACAATGATATATACTTTTGGGCACGTTAAATCTCTACAATGTGTGTTTAGATGATCAAATAAAATGGCTCAAACGTTGTTTGTATGAAAGGCCAGCTGTAGCGCTTGTATGTACTGGGAATAAATGGCGTTTGGTGAAGTTACTCACCGTGAGCCTGATGACTCCGACTGCCGTGTTATTTCAGCAGAGGATAATGTATTTGTGATTAGACTGTGTCAGATATTGGTTCGGTTGCAGGCGGGTGTGATTCCGATTTTCTGCGGGAGCAAGATGAAATCTCGGGGGAAAAAACAGTCCCGCGCAGACCTCTAGTTTGATCACCTCCTCTTGCCTCCCAGCTCTTGTGTCATTTGTAAGTTGTGCAACACTATGATTATACTCATTTTTCTTCATTTGAATTTTGTTCAAAATATCATAAAAAGATTGAATAATGATTCAAAAGGAATCGTGGGCTAAGTGCACCATTACACCCCTAAAAGAACATGAACAGATATTCATGTAATTGAAATTACTATACTTAAATTTGGTAAGAATAAATGTTTCATTGCATCATTTATGGCTTTGAGCAAAAGATCCAAATTTCTCTTTAGCTCTGATCAGTTTACACTTGGGTGTGTTTGTGTGTGTGTGGGGGGATGGTCTTGTGTCAAGAGGAGCCTGTAATCTCTTTAGTAATCGCAGGTGCATTCAGCATGTCATATTTCTGCATTTTGTGTCCTTGCAGTTGCAAAGATGGGACTTGCCTTGAGACATTTTTGGGGTTCTGCTGCTTTGCCTACACTAGTCAACTCCTGGTTAACGGCTCTCAAACTTTATAGCAAAAGTAGACATGAGGTCTGAGAGGGCCGTCATGCATCTCTGTTGTTCTGGCACCTCAGTCAGTGCAATAAAAGATAGCAAGTACCAGAAAAGTGCTTCAAAAGAGCTCCAATCTGATCCACTATTAGCCCATTCCCTTTTCCAGGACTTCTGTAAATTACAGTATATTATAAGTGTATGTTGTGACATTAGATCTGATACTACGTGCTCCTTGGAAGCTGTACCAATTTATCTTCTAGTATTAAGTGATGAAGAGTATGATCAATTAAAATTTCCAGCACCATCTAACTTTCTGGAACATGCTACAATGAAACTATAATCACTCATGAACACAACAACAAATAAGAACATAAAAAAGTGATTGTGGAGTGACATGTTCAGTAAGAATTGGCTAGAATATTTAAGCAATAACAAATAGCGTGAATGTGCAAAGGAGTCTGAAGGATTTAGGGTGCAACCGTGCTCCAGAAAATTAAAAACTAATAAATACAGAAAAAAAACGAGTTTATAAATGGTTCTGTCCAGGAAAATTAACAACTCAAGCACATTCAAATGTAAATGAAAGTCAAAAGTTAAAAAAATTAAACATGATTCATGTCAACAACTGTAGGAGCTAAGAGGAAATACTGCTGGCGGCCATGTTAGACGCCACATACTCTTCTAATCACAAACCTCATCAGTAATGTGGTTTCTGACAGGGAGGCTAAGTGGCACAGCACAGGTGGAACTGAAGCAAGGTCATTACCGTAATGGTAGCCGCTCTTCGAGTGAGCACGCTCAGAGTAATTTGCATAGCTCCAGAACTTGACATGAAATAATTGCCTCAGCCGAAAGGTAATTCCATTCTTTGAGAGCACAATTTTGGCCCGCTTCTTTATTTATTAAGGCTAGTAATTTCTCCCCCTCTGCTTTTCTGGAGGAAAATTTTGAGATGGCTCAGGGGATCTGTTCACCAAGGAGAAGGAGCTCATGCCCAGCTCATAAAGGCGAGGTCACATGGAGTCAAAAGCAGTTGGAAATATTTCATTACCTGGCCTCCGGGGCGTTGCTGGTAACAACGAGGTCTGAATTTCTCTAAGCTAGCTGGCACCTAGACAGCCTGCTCTACTGCCCTGTGCTTGCTCCAAAGCAATGAAGCGGAGCAGGGACACTTAAAAAACGATATTAAAAATGGCACACTAAGCAGAATATTTATTTCCAGTCAACACTGAAACATTTCCATTGTGAATCTATCTATATTCTAAGAGCTAAAGACCATAGTTTTGTATTCCAATGGTATATACAGCGCATATTTGCCAGACAACACAGAAGAGACATCCTTAAAGACACTTTGGTTCACTGATGGCTCTTTAAAGCTCTTAAAAAAACTCAAGGATTTCAAATACTAAACTGTTCAGTCCCACTATGATCAAGGCACTTCTGCTTATTTCCCAGGTATTCTTGGTCTGCTTAAGCCTTGAAGAAATTCAGCCTTCAGTCATATTCTTCAGGCTTTGAGGTTTTCACCTCTAGTCTATGCCTGGGCCACAGGTAGATCAAACACACTTGCACCATTCGTCTTCAAAAACAAGTGTAAACAATTTAACAGGCATCCAACAAAGTAAAGAGCCCAAAAATCCAATGCTGTCTTGTTTTTCTGTTCTGTTCTGTGGAGTACATAATGTCAATCTGAGAGACACCGAAGGACAATGCAACCAGATGTACCACTAACAGCCTAAACACTACAGCTATACTGGCACTATACAAGCAAGACAGTAAGAACTACTTCGCAAACACTCTTCACACATACTGAAATAGTAAGTCACACCTCCATTCCCACAAGCACAAAAAAATTACACGAGTTATTTTTGTACTTCTCACTGTTTTGCAGGCAGCAGGTTCAAGATAATTAGTGCAGTTTTTTTCCACACACCCAAAAAAGTCCATCAAAATATAGAATCAAATAAGATGAGAACAATCTGAGCTCAACAGCAAAAACAAGGGTTCAATCTTGTTTGACTAATCATTTTTTGACTATACATCTGTCTGTGGTTCTGGAATTTGATTTCAGAAGCCAACAGCATGGGGCACTCAAAGCTCAAAGTGATTTTTCAGCTTGAGCTTTAAAAAGGTTCATCAACAGATGAGTTCCTCTCTCTCTCTCTCTCTCTCTCTCTCTCTTCTGTTCTCAACATTTCTGCCACTCAGATGCTCTCAGGCATATTTAGCTATTCTTTGGCAGTCCGTCAACCCCTACTTCCCTCACACCAATTCCAGTAAATTTAGCAATTACTGGCTTGAGCCAGACAGTGGTAGGGTGGCAGCCTGCACAATGTCCTGCTTGGCCAATGGAAAACTTTGGTAGATTCTGTCTTCACAGGGCTTTGCTTCACACATCTGTGTACCAAAATAGAAACATCTTGGAAGGGCATCTGTACATTCACAAAACAAAATGGGATGTAAAATTTAAAAAACAGGCTGTGCAGGCATTTGCTGTAATTATTGTACATTGAAGAAAGAGGTCAACACTCTGGTGTAATTGCTGTACATTATTGTAAACAATAGGTCAACACGAATAATATATGTATACAATCTTGAAGTGTTGACCTCTTGCTTATAATAACATGCAACAGCCACAACAACGACAAAAACCATGACAAAATGTCCTTTTTAACCTGAGAGTGTGGCAGGCTACACCTAGCATGGCTACACCCCCTAAGCTCCCATTTATGGTGTTACGCTAAGGAGTAATGACTTAATGAGGGTCATTTATCTAAATTCACCCAAACTTGAACAAGTGACCACAACACTACTTCACAAAGAATCTAGAAAATTGTATAGATCAGCACCAAAAAAGTATCAAATGGTTAAAATGTAGCCTAGTTCCAGAGTGCTCACCAATGCATCTGTAAAAAAAGCCTGTGCTTGCTTCTCTCTTCTCTCTGCAACACCCCTTGCGCTGCTGTGAATAATAGCTGAACTAACCTGGCAGATTTGTCAGTTTAGACAGTTTTACAGTATTCAAAGTGCACCCTTGGAAACAGTTTAAGCTAAATGGTATCAATGGAAAGAGGGAGGGAAAACTCCCAAAGACACAGACTACAAGCACACAACCAAGCACACACACAGACACACGCACACACACACAGAGTTACAGTAAATATTATCATAGAAATATATGTTTATTGACTGTAGCTAAGACATTCAGTGTGGTGTGCTGCAACAGTGCTGGACAGGGAGAGGCCATGGCAGCTAGTTATGTCAAAGATAATACAGCCTGGCCATGTTTACACTTCGACTTTTGAGGTTGGTCAAGTACTGCTGACTACAACTGATCCAGCTCAAAATCTGCCTGTAGACCCTCTAGAACCAAATCAAATTGACCTATATGAAAGATGGTACTGATTCATTACAAAATTTGTTCCACTGCATTAGGTCACGTCATTGGTCAGCATACAGACCATATTCCAACTTCTTTTTTTTTTTTTTAGAATTTTCAAGATTTAAAAGTAATTAGTAATTTTGCCATGGTTGTTTTTCAGCTTCTCTACCACTTCTTTGAGCTGCATTAAGGTAAATAAGTTCACAGCTGAAATAGGCTAGACAAGATTTATTGGGGGTTTCGAAACAGAGACATTTCAAGCAGAAAACACAATAAAAGGTCCTACTATTCAATTCAAGTCAGAGGTTCAGAATAGGAATGTAAACAATTTTCAGATTAACCATTAACCGACAAATAAACAATTATTGGACCAACGCTGTTAGATAAAGAAGCTTAATTTATTTAACCTTTAATTTAATTTAATTCTTACAATTTCCAATAAACAGCAGTTATCCTTCATCTTGTGGAATGTTTTTGCCTTGTATGCATCAAGACCCAACAGGCAATTTGTTCCATTAGACAGACCTACTAAAAAATTAAGGATCCTGCCAAATAATGTTTGGGACCATTTTTCAAGAGGATGATACCATACAACGATGTACCATATTGAAAGCAAAGACCCTCAAGAGGTGAGAAAGAATTATTTTGTAAAGTTCTCTGAGAGAAAGTGTGAGGCAGATATTGTGAGGAAATGTTTAAAATGGACTTTTAGTGGATGGTGACAGTTTTAAAGCTACTGAGGTACACTGAACCAAAGCTATCTTCGCTCATGGCATTTTTGTTTGTTTTAACTCAAACTAGTAATAAGTAAAGCTAGTAATGATCTTTGGAACTTTTGAATACTGAACTTTCAGCAGGCCATCACTGTATATCCCAGTCATTTTGCCAGCTTTTTAGTTTTAGTCTTATAACCATAAATATATTGTAGTTGTTAGCCCCTTCACACAAATCAAGGTCCTTCTGAAGGGTATATTTCGAGCTGTTATCATCACATTCACACTTCTGTTGACCCAACTAATCTCTTCCAAATGCCACTGTCAATACAACATTTTTACTTGGTGCATATATGTTCATCACATTCATTGATGTGATGATTTTAGATTTTTTAAAATAGCCCCATTTTTCCTTAATGCAGCTTGTTGTTCACCGAAATCTACTTCGTTTTAATTTTTATTTAAAAATGTTTTGTTTTGAAAACATCTATTTATATCAGTGTATGTTTTAGAAACAAATATCTTTAACATTATTCAGTCAGCTGTGTCCAAACTTCTGAATTGTACTGTAGTTGCTCTTTGATACAGTACCAAAAGGCCTTTAGAACAGAAGCAATTTCATGATCTGCTATTCAACATTTGCACAGTGTTAGCATTTGGTAGCTGGCTTCTACCGTCAATGTATTGAAATCAGGCCTAGTTCCTGTGGCGGCCTGTTTGAATGGGATGCATTACAAAAGACTGCATGTACCTGTCCTGAAGTCAGAGCTCTGTAATGCTTACATTAAAGTGCAGAACCCATCTCCAGACGTTACTTTGCCTTAAAACCTCCATTTGCAAAAGAAGCAATTGGTGCAGCACTACCCTGGAAGGACCACATTTGCAAATAATCATTCATTCCCACATTTCAACCCTGCATTTAACACAATGCCTCTCACTGCAATCCACACCCCCCTTCTTTCATCTCTTTCTTTTCTGCACAGATAAGTGAGCAGCTGTTTCATGTGCTTGCCAGCACTGCCATCTAATTATGTCATTTAGAGGCGCAGTCTAAAATAAAAAATAAAAAAAATACAAAAAAAAACCTTTTTTACAGCTTCTTCTGACTGGTTTTAAATGGAAGGCCGTCCATCGACCACTTCTTCTTCACTGGCATTGTGTGCACCAGTACGATGCCAGGCTCGTTGTGTTTGGTAAATAGAATCCTTCCTGAATGGTCTGAAAGGGATATGGTTTACCCAGACTGCTAAAAGCTCAGTAAACAGGCGGAGATGCTGTGGACAGACATGATTTAAATCATCCTTCTGTGCACTTTTTAGAAAAGACTCTGGCCATGTGTGTGTGTGTGTGTGTGTGTGTGTGTGTGTGCATCCATCACAGAACGATTTTTTTTGTGCCACAAACTACAAAAGAAAACAAACAGAATCAGTTAATCTATAAAGAGATGTAGCTCCCCTATGATAACATTCTCATTTAAAAGCTTGCAGACTGACCACTAACAAATATTCCCAAGTGTTTTAAGGTTAATAATGAAGGAAGCAACAGCTCTTCCACTAACAAAGCCTGTTTAACCTCTGCATTCTTTGAACTTACCAGCACTGGCCTATATGTGGACAGCATGATGCATTCATTATGCAAGCATGAATGATCACCTAAACTCCGCTAATGAGACGGCCATCTGCACATCGTTGCGTGTTTCATATCCTGGACATAAACAAGCCCTGGCTGCTACTACGCAGCCCGTGATGAACTGGCCTCAAACAAATGTCCAATCTAGCGGAGACCAGCATGCCCCGACCTACATCACTTGGCTTATAGTTCCTGGTGCGGGCAAGAACAAGTAGAAAGCAGTCATTCATCTAAAGAACAGACAACAACCACAACAGACAACAATGACAACGATGATGATGATGATGATGATGATGGTAGGGTTTGAGACATCTGCCGTCAGTGCCTCATCTACCTCAGTCCCTGGCTGCGCCTCATTGAAAGTCATGAATAGATGATGAAAACTGGAGTGATTTGAATGTTTTCGCTCTGCTGCTATGAAAAACAGGCGAGCAGGGAGAGAGGTGGTAATCAGAGAACTGGCAAGTGGAGCACCAACACACAATGTGAGATAAAATGCAGGAATTCTCTACAGATTCTGAACGGATGGACATGGCTTTCAGATTCTGTTTGCATGTGTGCCTACACTCATATATGTATGTGTACGTGAAGAGATACTGCTCTGAACTGCCATCATTCATTTGATACCTTTATTTTTTCAGGAACACTAAAAGAGAACATGTTTTCTTTCATTTCAATAGGCATGAAATCAGAGCTGTTATGATAAACATGCCAAAGAAGGCATAGTCACAAACTCACAAAAATATATAAAGGGCACAAAAGCATAGAACAGTACGACAACATGACAGCATCACATTCTGCTGAGTTTGGTTTTCCCATTAACCACCAGATCTCTACAGGGAGAAGAGTTCTGTGATAATGTAGAACATTATAATGTAGAACTCCTCCTCTACAGTGCAATTAGACGTCTGCCCAAATTACAGGGGAGATCAGACACCAGGAAGAGTGATTATTTCACACATTCTTCTGCCCTGCACTATGCAATTGCTGCAACATTTCTGACTGTTACATGCTGCCTGTAAGTTGATTAAACTTAATCTTTTTCTGTGATCCTATTTATTTTATTTGAATCCATTGTCCTAGGACAATTCTTGGAAAATTACAACTCTAGAATCCCTGTTTACTCTTATATGTCCCGTAACTGAGGAAAATGCTGAGGAGACTGTGCCGAAGAATTAAACGTAAGTAGAATCGATACAACCCACTGTACCATGAACTGAGCAGGTAGATCAAAGATGGCTTCAATAGAAAGTTATGGTTGCTATGACACAGAATATTTCCATGGTGACATGGCTAGTGCATAATAAACATCTGTAAAACATAATCATCTGCTCGTACAAACAAGGCAATTTCAATGTGCTTTTAGTAGGAAAATACTTCAATTTAGCATACATCTTCATCAAGAAATCATTTGCTTACATGCAAGCCAAGACAGCATAGCTAGCTAGCATCACAATATTACACAAGCTTGCTGGGTAGGCGCAACAGCTCTGTACTCACATCAGAACCTGAAGTCCTCTAGAAGTCATCATCTCTATTATTTGCTGGCATCAATCTGGGTTTCAAAACAAAACAACCTCTGTGCTAGTGACACAGAATCCTTCCACACTACCATCACTCCTATTTGCCATGGCACACTGTAAACAAGTGAGTATTATGCCAGCAACACGTAGATTCAGTGCTGCAAATGTGCCTTTTTTTGTACTTTTACTGATTTCTAACATTATATATTTAAATATATCTAGACATGATCACTTCCATAGTCCTGACAATAATGGCTAAGAATATCAGCATTGATGATGTTGTTGAGTGATTTTGATTAGTGGCAAATGTACCACACTGTGCACCCTGAAAATCTAATTAGCACCATTAATGTAGAGTTTGACAGCATCTGAAAAGCATATTTAAGCATGCTGTGCTCAGCCTTTCCTCGTTAGCACTCTCTGTTCTTATGTACTTCACTCTTAGAACACAATTCACTGGTCCAACTCACTTGGCTTCAAGCTGAACAGCTTCTTGGATCCAGACGCCAGGTCTTGATGCAGATTTCTCATCATTATGACACACTTTATTGCTTTCTGCTCCTTGGTTTTTATTCCTGTAAAGCTCTTCCCCGCAAATAAAGCTGCTTTGAATGAAGCACCGATGGCTACACACAAATTGAAGTGCATTTATTATCATTTTTTTCTTAAAGCAATCTTTTATTGCAAAATAAAATTACCATATAATTGTGCTCATCTCATATATACTATTCATATGAGAAACTTATGCATGTGCACATATTCTCAAACCCACATAAACATAAACACGTGGAAAGAGCGGTTGGAGCATAAAAGCATGATTTGATGACAAAGCATTCAAATAGAGAGGTGCTGGTCAGCATTAGCTCAGCTAGCGTGATAACAGCTCTGCTTACCATAGAACATGTTCGATTCTGGCTAATGAACATACCAACACTAAGTTTAAATGATAATGATTCAAATCTTAGGTAATGAAGTCAAAAAACTGCCATGAAGGGACAGAAAGGGGAAATTAAACCTCTACAGTGTGTGGCACTGTTTGGATCTGTAGCCTGCTTACTAAGCTGAACTAAGTTAGCCAATCAGGCTACAAAGACCCAAAAAGTGCCACAAACCACAGTTTAGGTTTGATTCTGACTAGTTTAGTTGGAGAGAGCAAAAGTCAAGTGACTGGTGTTAGAGTAAAAAACAGTCAAAATCTAACCTGTTCTATGGTGTGGGCTGCAGTGTGTTGGGTAAGCTAACAAAAACATGCCACACACCACAGCACAGGATTGGTTCCCGCTAACTGATGCTAAAATGACACCAGTTTAGAAGATATCTGACAGTGCAAAGTCAGGTGACTGGCCAAAACTGAACATGTCTTAGCTATTGCTGAGCTACTGTCATGCGTAATTTTTCCTGGCGTCTTAATTTTTACCCGATTTTCTCCCCAATTTTAGTCGTCTCCAATTCCACCCGCTAGTTAGGACTCCCCCAATCACACGATGCTATCAACGCTAGGAGGGTGAAGGCTAACACAGGCTTCCTCCGAGACCTGTGAAGCCAACCACCGCTTCTTTTCGAACTGCCGCTCACGCAACGTCACTGGACAGCTGAACGCGCTCGGAGGAAAGCGCCAACCGCCAGATCTGTTACGTCAGCTAACAGACGCCTGCGCTGACTAGCATCGCACTGAGTGATGGGGGGAGAAGGAGGGGCCATCCCACCCACCCAGAGAGAGCGAGGCCAATTGTGCTCTCTCGGACTCCCGGCTTCGGATGGCTGTAGCATCACCAGGGATCGAACTTGCGATCTCCTGATGACAGGGCCAACGCTTAGACGGTTGCACCACTCGGGAGCCTATTTTTCCGTCTTTTTATCTGTACCAACTACAACTCCCACACCACCTATTATTTGGTTCGTTCGGACGTGGAATAGAAATCATGTCATAATTTGCAATGTGCACTCTTCTGTAAAACGATAAGCAAAAACACCTTGAAACCACTTTCTCCTTTACAGACAAAAGGTAGAAAAATACTGCAGAATAAATCTGCAGATAAGTTATAAAGCAGAGGAAAGAAAGTAACAACATCTTTGGAGTGATTTACTTGTACACACGTCAGCGAGTTGAGTGTCCGTTCCCATGTCTGGCTAACGGGTTGGAACTTCTGGTGCAATGACATATGAATGTCCTTGGGTAAATGAAAGAGCATGTCAGTATGTAGGACAGGTGACAGTAGCGCACTGAGGAAGCCCTGCTCCTTTACTGAGATAGATGCTCAGCTGAGGTCAAACATTATTCAACAGTAATTACAATTAACAAACCTACACTAATCTACATTAAAGCAACGATAATTCATTTTTTGAAACAGATTCTGCAAGCTGCCATTGGCACATTTTTCCTTCTAACAACTGGATAGACCAGAAGCAAAGACATCTTCAATTTGGCTGAACAAATTCTATAAACAGGTCTAAAAAATTTTTTTTTTTCTTCTAAGTCTGACCAAATTCACAAACTCAGACTGACCACCAACATGTTAGAAGTATATGAATTTTGTTAAATTTTAAAGTTTAGAGATATGGTTAAGTCCTGGTTAAAAAATCTAATGAGTTTTAGCATGTAACTCATTTACTGCAGTCACTGCTCCAACACAAAAATAAAAAACTGTTGGCTGTTTGGAGTCTTGTGGTATTCACAAAGCATTTACTGGCAAAATAGTCTGTAAGAACAGTAGAAAATCTGGTCATGGATCTGCTGCTCTATTTTAAGATGCTTTGTGAATATCACCCATGATACACATATCACATTTAAAAATGAATCGGACTTGCTTTCCTACGTAAACAAATTTATACAGTGGGCATAATTCATAAACTGACCAGAGCAGCATTAGTTAATCTTTTGTATTAGCCATTCTGAGTGAAAAGAAGTTAGAGCATAAAAACTAGAGCATAAAGAGAATAGGTGCTTTAATCATATTTCAATCATATCAAGACTAATCTATAGATGTATGGTAAAAAATGCACACACAAATAGTACACATAGTCCAGCATGTACCTACTGGTTATGTATAATTTTTCCTATAGTAAAAATGCAATCTGTATCTGTATCAGTGTAATCCAATTATCTACGGCCAAATGTAATCTAGAAAGGATTATGCTTTTCCATAAACCTGCATTCTACAGATTTTTTGCTACTATAATAATTTATATAACTGTAAGAAATTTGTCCACAGGACAAAACTTTAAACATTAATATGTTTTATATTAACATATGTTTGGACTAAAATTACAGTATTTACAATGGTGTAGATCAGTCTGAATGATGTAATTAATTAATAAGTGCACATTTTGATGCTCAGTATGTATTATTATCATTACATGACTATTTGCAGATAGGACCATGAACACTACAACCTTGACCAAGAGCTGCAAAGCTACTCCAACATAAAATAAAGCACAGAATATGTAAGCACCACCTTAAAAATCCATATCCTGCATTTTATCATATAATCATCGGGAGTAAGTTGCACATATCATTATATATACAGCGCTTAATGTGGAAATCTTTACTTTACTGTTTAACACTGGCAACCATAATGCTAATTTCTGCTAGTGTGAAAAAGCTAGAACATTTTAAACAGTTAAATAATTTTAAATAGTTAAATAATATTTAAAACGTTTTTTTTTTTTTTTACAATTTAATACTTCCTTGGTTTCCCATAGGCATTTAAAGCTGAATTCCAGAGTCCTGCCACTATAAACACAGAAAATCTTTTTTTTCTTGTAATACGTAAAGCACATGGACATGGAACTCCCATCTGCCAGTCTGACATTTTCCCAGCAGGGGCCGCTACTAGCGCACAAGTAGCGTTTGTCATTTGGAAAAAGAACAGCAGGATCTAACAAACACACGTATTTCCAGTAACAACTTTCAAAATGAGAGGTAAAAAAAAAAATTCTAAAAGATACTGAGGTACACTACCTGATTTCCATTAAAGAATTTCATTAAATCAATTAATACTAAAAAGTAATAATGTTAAAGACTGTATAGAAAGCAGCTGCAGCAGATTGTGTTTGTGTGTTTCTCTGTTGATCTGCTGCTCAAATGGTTTGAATGTGTGTGTGCTGACATATCATAATATTTTGTTTTTGATACGTGGAACAGATAAGTTTGATAAGTTAGAACAAACCCAGAGTGCCACATTTAAAAACACTGTCAAAAACTAGGAATATGATTACAATACAAAGATTTTTACTTCACATTTTACACACCGCACTGCAGTCCAGTGAAACATAATTAATTATGCTCTCTTTATAATGAAACATGTAGCTGTTCAGTGATTTTATGTGCATATCAATATCCACAGTGTGCATTTTGTGACATCATTTATCAAGATAACGATAAAACATTGCCCACCCCTAACACAATGTATATATACATGTTTCTTTTGTTCTGGCTACAAATTTCTAATCTACCCTCAGTGTTTGAGGAAGAGACCGAAAAGGTCCAAAACCTCCTTCATCTAAAATCTACAATACACCAGCAGAGTCAGCTCCAGAGTGACAACCTTAAATTACAATGCCATTTTTTGCAATTCTCATGCAGAAATGATGCTACTAGAAACCTCCCACACCTTCCTAGCTGGACCCTGAACCAGTGGCTCTAGTTACAAAAGCTGCCCAATTCTAGCTGTCATTGTTCCAAACCAAACATGACAAATAATCTCTGCTTGAAGTGTTGAGAAAAATACAGTACACAGGGAAAACACACATTATTTTTTATTATGCATTCTGATGCAAGACATGAATGCAGTTTGATCTTTTAAAGTCTTTTGAGTCTTTTAAATTTCTCTCTAACCCCCCCAATACCTAAATTAATGCAGCTCAGAACTTAGCATGCCACTGCAGTTAATAGTAATTAAACTGTTGTTTTTTTTAAATTATTTTTTAATTCCAAAATTAAAATTTTCCAAAAGTACCTTGCCTACATTATGTTCATGATCCATTATGACATTATGGATCCAATCAGTTGTAGGTTTGGCCATTCAAATTGCCCCCCCCCCAGCATACACACAAACACAAGGAAATACTGTAAAATATTAAATCAACAGTACTACAGACTCCTTAGGTGTTTTATTATTCCACTGCTAGTTTCTGGTTTCAGAGGCTTCTTTCCGTACCTGGCTTAGAGCAAAAACATCATGTACTACTGGGCATACATGTCACTCTCTTTCCCTCCTATCCATCATAAGGCTACCAGTGAAAAAAAAGAAAAAGCTTTGGGCCAAAATTTATTCTCCAATTTATTTCAGCACTTAAAACACCCCAGGACACCATGAATACGAAATACTTTTTTGTGCCTCTGTCTGACTCGACAACAAACAGAGACAAAGAATAAACAATCAGAAAGAAAAAGTACTCAATGGAGAGAGAAAACCTTAACAACCAAGCCAACCTAGAGAAGTTACGATACAAAAGGGAAATAGTCACATCCGGATGAGTGTGTGATGCCTTTGTTCCTGCACAGAGGCACAATGCGAGGACAAGTGAAGGTTATTAAAAGCCAGATCAAAGCAGTATTTGTGGAGAGACACTCGTGTCTCAGAAGAGCTGCTAAAGCTGCTTCCTCTCTCTTGGTTTTCCGATGCTCCGTCTGAGCATGGCGGCTGACACTCCAGCCAGCAGAACGAGAGTGCCTCACTCACTTTTGATGCTTCAAAGTGCCGGATGCTGAGAAACTCCCATCTCGCTGCATGCACGAGAGGTTTGTTTGTTTATTTGTGTGTTTTATTTATCATGCCAGAATGAGGTATCTGATTCTCTCAACTAAGTGTTATGGAACTCGTCCAGAATACAAAAAAACCTGTCTTTTAGTGAGGTAAACTAATAGGGAGGGAAACTTTATGTTCTGTAGGCTTCAAGACGCTTTGAAATAAGGCAAGTGGCAAATGTAGCCCTGTTAAACAGACTTGCATAATGGTGGCACATCAATGTCTGACCAGAGCCTGTTTTGACAGGATAGCTCTACAAATAGCCAACTACAACATGGAACTGTTGTAGTGACCAGTACCAACTCATTTACAGCTTTTCTTCGTTTCTTGTCTCACCAGAGCATGCTTTCAGTGTCAGCCTAAGGTGCCTATGTGTGTTTCCAAGTTCTGCTATAACAACACCACATCCTTTAATGCCTTGTTTTCTAAAGCAACTCCCTTTGTTTTCGGCAAGATTGCAAAATCAGTGTCCATAACGATCAGTGAGTCCACACATGGACTTTCTATGTTCCATCTTAAGGATGAACTCATGGGTGTTACGGAAAACTTAAGAAATATTAAACATGCCAACTTTTTCCTGCTGCTATGCCTACCTATTTTCACAGTAACAGTTTAAAACCAACCCCTAAAATAGGGAGCTCAGCATCAGCAGAAGGCATTCACTTAAATCCAACAGAAGAAGATGTAACCAGAATAACAGCCTCATTAGTCAAGATTCAGCCAGTCTAGTTACAAAGAAAAAATGGGTCATTTAAAGATCAATAGCATGTTGTCTACTTTGTCTCAGGTAATCTGAGTATAATGATGCTACAAAATGATATAGTTTAATGGCATCCAGTACAACAGCCATTTACTTTTACTGATGTAAGAAAATATGAAACACTTTCAGTGGCTTGCAGTGCATGAGGCCATGAGCCATGTGTATTCATCAAAGCACAAAAGTCTGTGTAGAATACATACAGAAGAGTTTCAGAGAGATGTATGGTGGAGAACTCTACTGGTTTTAAAGTTGCAACACCAGCAGAACCTTAGCTGAGCCTCAGCTGAACTGCATGAGCCTGTCAAAGATTGTGGGTGCTCAAATCCTGTGTTGGGGACCACAGTTTCACTTAGCATTTTCACATAAACATTTTGGTAATACCCTGAAAATATGGGTGCACTGATCATGAATTTTTATGGTTGATTCTGAGTCAGATTTCTTTACAGCCAAATTGGCCACTGGCCTAGCACACTAGCACATTTCCAGTACTATGACCCAAAGTCGTTAATATAACAATAGTTGCTCTTTCATGGACCAAACAGACTTTTTGAATTTTTAAATAAAAAATCATTTGTCTATTTAAATAACATGTATCAAATAAAGTGGTACATCGTCAGTAAGACAAACTGGATATGTAGTGCAATGAGTCGTAGCCTTTGAAATATAATTATTAAAATATTTTTTAATAATGTCTGTCTGCCTCCGCCTCTTGCATCACCTCTTTACCGTACCCTCAAAACAAAACCTAACATCTTGCTGTTTCCACCACTTCTGATTGCTCTAAGACCCCGATAAACTGAGGAAAAAGTATATTGCAGATGGTCAGGTCACATAGATTTAAAGCGACTTTATTTCAACTATTAGCGGTAGCTACCATAACCACACATGTTAATGTAACAGTAATTAACATTGGTCTCAGTCTCAGACAAAGTCATATGCACTGTCTACTGTCTCCTGTGCTGTAGGCTACTGCACCCAAACATGTTTTTATAAAAAAAAACATGTCCAAATTTGTGCTAAACACATGAAGGCACCATTACTCACCATGTTCATCAATCCAACGCATCAATCCAATGCAACACCAAAAAAAATGTAGCATTTATTTTATACACTATATGGACAAAAGTACTGGAACACCTACAGGAGATTTTATGACATCCTATTCAAAATCTATAGCCATTAATATGGAGTTGGTCCCCCTTTTGCAGATATAACAGCTTCCACTTTACAAGGAAGCTTTTTACAAGATTTTGGAGTGTGTCTGTGGGAATTTTTTGCCCATTCATCCAGAAGAGCATTTGTGAGGTCAGACACTGATGTTGGACGAGAGGGCCTGGCTCACAATCTCCATTCTAGTTCATCCCAAAGGTGTTCGATGGGTTGAGGTCAGGGCTCTGTGAGGGCCAGTCAAGTTCTTCTACACCAAACCCACCCAGCCATGTCTTTATGAACCTTGCTTTGTGCACTGGGGCACAGTCATGCTGGAGCATTAAGATTTCCCTCCACTGGAACTGAGGGGCCTAGGCCAACCCTCGAAAAACAACCCCATAGCATTATCCCTCCTCCACCAAACTTTACAGTTGGCACAATGCCAGGCAGGTAACGTTCTCCTGGTATTCGCCAAACCCAAACTCATCCATCAGACTTCCAGACAGAGAAACGTGATTCGTTACTCCACAGAATACATTTCCACTGCTCCAGAGTTCAGTGGCAGCGTGCTTTACACCACTCCATCCCGCGCTTGGCATTGTGCTCGGTGACATAAGGCTGGCATGCAGCTGCTCGGCCATGGAAACCCATGCATGAAGCTTGCAGCACAAAGTATTTGTGCTGATATTAATGCCAGAGGAGGTTTGGAACCCTGCAGTTACTGAGTCATCAGAGCTTTGGCAACTCTTATGCACTATGCACCTCAGCACACAGCAACCCCGCTCTGTAACTTTATGTGGTCTGCCACTTCATGGCTAAGTTAATGTCCTAAACACTTCTACTTTTCAAAAATGCCACTCTCAGTTGATTGTGGAATATCTACAAGTGAACAAATTTCACAAACTGACTTGTTGCAATGGTTCCATCCTATTGCAGTACCACGCACAAATACAGTGAGCTCTTTAGAACGACCTATTCTTTCACAAATGTTTGTAAAAGCAGACTGCATGGCTACGTGCTTGATTTCACACACCACTGGCAATGGGGCTGAATGAAGCACCTGAATTCAATGATTAAGAGCTGTGTCCCAATACTTTTCTCCATATAGTGTATTTACTAAATCCAATATTTTTGTCATGTTTTATAACCAAATAAAAATGATAAAAATTAATAATTGGAGGGTATACACGGCCGAGTTGTAATTATTGGAGTGGTTGTGAAATTACACCTACGGCCTCACACCATCAGCATTAATGCCAGTTAAACAGATTTAATGCATTTGTTATTCTTATTCTTGTTATTCTTCTTATAAACTCAACTCTGATACTCACCTAAGTCATTATCTGTAAAGAAACCTTGTAGATAATAAGATATTGATCCTGTGATGAGTTGACATTTTTTTAACATGTTAAATTCAATGCTGAAAATTTTATAAGTTTAAATTATAAGAATTCCCAAACTATGGAATAATAAATTTAATGTATCAATATATCAAATAATAAACCGACCCACTGCGTGTTCGGAGCAAAAATCTGCCAGTTTCGGTCTGGGCCAATTCTAATTTTGCATCCCTACCTGAAACCCTTTGTATTATTACTCTTAACCCCTTAAACTTTAAAGACCCTTTGAAGACTTCAGACTACATACTTTACATGTTAGTTTCATAGTAGTTACTGAATAATTCCAACAGTTATTGAATAACAAGCCTTAAGATTAACTGAATAACAAGTAAATAATTAAATACCTGAATAATCTTCCTGTAGTTTAACAGGAAAACTAACTCACATTTTCATGAAAGCTAATTTGTTAATCATACAAAAGAACATGCTGAACATAGAATACAATGCACCTCCATGTATTATAGCTGATTAAAATCTGGCCATATTTTATGCAGAACAGTTAGTAAAGAGGTATTTATAGTACTGAGCGAGCAGCCACAATTCCAAGCATAGAGTCAGCCCATCACTGCATGCTTAAGAGAGAGATGTAGGTTGTACAGCTGGATAGGTGACTGTGTGTGTGTGTGTGTGTGTGTGTGTGTGTGTGTGAAAGACTTAGGATCACTAGCAGCATGGAGGTGCAAGAGGTGATCACTATTACGCCTGAGAAAATTACATTTGTCAAAAGGGCGCTGATCCTCGTAATCTGATGTTGACCTCCAGTCTGGGAGTCATGCCTGACTGCAGACACCAAAGACAGAAATAGAGAGTCTGAGAGAGCTAATCATATTACTGCACAATGTAAAACAATGGCCCTCTAACTGGGGAACTAGAAAAGAGCCTGAGGTATCTGTATTAAGTCTTGGGTTACAACACCTCAAAAGATACACCAATCAGGCATAGCATTATGATCCTTGTTTCTACACTCATTGTCCATTTTATCAGCTCCACTTACCATATAGGTGTACGTTGTAGTTCTACAATTACAGACTGTAGTCCATCTGTGTATCTGCATACTTTGTTAGCACCCTTTTACCCTGTTCTTCAGTGGTCAGGACCCCCATGGACCCTCACAGAGCAGGTACTATTTGGGTGTTGGATCATTCTCAGCACTGCAGTAACACTGATGTGGTGGTGGTGTGCTGCTGGAGTTTTTAAACACTGTGTAGTTAGTGGAGCTGATAAAATGGACAATGAGCATAGAAACAAGGACATAATGTTATGCCTGATCAGTGTAGTATATCTATAGTAGATTTTTTTTTCTGTCAGATTTGACTCAATGCCTACCTGCCGGAAATAAGAATTGCAAGGAGAAATACAGCTCACTGTGTCTGCCATGCTTAATAATTCCCATTTCTGCTTCAAAATTGCACCCAGAATCTGCAAGAACGAAGCTACGCAATAAATCCACGGTCTCCTATAGTCTCAAATAATTTTTCTAAAAATATAAAGGTGGAGGATTCCATCCGTATTGTTTGGTACAATTGTTTACTAAATATTATTTAGTATAATATTGAAAAAGATGGGTTGAAAAAATCTTGCAGCCAATTCATCACTGTGACATACTTATTGTTCAGCTCATGGTGCACATTTGGCTCTTTCTGACATAATATAGGTTTATTGTATTACTTCTTTAATAAACACCTCCAATCTATCACAGTTACTAATATTGTGTGTACTGACAAGAGCAACTAAGCTAGACACTTCATCTTCAGATGAAAGAGTTTCTTTGCTCACAAACAGAACTATTAGATTAAAGGTTAGGCCGAAGGGGTAGCCTATTACATTAATTCACAAGGGTCACTTCATGTCAAAACACCTGCGGCCTGATTTATTAAACTAGGCATTTGATAAAAATCTCTCTTTCAGATCAGGGGCATCTTTTGCACAGACATTTAATGGCTATGAAACATAAAACTTACTGCACACTACTATTTGAAAGTATGGAATCATATTTATATACTATAACTTACATATTGTGGATTAAAATATGACAAACCTGACAGAATGTAGGTCAAATTTTGACAGAAAAATAAAAGATTAAGGCCTGCAGCAAAGTATCAAAATCTAGGCATTACTAAGATATTATTTTAAAGGTAAAGGTTTCTGTGTGTAACTATTTCATGGTATCTACAATTTTCATTTTGGTGCATCACTATGACAAACTATTTTTACATGTTTTATTTAATATTTTAAGAATTATGTGTACAGTAAGTTACTAAATGATAAATAACATACTGTAATTACCTGTTTATAATTTCGGTCTTGGTTTCTGCCAAGAATTTTCATTTTGGCGCAATACTATGACTAATTATTCACCAAAAGATATAACAGGATGTTATATTCAATATTTCAAGAATTCTGTGAACACCAAGTTATTAAATGACATATCATGTATATACCTTAATTATCTGTTTACACTGATTTTTTATCATGCGTTCAGATGTCAGATTTCATCTACATTTTTGAAATACAATAAATTCTGCATATTAGTTTTAGCATAACTTAATTATCGATGCTTAAAGTTTCTTAAGTTTTATTTGCACCTTCCTATGTCATAATAATTATTTGAAACTCATGAAGTTGCACAAGAACATTATGCATGTCGCCTAAAACATTAAAATTATTTCATACAATTGTCTGCAACCAAATTGGTTTTATATTAATTCAATTCATTTCAATTTTATTTGCTATTGTGTTTGTTTGTTTCTTCCATTTTAAAAAGAATGCTGATCAGTATTCCTTACATTTCATCAAGGGGATGACATATAAAATATACAGGCCAACAATTCAGTGAAACGCAATAGTTTTGCTCATATTTGTTTGTATTAGCTCAAATGTCATTTTACAACATTTGGAACCATCTTTCGCGTGTAAGATGGGCATTAAGTTAATGTTAAGCCCAACTGATTGAAGTAGATTGAAACAAATGGATTAGCAAATTCTGAGTAGATAATTTCCAGTGTACTTCAAATATCAATATATGAAAATATATCAAATATATGGCACCTATCCCTTGTAACGGTACGGATTGTAAGAACTAGGAATAATGGGCATTGAAACAAATCCCATTCCTTGTTTAACACTAATACTGGCTCTCAGGTGTGTCAAAATGAAGGTGGGTCAATTATAATCTGGAAATAGCACAAAAGCCTGAGGTAGAGAGCCCTCACCCCTGTTATCTTCTTTAATAACTCACCCTGGAAAACTAACAACGCTCCCAGGCCTCCAGCCATTTTGATTAATGAGACCTACCGCTGCTTGGCCTTTGTATAATGATGCCCTCTCCTCAGGTCTTAGAAGTCACTTCCAAGGTTATTGTTCTCTCTCTAAATAACTGTGTTATAATGCACTGCCCTTCTCAGATGCTTCAAAATCCAATTTTGTGGATTCTCTGCGTGGTACATTATGCTCTATTCTAGACACATGTTTGAATGCTTTTGTTTTCACCATTGCAGAACTTGTGACAGAGGCAAAAGAGGTCAAACTGTCACACAGTGTTGTGAAAATCTGGTCAGACAAAAACATTACACAGAATGTGTCTCTCCTTTGTTAATACTACAACAGAGAACATTTACAGCTTATTGATTTGCTGTTTTGTAGCAGTACACATTCAGTGCACTGATTGAAAGATTATAGCAGTCATTACAGATTACAGGTAATGAATAATAGTCATACTGAAGGCATACAGAGTCTTCCATTTGTTTTCTGAGAATCCATCAATATTTCCTCTCATACATTACAATGTGGTCAAAACACAAGGCTTCTTCTCTAAGGCAGAAATAACAGAAAAATCAAAGTCTGCTGCCAGTGTCTTTTGTTCACTGTGTCTTAAGATGGTTCCTCAAAGCAAGTCACTCAGGTGTGCAACTTTAATTAGTTCATTAATTGTAATTTTGGTGTATTTTTTATTAGTGGCAAGCACTTGTAAAGGATATTTCTGAGGGATATTTTGTTTTGAAGGTCATGTCATAGTTGAGCTTTTCATGACAAAACAATGTAGAACAGGCAGATAATGAATTCAAGTAAATGTAAAAAATTAGCACTTCCATTCCACTTACACTCATTCTACTTCTACTGCCCTTTTCATATTCCATTCATTGCAGTCACTCTTTACAACTATTCATATCGCATATACTGCAATTATACACATACTGCACATCACATATACTGCACTAAGCCAAAAACCAAACAGCTATGTGGTGATTCTAAGCATAAAGAATAAATTAGTAAAATATCTCATAAATACATGTAGAAGTAAACTTGTTACACTGTCCTCTGCTCAGCATATGTTCCAGAGAACAGTATTTAAAACAATACAGTGCTAATCTTGCCAGTGAACTGGCAAATAATTGACTTGTGAACTTTTTTAAAATTAATTTTATTTTGTATGTATTTTAGAATTAAATTGTTTCTGTAAATATTCTAATATCTAGTTTTGTGAGAGGTCTCTTCCACTTGTAAAACATGTTTGTAATTAGAGAAATGTTTTTACAAGCTTCATATCAAGATACATCATTCTGTTGTGTCTTGGGGAAGGGCTTTCTCAACACCACCTTCGCCAGTTTTGATATTCAATAAGAGTAATAAGAGAAATACTATTCCCTCTAAAAACAGCATGCACACTGCAAAAGGGCGGAGAGATCTTAAAAATGGATGACCAGAAAAACACAAATGCAATTTTATTGAATAAAAATTGTGTTTAATAGGCCACAAGAAGTGATTTAGACAAAATGAAAAACTAAAAAAACAAGACCTTTAATCAAAAGAGCAGGAGCTCAGCTCACCACTAGCTGCTGGAGGGCTCATTTCCTGGTCTTAATGTAATGCCATCACTTCCTCCCAATGGTTTTGACTCAGCACAAGTCTAAATATATTCCCTCACACAGAGGTGAAAAAAAACCCACAGGGCCTGAGGCTACGGGTGATCACTCACACCACCACTTAGAACTGCTGAAGAGTTTTAATGTGTGCCTTTAATTATGGGTTGGCTGTGTTCCAGAACAGAGGTGGAAGAGAGCAGGTGAGGAGAGAAATGGGTGGAGAAGCAAACGCCCGGAGACATGGACACCCGCTTCATCCACACAGCACAGTGCAGCGGAATATAAAAGACCTGGTAGATGATCAGGAAGTAAATGAAGAGTGCATGGGTGTGTAAAGGGCAACAATATATCTAACTTAAAATACTCTGCAAGACAAACAGGAACTAATATGTGAGTAGTTTTCATTCTAATCATCACACTGCATGTAGCACTGGGTGTGCAATGCATTTTAATAGGACTGCAGTGACAAGATGAGAGTCTCTTTAATTCAGGCATCCGTTTAAAGCGTTGAAGCGCACGCAACAAACCACCAGGGCCAATTAGTTACGATGTTAAACTGCAGATACGGACTCGTCCAATTTAAGAAACAAATAAATTTCCAAGGGCACTTGCTTGAGTGGAGTGCACTCAGCAGCCTGTTGATAGCTGATTAAATATTAGCGCGTGGCGAGGGAGGCACGCTGTATTTATTACCCGCGCCTTTGAGTTTCTCTCTGTTTAGAGGATGCATTTTTAAAGTAAATGACTCTATGCTCAGGGGACCTCGCCGTTGCCTCAAAACATTAGAAATAACAACTGGCTACACGCGAGTGAGCAGGGAGGCTCCATACGCTAGAAGAAAAAAAAGTAACATCTGAGAAATGGAAATGAGAAAGATGAATCTGGGTCATACACTTTCAGGAAAGATCTCTCTTGTTCAGTGGGGAGGGAGGAGGGTGTTGGATCTTCCTTCAAATGACATTGGAACATGAAGCGAACCAAAGAAACTTCTATTAAGTCACACAGGAAGAGGGTATTAAGGGTGGCCTGGACATCAGTACTGCTCTGGAGCAGGGTGCTAAGGCAGCTCTCATACGCTTTTATAATGACCTAAATCTGTGACTTTCACACTATATGGTGTTCCACTGCATTATGTATAAAGCAGGGGTACTGATTTACTTAATGCTCTCTTCCCCATGAAGAAACACAGGACGTCTCTCTGCTGTGCCAGCGGTGCTGCATCTCACAGGTATTTCTGACCTACCTTTTCTACTTCCTATTCAGATGCCTGCTTAATCCTATTCCATTCCATGGGACTATATCAAGACAATGTACTCAACCTCTATGTAGTCTCTGTATGACACAATAACCAAATTCAGTGTGACCGACTGTCATACGCCTCACTGTAGAACAGATGACAAGTGATCATCCAGTTAATTTGAACACAATGCTCCAAGTTACAAGTCAAATGCCAATGTTAAATGTTGCCAATATATTTAAAAATTGAGGCCTATTTACAATTTTTAACTTTTTCTGTATTGAGGTCTTCTCAGAGAGATATGAAGCCTAGTAAATAGTCAACACTGGTTTTGTTTTCACAGCCCAGGACTAAGCTTGGTCTGTGAATGGAAACACAGCCACTGGTTTTGTAATATGAAAACAAAATAACAACCACATCACAGAAACATCCAAACTATGAAATAATATTTTATCTCTCTAGACACCAGACAACAGATAGGAATGAATTTGGGACAGCAACTAATACAGAATAACAGTTCGTAAGTTCATAATCAAACTGCAGATGAGAAAACAGTACTACAGAAGCATCCTAGCTAGATAAAATTTCCTAAATATTGTCCTTACTTTAGTACATTCCCAGTTGTGTCCTAATTTCTATACTTATTTTTCTATTTCTATAGTTTCTATAGTTAGGCAACTGTGACAGGCACAGTCACAGTTCCTTACTAGCATAATGATGTTGCATTTATCTATATTGCAAAACAGTTTTCTTTTCCAACTCTGCGTTTTAAATATCCCAGACACTACAGACACAATCTCCACCATTCCATCGTATTATCTTTGTTTGTTAACGTTGATTGAAGTTAGCCAGCCGCTAAAAACAGCTAGCCTGGAAAGCTAGCACTCTCCCGCTCTCCAATGCCTCACAGCTTCCTCAGTTTACTTTCGTTTAAATCAGGGCTGTAATTTACACGAACCCACTTCTTTCTTTCACTTTCGTTGCTTGGGAATGCACTAATACTAAAATATGACTGTCTGAGCGCTGTAACAGCGCTTTAGTTGTGAGGATTGTGATTGTGATTTAACGCTGCTAAAGCTGGTTAGGATGTTAGGAAAGAGGTGAGTTCGCTGTAGGACAGTATCGATACACCACTGACCTCGTCACTCACACTCGGTCACAGGAGAACAGATCGCCGGTCGCTCCACTCAGACAGGGAATGTATAACTCCGCGTTTCAGCTGTTGCTAAAGATTCATCTTACTCGTGGCCCCCTCCCTCTCTAATCATGTAGAAAAAACTCGGAGGTGCGCCCTCTCCTGGCGACAGCGGAGTAGTGTTGCTTTCCTTGCAGTAGAAAACGCCACCAAGGCTTTCGCTGAACGTGGAAGTGTGAGAATGGTCTGTTATATCGAACATTTATCGAACATGTCATATCGCTCTATCGAGGAAAAGTTATATTGCGATAATTATCATTATCGTTTTAACTAACACTAAATGAATAAACGTAAATGCAAGCATATGCTTCCTTCTAGGCATGCAACCACAATTTTCAAACTGATACTGCTGCTAACACAACATTGAAGCAGAGTGCTAACTGCCTAATACTGTGTATGCAAGCTGGCAATTGCCCATGAGACACCATCAGCATTAGATTGACAGGAGAGAAGAACTAAGCCATCCTTCCCACGCAGAGATTAGAGCCAGTTGTGCTCTTATGGACTCCCAAAAATGAACTGCTGTGTAGCTGTTCATGCATCATGATAGGATGTAGTGCTCTTAGCCAGCTCATGAGCCTATGATCACATGTTTTTATACATAAGCTCAGGCCTGAATAACTTGTTCATGAAAAAGTATGAGACGATGCTGGAACAGGCATTCTAACTAAATGCCACACAGGTTTAACCTGTGTTATTTGGAAATTTTAGTGCTGCCATAGGTTGGCCTATCATAAAATACACTGCCACACACAGTTCGTTATGTAAACAGGAGCATGCATGGACTTGCCAGTCACTGGAGATGATCTTATACAGACACATACATTGTTTACGCAGAGCCATGAGAGGCAGTGAAAGGCCCCAAGCAAATCTTCTGCTTGTTCATTACGTTGTCAGTGACTTGCAGGCAGAAATGACAAAAATGTCAGCTCTGAGCAGTAATTACATTTCTAATCCCTATGATAGAAGATAAACATTGGTGCGGAGTCTAAATTAATATAACTGATGGGGAGACTCATCCATAAGAGAGCTGTGCAAACATGCAAATAAATACTCATTTGTAACACTAACAGATACATGGATGGAAATTGGTGAAGGGTCCTCTCTGCTTCGCTGCTTCTTGAGTAATGTGCATCTACTCACAAATGACAGAGCTAACCTAAATTACACTGTGAGCATAGTCATGCAATTGAACCACAGCACATTTACAACCAAGCACATTTGGGAAAATTATAAGACAGAGGTGGTAGTAGAGTAAAAACATTACATCACTTATGAACTGAAAATATACTCACTATATAATTTGACGGAGTAAAAAAAGTGAGTCACATTTTCTCGTTCAACTTCTATGAGCTGGGCAGTTCTCATCAGACAGGGGTCTGAACAAATCTAAGCGAGAGAGCTGTCAATCAGATGGGGCAACACACAGGGGGCGTGTGATGTCACTGCACAGTGACAGCTGTGCCAGCCTCATCTCAGTGTCTCTGATTGGAATCTCTATCTCGACAAAGGAGCTGCCAAAAAAAAAAAAAAATCTGTGGGTATTGTCATCGTCAGTATCATGTTCTATTCCACTGGGTTTTACATATATTTATTCACTTAGCAGATGCTCTTAGCCACAGTAACTAACAAGACAAGCAAACAGCAGATGGCATAATGATACAAGTATGCAGAAGACCTCAAGTACCCATAAGCAATAGCTTTTGTCAAGCTTGTTCAAGTGTAAGTGTAAGTTAGGCATTAGGTTGCCAAAACAAGAGCAGTAAATAAGCAGCAAGAGCAGTAACTACATAACAAGTGGAAGTGCACAGAAACAAAGAAACTTTTCAAAATCAGATTTTTAATGGTCAAACGTGGTCAGTTTTACCCCGTGACTGCTAATAGCAATCTCCTGAAGTGGTCGAGCAGTTAATTCCAAGTTAAACATTTACAAACACCTTAACATAGTCAGAAAAGTGGATTATAACTGAGACAATAAATCAACATCAGCAGGAACGTCTACACTCAAAAACTGCAAAACTGGCTCTTGTATGTGTTAAGAAAACAAATCAAGTTTATATTAATTAATTTAACTGATTTTTAAAAAGGACAATGTTGAAAGAACAAAATTATCCCAAACATTAAATCAGCCAAAGGTAATCAAGTCAAATAAAAGAGAGTGAATTTTTCCAAGTCGTACAGTATTTCCACCTGCTGTCATGAGACATAAACCCAAATAAATTAAGCCTGTTGTAATTAAAATATATATCCCAAATTACTACTTTGTGTTTCTGATTATTGCTTGTTTTCAAAGATTTTACTGAGTCCTACTCCTATTTGCATATTATTGTTTTACTCTCCATCTCTGTGTTGCCTTTCCTAGGCCATCTTCTCGTGCGTCTGCTAGAATTTCAGTTAATTGGCTACTACTCTTATTGTTGGTGTTATCACGTTCTCTGTTGTTGAGGGTAGTTTTAAACTGACTGGATGCTGCAGTAACTACTTTTTTAGCAGCTCTAGTAGGATAAATTGAATTAACGTAAGTTAAATCAACACCAGTAAATCTAGTTTAAGACCAGTAAAAGTTTAATGAACTTTAATGAGGTGAGGTTTGAAATTTTGACAGCAGATTAAGTTTAGCCAATTTAAGTAAATGATTTTATATTAACACATTTGCCTTATTTTGAAGGAAAGCCATTTAACTGTGCCATTTAACTGTATGGAAATATGTTCCATAATTCAGTTACGTTCAGGTAAAGAACTATTTTTTTTGAGTGTACCAGTGATCCATGGCATCACAGCCTATGAAGCAAAGCACTGACACACACATCGGTTTTGCTTATCAGGGCTTAAAAGCCTCCCAAATAATCAAAAATAGTTACTTCTTGTTGTTTGTTCTTTTATGCATTTGCTCTGACACTTCTGTCACATGAGAGCGGGAGAAGACGGCAGTTTTGAGTGATGCGTTCAATGCGTCAGATAGCTACAGTACATCTGTGCAAGCTGGTGTCAGTCATGGAATCAATCCGGGAATTAGGGGAGCATCTCCAAGAACAGAAACACAAATAACACTGCAGATGAGAAAAGAAACAATAAGGCCATGTAAACAAATCAGTCGCAAAGTGGCTGTCACGCTCGGTAGAGATGGTGGAATCAAACAGTGGTGCTGCGCTGATGTGAGGAGAACCTGACAGAAGCACATCACTAAGCTACTGCTTTCTCCTACTGCTGTGATTTTCTTTCTCCAAGAATGCTGATAAGGCTGTCAGAGTTGCCTTTTTTCGCCAAGAATGTTTGGACAAACGTAGCCACAAGGTTTACAGAAATTACAACTGAAAGTACATTAATCATGATATATGAGGACAGGCAGATACTTGGGAAGAGAATTAAGATGTCCTTCTGGATCACAAAGTGTTTCTGATTCACAGCAAACTTTCTGCTAACATCTATTCATGGACAGGGTCTTCATGCAGGGTCTTCAAAGTTCTTCAGCTTTGTATTTGTGTTCAGCTTTGTATTTGCTTCCTGTCTGAAAGTAGCAAAGCATTTATTGACACCCAATTAGGGCTGTCGCAATTAGTCAACGTAATTGAGGATGTCAATGCTGAAAATGCATCGATATCAATATTTTAAATCGATACTTTAAATTATATTTATGTATTTACCTTTTTTGATTTCTACAACACTTCAATTCAAATAACAAATGCTTTTGCTCAATATCACTACGTAACTGCTGTGTGCACTTTTGGCTCAATTCGTGCCTACATGTCATTTCGGGCTCAATTCAACATGATAGTTTTAAATTTCATGGCAGCTGCAGCAGAGTCTGACTGGGTTGCAAAAGAGTTTTCTTAAAGTTTCCAAAGAGACAAGCCATTGAAAGTATGGGAGAGTTTCAGATTAGCACAAAACAAAAAGGTAGTTTGTACACTGTGCACAGCTAGTTATGAGTTATGTCAGCTTAGTGATCCATGTCTGGAGTTTTCGAAACGCTGTTAGAAAAAAAAAGTCAAAGCACCATTTTCAATGAACAATAATAAAACAACAGAAACAGACAGTTAAAAGAAACATAAAGATACCTCTGGGGTTTTAAATCTGGGGTTTAAAGTTAGGACAGAATTTAGGAAATTTTGTCTAGTTAGGATGTTTCTGTTATACTCTTTTCTTATCTGGAGTTAAGATAAGATTATGATCTTAAGAACTATTGTTTTGTAATAGCTTCTGTCCTAAATTCAATCCTAACTTAAGTTGTCATGGTGACTAAGTTGTTGTAATACGGCCCCTGAAGCATTATAATAACTGCTGCACCATTTAAGGTGGAACGAGAAAATTTGAACAAGAAGCTGGCAAACTGGAAGCCAACTTCAGCCTCGTATATCACAGCTGCACTAACATGATCCACAAGCACCTGAAGAGAAAACACACAGGCGCTATTGTGGATGAAGGACTAGCAAACCACCGCAAGTGTTTATCTATTCATGTTTAATCCACCCCCGTTTCCAAATAAATTTGGACGCTGTGCAAATGTAAATAAAAATAGAATGCAGTTATATGCAAACCACTGAACTGAAAATAGTACAAAGACAACATATCAAATGATGAAACTGAGAAATTCTATTGTTTTTTGAAAAATATATGCCCATTCAATTCAATGCCTGCAGAACATTTAAAAAAAGTTGGGATGGGTGGCATGTTTACCACTGCGCTACATCACCTCTTCTTTTAACCATACTCTGTAAGTGTTTGGGAACTGAGGAGACCAATTGCTGTAGGTTTACAAGTGAAATGTTTTCCCACTCTTGCTTGATATAGGTTTTCAACAGTTCAGGGTCTCCTTTGTCATATTTTTAGTTTTATAATACACCAAATGTTTTCAGTGGGTGACAGGTCTGGACTGCAGTTGAAATTTAAGCAAGCAAATCAGAGTTCAGTCTTTACCCCTCTAGTCACGTTTTTGTTGGTTGGTTTTGTTGGTTTTGTTGGCTTATCTCAGAATCCATAGCAGCGAAAGTTGAAATGGTTGGAACTTTTTTGATGGAGCGTCTTTTCTCAGAATACAGACACAATTTCTAGTTTGACAGAGCTAATGCAGCATAGTAATGCACTGAATGAGCTATGTTTTTGACATTGCGCCAGCTTCTAATGAATAAGCAGTATGCTGGGGAAAAGTATGAAAGATAACTGAAATATATTAAATTGTTTATAGAAAATATTTATTTTTGACAAGTAAAGAAAAATGTGTTTGGTGAAATAAATTCAAAATTAATGACACCATACTTTGGATACACCCAGGCTTGTCCTCTTTAGTCAATCTACAACTTGAATGCAGTCATGCCACACTGGTCGTATCCACAATCCTCAGCTGCACAGCTGGCACATGTAGTGCACACATACACAAAACACATATGTGTATTAAAAGGTATTGTAAATTTATTGTGGGTAATTCAAGTTATTTCTTCAGAAACATATAAGTAAAGCAAGTAGCAAAATTCTAGTAAAATGCAATGTATTACACTTTTTTTTAATTAAAAGTAATTACTTTACTGTAACATAGTACTTCGTACGTTATTATCTATGACTGCTCATTACAGCTATGAACTCTTCAGAGCCATACTACAGCTGCGAGAGGACTGAAAAGATACTTCAAAGAGAACATTAAAAAGTTTCACCAAGCAATTACAAGTGCATTTGACCATTAGCACGGAAATGGTGTCTATAAGACTGAAAGATGGGACTGTTTCATTACAGTATGGTGTCAGAGTTTTCACCCATGTACAATTTAATAAGTCCCTTTAGAGGTGAACTTTGAGGTCAGTTTGATTCGAATCCCACTAAAAGGTAATGATACCACATTAGTCACGAGAAGGGAATAAAATGGTTCTTTAAAGTAGAGGTAAGGTAAAAATAAATGGCCGTTTAATAAAAAGAAATAATCAAAAAATAGAAAAATGATTAGGGAAATAAGAAAAGAACAGTGGGGAAATATCCATGGAAAAAGATGGTCAGATTCATGCCTTCAAAAGAAAAGAGATCTCAGCTGGATTTTTGGTTGTGTATGTGTGCTATGCATGTAAAATGTGAGCTCGGCTGAAACAACTCCAGTTACCTGGCTAATAAACCTTTATCTTCACTGACCACAGGGAATCTTCTGGAAACATTTGGGTTTCCTATTCATATGTCAGGACAAACACAGGTAAGCTTGGCAGAGACATCCGGCTGAGGTCCCCCATTAATCTTAATAGTGAAGTGTAATTAGGAACGGCTGTATGAACGAACATAATGCCATAAATAACTGGAAAGCAGAAGGGCAGTAGAGTGAGGAGAGAGAAGCTCGTCATCTAATGACCCACAGCAGGAACAGCCATGTGTCAGAAAGGCCCTTGATTCATGTTTCTGGTTCGTTTTATTTCTGTGCGGTAAGGAACAGTACAAGTGGTACATGCAGCGTAGCATACTGGCATTTTTTTTTTTCATTTTACGGAAAGTATTTGGTGTAGAAAAAAGGGAAAATTAAAAACTGCATAAAGGATATAAGTCAGTAAAAAAAGAAAAACCTTTTCTTCATTAATGCAGCAAATAAATTAGCCAAATAACAACACTACACTTTGTGACGGCTTCAACTTCCTTTTAATCAATAGGTAAGCGAAGCATACTTTCAGTAACACAAAGCCATTTTTCTGAGAGATCGATGCTGGTCCCTTAAAACAGCCTGCGCAGTCTGGGGTGTCTGAGTGCCAGCACAGCAGCCACTGGCAGAGAACGTGATGGTTAACATCAAACTGGGAAAGAGCATGAAGTGTGACAGAGTGCATTTCTCTGCCCAAAGATGTTAAGAATCAGAGGAGGTGAGCGGTCAAGCAGCAAACTCATACTGAAACACCGCCTCGCTAAACTAAGAGAGTAGACACAGACACACACACCTCCGCACACACACACAAATCTATCCTCTGGTTGTGGTTCTCTGAGGTAGGTCCTGTCAGTAGCAGCAGTTTCATCTCTAGTGCTGTCACACACATTGCTGTACAACCCAAGCACTCCTTCCCACTTCTCCCACCTCCTCCCTTCTGGCACACACATTAGCCCACAGGTGGCAAAATGATTTTTTTTTATTATTCCAACTTCAGGGAATAAAATGTGTGCCAGTTATCTCTGCAGCTGGAAGGCTAGTCTCCAGTTGTTCCCAGGTCAGTTCTATCATCTGTCTTCCTATGCTATACTGCAGCTGCACGCTGAGTCCCTCAGCCCTGGCCAGTCCTTCTAATAAATACTGCATCTTCCTCTTTCTTGCAGTTCATCACACAGAAAAGAAGCCATAGCCACTAACGACAATCAACTGACAACATCTAGCAAAATTCATTTCAGACGGTGTCTATTTTGCCGATTAAGAGTTCAAAGATGTTCTGCTGGGCTATTTAAACTGGATAGTATCTTAAAATGACTCACAAATATGCTAATAGCATCAAGGACTTTTAATAGGCTCTGCCGACTTAATTTACTGAATGGGGCCCTTTATCATTTAACCTGTACATACTTAATTAGAAAGAAGGCAGAGAGTTCATTTAGTCAAAATAAATGTATTTATTCTGAGAACCTGCAACAAGCCTAAAATAACTTTCCAGACAATGAAAAATACTAAGCAAGCAGAAAGGTAACACTATACATTTCTAACCTTCTTTCTTCTTCCAAAGTGATGCAGAACTTCCATTCTTAAAGCACAGAAACAGTAACTACGTGCTAGGCACTGCAAACACGTTTCCTACACAGTTCCCTTTATGTTGAAGGTAAAATTATGCATCCGTTAAGAAAAGGTCTCCAATTAAGGTAAAAGTTATAAGTGGTAGCAATTACTCAGCGGTTGCTAATTACTGTCAAGTCAATTTCAAAGATCGCTGGTTCATTACTGTAATTGAGTTCTCTGAGTAACGTATTATATGTTCACAGAGACTACAAAGGTAAAAAGAAGTAATGAGAACTTTTTTGTACTGTATTGTAATCGTAGCCAAATCTGAATAGAAAAGCACTGCAAGATGGCATTTGCAATTCCAATTAAGGTCTTCCAGGATTCTCCTACCATGCTTCCCAAATGGGAGGCTTTAGTGATGGTAACTTTGCCTTATTCAAGTTGACGTGACATTTGTAGCTGCAACAAATTGTGCAATCCTATTCAAGAAACCTACACTATACATGCTACACACAAAAAATCAAAACATAAATAGAAAATACTTGGTCAAGCAGTAATAAAAGGTAAGCTGAAGAAGTTCCTGCAGATAAGTAAAGAGTTGTTGTTACTCAACAACTGGTGGTCAGCGGAAGGATAGAGTTGTGGTAAAAAGAAACAAGCTATTTTCAGAATTAATAGAATGTGCAAAAAGCTTATGAGCCAAAACAGATTGTGTGCAACTAACTAGGGATGCACCAATTCCACTTTTTCCCTTCCAATAACACTTCCAATACTTGATCCTTGAGTATCGGCTGAGATCTAGTACCAATACTAATCCTAATTCTATCTGACCTAATTAGCTCGTAAGTCCTGATATTTGCTGTGTCAGTAATAAAACATACGAAGAATTTAAATTTTTTCAGATGCTTAAGACTAATCCCTTTTTGTTCATATCCTATATACATATACATCCTATTACAAGTTACTTTTATAACTATAACTATTTTTAACAACTGAAGTAAATACAAAATATTTTTATTATTCAAAATGGTTAAAAATACACCTAAACAATAAATACACTCACCAAGCACTTAGCAACACCTGTGCAACTACCCATTCATGAAATTATCTAATTATGCCAATCATGTGGCAGGAATGTAGTGCATAAAATCATACAGATATGGGCCAGCAGCTTCAGGTAATGTTCACATCTTCTATTAGAATAAGGCAAAACTGATGGGCTGGTTTGATTACGTCTATAACTGCTCATCTCCTTTGATTTTCATATACAACAGTCTCTAGAGTTTACTCCGAATGGTTCAATAAAGAAAACCATCCTATGAGCAGCAGTTCTGCGAATGGAAATGCCTTGTTGATGAGATAGGTCAGACTAGAACAGCCAAATTGACTGAAACCGACAGAAAGGCTACAGTTACTCGGACAACCACTCAACTGTGGCAACTTTAGCGTATCAGCCTGCTAACCTGTCCTGTAATCAGTAGTACCAGTTGAGTCACAGGTTTCTCGGTTGAAGCAAAAGGCCGTGAGACCACTCTGCTGTGTGATGAAGCTGACCAACAGAGATGAACCGCAGGCTGGGCAAATGGACACACAAGCCGGGTTAGATATGCTAAAGGCTAAACCAAGGCTGAAGGCTTACACCAAGAGACTGGCAGTTTTTTACAGATGCCTCTCTAATGTTCACTCCCTCAATAACAGCCTGGGTTAACATTAACTCAGATGGTAACTGACTACTTGGTGGGAGACGAGGGATTACTTAAAGAAGCCAAGCACAGCCATTGAGGTAAGGGGCTCCTGTTAGTGTATTTCACACTTTTATGATGCACTGGTGTATTTGTGAAATTTTGGTGAAACTAATACCTTAGGAGGAATTCAGACTGGTATATCACCCACCATAACTGCCTTTCCAAAAAATATGGGAATTACAGGATTTGCTTGAGCGTTTTTGCTGCTGCTTGTCAACCCATACTCTGTTGTACAGTGCCGTCTACTGGTATGCTGGTCAGACATTGCTTTGTGGTATCAGTCATAGGTATTGGTATCCTTATCGGCAAAATCAATACTGCGTTGAAGTGCCAGTATCAGAGTCGATACAGACACAGTATCAGTATCAGTGCAACCCTGGAACAAACTCTTACGTAGTTTCTGTCGACTATAATTGCATTTACCAAATGTATACTGTTATTTAACTGGCAATGTTTTCTACTCTGAGTAGTGTATCACACAACCCAAAAGTGTTTTTATTTTTTTCTATTGAAGGGCTTAAGATATATGTCTGTCCTTTTTCTTTCCTTGTACATAACCACCAGAATGTGGTAATGAGTAATGTTACGACCTACAAACATACTCATCATTGATTCATATTCTAGGGGGTATGAGTGAGACAGTACAAGACATGCTCTCAATCGAACTCAATTCAATTATGAGGTGGGGATAAACAAAGGGTGATGTGATTACTTCTGAGAAGATAAGACCAACATGCCCATGCGAGTCGATTAAACGCAGAGGGATGAGTTTGACTGTGAATCATTGCCTCGGTAAAAGGATGAAGTGAGAAAGACATGGCTCCTGCAGTGCTAAAAACTCTTAGAAAACACATTTGTATCTAAGGTGCAGCGGAGGTGTTCTGGCTACTATTAGCTACCCGTTATGAGGCCTTGTTTTGAAAATGACCTTCATACAGCACTTAAGGTATGTAATAAAGACATAAGCTGGATGGGAGACATCTAGAATGATGTAGTGCTGGTGTTTTACAAAACTTGTTCTGTTATAATGAACGCAATTCATTTACTAAAATTACTTTCATTACACTGATTGGGAGCAAATGCAAGTTAATTCCAATGTGAGACTGTTAGTAAAGAGGCTAAATGCACAATTCCCAGAAATCAATAAATCACTGCACTGCTAAATCTGATCCTGTTTTAGCATCACATACACCAAACACTACCTAAGCAGAGCCTTGGATCCTTTATTTCTCCCCTGCATGAGCATAGCACTGAGCTTGAGCCTGTTTGCGAAACAAAAACAAAAAAAAAAACGAATTCATTTTCTTCAACAAGCACGCACTCACATAATTGTATTGTAAATTCTTTGATCCACAGCAATTTAACCTATTGTATATGTCAGTCCATGGTGGATGACTGATTCATGAATCAATTCAAAGCTTATAATTAAAATCTGAAAAGCGATACTCAGAGGAAAAAAGCACAAAGTTGATTTTAGATACCTTATTACACACTAACAGAGAATAATAAGTCAATGACTCTCTATCCTGCAGGTGTAATACTCAGATTTTCTGTCAGAGTTAAACTCACTGTCTCATTTTACTGTGGTTATGTTCCACCGATGACAAATATCACCTTGTGCAATGGATTTTAATGCCATAAATCTGCACACACTGCAAGGAGAGGAGCCATAAAACATAAGAGGCTCTGCTCTCCTTGAATAACAATCACCCAAGTGGAAGAGTCAGTCAAAGCTGCCAATTCAAACTGCCATAAATTTACTAGAGCATCTTTCTGCATGCTTCAGGATAAATAACAAAGATCAGACAGGTAAAGTACAGAACAAGCAAACAAGCCCAGAACTCACGACCTGCACAACCATTCAAACATGTGGAAACAGAAACTACACTACATTACAGAAAACAATCAGTCCTAGTTGTTTTGAGGAATTTATTATTAGTTGATATTGGGATTGATACAGATTCAAGTCATCTATTCAAAACACAATCACAAATTGCATTTGTTAAATGAAGCCTGAATCCTGGTATTTAAAAGGGGCTTTCGTTCCATTCTGTGTCACAGTTTGTATCACATAGATGAGTGGACGGTGAGTAATCACGCATGTGATTGTATTAAAAGCATGTGTGTTTGTGTCACCTCTCCTGGCTAAAAAGTAGGAGAAAATGGAAAATAAGGGCCCTTCAGAGGCTTTCCGTCTCCTGCAATAGTGTTATTAGCTTAATGGAAGTGCCAAGCTCACAAGCCTGAATAGGTCCATCTCCCATTGTTTCACGAGCCGGAGAGTAAGTGGTTTTATATCACCTTGCACTGCTACATAACCCGCACTCCATATGAAATACTCTTTAATCTCAGGAGACGCGGGCGAACAGCCCAAGACATTGTTCCCGTCATCACCTCATGAGGCACATCAGAGTAATCAAGTTTAAATTGCCTCTCTCCGGAGAGGGTCAGGCTGCCGTTCCTATTACTGAGGCTCACGTTGAGTGTGGCTGCAGTGATGATGCTGTGCAGGAAGGTCGACATGAATGCAAAAAGTGTGTGTGTGTGTGTGTGTGTGTGTGTGTGTGTGTGTGTGTGTGTGTGTGTACTCACGCATGCAGGTAGGTGTTTACTCTCATACTTACTAGGCCTATATACTATAAAGCGAATACCTGAAGGGCATGCAGGAGCAAATTATCATGTTTTTCCACATGAAATAATGAAACATAATTATCTTTTTCTATCCATTTCTGGGAAAACACAATTACAGGAAAACATCCTTATGGTGATGAGTTAAGAGAACAGATGGAAAAATGCATATGGTCCATTAGGTTCCAGCATGTGATACCATCCCTGTACCTACTCACTTAGATGTTATGCAATTCCATGTGGCCTCATCACTTGCCTGAGAAACAGTAAATTGCACAGTAAATTAGGGCTGAACAATTAATGGTTTTCATACCGAAATCGTGATTTACACAAGTGTAATTTTTAAAATGAAAGGACTGCAATTTTAATTGCTACATGATTCAGTGTTGTTTTGATTTTTAGAAGGAAAATTTAACTAAATAATGCAGAGGTCCTGAATTGGCAGTCTGGTAGCCTCAAATTCTATACACTGATGTTCGTCTTCTTGGCTACAAAAGCTTAATTTATAGAAAACGCTGATCATACAATAAATGGCATTCTATGCTCATGACAGAAGAATTCAAAATTACTTTCTGATTTATAAATCCACTTGGACCTGTATTTAAACAAAAACAAGACAAAGATAATATATTTAATGTTTTTTGTAAAAATATGCTCATTTTGCAAAGGATGCCTTCAACACATTGCAACACATTCCAAAACAGCTAAACAATTTTAAATAGTCCAAAATAAAAACATTTAAACAGCTCATGCAATTATAAAGTATCCAGGAAAGGCCTAGTTCATTATGGGGACAGATGTGTTGACTTTGCTAGACACCATTAATGAAAGATAAACATTTTGGAGCAACATAACGCTGCCTTCTACACAATATCTTTTGCAGGGACATTGAGATTTATTTCAACATGACTATACCAAGCAACATTCTGCACATTCTACTGTGTTACAACAGCATAAATGTGTAATCAGAGTGTGCAGGTGCTAAACTGGCCGGCCAGCAGTCAATACTTGTCTTCTAATGAAACTGTGTGGCCCATTAAAAAGAGTAAAGACTTGTACAACAGCAAAAACAGCATGAGGAAGAACACAATTCTGCTTTACAAATGGGATCAATTGGTGTCTTCAGTCTCGAAACAATTAGTGTTATTATAAGAAAGGTGATGCAAATTTGGAATAAGCATGTACTTAAGAAAAAAATCATGAGGTAAAACATCTAATATCATGTTTTTGTACTGTTTTCAATTTAATTCAGGCCAAACAGAATTTACATATCACTGCTTTCTGTCTACATAAGCATTACATACAAATTTGTTCCATGAAACACTGGACAGCATTGGTCCTTGCATTCAGTATCCACACCAGCAGTTCACTTTGACAATTCGCTTGGTCTTTATACACTCTTAAAAACATTTTCACCATGTTTAAATTTAATTTTTTTTTTTTGGAACTATTTTTTTTAAACACACCAAAACCACATGTTCCCAATCCCAGTCCAGAAGACCCCACACTGAGCACATTTTTGAGCTTTTTTAAGCATTTTTGATGTGACTCATTGACTAATTAATAAGGTCTTTGTGGGCTCGGTCAGGTGTGTGGAACAGAGAAATATGTAGACCATGAAATCAGACTGGGATTGGAAACCCCTGGCTTAAACAGTAGTGGAATGTGGATAATAAAAACAATATTACAACATTTTTGTGCATTTTAACATTTGATGCCTGAGAATTCTATTTTAGCCAGACAATTAGCGCATACTTCACTGAATTTTATTACAATTGATTTTAACATTCCAAAATCAATCACCACCTTCAAACTGACGTATCATGATGCATTAATGCATTTTTACATGCCTTAACAGGTCAGAAGGACTTTAAACATCTAGCCACCCTAATAAGCCATGGCAAAAGTCCAACCAAAATAACTATGCCAGAGCAGTCCCCTCCAGACAACCAATCAATCAATTATTCTCTCTCATCTCTCATTCCCCTTTCTACCTCAATTCAATAGAACCTGTATTTCTGTGGAAAGTGTTTGCCCCAGTGAACTCATGTTTAGTTGAATGCAAATTACCTGTGGAGGGATAACTCATTTTTCCAGGATATAATATGGTCACTATTCAATCGCTGCATAGCCAACAACTTATTATTGCTTCAAATTGAAGTCTACCTCAGCGTCACACCAAATTGAAGCTCCTGGTGGAAAACACAGAATTTCTCATGACAAGGACTACAAGACTAATCATGAAATAGCTTTCTTTTTCCCTGTCCACAATTTTATCAAAACTCCTGCTCAAAATAGGTTCTTCACTCTCATTGTGGGAGTTTGTGTGTGTGTGTGTGTGTGATGGGGGAAAGGTCGCTCACTGGCTATGCTTCCATTCAAATCATTCTATGCACTCTTCACCCGGGTTTCCATTGTCAGCTTGACTCGTGCATTACCATAACGCATCTCTCTGCTATGACACTGAGGGTAATTGCAATTACGACAACTCTCTTTCCCTTGTCACTTTGCAGTCAAATGGAAAGCGACGATAACGTTCCTCAGCTCTCTGGCACAAAAATAAACATGGGTGGCTTACCGAGGGATCTGAGGACAGGCGGCTGAAAGAGCCTGAGGTTGCATTACCCTCTTCTTCCTTTATGCTCTTGCCTGGTAGCTGACAGCGGCAAACCTCTTGTTATCACTGCGCTATCTGTAACTGAAGTGCAGGGCCTGGCGGTTGTCAACAGGGTGATGGGCAATGGCCCACTCAGATGGGACGCAGCTGATTGTGTAGACATGATGCGTGTAACACTCTATCGCCTGTCCTCATGCTGAATTCAATGCTGGACACTTGTTTAAAGAAATCGAGAGGAGGTTATCAGTGCTACCACACACTTATCAACATGTGTCCATCTCATAATGGTGGCATTGTGTGAACCTCCCATTGAGACTACACAGACTCTGTTTACCCTTGAGAGGGCCAGGAGTGAACTGTCAGAGGCAATTCTGCACAATGTCCTCAAAATAGGAAAGACAGCGAGAGAGAAAGAAAGAAAGAGAGAGAGAGAAAGAGAGGGAAGTAAATCAGAGGGGAGAAAAAGACAGAACATGGCATTTTCCTCTCAAGAAACAGCCACCTTAGGAGGAGGTCTGGGTTTCAAATCTCCAATCATCTGGTAGGCTTCACATTTCCTCTGGACTGATATTCAGTTAGGCTTCACCCAGTATCAATGAAAGGGGATTTTAGTGATCCAAGGGCTGATTCAATCACAGCTAATTGCTATTGGCCAACAAAGGAGGGCGCACATAGAGGGAGTTAGTCACCAGCGTTCTCAAGGGCTTATCGGCACAGCAGCAATAGCAGAGCTGTCAATTATCTTTCCCCTTCTGACAGAGGCACAATGAAAGGCAGCGATCTTTCGTTTTAGGGTTGCAAACTCCAGTTCTTTTTTAAGGCAGGAAATGTGTGACACAAGGGGAATTCAGTCTGATCTCAGAGTGTTCTTGTTCCTGCACTGCCACTGAAGATGAGTTTCCCTGCACAGCACTCTCAATCAACTAATCATATTCCCATAAAAAACTGCTGGAGAATCAATAGACTACTATCTTGCATGCGCTGCAGTACAAGACATTACACATTCAGTGAGGGCCATTAATGAAGTGGCTCTGAGGTATGAAGCAGTTTTAAATGATCCAGGCAGAGAACAAAAGCTGGGTACAAGGGCTAATAGCAGAAAGGCCTGCCTGTCACACTGGTTCTAATTGCATTAGATTCTTGCACAGGCAAGCATGCCAGATCTGTCAGATGCATTTTGAGGAGGGTGCAGAACACAAGAGGCGGTCGGCAGAAGCAGAAAGGACAAGACCCTGTACAAGGTCCACCGATATTTTTGTCCCTGTGAACACTGGAGCGGCTGCTCACTGATTTGGTCATAATGAAGTGACTGGCTTTGCACAGCGTGGCCTGCCCAGGGCCAAAGCCACGCAAACCCGGACAAAACGAATGAGAAAGAAGCAATTACTAGATGCAATAAACAGACTTGGGGTTTCTCCCCAGAGTGCTGGCAATGCATCATTGTAGCTGAAACCCAAAACAGGCAGGAACCGAGCAGCAGAACTCAAACGAAAACACACCAGCCCCTCCTGACTTCTTTTGTGCCTGGTAGGTTACAGGTAGCCACATTGCTCTCATGAGAACCATATTTTTAACAATGCAAACAGCAAACATTATTTTAGTTCTGTAATAATTAAGTTTCAAGCCAATATTTTTAAGGACATGCTGCAGCCAACCAGTAGGTCGATGTATACATTAGCATATGCAAAGATTCTCACCATCCTGATGTTTTCCTTGAAACAAGATATGGTGATGCCAATCAGTAAGTTGATGCATACATTAGCATATGCAGAGATTCTCAGCACTCTGGTGTTTTTCATGAATCAAGACATTTTACATAGAAGACATATTGCGTAATGACATGCCTGCTTCTTTGTAACATAACCAACTGGTCTTTAAAGATATCTATTTTTTCTGAAAGGGATTCATTTACACATTGTCTATAAGAGCATACTGTCTCTGTCGGGACAAAAAACCTTGTATCTCCAAAGTGGTAACTTTACAGAAGGAAAAAAACATCTTAATCTTATAATAAAAGTTAGTGAAACAAGATTTTCTTCCAAGTCATTTTGGACCATTTCTACACAATTTTAACACAATGCAAAGGGTAAGTATAGTTGACACATTATGTAAAAAAGACAAACATAGAGACATAACATTTTTACAACAGGGATGATATAGTTATTAAAACCATTGATTCAGAGTTATGCATTCAGTAAATTAAACTGCTCCTTCTTTCTGACAGAATGAATGAGAGACAATGAATGAACATTTGGTAAGAGATTTCGGTAGATACACACAATTATAACCCATAATTACACTTAACATCCTTTCTAGTAAACAAATCTTTCTGCGTGGTATTTGTTTGCCTAAAGGCAAAACTGCTGACGTTCGAAGTGCTCCTACATAAATAATCTTGTGGGATGCAAGCGCACAGTGGTGTGGAAACAACTGACATCTTGACAAACTGCATAAAGATATGTTTTTTTTTTTCCATTTCTGAGCATTTAATTTGATGCTGCGTTAGCAGACAGAGATGGGTTCTCCTTTGCAGTACTGGGTCTCTCTTTGATATTCTGGTACATGAAATTTAGGCTTTTACTTATGTACAAGTTTTGTCTGGGGGCTATTCACTGTATAGGCTGTTAAATGGGCTCAAACAAAAACAATTGCAAGTAACTGGCAAACCATAACAACAATAACTACTAACCAATGGAGAGAGTTCTTTTTCAGCTAAAAGAGACACTGTTGCATGTAAAACCTCTCCTGGAATTCTGGAAGGGCAGGTTAAACTGTGCTGTGACCACTAAACAAAGAGTAAAGATGCACAACTAAGGCTATCTGAGAACGCCAACTAAAAGGAATATCTGGGATGAGTACAGGTGCAACAAGGGGTGTCCAGGGGATATCAAAAAACTTTACTCAAAACTGTACTGAAGCACAGGGAAATCCCAAAGTTAAAGAAATTATTCACCATAGAATAAAATGTACACACCCTAAACGTAATGATCAATCAATACATGTTTAGTGCCCAAAATCTGATTTGGAGCTAGAAGGCCAATGCAGTTAAAAAGTATTGTAAGTCTAAATCTTGTTTAGGTGACACCGAGTTCTATTATATTAGCCTTGTAACTCCACTGCAAAAGTAAAGATGCCAACTTCGGACACAAAACACATCTTGGCCGGCTGACTATACTTGGGCTAAGGGGAATATTGTGTAACTTTCATTTCTCTCTATTCATTTCATCTCTATAAAGCACGCTGTTTGTCCACTGTTCAGTTAGCCTGTGAACAGTGTATGTAAAGACATGAGCTGACAGTGAACAGTGCATGCAAAGACTTGTGTCAACCCAGGCCACTCACAACGAGATGCAAATGTAAAGCGATGCACTGTGGAGTGCCAGCGGGGCTCCACTCACCTGCTCTCCAGCCTCAGGCGACTTCATCAAGTGTTTCTCCCTGTACAGTGACCACAGACCCACGTTGGGCAAGAAAATGAGCGTCACGGTGAATAAAAAGGCCATCTGCAGGACACGCTTCTGTCTCCTCTTCATCGTGATGACCCGGGCGTTGTTGCTGCTGTAAGACGGAGGGGCAGGCAGAGAGGAGCTCACTCCGGCCACGAAAACGCGCCGCCTTCTCTCACACACCAGGACAAAGTTTCCCCTGAAACAAAGGCGAGCGAGCGAGCGACAGAGAGAGAGAGAGAGGGAGACAGACAGAGAGAGAGAGGAGGTTACGGACGCTAGCGAGAGAGAAACGCCAGCTAAAGCTAAAAACGACACTGAATTAGAGGAAAAACACGGATAATTTAGCCTGCTATTTAGCTGTCCGCAGCCTCCACCACTTTAGCGGTCTTAAAATGCACAAAGCACCATTTTAAGCAGCGTTCACCTCTTTTTCTCCCTCCGCTAAGAACACGATGTCGGCAGTGAATTAAATTCGACGTCGTTTTTAACGACATCCCACGACTAGCCCTGAATGTGCCCGTTAAAAACCATGAGAAATGAAAACGACTCACTGTAAAGGCGTGTTTGCATGTTGACCGACTCTCACACGCTCGCACACACTCTCCGTCTCTCACACACGCACGCGTTGGTCGGTAATCCTCCCTCTCTCCGTAGCGGCGATGCTCAACTCTCTGAGCGACCAACGGTTTTAGCGGTGCGCGCTCCAGTTCAAATTTTGAATCGCGGCTCGCGCTAGTCCCGATTGGTGGTTCTTAGGTTCTCTCGGCATTGCTTGTTGGGTTGCTTTGCGCGTTCCGGCTCATCTGGCTCGCGGCTCTGTGCTCCGTCCTCGCGCGCCTTCCCGTCCCCTCAGTGCGTGTGCGCGTGCGGCGATGAAGCCACGTGCGCGCGGTGCCGAGCGCCGCTGCAGCCGGACGGAGGAGACGCGCCTCAGCTCAGCGAGGAGGGTGTAGAGAACGGTTACGGCTAAAGACTCAGAGTGAACACGGACAGGGGGGAAATATTGATAAAACACAAAACACATATGCGCATAAAGACACAAATACGTACAGTGGCCCCAAAAAGTGTCTGGAACATTTACCTATTGGGAACCATTGTTAAACTTAAGTGGGATTCTTTAGGGTCATAAAATGTTTTGAAAATTATATTTGTTACTGAGAAAAACATTTTTAGCACAATATCAAACATATTGACTGGAGAAGAATTTCATCAAGACTGCACTGAGGGTACTGTAAAGAACATATTGGGGCCAAATCACACACACACACACACACACACACACACATACGTAGCCTATGCGTTTGTTTGTATATGCATATATATACAACCCCATTTCCAAAAAAGTTGGGACGCTGTGCAGAGTGTAAATAAAAATAGAATGCATCAATATGCAAATCATGTAAACCATATTTTTAAATGAAAATACTACAAAGACAACATAGAAAATGTTGAAACTAAGAAATTTTATTGTTTGTTGAAAAATATATACCCATTTTGAATTTGATGCCAACAACACGTTCCAAAAAAGTTGGGACGGGGGTAAGTTTACCACGGTGTTTCATCACCTCTTCTTTTAACAACGCTCTGTAATCATTTGGGAACTGAGGAGACCGACTGCTGTAGTTTTAAAAGCGAAATGTTTTCCCATTCTTGCTTACCATAGGATTTTAGCTGCTCCACAGTTCGTTGTATTTTTCATTTCATAATGCAACAAAAGTTTTCAGTGGTGACAGGTCTGGACTGCAGGCAGGCCAGTTTAGCACCCGGACTCTTTTGCTACTGAGCCATGCTGCTGTAATATGTGTAGAATGTCATTTTACATTGTCTTGCTGAAATAAGCAAGGGCTTACCTGAAAAAGACGGCATCTGGGTGCCAGCATATGTTGTCAAAACATGTATATATTGTTCAGCATTAATGGTGCCTTCACAGATGTGCACCCCACCCATGCCATGTGCACTAATCATGAATACTGGCTTTTGAACTGTGCGCTGATAACAAGCTGAGTGGTCTTTAGCCCGGAGGACACAGGACACTTTTCCACTTCACCTCAGTTCATTTTCAATGAGATGAGGCCCAGAGAAGGCGGTGGTGTTTCTGGATCTTATTTATATATAGTTTCTTCTTGGCACTTTAGAGTTTAACTTGCATTTGTGGATGCAGCGATGAACTGTTTTCGCAGGCAGTGGTCTTCAGAAGTGTTTCTGAGCCCATGCAGTGATTTCCCCTGCAGAGTCATCTGTTTTTAAAACAGTGCTGTCTGACAACCCAAAGATTATGGCCAGCAAATACTGGTTTTTGGCCTTGTCTTTGTACTATTTTCAATTAAATATAGGGTATAAATGATTTGCACATCATAGAATTGTGTTTTTCCTTGCATTTTGCACAGCGTCCCAACTTTTTTGGAAATGGTGTTGTATACATACATATATATATATATATATATATATATATATGTAAGACTTTTTCAGAAATACATGATAATTTTCTCAAGATCTCCCAAATCAAATGTTTTCCTGAGATGTGAAGCTATCATTTTTAACCATATGGTTGCCCTCACCACAGTTAAATTGCGTGAGATGTGTATTTTACCCTTTGCTGTTGTCTGCAGCTTTTTGCACACTCTAAACAAACAAACACAAGGTTTGTTTTACAGAGCGATTGTGTCACACTTTATTTCAGTGTTTAGCAAAAAATGCATTTTTACTTAAAATGATATTCTGTTTCATTTTCACAATATTTTAAATTAAAAATCCTGTTATCTTTGGAAAATAAGATTTATGTTGTAATAATGACTTAAATAGCTTGAGTTCTCAAGAAAACAAAATTAACTCATTGTCACGCCATGTCACATTTAGGTTGTTTTGAAAGTTGTGGTAGCCATTTTTTGTTAGTAGTTTGTAAAATCTCATGCATTGTAATTTTCTGAACTTCAGAATCAGTATCAGGATCAGTATCAGAAAGCTTCAGTTCATTGATGGGATCATTGAAGTCACAAGATATTTTGGATGCAAATCTGCAAATAAACTGTTCAAACGATAACGATCTAAAACACACATTAAGATAAAGCACATATTAACCAGCAGCCACACTACATGTACACACTACAACACAAACATGCACAAAGGGGAATTCCACTTTTTTCAAAAGCTCCCCATGATGTAGTGGTGAAGGTGTAAACAAAGTCATTCAGAGTGATTTCATGTGAAATGCTCCATTCTGGAGGAACTTACAAGCCGCAATTGCTCACACTGGTGATAGGAATCAGATGGCCGAAGATTTTAAATGCCTCTAAAATCTCCCTCACAGAAAGGTTTAAATGAAATGATTATGACTGCACTGCCTGATGCCTGAGACATTGTTTTTCAGTACTTTTGACATAAGCTTTTCGGCTACAATGTGTTTTTTTTCTTTAATATATTCATGGTGGAGAGCTTCATGCAGGGTGTTGAAAGGCAAAACAATAGCCATTTTTTTCACATTTTCCACTATTGTATCATCTTTAGCATTACAATAAAAAAGCCTAGTAGGTTCACTGGTTATTTTGGCTATATCTGTGTTGTTGACACCGCATCGCCTGTTTTCTATCACCACCACTGTAAAGAAATCTGGCTCAGTAAGTTTCTTTACAATGAACCATTTCACAACAACCACTTTGGACAACTTTGTTTACATTTAAACAAATAAATTGTGAAGAAATTTTCTAAAACAATGAGTGGAATTCCCCTTTAAACAAATACACACACAAATATTAACATAAACAAACACACGCACTGAGATACATATACATTAGCACACATACAAATGCACCCTCACACAAACATTCACCTCTGGTTTTCTTACCATCTGAAATTGCATCACGCTGGGCCAGATTTTCACCAACTTTCAGATCTTTTCACTCACACTCATGACTTGCCTTTATGTTTTTTCATACTGCTTTCATATTCTTCATTTCTGTCTGAAGGATGCTGTCTGTTGGTAGGCTATGAGGTTGCTACTCTAGAGGCATCTGCTTCTTTGAAGTTGTTTGTTTATTTATTTATTTATTTTGAACTGGATGCTGCGATCTTCGATGGAAACGAAGGTGAGAGGCAAACAAAGGCTGCCACAGACACTTTGTTTATGAAGGGAATCAATATATGCAGGGGTTACCTAATACTAATCGCTGCCCTTATGGTCTTTGACAAGTCAGAAAAGAAACTCTGTGAATGTTCGAGAGTACAACCCACAGTACAACTACAGTACAACCCAGAGTCTAACCCACCTAACCTATTACTACTCAATATTTTAAACGAGGTAAAATCATCAGCATGTTGACATGGCTTGAATTAGAATTTCCAAGGCCACCAACAGAGGGGGCCAGTGATCATGCCCTGCTTCGCAAACCATCTGAAGCGACTTATTTTCACAGCACACAAGTGATATACCGATTCATAAAGTGGAATGATAGTGGAAAATCCCATCATATATAATTTTACTTCTATTAAAATGGATAGCCCAAAGCAGGAGTCATTTCCCTGAGCTCACAAGTCGGTTCAGTGCAACCTTGAACCAGAACTTCATGCATAATGACCTTCACTTTATGAGCTGGTGCTCTCTATCAATTTTACACACCAGATACTACCATATGAAAAAGGGACACTTCATTGGAGACAGCTGCAGCAGTTCAAATGCTACATTAGCCTGATTCTTGGCAAATGAATAGACTGGTAAACAGATGTACTATATGACCAAAAGTATCCAGACACCCCTTCTAAGTTGTGAATTCAGCTACTTTAAGGTGCATTGCTATTGCTGCCCTTATGTTCGCCATATGTCATTACCAATAGAATCTGAGTAGCCTACGGTCACTCTGCCCAATGCTAAGTGTTGGCTAAAGGGGCTCCCCAGCATTGGGCTGTGAAGAGGTAGAACTGCGATCTCTGGAGCGATGGAGCTCCATTCAATATTGGGATGGGCTGAAGTTGTGTTTGTGATGCAGAACTAATCATCCAACACCACTACCTGACCTCACTGTGACTGAATGCAATCAAATCCTGAAAGGAATGTTCCAACATCTAGTGTAAACCCTTCTCAGAAAAGAGTAGAGGCTCTTACTGTTACCCTTGATTTCTGAAGAAACATCAGGCAAGCAGGTGTCTACAGACTTGGAAATGTGGACAAAGGCATTTAGTTGCTTGGCACAAGCCGCTTAGGAATAACAGGTGTTACCTGTCCGAAAAGAGAAAACAATATTGCTTCATGCAGGCTTTAGACAGACTAAGATGCAATCTTGCCATATGTTTCAGCACCATGGACAGCTGACTCCACATAGTGCTGCATGCTTTTGCTGATTTCTCAAATCAAGTGCTCGCAAGTTACCCTCTTAGTGGAGAACAGTGGCAGAGTAAGGGAAATACATAAATTGCATTCAGATACATTGGATACAAATAGATACAAATGGATACATTGAAAAATATTTGTTTTGGTGACACTTCATTTTGTGTGGTCCTTTTTAGACAAAATAAACACTCAACAGACTCTCAGTAACATATCAACAACATATCAATGATGTAGCAGCAGTGAATACATTCAGTAGATTATCAAGAGACTTTTAATTAACTGTGTAAATAAAATTTGTTTTTAATCTTAAGAATTCAGTGGTTTTTCACTTTAGTTGAACTGTCCAAATTCACATCTGTAGATGAACCTGAGAGGTCACTGAAAATGTAACAGGTTTAATACAGACCATCTCAACATCCTCAACAAGCTGTTATAGACCTGCTGCTGACACCATTCTGTAACTGAAGCTGTAAACTAGGTTACGTTGAGGTTCAAGTTAAGGTTAGGATTAGGGCCAGAGTCAGGGTTAGGGTTTGGTTTTGGGTTGAGGTTAAGGTTAGGGGTAGGATTAGGGCCAGGGGGAGGGTTAGATTTTGGGTAAGGTTAGGTTATGCTTAATGGAAGTAGCAAATTAGGTCTACTTCATGTCAAATTAACAATACATCTGCTTAATGTAAATAACATATCAGCAGTACATCTTCAAGATGTACTTTAATGTATTCGGATGCTTCACCACTGCTACTTCATTGATTTGTACTGATACTATGTTAAGAGTTTAATAATTATCTGCAAAGGACCACTCAAAATGTTACCAATTTTTTGATGAGATTGAACGAGCTCTTACAATATTTACATTTGTGTGCTGTTGAACTGCATATGTCCATGCTTCACCTATGAAAGGTCGAGGCAATTGATGCAAGCCTTACAGAAATCCCAATCAATCTAACAAATTTAGGTTGGAGTTTAGATTCGTTACATGAACAGGATGCTGCTTTACTGAGCTGCATGATATTGCAGAGCTAGTCAAGTTGGAAATGATAACGATTAATTTGCCACTATGCTAATTTTAGCTTGGGTAAACAAGAACAATTACACCTAATCTGCCTCAGAAGAGTGATTTTTCATATGCAAAATAAATATTAATTTCAAATATTTGAAATGGAACATCAATTATTTGAAATGGAGCATTTGTGTACGGAGCATGAACGGATGAACTGTGTTAATTTACCACTGTGTGTGTTCATTAAGCACTGAAGCTTTTACTGTGTAAATACTACATTGAAAGGCTGGAATGAAATTCTCTGAAGGCTGTGAGAGCGCGCTTGAAATTTTCACAACGAGCAGAAGTCTGTCACACACTGAGCACTCAGCAGTGGAGTCGTGGTTTTGGATGTGGATGGCCTGTTAAGTTTTACAGAAGCACACAGACTGAGAAATAGGTCAGCTGGTTGGGGCCACAGTCAACACAGCTACTTCTGCAGTCTCTCCATAGCAGTTCAGCAAATATTCGATTCAGGACCTTGGACAGCAGCCATAATAAGTAAAGTGTGCTCCAGGGGCATAACTAGGAGATGGATAGTAGTTTATTTGCTGATGCTTATTTAGCTAACAGGTAAACACATCGTCTACTGAAGCATTTAACTCATTTACACAACTTTTCTGACACATGAGCAGTCAAACGAGGAAGACTGCTTTGTGTGCTTCAGTGCTGCACGATGAAGGCTCTCTGCTTGTGCTGCATACTGATTTGTTTACTGGCTGATAATGTGCACTTTATGCTTGTAAACAGAAATTGTGTTTTCCCCACAGAAACTGAGATCATCGTTAGTTTTTAGATGACAGTCTAAGTGGTATCAAAGTTGCCGAAACTAGGCTGATGTGGAAGCTTCAAAACAATGAGTCTGTTTTATCTCAATTAGCGCACAGCTGCCCATTCATCACACCATCTGTAAAGCAAATTTTATTGGACAGGGAAAAGTAAGTACAAAGACAAATTACAAAGTGACTACTCGAGGTGACCTGTAAATTATGAAAATGAAATTTTATTATGCATCAAAAGTGCATATTACCATCAGCCTGCACTGTAACGTCCTCTGCATTGTAAATGAAAGATTAGTTTGGTAAAAACAATCTGTCAGTGAAAAAAAAGCATTTGTTGTCATATGATGTATGACAGCCTCAACCGCAAACATCCTCTCTGACATTGCTGTGATTGACTTCAACCCTCCATTTAAAATAATCCAATCATATCTCAGCAGTACATTGTCCTTGAGGTTAAAAAGAAGAGAATGCTTTGCCATGTTAATTTGGAGAATATATACATGTTGAGTCTTCAACTCCAAGATGCTAGTCATACAGGGGAACATACTGACAGGCAGAGAAGGCCATCACTGCTATGAAGGAACACAATAGCAATACGTGAAAGTAGAAATTGCATACCTTGCAAGAAGCTGCTTAGGCAGATATTGACACTATGAACCTTCAGATGAAGGATTCTTCTGTTCTGTTGTAAAAAGCCATTTTAGCCATTATTTTAGAGCAGGAAGTGAGACTGCATCCCCCATGGGACTGTTATCCCTCATGGCCACATAGTGAGCAGTTAGATCTGGTCTGAAAATCAGTTTGTAACATTAAAAATTGTCACTACTGAAACAGTACAAATGTTCAAATCTGTGTTTTCTAGTCACATACTGCCGAGCATTTCTTAAAATTAGCTAAAATTGTCACTACTGAAACTGTCACTACCGAAACAGTCACTTTTGAAACATTTAGTAGAGTTTTGGAGGCCAAAATGGGTTGTCCCCTCTAAACCAATTCGGTAGAATGACCGATACACTAACACCTGCCACATACTTCTGCTCTCTGGCCATTTTATGAGCTCCATTATACACAGTTGTATACAGAAGTTTGAAACCCCCTGTCAAATGACATGTTTTGTGGATTTTCTAGGTAAAAAAAGTTACTGCATCCTCTACAGGGAAGAAATTTAAATATGGCATTTTTCTGCAAATTTCAGTGTACAGCTTCTATTTATTTGCTTTAACATATTGAATTAATATAAACATATAAAATGTGCCATAACGTTTGCACAGGCTATATTTTATGTTTTTTTTTTATGTGTTAAATTCAACAAATAAACAGTAAATGTGCATTAAAATGTGCCCAAGTATGTTCTCTGTAGAGGATGTATTGACTTAGTAGTGAATCTGCAGTTAGAAAATCGACAAAATGGAATTTAACCAGGGATGCCTAAACTTTTGCATACAACTTTTGCAATTACAGACTGTAACCCATCTGTGGATTTGCAACAACCTCCACTGTGATTTGCAACAACATCCATCTGATCCACTGTATTGGAACTCTAGTGGTTGACTGTTTCTGCCCTTGAACTTACAACTCATGCTGTATACCTACTGGCCAGTTTGTTAGAAACCTTGCCACCTTGATGGTTAGAGAATGTAACCCATCTGTTAATGCCCAATTTATTAACTCCTCCCTGTACCCTATTTATCATTGTTCTGTCTCTGAACACAGGACTTCTGTTGACAGATATTACTTTGATGGACAGCACAGCAGGGTGAGTGGTGCTAGTATGAGTGTTTCAGACACAGCGGTGTTACTGTTGTTTTTACTTATGTCAGTGTTACTGCTAGGTTGAGAGTGGTCCACCACCCAAAAATATCCATCTAAGAGCTGCATTGTGGTGAGAAACTGACCACTAATGAAAGGCTAGAGGATGGTTAATATCTCAGTTAAAGACTGTTAACATTAAGCCTCTGTCTTGTCTTGGCCTTAACAAAATTTGGACTCAGTCATGTCTCAGGGTAAGGTGTACTCAGAAATTGTTCCTGAGACCAGTTAAGTGTAATGCCTCCCTCTAAGGACACTGGAAACTAAACTTTTTCTATCATTATTGAATATCAACAACGTTTTCAAACAGAATAAAGCAATAGCTTCTATACATGTTTACATTAAATCTGTTCTGCCGGTAGAGGATCTACTTGATTCTTTCTGTGATGGCTTAACTGGTTATTATTGGTTTGTTCAAGTTCATTGCTTCCAAAATTCAAACATCCCCTGAAGGCAGATTGGAATATTATTATGTTTAATACATTTTTAATAATAATTTCAATTTAATAATAAAAATGATTATATGTTGTTTGGTTTATATTCACTTGCCTTTTAGATGGTGATTCTGAAGAAGTTAACCTAACCACCATTTTCGTCCAGAAGTTACAATGCAAAGTTGGACTAAGACTGTAATATAATAATAATTAATCATATTTTTAGGCTTATTATTTAATGTTATATTTGACAAAATATATTATTAAATATAATATTATCTAACATATATTTATCAAAATATATCATGTATAATGAATATACATCTTGGTCTTGACTAAGATTTGATGTATCCAGGTCTTGACTCGGACTCTAATGTTCTTGACTACAACACTAGTCCAGTGTTTTCATGAGGTGAGTTATTAGCCCGAGGGTAGGACCAAAGGGTCAGCAACTACACAGTTTTTAGCCCAGTTATACAAGTTGTAACTGCCATGTTTGGGGTCTGATTCCTCAAACCTCTCACAGCTAATGTACAGCGACAGCTGTGTCTTACACGTATCTTTCACATGCCATTAATAAGTCTACTAAGCTTATTATCTCTGATGATCAAGGGATCCTGACAGAAAAATAAATGTAATGAAAAATGACAAACACCAAAGGTTTAGAAAGTGTTCCAGTTCTGTTTGATGCATGAAAAAAAGAAAAAAAAATCTGCTAGGAACTTGAGAGAGACAAAAATAGTACGGGTCCGCTAAATTCAGCTACTTGTGAAGTGATGAAGTGTCAGTAGCGTTGGTGTTGATGCAGTGCAGTCATGTGTGGAGATGATGTTCAAGACAAGCACAATTAGTTATTCTAATCACAAAGCACTGAGCTAAATGCCACGCTGACGGCTAGTTGTGAAATGTGAAATGTGACAAGTGAGCCTCTACTGAGATGACAGACAAATTGGTGCCTGCGGGAGAAGGATCATTTTGAGCTGAAAACACATAGACACATAGACACATAGACACACAACACTCACGCACACATCACGCATGCGCATGCATGCATAAACGCGCACACAGCTAAGGTTCTGGAGTGGGTGGATCGATTGAAAATAAGCGAAGCATGAAGTACACAAACAAAGAAGCAACATGAAGTATATGGAATCAGCACATACAGTAACTAAAAGCACAGTCATGCACACACACACTTAAAAAAAAGCTTAGCAAAAAAAACCTCTAATGCAGTCATACTGAAAACTGTCCCATTCTTTATGCAGGACTATAAATGAAAATGAACCTAGAACCCAGTCGATATCAAATCTAAAGTGTGCTAATGAACACGTGCACAGAAATGTTGTAATGGAATCCACTTAAAAGAAAAAAGTGATAAGTTAAACTGTGTGGGGAAAAAAGTATGTATTAAGCTTTGATTCTTTTATCAGAGAATCATCGTAAGGGACCCAAGGCTAAGCACAAACTTTATTCATTAGACAAGCCTTTGAAGTGGAAAAGAGACTTGACAGTCTGCATGAATGCATAAATCATTTCACAAAGAGCCGAGCCATTTCATAACATGCATCCATCTGGGTAAAAAAAGGTCAGCCTTAATAGAGGCTGTGCCTGTGTAGTTACTGAGGAATTAAAGTCAATGCGAAAGAGATGTTCGCAGATGGACTCTGTCTCAAGCCCTTAGACACACACACAAGGCACTGTGCAAAGGTCAGAGACCACCCTTTTTGTCTATTTCCAGTCAATATAGCAATTAAATATTTTTTTTGAACACATAGAAAATGCAACTAAATATAATATCAATTTTTTCTGTACTTAGTGCATGCACCCATTAAATTTATTACAGCTTTTTAGGAGAGTGCTTTCAGTTTTTTCAAGAAAGAAGACATATTTCTACAACTCTAAAGTTAGGTCTTACAACTTTGTTGCATTTTTTTGCATAATCAAAGTAATCCCAATTACATATGTAGACTCCATAAAACCTTACTCCACAACTCAGATGTTCACTTTTGGTGTTCTAGTGCAAATTTTCCTCTTTTTTGATTATTTTGTCTTCTCATAGTGGAAGGACAGAAACACCTGTGGATTTTTTTCAGATCTGAAGCAAGAGTGGAGCTTTATTTTCTCATTTCTCTCAAAGATGAAAGCTTTAAGCACTGTTTATCTGATGGTGACAGTGTTGGTGGTCTACCAGGTCATGTATGGCTGTCAGGAGTCCCATTTTCTCTTTATCTTTTCATCATTTTCTGAGCTCCAGTTTTGAAAACTCCTGTTTCACTTATTTTCCTTTGACTTCCCCGTTCCTTGTGCAACATCTTATATCTAGCATCCTCAGGAATATCCACTTTAGCCACGTTAGATTAACATTAGAAAAATCAACAGTCAGCGAAGGTGTGTTTGAGTATTTCCAAAGTGTGAATGTTGTTGTTTCTGTGAAGGAGAACATAATGTCAGTGAGACATTTGGGAGCACCTTTTATTGGAAAGACACTGCAGCAACTTGGTGGTTTTAAGATTAGAAGAATGGAGCAGTTAAAGTGGCTGTAGAGTGCACCAAAAGAAAAGAGGGGCATTATACATGTGATTTTATACATAGTGTTTAAGGCTTTTGTGGAATTTTATGTTAAATTTATTTCCAGTTGTATTATGTAAAAGTACAGGTTGTGGTCCATCTGTTTCCCTATACATCATTTGTTAAACCACTTTTACCCCATTCATCAGCGATCAAGACACCCTGGGAACCACCAAAGAGCAGGTATTATTTGGGTGGTAGGGTTTCTCAGCACTGCAGTGACACTGATGTGGTGGTGGTGTGTTAGTGTGTGTTGTGCTGGTACAAGTGGATCAGCCAGAGTTTTTAAACCCCTCACTGTCACTGCTGGACTGAGAATAGTCCACCAACCAAAAATATTCAGCCAACAGCGTCCTGTGGGCAGCATCCTTTGGCTACTGATGAAGGACTAGAGGATGTCCAACACCAACTGTGCGGCAACAGATGAGCTATTGTCTCTCACTTTACATCTACATGCTGGACCAACAAGGTAGATGTGTCTAATAGAGTGGACAGTGAGTGGACACTCCAGCAGCACTGCTGTGTCTGATCCACTCATACGAGCGCAACACACACGGACATGCCACCACCTTGTCAGTGTCACTGCAGTGCTGAGAATGATCCACCACCCAAATAATACCTGCTCTGTGTTGGTCCTTTGGGGGTCCTGGCTATTGATGAATCAGGTAAAAGGGGGCTAACAAAGTATGCAGAGAAACAGATGGACTACAGTCCATTGTAGATTATAGAACTACAATGTGCACCTATATGGTAAGTGGAGCTGATAAAATGGCCAGTAAATGTAGATACAAGATATGTGTACTTAATAAAGTGAGCAAGTGAGATCACAGACATCTGTGGCTGGGAGTCCAAGAGAGTTGGCTGCTCTGGGTGGATATGGTGGCCTTCCCTCTCCTCCAATCACTCAGCTTGCTTCTAGTCAATGTGGGTGTCTTTTAGCTGACGTAACAGAGCTGGCAGTTAGTAAGTAAAGTCTAGTCAGTAAAGTTAGTCTAAGCCTGTACATCAAAATATCTTCAAGGTTATGAATAATATACATATAAGCCTAAACCTTTGACTTGTAGTGTACATTTTTTAAAGTAATTCTAATATGTTAATTCTGTGCAATGCACAGCTTTCAAATAATTGGTAAATTAAATTAATACATTTTAAATGTACCCAGAAAAAAGGTACTGTGCAGGTGCATTTTGCATTCATCGATGTACAAGTAAAGTAAATGTTCCCTCAAAGGTGCAACATCTTAATATCCCAGGCTAATTACATACTAGGGCTTATTATTCAGTAATCACAGGGACTTCAGAGTAAACTGGCTGAGCCATTCTTAGGTTATAGAAGTGTATAATAAAACTTTGAATGATGCATATTTCTATTTTCCCATAACCTAATTTTTTAAAACAAAACAATAAATTAAAAAGCCTGGAAACAAGACTGGGTGTGTGGAGTCAATACAAATTGAAAAATAGAATTGCAATGGATTGTGGTACAATTATGTTTCCTAACCAAAGCTACTGAAGATGTATTCTTGAGGGTACTACCTCAGTGACAAGATGGGCACCACTCCAGTGATAGCTCAGTACCCTTTTTTCTGAGAGCGCAGAATGGTTTCAAAATAATTTAGAAACCTGTATAATATCAAGAATGAAATTATAATAAAAGTAATGTCCTGTATAAAGTAAAAATAATTCATTGCACTTCAAAAGTGGTGATTAACTACAAAAACTAGATAAATAGACAAAATATTATTGTAACTAGATAATTACTGCATATTAGTTATCATTCAACAAATTCTTTTCCCAAACTGCTCCAGACACTGAATAAAACACAATAAAAATATATTTTGATATCTAGGTTAAAAGATGTACATTTACATTGTATGCTACTGCTGTATGTAAAACAACAACAATTAGTAATATGATAAATGATTATAAACTTTTGAATTGTAGTGTACATATAGTACCTCCATGTACCATCCAAGAGACTGTGAACAGAGCGATAACTCATTGCAGCATTGTGTGCAGAATCTAATGCAAACAACCCATTAACAGGACAGGCGTAACACACAGGCTCACTAACAGGTCCCACAGCTCAGCGGTTTGTGGCCGTGGCCTGTTCGCCTGTTCGCTTCGCTGTGTTCTCCACGGAGCTCAGAGGAGACAGCAGCGGAGAGCAAAGCAAACCCAGCTCCATTTAATCCCTCTTGACTGGAAACAGGGATTTGTGGGTACGCTTGTTAACCGGACACCACTGTTCCACACAGTGGTACAGAGCACATATCTAAAATTACTCGCTGACTGAATGCACTGCCATCGTCATGCCTCACACTGTGCACTTCTGCCATCATCGAGAAAGCTGCTTGCTTTGTAGGTTGTGCTGGATTGTGCTTGCTGTTTACTGTTGACAATTATTTTTGGATTTTGCCGATATTATTCCACTGTGTTCAATTTTTTTTTCCATATAAAACAAAAATAACATGGGTTGGCTGTCTACTTCACTTTAGGGAGAATGCCTCTTGAGATTATCATTGTTTATGTCTTAGTACCAGTGGCAGAGGCAATTCATCAACCATCCAATATGAAGCCTGAAACAAAGACGGGTCTAAAGACAGAGCTCCTTATTTGACAGTGATAGTCTTCTACCTTCTCCATCCTCTGGACATTTCTAGTTATTTCAAGCTATTTCATAAACATGGACACTTGGAATAAATCTACTCTCTGGCTCTGTATAATGGAGCCTCTCTAACTTTGCAATATTTTAGAAAGAGACTAATCTCTGTGTTTGTGTTTGTGATACTTTTAATGTGATGGTTTGACCAACAAACTAAATTGAAATAGTAATCCAAATGTAGTCAATCAGCCAAGACATATTTGGTATCCATAGTGTGCTTCTTTAGTTCTATACTCGAGGTACAAGGCAATTCTTGCTAACACATAATGAAAGTTATGGTCACCAGGCATGCCTAAATAATTTTATCAGCTCCACTTACCATGTAGGGGCACTTTGTAGCTCTACAATTACAGACTGTAGTCCATCTGTTTCTCTACATATTTTGCTATTATTCTTGCTATTATTATGCATATTTCCTTCACCCTGTTTTTCAATGGACCCCCTCAGGACTACCACAGAGCAGGTATTATTTGAGTGGTGGACAATTCTCAGCAGTGCAGTAACACTGACATAGTGGTGGCATATTAGCGTGCAATGTGTTACGCTGGTATGAGTGAGTCAAACACAGCAGTGCTGCTGGAGTTCATCAGTGCATGTGTACCATGTGCCTGAGAAGAAATTGTTTGGAAAAACTGTGTTCTGGGTGATTCTTGTTACAGACACGCCTAACATCCCTTCATTCCATGATCTCAGTCCTCTGAAAGGCACACAAACATGGCGGAATGTAGTGGTAAGCACCCAGTGGCACCAGATAATGGACAAAAAGTGTGTTGTTCTTCAAAAACCTTCACAATAAGCAAAGAAATAAAGCAATAGTTAATACTGGAAATACTATTCCTACTATTTCTTTTCCCAATAAAAAAAACCTGTTACTGATTAAGGGGATGAAGTTGGATGCAGAGTTAGTGGTGTTCCCTTTGGAATGATAATGCAGTCAATGTGTTGTAAACTGTTTGACTCAATTGCCAGCTTTGGTAACGCTTTATTTGGAGTGGTCCTTTGTAGATGATTAATAAACTCTTAACAGATTATCAGTAACACATCAACAACATCTCAGTATATTACTTACATTAAGTAGACGTAATGTTAATATGTTACTTCCATTATGCAAAACCTAACCTTACCCAACCTTAGCTAAAACCTAACCCTAACCCTGGCCCTAATCCTAACCTTAACCTTAACCTCAACCTCAACCCAAAACCTAAATCCTAACCCTCATATGTTTTTGACATGTTACTGAAAGTCTGTTGAGTGTTTGTTTTATCTAAAAAGGAAGACTTGAAATAAGGTGTCACCCCAGCTTTGCGTAAAGAATCAGGCTCATACAGCCTCATTATTTCGCAAGCTTGATCTAGCAATGCTGTTAGATGAACCATACTCAGAATTTGTGTGTAATTTTAGATAAGTACAGCTAACAATGCTTGTGAACTTTGAAGCTAACTACCTAATAGATGACTAAATTAAGCTGCAGTCAAAAATATTAATTGCCAGCATTTAAGCCATTTATGAATATTGTTTTATTACTGGATATCAGAATTGAACCCTTTCACAGATAAAGTTTCATTACTCAAATAGCCAGATTAAGCATTGCTGACTACCACACAACTCCAAAACATAATATATCCACCAACAGTTGGCAAGGTGTTCTTTTCATCAAATGCTGCTCCTTTTATTCTCCACACATACCTTTGGTGATGGTGGCCACAGAGGTCCATTTCTACCTCATCAATTCACAGCACCTGTTTATAAGATGCCTCTTATTGATCTAGACTCCATTTTGCATACTTCATGCACTCATGTAATCACAGATGAGGTTTCCTTTTGATGACTCTTTCATGCAGATCATGTTTGTGCAAGCTATGCTGCACAGTAGGACAGTGCACGACCACTTCTGTATCACCTAAATCTTCCTGTAGGTCCCTTGGTGTTATATTGGGGTCTTGATGTGCCTTCCCTTGCATTGTAGAAATTCAGTTTTACTGACTGCACTCTTATGCATTTTTTTCTAAATGCTTCTATTTTGTGGAAAGGCAATATGCATGTGTAGAATATATATTTGGATCACCCCACCTGTTTTATATCTAATTCCCTCTGACACTTCTTCTGCTATTCACTCACTCCTACAGAAAATCATGGTTCAACACAGCAAGTCTCATACTGTCTCTGTGTTTTGGCTGCACTTTGGCTGCACTCACAGCATGGACAAATTTCAGATTTAAACAAATTATTGCAACAGCTAATGTTTTAAATATTAGTCCCTAAAATAGAGGTTTTTAATTAAAAATGTACATCCAAGTAAAAATGGCAAAATAAGTGTCCATTTTAATCATAGCTGCTAATGCTGAGGCATTCTGCACTGCTGTGATGAGAGTCAGTTAAATCGCACCAACTCAGTGCTTTTTGAGCGCAGATGGACCAGCGGAGATGAAAGCTGGGGATAAACCCTACAGCTGCCATTCAGATCGATGCAGCAGCCGCCTGCATGTGCTGTGATAAGTGTTGGGCCCTTCAGAGCTTGCTGGAGGAGAACTCCCAGGTTGAGCTCCAATTGAAAATACATCTCCTGGCTGAATTTTACAGAGTCAGTTGATGCTCTCAAAGGAACTTCACCTTAAAATTCCAGTATTGTGGAGAATTAATGAGAGCTAGGAGGGTAATGACATCTGGCTAACTGGTTCCCACTAGTTTTAATTTGCTGTTTGCTTTGGTGGTGTGTTCCAGAGAAATATTTAGCTTTTTTTTTTAGGTGATGGATCCATTAAGTCTCCTGCACTTCCCTACTGGGGTGAAGAATGCTCAAGTCACTTTCACTGCACACTTAAATCTGATCTCAGATTATTTTTCTCCACCAACCAATTCCAATTTCTGCGTTATTTAATTGCTAAGATGTAAACAACGTCATTTAGAGTGATTTGATACAAAATGGAGTCTTGTAGAGAAACTTACTGACTAGAATTTCTTTACAGTGGTGGTAATAGGAACCAGGGGTACAATGCCTACAGTACAGTGGAGATAATGGTAGAGTTGAATCTAAAAAAAATAAATGTTCTTTGGGTGCTGTTTTATTTTATGAGGCCTTACATATAACCAAGGCCAGACTGAGACAGTTGTTCAGGCCGGGAATCATTGCAGGACTCACAGGCCACACACATACTCACAACTGTTGTATCTCCATGTTTAGTATGGGTTTTTATATGCATGTTTAAGGTAATACAAAATACCCTCCATAACTGCCCACTCCTTAATGTCCAGCTCAGTCACCTAAACTGTTCCAGATTTTTTGATACACACACTTCATGGTGTACATACAGTCCTTGAAATATTGTACTTGAAATAAAGCTCTCTAAGAACCCAACTTTTAACAGGCTGTAAACACAAGTTATTATGCTTTCTACGTTTTTCTGTACATATATGCAAGTTACTAACAATATGGTGATCTTATTTCTTTACATTAATAAACTTTTTTTTTTTAATTATTAGGTAAACCTAATGAAAGCTGTACCTGGAGCTCTCTCTAAACCTGAAGGTGTCTCATACTCTCTTTCTGGTTGTGTACTGTATCTTCACCTTTGCAAAAAAAAAATAAATAAAAAAATGAAAACAAAAAAATAACTGTCAATTTAATTTTTGACAATTGTCAATTGTCAGTTTCTGAAGTATCTAGCACTATATAGCATCACCAAACAATGTATGCAATGCATACTGTGTGGCTCAGCTTTACATCGTGCCAGGATAAAAAAAAAGAATATTGTATGATATATGAAAAAAAAGCATCTAAATCAGATCCACACTTCATATAACGTATGCTTTTAAAACATCCATGAATGAGCAATTGTGCCTAAGTTTCTTTCATGCCAATCTCAATCATCAAGGCATATCTTCTGAAGAGTCACAAATAATCAAACTGCTACGTACTGAACTGCACTTTTAAGAGTATATATCCATATTTTATGAATTTGGGCTGCACAATGAAGCATCAAATAAGATTATTTAACTGCTAGTTAGCTAGCTACAAAACACAACCAAAGCATACCTAAACTAAACGAAATAGTTCTTACATGGCTGACCTGTCGCTCCTTTGCTGAATAAATCAGTGTTTTTTGAACACCTAGCAGCTTCTTCTTTGAGTACTTTTCTGTTTTTCATCCTTTCCCTCTCCGCGCCACCTTTTCTTTTCCTCTCCATTTCTTGGTGAGACACGATAAGCACAAACTTGCTATCTTTATTACATGCGTGCGAGCGGGTAATGAGTGTTTTTTACATGCTACGTCACGACAGAAAGACGTGATTTGCCAAAAATGACTGCAGAGACAGCGTGTGTTCACAAGCTGTACTGTGTGACATCGTCTAGCCAGGTCGTCCAGGCAAGCTGACAGGCCAGGCAAAGGGGAAATCTCCTGTTTCTCCTGATATGCATGCCGTGAATATATTCAAAAACTACATTTTAGGCCAATTTTATTTTATTTTATTTGATTTAAAAACCAAAGCCATTTTATGTGAAGTAGCTTTTGCATGCATTAATCTCTTCAGATGTCTGGTTCCTATTAACACCTCCGTGAATGATTCTGACTCAGCATGTCTCTAAAACGAGGTACTTCACACCACACCACTCTGAATGACTTTGTTTACATCTTAACCACTAAATGCAGAAATGTTGAGAAATCAGTGGAATTCTCTTTAAGTTAAAGAGCAGGAAATGTAAGTCTGGACATCCATAACAACAACAAACAGAGACAATAAACATGCTTCTTTGGAGTCTGCCACATCCAGACCAGTACAAACCAGATTCCTCTTTAACTGAATTCCATGCTAAAAGTGTAGCAAATCCAGACGTCTTTGAAGAACTTAGGACATCTGGAACAGAGATTGGATGGGCACATTTGATCAGATTAGTTCCAAAGTTCATGGATCAGTATCATCTTAGCCATTCCACAAAACAGTCAAATTTGGCAGACTTGCGAGACATAAGCCACAGCCAAAGAATATAAAAATCAAACAGAGCTCCCTTAAGGAACATGACATCAAATACAGCAACAAATGTGAAACTTTACGACAGCTAGGCTCAAATGCAAAGGACCATGAGCAGCAATTTACACGCAGCATGCTTTCTGTATAAAACCACAGTGCAAAGGCACAGACTTAATGATAGAGTAGTGCTTTTCAAATGAAATGAATCGAAAGTCACTAAAGATAGAGAGTAAAGATGGTAAATTACAGAGTACCGTCTTCTTAAGTCTGCTAAAGCTTTGGAACAGAGGAATTCCTACCTTTCAGCTATGCAAAGACCCCAAAGCACGAGGCAAAACACAGGCTGTAGAGGATTCATTGGAGAGAAATTTGCATCCTCAGTCGGCAGAGTTGTGAAAGAAAATCTTTGTGAAAAGAAATAAGAACCACTGGTCGTCAAACATCACTACCACAGACTGCTATGAAAACTTTACAGAGAGGTAAGTACTTTTTCACGGTGCATAGTCAATTACAAAAAAAACTCTGCATGTCTTGCTTTTATCTCTTTGAGATGAGTCAAGCTCTGCTAAGTGCAAGGTCAGTCTGGCTCTGTGTGATGTGCTGAGTTTGTATGTTAGCGGGCCCTCTTGCCAGAATTATGACTTTGAGGTAAAAAGGTATAAAGTTGAGTAACTGCCTGCCATGAAAAGTGAGTCAATATGTAACTTTGAGGGCTCACACATCACAGTTGTTACACACCATTTAATTCTGCACTGACTGTTGTAAAACACACTCTACGAGGTATAACACAATGGTGTAAAATTCCACAAGTTTTTGAGGATGTCAGTGAGAGTATATGAGGAAACAAGTTCGTTTACTACATGCAGTGTGTTGTGCAGTCAAGAGTTTTATGCACAAGTTTTAATCTGGCTTACTGGCAGAATTCACTTCATTATCCCCAAAATATGGCTGTGGGCTCATACTACTCCTTTTTTCTGCTTGGTTAGAAAATCCGGTAATTTAGTGTGCAAAAGATTTTTTTGGAACACCAGTGCGCTCTAAAAACTAGAGTGTGTAGGATTCATTTTTGGATGCTAGATTCCAGAACTGGTGAAAGCCTGTTTCTGCCACTGGAAAAAAAGATTTTATCATAATAATGAGATCCTATCCCACAATTATGACTTACTATCTCATTATAATGACATTTCATATTTATGACAGTATCTAACTGTGACTTGCATATCATAAAATAAACATAATTAAGCTATTGGGTCACTTAAAGCAAAAGGATTTTAGCCTAAAGTTCAAGTCAGTCAAAATTCCAAAATATGTTTTGAACTTTGAACCAGGTTAGGTAGAATGATTCATATTTCTCTGTATGGATCTCAAACTCAAAAGTGTTTAACATAGACATTGCTGAGGATTATTAGAGAGATCATGATGGAGAAGACTGCTCATTCCCTCCAGGTCATTGCAGTTTCTTCACTTGAAATGTGCACATCATTTCTTTCAGCTGACAGTAACTGTGTGGATGTAAAATATTTTATTAATGTGGAAATGATGAACACATTGCAATGAAGTGAATTCAATGCACTGTTTTTTCTTTTTTCAATATGAACATTTGGACCTTCTGAAAATTGGCCTGGAGAATCCCTCCAAGCTGGCTCCACAATAAGGACTTGCATGTTAAATTATAGATTCTGTATGCAGTGTTCCTTCAAAGTGGGCGGCCGAGCTGTGTCCCACATATCGCTTTGAAGTGCTGGATTACCATCCGTTTAGCTGATAAAGGTGTTTCAGCGCAGAGGGAGCGTCTCCGTTTTGGGGGAGCCCCCACCCCCGAGGTTCGCCCCGGGACACTAACCACCTGCCAGCACGGTCTGATGAAACTCAGCGTGATACATTTAAGGAGGATCCCCTATGAGGAATTTGGGGTGTTGTATTATTCAGCAGTAGAGGCTGAGAGAAAAGGCCCTGTGCTGATAAGACAGGCTAGAGAGCTTTTCATTACAGACATAAACACGATAAAAGCATGAAAGAATTCTACACTGCTTCATAAGTGGTTAAGTGCATTACGTGGGAAAGTTTTTTTTTTCCTCTCCATCGCTTCTACCTCATTAAAGCAGTTTTGATCATTTTGTCTGCAGTGTTTTGCCTAGCGCTCTTAGCATAGTCACATACACATATGCCTTTTTTAAAAGACTCGTTTTAATGATTCACAAAAAGAACAATGCATAACACATTAGTACCACACTCCCATGCGTCAAAGCACTGTGTGAATAGCATTAATATCTAAACATGTAACAAAACAGCATGCATGGTGGGAAAATACTAACTGTGCAAATTACAACTTGGCAATAGCAGACAGCCTCTGGAGGAAAATACTGTATACACTGTATTGTCCGGGTAATGTTTAAAGTGACAAATTACACTGTCCAATGTGCAACATTGGAATACTGGAATAAATGAGTAGGTGCTACGTTTTGGCTCCTCTAACATCTTTATGCTGTGAAAAATAGGTGACAGAAAATCTCCCTAGACTCAAACAGCGGAACATGTGGAAATCTGTGTATGTGCGTACTGAATGCATGGACGCAGTATTTTGCGTCAACAGTCATTATGTCATACGCTCTGAACTTAATTTAAGCAGACAAAATGTTGTGCTGCTCTCTAAAAGATTACGGCAATCTAATACCTCGACTCAAATGACATATTGTTGGATGTGACAAACATGTAATAGATTGCACCAAGAGGGTATTTTTAAAGTTACATTATTCATATACCCAGCACTGCGTGCAGATTTGTGCAGGAGCGGCTAAAGGTTGATAAAACGTCCCTTGCAGGAACACGAGACGGACAGCGCCTGGCAAATGGCTCTAATTTTGTGGGTGAAAATAGATAGGGATGAATAACTAAATGTCTGGCACAATTTTTCTTGCCGTGACAGCTCTCCCTCTGGGCGTTTTCCCTTTTACATGCTCTGTTCAACCTTTTTGGAGGTGGGAAATCTATTGAATTTCAATTTCTCCTTCTGTGGGGAAAGAATACCCTAAGGTAGAATATTTGACACAAGCACATTCCTGGAATAAAATGATATCTATATCAGGCTCCGAGAGATCGCGCCAGGGCAGGAGAGCCTTCCAAGCACCCCCCGAATATTCTGAGAAAAGGCCATTAGATATGAGAGTGCTGGCAAGCTGTGGAGATGAAAAAGACATAAATTGTAGTTACAGTTCCACTTTGAGATAAAGGATAAAGGGGGAAGAAGTGTGTGGGGGTGAGTGAGCATGTTTGCGTGGTTAGGCAAGAAAATAATGTGGCAACTTCATTAGAAACCCCTGCCCTTCACCTTTCTGGTGTACAGTTAGCCATCCTCTAGTCCAACTGTTGATGGACAATATATTTTGGCCATGGAGACGCTCTTGACTGGATGTTTTTGGGTGGTCGACCACTCTCGATCTAAGAGTGGTGCTGATGTATATTAGCAACATTGCTGTGTCTGATACTTATACTAGCACCACAAACACTACCATCTCAGTGTTACTGTTGTGCTGAGAATGCACCACCCAAATAAAATTGAAAAAAAAAGAACAGCAGTCCAGTAGTCAGAAACTGACCAGGTGCTGAAAAGGTGCTGACAAATTGTGCAGCAACAGATGAACTGCAGTCTGTAATTGTACATGAAAATAGTCAACCTGTAAGATAGGTGGACAAACCAACATTTTACAATGTTTTACAAAAGTAAACCCTTTCAGTTTTACTAAAAAGCTGTCAGGTTCAACTCAGCTTCAAATAACAAGCCTCAGTATAGAAAAACTTTCAGTCTGGGGGTGGAGAATTAAAGTGATACAAGCAGTAAATGCTGTGCTTAAGTGCCAAAATAACTTAAAAGGGTTGGTTACCCTCCTAGAAAAACCAGCCTAGACCAGTATGGCTGGTTACCAGCAAAACCAGCATATGTTGTGTTTTGGTTGCTGGTATTTGCTGGTATGCTGGTCAGCATCAATGAAACCTGATATGTTGTTCTCCAGCAAAAAAGCACATGTTGTATATCGCATGCTGCTAAGCTGGTCAACCTGCATGACCATACTGGGTGACCACCTAAACCAGCACCAGATCAGCACTAGACCAGCATGGAATGCATGCTAGCTAGCATAATAACTGAAGTTTAAAAGGAATTTGACCTGTAACTCACTAAAACTTTAGACAGATTAGCTGACAACTTTAGTTGTAATAGCTATTGCACTAGCTAGCATAATTGCTATCCAAACTGCATGCTGATCAACACTGAAGTTGTTTTGCCTCTTTTCTTTAAACACTGCATTTACTGCCTGTAGCACCTCATTCTGTCCATCAGACTGAAGGTTTTTCTATAATGAGTAATTTTGTTATTTGAAGCCATATTGAACCTGATGCTGCTGCCAGCTGCAGGAGAACAGCATTACAGTAATAACTGAGCATGACTGTATCAAAAGTGACAGACAAGGTCACACATGTAAGGTTGGATATGAAAGGCTTCATTTACTGCACTAATATGGGCGGTCCTAATCAGTTTTATTCATGTTTCTTACTCGGGTTGAAATTTCATGCGGCGTAAGTCTCGAGTCTGAGTCATTTAAGGACGCGTGAGAGTTGAATCATAACCTCTGGTGTAAGTGGTCTTCGTTTTTAGTCTGGTGTCCCTGCTGATTAATGTTCCAGCTTCACCGGGTAAGTTAACGAGCACATCACAGGGTGTGTGTTTGGGGTCACAGCCTCATTTCCCTCTCGAGAGAGACAGCAGCACACACAGTGCAGTGAAGAACCTCACATGCTCTCACTCTGTCTGAAAACTCTCTCCCTCCCTCTCTACACTTCACATTGTTCTTTGCTCTGTAGTCATTTGTCTCAGTCAAACCACTGAGACCTAATCATGCAGCTCCTGAGCAGGAGTTCGGCTCCTCCATGCCAGAGGAACCCAGAGAACGAGCAGAGCTGACTTTAAGCTGCTTTTACAAGAGAATCCATCTGTGTTGTATCAACTTCTCAACGAGAGCTAATCCTTCACTTTCTACTCATGACCTGAAAAAAATTGCAATTGCAGTAGTGTGAATGGAAAGTGGTTTTAGACTGAAGAGTCTACGATAGTGCTCCGATTTGCCTGTTTGTCCAGCCAATCAGTACTCGTGAGAACTTTTATACAGCCAATAATTGGATTTACACAATTTTCCTTATACTTCAAAGGTAACCGATCAGGTAATGTTTACTTTCTCACAGGGATACAAAATACTTAAGTGATTGTTCATGAAAAAAAGGCCAAAAGTAAGGCTTCATCCACATAAGCAAGTCTGTTTGAGATTACACAACAACTGAAATGATTTAAGGCAGTTTTATGATCTATAGTTCATAGAGACAACACATCATTCTCTGGTTATATCACAGCAGATCCTCCATTCCTGTTGACTTGAATGTATTCTAATCACTGTAATGTCCTTTGAGTGTTTCTACAGCAAGTGACAGTTATTTTTGACATTCCAGTCAATGATGTGTCAGATGATAGACTGTAATCCAGTCAACCAGCCTTTAGAGCTACGTTCATATACAGGGGTACAAATTTGGTCTGACAGCTGGGGGGCTAAAGCGTACATACAGCAATTTAAATGTAAAACAAGGACACATATTCACTTTATCAGTTACTCACCCTTTATGTCAGGTTTTGTGCCATTGTTTCTCTTTGAAATACAGTGAAACACAATAAATGATTTCTCCGTTCTGCATGTTGCAATAAATAATTTTGTTCAGTGCTTTGACAATGTAATGTCATAACTCAAGGAATCATTATAGTACCTTAAACAAGTGTTGCATTTAATGGACAGAAGTAGTAAAAATTTGATCAACTTTATAACTGTGGGTCACAACCCGAAGCATCAGTAGCTAATCAGACTGATGACATGCAAACTTGTTACACTTCTTGTTATTCTCAAACTATTCCGGGTAAACAGCCAAGGTAAATATTGAAACAGTAAACAATGTATGTATGCTGTCTTTGTACTGTTTTCAGTTTGGGTTGGTAAGATATATATTTAGTAGTATTCCTAATTATTAAAGTAGATTGTGTGGGGCTACTTCATTTTTTCAGTTAACAAAAAATGTTACATAAGCCAATATACTGCCATCCCTTCACCAAAAGTGGCCCACATCTGTTTGCCAGAAGTGGGACATTGGCATGCTATCTGGGAATGGTCTGCTTTAAGTGGCAGATCTTTTCTGACAAACCAGCACTCCAAATGTAGACATTTTGTGGCATATATAGGCAGTAATCACATAAAGTTCATAGAAATAAAGGATAGTGAAATTAGCTGTTAGGCTAGCTGGCAAGGTACTGCTGAACACTGACAGAGAACAGTCTTTTCCTACAGCTCAGTGTACGTTTCTGCATCTTTACTTACGCAGCCACCATGTTTTGGCTTAGTGACAGCACGATATCACTGGTGTGGGAGATGTTAAGGAAAACAGTGTAGGCTAGGTATCTTTTGTGACAATCATCCTGAGACCCCATACATTTATCTCACATGATTTAAGAAAGTAGGAGGCCATGTCCTCTCCTCACCTTATTTTGCACCAGTATTCATATATTTTATGACCAGCATAGCTACCTGCTCCACTGCCACTCCAGGCAAAGCGTATGAACAAGCCTGCACCTCATCCCACCTGCTCCCTCCCTACCACCAGCATCCCCCAGGAGTAAAGCGTGAGACCCATGACCCTGTAAATCAACTGGACAGGGAGCTCTGCAAGAAAGGTCAGGCCATGTGTAATTACAGCTAATTAAAATGTGCCAGCGAGATGGAGCTGAAATTTACCACCACTCATTAAAGCTGAGCAGACACTGCTAATTGGACATCAACCCCCCTGTAACTCACTGCCCTGCTAACTGTCATTCTGAATTGCTGTCATAAGTCACGATCAGTGTAGAGCAAAGTGCTTTTAAAAAGAGGCACGGCTGCACATAGAGGGTGGACTGTGTGTAGGCTGGGTTGCAAGAGCATATAAAGACTTATTGAGGTCTTAGAGAAAAGTGTTGAAGATGACTATACTTAAGGAATCATTTCAAGTGTCAGTTTTTAGCACTACAGTTACAGAGGCTTTTGAATAGCAACAACACAGCCTCTAAAAATGACTCTGGATGTTTCAATGCTCCATGTTAGCAAGCTTGACCTTGGTCCTGCGGTAGTTTCATGAATTCCTGTGTGTGCCCTATTTAAAGGGCCCATGTCATGGAAAATGTCATTTTTTGTAGGTGTTTTCAAGTAAAAGAACTTCTTTATTGCACATATAAAGTTTCAATGTGTGCTGTTGACTTTCCAGTCAATACAGTGCATATTTGGAAATTAAGCAGCAAAAACAATCCATTTTGAATTCATTATTTTAGTGATGTCACAAAAACTAGTGCATTTACAGTTGCATGCAAAAGTTTGCACCTTCTTGGTCAAAAGACATGCTTTGTTGATTTTGTAAGTGAAAATACGTTAATACAACACACACTTTTGTTCAACTGTGCATATATCTGCCTACTTGGCCTGCATAAGAAGTGTTTCAGCTTGCATTGCTTTTTAAACGAGGCACAATACAGGGCAGGCATCAGCTCTGTTGCATTTACACATAAAAATCTTTAAATAAAGTAAGAAAAATAGTCAGTTAATTCTTAAGGATAAACAGAGGTTGGAAAATGTTCGTACAAAATGTACATAAAGAAACCCAAATATGACTCTTTTCGGTATGTAAACCCACACAAATATCATAGGACCTCATAAGAGGGAAAAATAAAATATGGCCCCTTTAAAAGAATTCATCCAGCATTTCTAATGTGGCTATCGATGAAAAAAAGCTTGTGAAGGCTGTAGCTCAGGAGAAAAAGGACCAGTGATTTGCATAGTAATAGGCAATCCTGCCAGAACATGTGTACACAGATGGTTATCTGAAAGAAGTCGAATGCCTCAATGGACTTTGTGCAAAAAGCACTTTAGTATGAATGGCATGTGATTTACACTGAACTCTGGGATACAATGTTGTACGTACCACTGTGCACATGAAATAGCATTTCAAAATCTTTAAGAAAAATAAAGGCTACTGTAACTAACAGTTAGCACAAATCACTTCATCTCAACACAGCTCCTGCTAGCCATAATTCATTGTTTTAAAAGTTTTTGGCTTTTCCTGAAGTGTGTGAAAGAGTGTATTGGCCATATTTTGTGCACTCATTCTGCCACTCTTCAATTTTGTGAGCACTCAGTGTTAAATATTCACAAGATCACTTGACATAACACGGCACATGATAAGACCTCAGGCTGACTGTTAGCGAAATGGATGCAGCCTGCTGAACAACAGAGACAATTAGCTAGTTAGAACCACTGCAGTCAAAAGATAAGACACATGATTGGTATAATGTGAAAACATTGCCTTCCAACCATGACTAATTGATGTGAGTGGGCTAATGAACTGATTCTTATGTAAGAAATGTATGTAACTTGATGTAGTAAGTGTCTAAAATGGTTTAATTCAGAAAACCACAACTGCTAACATGCCAAAAATGGCCTCTACTGGTAGCTGCCAGCTCTCTGAACGTCTAGATGTAGAGAAGAAAGTCCGACTGACAAGGCAAAGTACGACTTCCCAATCGTCACCCCTCCTCCTGGAAGTGAAATGCTCTGCTCTGACAGCTCCTATAACCTCTCTCACTCTTGTTTTGCAAGTGTGTGTGATATTGCCTCAGAATAAGAGACGTCGGAGCGTAATCGCCTCTTTATCTGTCCCTGCATCTTGACAACTGCAATTAAAGCTCCCTTTGGCTGTCATATGCTGCCACTGAGCGCATTCACTTTCCATCAGTCTGTTTCTAAGATGCTTTTCTCTTTCTCTCTCTCTCTCTCTCTCTCTTTCTCTCTCTCTTTCTCTCTCACACTCTCTTTTGTTTCCTACCTTGTGCATAGCATAGTATCACTCAGCATTCCATTACCAGTCTATTTCTCTTCTCAGTCTCTCTCTCTTACACCTTTTACTGTACATGTTTTCATTTCTCATTTCAGTGATTTCACTCTACTCATGAATATGCAATAATGGCATATCTTAATCAGATATTCATAGTTACTTATATATAAATAAATATAGAGATTGTATTTACCATATCACTGCTATCAGAATAAAACCTTGTGTCTTTATATTGCAAATTTTTCAGGAGAAGAAAAAAAATCTTAACTTTTAATTTAAATTAATGTAAAGAGATTTTATTCCAAGATATTTTGTCCCATTTCTTTTGGTTTTTAACAGTGGGACCAAATGTAACCCTTCATACAGTATCAGTCTCATCAGATGGTAACAAAGGACCATGCAAATTGTATCAACAGTAGTTTCTGTAACTGAGTGTACTGCATTTTACCAACTTCATACTTTACTACCCAAATTTCAAATGTGAATACACTTGAATTGTGATGCTGTATTGTGTTTAAATCTGAACTGATCTTTCATGTTCTAAAACCAATCAACAATGAGATTACAAAAGTTCACTGAATTATGACATGAATAAATCTGTAGTCATGATGTTAAAGGGACATTCCAGTCTAAAACTAGCATGTAATATGTTAAGGTTATGTTAAGCAGTATTCTGTAGTGCAGCATGGCACCCTGCAGCCTTCAGAATTCATGATTTTCTGTCATTTGGCCAGTGTTTACTTATTACAGTAGACATGTTCACAACAGATATAGCTATGGTTAATTTTTTTGGAGTGGCTCTTTCAAGGCCCTTGCCTACAGCCTGTGCAATTGAAATTAATTTGCTCTGTAAAATATAAGTGCCTTCTGACTGGCTCATAGCGGGCATGACGAATTGTGCAGATAAACACAGAAATATTCCAAAAACAGTGAAACAACATGGAATTGGACATGCTGAATGACTTGCCAGTCCATTTTCCAAGAATATGTGATAGAAAATGGATGTTCTTTTCAGTGAGAAACCTTTTTTCAGATGACAGACTTTCTGGCACTCAAAATCAAATGCCTTTTTATGTCATCCGGTGAACTGAAAAACACATCCAGTTTGGCCTTTGGTAGCTTTTGGTAGTTTTTTAAACTTTAAATGTGAATGCTGCACACTCTAAAAAGGCAGATAAAAGGTAGATGTCCCTGTAAAACACAGGGTCACACTGGTGTTTAATTACTTTAATTTAAATGCAGTCTTTGCATCTGTAGAGGAGAAACCAAATCAATGCATGCTGTAGTGAAAAGCATTCTTCAGTCTTCGCTTCACACAAATAGCTATGTTTTTGTCAAAACGTCTGTTGCTGCATTATTTTTACTTCTGTAACTGGCAAGTCTATAGTTTGCCACTCAAGGTTGGCCCATATGGCATATATCTGGTGCCTTTAAGGAAAGATTATGCTAGTTTAAAGCGAGTAAAAGGGATGAACTAGAAATTACATTTAATTACATTATATAACAATTAGTTAGGCCATGTAATAAATGCTGCCCAGGCTTTTAATGTCATATTTAAGACTTATGGTTTGAGCAGGGTCTAACATTAGTAAAACCATTATCTCCAGTAATAAAGCTGGAAATTGTAGGAGGGACATGTATGCTGTGTTCACATGTAGGTGGTAGACAGGAGATGGAAAACCTGATATTCCATAGCTTTAAATAGAGCAGTGATGGAAAATTCTACATCGCCAGTGACGACCTTCTGTCAGGACTTGAATTTTTTTAACTTTCGCTACAGTGCACAGTAAACTCAAAGAAATTTTGCCAGAAATATCCAAGCCTATTCTATCAATAATAAATTCCTCTCTTAGCCTTGGCTATAGTCCAAAAACTCTTTAACTAACAGTAATTAGACCTCTGATTAAGAAATCTAACCTTGATCCCTGTGAGCTGTCAAACTATAGACCATCTCAAATCCCCCCTTTATATCAAAGATTTTTGAAAAGAGCTGTGGCAAAACAATTAAGTTCCTAATTGCATAGGAATCACATACATGAAAAATAGTGTGGATTTAGGCCTCATCATAGTACAGAGACAGCATTAGTGAGAATTGTAAACAATCTCTTATTATCTTCTGACCAAGACTGTTGTTAGATCTTACCTGACTAATCACTATCAGTTTGTTAATGTAAATGGTAAATCATCTGTTCTTACAAAAGTAAAGTATGGTGTTCCACAAGGCTCTGTTTTAGGACCTCTATTATTTACATTACATATGCTATCACTGGGTCCCATTATTAGTAAACACGGCATCAATTTCCACTGCTACACTGATGACACATAATTAAATATAATTGACAAACCAGATGATAAACTTCAACATAATAAGATTGAGGACTGTGTAGAACACTGGATGTCAAATAACTTCCTCCTTCTCAACTCAGATAAAACAGAGGTTCTTCTTCCTGGTCCAAAAGCTGCTAGAAACATGTCTAATTTAATGCTTAAACTTAATAGTTTCTCAGTTGGATCAGGTACAACTGTAAAAAAAATAAAAATTATTGGTGCCACAATAGATCCCAATCTGCCCTTTGATGCACATATAACCAATATTACTAGAATAGCTTTCCTCATCTTCACAATATTGCCAAATTAAGAAATGCATGTCTCTACAAGATGCAGAAAAGCTAGTTCATACATATATTACCTCAAGGTTTGATTACTGCAATGCCCTGCTGTCTGGATATTTCAGCAAAAGCCTTAACAAGCTTCAGTTAGTCCAGAACACTGCAGCCAGAGTCCTCACGAGAACTAGAAAGTTTGACTGTATCAGCCCAGTTTTATCAAACCTACACTGGTAGCCAGCTGAATTCCGCATTAATTACAAAATTCTTTTACTGACATACAAAGCTCTAAACGGCTTTGCCTCTCAGTACCTGAGTGAACTTATCTCTTATTATGAACCATCATGCCTACTTAGATCAGTGCTGCCTTACTATTAGTAGAATCAATCAAGTTACATCAGGGGGTAGAGCCCTTTCATATAAAGCCCCTCAGCTTTGGAATAATCTATCAGTCAGTGTTCAGGACTCAGACACAGCCTCGGCCTTTAAGTCTGGGCTAAAAACCCACTAATTTGGTAATTAGTTTTTCCCGTTAGATAAAAGGTGCAGATCTGCGGGTTCATGGACATAGAGTATTATGGTAATCTGGGAGCGTTGTTGCTGTTGTCCCGCTGTTCTCACATGCTCACTCAAGTTTGTTGATGGTGGAGTGGTTTTCCTGGTTTTCCCTTTAATTAGGCTGTAATAGCTAGATCTGCCAGAGTCTCTGCTGCACTCTGTTAACACTACATACTGTAATCAGTCTCTCTTAACAGAACTAACTGTTTGAGTGTTTCTTTGCCGAGCTGAACAACTGCCCATTCTGTGCTTTCTGATGTTATTGCTTCATCTGCCTTGATCCGGTGGACACTGTTCACCCTTCTCCTGGACCCTTTTGACCAATATGGAGCTTCCTGCTGTAAAATGCAAACCTCACCTATGAACTGACCTTCCTAATGATGCTGCTGCTGTACAGACTTGAACTATTTAATCAAAGCCACTGCTTAACCTGATTTTTTTTCACTTTTCTATATTTTAATATTTAATTCTAATGTTAAAAACTTTTTGCTATTTATATTGCTCTTATGTTATTGTTTGCAATCTGGTGTTGACGAGAGGAGGATGGGTTCCCCTTTAGAGTCTTGGTTCCTCTCAAGGTTTCTTCCTCTTGCTCTTAGAGAGTTTTTCCTTGTCGCTGTCGCTATTGGCTTGCTCTTTGGGACTTGGACCCAGATTTTTCTTTAAAGCTGCTTTGTGACAATACCTATTGTAAAAAGCGCTATATAAACACACCTTGACTTGACTTGACTGGTTGCTACTGTTATTATTATGGTACAATATGATAAAATAAGTAGTTGAACTAGTGAAACTGTTGAATTACAGTAACAGTATTTCTAAGAATTTAAGTGACTGTAATTTTTCAGATGTTTGCCATCATTGAGAAAACATCATTTTATGTTAGTTAACAGGTTTTGTCATGCACCCCTGCTGCCAGAACCTTTAATTTTTTTTACACACATGTGAACATCAAAGAAAATTCACTATTAGAAACATTACCACTTTTTGGATAATATAGTAACTAACACCATCATGCACACAGACAAAAACACCAGCAATGCTATCGTTATGCAATGCTATGCACCGTTGCCACAGAAAGATGGTTCATCCACGCCAACATAAACATAGCATTAGATGGTTGCACTGCTCAAGAGCATCAACAGTATGTTAGCATTTTTGTCCTTCGCTATAAAGTTTCAGAGCTACTACAGTTACAGTTAGAATTTTTAAACAGCAGGGTCAGCTGGCTAAAACCACACCCACTGTGGTTTCAGTCACTAATACACTGAAGGACTCCTCATTCAAACTGGAGAAGTAAAGAAGAAAAGCTCCTTGAGTCTAAAGCCCTAACTAGTCTTCAATGAACTCTGCATGAACTTCTTAAGGCTGGTGGGGGATATTGATTTGTTTACTGGGTGTCAAGGTGTGCTCACACATGCACACACACACACACACACACATGCATACACAGGTGAAGGTGTTGGTGGTTGGAAAGTCAGTGGTAGCTCAGGTGCAGTCAGACAGCTTGTTATCTCAGACAGGGTGCTGACCCTTTCACTGGAAGCGGTCATAAAAGTCAAGAGAGACAGGCAAGGTTTGTCCAGAAAGTAGCTCTGCTTTTTTGTCCTTTTCTAAAATTCTGATAGGCTAAGCCACATTTGATTGAAATAACTACATGCATCAGTTGACGTTTGCTTTATTAAACATTTATGTTGCAACTATGGCCTATAACAAACTACATTCCTTAGTATATAGATCGTGAATGCTTATGAATTTTGCTGCTGTTTGGAGAAAACAATAAGGCACTTGAGACCATGTATTACAAATAAATTAAAAAAAATTTAAATCTGCATCACATTGTGCCTAACACCCTCTAACTGTGGTAAAATCACTGTAACAAATAGCAACACATATTGCTCTCTCTCACTGTACTTCAAATAAAGGTTAGACACACATCTCTCTTTCATCCTATCTCTCTCTTTCTCTCTCTCTCTGATACTCTTTTTTTTCTATGCCTGTTGTATTCCCATACCCTCTCTTCTCTTTCCTTAGCTGCTATTCCTTCCCTTTCTCTCCTATAATCTCCTCACCTGTGTCTCATCATCCAAATCCAGATTCTCCTCTGACCCCCCCTCTTCTCTTTTCCACTTCCCTCTCGTTATGTTTTTGCAGATCCAGCCTCTGTTGCTCACGGCAACACCTCTCTCTCTGTTGGGGTTTTCTAGCCTGAGGTGCAGGGGCTCTAAAAGGACATCTCTCTTTCATTCTTTCTCTCTCTCTCTCTCTCTCTCTCTCTCTTCCTCTCTCTCTCTCTCCTGTCCTGTGCAGCACTCATTGTTTCACCTCACACAGGGTTTGATGCCTGGAGGTGTAGGTGTGTGTGTGTGTGTGAGCACACTAACAATCAAAAGTTTGGCATCAACGTTTTCAACAATATAAAACCAGGACAATCACAGATAAATGTGTAAAATTATACTAATATGCTTGTCCTGAAGAAACATTAGGTCAAGAATGACATCCAGAATAATAAACAGAGATTAGATTAGATTTCTCCACACAGCCCCCACAGTATGGGGCTAATACGGGGGCTAATTTTCAGTGTCATATGCAGGAGCGGGTAGGAGCGAGACAACACATACGTATGAAAAAATCCTGCAAAATGAATGGTAGCCTATATACAATGAGGTCACTTAATAACTAGCATGTATAAATGATATGTGCCAGCAAAATAAAGAAAAATAATAAATACATTCTAGATAATTGTGAAGCAACCAATCATTTAAGCAACACATGAATTGCATTCTTGTAGGCTACAGAAATGGCAGAGCCTTCAGACAGTCAGGCAGCCACAGCTGTGGAAAGCGCTCCTAAGAAAGGCGAATACACAACAACAAAGCCACTAAAGACAAGTCTGACATGTGGCAGTTATTTTCAATCGTGACTAATGCAGATGGTAACCAGCTATCTATGGCATTGCGGGTGGGAGTGGGCCAAAGCTGTTGATGGGCGTTCCACCTCTTTTCAGTGAGTCAGATCAATTGGCTCCCCTCACCAACTCTTTACGCTCCCAAATGGCTCTTTATTCAGTAGCATTGCCAGTTTTTGTTCCCAGAATTAGCTAATTTGGCAGTATGTAGGCTAACTTTAGTCTACCTTCTAAAGAACTACTAAGCAAACATAATGGATTTTTTGTTATTTAAAAAATTATCAAATAAGTCAAATGTTAATAAGTAGTTTGACTGAGTGAATTTCAAAAGGCAGTGATCAGAAGATAAAAGATCAACCAGTCATCAACAAACAAAGGCAGGTAAAGGGCAAAAATCAGAAGAACAAATGAGGCACACTAGGAAACGTGGCACAGAATTACTTGAAAACAATAACAAAATCAGACAAGCTAACACAATGAGCAGCAGGTTTGAGGATAATGAAGGGGGCAGAGCTGGAATGCATCAGTTTGATCCAGGATGAAGGTCCTTTGATTTTCAGCTGTAGCATCATAAGATCTACCTATTTGACTTGTTTTAATTTACCAACCTGCTCTTCAGTGCGAGTTGGATCCCAACTCATCTAAAAGGCCAAACTGAAAGAGCTGACTTGTTCACAAACAACACATCACTAGACAAGGCATTTAGGGAGTGGGCACGAGCGGAATGAGTGGGACTAAAAACAGTGCAGGCATCTACTGTAGATGATTCTAAAATGACTTAATGCAGAATACTTGACAAAAACAAATATAAATAAATTATTATAAAATATTGTTGCTTCGATTTTCCTCCACCTTTTAAAACCAGGACTAAATTTGTGCTAGGGTTTAAAGACATGCTGTTGAGAGACTTAACAATGGCAGTAAATGGAGGCACAAGCCTTGAACACATGCTGAAAGAATGTTTTGCATCAGAAATACACTGTTAAAGCTGTTGGGACCAGATGTACATATGCTAAAAGAAGCGACTCAAAATATGCTGTGATGCAGCCATAATGTGAATGCCAGTCCATGTTATGTAACTCTTGTATTGTTTTCTTAGCCTCAGTATATTGCCAGCAACTTTCTGAGATGGGTGCATTAAAACAGGGAAAGCATTAAAATGTGCAAGGCAACTCATGGATTTTCCATCCACCTCTTTAATGCGAATACTGAAAATGTGCATTAACCCTTAGAGCCCTGCAGGGACGGGAAGTGAGAATAAAAGCTAACATCAGCTTCATCACATCTCATCGCATCAAGAAAGAGGCTGATGCTTGTCTCTACTCCAGTTGCTTCCTAATTCAATATCTCTGCCTTGGTGGTCACCAATTCTTGGCCTTAGTATAAGAATAATAATAATAAGTGACCCCTACTAGTCCCACAACAGGCAAATTTCACCTCTGCATTTAACCCATCTGTGCAGTGAAACACCACATACACACTAGGGGGCAGTGAGTATACTTGCCCAGAGCGGTGGGCAACTGTATACACAGTGCCCGGGGAGCAGTTAGGGGTTAGGTGCCTTGCTCAAGGCCACTTCAGTCACATACTGTTGGCTCAGGGGATCGAACCAGCAACCTTTGAGTCACAGAGCTGGTTCCCTAACCTCCAGCCCATGACTGCCCCTGTGCTTAGCCTAGCGCAGTTTGGTGAGTTCCCTGTTCAAATATACCAGATTCAACTTAGCACCCCATTACCAGGTTTAGTAGATGTGTTAGAACAGGGGAATCAGCTTGGCTAAAGGCCTTCAGGACCAGAGCTGATGAGTGTGTGAGGTCGTGGCACTACACAAACTCGGAAGATCATACCTGCTGTGAGAGCCGGGGAAGCGAGCTGAAAGAGAATGTTTGGAGAAAGTTCTCAGGCTTTGTGTCATGTGTTGCTGTAATAGTGTGATGCTGAATGAAGGTGGCGGGTCGATGCTTATTTTCAGAATCTCCACAGTGTGATTCATTTCTCCACCGCAGTCACACAGAGAGGGAGAGAGAGAGCAAGAGGAAGAGCCTGGGGATGTGGACTCTACCTTCTAACACTCTTCCTCACACACACACACACACACACACACACACACACACACACACACACCTCTCTCTCTCAGACACACACACATACCCCAATCACCTCTCTGCACATCAGTATCAGGGGAGCAGGAGGGAGAGGATAAGAGCTGCCTGCAGCAAGGTGAGACAGGGGCTCTGTGTGTGTGTGTGTGTGTGTGTGTGTGACTCAGTGACAGGTTTGAGAAGACAGAAATGTGTGTGATGCTCACCGTACTGCTCCATATGAGAAGTGACACTTTGAACCCACCCCCCACCCACACGCACACACACCCTGCTGCACTGAGGTGACTCACCTGCTCACACAACACTGGACGCTTCAGATGCAGGGTCAACACACACACTAACAGAAAAAAGCATGATAGTCTACAAGATCTAATAAGTTAAACAGAGAGTTAACAATTGGTCTATTCTTTGCTAATGTTAATGCTAATGCTAATGTAATGCTAGGTGGGACAAGCAGGTCTGGTGTGGCAAAAAATAGTTGATGCTGTCAAAATTTGATACAAGATTCTCACAAGGTTAGGTTCTCACATGTAGTACTGTAAATGTTAAAAGTTGATGCTGAAAAAAGTTGACGCCATGTGGAAGTTAATAAACATCATAGTTACATATCAGTGTTTAGCCTAGCAACCGACTGGGGATTTTAGTTAGCAATGAGCAGGTACCAGATAAAATGCCCAGTGAGTGTAGACACAAGATGGGTGTACCTAGTAAACTGGCAACTCTGGGGCACAATAAGGTCTGTCTGCAGCCAACATGATTCCACATCATTAAAGTAATTTACTTCAAAAAGAAGACCATGACTGAGCCTCATCTAACATCAAACTGTCATCTCTAGCATTAGATATACGTAGGCATCAACCTCTAAAGACAGTCAACCTTGTAACCTTGTGGTCTCCGAACAGTATAAATTCACCAACATTCATTTAAACATTTCTAGCACTAAAACTCCTGTCAGCATGGTTTCAAATGTTTGTTTTTTTTTTGTTTTAATAGTAGAGATAGGCTGCACAATAAGCATTTATCATTCTTATATATTATATATTAACTATGTATAGATAAATATAATTTAGAAATAGATAATTGCTCCAAAATTTACCAGTTGCTGCCTACTCAGATATGGGGGACCAGATTTGCCAAATTGAAAAATAAATAAAATTAAAAAATAAATGGCTCAGTAAATTAATCAATAAATAAAAAAAAACTAAATAAAGTATATATTGCTCATTGTGATTGTAATTATACACATATTTCCTTTTTCTGCAGTTATATATTTCTCAATTTATTTATTTCTGTATTATTTATTTTGTTTTATTAATGCCATTTTTATATTTTTTCCATATCTATATTTTTAATAATTGTTTGCTTTATTCTTTGATTCATGTATTCATTTATTAATTTTTTCATCAATTCATTTATTTATTTTTTCATTAATTCATTTATTTATTTCTGTATTTCTTTGTTCATATGATAATGAGGGGGCGTGTTTTTCACGTTCAGGCTTAGCAATCAAGACCAAGAGGAGAAGAGCTGATTAAACTGTTCTTTCACCAACTCCATAAAGAACTGCACGGACAGACAAACCTGCCAATAAATAACTCTCGATGGCTTCCACAAGCCATATGTGAGAAGGGCGTCCGAATGTCTCAGTGATCTAAATTTTGCAGGAAAAGACGATGAACCACCTCCACCAAAGTTCTGAACACTACGGGGTCGACCTCTGCATCAGCAGAGGCAGCCAAATGGATCAAACTGTCCCCACAGCCTCCACACGGAAGAGTAAATAATCCGGATCAGCCGAGAGTCTCAGATCTCTGGCTGTCTGCTGCTGTAAGAAGCCACTACTGTACTGTCTTGTCCTTAGTTACCGCTGAGCGAGCAAGACATGTACAATCGATCTACAGAGTCTGACCAATAGGAATATTAAGATGCTGTGACATCATTGACTGACAGCCCCTTTATTAGCATAAGGACAAGGAAATACAGAAATAAATAGAGAAATAAATAAATATAGAAATTAATAGTTATGGAGATAAATTAATAAAATAAATTAACAGAAAAACAGAAAAAAATGTTAATAAAGAAACATATAAATAACAAAAAAAATAAATACAAAAATTAATGAGAAGGGTAAATTACTAAACAGACATAAATAAATGCAGACATATTAATTTATGTGAGATTTTAATTATTAATATATTCAGTGTTATGTATATTTATTTATTTTTAGATTTATCATCATTATTCTTTGCAGTTCTACTTCATATATTAATTAACGTCATTTATTTAAGTCATTTATTTTTAATTTTATTTATTTTTCATTTTGGCAAATCTGGTCCTCCATACTCAGAACTGTGTGGGCATGTCAGATTGCAACAATGTAAACAACCCAGCTGCAGTGGCAGTGGTGAGTGACACCACCAATCGATGTGGCTCAGCCCTACACATTTTAGCCTTCTCCTGCAGGAAAATAGACCACCCCGACTGGTCACTGACCTGAACGGTGAGAAAAAAGTGCAAAATGGAGAAAGATTTTGTTGCTAATGTTGACACATTGTGTCCAATATTTGAACACACAGCACTAATGTTATTTCCATAACCTATAGTTAGCTAGCTAACTTCTGGACCATGCTTCTGAAACAGACATCACACAAGAAGAAATCATTGCATAATTTTGAGTTTAGCTACACTACCAAGCAGGACTATATTGTTGTAGCTCATTGAAATGAGATAAAATTTGCCACTCTGCTAATGCTGTCATGATCACTCAACAGCAACCTGCATCTGGAGGATCTTAATAGTCAAAGGCTATAGTCAATAGTCAAACAGTCAAATAGTCAAAGGAGAAGGCTAAAATGTGTAGGGCTGAACCACATCAGTTGGCTGTTTTCCAAGATGGCGCCCACCGTGGCAGACGTCTTTGTGTGTTCCTCCTGCAACCAACGCTATTTATTATTTATTTTAACTTTAGTATTTATTTTAAATGTACTGTATACCTACGGAATAGTTACAGTAGGGAGGCACTCCTGGAGATCGGTAAAGTTTGTCATGAACTTACCTTTAGCCTTTCGGACTTCAACTTTCTTTTACGCTCGTACTCCACCAGCACCAGCCGGCAAGGCCCAGCAGCACTGGCCTTGGGTGAGCAGCGCAGCCGACGAACAGAGCAGCCAAAGCGGAAGCGGTGCAAGAGAGGTGGGCTACATGCTAGGCTAAAGGCTAGGGCTATGCGGCCACCGCTACCTAGCCTGTTGCTAGCTAATGTTTGCTCCCTCGAAAACAAGCTGGATAAGCTGAGAACCAGAATAACAACTCAGCGTGAGATCAGAGAGTGCTGTGCTCTTATTCTCATGGAAACCTGGCTCTCTGATGTAAAAACTGTTGAAAAACATTGTTCAGCTGACTTAGAACTGCTGATGGTGAAGTGCAGATCCTTCTATCTGCCGAGTTCAGAGCTGTGTTTATTCTGGCTGTTTACATCCTGCCACGCCCAAACTCGGCCACGGCGCTGGGGCTGCTGCATGCTGCAGTTTGCATACTGTCGGAACTGGTCCACAGACGACGCAGTGAACACTGCCCTTCACACAGTCCTCACACACCTGGAGGGCAAGGACACGTATGTCAGAATGCTCTTTATTGACTACAGCTCAGCATTTAACATGGTCATCCCACACAAACTCTCAGAAAAGCTCCTCACCCTCGGACTGACACCCACCCTCTGCAGCTGGGTGCTGAACTTTCTAACAGACAGACCCCAGTCAGTCAGAGTCGGCAGCCGCACATCCAGCACAAGAACAGTGAGCACAGGGGTCCCCCAGGGCTGTGTGCTGAGCCCCCTTCTGTACATGCTCTTCACATATGACTGCATGGCCTCCCAGAACAACACCAGCATCATCAAGTTTGCTGATGATACTACAGTCATTGGACTGATCACTGGTGGGGATGAGACAGCGTACAGGAAGGAGGTGGCTGAGCTGGTGGCCTGGTGTTATGACACACCTCACCATCAGGAAGTCCCAGCAGCGACTGTACTTTCTGAGAAAGCTGAGGAAATTTGGCATGCCAGCCAAAGTTCTCAGCACCTTCTACAGGAGTACGATCGAGAGTGTTCTTACCAGCTCCATCACGGCCTGGTATGGAAACTGCACTGCTCAGGACAGAAGGGCTCTCCAGTGTGTGATCAAAACCGCACAGTCCATCTAAGAAGCAGCCTTCCCCTCACTACAGGACATTTATCACACCAGGGTCATCAGGAGGGCCCACAACATAATCAGGGACAGTACACACCCCCAGCACAGACTACCTTCAAGCAGACGCTACAGGGGTGTCAAGTCCAGGACTACAAGACTGACGAATAGTTTCTATTCACAGGCCATCAGGCTTGTGAACACCTCACTCACTACCTCTTCCCCATCCCAGTCTGAACCGGTTTAACTTTTGGCCAACTTTGCACTCAATATCTGCACCTTACGTAAACTGTACTGCTGCTGTGAGAATATTACTGTTTTACATCTATTACTTGCACAGAACACTACTGTTCACATCTATTACTTGCAACATGCACTTTATGAAACGCTGCACATGCAACTTTAATTTTTCTTTCAACTTTGCACATAAAACTGTACTTTTTACTATTGTTTTAGTGTCATTCTTATATTTTCTATTTTTTTCTATTTTTTTCTAAGATTATATTAAGATTATATTTGGTGAATGGAGGAACAGCAAAATAAGAATTTCATTGTACAGTGTAACTGCCTGTTTCTGCTGTACATATGACAATAAAACTCTTGAATCTTGAAACTTTTCACACAAATATGAAATATATACACTACATAGACAAATGTATTGGGACACACCTCCTAATTATTGAGTTCAGGTGTTTCAGCCACACTCATTGCTAACAGGTGGATAAAATTAAGCATATAGCCATGCAGTTTCGATAGACAAACACTGGCAGTAGAATGAGTCAATCTGATGAGCTCAGTGACTTTAAACATGGCCTCTGCCACATGTCAGTTTGTGAAATTTCTCTTCTGCTAGATTTGCCCCCTGTCAACTGTGTTATTATTATGTTATTATTATGACATGGACGCACCTAGGAGCAACAACAGCTCGGTCATGAAGCGGTAGACCTTGCAAACTCAGAGTGGGGCCATTGAGTGCTGAAGCGCACAGTGCCTCAATCAAACACTAAAGAGTTCCAAATTGCCCCTGGAAGCAACATCAGCAAAAGAACCGTGGATCAGAAGCTTCAGAAATGGGTTTCAGTGGCCGAGCAGCTACACACAAGCCTAAGATCAAAATGCACAATGCCAAACGGATGGGGGGAAATGTACAGCATGCCAGCAGTCCAGTGGAAACGCATTCTGTGGAGTGATGAATCATGTTTCTGACAGCCTGATGGATGAGTCTAGATTTGGTGAATGCCAGGAGAACATTACCTGCCTGACTGTATTGTGCCAACTGTAAAGTTTGGAAGGATAATGCTATGGGGTTGTTTTTGGGTTTGGCCTAGGCCCCTTAGTTCCAGTGAAGGGACATCTTAATGCTTCAGCATACCGAGACGTTTTGGACAGTTGTATGCTTTCAACTTTGTGGGAACAGTTTGGGCAAGACCCCTTTCTGTTCCAGCATGACTCTGTACCCAGTGCGCAAAGCAAAGTCCATAAAGGGTGAGTTTGGTGTGGAAGAACTTGACAGGCCTGCACAGAGCCCTGACCTCAACCCCATCGAACACCTTTGGGAAGAACTAGAATGGAGATTGCAAACCTGATGTGAGCCTGACAGGCAAATATTTCCACAGACACACTCCAAAATTTTGTAGAAAGCCTTCCCAGAGAGAGTTGTTATAGCTGCAAAGCATGAAGCATGAATGATCCTGTGGGAGTAATTTGGAGGTGTCCCTTTTGTCCATATAGTGTATATGATTTGAAGTTAATAAGATGCTCTACATACTGAGAAAAAAAGTTGAGTTGTGTGCTAAATTGGGATTTTTGCCAACATTCTGTAAAGCTTTTCCAACCTTGAAATGGAAGCTATGAAAGAATGTATTTGTAGGTGGGGTGTGAAAAGGTCAATTATATAATACACCACTGTAGAGCATCTATCATTTTATTACTCATTTTCACAATATTTTCCTTCATAGTAATGGTATCACAGAAATTAACACTGTTTTATGATGTGCAGTGAACATTCTGACCAATCAAAAATGATAGATGTTCTTTGGTTCTTTGGATGAATCCAACTTTGGACTAAATAATGATGCCCAGCCTTTATCCATGGCATGGTATAGATTCACCAGCAAGTTGAAATTGCTAGTCGCAATATGTAGCAAATCCCTACATGGTATTTTTTCCATATCATGCAGCCCTGCATTACAAGTGCTTTAAATGTTTCCATGTTCATAACTTCAGCTAAAAACAGCTGACTTCATTAGCAGATGCAGATGAATTTGTACACAAATAAGATAAAATTGTGAAAATGATATTAATGTTAGATGAAAACATCAACCTACCTCATCGTATCACCATAATCTATTTAAAGTGTTGCCACAGTGTTATTGCTTGATGATGTTCAAAGAAGGATGAGGGATTTGAGAATTGCTTGTTTATTTCCTAAGGAATTCTCCATTATGTCTGTCATACTGTTAGAGGGTGAAGCACTCAATGCTTTAGTACACAATTAAACAGATGAATAGGCAGAGTCAATTTATTTTAATTACTGCTGTTCTCAATTAGGGAAGAGGTGACTGCCTGTGTGGACAGTGAAGGGCCTGCTGCTCTATGTGCTCTCTCTCTCACACATACAAACACTGAACCACCCACACAAACACACACAGTAACACCATACACGCACATACACACATCCTAAAACACACCACTTTTGCCTTCATGGACAATTCCATTACGCTAGAGCTGTGAAGCTGACGTGAACTTCACCTGCCCTACAGTTTTGCTGTTTTTATTTCCACTAGAAATCAATCACACCAAGCTGAGGAGCCTGTCATATGTGAAAACTCTCTCTCCCAGGGATTCAGCTTTTGGAGCTCGCACTATAAGGTGAGTGGGCCGTTAATGTGGAGACCTTTGGTTATTCTGTGTGTGCTATCAGATTCTGGACAGCATTTAACAGCATCTAAAAGAGCACTAGCACAGAAACCTTGTTTTGGTGAAAAAGGGGGCTGTCATGATTTACTTAAAAGATGTAGCCTGTGTAAAACCTATGGCATATGTTCTATTTTTTCCTGTTAAACTTCAACAGACATAGAAATTGTGCACAAAAAAATTGCAGAAACATGGTATATATTTTTCAGTCTTGGTCTGATGCCTGCATAAAGGTATAAGAATGAGTTCAAATCTTGCAGTTCCCAATCAAGCAAGAAGCGAAAGTGAAATTAAACAGAGGATTTAGTTAATCCCACTAAAAGAACGTTTCGAAACAGTAAGTCAAAACAATTACTTATTGTCTCAATTTTTTATTTATTAAGTCAAAATAATATCTTGTTTTCTCAAATTGATGATGTATTATTTTGAAATAATTACACAGTTTCTCAAAGAGTAAAAACTCGTTCTTCAGTTATTAGTCAAAAAGTCCAAATCTCAAGAAAATAAGTCATTATTTCAACCTAATGAGTTTCTATTGGAGTTACATTTTAAATGCACTTCTAATGGTGGTGCACTATTTTTTATACACTATTTATTGCTGTAAAATGCCATTAGGGCTTTTCTCCTATCCGGAGTCATTGTGCAGAAGGCAGGATACACCATGGACAGGTCGCCAGTACATCGAAGGGCAGACAGACAGACACACATAAACATCCACACACTCACTCACACCTAGGGGCAATTTAAGCGTGTCCAATTAGCCTGACTGCACGTCTTTGGACTGTGGGAGGTCCAAAGACATGCAGTCAGGAAACTGGAGTACCCAAGGAACCCTACTCAGACACGGGGAGAACATGAAAACTCCACACAGAAAGGACCCTGGTCGCCCAGGGTTTTACAATCTGACATCAATTTGAAAAAGTAGTTCAGCACTAGCTGAACTAACACTGATTGTGTGCTATACCAAAACCAAATATATTTATTCATAAAATTATCCATAAAATAAGTTTGGTTTTAGTATAAAATTCTGAAAAAAGGAAAAAAAAAGTCAATTAATTTAACTTTGTAATCTGGAATCATTGTTAACTTGACTGTAAATTCACTTACATTAGATAACTGTTAATATGCAGTTATTAATAACATAATGAATTAGATGGTTTATTGTGTAATTGATTAAATATATATTTAACTTGCAGGTTGTATCAGAAGACTTGAGTCTGTACTTCTGACATTTTCTTTGTTTCAATGCCAAAAATGAGACAAATATGTAAAAAAAAATATGGCTGAATGTTTGAACTGATTATATGGGTGAAAAGTTTTGAATTTGCACTTCCATCTGGTTTCAGTGAGCTACAAGTGAGAAACACGTTCTCGAGGCATATACAACATGGCAGACCTAGGAGGATTAATCACTTTTGCTTTCAGTTTAGTGTCAAATATTTCAGGCCACTGTTATCCACATTGTTATTTAGGTACATGCCACAATGCAGAGGACAGAGAGGTCATGGACCCAATCTGTCTCCGATGACACGCTCCAAGGCGGAGCTGTAATATATGTCTTCACTTCACCTTGGGGTCAAGTCACTACCGTAGGACAGTACCTTCATGGTGAAGGCATTGTTTCCTGTGTGCACTGAAGGTTATAAATTGTGAGAAATGACACAGAAAGATAAATGAAGGAATATTTCCCCCCTGTAAACCCGTGACAGCTCTCATCCATACAGAGGAATGGCCATCTCGACCTGTAAGAGGGTCCGTTAAAACGGTGGTTCAAAGCAATCCTCAAGGACCCCCTCTAGACCCATATTTTTGTTCCAATCGAGCTGCCAGCACACTTTGTAGTATCAGCCGTGAAATGAGGGTACGCTTAAAAGCCTCCATCTACAGTCCGTCTTCCTGCTAATAAGACAATCCACACATGCTTGAGATGATACCTGATGCCATCTGTAATTGCTTTTGTTACAGCTGACCATAATGTACATTACATAGTGTGAATTAGTCCTATGTTTTTTTCCAGAAAAAAAAAACTGAAGTCTTGCAATGGCCAATCTGGTTAACCTTATAGGCCCCAGTTTAATTCAACACTTAATGGAAGAGGGAGAGTGAAATTGGAGATCTGGCAAATGAAACATGTTTTGACAGCTGTAGAATCATCAGTGTGTCATTGAGCCTTTTTTCTCCCACTCTCTCTCTCCGAGAAGCAGACGGCTTTAATGGAGATGATTGCAATAATTACATCCTGACATATTTCAGCAATTAAATATCACTCGCATGCAGCTGACTACTAATAAGGAGACTGCGAGGTAGTTAGTTAGTGATGAAGAACTGGGGAACTCAGGATGCGCACATGAAATTGAAAATAAATACCATGCATATTTCTCTTTCAAATTCATAGATATGACAAAAACAGAATCACTGAACTGACAGTTCACGCAACCAAACCATTACTGCTGTGCTCATAATCAGGCCAAAAATATGTGAACACTGCTGCTAACTATTGAGTTCAGCCACACGCTTTGCTAACAGGTGTATAAAATCAAGCACATAGCCATGCAATCAGCAGAATAGGTTGTACTTTAAAAGTGGTACTGTCACAGGATACCACCTTTGCCACAAGTAAGTGAAATTTCTGCCCTGCTAAATCTGCCCTGGTTAACTGTAAGTGCTATCTTTGTCAAATTGAAGCATCTAGATGCAACAACAGCTCAGCAACAAACTGGTATACAATGCAAATTCACAGAGTGGGGCTGCCAAATAGAGAAGTGTGTAGCATGTAAAAATCCTCCGTTGCATCCCTAACTATAGAGTTCCAAACTGCCTCTGGACGCAAAATTAGCCCAAGAACTGTGTGCTGGGAGCTTCACGTAATGGGTTTCCATGGCAGAACAGCTGCACAAAGCTCCCTAAGATCACTATGCACAATGCCAAGTATTGGCTAGAGTGGTGTAAAGGATGGCGCCCCTGGACTGTGGAGCAGTGGAAATGTTCTCTGGAGTGATGAATTACACTTCTCTTTCTAATGGACGAGTCTGGCTTCAGTGAATGCAAAAAGAACTTTATCTGCCTGACTGCATTGTGCCAACTGTAAAATTTGGTGCAGGAGGGATAATGCTATGGGGTTGTTTTTCAGGGGTTGGCCTTCCAGTGCCATGGAAGATTTTGGGTTTGGCAGATGCCAGGGGAACACTAATTACCAGAATGCGGAGTGCCAACAGTAAAGTTTGGTGGAGGAGGAATAATACTCTGGAGCTGTATTTTAAGGTTTGGGTCAGGCCACCAGTGAAGAGTAATGTTAATGCTAGGGTCTGGGCTAGGCACCACAGTTCCAGTGAAAAGGGTAATGTTAATGCTACAGCAAGTAATGACATTTTAGACAGTTATATGCTTCCAGCTTTGTAGCAACAGCCCTTTCCCATTCCAGAATGACTGTGCCCTTGTTCGCAGAGCAACATGCATAATTATACAAGGTTTGATGAGTTTGGTGTGGAGGAACTCCAGTGGCCTGCATAGAGCCCTTACCTCAACCCAGTATTTTCAGCATGAACTGGAATGTTGATTGCAAGCCAGGCCTTCTCATCCAACATCAGTGCCTGACCTCACAAATGCTCTTTGACTGAATAGGCATAAATTCTCTCAGACACACTTCAAAATCTTGTGAAAAACTCAGAAGAGTGGAGTCTTTTATAGCTGCAAAAGTTGAACCAACTCCATGTTAATGTCCATGGTTTTGGTATGATATATCCAAAAAGCTCAACTGTGACGATCAAGTGTCCACATATTTTTGACCATATAGTGTACCACAGTGTAACTCACCAAAAAGGAAACATTCGTTAACAACACTGATCTTAGTAAGACCTTTTATGAAACAGACAACTACTTGCCTAGTAGTCTCAGCTGGATAACTTTTATCATATCTGCTTCACAGACAGGCCATGTAATGAGATTCAGTCTCCAAACAAGGATGGGTTATCTGAAAGAACAGATCACTGCAAGGAAACCAATAATATGAAGTGCAGTAGTGAGTGGTTACCACTGTTTCTGAGCAAATTGGCAAAAAGCACTTGTCTTTAGCCTTAATAATGCATGGTTTATTTTTTGCAGAAGCCATCCTTGCTCAAAAGCAGTAAAAATGATTTGTTTTATTTTTTAAATGATCTGTATTATTTATTTATTCGTAAAGTTATTTCCAGAAAGAGGTTTCAATGGTGACGTATAACCATTGATATGCTGAACGTTCAGCACCGGATGAATCCACATCCAAATTCTCCGTCCTGCTGTCCAGACTGACTGGCCCAAATCATTACCGACAAATTTAGCATGTCATTAGCTGTCTGATTATACAACAGGGAGTTAATTACAAACATCAGCAAGTCCACGATGAATCAGAGTCCAGCTGCTAACACCAGTTTAGCCGAACACTGACAACGGTCCCATTAGGGCCATAGACAAAACCACAAAACCGTAATCGGCCAGGCCTGGCCAAAGCAATGGCACACGGGGCCACAGTGACCATGTACAGGCTAAGCAGGCCTTTCTAATCCTAATCCTCTTCTGTTCTATTTAACGTGACCTATTTTGAATATCATTTTCCCCAACACACACTCACCCCCTTTATTCTCTTTCTTTGTGTTTGTAAAAATGAACAGGCTAATTAGATGGGCCATGGACAGCCAGGGGGACAGCGGGGAAGTGGTGCCATCATTTCGCAATTATGAAAGAAGAGGGAAGGTTCCTGCTGCTCATAACAGCATGAGCTGCCTGGTTGGGTTGTGCTATAAACACACAGGAAAGAGTTTCTCGCCCAAAGCTTTGAATGAACTCACTTGCTTTGTCGCCAGTCATTTATTAATTCACACTGCATGCCTCATGCTCACAGCACTGCACAAGTTTATTAGATTGACTTCTTGGATTACAGTTGTTGAAATGGAAGCATAAATACATACATACATCATCTAAACCGCTTATCCTTCTGGGGCGCGGTAAGGTGCTGGAGCCTATCCCAGCTGTCATTGGGCAGCCTGGACAGGTCGCCAGTCCATCACAGGGCAGACAGACAGACAGACATACACATTCTCACATTGGCCTGACTGCATGTTTTTGGACCGTGGGAGGAAACCGGAGTACCCAGAGGAAACCCACGCAGACGCAGGGAGAACATGCAAACTCCATACAGAAATGACCCTGGTCACCCGGCCGGGAATCGAACCCAGGCCATTCTTGCTGTGAGGCGACAGTGCTACCCACTGCGCCACCGTGCCGCCCGGAAGCATAAATATATGATTCAAAGTTTAGATTAGTTCCATAGTTTTACACATTCGGTCGAAGACTATAAGTTTTCCAATCTGCAATCTAAGACTGTAGGTATTACTATGATTTGCTAATTTTTTAACAAAAATTTTACTCTTTAATTTTACTTTTTTTTTCCCTGAGGTCCACTTACTGAAAACAGTCAGAATTAATTTTTACAGGACCTTTTTCTAATCTCTCTTTATACCTTAGAATTAAACAGGCTGTTTTCATTAATGTCCTTGTAAGTCTAATATACTGTATGTAAATGACCTCTTTTCTGCTTGGCTGTCCTGTATTGTGCCTCATTCATAAAGCAGTCTAGGCTGAAACACGTCTTATAACTTCACCAAATGTTTTGGTTGTGACAATTTTAGTTAATTATGAGAATTATCAATACCTTCTCAAGACAGTACATCACTAGCAACAACTTTGAACAGCTGTACACAAATACGGTCATAATTTTTTCATACACTTATGTGTTAACTTAATTGCAGAAAATATGGAAGTGACTGTTTAAGACCCAATCCCATTTCGTTGTCCCAATTGTTGAGGGGTTGAGAGAGATAGGGTGAAGTGTTAGAGCTACATGGCCATCCAAATGGAGGTTTTTCAGAGGCACAGTCCAATTGGAGTATTATGAGAAATCAACGCACAAATCGATAAAGTAAACACATTACGTGTGCATCACAAACGGGTTCATCAAATGTTAACCGTATACAAAGTCACTAGAACAAAACTTGTTTGCAGTCTATCATACATACAACAAACCAATCCACCAGCATTCCCAGGTGTTATAGACATCTTTGGTTTCTAACTTTGGAAATGTCTGGCAAAGCTCTGTCACATCTGTTTATGTAAGCCACGAATGACCACTGATGATGTGGTGGGTTCTTGAAGCGTTGTCTCATTTCACAGAGAAAGATTTCAACCACTACCCCTTATAACTTTGTTCCAAGGGGCAAGGTGACATTCAAGGGATAGGGGTAAACTAGGGGGAAATGTGACTGGGCCTAAGTCTAGCAAGATTAGCATAGCGTCTGAGGTGTATTTAAAAGAGTAGCTTTATAAAAGAAGACAAAAACACTCTTATCTTTCAGTATAAGTTGATGTCTGAAGTTCCATGTATTCCGTTTTTGCAGGTTTGGAATGTTTAAGTTAAGGGGGCCCCCTGGTCCAAAGGCCCCCATAGGGAGTGGGCCTCTGTCTTAGTTCCAAATAGATGAGATCATTTTAAAAAGGACCATATGTTCTGTCTCCTTTTTCAACAAAGTACAATATATAAGCAGTTGGGATATTCTGTTCTAGGGGGGACACTTTAGAGTTGGCACGGATCCTCTCTCAGGTACTTTATAGTGCTTGATATGATACTGTTTTACTTTGTAATAAACAAGTATAAATAAGTAAGGCGGTTTCAGCTGAGTCTCCTTCATCATCTTCACATCATCACTACTTCCAACACATCTTCCATAGTAAACTAAAGAAGCACAGATTTTAAACATGTCTTGGCTGATCAACTGCATCTAGGGTAAGTGATAAATCCTGTTAATTTGTTAACTATTCCTTTAATCTAGTGTCCACATCTGAATTTTGCTTGGATCCATACACGACAAGGTATCTTGGCCTTTTTGCCCTAAACATTCCTTTTAGCCAAGATAGCTTATAATGCCTTTCAACAAACACCTTTCTATGTGAAGCAAAAGTGGAATGAAGGTGGAATAGGGATTTCATGAAATGTTTCCAACTTCTTACTCTGACAGAAAACAAGGTGGCTATTTCTAATTTGACAGACGCACACTTGTCATCTAGTTAGTGAGCTAATTGACTGTTTGCAATATAATCGTTGACATGCCTCTCTGTCAGTCACAAGTATTTCAGGCACTACTTTTTCCATCAAGCAAAAGAAAAACGCAAAAAACAGTTCATTATAACTAACCTGCAGTAAGAACTGCCGTCACAGTAAATTAGTCAGATTTATGCAGCTAAGAGATTTGTTAGCAGGGAATGTGGAATTCAAAAATATGCTATCCTGATCACCTGGAGGGTGGTAGTGGTTTTATTTCATTTCAAAAGGTTTTGGATTAAAGTATGTGGAAGACCACATTTAACAGTGTAATAGCAAAAAAACACCCATATCCTACATTTTTCTTGTCTTTTATTTTTTTTTCCCTGGGGTCCACTTACTGAAAACAGTCAGAATTAATTTTTACAGGACCTTTTTCTAATCTCTCTTTATACCTTAGAATTAAACAGGCTGTTTTCATTAATGTCCTTGTAAGACTAATATACTGTATGTAAATGACCTCTTTTCTGCTTGGCTGTCCTGTATTGTGCCTCATTCATAAAGCAGTCTAGGCTGAAACACGTCTTATAACTTCACCATGATTGGATGGGGCTAAACTGGTGCAGGCTGAATCAATGTATATATGAGAATGCATTTGGTTTTGAAACCATTAAAACCATTCATTTTTGCAGGTTAATTTCCATGTATGGACTGTATGGAATGGGGAATGAATTGAGCATTTTGAAACTTTATCAGTGTTTATATACTCAATTTAAATTTATTCTTTTAAAAAAGTGCAGAAAATGTGGTTTTCCAGATGGGCCCTTTACCTAGATGTTCTAAGGTAAGGTACACATTATCCACACACTTCAAAATGTTGGTTCTTTAGTAAAGAAGATGGTTTTATATAGAACCATGAACACTCAATAAACCCTTTGCATGAATAAAGGGCTCTTTGCATCATAAAAGAGTCCTTCAGACTGATGGAGAATGTGCTGTAGACGGTTCTAAATAGAACCCCTTCAGAAAAGTGTTCTATATAACACCAAAAAGGGTTCTTCTATTGTTACAATAGAGGAACCATTTTTGGTGCTATACAGATTCATTTTCAAAAAGGTTCTATATAGAACCATATACAGCACATTCTCCATCAATCTGAAGAATCCTTTCACAATGCAAAGAACCCTTTAACCATGCAAAGGTTTCTTGGAGTGTTCATGGTTCTATATAGAACCTTTTTCTTTACTAAAGAACCATTGAAGAACCGAATTTTTTAAGTGTGTATGTTTCTGTATTTGCTAACAGTTGCTTTAATATCATGTCTAACTCCAGTGTTAGCTTTAGCTTTAGTTTTTTTTTAACAGCTTGAATGGCCAGGGCTTGCCTGTGGGCCCACACTTCTAAACCCTGAAAATAGCTCAACCAGTTCGCACTGAAGTCCCTGTAGTTACTAAATACTAAGTATCTAATAAGCCTGGAATTTTAAGGGGATAAATTGGCTAGCATTCATATGTTGCTGGTTCTCCAATATACGAGTTAACGCTAAACATCTTGAACGTCCAGTTTAGTTTTGAAATACAATATTTTCAAAGACACTCAAATGCACTTCTAAATTTCCTCTATGCTACTGAACTTTTTATTCTGCCAGCAAAAGTCCTATGGTTCTACTACGTTGCCTGAGCTGAAAGTTTCATGAACATTGCGACAGTAAAGAAGGGATGCATGCATCAGGATTATGCAATGGTCATTTATGATATTAGTTAAACCATGTGAGTGTAGAAACCCAGTTAATCCTGGGATTCTAGCACATAAAATTATGTCCTATGTGAATTTAGCACAATGCAAATAAATCAATAAATACAAGATGCCAAATAATCTACAGATCTTTATTCTTTGGTGTCTAGTCTCAGATCATCATACATGTGCCTCGAGTCTCCCCCGAGGATTCTCAAACTCTGCTCAAAGGAAGAGGCTTTCTGCTTACTCTGGCTGACGAAGAGGAGCCGATCTCTGACCCTCTCCTGCAGGGAGCTGTAGACTGCTCCTGCTTTGTTTAACACTTGTCTGGCAGGCCAATGTATTATTCATCTGGACAGGTTAGCAGCGGGATTAGTGCTGCCAGTGCCCGTTTTCTCTCTGTCCACAGCAATGCGCTCGAGGCTTAATGATACGACAGGTCTCTGTGATGCATCTGGCGGCCAGTGACACCTGCCAAAAAGGGGGAACTCCTAATGGGAGCAGAGCAGCTGCACAGCAGCCGCAGGCACATAAAAAGCTCCACTTTAGTGGCCTCACTGTGCCCGGGTGGGCCACAGGGGCAGCAGGAAACTGCTCTTTGTTTTAGTTTAATCACCAATCGGGAGGCTGAGATGATCAAACCGATGTGTCGAACTCCTCTCCTGTCTCAGAATGACATTTCTCTCAAGGCAGCAGCAGCAGCACCATGAAAGCAGCTTTCTTCTGAAATCCTATGAACTCTATCAATGCAGATCCTTCAGGGTAAATATTTTCTTGAGATGATATTAAAGAATACCTTATGTCTATGAAGCTGCTAATCATCTCTCTGGACTTGTCTGCCAAATTGTAGTTCATTGAATCAGTGAACTGCAAGAACTGCAGATTTGCCCACCTGGACAAGTAAAATATTTATGTCATACCTGGTGTAATGCGGCATCACTAATGCAGCCTGATGCCAGATGGCATTTAGCTGGGCTGGGTGGAGGCGCTACAGAGAGGCCAGTCGTACTTAATGGCAGACAGGCTTTGTGACAGTTCGCATCAGTCACAATGGATGCTCAAAGTGTACGTACGTGCTCCGCCTGAGTCAGGCTTTAAATGAAATATCAGCATATTCCAGTGGGGAATAAAGAAAGGAGAATGAAGGAAACCTCCACAAGGACCTCTCATGGAGCCCCTGTTACACCTAATTGAAATTTGCAACGCAGAAAAAGGCTGACGTGCAAAACACACTACGAGAGAGAGAAAGAAACTTTTGGCTCAGATCCTCCGCAGAAAGACATATTGCCATTTGGGTGCCAATAGTCACCTTCATTAGTCAGAGGTGGATTAGAAAACCAGATGGTTCCTTTGTGAACGTTTGAGAAATAAAGTCAAGCAATCTTCGCAAGCAACAGCACCATTTAAACATGTACAGTAATTTCTCTCACATTTACCTTCACTGCAATGTGTGACAACCCACCCACACCAACACTAATGAAAAAACACGGCTGTGGAAAGTGAGATTTAATTTCAGTGAGTTGCTATGGAACAGCTATTAAGACAAACATGGGAGAATATGGCAACTATGCAGTTTACTCTCATCTTCATCATGTTGAGCTTTTTTCCCCCAGAAAGATCTCTCTCCACACTCAGCCCCGAAGAAATGAAGGATAACACCCCCTGTCATTTTCATCATGTAAACAAAAGGAAGCGATGAGGCAGCCGTAATCAAGATCAGATAGATTCTTCATGCTGGAATGGAGATTGCAGGAAGTGAAGAACACGCAACTAATTTCCAGCTTGAAATGGTACACAAGGGAATGCATGTCTTCAGTATGCATACTTGTGTCATAACTAGAATGCTTAGCTAGTGTTTTTGGAGAAAGTGGTCTTTTTTAAAGTGGTCTTTTTTTAACACATTTTAATTAGGGCCTTCTAGGCCATCTGAAGAGACCTAATGAGTTCTGGGAACTGAAATATATCTGTAATAGTTTTCATTTTTATTCAATAGAATCATCATTATTATAATATTTAAAATCTGCAAGTATTGTAGTAATACTCTTATTTTATTATGGACTTTTGCCTGGAAACGAAAGGGTTGAGTTAATGCTCAAAAGAAAATTGTCCAATCAATATTTTGGTTTCAGTGGTATTGAGATACGGCCAAGCAAGGTCTCAATTTGGTGAGACTTTCAGGAGCTAGACAGAAGGCCTTACACATTTCATTAACCACCAGCAGTTCAGACAGACAACAATTAGAAAGTGACAGTAGCTTCCATTCAAAGGAGTTTTTACAAGAAATGATTTAACACTGAAAAGAGTGTGTTAGTGTAGGCCATGGAAACAAATATGTCTGCTTTAGTGGAAAAGGTTTGTTGATAACTGAAATGTTGCAAAAAAATTTAGGAAAAATGTGACAGACTTCACATGCCTATTACAAGAAACACAAACAGCAGGGTGGAGAGGTAGAGCTGAACTACAAGAGGAGAAGAGAGAATTTTTAAAAGGAATGACACTCTGACGGAAGTCTGATGGAAACAAGCTCCTGGGCAGCAAGTGTTGCAAAATTGTTTTGGCCACGCTTTTTCATTTTACTGCCTGCAATGAAAACATAGTTTACACATAGTTGATGGAAACATAGCTTTCTGAATCAACCCCTCACGTTTTGATTTACAATGGGTGGGACTAGGTTCATGAGGCCTTCTGGAAGTGCTAGATACTTCACTGACTTTGAATATGAGCTGTAGTCTAAACAGGGATTTCAGCTCTATGCCAGGGCTTTGATAAAGGAGTCACTGTAAAACTGCAACATACAAGGTCAAGTATGTCTTAATGTCTGTAACAATGTTCAGATAAAACATATGGAATGTCTTTAAGAAGCTTCAAATGTGTGTGTGTGTGTGATTCTTAATGGCAATGTGCTCCAATGTTAGCATAGTTTTTGACTTTTATGGCTCAAACTAGGGCCTAGTGCTTATATTCATGGTGTGCCACTGGTGGTGGTTTAGTCTTTTTGCTTCATAGTAAAAAAAATGTTGCTTGTTCTGAAAACATAGCACCTGTGTGTGTCACAAGCCCTCTAAATTCTCAGCTGCTTCTGTTTGTGCGGTGCTGATGTGCACCACAGCCAGCAATAACAAGATCATTCCTGTTGTTTAGAGCTAGCTAAATCAATTAGGATTCCTCAGTCAGAACAAACAGCGGTATTTTCTCTGTAGCACAGTGACTCTCATTAATCCACTTTCCCCTTTCTAATTACCGGATTCCTTGAAAAACAATATGCCGAATTGGCCCAGTCTCCCTGTTGGAGCAGGCTGAGTCGATGACACCCGGCAGCTCTCAAGTGTACAGAAGAGCTTGGTATCCAGGAGTAACACATTGTAAACCACACAGCAGTATTGAGGGCGAGAATGACAGACAGCAAGAGGTGGAGGGATGAAGAGAGAGAGAGAGAGAAAGAGAGAGAGAGAGAGAGCGAGGGATTGATAGAGAGAGATTAATATGAATGAGGGTCTGTTTTCTGTCTCTCTGTGGCCTCCCCACTGTGTTTAAATAATGCCTGCCGATTGAAACAGGCAGACAGGTGCATATTAATGTGGTCACACACAACATCTGCAGTTCACACTCTCTCTGTGCTCGCAACTCTGCGCACGTAATTGCATATTTATGGCGCCTTGCAATTTCTCAAGTGACTTCTGTGATGAGGGGTAATAATAAACTCCTTTCTTCTTCGATAGAGTCTTTTTGATTACCAATGCTATCTCTTTGTGCGTTGTGATAAAAGTGTGTTGCATGTATCGACAAACCTTGTCAAGAGGGAGGCTCTATATTTGTAACAGAGTAGGAGCGCTGGTGTTGTTTTGGGAGGACAATCACCATGATCAAGAGACAAATCTAGATTTGTAATGAAGCTACTACTTCTTTTGAAACTAGCTTTAACTACACTTTATGGTCAAAAGTACTAGGACACCTACAGCTAAATGAGCTTTTATGCCATCTCATTCTAAATCCATAGGCATTAATATGGAGTTGGTCCCCTTTTGCAGCTAGAGTGTAACAGCTTCCACTCTTCTGGGAAGGCTTTCGACAAGATTTTGGAGCATATCTTTGGGAATTTTTGTCCATTCATCCTGAAGAGCATTTCGGAGGTCGGACACTGATGTTTAACAAGAGGGCCTGGCTCACAATCGTTGTTCTGGTTCATCCCAAAGCTGTTCAATGGGAAGTCAGGAAGGCAGTCAGGGCTCTGTATGGGCCAGACAAGTTCTTCCACACTAAACTTACCCAAACTGAATTCAGGGGCCTTGCTTTACGCACTGGGGAACAGTCATGCTGGAACAGACTGTACAGGGCCTTCCCCAAACTGTTCCCACAAAGTTGGAAGCATACAATTGTCCAAAATGTCTTGGTATGCTGAAGCATTAAGATTTCCCTTCACTGGAACTAATGGGCCCAGACTGAAAAACAACCCCATAGCATTATCCCTCCTCCACCAAACTTTACAGTTGGCACAATGCAGCCAGGCAGGTAACGTTCTCCTGGCATTCGCCAAACCCAGACTCGTCCATCAGACTGCAAGATAGAGAAGCATAATTAGTCCCTCCACAGAATATGTTTCCACTGCTCCAGAGTCCAGTGGCAGCATGCTTTACACCACTCCATCTGACGCTTGGCATTGTGCTCGGTGATATAAGGCTTACATGCAGCTGCTTGGCCATGGAAACCCGTTCCATGAAACTCCCAACGCACAGTTTTTGTGCTGATGTTAATGCCAGAGGAGGTTTGGAAGTGCAGTTACTGAGTCATCAGAGCGTTGGAGATTTTTATGCACTATGAGCCTCAGCACTCGGCGACCAAGCTCTGTAACTTTACGTGGTCTGACACTTCGTGGCTGAGTTGCTGTGGTTCCTAAACACTTTCACTTTTCAATAATACCACTCACAGTTGATCATGGAATATCAAGTGTGTGGCTACTGGTGACCTCCTCCTCGAGTTCAGGGTTCTGTACGTGCTCCTTTCTGCCAGAGTGTTCAATAAAGAGCACTTGTTGCAGCAGAATCATGGCCACCCTGTGTTTTTCGTCTTCTGCTGATGCTTGTTATATATACGTATATACAGCTTCAAGATGTGCATGTGTTGTTTGTGCTGTTCTGTGCTGGGCTGTGGGGCAGTTGGTGCAATGTTAGTGCCTACTATCTGCTGAAAGTGTATGGCTTAAAATGACCCGTAGTCATGTCATATATACAAATATATGAGCAAGAATATTCTACATGACTTAATATATCCCTTAATGACTTTAGCTATGTCTGTCAAACTTTCAGTTTAGTCTACCCTGCCTTGCCGCATCTGTAGCACTTGTATTAAGAGACTAAAAAGCTCAGCAGCACAATTCTGCTGAAAAACAAAACAAAAAAACAAAACAAAAACAAACAAACAAACAAAAAAAACAGTACAGACCAGCATGAATTACTTGGCTGACCAGCATGCCAGCATCCAAAACACAGTGGATGCTGGTTTTACTAATGACCAGTCATGCTAATCTATGCTGTTTTTTCTACAAGAGGGAAATGGAAGGCTTTTGAAACAATTTAATTTTTCAAAAAGAAACTGGCTTTACGAGATGTTCATTGCAGACATACACATTTGGAAATAAACACACTGTATTTACATCAACCAAAACAAGAAAATCTTTCAGCCACAGGATGTTATATGTATATGCCTGTTAATGGTTTTGACCTTTTTGATGTAAGTGCGGCCTTCAAACACAGAACCACCCTCAATATTTTCAGGATACTATATATCTGATGTTTTTCAGTAACACCTTTTCAGCCCTCTTGGCCGAATAATTCTAATTTATTACCAGCGCTGAGAAGTTTATACTTTGCTTGATGAAAGAAAATATGCTTAAAGATTGTTGAGATTGGCTGGTAGGCATGTCAGTCATTATTTTGCAAATGGTCAATTCAATGACAATGTTCAACCTAAAATGAAGAAGCACATATTTATTCTGCTATAAAACCTAAACTTGTCCAGGTAGTGAGAATTGCATGAACTAGTGCATGAACTTGTTTCAGTATTTATAATGAATTCCACCTCTTAAATATACATCAGATGGAAAGCCCAGAGGTGTTCAAATGCTTAAATATTCATTGGAGTTTACATGCATGTTTTATTGGTGTTTACAGGCATGGTTAACTTAGAATAGTTAAAAATATGTACATTTTTGTAATTTCTAAACTTGAGGATTTTCATTTGATTGTGCAAGGCATACTTCTGAAATCATAAGGTTTGGACTGTTCCTTGATTCAGGAGTGCAGTCAAGATTTGGACCACAAATAATACTGGGGTGTTTATTTTATTTGTAAGTTGTTGTTGTTATGATGTGCTGGAATAGATATGTCAGTTATTATTTAAGTAATAAGTACCATTTTACCATAGCTTAGTTTAATGGGAATTCTACTCGTTTTTAAATGGTTGAGATGTAAACAAAGTCATTCAGAGCAGCTTGATGTGAAATGGTGCATTAAAGAGAAAACTACTGATTTAGAATTCTTTTCAGTGGGGATAGGAACCAGAGCTCATGATATCTACAACACAAATATAGCCCCTTTTTCCACAACTATCACTAGTGAACCTACACTCCTATAGGTACTAATCTGTCACTGTGGTACTCTCATGGGTATGTCTTTAATACTTTTAGGTGGGGAACATAGTTGCACCATATTCCATTCCAATTTTTGTAAAAAGTTGTACTGACTCTACACCCATAGTTTTTCTCCATGCTTTTTTATTTTAATTGTTCTGCTTTAAAATATTGGTTTAGGAAAAGGTTCATATATGTACCTTTTCCCCGGTAACTATTTAAAGTACACAATTAGACCTTAAAACCATTGTTGTGTGTTGGTACTTGTTGTGCAATAAATGTACACGTTTTCTGAGTTTGAATACATCTTGTTGATTATGGTAAAATAGTGTTCAATCTGAAGAAATTTTCCTTTCTGTAGATACTATATTGTCTTGCTGCACACAGGTTTTGGACCAAAATCTGCTCAAAAGTATCATAAAACAATGTCTCTGGGCTCAGGCGGCATTACCATTTCATTTCATGTAATAGCTTTCAGTGAGGTAGCTTTTAAAGGCACCAAACACTTCTGGTGTCTGGCTCCTATCTCCACTGAACAATTCTGACCTTGTAAGTTTCTCATTATTTCACATCAAACCACTCTGAATTACTTTGTTTACACCTTGACAATATAAGTATTTTGTAAAAACAGTGGAACTCCGATTTAACTGCATTTCTGAGTGGTGCTCCAATACTTCTTTGTTGAAGGATGGTACTGTTATAATGCTGAACTATGAGGTTTGTATGTTCTATGTCGTTAAACTCCCTGCACCACACCCAGGGCTCAAACCCGAAGCCATTTGTGGGAGTGTTTATCTGACGGATTCAGGGCTCATCTGCAAGCGTTGTTTCTCATCAAGGCCAGTTTTCAGCTGCCAGTGTCTCGTGTAATACTGCTGCCCCTGAGCCCTCCTGCAAATCTGTGAGCTGCTGCCGTCTTCATGGACAGCTGGCTGCCGCCGCCGCTGCTGCTGCTGTAATCACAGAGCGTGTAAGATATGCAAAGCCCAGGGACTCGCTGACATGCCAGCCCTGCTTCACGCACACAAACCCGGCATGCCAAAACACATGGGATTGATCCATTTACAAGAAGATGCCATTCCCCCAGCGCTTCACTGCTGCTTTAACAAATTAAGGATACTAAGGTCTAAAACACACATGACAGGAACTTCCCTGCTCACCACATGCTCAGAAGGAGGGAGCTCAGAGTTATTTGTGAAATACAGTCATTTCACAGCAGCTATTTCTCATCACTGAGATAAAAATGGCATGAACTGGGCCACAGACAGCAGCTTAGCGAAACATTACAGCATACGGCAAGCAGAATACATTCATGGAGCAATGAATTTGAATTTGCATGGCCTGTTGAATTCTCCCACAGCGATTTGACTTGCACCTCCCAGAGCCATTTATGGCCACACTTTACAATGACGAATGCTCCAGCTGAGTTCATAACCGCAGGTGGCGTGATCAATCGATAAGTGGTCCCACAGCGCCAGCACCATCAATCTGCTCTCAGTGGGAGACTAAAAATCAACAGATCAGCCATGATTCCTGCAGCAAAAAATGCTGATGAGTATGGAAGTGCATTGTGTTTTCTTAAACTAGTATCAGCATCACTTTCTCACTTTTTTCACACTAACAGATAGGTGAAACTTATAACAGCATCAGGTAATTCAGTTTTATTTACATTTTGAAGTTAAAGGGTAATAGTACTTTTACTTTTTTTACCTATCAGCTTAGATTGACTTTAAGCAGTGGTCATGGGAACCAGGAAGCAAGTGTTCATGACCAAGTTTCAGCTTCACAAAACCTAACAAAAGGAACATCAATTTACTCGTTTTATGAAAACAGTTAACAGCTTTCTGTTAATTCAGGTATAGATACTCAAGCTTGAAGTGGAACGTGAAACATGAGGAGTCAAGTGGCTTATTTTTTCAGAGAAGAAAAAAAATCTACTTAAATATGTAGAAAGAACATATTAATGTTTCATTGAGTAATTATTGCAAAGAAGAAAACAGTCATGGAGGGGTCCACCTCCATCGTCCCTAATTAGTCAGAAGCTCACCCTGATTGGTGCAAGAGCTGTTAATAATCCCAAATCCCAAATTTAGCCTACTCTGGAGCTGGTAAATATTACAGTGTAAGTTGCCATGATGTATTAGTGATGTATATTACATAAATCTTAGACAACATATTTTCTGTCCTCCCTGCCATGAATGAATAAAAAGTACATTTCAGCCCAAAAGCTGATGTCAAGACTGTGATAAAACAAGGTCTTAGACATCAGGCAGTATATTTGAAAACCATATTGTGTAAAAGCTTTGCAGAATGTAGCGTTTAGAGGCATTACACACATCAGACATCTGGTTCCTATCACTGTGAACAATCCTGACTTGTTTCTTTAGAATGGTGCATTTTACATCAACCCATTCTTAATGACTGTATTGTACAGAAGTTTTAACAGAATTGAAGGAATTCCCCATTAATTTTAAAATCCCTCATGGGCATAAATGGTACAAAGGATATGCAGCAACAGAGTCCTCAACACAATCTTGTCTTTCGAGCCGCTGCAAAAGAACTGTGTTTAAACAGAATATTTAATCTAAGCAAAACTCACTACTGCAACCAATATATCTCTGTTTCTCTCTCTCTCTCTCTCTCTCTCTCTCTCTCTCTCTCTCTCTCTCTCTCTCTCTCTGTCTTTGATCGGGCTCATCTCTCTACAAGTCATCTGTGCTGACATCAAAAAAATGAGGGCTCTTACAGGACAAATTGAACAGTCTCAAACTAATCAGGCAAAGCAGATTTCAAATCATGTTTTCTGGCTCTAATCCAACTCGTTGGCTTCTTGAACCAATCAGAAAGGACCAGATGTTTTTGGGGTCTGAGAGAAAGTAAAGCAGCTCCAGACAACAGGCCCTTGTACAATGGAGCAAGTGGACCACCTGCATTTATTTTTGCAAATCCATCCTAAAACAAAATTATCACTTGTGAATGATAGCAGTGACGATGTCTCACTGCAAGATGTGATTCTGTTTTCCAATTACGATTGGCTCATCTCCAGCTCAACCATGGCTCTGCCAAAAGGGTCACATACTTCTCATGCTTAACATAAAATTCCAATCAGAATATTTTTATCCATGGTGTCTAAGCGGATACAGCCAAGCTAGCTCTCTCATTTTCAGATTGACAACTAACAATAATAAAATAAAAATGTTTTTTTAATAATAAAATAATAATGAGCAGTGGAATGACAGTGGAATCAACCAATCATGTTTTGACTTGGTGAGAAGGCTATGGATGAATGGGTAGGATCAATTCTGTGAGAAAAACCTAGGCCTTCTGGGAGTCCTAGATGCATCACTGACTGTAAGTACGTGTGTTAGCCTGACCAATGCATTTCAATTAGATGCTATAAATGGATAACAGCAGCAGCTCTATACCAGGGCTTTTTACTCTTTACACTGTACAAGGTAAAATATATGTTAATATTATGTAATATAATGTGACATGCTTCAAATGTAAAAAAATGTAATGTGTTTTACAAGCTTCAAAAGAAATCGTTTAATCTAGAGCAACCAAGAAATGTTAATGAGAGCACTAACATACAATCCCACAGGAGCACTAGCAGAAATTAGCATTATCATAGAGGCATTTTTTCTTCAATTTTGAGTGAGTTTTGACATTCATGTCCCAAACTGAAGACCTACCACTAAAAGTCACGGATCACCACTGAAATCTCACACCTGCAGCTAGCTGGATTTACTAATGCTAGCATTTACACCACAATCTTTGTGAAGTCTTGCCACAATAGGATGCAATTCTAAGTCGTTTTCTTTGCTTTCATTTCTCATGTTTTCCCATGTTTTGTTTCAATCTACCTCTGTTCTTTTGGTTTCTGATTATGCACCTCTTTTTTGCATACCTGACTGTATATGTTTTGACCTCTACCCTTAACTATGATACCAAATATTGGAGGACCCGCAGTAAAGCTGCTCAGCACATGTATCCTGTGGCCTCCTTTTCATTACAGAATATTTCACAGACAGACAAATGCAGCAAGTTACCAGGCCCTTGCGGCCAAACCAAGCCTGTCTCCTTGTGACCCGTCCTTCCTAGGACGTTTCAGGGATTGCCTGTGAGGTGTTGGAAATTTGTGAGTAAGTGCCAGCTCTAATTATCCCATCACGATAAATTGTTCCAGTCTGAGGACATCCAGGTTGCTGCTGTAGCATCCCTTCTATATAAATATGCTTTGGCATGGGCATCTTACCTACAGGCTTTTCAGAGTAAAGCTAGGCACAGGCCCAGTTCTGGGACTTCTTCCAAATCTCTTTTCTCCCTGCTTTTTTTTGACTCCCTAGGTTTTTGGACTATACCACTATAGCCCCATGGTGGACATTTCCTTTGATGATTGAGGAAGTCGCAGTCACAGAAGATGTGCGTCACACTGTGACTGTTTCCTGTGCATGGCCACTCCTGTGTCAATGCCCACAGCTGAAAGTACAGCCACTCCAGAAGCCTCGCCTGCACCAGAGGACATCGCTGCAGTTGTGTCTTCAACTGCTCCTGGGTCTCTGCTCAGCCTGCAGATGTTCCTCCGACCTCCAATGAACTCCCTTTGACTGAGGCCTGAATCCCCTCATGCTGCTCAAGTGCCAGATCCCTGGATGGCACCTGTACCAGCCTCATGGATCACCGTACCACCGGCCACCCAAGTCTCATGCCCAGCAGACATCTGCCATTGACTAAGTAGTCCTGGCCTGCTGCTGTTGTAGACCATTGCATCAGCTGAATGTAAGTTTGATCATAGCCTAGTTTAAATGCAAACTGCCACACACTGAAGTTTTGTGAGCTAAACTAAAATTTAAACATTTTGTACCAAGTAACATAGTTTCAATGTAACCTTAAGCTACATTTAACCAATTATAAGGTGCAAAGATCACTAAAAAAATCACATGGATGTTCAATTTAGAAGATAAGAAACCTTATTGTTAACTTTTCTGTGTTAAGCAAATGGTAATGCAGCCTATTCACTATTTTATCTGGTGCTAATTTGTCATTAAATTTGTTGAAAAGCAATCCAAGTTTAAATCCTCCCACATAGACAACCCCAAGCAGCAGTGCAGAGCAGAACAAGCATATATCAAGAACAAATACAAGAGATGACTTAATGATCTATTTATTTTTGTTTAAAACAGTGACTAACCGCATGAAGTCTAATTTGTGTAGTCTTGCAAGTCAGCCATTCTGATTATTCAACTATTTGTTGCTTGCAGAGGAAACCATTACAGTGCTACAGTAAAACACAGCCATGAGAAGGAGTGGCTCAGCATCTTCAAACAAAATTCTTAAATAACTTTTTAGGATCCCATGAACTTATTTCAATCCAATGGATATATCTTGCACCAAAGGCTCATATGATTGTTGTCATGATGTGCAGCTAGAAACGACTTGCTTCTGGTGAGTAGCTCACATTTTAACAGAAGTTAGGCTTAGTTTTCAGCATAGACTGTCTAGTGATCTTTATTTTTTACAAGTCAACTTATTTCCCATATAAGAATCCAAGCACTATTTCTGTTATTGCATTCTGTTATTACATACTGTGAATAAAGCAGTATATGAATTTCACACAATTTCTGTACCTAGTTAGTTTTAAACCAACTACACTCATGAATGATTCAGGACAGATTTTACATCCTAACTTTTGATCAAACTTATATTCAGCTAGTGCAACTGGCTCCCTGAATGGAATCCTCTTTTTCTTTAGCAAAAGATCTGTGATGGAAATCCAACTGCATGGAGCTGCGCAAGATGAGTAGCTCATGGCTGAGAGTATTACATTGGGTCAATTCTCTGAGATCAGTCAATCAGAGAGGGCAACAGTGCTAATGCTTTTCACACTGAGGTAAAGGAAGTTCCCTGTGCTCAACTCTTTTCCAAGTTCAGCTTTCTCTCAAAAGAATAACAATGTGGGAAAAGCTTCACTGCGAGGTTGTGGATGACAGCGCAGTTAAAGCAACGGTGCTTTTGTGCTTTGGTTGGTATCTCTTTCCAGGCAACCATGATGTCCCCTGTCTGCTAAAAACTTTGCCTCTTTAAAAATGAAGTGTCTCTTGAATGCTAATACTGAATGCTTGTGGCATACGAAATCAGCTCCCATGCATCTAAGCAGCTCTCCATGCTGCTCCTCCTCTGCATAAGTAACTCTCTCCTCACTGCCTGCCACTGGAGCCGGGGGGCCAGAGAACAGCCAGCCTGCTGTGGATAAGACTCTTTTGTTTAAGTCATTCATACACATAGGTTGCTGCCGGAGTACATCACCACACATCTTCACACACGTCTTGGTACTCAGAGAACATGTGGTGTGTTATTACCTGCCAGGTGTTTGGAGCTGAAGAATTCCCTCATTTCCACCCTATGGCTGCAGGCCCTTTTAGCTTGCGCAGTGAAAAAAGGCTCTTATTTTCCACCAAGCTGAAGGTGTATGTCAAGCCCTGTTTCGCTGTAAATCACTTAAGGCATCCAGCAGATCCCGCCGAGATTCTAATTATCAACGTGAGAGGCCAAATGGAAGGGTACAATAGCAGAGAAATCTCTAAGGCCTCTCACAAGTGTGCACTGAAGCTACCCAAGGGCTAAAATCTGCTATGAACTCAGAGAAAAATGAACACGTACATGCTGTAACTGGTGTGTGTGTGCTCAGCTGTGGCTTTTTCAACTGAACCTTGAGACACTCAACAAAGCTGAGCAGCATTCATAAACTGGAGAGAAGTGAACACTGGGGTGGTACTGAACTGAATTTTTTCCTACAGTTCTGCTCCAGTGGGGCTCTAAGAACTGAACAGAGTTCTACACTAACTTACATCACACAGAGCTGAGAAGTGCCTGCAGTTCCAGAAAGCTGAAATTCAAACACAGATGCACTCACAGTGTTTTTTATATAATGTACAGGCATGGGTATATATACACAGAGGGGTCCAAAAGTCTGAGACTGCATTAAAAATCTGGGATTTTTTTCATTTAAACCTGGAAATATCCAAAAGTAGGTTTTATCATTTAAAAAAAAAAATAAACCAAGAAAATGAGAACTGAAATGAAGAATATATGTTTAAGATTCTGCACTATTTCTAGATCTCTATTCAAATCAAAGCAAAATTGTGATTTTGATCATAATGGGGCCTTTTACACAAAAAAGGATTTTTTTTGTCTTATTCTTTCCCTTGAAGCTCGTGTTCAGATGACTGTCTAGTATCTGCTCATCAGAGGCTTTTGTGCAAACTAGTGGAGTTCGTGTCAGCTCCAGTGCACAAGATCATTAAAGCACAAGAAGCATATACCAAGAAATATGAGGTATGAAATCTGAAACTCATGTAAATACTGTTTGTATTAAAAACCTTTGTATTAAAGTAGACAAGAATGCAAAATAGAAGCATTTTCATGAGTGGTTTCAGACATTTGGACCTCATTGTATATATATTATATATGTATATACCTGTATATTAATTAATTAATATATTAAGCATGTGCTTAACGAATTAAAGGCAAAAATGAAGGTAAAACACTGCAAGAACAAGCATGAATTGAAGACAGCTGCAGTTAAGATCTTAAATACCATCACCAGGGAAGAAAACAAGCATCTGACTTCAGGCAGTCTCTGATTGCAAATTGTTTCCAACAAAGAATTAAAAATTACTATTTGGGTTAGCATTAGCATGTTAGCATTATTAAAGCAATAGCACAGCATGCAGTCACGCATTTGCTGTCATTTTATTCCCCATTTCTAGGGGACAATAAGGCATTATTAAGTTATTAATAATGCCAATGCTAATAAAGCTAATATTTAGCTTTTTATCAATAATGTAGCTACATGTCTACATGAACTCTGTACTTACATTATCATATAGTTGCCTCCTTATTAACTACATATTTAAATGGGTTGCCATGGTGAAAAATTCTCGAGGCAGACTTTCAGATTTTTCTCATTTTTCTCATTTCAATGGCAATCCCTCTGCTGCAGTGGCAAGCTGTGAGGCAGCATTGTAACTACAATGCATGCAATGCATGTTCCCAGACAGCAGACATATATCGGTCCACTGACTTGAAAAGGTCTGCACCCTGCTGACTTTTTGCCACTGCTGGTCCACCCTCGGACCACCCAGATTATTGTCCTGCATACAAGCTGTACCTAGTTTTTAGTCTCCTTCAACAGATTTTAAATGCACATAGACCTTTATTTTAGAAAATAAACCTAGACAAATATTACAAACAACAGAGAGAAAAAAACAATGACTAGGCCTGATACAAAATGATTTTTATAGAAAATGTTGTTGCTGACATTGTGCTAGATCAAAATGACAAATTTTACTAAGCTAATTCACACAGTAACTACGGAAAGGAAGGAAGGAAAAATAAGAAAATTGGACTATGAGTGGAAAATGAGCTATGATAAGTGGAATTTTATCTAATACTCCAGTTAAACACCGGTAGGCCACCCAGAAAACATTGAGAAAAATGCCAGTGGACCACCTGCTTTGCCATCAGTTGGTCAGCAGTAGCCCGCTGTCCTCTTGCTGTCAGGGTTTGGAAATACAGAAAAACTACAGTGGAATGTTGAAACAGAACTTTTAATTTTGAAATTGCTTGTAGAGCTTAACCCATGAGCAGAGAAATTTTTACAGTGCAGATTGTCAGGACAACTTTGTTGCCCTGTTCTCCTCTGGTTTTCCTACACAGTCTCAACATTTTTGTCCTAAAGGTACGAAAACAAACATAGAGACACACAAAGGAGAGGCAGAATGCAAAACACACAGGCCTCGTGGGATAACTCCTGCAGAGCAGCACACCCTGTGCTAACTGCGTTTACTCATGGTAATCAGGCTTCCTACACTCAGAGAAGGACAGCTACTCAAAGACACACAAAAACATATAAGACAGTCTGTTGGTTTTTAGGTTGGAGTTGGAAAAAGAAAAGAGTAAGTAAAAAAAAACAGTGCTGGAGTGCCTAACCTGAAAATAAGTAAAAGCAGAGGAGAGAGGAACCTTGAGGCGATGTACTGTACACATTCAATTTGAGAAGAGCTATTCAACAAGTACGCCTGGTATTTCAAAGCCCAATGGGGAACCGCCCCCCCCCAGTGACAGATTGTCTATAAAAAAATAGTTTATTATCGTTAGGGCACATTATTACTTATTGTGGAATGTATAAATTCATGAGCAAAGAAAAGTGAAACTTAAGGTACTTGGTTTTGATGCAGCGTTTTAAAGCTATGCATGAATGCAGGCCATTTCTTGATATGATGGCCTAGAGGATGACCAACACAAACTGTGCAGCAACAGATGATCTATTGTCTCTGACTTTACATTTACAAGGTGGACCAACCAGGTAGGAGTGTCTAATAGAGTGGACACAGTGTTTAAAAACTCCAGCAGCACTGCTATGTCTGATCCACTTGTACCAGCGCAACACAAACTAACACACCACCAACACACACACACACACATATATGTATATATATATATATATATATATATATATATCGAGACTGTTCATATATATATATATATATGTATACATACATATATATGTATATATACATACATACATACATCATCTAAACCGCTTATCCTTCTGGGTCATGGTGGGGTGCTGGAGCCTATCGCAGCTGTCATTGGGCGGAAGGCTATATGTATATAGGACTACTTATTTATTTAACTTCTTAATTATTTATATCCACATTTCAAATATGGGATTGTTTTCATTCATCCTGGAAAATAACAACAGAACATTTCAGAATAAATAAGTTATAGCATTCGGCTGGTCTTGATAACATTTTCCGAGTCAATACTGAGACAAGATCGAGACTGTTCATTTGCTCTTTCAAGGTCTTACAAAACTCAACCACCGTTCTGGCTTCATCTCTGGAAGGACACTTTAAGTAATGGCCTTCCCTTCTTTGTCTCAGCTGTGTTGTTTTCTGCAGATGAGCAACAAGTATTTACCCACGTATTCCAGGCTAATAGAGGACAAATTGATCTTTTTGCATAAGGAGTGTGACATCTGGGGTATTTTGAAACTGTGGGGTGAAAAACCCACTTGTTTTATTGGAACAGGAAAGATAAAAGAGGGAACATGAATGTGATTTCATTCATTTACTTTGCTTGAACGTTGGTGCATGTGTGCATGCGTGTAAAATAGAGCTGGGTCCTGTCGTTTCCCCCTGTGGGCTTCATATCATGGCACGTCTGTGAGGGGCCTTGTGACAGCACCTTTGATGCAATGCTAGTTGCGCTAACATCAATCACATTTTCAGTGGCAGGGGTTACAATGGCAGCCTTTTATCAGCACTGACTAGCACTGACTGCACAACTTCTCATAAAATCTTGGCATCAGAAAAAAGCACTTTCCATTTCACAGGAAACAACAGAGCGGCCAGGCAGAATAAACATGAGTGAATTTTCAACACTGACAATTTCGCCGTCAATTTCAGATTCAGCGCTGAGATATAAGGGCCAGGGCCAGAAAACTGAAAGCTTCTTCTCTCCCTCAATAACTGCTGCCTGGCTTTTAATCAAAAACTTTGCAAACTGTCTGTTGAAATGAGAATTTTAGGGATTGCGTACACACACGCGCGCACTCACACACACTAAAATACCTAAACAAAGAAATTGAGGCTAAAATGATGTTGGGTTATAATGTGCGTTAAACAAAGAAATTGAGTCAAAATGTGATGTTGGGTTCTAACGTGCATTATTTGTGTGCTGGCATGCTTGACTTGTTCTGCTGATGGAAAGCGTTTAATGTGGAAAACTAGGCTGTGTGAAGTGTGAATGAATTGGCTATTAGGGCCAACTGCTGCACTGAATTGACAATTGAATGTGGACCACCCTGAGGGAGAAGGAATTTAGAGCAATTCTTCAATTTTGGCTGCTGTTGGCTTTGTGAAAGTTAAGGGAAAAAATGTCTTAAGAAAGCTATTTTCATCTCTCTGAGCATAGTCCTCATTATAGTAGGAATCGATACTCCAGCACCTTTTTTTCCCCCAGAATCATTTTCAGGAATTTTAGATATTTGCACTTTTTTAAATTCTTAATTACAATCCAGCCAGGAACCAACCACTTAGTGCATATTTGCCACCTGAAAAGACAAGTAAAAGACCAGGGCTGAAGCCAGCTATAGGCAGAACATGCAACTGCTTAGGACCTCAGTAATGTACCTCCAAATCTTTACTCTGCATTGGCCAAAAGGGTAACTGATTGTCAATTTTCCTGTTGGTTACATTGCTTGGTTGTCACAGGTCATTGTCATTGATTCAAGGTGGGCCCCACCCTCTTAATATTTGAAGAGATGTAACCAGAGCTAGGTCTGCCTCTCTTCCCTCCAACTGGACTGAAAATATAACTGCTGCTAATATGATGGTACCTACAGAGCAGGAACATTAATGAGGAGCTGCAAAAGGATAAAATAAGCGCACTGAACAAAAAGAGCTAGCTAATGTGTTATTCATTGGGCTTGATTCAGTTACTGCAATGCTTGCTGTAAAAGTGCAGTTCTTTTAATCATGTCTAATAATCACATTACATCTTTAAGTGTCCTGCTCTGAAGCTATGGATCGGCATTTTAACCACACAGTGTCTCTCTAATGAAATACTTAAGTACTATACTATTTATTTTGTATGTATTACAGTTAATGTATTGAAGATTGATGTATTAAAGTTATTTATTTTTGTATGTACTACAGTAATGCATTACAGTTAAAATTAGAGTTAATAACTAACTGGAAACAGGTGTTTGTGAAATCCTGTTGATTCTGTTAAAGTATTCACATTCAGTGATTCACACACAACCTACTTAAGAGCTATTAGATTCCTTGTCGAGAAACTTCAGATGCTAAACTAGTTTGAGTTACAAGACAAGTCAATGAATTGCTTGGCATCTAAAATTAGAAAGGTTTAACATTTGTTTACTGAATGCAGTTACCGTAAGAGTTTGCTTTTTTTCTTTGTTTTTCTTTACGTTTTAGGTGATTTAACAAACATACAGAACGGTAACTTACAGGTTTTCATTGTGTTCATTTGTGTGTAATAAGTATAACTATCTGCAAAAAATGCCAAATAATTCACCAACATTCCAGGCCTACTCCCTTTGGAAATAGGAATGTGCCTAAATATTAAACTCTGGTGCTAGTTATAGGAAATGGTGTCTCAACCACTGCCTGGAAGCAGGTATAGTAAACTGCAATAATTACTGTAATGCCATTCTCTTCTCAGCTCACAGCTATGTCAGGTTCTATATGGCTTCAACTAACAACCCTGTAGCCAAAGTGCTACAGGCAGTCACTGGGCTGCTTAAAGGAAAAAGACAAAACTCGCAAAAACTAATTTAGCTTTAGTTGTGAGCTAATCTAGCCCAAGTTTTAACCCAGACTTGCACCCAAGAGACTTGAGACGGAGCTCATGCTCACATTTCACATTTCACATTGCAATTCAGGGACTTGAAACTAGACTCCGACTCCCAGCTCAGAGACTTGAGACTCGAATCAGACTTCTAAAATCTAGATCAGCTCTGTAAATGACTGTGTTGAACTGTCTTTGGTGCACTGACAGTGTGCCACCATTCTTGCAGGTGTGTATAATCTTTTCCCTCCTGCTGTGTCTCACTTGCGAACTGTTTTGGGGATGTTGTGGGTGTGTATATACAGATTGTCTTGATTTCATAGTGATGGCACAATTCCATGCAAGAGAATCAGTTCTTCTATTTGGGAAAGGGAACATGTTTGAAAGCTTGACTTGGACACCCAGAGACTTGCACTTCTGAGGCTCAACGCTCTACTTGGACTCCAGACGCAACTCCAACTCAAATGAAGCAAGTTGTGAACTTCTCTGTTGCAAGTAAAAACATGATCATGATAAAAAAGGCTTATTCTAACAACCGATGAAGTAAAAAAGGACTTAGATAAGTCAGTTTCACTTGCAGAAGAGGCAAAATCTTGCCTAAGGCCTCAATAATCTAGAGCCAGCCCTGTGAAGGACTGTGTTAAATCATGATCTTTGGTGCACTGGCAGTGTGCCACAATTCTTGCAGGTGTGTATAATCTTCTCCCTCCTGCTGTGTCTCAGTTGCGAACTGTTTTTGGGATGTTGTGGGTGTGCATATACAGATTGCCTTGATTTGCTAGTGATGGCACTATTCCATGCAAGAGAATCAGGTCTTCTCTTTGGGGAAAGAGAACATGTTTAACATACAAGCTAACATTTTATTCTACAGACTCAAATAACTGCTTGAAAAGGCAGATCTTACTGCATTCATTCTTCACAGGTGCTGGGTGCAATGTGT